>NC_084834.1:116724274-119124274 GCF_033115175.1 Lepus europaeus | reverse complement strand
AACAACAACAAAAAAATCTATTTTCTCAATTAAATGACAAAAAGTGTTTCTCAAATTATCTCAAATTCTAGAGTTCTTTTTTGAGAGGTTGTAGAAATGTTTGGGACAATGTGTTGAGGAAATGACATTTCTTTGTTTATAAGCTGCTCAACCATAGCTGAATTTGGAAAATAAACAGATTTTAAGGCTGTTTAGGGACAAAACTGTCCGAAGTGCACTTTTCTCCCGTGCCTTTCGTGCCTTTCACCCTCCCCACACCCATCTCTTTCTGGCCCCTCCTCCTGTAGCAAGTCTCTTCCTCCTCCAGGCAGGTTTGCCCACGCAGGTGACTCCCCAGCTCACTCTCTTCTCTAGCACTTGCAGTGCTATGCGGCAGAGAGAGATGGGTAGGAACTTGAGTCGGGGCAGAAAACTGTGCCCCTGCAAACTGAACAACATTGCCTACGTCCTTCCTTGCCCTCTCCAAGCCTCTGTTTCCTCATTTGACAGTTACAATAATTACAGTATTTCCTGCCGATCATGCATGTGAAAGGCATGGCTCTAATGCCTGGGAAACTGGAAGTACTAAATTAACTATAGTTATTTCTGTTGCCTGTGTTCTTTCCTTTCTCTTCCTCCTCTCTTTCTTCTCAAACTTTACAAGCTGCTTGAGTAGCCGATTCTTCCTTGCTATTAATACCTTTATTTAAAAAGAAAAACTTTATGGTGGGTGATGACTTAACCCTCCAGCTTTTTCTTTTTTGTGAACTTAATGTGCAGAAGTTTATTTATCATTTAATTCATTACACATGCAAAGCCTCTCCTTTTTTTGTATTCATTTAGTGTTTTTCCATTTCTACTTCTATATTCTGGCAGCAACCATTCTGAAATATTCCATGTGTCTCCTGTTTGTGTTCTTGCACACCATGTATATTTATTCTACTCACACTTGTCTTAATTTGTGTAAATGGCATAATACATATTAGACCTCAGTCTCTATCATGCCTCTTTCACTCTGTAGGATGTTGTTCAGCCCCGGTCTAGTTGTTGTGTGCACCTCTTTGATTAGTATTTTTTAAAATTTAAATGATACCTAAAAATTGTACCTGTTTATGAAGCACCATATATGCATACCTTGTATATTCTTCCAGTCATGGTAAACATATCTATCTCCTCCAACATTTTTTTTTCTCTTTATGGTAAAAACATTCAAAATATTTTTTTCCAATGTTTAAAACTATATGGTTGTTCATTGTTGTCATCTGTAGTCACTCTGCTGTATAGTGGAGCACCAGACCTTTTTTATCTGACTTTACTTAGTCCTTGTTGATCAACTCTCCCTCCGGTTCTCTTCCTGTCTCCTCAGCCTCTGGTAAACACTGTTCTTCTCTCTCTCTCTCTCTCTCTCTCTCTATATATATATATATATATATATATATGTATGTGTGTGTGTAATACATATATATAAAGAATATATATTCATATATATATAAATGATTTATTTATTTGAAAGTCAGTGTTACAGAGAGAGAGAGAGGCAGAGAGAGAGAGGTAACACACCCACTGGTTCACTTCCCAGGTGGCCACAAAGGCCAGGGCTGGGCTAGGCAAAAGCCAAGAGCCCAGAGCTTCTTCCAGGTCTCCCACATGGGTGACAGGGGCCCAAACATCTGGGCCATCTTTTGCTGCTTTTTCCATGCCTTCAGCAGGGAGAGGTTCAGAAGTGGAGCAACTGGGACACGAACCGGTGCCCATATGGGATGCCAGTGTTGCAGGAAGCAGCCGCAGTGCTGGTTCCCCACCATTGTACTCTTAACGAATGGAGAACCAAGTGTTTCAGATTCCACGTATTAGTGAGCTCATGTCTAGCTTCTTCCTGGCACTGCTTTGTTTCACTTATATAATGGCCTTCAGTTCCATCCCTGTTATCACGAGACAGGATTTCATCATCATTTTTTTTTTTTAATGTCTGGCAAGTATTCCACTGTATACACTGAATTCTCTTTATGCACTCATCAGGGATGCACACTTCAGTTGTGCATTTCTTGGCTGTTGTGAAAAGTGCTGCAGTAAAGTGCGTTTTCCTCCCTCATCCTGAACGGCTGCACGGTAGTCACAGGGGAATATCCATTCTGAGTTTTCACCAAAGATCTTCTAAAGGCTGAGAAGACTGGATTGGCACTCTCAAAACACCTCGAAGGGAAGCTCCAAGTCCAAATTAGTTTGATTTATCACATGAAAGGAATAAGTTGATTTTCATTCTATTTTGTGATATATCGAGGTTTGTTTACTTTATAGATAACATTTTTGATTCCAGTTTAATTGTTTCACTTTTATTTTCACTAAATCCATGTAAGTGACACCCTAGGAAGAAGCACCAATTTTTCCTCCTGGGGTGCTTGCATTTTGTACACTGCTGTACACTGTACACTTGTATGCACTGTACAATTTTTCCTCCTGGAGTATTTACGTTTTTCCTCCAAGTATGGGAAATTTGATCTTTGTTTAAAATAAGTAGTTTCTAAAAATGGCATTTTGCGCTAAATTTTGCTTTACAAATAGAGAGGAATCTCTGAATCTTCTTAGGGACAACAATCCTGTAACATGCACTCAGTACCCAATACTGGGAGCATGTCACTTCCTACTGTTCACTGCAGGGCTGCTGACTTCTGCGGCACCTCGGCGGTGATGGTGTGGGGTAACTGTGCTTGCGAAGGAACCTTGGGGGACAGAAGCCAGACTTCAGCGGATTCCAGAGGAGGTGACTGTTGAAGGGCCCCGCGGGGTTTCTTCTAGGGTGGTTTGGTAAACCTCCCTTCCATCCGCAGTAACAATTCCCCAGGCCACCTGGGATGAGCAGTCAGTCTAAACAAGAGCTTCAGCCCCTTCCTTCACACTGGAGGGCTTCCTGCGTGGTTCCCTTGGCAAAGCTTCCGGAGCCACCACTGCCTTTCTGTGTTCAGTCTTTGCTAAAGCTGGTTTCGGCCTTCCTGGGTCTCTTTCCTATTCATTCTTCATGGTTCAGGCCAAGGCTTACCTAATGCACTTTGCTGGATTTCTTTCACTCTTTTCTCTCTCTTTCTTTCTTTCTTTTTTAAATGTATCTGTTTATTTGAAAAGCAGAAAGAGAGAGAGGAGAGAGAGAGAGAAAGAGTGATTTTCCACCTGCTGGTTTATTCCCCAAAAAGCTGCAATGGCTGGGACTGGTCCTGGCTGAAGTCAGAAGCCAGGAGCTTCATCTGGGTCTCCTACATGGGTGGCAGAGGCCCAAGCACTTGAGCCATCTTCTGCTGCTTTCCCAGTCACATTAGCAGAGAGTTGGATCAGAAGTGGGGCAGCCAGGACTTGAACTGGTGCTCCTATAGGATGCCAGCATTGCAGGAAGTGGCTTAACCCACTGTGCCACCATGGCAACCGCTTGTGGAAAAGCAACCCTGCGCTTTGTACATTTCTTGGCTTTAATATTCTGTGGATGTGTAACATGGGGGGGGGGTCACAACCACATTATAACATTCTGTGCTATGAAAAAAAGTTACTTTGAGATGCAGCAGGATTATTACTTTGTGGAATAACAGCTTTATTTTCTAATCAGTCACAGGAAGTCAGCGGAATAAAAGGACTTGGAAAGATCCCGTATGTCATTGTCATTTGGGGCTCAATAAACTATTACAGTGTTGTCAGGTCTAATCTCAAAGGAGGTGAATGAAAATATATATCTGGGCGATCTGACCCGATCAACATCGTGTATCATGGTTGCCCTGGCATCCGGAGAAGAGCAATTCTTCCCTGTCAACTTGGAGATGCAACGTTTCCGGCCGAGTTCGTTCACTTGGAGCTCCTGGATATCAGGTTGAAATTAAAGTGGGGAGATGTGGAGACGGTGTCCTACATCCTCTGTGAAATTAGCCTAATCGTCATGAAGTTGTCCTGCTAATTCAGCATATTGGAGAGACTCCTGACACTGTAAAAATGTCTCCTCTGGCTTGGAAGGACTTAATGGATGTAAGAACTTCTTGGCTTCAGTCAACTCCTCCCTGATGGGCTGTGTGTTTCGTGTGTGTGTGTGTGTGTGTCCTTCTTAGTGGCTTGCAGGATCACTATCTATCTTTGTAACTTAGAAATACAGAATGGCAGCCACAGTGAATGACTGCATAAAACATAAGACAGGACAATAATGAAGGCTGCCTGAAGTACCTATATTCATATGTTGTTCATGTGAACCATTGTCCCAGCAAATGTATGACACTACAGATATCAATGCATCATGAAAGGGGATAGATAATCCAAGGTTTGTGCTATCAAAGTTAAACAAAATCTCACCAGAAAGATCTAATTGCTGAGTTTTTATCCTCCTGCTTAAAAACATTCATTTTGAAATATGTATTGTGTAGTTTGCAGCTTGCTGGATAACAATCAGAAGTGCGTGGGCTTTGCTGGTAAAACACTTTGCAAGCCACTCCACTTCTCGCTAATGCAGAGTCTTTGTTGTATAAAACAGAGGATGAATACTTGGCTCCTTTCAAAACAAAGGTTTTCTGTGATGATAAAGAACAGCCACAACAGCATATGGATTACTTTAGATGATGGGCTAGAAAGGAAATCAGCCATAAAAACAAAACACAAGAAATTAAAAATGGCAACCTGCAGCCATTTCTCTCTCCTTCAGCTTTACCTTTTGCGAAGAATGTGAGTGCGTAAAGAAATGAACTGGCCCTGGATGTAATATCAAGCTTCAGGCTCACTGGAAAATGTAATACAAGTTTCTTCCAACCTCACCATCCTGGGGCTGCAGATGGAACCCTAACACACACAGTAACAGCCAGAGTGCTATTATTTCCTGCTCCAAACCAGAATATTGAAGCCCCAGGCAAAGGCCAACTTCTCAGCCTGGTGCTGCTGCCTCCTTCCCAGCACAATTGCTTTTCTTCCAGACCCAGAGTTCCAGCAGGCATTGCTGCTGCTGAGTCAGGCACCCTGATCGATGTGCTGCAGTTCACAAAGTGTCCGAATTGTGCAGGGTCCTTGGTGAAGCATGAGAAAATGTCTCTCCCCTCTTCATTAGACTGCTTCAGAGTCCCCAGTGCACTGTTCTTGGGCATCAGTATTTCACAATATGAAAAACGCTAGCAATTTTTCCTTAAGGATTTTTCTTTCTCTAAAGGAGAAAGCATTACCAAAGGTGGCAGTCACAGCGGGGGCTGACTGCTCCAGTGAGGTATTTGCCATCCGCTCTCACATCTGTGGCTTTGTCACTGGACAGTTCTCTGTGCCCTCCCCGTTGTCTCCTTGGAACCAGTGACCATCTGGGGGCTGCTTCAGCCTCCGTGCAGCTGAGTTAGTTGACTTCCTTTCTCACCTCTAGGTTCCCCTCTAGCTCAGCTCCCATGCTGAGGTTTCTGACACCTGGTGGTGGTTACCACCTGGGCTCCAGCCAGGTGATTCCTGTGTGCCACAGGGTTTCCTGCTGGTGCATTTGCATATCATTCTCAGAAGGATAGTGGGCTCAATGTCTCCTCTCTCTCCCTGTGAAACCTGAGAAGATATGAAAACATTGATTTGAAGCCTGCAGTAGATCTGTTTAAGTGGTGGAGGGTAAGAGGGTTCTATTGCCCAATAATTATGAAGTAGGTGACAGGCACTGCGCTGTTACCTTATTTTACTTCTCACAAAAGTCTTTGTTTTTGCAGTTCACATTATTAAACCAAAACAAATAAAAAATCTAAAAAACGCTCAGGGGTTCATAGTTTTAATAATATTTCCAAGTCTATGTAATTAGAAAATGTTAGGGGTTTCACCTACTAATATTTTTCCACTCAAGTATTTTGAAGATATTTGCATATCTTTCCTTTATATTTTGAAAACTCCACTAGATGCCTCTCTACTTTTGGGTTCCCTTTACAAACTTTCTGTCAATGCATTTGTCTGAACTACATACTCATCCTTATTTTTTTTATAACCAGAAACTTCTCATACTCATCCTTATTTTTTTAACAGAAACTTCTCATAATAATCTTTTTCCAGAAGAGTTATTCCAGTATATCAGCACAATAGAGAAGGAGCCACTATTAAAACAAACAAGTCTGAACAATGCTATCATGCTCCACACCTTGTGGCTGACAAAAATTAGCTCCTCATATCACTAGAAGGGTAGCCTGGACACCTGCCATTTCCATTAGCAGGAGAGGCTTCACCCAGTGATAAATTGGTACCCGTGGGCTTACAGCCTTCAGGCATTTACACGCTCAGCCAGGAGACCATCAACCCCTTTATCAACCTGAGAAGTAAGAGCAAAGTTAATGCCAAAAGAGAACAACAGGGTGTCCAATTTGGTTCATTGTACTCCATGTCTGTGGACCAGTTGCCTCGTGTCATAATTCGCTCCTGACAGTGCTCTGCCTGGAACTTCAATTATGGAGACAATGGGTACATCTCCTGCACAACCGCTTTGTACATTCCAGTATTGTTCTGGGTGCTGGAACAAAGAAAATAAGTAATTAGTGGCTGTTTGTGCTAAATGCTTTAGCTGCAATTTGGCCGATGTATTTGAAATTTAATGGTTTCAGTGCTAGTAACACATTTTTGGGGTAAATAATACTTTATCAACTGGAGAGACTCTTGCTGATAGAGTGGGTGAGTCTCTTCCCTGTGTTCTTTGTAACTGGGAATGTTTTCTGATCCATGTATGAGGGGTCTTCAAAAAGTCCATGCAAAAGCTCTGCATGGATTTCAAATTTTTTGTCACCAAAATAAATTTATCTTTTAATTCTGTTTTTCTAGGAACTTTTGAGGGACCCTTGTACATCTGATCAGTTTTAAGATATAAAATATTAGGTTTTCTTATATAGGTTGAATGCATGAAGTCAGTTAATAGGACTGGCAAGAAAAATGGAAAGGTTTTATTCAAATAAAAAGATATGTTTTAAAATTTTAACATTGTACATGTCCATTTTATCTGAGCATTTTTAGTGATATGCATATGTAATGAAATACACACACACACATATATATAAATAGAAAAATTTTATCTGCTCTGGTTAAGACTAAATAGTTAAGAAATAAGGTAAGAAAGGCATTACATTATGTTGTACATGGACATATACATTGTTAAAGATGACAGGAGTTTTTACTTTTATTCTTTTAATATAGAATATTTTCATAATTCTTTGCTATCATATATGGAAAGCATTGATAATCTCTTCTTCTGCCAAGGAAATGCGACTTACATTGTTTTATTGGTGGAAATTCAAGTTTAACTGCAATTTCCTAACAGTTCATTTCACTCCGAAGGATTTTATTGTGTGCCTACAAAATGACAAAATGTTGGAAGTTCTCCACAGAAAGTATTCTCAAAGTATGCTGCATATAAAATATCCAAGTGATAGGTGAGATTCTGGAATCGTGGCTTAGATTCCCACATAAAATTTTTTAATAAAGTGATTCTCAATTTTATGAGTAACAGTGAGATCATAACTATGCAACATGGCAATGGCAGGTGGAATAATTTCTATAATAAAAATATTTGTGCTGTCAATTTACTAGTCATACTCTTAAATTTATAAAATAATTCAATTATTAATTTTGTAATTTTACCACTTTTTGATGCTGGGGTATTAATAGAATCTATTTTGTTCCTTGAATAAGATTGTTGGCCAGCTTCATATTTATTTTTAAAAAAAAAGTTCTAGGAACTCTTAGATTGCATTTAGTCAGGTTACAAACTTGAATGAATTCAGGGCCAGGCAGGTAAGCTGATAGAGAAAAGCCAGTGAAGGTTGCAATGACAGGGAATGGTAGAGTCATTAATAGAGACCTGGAGAATGCACATCTCCTAAAAAAGCATTAAAACACAGATAATGCTTTTACTGAGCACAACCACATGATGGGCTGTTTACCCTTGGAGGCAAGTTTGCTCCCTGCAGAGGCCACGGATTTGCAATGCAGCTGATCAGAGGCAGAGCAAAAGGAGGGCTTGTGAATTGATTGATTCATTAGGTGTACTTTTCAACACTCATTGCAACTCCACTCTGAATAAAACTTCAAGCCTGGCAAGGGATGTTTAACACTGAAACTCATAGAAGTGCCCCCGTTCTCCAGGAAATTTTATTTCTGCACTCAAATGCTCCATTGGTTAATTCCACTAATCCAGGTTTAGACATACTTATCAATACATCCCTAAAAGTTTCGTATGACTCTATCCACATTCTGAGGATTTACAAACTAGATAACCTAGTAACCTATATCTAGTTAAAGATATAACCAACTATGTATGTGTTAACTTTATAAAATCAAACCCCTACACTATTATGGCTTTGTCTACAATTTTATCAATAGTTTGACAAAGCATCTATTAGCCACAGGCAGGCAAAATAATAAAAATATACAGTTGATTTTTTGGGGGGTGATTGGTTCTGGGACCTTTGAAGACACCAAAAGCCATGAATATTCAAGTCCTTTGTATACAATGGCATAATATTTCCACAAAACCCACAAACATCCTCCCTTATATTTTAAATCATCTTTGGATTACATATAATACTTCAGAGGATATAAGTCTTATGTAAATAGTTGCTGTATTGTACTGTTTATAGAATAATGACAAGAAAATCATCTGTTCATATTCAGTACAGATTCATTAAAACAGCATTTTTTATCTCTTGGCTGGTTGAAACCATGGTTGCAGAATCTACAGTTATGCAAGGTCAACTGTATTCTACACACACACACACACACACACACACACCCTTAGTAAAAATAATGGGAAAAGACAGCTCAATCTTTCCTTGTAGTACTTCTCTTTTAGTATTTAGATAATCAGACTTGTGAAATTATTGGAGAGCAGATCATGTGGATTAAATTGGCTCTAACCTCTACCACAGAGAACAGTCTCAGGAGCAGAAAGCTGCAATGCTTCCAGTAACAGGCACTAAATAAAAATACATGTGAAGTAGCGGGAGCAGTGCTGGGACCTGCTGAACTACGGAATGTAAGAATTGCCTAAAGATATCAGCTCATTTTTTTGTATATATGTTTCTTGTGACCAAAGTAAAGCACTTTGATCTGAGATCCTTCCTACTTTGTTACACCTGATTCTGTCTACTGCCTTTCTAAATCATGAATCTTGCAAAAACAGTTGAGAAAAAACATTACCAATATCTTCTGATTTTGAGATGAAAATCATTAATTACAGGAACAATGTCACTGTAGGGTGCGGCATTTGACACCAAATCTATAACGAGCTTCACCAGAACAAGGTTTCCTTCCTATTGGGAATCCCTTATTCACTGAAGCTTACCTCACCCTTTCATTTACCTGATGAAAGAAAAAAGAACATAATCTGTTATACCTAAAAAATTTAAATTGCTGTAAAAGAATAAGATCAGACGATTACATCAGAGTTGGTTCTATGTTAATAAGAGAAAATGATTTTCTTCTTATTATTAAGAAACAAGATTTCATGCATCCCACTTCAGATGCTCCTAGTGTTTCTAAAGTCAGAGAGAACTGTGTCTCTTGAACTGGCATTACGATTGTTTTGGTATTTGGAAATGGGTATTTGGTATAGTAGTTAGGATGCTTTTTGGGACACCCATATAACATATCCAAGTTTCTGGGTTTTAATTCCAGCTCCAATTTCAATTTCAATTTGCTGCTAATGCACAACTTAGAGGCAGCAGGTGATTGGCTTAAGTTACTTGGTCTCTGTCACCATGTGGGAGACCCCAGCTGAGTTCCAGTCACCTGGCTTTAGCCTGTCCAGAAGTGGCTACTGTGGGCATTGGGAGAGTAACCCAGCATATGAGATGTATCTTTCCTCTCTCTCTCTCTCTCTCTCTCTCTCTCTCTCTCTCTCTCTCTGCCTCTCTCTCTGTCTCTCTGCCTCCTTTTCACCCTCCCTCCCTCCCTCCATCTATCTCATTCTCTGTCTTTGTTGCTCTGCCTTCTAAATAAATAGACATTTTAAAATGATTTTTGATGTTTATAAATGTAATATTTTATAGCTTGTTCCTTATAGGACCAGGAAATATAAGGTAGACAAATCACTCATGCCAAAAACCCTCTGGGTAAATAATATCAAAATCTCTTCCAGAATCAGTAAATGAATAATTTATCTTAAAATAATTCAGACAAGGGTCTCTTTGCCATACATTTTATTTCTTTAGAAAATCTAAAGATTAAAGCATCTCATTATGTGAAGCATGCATTCATGATCACTGTGGTTATCAAAAAAGATTTCAAACCACGGTGTCCCTGTCCTTGACTAGCTACAAAGGACAAGTTTTTATGACACTGCTCTCTCAGGAATCTGGGATACAATCAGTAATTGATTTTGCTGAGAGATCTAATTGTTTGATAAAAGCATTATTTCATCCTTTAGAAAAGTAACCTTGGGGGAAGAGGTCTTGGCCCTTCTTCTTTTACAGACCTGAAGAGATTGGTCTCTAGATTGAATGGTACTGCTAGGGTGACTGTTTTGAATTAATTGATTGGTCAATTCAGCCAAGTAGCCCATTTATCTCTTTCTGTTTGTTTCTTTTGAGTTTTGTTGAGTTTTGCCTGAGCAGACTGAAGAACACTGGAACCAGAGGCTATATTTTGTCCATGTAGAAACCGGTTGCTGAAAATCTTAGAAGCTCTCAATCAGAACTTGTTTCCATAAGGCATATTTCCATGGGTGTGAAAACCTTTGAAATGTCCTTACGTTAGCATATCCCAAAGTGAGCTTATAATGATGTGTCCCTTCTACCGTCTTCTACCCTCTGTGACTTGGTTGGTATAAGTGACCTCTACTCTCATTACTCCTCTGCTCAAAAATACTGGTTGACTCCTAATTACTTACAAGTGAAGGCCATTCTAGGATCTAGGAAACCCGTCAGTAGTTTTCTGATCCTACACTGAGATGGCACTTCCTGTGCTTTTCACAGCAACCCTTTAGATGGCTCTCTCTTCTCTGAGATGACCCTACCTCTAGGCCTTGGCTTGGCTGGTTCAGTGGAGGCTAGTGCAGGTCCTCTAGTACACACCCTGGTAATTAACACAGTGCGGGGCTGCTTTGTGCATTTGTAGAGCTTCTCTCCGCCATTGTTGGGGAGGGACTTCGGTGCCTCTCTCCTCTTTGTCACTCTGTCTCCAACTGGGAGGCTACACCGCAGCACAGGTTTTCATGCAGGGACTTAGGGCTGTTGTGCTATCCAAACCTCGGTCTGTTCACTAGGAACAATTGAACTCACCTTGTATTTATGTTACTCTTTTGCCACTACAGGACTGTAGCCTATGCTTTGTCTGCATTGCTCAGAGCCATGTGAGCATGTGTCAAGTGTTAAGTACACATGCTATTCTCAGTGCCAAAGGGCTTCAGCGATGGACATTCCCTGCTGCCAGGCAGGTAGATTCTCGGGTGTACAAGCTGAGCTGCAGAATGAATGGGATGCAAGCCTCGTCCCTGGTAAGGTCATAAACCCACAGTCTTTGTTATATTGGATGTGAAGGAGCGGCGCTCTCTGATCGCTTCTGCCTCTGGGACACAGTTTGGGCATCTGCAGAGATTAGAAGTACGTGTGCCATTTAGATAAAGGGCCACTCAGTTTACTTGAGGGCTTGGAGTGTCCTTGACCAGGTGTTAGATTAACCCCAAATCAGCAAGTGCCCAGCAGCTTTCATGTTCAACTGATTTTTCTTCTCAAAGGGAAAAAATATTTGACACCATCCAATGTTTTGCATATGTCTACGGCCAATCAGCTATTCAATATATATCTAACTATCAGTACCTGACAATTGGATGCACCTCCCTGCTACCCCTATCTGTGAGATACAAACTGTGTGAAATTCTTCAAGTAACATGACTCAATTGAGGATGAAATTCTCTGTAAGACCTAATGCATCAAAATTCATCTCAAGATAATAATCTGGATTAGTTTACCTATTTTTAAAAGGAATTTCTTAATACATTAGATTCTGAGTGCCACAGCAAGTCATAGCCTGGATTTAAATCAGTACTGAATATGGATCATTATATAAGAAAGATATTTTTAATGTTAAGTTAAAATCTCTAACTAGTTACCTTCAGGTTAATATGATGGCCCAGAAAAGTTAGGTACCACTGGAATAACTTGATCCAATCATAAATTTCTATTTCTGTGTATGCTTTGACCTTCGAAGCAGTAGGAAATTGAGCCTGTGAGTGTTTGCTTATTAGGTTTGTCCTAAAAGACTGAATGAATTGTGCTAAGTTGATAGGATTTTTGTGTGACTTTTGAAAAAATTTTTTTCCAATTATTTATAACTTCTACTCTGCCAGTCTCAGACTATTTTTAGGCTCACATTAGGAGATCTGAGTACTCTGGGTTTGGGTAAACTGGACTTTATGTGGTACGCTGGGCAACATTTGTACTTTTCCAATTTGGTTTCTACTTACTCCATATATGTATGGTTTTAGCTTAAAATTACCAAAGAAATTTAATAAAGCCACACAAAAAGAAACAAATGGGTTCAGGAAATTTAAAATAATGAGGCCATAAACAATTTCAGGGTCTAAATTCTGAATTTGAAAGACCTAAAACATTACTTTGGTATATTTGACTTCTTGCACCAAATCAATGTTACTTGAAGTATCAGCCTTCTCTGAGAAAACAGGTTTGTATCAAACTCTATTCAGCTTCAGTGGCCGTTGTGCGTTAAGGGGTCTTGTGAGTGAACTGAACATCAGAGGGCTATCTCATTGTATTCAGGATACCACCTTGTATTCAGCATAATTCCTGTTCCAAGAAGTTCTTTCCCTCTTGGAAACAGTTTATGAACTGAGATATTAAAGTAAAAAATGCATTGAGAAGTGAAATATGGTAATGTGAATAATGAGTTTTAATGGAAATTTTATGATTTTACTACACATTGCACTTATATATTTTCCTATAGTTTGTATTATTGCTTTGCTAGAAAAAAAATCTATATTCATGAATATAAATCTGAGAAGCTCGCATTTGCATAAAACCTGGTATGAAACCAAATTCATGATTCAGAGGGTCAAAGACTGTAAATAAAAGCAATCACAGCTGAGGCAGATTTCACTAGTTCTCTATCTACATACACAAAAATATCTCATGGGCACGTTAGGGCCTCCTCTGAGGCTGACAGAAACATGCTGACTGCCTCATGTTCCTCTCACAGAACTCCCTCCACCATCCTGCTCACATTGGTTCAGTTTTATCAAAGTCGCCCTTGAAGACCTTTCCTTTCAAAAGACATTTGACTTGGTGTAAAAATTTCCAGTGTCTTATCTTGAACCCTTTTCTTCTCCTGACGTTATGACAACATATTATTTTTTCCACTTTTATTTAATAAATATAAATTTCTAAAGTACAATTTTTGAATTATAGCGGCTTTCCCCCCATAAACTCCCTCCCACCCGCAACCCTCCCATCTCCCACTCCCTCTCCCATCCCATTCTTCATCAAGATTCATTTTCAATTATCTTCTTATATAGAAGATCAACTTAGTATATACTAAATAAAGATTTCAACAGACTGCACCCACACAGACACACAAAGTATAGAGTACTGTTTGAGTAGTAGTTTTACTGTTAATTTGCGTAGTACAACATATTAAGGACAGAGGTCCTACATGGGGAGCAGGTGCACAGTGACTCCCATTGTTGACAACATATTATTTACATAATCTTTAGGCTTTCGGCTTCTTACCCCTTTGGCCATTCTTTCTGTCTCCTTCAAGGTGACTTTTTCTCTGCCCATTCACATTGGGGTTAGACCTTAAAGCTCTTTTTCTCTGATCTTCAATTCCCTCTCCACACATCTTCCCCAATTGATCTCCATCTCCTCCCAAGGCATCATTATCTAGCCATACGTTGATGACTACAAACTGACCTCTCTCCTGAATTCAGACTTAGGCATCTACAATGAACACATAAGGTATTTTTGGTGAGGACTCATTCTTTGGGAATCACTCTCCCTTTCTATTCATACGTTGAGATCAGGTTATTGTCTGACCTTTTCTTTATTTAATTTGTCCGGTAATTGGGGGCTTGATCCAAGCTTGGACTATAAATTGTATTCTGAAAAGTTTGGGTTTGACAGTTGGAATAATTCAACTGTTCTTTGAGATTTTGGACTGCAATTCGGGTGGTTATGCAGGTTGAATGCATTACTCTCGTGGAAGAACTTCATCCATTCTAACTGGTTGACAGATATTTTCAACATCACCTCTACTGGTAGGGTATACAGCTTGGTCACTTTTGTGGATGACACAGAAACAGAAAAAGCCAGTCAATAAGTTGGGAGTGATAAAGTTCATTCTGTGTGAATTATATCTCAACAATCATATGTGAGTTAACAGTTTTGAAAAATCAGTCAGAACTAGAGAGAGGAACAGAGACGGGAAGCAATAAGAGAAGCCTGGAAGTGTTGAGGTCCCTGGATGCTCTAGCTACCAAGGTGGGGATGCATCCCTACCCCTATCCCAGCACATTTCTAGTAAGCTGTTCTCTTGTACTTATCTTGGTTGAAACACTTCAGTTTTAATAGCAAGGCCTTGTTTAATAAAGCATCCTGCTGCCCACTGGACATAGTTATTGTAGATCATGTACCTCTCATCCTCTCATCCTCCTCCAGTACCCAAGCCTGCTTTTCTCTCCATAGTTTGGTAAATGACATCTTTATTTTTATCACATGGAGAAGCTGCTCATTATCTTTGGCTCCCCCTACAATCCCTGCACCCTTCCATCTAGCCAGTGAAATACTATTACTTAGCTGCCCATTTATTTTCATTGCCATCCTATTGCCTTAATCCCCATTACAATTGCCTTATGTGGTCACGTGGTAACGGATCTTATTTTTGGCCCCGTCATCCTCCAATGAGTTCTTAGTGTTGAGTGATCTCTTATTTGGCCTCACAACAAGGTCTATATCAGAGCTCTTCATGATCAAGTTCAGCACTGCCTCTTCAGTATCATCTCTTCCCAGCATCTTAGTATCAGAGGCATGAACTATACAGAAAAATGGATGTAAAATGATCTTTCCTGCAACGGATCGGAGCACCTTCTAGGGTAATTTCCTGTTTGCCACCAGTCCGTAAGCTCCTTGCCTGCAGTGGTAGTGTCTCATGTTGCATTACTATTGTTTCTTAGCACAGTACCTGTCACGTGATAAACATTCAGTAGATATTTCCTGAACAAATACCTTACTTAGGAGATCAGATTGCTGCTGAAAAAGACAGAGTACAGAAGCAGAGATTTGAACTTTTCAGGCCAGGAAAAAGTCCCGTTCTCTGAGCTGAATGTTAGGAGGGAAGTGGGACTGTAGCTCTGGGTTCAGTGTTCGTGAATTATCGCTTAGCAATATTAATCATCTTGAACATGCAGCTCTTCACGCACTAGTTCACGTTCATCTCTCAGGACAGGCATTGATTCTTTGACATGTAACTAGTCAGGTAGAATAGATTTTACTGTCTACAGCTGGTGGCATTTTTTTCTGTGCTTTTGGGTTTTTGTTCCGTGACTCTTTTTAGATACTGTTTTGATTTTTCCTGGATATTGCAGTATAAGGGCTATTCGAATATTAACAGCTGTGCACATCCTAGAAAAATTAACTACCTAATTGCATGAATACGAGCCTGTTGAGGCTCAGTACTAGGTTGGTATTAGAGTGATTGGATAGGCCAGATGATTATATAAATGTAGTAGATCATTAGAGATTTACTAGTGTGCTTGATTTCAAACTACTCAGGCTTAAAAATAGAAGGATACATAGAGATGTTTGGGAGCAGATGGTGGAAGTGTAGAAATTTCAACTCTTGATAAGGCTCATAAGTCTTTGGTTATGCCAGTTTGGTCACAGAGGATGAATAATGCAATTATAACCAAAATGTGAGCTAGGGTCACCTTGCCTCTTAGGACTTAGGCCAGATGGGGCCATCCACTCATTCTTTGTCTTGTGGATATCTACTTCCTTGCTAAGATTCTTGTAAATTCCCAAAGATTTATGCTTGCATGGTGAGCTGACTTCATTGACCCATCTCCCCGGACTTCATGTCATGGGCTCTTTCTTATGATTCCTTCACGTGTGGCCTATCATTATTGATCCCAATGAGCACAGTCCCTTGATTCCTTTTCAAGGCAAACAGCAGTATGAGGCAGAGGCAGTGTTTTACTGGAACGTAAAATCCTATACTGGTCATCTTTGCCTCTGACTCCCAGGGCAGAATCCTCAGTGGCCACTCCATTGGCCAGGGTCCTATTTCTGCCACCCTCTTCTCCTGAATTGCCTCTGAGAATTCAGAATTTCCACTCATTTGATTTGTGTAGAACAATTTAGCCCTCTCCAGTTTCTTCCCCAGACATGCCTCCCTTGCAAATCTGAAACCCATCCAGTTATCCAATCAAAGAAAAAGTCATGGGCTCATTTAGAGACACAAAGGATTTCTTGATATTATATGTTCCCTTTATCAGGACACATCCTCCTTACAAGCTTTGTGGTTTAAAATCATCTTTCTTTTTCTCATCTCTATTATAATCTCTCTATTCTAAGATGAGTGTTTGTGTGGGGTTTCTGGTTCATTGGCAGGGAAATAAAAACTAGACCTCATCAATAAACAAGTGGTGGATCTTTGGGGTCTTTTAAGAGATTCAGAATCCATTCCTACTAATCCTTAGAGAGTGGAAGCAGCGCTGCAATTTTGTTATAAATCCTTTTCAGGCTGCAAATTGAGAACCACTTGAGTGAAGGAATTTTTTTTTCCTGTGATATTCATCTCCCTAGGCAAGAAAAGATGACACACAAAAGCTTCTTAGCTTTATTTTTATACCAGTTTACTTGGAAGGACTTTTTTCTGCCTTGAATGAGTTAAGGCCAGGGGTAAGGGAAGTGGCAGTGAGTAACCCTCTGACACTTGGGTGCATTTGCTTTTGAGGCAGGCTTGTGAGTGACCATCCAGATGTATCTCAAGCTGGGTGACTCTTCTCTTGGGTGATTGCTGTTGTCTCAATTAAATCTGCTCATTTAACTAAGGTTAAACTATTTTGTAAATTGTGAACCTGTTCCTAGGCATTGCCAAACAATGACAAAGAACAAAAGAACAGAGAGATACTCCAAATAAAGGAAGGAACAAGGAATAAGTTAAGAGCCAAGGCAAATAAGAGAGCTCAGGGCCTGTCTGGAAAAGGCAACAAGTGCTGAGCAAATGCCGCATACTGAGTGTGGTTTTGGGTTCACTAGCCCTTCTCACTAGAGAAACAAAACTGAGCCCACAAGCTCACACCTACTATCAAGATACAGAACTTCCCGTTCTCAGTGTTCATCCTCCACAAAAAAATGCTTTCTCGGTGTTTTTCAGCACACCACAGATCTGGGTAATACATGGAAGTACATTGGTGGGCTTCACAGGATTCTAGATCTAAAGAATGTTCACAGTCGAGGGCCATTTTTTAAAATACTTGACTCATACAACTCAAAACTCTCAGGTCATGGAAAACAAGGCAAGATTGAGGAACTGTCACTGCCCCAAGGAGATTGAGGAGGAACAACCATAGAATGCAGTGTGTGCTCCTGGATGGGGAAGGAACAGGACATCAAGAGAGAAACAGGTGAATTTTAATTGTATTGAATTAATCGTAATGAACTGGTGTTGTTTTCTTAGATTTGGTAGATATCAAATTATAGCATTAGGAGACCATGAAACTAGAGAATGAATACACAGGAATTCTTTGTACCATCTTTGCAACTTTTCTATAAATCTAAAATTATTTCAAATAAAGATATGATCATTGCTGAAAACTATGGCTCTATAGGCATCTACAACTTATACAGATTTAGGTGATTAAGAACTGAGGATCTGACTCAAATGCATTTGAGGTCAAATATCAGCTCTAAGATATACAAAAATAATTGCGACTTATTTTGACTAAAGTCACAATCCTTTGTTTCCAAACATCCCTCTGCTACCTATTCAGTAGAATTTTAAGTCAGGTATCACACAACATTCACAGCTGAAACAAGCTTCAAGATGTCAACCTCTCTGTGCTGTTGTTTTCACATCTGTGAAGGATAATAATTCTTATATCATACGATTGGCTTGAGGGCTCAAAGAAGATAACACACATGGAGTAGCCTATGGGCTTCTTAAGGATGGGGGTACATTCTTGGCTACCTGTGTTTCTCTATAGCTAGCAAGACAGCATATAGTAAATGCCTAATGAAAGTTTGTTGATAAATTGATTTTTTTTTCTATGAAATGAAAACACCCTACAATTTATTTTTAGAATTCATTGTCATTCCAATTCTATTCTGATTGACATCATTTTTAAGCATTTTAGTAAAACATAGTAAAATACTGAGAAATGTTCATCATTGTACAGATGATGAGGTTTTTGGTCATCTAGTCACACTCATAACCATCACCTAAACTAAGAACAAAGCATTACTAACATCTTGAGAGTCCATCTCTGCAGTCTCCTGGAACAGGGGACATTTAGCCTGCATGTTTTGCCCTCCGCTGGCTAAAAATGTGGTTGTGCTGTGTACCTGGAGAGTGTTTTCACAGGCCCTGCAGGCAGCTCCCTCCCCCTCGTCCAACATCACTCTCATTTTCTGTCTCCTGATGTGGTATGATCTGCTCTGTCTTCCTAATGACAAAAGTCATTTGGGCCGAACCATTGGGGACATATTAAAGTTGCTGTGTCTGTCCTCAAAGTTTAGGCTTGAAAACATTAAAACAGATGGTGATACTTGGAGGGTAATTAATTTTCCTTTGGAGAAATAATCGCTTCCCTTAAAAATAAATTAATGTCTGCCTCTTTTTCCAAGAGGTAATGATTTAGTAAATGGAGCAATGAGCTGGGGCTGTGGTTGACCAGGACTAAGGGCAAAAGGAGAAATCTTCTGTAATTCTTCTGTCTCAGTCTTGTTTTCATGTATTTGGGAGCCTCACTTCTTTTTTTTTTTGACAGGCAGAGTGGACAGTGAGAGAGAGAGACAGAGAGAAAGGTCTTCCTTTTTGCCATTGGTTCACCCTCGAATGGCCGCTGCATCTCACTGATCCGAAGCCAGGAGCCAGGTGCTTCTCCTGGTCTCCCATGGGGTGCAGGGCCCAAGCACTTGGGCCATCCTCCACTGCCTTCCCGGGCCACAGCAGAGAGCTGGCCTGGAAGAGGGGCAACCGGGATAGAATCCGGCGCCCCAACCAGGACTAGAACCCGGTGTGCCGGTGCCGCAAGGTGGAGGATTAGCCTGTTAAGTCACGGCGCCGGCCCAAGGGAGCCTCCCTTCTTTGAAGGATTAGAAGGATGAAGTGAAGCAGAATTTTAAGCCTTAGCATCCTCTGCGGATGCACAGGAATGATTCAGAACGGTTAGTCAATAGAATCATGAGTGGCAGAAAGATGGGCACCGTTTACCATCTTCTGGTGTGGACTGAGTCTTACCAGTGTATTACATGTAAAGTGCCATGGAGTTCTGGTACACAGAACACACTCACCCAGGTGGGAATTGTAAACTTGATCATCAGTTAGCGATTAGATTGTCTTCTAATCTAATCTCATATGATTAAACTCAACAGGAAATGGTTGAGCTGCCCTGCCTTTGCTGGACGGGAATGTGCAGCGCGTAACAGATACCATCAGATGCGATTTCTCCAGAAATCGGTGTTTTAATATTCTGAGAAAGTTCTTTGTTCTAGAAGGTTTATTGAAATAAAGATTTCCATGTGTTTATTTTTCAAATCTCCCCTATTCCTAAACTTTGAGCAATTCTACAATGTCAGATGTTGTGTGAACTGGTAACACCTTATGCTTTGTTTCGGTCCCCAGATGCACGTGTGGCTGAATACTGTTCGAATTTTCATAGTTATCTAAGTAATGAAACGTATGAGACTGGGCAGAAAGTGGGGTTATCGTTTTCTTTAGCTCCTGTGTTAAGCTTCTGCTGGGGATATATTTACTGGGTAGAAATTACCATAGCATCCATATTTTAGCATAATGGGAGATGTATTTTAATATTTCATTCAAAACAAGAAGTGATTATCTATGCAAGCATGTATTTTAAACTCACACTTACTGCAGTGTGTAGACTAATGACCACCCATGGAGAGAGTTGCATGAGGAAAGTGCCTACAGAGAGGTGCACACCCCAGTCAGCTCAGCTCACCCAGGGTTGCAGCAGCAGAAGCCTGGATTTGCTTTTTGCAGAGTATTAGAGGGGAAAAATGCATCCTTTCAAAATTATTTGACAGGGCAATTGTTTAAAGATTTGCTCAAGCAAGTGTGTAAGGGAGGGTGGAGTTAGGGAACCTGACCCAAGGGGCAGAGCTTCCAGTGCATACCATTCTGTGCAGTGTCAGCCTCTGACACAGAGGAGAGAGCCCTGATGCAGCAAGGCATACCCCTCATCACACCTGTTCAGGTTTACCTTTCCTGTGAAGATGAATTGGAAGGGATGTCAGATCCCAGTGAACATCCTTTACAGTTCATTGTATATTGGTCTGTAGAGAAAACGGAATCTAATTCTAATTTTCTCTTTTCAAACTGTGGGGCTGTAATTCTCATTAAATAATAAATCAATACCATTAGTCATCTTAATATTACCCCTAGCCAGGAAACCTTTTCAGATATTGTTTTATGAGTATAATTAGTACCTTGACCAGTGAAGACTAGAAGACAGTTAACCTCAACCCGTGGTTCAAAGTCTACTGTTTCTTTGAAATGTTTTCAGTAGGGCAAGGTCTTGCTGGGCCTCTGGTTGAGGCTTTAGGCAATACCAGCATTTTTCTGATAATTTTTATAGGGTATAAGGTTAATTAAGATGAGAGTTACACAGTTGTGACTTAAAAATTCCAATTTCGAATCATATACAGGTGAACTCTCTTCAATCTCAGAGGGATTGAAGTGGCATTGTGGGTGAAACTGCTGTCTGCAGTGCTGACATCCCATATCTGCACCAGTTCAAGTCCTGGCCACTTCACTTCTGTTCCAGCCTCCTGCTAATGGTCTGCGAAAAGTAGCGGAAGATATCCCAAGTGCTTGGGTCCCTGCAGCCATGTGGGAGACAAGGAGGATGCTTCTGGCTCTTGGACTCAGTCTGGCCAGCCCTGGCCATTCAGCCATTTGGAGAATGAAATGAACCAATAGATGGGATAGAAGATCTCTCTCTCTCTCTCTCTCTCTCTCTCTCTCTCTCTCCCTCTGTAAGTCTGCCTTTAAAATAAAAAAAAAAATTAAAACAAGACAAAACAGCAGGAAAAACAAAAACAAACCAAAAACTCCTGAGCCCCTTCTCAAGTGGCCAATGATGTCCTTGCCTCTGGAAAAGTTGGATGAGTAGTCCTTTTCCTCAATCCTAGATCTCCTTCCCCAACTTGCTAACTGAAGGATCTCATCTCATCTCATCAGGTTTGGAACAGGGGAGGGAGAAGGAGGAAGGGCATCCAGGAAAGTCTTAAGGACGACTGGCTGAGCAAGCTTGCAATAGTTCTGCTGGGGCTGGTGCCGCGGCTCACTAGGCTAATCCTCCGCCTGCGGTGCTGGCACACCGGGTTCTAGTCCCGGCTGGGACGCTGGATTCTGTCCCGGTTGCCCCTCTTCCAGTCCAGCTCTCTGCTATGGCCCAGGAGTGCAGTGGAGGATGGCCCAAGTCCTTGGGCCCTGCACCCCATGGGAGACCAGGAGAAGCACCTGGCTCCTGCCTTCGGATCAGCGCAGGGCGCCAGCTGTGGCGGCCATTGGAGGGTGAACCAACGGCAAAGGAAGACCTTTCTGTCTGTCTCTCTCTCTCACTGTCCACTCTGTCAAAAAAAAAAAAAATTAAAAAATTAATAGTTCTGCTGGATGGGTGATGCTTTAGGCTTACTTTTTTTTCCTGAGTGAATTTGTTTGGAAGCTCCATGGCTGAGCCAGTCACCAACCACTCCTAGAAAATAACCCGTCTCTATTTGGTTGTTTGCTTCTGATTTCCCAGCTACCTCTGATTTCTGGCCACACTCCCATAAAGATCCTCTACTGTTGTCCCTTCAGCCTCTGGTTGAAGCATTTTTGTCAACCCCCATTTTTAAAGTAACTTAGGCCAATTTTTCTGCATAGTCCTCATCTGCACCAGTGGTAAATGCAGGCCCTGAAAAAAGATATGACCATGTCCTAACCCTGGGACCTGTGCATGTGCTGGGTTTGGAGAACGAGTCTTCGCAGATTTAAATGAGAATCTCAAGCCAGGATCATCCTGGATTAGCCAAGTGGGCCCTAAATGCAAGGACAAGTGTCCTTAACAGGAGGCAATATGGAGGGAGAGGAGGAAGTGATGTGAAGACAGAGGCAGAGATAGGAGTGGCACAGCCACGAGCCAAGAACCACTTGGAGCTGTTGGGAATTGGAAGAGGCATGGGAGGGTTCTCCCCTGGAGACTTTGGAGGGATCACAGCCATGTGGACACCTCAAGTTTGGACTTCTGGACTCCAGAACTGTGAGGAAGTACAACTCTGTTGTGTGAAGCCACTACATTTATGGTCATTTGCTATGGTGGTTCTGAGAAAACTGTAGACACAGTTTGGGGTGGGCGTCATTAGGTCTTGTGCAGCTACTGCTTAGATACAGCCTTCTCTCTGCTAACTCATTCCTCTTTAGCTAGCCTCTCCTCTGGGGATTCCTTAGGCTTTCATCTAACAACTAGTTTGTACCCCAAAATGGAGAGATTCTATCTCAACCCCCAGTGATTTCCTGTGACTTGAGGTGAGAAAGGAGGTAGCTCTTCTCACCAAATCCATTTCCTTGAGAGGAAACTTCTGCCATGGCTCTATCCAAAGAAATGTTCTTCAAATATTTTTTTTTTGTTTTCCCTTCTCAGCTCTTTATCTATTCATTTATTTGGATTTTCTTATTTTTTCTTTGAAATGTCATTGTAGTCATCAAAACTTTCTTGGTCACTAACTTTGAAAATTGAATTTACACATCAGTTGTTTTTTGAGAAACTGTTTAAACCACCAGTTTAATATACAGGGTTACATACAAATACAAGTGTACTTCAAAAAGTTCATGGAAAATGAAATTAAAAGGTAAGTTTGTGGGGCAAGAGTAGGGCCTGGCAGTTTACATGCCCGTGTCCCATATCAACATATCTGACTTTGAATTCTAGATCTGGTCCCCAAATCCAGCATTCTTCTAATGCTTACCCTGAAAGGTAGCAGAGTATTGTTCACGTAGTTGGGTCCTTGCCACTCATATAGGAGACATAAACTGTTTCTGGCTCCTAGCTTCAGACAGAGAGAGATCTCCTATCCATTAGTTCACTCCCTGATGGCCACAACAGCACATGGCTGGTCCAGGATGAATCTGACCCTGCGGCTCCATCTGAGTGACAGAAATCGTCACTATAAGAATTCGTGCTATCTCATCCTGCCCCCAGTATACACATTTTATTTTTTTATTTTTTATTTTTGACAGGCAGAGTGGACAGTGAGAGAGAGAGAGAGAGACAGAAAGAAAGGTCTTCCTTTGCCATTGGTTCACCCTCCAATGGCCGCTGCGGCCGGCGCACCGCGCTGATCTGAAGGCAGGAGCCAGGTGCTTCCCGGTCTCCCATGGGGTGCAGGGCCCAAGCACTTGGGCCATCCTCCACTGCACTCCCTGGCCACAGCAGAGAGCTGGCCTGGAAGAGGGGCAACCGGGACAGAATCCGGCGCCCCGACTGGGACTAGAACCCGGTGTGCCGGCGCCGCTAGGCGGACGATTAGCCTGTTGAGCCACGGCGCCGGCCCCAGTATACACATTTTAAAATGAAGCTGGACTTGGGTTTTGAGTGAGGACTTGAATCCAGACACTCTGATATGGGATGCAGGTTGTCGTAAATGGGTTATTTAGTCACTGCACCAAATGTCTGTCTCAAGTGTTCTTTTTCAAGCCAGTCCACTGCAAATGGCATTGGATTTTGGTGTGGAAAAGCCAGGGCTTCAGATGGACACAGAAGTCAGCGTATGAAGAGCCCTGGCATCTCTGCCAGCCAAGAGCTGGGTTGCTGGGAATGGAACTGCCCTAGGTGCTGAAGGACTCCTGGGTCAGAGCCACAGATCTTGTTGGTCTAAGCTGGAAAAAAGCTTCACTCAGCCTGGTTTTTAAAATAACCCCTGCTGTTGAGGGAACAGCCACGTAGGATCAGCAGCATTGCAGGTGGAACTGTAAATTTTCTTTTGGAGATGCCACTTGCCTTCTATTTAGGACAGCTTTCCTCCCAGGCCAGGTAGGTAATGGAAGTCAACATGGTGCCCCACAAAAGGGGTGCATACCTCCCTTACGATGTCTCTTCCAGCACCCTAGGTGAAGAGATAGATAGGTCTGGGCTTCATACCAGACCAGGCCTTAAGTCCCACCTGATTATTATCAAGCCCCTTCTATCAGTTTCTATTTGCCTCTCGATGGGAAAACGTTCTCATGGTTTAGACAGCACTTTTATTAGGTCCTCTAATAATGACTCTGTCCTTTATTTTAGACCCTGTGAATTTAATCTGCTTGTTAGAATAATTTTTTCCAGATGTGAAACAGTGACATTCTAGATGGCCATGTACGTGAAACCTTGGGTGGAAGCAGTTTCTGAAAGCTGGCACTGCATTCCCCTTGAGAGGCCACCTGCTAGAACCTGCTCTTGACTGCCATTCCCTTTGCCCCCTTTTAGCATGAAGCAGGCAAAACAGTCATTGCCCAGTCCCCTAACAGAAGTTAGGTCCCATTCTTCTGGGGAATGGAACATGAGGAGTTAGACCAGTTAACGGGCAGTCAGGGTAGTCCCAGTGGAAACTTAGGGTACACAATGCTTGCTTTCTCCAAACGTTATCTTTAGCAAGGTCAAAAATACCTGCCTGCCCATTCCTTGAAAGCTTCCAGTTTTACCACAAGTATAGCTGGGGAGCGGCAATTCCATCCTTCTGGGCTTGCAATTTACTGTAAAAACAAGTTACCTATTCCACCAACAGATCAGGTCTCTTGATGGGTTTTGTCCTTGCCTGGTAACTGAATGTCAGTCTGATAAGTTTTTCTTCCCCAAAATTGTGCTTAAACGCGTCAGTACCACCAGCCCCTTCCGATTTTGCCTCTCTTGGAATCACCCTCCATGCCACTCTGGCTGGAGGTCTCTGACTCTATAAATCTCATTTTTAAGTAATTAAAAAAATAAAGTGTCGTACATTTTGTAGTACTTCCAGGAACTGGTTTTATGTGATATTTCTCTGAAATTTTCCATGGCTGAAGACAACACAGCCCTGATGATGATCCAGGCTCTCCTTTGTCCCACTCTTGCTCCAAACCATTTCCTTCTGATAGTATCTCCCCCAGTTAAACTACAGGTTGGAGCTCTTGCAGCAGAAGCACTCATGCCTCCCTTTCCAGGTTAACACCTGCATCTCATCAGTCTTCAAGTTTGGGTCAGGCTCCTTTTGGGTTGTACAGGAAGCTCATAGGCCCTGGTGGGCTCTGGGTAGCTGGAGGGAGACATTCACAGCAGTTCGTACCTGCCAAACCTCCCTTCTTGCCTGTTGAAGCGGTAGTTTCCCAGGAAGAGAGGCTCTACAGGATGAAGAGCTCATGGAAGGTAATAGAATTATGACCATATGGAGTTGTGAGATGCTATTAAATAGCTTGAGTGATTCCAAACCCCAGAATGGGCTTAAACTATGAGAATTCATCAGAGAACACTGTCTGGTTGCCCTCCCCTGTCCACATTAGCTGGCTGCCTTTCTTCACACACATACAAGCTCATCCTGCCAGTTCCAAATATGCACTGACATAAGGCAGACTTAGGCCTTGGAAATCTTATCAACCCCCCATCTCCCCTGGAGATTTTCTTTCAAAAAAGCTCCTCATGTATGAGAAACAAAGGCCCGACTCCAAACTCTTCTTTGGTCTGGGTAACATTGCTCATGTAGGCTGAAGCTTTACATAACTACCCCCAATCTGAGTAATAGGCTTTACCCAGAGAAGTTTATCACATTGAAGCAGGAACTCAAAACTGAGAGATGATCCAAGTTTTACAAATTGTGGAGCAGTCAGCCAGGTCTCTAGTAAAACCTAATCCAATAAAAGTAACTCTGATCACAGGGCTAAAGTGAGGGGCTTTACTGTGTATAGGAGAGGGTATAAGGGAAGAGAAGGAAAAGGTTGGTTTCTGGTCACATGATCAATGCCATCCTTCAAGCTGAACGCAGAAGTCCCTGTGAATCATTGAGATGCCACTAGCTTGATGCTTCACCCATTGAGTCAGAAAGATGAGTTCTTGTGATGAGGCTTGTTGACATGGTCTACTGTGGAGAATCAGCTGCGGATTCAGTCAAGCCCTGGGAAAGAGCCCCTCACCTACTCTACCATGGGCTGCATTAAAGTTTGTCTCTCTCAGCTTCCTCTGGGAAGTAAACAATGGATAGTGTTTCTGGTAGAATTCGAATGATAATTGAATAAATGTGATGATGCAGGCAAAAAAATCCATGTGGGATGCTGGGCCTGGGATTGCAAGTCAATCCGTGATAGTAGTATAAGCTAGGCTTTACAACAGATGTTGGCTGTACAGCCTTTGGTTGCACGCTGTCTTCTGGGTTACTTGCTGGAGACAATTTCTGCCCCTGTCATCTAGTAGGTTACTATTACCAGCTGTGGCTCTTGTTGACTCTGCCTTCTTGGAAACCATTGTTCCTGCTTCTGATGGAGACTCATCATCTCTCTGCCTTGTGTCGTGGAAGGAGTCTCTGTAGAAGAGCTGTGGTCTGGTGACAGAACCTCAGGGAGCCATCATGTTTCAGAGGTAGAAGAGGAAGGATACCTACAAAGGATTCAATGAAAGACCAAGAAGTAAGAGGGAATCAGAAAAGAAAAGAAAAGCTGCAGAGTTTTAAGAGGGACTTCAGTAAAGAGGCAACGGTAAGCCTGCGGTATAGAAAAAGGAGTGAAGGAAAAGCATTTCTCTAGCTCTACAGATGCTCTCCTGCCTGGGCACTCTGAGCCCCACCACACACTCATGGCCTCCTGGCTGGTGCCAGATGGAGCTGATGTCAAAAGATGCATCTAAACTTTCCCCAATATGGGACCACCTCGGAACACAATGAAAGGAATGGCTCAGCCTCATATTTGTGGCCATGGAGAACAGGGGCTCCTGGATTTACAGTGGGATTACAACCCTGTAAACCCACTAGAAATTAAAAATAGCCTACATAGAAAATGCATTGAAAATTCCTAGCACATTGATCATCCTAGCTTAGCAACACAACACACCCTTAAAAAGCCCCCATGAATGTAGGGCTTCCTGGGAGCTGTGGCTGCCACTGCCCAGCCTCATGAGACAGATGGGACCTTGCAACACTATGCCTGGAAAAGACCCAAACCCAGACTCCCAGGTACAGTTTCTTCTGGATATGGATTGCTTTTGTACTACCATAGACAGAACAGCTGTAGCTTGAGCCATGTGAGTTGGATCCCATGTGTCCTGGGAGCCAGCTACTTGAGGTACTTCAAGATATTTGCAGAGAAATGAAATTAAAAGTCAGTTTGTTTTAAAGCAAAAAGGTAAGTTTGTCTTGATGGAAAAAAAAAGCTTTTGAAATCCATGCCTAGTTTTATTTTCATTACATGTTTTCCGTGGATTTTTTTTTTTAAGATTTCATGTGTGCATGGATGTCAAAAGATGCACTAAAGTAAACATACCTTTAGTTTCCATTTTCTAAAGACTTTTTGAAGATCACTCATATTGCCAGTTTGGTAGTTTGCAGCACTTGGGGCATAAAATAGGCAGCACTGAGAGAGGTTTCTCTTTATGGGGGAAATAAAATCCATGCAAAAGTCTCCCCATGTCCCAGGGTTTCAGACACCCGGAGTTTGGGATGAGCTGCTCAGTGAGAGGCACACTTTAGGGAGAGCTGGGTCACTTCTTAGATTATTCTGTGAAGATCCCGTCTACCCCTTCTCTGCAGAAAACCATGCACTCCAGTGATAGTAAGATGTTGCTACAAGCCAAGTATCTGTCTGCCATAAGGGTGTGTAAAGTTGGAATTGGGCGTGCATTCTGCCTTTGAGGCCATAGTCTCCACTACCACCTACTGATTCCAATTTGTATTTTTCATGTATGGCCCAAGACTGGCCTCTGGATGCATCTGAAGTCTGACCTAGTTTAATCAGGTAAATAACTGCTTCTGCAAGCTGCAAGAACAGGGTTTTTCTTATACCTTTTACTCTCCAAGGGTATCTCAGATATTCACTTTAATCTGATTTCATGCTGATGAAATGTTAGAGGGGAAGAATTTTGCTGCGGCAGGTTGAGCTTGGCCTCAGCTGAAAACATTTCTTCCCCTCAGAAAGTATTCACCTAGAATAGTTCTAGTGCCTTCTTGCAGGCAAAAACATACTTGATTACCAAAGCTTTCTCAATGAAAACATGTGGACACAAGGTTTTTTTTTTTTTTTCCTGTTTTAGCAAGAGTCTTGCCTTTTTTATGCTATTTTCTTTCTTTCCATTTTTTTTCTCATAAATATCATGGTAACATGGGCCTATTTCTTCACATTAAGTTATGAAATGGTTTTCTTGACCTACTGCTTTTATAGAAGGCTGGACTTATGACCCAATTTCAATTTACACAGAGTTATGGGAAAATGGGGCCAGACTTCAGTGTCTTTATTTGTTAAGCAGTGAACCATAGCACACACTGCTGGGCAAGGAATGGGCTAGGAAGACATCGGCAGGAGTGTCTCTGGACCTTCCTTCTATGAAGCTGAATGAAGAGGGAAAAAATAAGACATTTCCCTAGGGACAGGTTTACAAACGTGTAGGAGCTCTCCTCTGGGGCTGGGTGGTTCTTACAGACTGCAATTTCTTACGCTGGAGGATCTAGTGACTTCAACGTGCAGCAACAGGGTTTTTTTGCTATTCCCCTGGGCAATTCATGATGCATGTGGGGTGATTTGGAGAATACCCACACACCTACATGCTGTGAGTTTCAGCTGAACTAATTGGTGACAATGGTGTGCATTTGCATGGTGGTGTGTGGTTGAGGGATTTGGAGAAGGAATCCTTCCAACCCAGTTTTAAGAAGTAAGATTAGTAAAATGTTAGGCGGGTGCCTGATCTTTGTTCTTTTAAGCTGCCATGCATACAGATTCATCTGGTTGTTCATCTACTGGAGCTTTCTTGGCAGGAGTTCACCTCTTGTCACTCTCACAGCACCATTTTTATACAGGTCATTGACTGCACCAGCGATTACACAGCCATTAAGTCTTGGGGAACTCAGGGCCTTGTCAGAGGAGCTAGGATTTATCTCAGAGGATGCAGGCCAAATAATCTAATCAGAAAATTTTTCAAGAAAAGATCCAGGAGCGGTCACATGTGATTACTTTATCGGTTGGCAGCCTTTCTACACTTGATCTTAGCCAAAAGGCTGAGAAGCGATGGCAGCCTTTCTTTGACTTCCAGATACTAATCAGAAAAACCAAGAAAGGGATTGGCAGCAACCATTCCTTCATCAAACTGTTTTGTGAGATGTAATGATGGAGACAAAGATGAAATGCAATTAGTCCTTATTCTAAGGAAAGCTTGTACTTTAACAGTGACTGTGTTCCATCCAGAAGGAAGTGTGAAGCAAGAAAGTTTGTCAAGGGTCAGTGCCTCAGAAATGCTATGTGGGCAGTCAGCTGCTGGGAAGATGGCATTCACCTGGGTGTCGGGAGGCCTTGGTGAGCAGGAGGCTCAGGGGCATGGGTGTTGGTTGGTAATAGCAACTGTGTTGGAGGAGTCATGGGGACAGATTGAGGGAATGTACAAGGTCATTTTGGTGGGAGCATCTTCACAGTCTAGACTAAGGGGAAATATCATATATTGATGTCATTTGTTTTGGTTTGAAAGATTTATTATGAGAGAGAGAGAGACAAAGAGAGAGAGAAGAAGAGAGAGAGAGAACGAAAGCAACAGCGAGAGAGAGATAGAGATAGAGATTTTTCCATTCAGTGGCTCACTCCCCAAGTGACTGCAACAGCCAAGGCTTGCAGAGGCCAAAGCTAGGACCCAGGAACTCCATCTTGGTCTTCCATGTGGATGGGAGGGTCCCAGCCACTTAGCACATCCTCTATTGCCTTTCCAGGCTGGTTAGTAGGGAGCTGAATTGGAAGTGGAGCAGCCAGAAACTGCACTGGTGCTCCCATGTAGGAAGCCAGCATTGCAAGTGGTGGTTTAATCCCCTGATCTCAACGTCAGCCCCTACGGCTGTTACTTCTAAAGAAAGGCAGTGAGAGGATGAGCATGTCGGGTCAGAAAGAATGATATTCAAATCTCTGTTCTTTCATTTTTGATCTACAGGGTCTTGAGTAATTACCAAGGTACAACTTCTTCATCTTTAAAATTGGGATTAAAAATACCTCTGCATCTTGCTATGAAGCTTGAAAATTATAGCAATTTAGAATGTACCATATACAATTGGCTGTGAGATTCAGATGTTATCTGAGACTCCCTCCACACCTGGATTCACCACTGTTCTTTATCTGAGAGGGCAGAACTGCCCGATTTATTGATATGAGAGTGAATCATATCAGCGTTAGCACTTAGCAAAGATCACCCAATGGCGTTTGTTAAGAAACTAAGTTACTTTTAAGTTGCTTCACAATTCTGGCTTACATCTTACATTTCAGTGCAGGGTATTTCTTCCTATTGCTTATTTCTGTTTGTATTATGTTTCAACAAATTTTACTTCTCACTGTTAATCCCAACGTGGTGTTACTTTTACATTTTGTTTTTCCAACAAGTAGCTCTTTGAATGAATTGACTTTGGAGCATGCCCAATTCCTTTATTTACCTCTTAATCCTTTCATGCCTCTCTGGAAGTGTGCTTCAAGATGAGCCCCTGTAGAGATGGCATTTCAAACAGCCTATGAGGATTAGCTTTTGATTTTTTTTTTTTCAGCATGCAAACCTAATTTGGGGGAATTATCACCTCAGGCACACGGATGATAGTTCTGGAAATGTCACTCAGAAAGGCATGTGAAAAGTCCAGTTCCCTTTTACACATAATTTGTTGGGGGAGCAAAATACCAACTCCATCAACTAGTCAGTGGGCGGACAGACCTTTGGAAAGTCTGCAAAACCTTCTGCTAGCTGCTAATCTTTTCTTTGCAATTTCACTGACATAAGCAATAAACCCTGTAATTATATTGCACTAATCAAGAACACTGACAATAATGGAATATCAATCACAGCACTCATATGTAAACCCAGTCAAGTTTAGAGTCTTTGTAGTTTTAGTGAGAACCAAGCTAACAGGATCTGATGGGCACAAGCTGGCAGCATCAAAGAAAGCTCAACTATTTCTCTGAGCTATTTTGAATATGCTTTTCAGAATGCATCACTCATTGAATTAAAGTCCTTGCACAGGTATTGGAGCACACTCAGGTTCCTTCATTTGTAGTTTACATCAGTACTAGCATTCTCAGACAGGGCGTTTTCTGAGGATTAATGTCCAGCCGGGGTTAATGGCTGAAGGTAGATCCAAGAACCATCAATTCCCCCTCCAGTCATTAATTCCTAAGAGTTCTTTCATCACCATCACTCGACTGTTTTTCTTCCTGACCGTTCTATGAAGTGATGTGGCGAAATAAGAATTAATCCTGACACGGAGACTACGAAAAGTGCATCCACCACGTGTCCCCTGAATTTGCTTTTAGGACAACAGCGGTGTACTTACCCACCACACAACAAGTCATTCCTGAAATCTGTACGTACTGCAACAGCAGATTGTCTAGAAGGAGCCATTCACTCTTTCTAGCTTGCAGCTTTTTGATGAGCGAGCAGAGCTGGTATTTCTGAGATTTGTCTGATGTTTATTTCTTTTTTCCTTTCCACATGTTCATCTCTACCAGGCAGTGCCTTTTTGGAGGTTTCTCATGAAATGACATGGCCATCTTAGTATGCGAAATATTACAGGTTCTCCACAGTGCCTTCCTTAACTGCACAGAAAGATGTTTCTTTTGGGTCTCTCTTTCTGTGTGTGTGCTGAAAGTGTGGGGCAGCAGGTCCATGAGCAATACAGGGATATTAAACATAAACCATGCATCCACCAAGACCTCCCTCTCAGGCCAACCAGGATTTTTTCCCCTAATCAGGTCTCCATTATTGTCTCAGTAATTATCATGTTCTTTAAAGATTTTCTTGTCTTTTTCCCTGAAAAGGATACTAATAGTTAAATTACTTAATAATGTTGCTTTGTCTCTATCTGGTCTCTCACCTAAGAATTTCAAGGAGCTTTGCAAAGATCAATTATAATTCATAAGACTCACAAAATGAAACTTAATTTGAAGCATTTTGTAAGTTCTAAGACCTCAATAAATTAAGGTAATAGAAGCAGAAACACCTGAAGTTGGGGGTCATTTGTTTGTAGAAAAAAGAGATTTCTCTCTGAATAATTCTGTGACTTTATTTGTTTATTTATTTATTGCTCCAGATTCGAATAAGGATGTAAGGTGAGATTCACGAGAGAGAATTAAGTTACCCTAAGCACTCTGCCTGAGCTATTTGTCACGGTGGGAAAGTTACCGCCTAGTTAGAGGGTGCATTCATCTGGGCTCCTTGGATCCTGGGTGACTGAAACCCAGTAAGTAAGTAAGAAAAAACAAAAGCTGATGAGACTGAAGAATCCAGGCACAGTGTGTCTTCAGCCAGCCTCAATGCTCAGTGATTCAGCCGTGTTCATGAGGACTCTACCTTTTGGCACTGTTTACCTGGTGGGGCCCCTCCTACGTTGGCTTTCTCCATAATGCTTTCTGTATGGGTCCAGACTTACATCCTACCAGGTTAGCAACCTGGTTAAAAGAGCTTCTAAGTGTTCCAACAGGGGCTGGTTTTATGCTGCAGCGAGTTAAGTGCCAGTTCAAATCCCAGCTGCTCTACTTCTGATCCAGCTCCTGCTGATGCCCTGGGAAAGCACCAGAAGATGATGCAAGTACTTGGTCCACTTCCACCTCCATGGGAAACCGAAGTGGAGTTCTTTGCTTCTGGCTTTGGTCTGATCCAATCTGAGTCATTGTAACCATCTGAGGAGTGAGTCAGTCTCCGGAAGATCTCTCTGTCTTTCCCTCTCTCCCTCTCTGTAACTTTGCATGTCAAATAAAACTTTAAGAAAAGAAGAGTTCCAACAAAAAGTTTAAGAGTCGGCTGGCGCCGCGGCTCACTAGGCTAATCCTCCGCCTGCGGTGCAGGCACTCCAGGTTCTAGTCCCAGTTGGGGTGCTTGTTCTAGTCCTGGTTGCCCCTCTTCCAGGCCAGCTCTCTGCTGTGGCCCGGGAAGGCAGTGGAGGATGGCCCAAGTGCTTGGGCCCTGCACCCACATGGGAGACCAAGAAGAAGCACCTGTCTCCTGGCTTCAGATCGGTGCAGCGTGCCGGTGGGACAGCCATTTGGGGGGTGAACCAACGGAAGGAAGACCTTTCTCTCTGTTTCTCTCTCTGTCTAACTCTGCCTGTCAACAACAACAAAAAAGTTTGAGTCATTTTCCCATCCTGAACCAATTACCATGCCCAGCAGGGTAACTTTGACTGCATGGGCTGGTTGATTGGACTGCACTTGAAATTGAGGATGTAGTCTCCCACAACCCTGTGGACTGATTAGATGAGTAGAAATGCTTTCTGAGGGCTGGTGCTCTGGTATAGTGGGTAAGGCATCTCACATAGGCACCGGTTTGAGTCCTGCGTGCTCCACTTCCAAGCCAGTTGCCTGCTAATGCGCCTGGGAAAGCAGTGGAAGATGGCCCAAATCCAGATCTTGCCTTCTCTTCTCTCTCTCTCTCTCTCTCTCTCTCTCTTTCTATCTCTGCCTTTCAAATAAATAAATAAATACATTTATTTTTAAAGAAATGTTTTCTGGAGGGGGAATGCTTTTTGGAGGTGTTCTTTTTACAAGGAGAAGAAATGGAATTTGGAAAGCAGAAACAAGAGATATCCCCAGAATGTAGAGTGATTTCATCATTCACATTTGCTCCCAGAACAGATACTTGAAAGTCTCAGCGTTAAAACTAAGGTTTGTTTTTTATAACCCCATTTTTAATTTGCATACCATTTTCAAAAGTTTGTGCTCTGGAAACTAGGTCTGTGAGACATTTCTTTGAGAAAAGTGTTCAATAATTACATAAATTTGCAAAAGAAAACAATACCATCATTGGATGTAAGAATTATTAAATAATCTACTATGCTGTTATAACATATACAGATTTGCTGTGTTTAAGCAATCAATGGTTTCTCATTCAGTCATATATGTGTGTGTGTTTGCTTTAAAAATTTCTAATGCCAGAGATCAGAATTGTGATAGAAGGGCTGGCAGTCAGTGAAGTCTCTGTGGAAGATGCCCACATTCCATATCAGAGTGCTAGCTGGAGTTTGGAATACTCTACTTCTGATCCAGCTTCTTGAGAATGCACCTGGGAATGCAGTGGATGATGGCTGAAGTGCTGTAGTCCCTGCCATCCAGGTAGGAGACCCAGATATGGAGTTCTGGGATCCTGACTTCTGACTGGCCCAGCCCTGCTACTGAGGACATATGGGGAGTGAACCAGAGGATCAGAGGATGGAAGAGCCCTCTCTCTCTCTCCCATTCCCCCCCTTTTTCTCTGTATATCCCTGTTACTCTGCCTTTCAAATAAATAGAAAATACTGTTTAAAAAAGAAATGTGATACAAAGAGTGACAGTCTTTTGAGACAGCAGGATATGAGAAGGGAGAACAAAGGGGAAGGCAAACAATGGTGAGCCATGGGTTTGGGAACTGGCCCAACCATAAGCATAATATTGGAGACTCACCTGGCCATGCCGCGGAGTGTCCATGGAAAGCCACACTTCCCATACTGATCAACGTTGGTTTTCCTGATGGGAAGAGCACACAGCAGCCAAGAATCTAGAGATCAGTTTACTGTTTTCTGCCGGGTGGGAATAGACTCAGTAACTGAGTTATAAAAAACCGGATCCTGGATTTTGCTCATGGTCTCCAATTCAGGGGACTGAATCTGTGTGAATGAAGAGTGGCAGGAAGCTCTTCCTCCAGTGAGAAATCCAATCTGAGCCTCCAGATCTGGCACTAGGTTTGGAGAGGAGAAGTGCACCAGGCAGACTGAGAGGGCAGAACTGTGGATAGAGGCCTGGGAAAAAGCCAAGACAAACAAGAAAAGAAGGAAAATAAAGCAAAGGAAGGATAGGAAGGAGAGAAGACAGAAAGAGAGAAAGAAAAAAGATAGCGTTTTCTTAAGCACTCAGCTTCTGCTATTGAAAATGATGACTTTCAACATTATTGTCCCCATTAAAAATTTATGAGTCTGCAGAAGAGCTTGAAAACCATGAATTTCACTAACTTTCCTTCTGTATTAAATCCTAAAGCAAGGGCATCCTGTATAGACAACACTGTGGCTGTTTGAATGGAGGAGGGGTTAATGTTAAAAGGATTTAAAAAAGGAACAGAACAACCAACAACATACATCAGTATCAAAGTAGTTCTCTGCTAGATAAGGACTAGAGCTAAAGCATGTAATCGGACACTAAATAAGTACTGTGGAACTAGTGGCTGTAATTGCAACTTATTTGTCCTTGTTGGTGAGATTTTTGAATGAGTTTTGACAGTAAACTTTGCCTTGGATCAAGGTATATCCTCCTGATGATTTGCAATGTTGAGCTGATGACTGAAGGACATTTATGTGCTGTGAGTAACGCATCTAGATTGATGTATTTTGTCAGAAAATGGACACTCCGTTCTTATAAAACAAAAGGGCCCCCAGTGCTCACGTGTCTGGATGTGGTGATTTATGTGTAAACATCATACTCAGAACCATCATTTTAAGCCAAATATCCACAATGTATGGTTAGTTATGCTTAGTTTATCAGCAAATTAAATTATCCTTTTGTAAAGAGAATACAACTGTGCCCAACTTCTCCTCAACTAAATGGAACCCAGGTGGCCCCTAAGAGGCGAAGAGTGTACTGGTTGGAGGTATGAGCCCTGTGATCGGAGAACTGTAGGTTCAAAACCTAACTCTACTGTGCACCAGCTGTGGAGTGTACAGACCACTGTCTAATCCTCAGCTCAACGTCTCACCTGCAAACAAAGATAAATAAGACTTAGTGTGGGGAATACATGACGTCCGTAGTAAAGCATTTGCTGCAGTGTGACACACAGTAGGCTCACAGAGTCAACCATTGTTGTTCATCACTCCACTCTTACATGTATAGCCAGTCCACCAGGCTCTTCTTTTAAAAAAAATCGTACTGTCTTTTCCGGCCATCTGCTGCTATTTTCTAATTGTTGTGGAGTTCTTATTTCCTGTTGAGAGAGCAGCACTTGGTCTCTCCTGATTGGCTATCCTTGTTGGATCAGTAGCAGAAGTTCACTGCCCTTCTTGTGGGACATCATTTTCAGGTCCATACCTGAGTATCTGTAAGGACTCCTGTGGCAAGGAGTTAGGCCAAGGCTGGTGCTGATGGCACTTGTGTTGCTGGTGTTTGCTTGTTTCTAGAACCATTCCCAATACTGCACTGGCTGCCCCTTCCTGGCACAGTTCTCTATGATTACACAGCTGCTGCAGAGTGCAGGTTCTCCAAAAACCTCTTTGCTGAAATATCTTTCTCAACGGTAGACACTGCACACTCTTTGTTTGCATTGTGGCCTCTCATGACTTCACTAGAATGATTGAAACTTGCCTTTTATAGTCTGGCTAGTATTTTTAAATCTTGTTTAAAAAAGGAGTCTTTCCCTTGCTTCAATAATTTAAAGAAAATCAGAGAAAACAAATAAACCAGCAGGAATAGTTATATATAGCATTTCTAATGCATTCTGACAAGGAGAGGAGTGGCTACTGAAGACAGTGCATAAGTTAACAATTTTTTTATTACATTTTTATTGAGGGGGACCTATTCTTTGACCTTTAAACTAACTTAGGTCTTGGGACAATTAATCAAATGAAAAGCAAAAATAGCCCAATAATTCAAGCTTTTGATAGGTACGCAGCATTGTTAATGGCATTTTTTTATTGTACAAAATGTATTTCTTACTTATCTGGTGTTATTAGTCAGCTTTTTGTTACTACCATGAAATACCTGAGACGGATAACTTTATAATTAGGAAAGGATTACTTAGCTCACAGTTTGGGAGGTTCAAGTCCAGGTTTGCATAGCCCCATTGACTGGGCATCTGGTAAGGGTAGACCACGTGGCGAGCCAAGAACTCAAGAGCTCAGATGAAAACTGCCATCCAAGGCCACATTAGGAGCTTCTACCAGGCTCCACTTGCTAATGAGTCCACTGCTTCCTAATAGCACCACCCTCACAAAGAAATCTTTATGTATTTCTTTTTAAATTTTTTTTTAATTTTTTATTTCATAAATGTAAATTTACAAAGTGCAACTTTTGTATTGTTGTGGCTTCCCCCCCCAACCTCCCTCCCTCCCATGGCCCTCCCCTCTCCTTCTCCCATCCCGCCCTTTATCAAGTTTCATTTTCAATTACCTTCATATACTGAAGATCAACTTAGTATATACTAAGCAAGGATTTCAACAGGCTGCACTCACACAACCGCACAAGGTATAGGGTATTGTTCGATTAGTAGTGTTTTAAAGTTTCATAGTAAAACACATTAAGGACAGAGATCCTACATGGGGAGCATGTACCCAGTGACTCCCGTTGTTGATTTAACAATTGGCACTCTTATTTGTGATGTCAGCAATCACCCGAGACTCTTGCTATGAGCTGTCTAGGCTATGGAAGTCCCTTGAGTTCACTGACTCTGAACTTGTTTAGTCAAGGCCATGTCACAGTGGAGGTTCCTTCCTCCCTTCAGAGAAAGGCGCCTTTCTCCTTGATGGCCTGTTCCTTCTGCTGGAGTCTTGTTCACCAGGATCTTTCATTTAGATTGTTTTTTGCCATCGTGTCATGGCTTTCCATGCCTGTGAGACTCTCATGGACCTTTTAGCCAGATCCGAATGTCCCAAGGGTTGATTCTGAGGCGGAGTGCTGTTTTGGGCGTTTGCCATTCTATGAGTCTGCTGTGTGTCCTGCTTCCCTCGCAGGATCATTCTCTCCCTTTTAATTCTATCCTTCATTATTTGCTTACACTGGTCTTATTTGTGAAATCTCTTCGACACATACCCTATCTTTTTGATCGGTTGTGTATTTATACTTATCACGTTACCAAGTGCACTGGCATTGGTACCTGCCTCCTTGGTAAGATTGAGTTGAAATCCCCTGGCACATTTCTAGTTCCACCATTGGAGGTAAGTCCGAGTGAGCATGTGCCAACCTATATATCTCCTCCCTCTCTTATTCCCACTCCTATGTTTAACAGAGACCACTTTTCTGTTAATTTTAAACGCCTAAGAATGATTGTGCATTGATTACAGAGTTCAACCAGTGGTCTTATATAGAACAAACAGAGCAACAATAACAACAACAACAACAACAACAAAAATACTAAAAGGAATAAAATAGTAAGTTGTTCCTCAACAGTCTAGACAAGGGCTGATCATGTCATTGTCTCTCATAGTGTCCATTTCACTTAGCAACAACAATAACAACTACAATACTAAAAGGAATAAAATAGTAAGTTGTTCCTCAACAGTCAAGACAAGGGCTGATCATGTCATTGTCTCTCATAGTGTCCATTTCACTTCAATGGGTATCATTTTAGATACCCATTTAGTTGCCATTGATCATGGAGAACATATGATATTTGTCCCTTTTGGACTGGCTTATTTCACTCAGCATGATGTTTTCCAGCTTCCTCCATTTTGTTGTAAATGCCTGGATTTCATTGTTTTTTTTTTTTTTTTTTTTTTTTTACTGCTGTATAGTGTTCCATAGAGTACATATCCCATAGTTTCTTTATCCAGTCATCTGTTGATGGACATTTAGGTTGATTCCATGTCTTAGCTATTGTGAATTGAGCTGCAACAAATATTGAGGTGCAAATGGCTCTTTTTTTCTCCCCTTTAATTCCATTTGGGTAAATTCCAAGGAGTGGGATGGCTGGGTCCTGTGGTAGCGCTATGTTCAGGTTTCTGAGGACTCTCCAAACTGTCTTCCACAGTGGCTTTACCAGTTTGCATTCCCACCAACAGTGGATTAGTCTCCCTTTTTCCCCACATCCTCTCCAGCATCTGTTGTTGGTTGATTTCTGTATGTAAGCCAATCTAACTGGGGTTAGGTGAAACCTCATTGTGGTTTTGATCTGCATTTCCCTGATGGCTAGGGATCCTGAGCATTTTTTCATGTGTCTGTTGGCCATTTGGATTTCCTCTTTTGAAAAATGTCTGTCAAGGTCCTTGGCCCATTTTTTTATTGGGTTGTTTGTTTTGATTCTGTGGTGTTTTTTGATCATTTTATAGATTCTAGTTGTTAATCCTTTATCTGTTGTGTAATTTGCGAATAACGTCTCCCATTCTGTTGGTTGCCTCTTTACTTTCCTGACTGTTTCCTTTGCTGTAAAGAAACTCTTCAATTTGAGGTAATCCCATTTGTTTATTTTATCTCTGATTACCCATGCCTCTGGGGTCTTCTCCAGGAATTCTTCATCTGTTCCAATATCTTGAAGAGTTTCCCCTATGCTCTCAATTAGTTTCATGGTGTCGTGGCGCATCTCTAGTTCTTTGATCCATGTTGAGTGGATTTTTGTACAAGGTGTAAGATAGGGGTCTTGCTTTATACTTCGACATGTGGACATTCAGTTTTCCCAGCACCATTTGTTGAAGAGGCTGTCCTTGTTCCAGGGGTTGGTTTTAGGTCCTTTGTCGAATATGAGTTGGTTATAGATGTTTGAATTGATCTCCGGTGTTTCTATTCTGTTCAATTGATCTATCCATCTGTTTTTGTACCAGTACCAGGCTGTTTTGATTACAACTGCCCTGTAGTATGTCTTGAAGTCTGGAATTGTGATGCCTCCGACCTTATTTTTATTGTAAAGGATTGCTTTAGCTATTCTCGGTCTCCTGTTTCTCCATATGAATTTCAGCGTCATTTTTTCTAGGTCTTTGAAGAATAACTTTGGTATTTTGATTGGTATTGCATTGAACTTGTAAATTGCTTTGGGAGAATGGACATTTTGATGATATTGATTCTTCCAATCCATGAGCATGGCAGGTTTTTCCATTTTTTTGTGTCATCTTCTATTTCTTTCTTTAGTGTTTTGTAATTTTCATCATAGAGGTCTTTAACATTCTTGGTTAAATTTATTCCAAGGTACTTTATTGTTTTGGTGGCTATTGTGAATGGGATTGATCTTAGAAGTTCTTCCTTGGCCCTGGCATCATCTGTGTATACAAAGGCTGTTGATTTCTGAGCATTGACTTTGTATCCTGCTACTTTACCAAACTCTTCTATGAGTTCCAATAGTCTCTTATAGGAGTTTATCGGGTCCCCTATATATAGTATCATGTCATCTGCAAATAGGGATAATTTAACTTCCTCCTTTCCCATTTGTATCCCTTTAATTTCTTTTTCTTGCCTGATGGCCCTGGCTAACACTTCTAGGACTATATTGAATAGCAATGGTGAGAGTGGGCATCCCTGTCTGGTGCCAGTTTTCAATGGAAATGCCTCCAATTTTTCCCCATTCAATGTGATGCTGGCCATTGGTTTATCATAGACTGCCTTAATTGTGTTGAGGAATGTTCCTTCTAACCCCAATTTGCTTAGGGTTTTCATCATGAAAGGTGTTGTATTTTGTCAAATGCTTTCTCTGTATCTATTGAGATAATCATATGATTTTTGTTTCTCAATTTATTAATGTGATGTATTACATTGATTGACTTTTGAATATTGAACCATCCTTGCATACCAGGGATAAATCCCACTTGGTCTGGGTGAATGATCTTTCTGATGTGCAGTTGGATTCAGTTTGCCAGAATTTTGTTGAGTATTTTTGCATCTATGTTCATCAGGGAGATAGGTCTGTAGTTTTCTTTCACTGTTGTGTCTTTTCTGGGCTTAGGGATTAAGGTGATATTGGCTTCATAGAAAGAATTTGGGAGGGTTCCCTCCCTTTCAATCGTTTCAAATAATTTGAGAAGAACTGGGGTTAATTGTTCTCTAAATGTCTGGTAAAATTAGGCAGTGAAGCCATCCGGTCCTGCGCTCTTCTTTTTTGGTAGTGCGTTTATTATTGATTCAATTTCTTCCATGGTTATGGGTCTGTTTAGATTTTCTATATCTTCATGGCTCAGTTTAGGAAGGTTGTATGTGTCTAGGAATCTATCCATTTCTTCCAGGTTCCCCAATTTGTTAGCATACATCTCTCTGTAGTGGTGTCTGATGATTCTTTTTATTTCTGTTGTGTCTGTTGTTACATTTCCATTACTATCTTTGATTTTACAGATTTGGGTCTTCTCTCTCCTTTTTTTGATTAGTTGGGCCAATGGTGTGTCGATTTTGTTTATTTTTTCAAAGAACCACCTCCTGGTTTTGTTGATCTTTTGTATTGTTTTTTTTGGTTTCAATTCTGTTTATTTCTTCTCAGATCTTTAGTATTTCTTTCCTCCTTCTGGATTTGGGCTTGATTTGCTGCTGTTTTTCTAAATCCTTGAGGTGCATGGAGAGTTCATTTGTTTGGTTCCTTTCCAGCTTCTTGATGCAGGCACCAATTGCTGTAAACTTTCCTCTTAGCACTGCTTTTGCTGTGTCCCACAGGTTTTGATAGGTTGTGTTATCATTTTCATTTGTTTCTAGAAATCTTTTGATTTCTCTTTTAATTTATTCAATGACCCACTGTTCGTTTAGGATCGTGTTGTCTATTCTCCATATATTTGCATATGGTGTAGAGATTCTTGGGTTGTTGATTTCGAGTTTCACTGCACTATGGTCTGAGAAGCTGCATGGTATAGTTTCAATTTTTTTGAATTTGTTGAGGCTCCCTTTATGGCCTAGCATATGGTCAATCCTAGAGAACGTTCCATGTACTGGGGAGGAATACGTGAACTCTGTGGCAGTGGGGTGGAAGGTTCTGAAGATATCTGTTAGGTCTGGCCGGCGCCGTGGCTCAACAGGCTAATCCTCCGCCTAGCGGCGCCGGCACACCGGGTTCTAGTCCCGGTCGGGGCACCGATCCTGTCCCGGTTGCCCCTCTTCCAGGCCAGCTCTCTGCTGTGGCCAGGGAGTGCAGTGGAGGATGGCCCAAGTGTCTGGGCTCTGCACCCCATGGGAGACCAGGATAAGCACCTGGCTCCTGCCATCGGAACAGCGCGGTGCGCCGGCCGCAGCGCGCTACCGCGGCGGCCATTAGAGGGTGAACCAACGGCAAAGGAAGACCTTTCTCTCTGTCTCTCTCTCTCTCTCTCACTGTCCACTCTGCCTGTCCAAAAAAAAAAAAAGATATCTGTTAGGTCTATTTGGTCTATAGTGTCAATTAGCTCTGTTGCTTCCTTGTTGAATTTCTGTCTGCTTGATCTGTCCATTGGTGAGAGTGGGGTGTTGAAGTCCCCTGTTACTATTGTATTGTATTGTATCTATATCTCCCTTTAAAACCTTTAGTAATTCTTTCAGGTAGCCAGGCGCCCTGTAATTAGGTGCGTATACATTTATAATATTAATGTCTTCCTGTTGGATAGATCCTTTAATCATTATATAGTGCCCTTCTCTGTCTCTTTTAATAGTTTTTATGTTAAAGTCTATTTTGTCTGATATTAGGATGGCCACACCAGCTCTTCTTTGATTTCCGTTAGCTTGGATTATCTTTTTCCATCCTTTCACTTTCAGTCTGCATGCATCTTTGCTGATAAGGTGTGTTTCCTGAAGGCAGCATTTTCTATTTCCTCCCCCACTCGGTCGTGTGTGTCTCAATGTCCGTCCCAGGGTGGGTTGGGGGAAGGGTGGTGGCAGCTGGTGCAGTGGTTCCCAATGAGCGCCCTGTCTCACCTCAGCTTCCAGAGCTCCCCTTTCAGCGATGACGCATAGATTATGTGGCTGGGCTCCCGCAGCTGGGCTCCCTGCGGCGGCTGGGCTCCCGCGGTGGCTTGGCTGGGCTGGGCTTCCACGCGGTGGGCGACCTCACTCTCCCCGTAGGTCCTCAGTGTCACATCCACTAGATCTGGGAGAGTTTACTCTGCAATTTTTCCCTGAGCCTTTTCCTGAGGCTACAGTAACTCCACTTTTATTAAACTATCTTTTCCCAGACTATCGGTGCGTGCCCTCACTGTTCTGCCATCTTGGCTCTGCCCCCTATTTATTTCTTTTTATACTTTTAAAATTTATATAAGGTGAACATATTTCTTGTATTTCATATATACAGATTTCAGAGTATACATTGATACTTCCCACTCCACTCCCTCCCACACCAGCTCCCTCCCTCCCTCCCACCTTCCCTCCTTTCTTGTTCTTTCCTTCAATCCTTATAACAATATACTTTCAGTTTATTTTATAATCATAAGATTAACCCTTCACTAAATAGAGAATTCAACAAAAAATAGTAAGAAGAAAAAAACACTGGTCAACAGAAGAAACAAAATATTAATTTTTCTCATATGCATCACATTTTCTTATACTCTATTAGTTATCACAGGTCAGAGAAAACATATGGTATTTGTCTTTTTGGGAATGGCTTATTTCATTAATATAGTGATTTACAATTGCATCTGTTTTGTTGCGAAAGACAGAATTTCATTCTTTTTATGGCTGAGTAGTACTCCATAGTGTGTGTATATGTGCATGTATGTGTGTACACACACACACATTTTTTCTTTATTCAGTCAATGATGCAATCTTTAACATATGGTTCTAGTCCTCAGGGAAATACTCAAATATCTAAACCTTAGCATCCAAAATTCATGCAACATTGTGACAATTGCTGAGAATGATTTTACAGGAAAATAAAATTTGTCACTAGCACTGTGTTTGTACCCAGAGTTGATTCCCGCAGCTATGCACAGGCATTTGTACACAGCTCAGACATTTGTACACACACACACACACACACACAGAGCCTGACTCCTATTGCCAGCCTGTATCTCCTGTTGTGGCAAACACACATGTTACCAGTGATTCCTGTACTGGCCTCCACTGACCCCCACCACCACCCTCATGATTGCAGCTGGTCCTTAACATTAAATCCATGCACACTTCTGGCCCTGGCTCCCACTGTTGCCTGCCTCATTTCTTCTGTGTGCAGAGACACCACTGAGGATCCTGATCGTCTTCAGACCTTCTAGAGCTCAATCCACCAATGACAACACCATTGCTAATGTCACAACACAAGCTTCTGAGTCAACAAGACAATGCTTCCCTGTGCTTCCCTGGACCTGGCAGCACTGCATATCCCATAGTTGGCCCTTGGCTAGGACTAGTGTACCACTGTATTCTGACACTCCTCTACCCTGCCAGTGAAAGTCTTTTCTTGCCAAACTCAATCTGTAAAGTTTGGAAGAGCTTACTCTTTCTTCAAATGCACAGATACCTGTACAAGGCTACGAGGATCATTAGGGAAACATGATTCCACCAAAGGAATGCAACAAACTTCAGTAGCTGGCCCCAAAGAATTGGAGATCCATGAAATATGTGACAAATAATTCAAATAATTATTCTAAAGCTCCTTCTCAGCTATGAGAGAACTTAGGTAATGAATTTAATGAAATCAAGAAAACAACACTGGGACAAAATGGAATTTCAAAAATACATAGAAAATATAAATAACTAAATGAAAATTTTGGAGCTGAAGAATACATTGACTGCAATAAAAAATCAATAGAAAGCTTCAAAAGCACCATGTTGAGATAGAAGAATGACAATAGAAAACACTAAATTTTATGAGACAGGGTATTGAGCATAGGCAATGTAGCCAAATATGTAGAGCTTTAGTTTTACATTATATTTATTTATAATTTAGAGAAACAGGGTTCTTCTATTTGTTTATTCTTCTTCAGAGTGTGAGGATACTGATGAGTCATCAAAACTTTTTTTTTTTACTTCTTTTAAAAGATTTTTTATTTGCTCAATTTGCAATTTTTAATTTGGAAGCTGAATCCACTTTACTTAACTAAGCAGCTACTATTCTTGAATATCATAAAACAATTAGACTTTTAATGGAATACAATTCATGTTGGAATACATGAATTTGAAGGAAACCAGTTGAGAAGATGAATATAAAATGATCTGAAAAAATCTAAACAAGATCTGATGAAGTAAAAGAATATAGAGAAAAACTGGACATAGGGTATAGAGGCAAGGTAGAAAATAAGAATTTTCTATTGACAATATCTTTATATGCAGTAGCAACATTATTAAATGAATGCACAGTGATAACCAGAGTGGTCTCATAATACCAGCTTTATACAGAGTTTTTGCTGCTCTTATGAACTTAGAATTAGGATTCCCCACTTGTATTTGATGTTGTGTAGTTCTATGTGCATCACAGATGTTGTGTAGTTCTATGTGTAATGATTTTTCAGAAACAGTGATTCAGAAGTAGCTGTTCTAGCTGATGTGTGTAAAACAAGACCCAATTTTCATCCCACAAAGCGATTCATCCAAGGAGAATACTTTTGTGGATGGAACGCTTATTTATGTCAAAATGACCTCTAGATGAGAACTAAGTTTGTAGAAGGTATGAAGAGGTACTGAGCTATCCCAGTTTGATTAGAGTTAGACAGCCTCTCCTACCCCTACATCACCTAATAATACCACGTTTTAGAGGAGACAAATCAAAGTAAAGAGAACATAGAGTATAAGGTTAAGATTCAAGTCGAGGGGCCAGCATCATGACACAGTAGGTTAATCCTCCGCCTGCTGTGCCAGCGTCCCATATAGGTGCCAGTTCTAGTCCTAGGTGCTCCTCTTCCAATCCAGCTCTCTGCTGTGGCCTGGAAAGCAGTAGAAGATGGCCCAAGTGCTTGGGCCCCGGTACCTACATGGGAGACCAGGAAGAAGCATCTGGCTCCTGGCTTCAGATTGGCACAGATCTGCCTATGGTAGCCATTGCGGCCATTTGGGGGGTGAACCAACGGAAGGGAGACTTTTCTCTCTGTCTCTCCCTCTCACTGTAACTCTAGCTCTCAAAGAAATAAATAAAATCTTACAAAAAAGATTCAAGTCGACTTCAAAATCTGCTTCAGTGTTTACCAGCTAGATTATTTTGGAAAAACCACTTGATGTCTGTGATAATTTGGTTGCAAAGTGTCTTCTGCTACTTACTTTCCTTCTGTGTATGTGAAATTGAGGCATGGTCCATAAAAAGACAGTATGTATCCCCTCAGCCCTTCACCGTGGCTCTGGCCTTTGAAATCCTTTGGCCTTGCAATTGTTGAGCTAGCCAACCTAATGGGTGGCTGTTTGGCACCTAAGAGCAGACCTCCCACCACATGTAACAAGTGACCACATGAAAGACAGGTGTCCCCAGCTGACAGCCAACTCCCCAAGAATCAACACCCTCCTGGTTGATGTAAAACGACAGAAGAGGTTGAAGGAGAATCTCTCAGCTGAACTCAGCCTCCATTTTTAGAACAGCAAAATATATAAACAATTGTTATTTTAAATCACTAAATTGATCTAGTGAATCTGAAATTCAGTTGCTCTATCTGTGAAATGGAGATCATTATACCTGCTCCACAGACTGTTGCTGTTATGAGTGTTTCATTATGTAAGGAATGTTAAGAGCCCATCACCATGGCTGGCACACAGCAGGTGTCTAATTAATCTCAGTTCCCTTTACACCCCTCTCATCAACTCCACCATCCCTTTTCTCACCTTCCCTCCTTACAACTTTTTCCCTTGGATCAAAAAAGCAAATAGTCAACCTTTTGAATAATTTGATTGCCACATAGATGACTAAGGTGCCGAGAGTATGCAATTAGAATGATGAATGCTCAGCTCCCATTAAAATAACAGGCATGGTAAGTGCACCCGAACACATCTTGATTAAGCTTGATCCACGTGCTTGCTCACTGGCTGCAGACCAAAATACTGAGTGGGGCTCTGTAAGGCTGACTGACAGGTTCTGTGTTACCCAGGGAAGGATGATCCTGGAGGGGATGGTTTCATTAAATGCCCTGCACTCACATTTGGTATTTCTGGATCAATTAATTATTGACCTTGAGTTTAGAGGACAGCTTTTATTTGAATAGGTAAGTATTATATGTTCTACATAATTTGGGTATGTTTTCAAAGTGAATCAACATTAGTTGATGCAAACAATCAATATGTATTGAGAACCTAGTATGTATCATGGCTAAGGATGTAGGATGGACACATAACTTGTCCCTAGGAATTCCATGTTCCGTAATCACTTTGCAAATGCAAGTCTCAAAAAACCCTGGGGATGCTGGGATCAATCTTTTGTTTGAAAGGAGAGACAGAAGTTCATTGATTCACCACTGGCTCAGTCTGGTTGTTAGATCAGTTATAGCTATAACAAAGGTCGAATGTAATTGGGCCTAATCTTCTTGGGACTAAATTGCAATGAGATTGAATAATGTCTCCAGGGGCTGGATAATATGTATTGTCCAATGACTGTATTATGCTGATATCTGCTGTTAGACAATACGTCTGTCTGCACTGCTGATTGCCTGATGTTTGGAATTTTCTCAGATGCCCTGAATCTTTTATTTATTTTCATTCATTTCTTTCTGTCGTCATTTATTTACTCATTCTTCGATTTATCAAACACACGTGCCTTCTGTGAGCCAGACACATGGTCCACGCTCTAAGGAACTTCTGGTGTAGTGAATTAAGGCAGACACACAGACGAGATACCAGAACAAATTGGTATGTGATTTAGAGGTTTTACAGGGTACTCAGAGACAGCCACGGGAAGTCAAGGTGACTGTAACACAGGACGGCTTGTTTTGATCTGAGGCAGGCTCTTCTCTGTCTGAGAAAAGCTACCCTCGCTCCAGGAAGCACACGCTATCATCTTTTCCTTATTTCTATATTCCAATCATGTGGCACTCTGCCTGGGGTTCCTAATATACCACTGTGTCCCCTGGAGGCTCCATTGTACCTCTGAAAGTATGAAACACTGCCAGACTTAGGAGGAAGACTCAAGCACAACCGTAGAATTTGCTAGCTTTATTTTGTAAGAAATTCTGTCAGCAATACTCCCATTAGGGTTACAAGAGATATTTATGTATTACCAGCATTTGTACCTAAGAGTGCTTATTGTCCTGATCGAAGGAAGCGAGTTACATTGATTTGTTGTAACAAAGTGCCACACACTGGGTGACTTAAAATTTATTTTCTCACAGTTCTGGTGTCTGCAGAGTTAGCTTTCTCCTGAGGCCTCTGTCTTTGACTTGCAAACAGCTGGCTTCTTTGGTCTTTCCCTTCCTGTTAGCTCTGTCCTAACCTCTTAAGGACACTGATCATGTTGGCTGAGACTGGACTCTAATGACTCTGTCGCCAAGCATAGTCACTTTAAGAGATATTAGAGATTAGGAGAGGTCAACATGCAAAATTGGAAAAATACAATCTGGCCTAAAACAGTACTTTTCACCCAAAGAATTCATTAAAACCTAACCATTCATGTGCAGCAAATACACGTCATTTATTTTCACATATTCGTAAAATGCATGCATCTCTTTTAAAGAATAAGGACCTGCTATTTCATGGTAGTTGGTCTGTATTTATATACAAACTCGATTGGTTCTGGTGGCTGAAATTTTAGAAGGTTCCAGGAAAAAAAATGAAATTATTCAAGCTACTCTGGGCTTCTGTGGATTCATTTGTTAAGTGTAGCATTAAGAATTATGGTGGTGTAGATATGAAAGTAATTAGCTAAAAACTCTTTTCAGAGTTGTCACTTAGCTTCCTTTTTTGTGTACTGTCAAGAGCACTTCATCTCTTTTCTCTGCTTTATGAATTCTCAGTCTGATTTCTATTCTACTAATGCATCTGTTTGCTAATGTTATTTCTCTGCATGCATTTGTGTGTGTACATGCAAGAGAGAGAGATTTATATATATAAATATATACATATGTATGTACATATACATATATAAACATATACATAAATATGCATATATACATATATAAATATATACATAAATACATATATACACAAATATATACATATATACATATATACATAAATATATATATATACACACACACACACCCAGGGGGAGGGGGAGAGAGAGATGTACTTGAGTAGAGCAGAGAGAACACAGTGGCTTGGGATTAACATGTCAAATGTTGTTATGCAGCTAGAAATTCAGAGAGAATTATCAAAGGGAAGAAAAAGAGGATTTATTCATTGAATTTACATACAGGATAAAGAATATTTGTGCGATGCCCTTTTAACATTTGATATGTTCTCACACTACTATTTAGAAGAAACTAGCAGAACTTTAGTCGAAGGCAAAACTGATACAAATTCATCTCCTGTAGAGAGTTAGCTGTGTCTCATTTCACAAAGTAGTAGAATATTAGAGAAACCATTATTTTAGATTGGGTACAGATACATGTCTATTCTTGAAATTGACCTCTTCTTGCTATTATTATAGCTTTTTAAAACAAACATGATATCACAGATCAGATGTTTCATTTTCAATTCAAACTGGGTGCTGAAATACATTTATCTTTATTTGATAGTCCTATTCCCGATTTATTGACCATTCTTGTTATTGTTTTGCCCTCCACAAAGCCTTGTGGCTCCAAACTTCTTTCTTCTCATGCTTATTGCATTGGGCCATCTGATGTCATGGAATCATGAAATGGTCCTGCTCTCTATCTGGATCTGTGATGTTTTAGACAAGGCATCACTACTGTACATGAACTTTATTCAGGTAACATGACCTACACTGAAAAGAAGTTCTTTGAAAAGGCTTCAGCAATGCCCTTATTTTGTATCTACATAGATACTTGTATTTTTTGTGTGTGCCTCCAAGAGTTTTCCTGGGAAAAGAAACAAAATTTCATAAATGTGATTTGCCCCCTTTTCAGAGGATTATCAATTTTTTTCTGCCTTTATCAGTTTCATTCTATTTATATATAATCAATATTTTTTACTTCAGAATACTTGTCAAGTTTTAATCATCATTTTATATTTCAAAATACCTTTCTAACCATAATTTGCAGCATCAAAAATGTGCTTTAATGTACACATTACTGTTGATATTTCTACATTAAATTGTATCTAAATGATGGCGCATCCTAAAAATCTGAGCCCTGGCATTGCAATGACCTCATCATTTCCTGGACTGCAAATACTCTCAACGTGGGCAATTGACTATTAACTTTTCTTGTAAATTGAGAGTAGGTTAAGTCCAAGCATCCTTAAGCCAAACAGCTTGACACGGACGTATTCTATTCACAGTTCTCACCTTAGAACTTCAGAATCGATGACTAAAACCTTCCTGTTTTTCATTTCAGTCATAAGATGAAGGGATTCAGTTGTTCATATAAGAGACATTTATTGGGAGTCTGTTTTGTGTCAGGCACTATGCAAGGTCTAGAGACACAATCATGAGTAAGACATGGCACTGGGTTCAGACTAGTGAGAGGTACAGGAAAGTAAGGGACAATCATTGTGACCTACATGTTACTGCTCCCCCTCCCACCCATTTACTTTGAAATTCTAACCCCAATGTGATAATGCTGGGAGACAGAGTCTCTGGGGTGTGGACCATGTACGAGGAACACTCATGGATGAGGTTAAAGCTCCTATCAACACAGACAGCTCTCTGATCCTTTCTTCCCTCTGCGTGAGAGCCAGGAGCAAGCCCTTTCCAGATTCTAACTATTCTAGCACTCTGTTCCTGTATTTTCTGGATCAGAACTGTGATAAATACATTTATTTTTAAATAAGACGTTGAATATATGACATTTTTAATAGCAACCTAAACTGATTAACATGGAATATAAATTTTTTGATAGTAGAATACAGATATGCTCTATTACTGGACATCCAATCTGGCCTGGGGGAAGAAAAGACTTTGGAACTGAAGAAACGGTAGGAGGAAGTCTTTAGACAATAGAAACTCTTGTCCTTCAGGAACTTTTATTTTAAAATATTTATTTATTTGAAAGGCAGAGTTACAGAGAGGCAGAGAGAGAGAGAGAGAGAGAGAGAGAGAGAGAGAGGTCTTCCATCACTGATTCACTCCCAAGATGGTTGCAATGGCTGGAGCTGAGCTGATCTCATGCCAGGAGCCAGGAGCTCCTTCGGGTCTCCCATGTGGGTGCAGGGGCCCAGGGACTTGGGCCATCTTCCACTTGTTTCCCAGGCAATAGCAGAGAGCTGGATTGGAAGTGGAGAATCTGGGACTCGACTGGCACCCATATAGGATGCTGGCACTACAAGTGGTGTCTTTACCCAGTAGGCCACAGCGCTGACCCCTCCTTCAGGAACTTTAATTTTGTCATCACACCTTCCTTACGTTCGGCCACACAGGTCTTGACTGATCCTCGCTTTGTTATCCTTATCTCTTTGATAACACTTGTGACATACCGACATGACTTGCTTGATGTGATCTTTTAAATTAAGATTCATTTTCTGCACTAGTATTTCTAACTACTCTGGACCCACAGGATTCTGGTCATGCCACCAGCTTGTGGCCAATCCAGTAGGATTGCCTTGGTTTCAGAGTTACTCTTGTCTGGATTTTCTGTTTCTATATTACTTTAAGAATGCCAGCTTCTGTGGGTGGACATTTGACTAGCTAAGATCCTTACATCCCAGATGTAAGCTAAGATCCTTAAGATGTAGCTAAGATCCTTACATTGAACCTGAGTTCAATGCCTTACTCAGACTCTTGATCAACTTTCTGCTAACTCAGACCCCACAAAGCAGTGGTGATGGCTCAAGCAGTTGTGTTCCTGCCACCCACAGGAGATCTAGATAGAGTTCTGGACTCCAGGCTTCAGCTCAAAGACCCTTCAGTCCATCTTGAGAGTGAATCAGCAGATGAGTGCTCACTCTGTCCATCTGTTTCTCTCTCTGTTTCTCAAAAACAACAAAATAAAACAAAACAAAGCAAACCTCACCAAACAACAACAACGACAACAAAACCCAGCTGTTGAGCTGCAGTAGGACGGTAGGCTAAAAGGGGGTAAAACCAAAATTGCTGATGTCACTTTCTCTCCATCTAGGGAAAAGCAAAAAATTAGCAAAGGCAATGATTTGAAAAAATTAGATCCTGCCACATCTAAAGCTCAAGCTTGCTGGATGGTGACATCATATACAGATAGCAGGAGGAGAAGACAATATATACTGGATCATAAATGTTATATTTTAGGCAAATTCAGTGCAAGAGATGAGCTCAGACAATATCTTTGCTCTCACTATGATGATGCAACTGATAACGGTTCACAAAATTTTAGAAATCCAGTACCTTAGGTTTTTGCTTAGGAACACATGCAGTTCCAACAGTACTTGTGGCTAACCCAAGCACTATCTCCACCTAAGTTTTGGACAGAACTGAGGTCCTGATAAACTTGCTCTATAAGGATCTGTTGTGATGAAGGCATGAGTTTACGATCAGAGGAAGTGGGTCAATGCTAGAATCTATCCCTAATACATGTCTCAATGTCTTCACTCCTTCTCTACTCTTCCTAGTCTAGGCCAATATTCCCTTTGGCTAACACTTACTTCCATTTTTGTCTTCAATCATGTTCTCTTTCATTCTCACCACAGTACTCAAACTGGTGTTTCTAGGAGTTGAACAGTGTCATGCCATTGCCTTGCTAGCTGCCATTTGTTATCCATTGCACTTCTTTCCCTGGCCTTCAAGGCCCTGCATGGGTTGCTCCCTGCTTCTCCGTATGACTCCATCTGGTATATTTATCCCAACACTTACTGCTTCAAGTTCTTTGGCCTCTTTTCAGCTTCTAGGGCAGACCAAGTTCTTTTTAGCATCAGGGTCTTTGAACGAATTGTTTCCTATGCCTAGAAGTAGTTTCTCCTTGATCGATCTCCACTTGTCTTTTGCTCTTCTTCCTACTTTTGAAGTCAGTTAAAACGTCTCCTTCACAAAGCGGTCATCTGACACCTGTAAAGTAGGGACTAAAGTCGGTCTCCTCCATCAGGTTATACCCGAGCATTCTTTTGCTTTATAGCTTACCACATTTTGTGACTATTTTCCTTATGTGTTTGCTTTGGTCTGCCTGATCAAATACACTGTAAGTTTTATAAGAACATAACCCTTGTCTTTATGGTTTTTATGTTTTTTACTGTTCTCAGTGATGAGAATAGTACCATTGTATGAATAAATATAAGTTGAAGAAATGGGTGAGTGAATATCACGTAGTCGATTCGTGTGTGTACGTGATTTTTTTCTTTGTGTTCCTTCTAAAAAATTTATTTGCAACAAAGAGTGTGTGTGTTTTAACTAACAAGAATAAGATTATTTTATTTAAATTTATGTAAGGTTTTTAAGTTGTACTTTACTACAAGGAATAAAAAGAGAGTTGGAATGCCGATATTTGTTCTGGTATGAGTGGGTGTTAAAGACATTTGACTTGACTTGATCACTGCCATTAATGAAGATCTTAATCTTGTAAAAATTCAGAAATCAGGAAGCATCAGTAGTACCTTGGTCTTTTATACCAGTGGTAAAAATGCTCATTGTAATACTGGAAATAGCAAGAGATATTAATTTAACAACCTGAAGCCTAAAAGGAGGAAACATGTCAGTTCAGTTCTATTGCAAAAATAACCATCCACTTAGACTCACTCTCAAGGGAGCCCCAGAACTATGTGGAAGGAATTGAGGAAAAGTGTGGCCAGAGGCCACAGACCCACATTTGCAGTTTAGCTTTACTTATTTTTAAATTTTTGTTTATGATCCAGGGGTACCATTTAGAAATGGTTTGCTGCCCAGGGCCTAGTGTGTTGGACACTTGGTCTGTGGTGTGGCAATGGGGGAGGTAGGGAGGCCAGGTAGGAGGTCCTAAGGTTAATTGGGGATGTATCTTGGAAGGAATTAAGGTGGCTACCATGTGATCCCTTGGTAGTTTTCTTAAGAGTGTTGTTACAAAGCCTGAGCCTGGCCCTGCCCAGTTCTCTCTTACTTTCTCTAAGGAGATGCAATCCCTTCCTTTGGCATATATCTGACCACTTGCAATTTAGTCCTTGTCAAAGTCTGTACAATTCTGTTTGAACGTTTAGCATTGCAAACTGTGAACTAAATAACCTTCTTTTCTTTCCTAAGTAGTGGGTTTCAAGTATTTCATTAAAAATGAGAAACTGAGTGATATTCCCCGTGATTGCTCTAGACTGATGTATGCTGTACATTTACAAGCACATAATATGTAGGAGTATGTATCATACAAATATTACAAAAATGTTTGGTATCCCAATATTTTCTCTTATTCTTGCAGTTCTCTCTTACTGAATAAAGCTATTTCTGTATGCAGCACCAGTCTGTTACAGGTGCACATGATATAGGCACAGTCTCACCTGAAGATCAAGCAGAAGATGACTTTCAGAAGTTTTATTTAGAATAAAATGGACTATTCTAGCTAATCCGCTCAGTGCTTTGGACCACGAATTGGAGCCAAGCTCTTCTGAGCAGTTCTGCTTTGTGTGACATTCAGGAGGGTGATGAGGTGGCTGAGAGATCTCAATGCCCTCACTCGCATGGTGGTTGGTAGTTGGTGCTTGCTGTTAGCTGGGAGCTCCCTGGGACTGACAGCCAAGAGTCTTAGTTTTCCATGTGGTCCTTCTCACATGTTGGCTTGTGCTTCCTTACAGCATGGCAATCAGGTTTCCAAAAGAAGCATTATAAGCAGTAAAACCAGAAGCCATGCAGAACTTTGAAGACCTAGCTCCAGAGGTTATAGAGCATCACCTCCAACATATTTTATAGTTCAAAACAGACTATGAGAACAACCCATACTCAAACAGTGAGCAAATTGTTTCTACCTGTTGATGGTAGAATGGCAAGGTCTTATTCTATAAAGAACATGTTAAATTGAAGATACTGCTATGAGCAATTTTGAAAACATAATCAACCACATTTACCTTAAATCTCTTTGTATTTTTCTAGGTTGTTGGCCTTGAGTTTGGAACATAATTGAATCTCTACTCTTGATAATGACCTTTCACATCCTAAAGTAAGTCATAAAAAAATTTATTTTTATTTTCTTTTTCAACTCTGCCCTTCCAGGAGAATTTGACTATGTCTTATTTTTTTTTAAATGGAATTAGTTCTTTTTATTTTTGGAAGATGTCCATTTTTATCTTCTTATTTAACACATTGTGTGGGATATTTGGTTTGGACATGTTGATCCATTCTAATCTTAAAATTATTTTTGTTTGTGGAAAATTTTAAAAATGTTAAAAATTTCTGATGACTTCTCAAGAGAGTTAGTTTAGTAACTGAACGTGAAAAGAAGTTACCTGCTTCATGAGTCTATTTCAGGAACACAGCATAAGTGTTCAAAATACATTTTTTTTTACATTGATGTGAAAATTGTTTCTGACTAATGTTAAATTAATCTAACTTTAGTTTTTGAAAGTTGGTTCTATTAAGTGTGAAATGCTTTGCGATTTTTCATACTAAAGGCTAGACTTCACATTTTATTCACTAGTTTGGTTTGAGTTTGATCAAGCAAGTGTTTTAATGGTATATGCAGATGATAAAAACCCTTAGAACTTACAGATTAGTGTAGCAGAAACACATTTGTGTGCATGTTGTAGCATGCAATGATTTCAGCCTTTGGTTTTTCTCCTTAGCCTTGCATTTACTATTTGCCATCATTTAATAAACATTATATGAGGGTACTTCAAAAAGATCATGTAAAATAAATTTAAAAGATAGGTTTGCTTTGGTGAAGAAATCTTTTGAAAATCTTTTGGCATCTATGCTTAATTTTTCCATAAGATACAATTTCCATATACTTTTTGAAGCCTCTTCCAAGACTTTACTCCACAGTAATTCTATGATAATAGGGCCATTTTATCCCCATTTTATGGGTGACTGAACAGAAACATAGAAAGAGTTGGCCTGGTGGCCAAGGTTATGTATCTTGCAGTTGATAGAACTTGAGACCAAAACCAGGGATTTTGATTCCAGAGTCTGCCTTTTAACTTCTATGGCTCATATCATGTTCCTTCTTTTAAAAAAATTTATTTAAGGTATACACATTTCATACATTTCATGTGTACGGATTTAGGAACATATAGATACTTCCCACCCTCTGCTCCCTCCTGCCCAGGCTCCCGCCTTCTCTCTCTCTCTCTCTCTCTCTCTCTCTCTCTCTCTCTCTCTCTCCCTCTCTCTCTCCCTCTCTGTCTCTCTCTCTCTCTTTCTCTCTCATCAGAAATTCATCCATAAATTCAAGAGGCTAGTTCCAGGAATGAGGATATAACACTAGGGTACTAACACTAATGAATCTTGGAAGTACTGAATCATTTGTGTAATGAATCCCAGACTGAGTGATGAGACAGATATCACAAGGTTTGGGGGCTTAATGAGCTTCATCTCCAATGTGTTTAAGGACTTTCTCTTGTATATCTGTCATCCTTTCACAGCCCTGTTAAGACATCATTATTCTGCTTCTACTCCTACCCGCTGCCTGGCCAGAGGCTTTTCTTGCAGTTCAGTTTTTCGTACTCAGTGTGACTTCAAAGGAGTAGGATGATAAAGTAACTTAAGTCATATAAAAATACCATCCAGTAACAGACTATTAAAAATAGTGCAAATTGCATAGGACTGCAAACATGTTTTATCTTGAAAATTTATCTGGAACATTTGCTTAACTGGAACAATTTTGCATATTCACTTCCATCTGCCTATGAAATATTCCCTTGGATGAAACTTCTCCCTGTTCTGAATATTCAACATTAACTTTTCCCCTTGGCTCTTTAATAAATTCACATGTTTATTGCAAACACAAATCAGGTACTTTATACTACCTGTGAACGTGTATATTAGTCTTTTGTCTCATGCATTTTTTAGTTTAACCTGTCATTTACTCATGTGTATTTAAATTTCAGATTAACAATTCATCTAAAAACAGTATCCAAAGCATTGTAACCAATATACTTAATTATTCTATGCAATCTTTTAAAATTTTATTTACTTACTTAAGAGAGAGAGAGCACTCGCATCCAGTGTACCCCCAAATTCCCACAGTAACTGGAGCTGGGCCAGCAACTGGCAGCTGGGAAATGAATCCAGGTCTCCCATATGTGTGGCAGGAATGCAACTACTTGAGCCATCATTGTTGCTCCCCGAGATCTGCATTAACAGGAATCTGGAGTCAGTAGCTGGAGTAGGGAATCAAACCCAGGCACTCTGATGTGCAGTGTGGGCATGTTAACTGTGTCTTAACTGCTAGGTCAAATGCACACTCCATTGACAACTACTAATGGTTTACTGTTTCAGAGCTGGAGTTGTGGTGTAGCATGTAGAGCCGATGCCTGCGGTGCTGGCATCCCTTGTGGGTGCTGGTTTGAGTTCTGATGGCTTCACTTCTGATCCACCTCCCTGCTAACGTGCCTGGGAAAGCAGTGGAAAATGGTGCATGTGCTTGGGCCCATGTACCCACATGGCAGACCCGGATGAAGCTTCTGGCTCTTGGCTTCAGCCTGAGTAGTTGTGGCAATCTGTGGAGTGAACCGTGGATTAAAGCCCCCTCCCCCTATCTTACTATGGCTTTCTAATGAATAAAATAAATCTTTAAAAATATTTTTTTTTAAAAAAAGTTTTACTGATTCTCTAAATGTGTGGGCTAGTTTAACATTGTTTTAGGGCATTTTTGTTTGGCATTTTTGCTTGGATGGGTTTGAGTTTTAGTTTTTTATTTGTCTCCTTTAGTTTATGTGTGTGACATTAGATCATGTTTATCTCTCTTTTGAGGGAGATGTAGAAGGGCTTATTATTGTATATAAACAAACCTTCACTATTGTCTGACCTACGTCCTGAAGTCAGAGTTGCCATTGTTCAAGGCAGCAGAAGCTTGGATCTCTAGTGAGCAGAGAGTTCCAGTTTCTACTTCCATTGCTCAAAGACAATCCACTTGCTGTGTCCTGGCCTTCTCACCTGTTCCCCCCCTCAACCATGCTAGCTTTCACCTGCCCCTGTGCAAAGACTCAGATTTAGCTATTCACCGGATTAACTCAGGACTGTCTGCCCGACAATGAATTTTGGATGGGCTCTGATGCCACCCTGCAGTTAGACATTTTTCTTGTCTTTGATTCTTGTGGGTTTGTCCCAAACCCCCTTGTGCATGGCCCAGAATCTTAGAACCCTTGTCACCACCTCACATTCAGGAGCTGTTTACCTAGAAAGGAAGCAAACAAGCACCATGTCTAGTACTTGCACAACAGAGGCCACTGGGGCCCTGTTATGGGTAAAAGTGCAGCAAAGAAAGGAGACCCCAGTTCTCTGTCTCATGTGAAAGAAGAATTTTCTCGTGGACAAAGTGGTGGCAAAGCAAGATTTACTGAAGTCAGAAACTTCCTGCTACAACAGCCAAGAGAGGTGCTTCGAGAGAAGCAGAACCGAGAAACTGTGACAGTTGAGTCTTTTAAGCACAGTTTCGAGGGAAACCAAACCAAACAAAACAAAAACTTAGAACAGCAGCTTATAATAAATCAGAGGGTGGGGGCCAAACCCATCAAAAGGCCGAATTTATAATCAGGATAAAACAAAAAGCCATCAGAAAGTTGTGGTTGATAACCTTTCCTTTCTGTTCTCAACATAAACCAAAGCTCAGAGTGTAGAATCACTACTTCCTTGCTGTTTTTATGATAAAACTGAAAGCTCAGGTGTGGGATTTGGCAGGTTCTTCTTGCTAAAGGTAGCTTTTGGGGTGCAGCAAACATTTTGCACTCTCTTAAAGAGATTTCCCTCATTCCAGCTGGGACCAGTCTAACTGGCTATTAGCCCATCTCCCTCCTCACAGCACTATGTCCAAGAAACTCATTCAGTGGTTACAGTCAGGGGAGCAGAAATCTGTAGACCTTTCCTCAGATGCAGTATAAGTCCATGCAGAGGCTTTGTGAGAACGTAGAACACCGCAAAGTCATGCTTCATGGTTGGGAAAGCTCACTTGAAAGATTTGCCACTTGATAATATCAAGACAGTGACTAGCTGTAGCAAATATCTAAGCAGAAACTGTTCTGATTTCCAGGCATATTATATATTACAGGAACAGAATAGAGTTCATACAGAAACACAAGCATCTGGACGTGACCGAAATGTAAACTCCACTGTAGAATGTGGTGGGAAAATGACATGGCAAAGGCAACAGATCATAAACACCCTGCCTGCCATAGTGAAAACCATGGGCCCGTCTTGTATTCGTAGAAAACCAGCACTTCCTTGACACTGGACATCATTTCCTCTTCTTCTGGAACCAGCATTATTATCTGGCTTTGAGTCTCCAGGCCCCTCTCATTTCCTGTCCATGGAGTTGAGCAGTGTTAGTTACACTCTGAGTCAGACTCATCACGTAGAATGGGCTGGGAAGGACAAACAGCCTCATCCACAGCTGGTCCCTTCCTCAGCTCCCTCCCTTGCTTCTTCCCCTACGACACACTAGTAGTAACAGTGGTTACCAAGGTATGTACTGTGTGGGATATGGAACCGTGGAGGAGTTGGGAGACAGTCACCATCCCCAGAGGGCTCAAAGACAAGCAGAACTCCCCAATACCTGGCTGGTGAGGGTGTGGCATATCCAACTTTTTCTCTACTATCTGCCAGAGTTGTAAGTTTCTTTTTTTTCAACTTTTATTTAATAAATATAAATTTCCAAAGTACACTTTTTTAATTATAGCAGCTTCCCCCCCATAACCAACCTCCCACCCACAACCATCCCATCTCCCACTCCCTCTCCCATCCCATTCTTCATCAAGATTCATTTTCAACTATCTTTATATACAGAAGATCAACTTAGTATATACTGAGTAAAGATTTCAATAGACTGGACCCACACAGACACACAAAGTATAGAGTACTGTTTGAGTAGTAGTTTTACTGTTAATTCATATAGTACAGTGCATTAAGGACAGAGATCCTACATGGGGAGCAGGTGCACAGTGACTCCTGTTGTTGATTTAACAATTGACACTCTTATTTATGACATCAGTAATCACTCGAGGCTCTTGTCATGAGCTGTCAAGGCTATGGAAGCCTCTTGAGTTCACAAACTCCGATCTTATTTAGACATAGTCAAAGTGGAAGTTCTCTCCTCTGTAAGTTTCTTTTGTTTTAGATGGCTAAACATGGATAGACCATCAACCTATATTTTTCTTCACTCTAATTTTCTTTACATTTTAATTAATTTTCTAACATTTTTCATTGTTCAGTTTAATTAATTTTGTTATTCCTTCCAATATTCTGACAACATTGGAAATGCATCTTTCTATATTTTCCTAGGAAAATAGGTGGTCCCAGGATATCAAAGTAGATCCTCTTGGAATCATTCCTCCTGTATCTCCGAGGCAATAATTTAACATTTATAATAGCAATTGGCTATGTATCCATACATTTTCTCATGTATGAGATTAATTCATTTGTTTATTATTTTAATTAAATAATAGTACAAGAATTTTCACTGTGTAGATAGGGAAAATTGAATGTTCTCTATAACTGAGCAGGCCTTCCTTGTTCCTACTGGAGGATGACCCACAAACAGAAGATTCCAGTCTGTGTCTCTGTCCATACTACACCTCCCCATGAGTCTAATAGTAATTTTGGAAGATGACTCTGGGAACATGTGTACAACCTCCCCTCTGCAAACATGGAGCTGAAGCATCAGGGAAGACAAAACAGTGGCTGCAGCAAAAAGCAGAAACAGCGAAAGGTCTTTGACCTTAACTGGCAAGCTATTTGCTTCCTACATGACCGCCTATGTATACCTGGATAGCCAGTTTCTTGCCACATGCATAAAACAGATTTGCTTTATTTTTGCTGGGTTATTCTTCAGTGAGCCATAGCCAAACACTGGGACACCATTAGGACTGTCTTTTATACTTTATTATTAGCCAGGATAGAAGCATGATTGCTTTAATTGCAGAATAAAAATCAGTGCTATGTATCAGATTCAGAACCTGTACATCCAAATTGTATTGTATCTGCAGGGCACTTGTTGTGAGCACCCAAAATATACCTCATGGCTTATGCAATGGTAACTGTTGGACAATAATTCATGCACACAGAGCTTCTAGAATGTACTTAAACAGAAATCACTTTGGGACTATACTTATAACTACTGGCCTTCCTGGCTTTCAGTTCACCTTTGGGTCATAATTTTATATTTTGAACATTTTCTTGGTAGAGTATTGCCACTGAATGGGTGCTCTTAATAGATTCTCTGTTGGACTTGGGTGAGTCTGGAGTGTGTCAGGAAAATGTTTTAACTTCATCTGATTTCTGCTTGGTTTGGGAAGGCTTTTAATCTCTGGGAAGCTCACTTTTTTTTTTTTTTTGACAGGCAGAGTGGATAGTGAGAGAGAGAAACAGAGAGAAAGGTCTTCCTTTTTGCCGTTGGTTCACCCTCCAATGGCCGCTGCGGACGGCACATCTCGCTGATCCGAAGCCAGGAGCCAGGTGCTTCTCCTGGTCTCCCATGGGGTGCAGGGCCCAAGCACTTGGGCCATCCTCCACTGCCTTCCCAGGCCATAGCAGAGAGCTGGCCTGGAAGAGGGGCAACCGGGACAGAATCCGGCGCCCCGACCGGGACTAGAACCCGGTGTGCCGGCGCCGCTAGGAGGAGGATTAGCCTGTTAAGTCACGGCGCCGGCTGGAAGCTCACATTTTTAAAATGTGGGCTATATAAGCAGCTTCTACAAGACAAAGAGAATACTATTGCTTTATAAATATGAAAACAATATACAGCTTCGATACACTTGGCAGTTTTCCATCTCTGGAAAGCACTGATTGTTACATGAATACTGCACTTAATGCCAGGTTCAAAGCACAAATAGATATCAGAATGTCATGCACAATCTTCTGAGTGTAGACCCTAAAGAAAAAAAAGGAACCTAATAGAAATCCTAAAGATAGCATTTTATGGGTTCAAAACAATGACACTTTTTGTATGATGCAGATGTTGGAGGGTGGACTTGGAATGTGAAGCCAGGTGAGCCTTCTTTTTGGGAGAATACCTGCTTTTGTTGCCAATGCAGCGTAATTCTACCTTTCCTGTTTCTTTGTTAGATACTATGTGGTACTGATCTCAGTTCATTTAAAAAAGTCTTTTTACCTTATATCTTTGTACTTAGAATGCTAATCTTTAAATTTCAACTTTTCCCCCTTTGGGCATAGAAGCATTTCAAAAGGAAAGCCTCACTAGGGGTCTTCAAATTTGAATCCTTTTGATGGACTCAGTAGATTCCCACCCCCCAACCATGATAGAGTTTTTGTCTACAGAAGCAAAGTTCTTGGTAACAAGAGACTTAGAATCCTGGAATATTATAACTGGTAGGGAACTTGGCAGTGGTCAAATTTCTGATCAAAGCTCTCACAAAAATGATTTATTTTGCAACCAAATGCACATACATAAATAAATCCTCACCCCCACCTCATACACAAATATCTGCATACATATGGATAAAACTAAAACGATAATTTCAGGAAAACCGTTTAGGCTTTGTGTGATATGCACAGGCAGGCATATTCTCTTCACATCTAGTTCATTATGAAAATGTGGTAATCGCAACTCACCAAGCTGATCTTATCACCAGGACCAGCAACATGCTTTGGAGGGCTTTAAGTAAAATGAAACTTTGGGGTCTTTTGTTTTAAAAATTATCAAGAATTTCCAGATGGCAACAGTAAATGATTAGCACATAGACTTCTGAGCAGGTGAAATTGTGCAGGTTGTAACTTGTGAGTATAACATTGCTCATCACCTACAGATGAGGTGTGGCCAGTGGTTAAAAAGCACCACTCAATTTGTTATATTTTTCAGCTCCTTATATTTTGTATATATTGATCTTTTATCAGATGCATAGTTTGCAAATATTTTCTCCCATTCTGTTGGTGTCTTCACTTTATTAATGGTTTCCTTTTTTTTGTGCCGAAGCTTCTCTGCTCCATAGAGTTCCATTTGTCTATTTTTGCTTTTGTTTGTGCTTTGGGGGCCTTGTCCAAAAAAGCCTTTGCCTAGGCCAATGCCTTGCAGTGCTTCCCATTTGTTATCTTCTGCTAGTTTCATAGTTTCTGTCCTGACTCTCAATTATAAATCCATTTTGAGTTGATTTTTGTGTAAAGTGCAAAGAGTCCTGATTTAGAATTCTGCATGTAGAAACCCAATCTTCCCAATGTCACTTGTTGAAGAAAACGTCCTTCCTTCAGAGTGTGTCTCTTGCACAGTGGAAAAATATTTGTTGGTGGTAGATGCATGGATTTATTTCCGGAGTTCTATTCTATTGGTTTGCATGTTTATTTTTATGTCAGTATCATGTTGTTTTGGCTGTTATAACCCAGTAGTATGTCTTGAAATTTGGTATTGTGATGCCTTTGGATTTTCTTTATTGGTTTGGCTATTCAGTATCTTAAATGCTCCCATATGAATTTTGGGATTTTTTTTTTCTAGTTGTCCTTGGAATTTTGATGAGGATTCCATTAAATTTGGAAATTGCTTTGGGCGATATGAACATTTTGATAATATTAATTCTTCCAATCCATGAACATGGGCCAAAGAAATCAATAGACAGTTTTCAAAGGAAGAAATGCAAAAGGCCAATGGAAGTATGAAACAATGCTCAAGATCAGTAGCCCCCAGGGAATCACAAATAAAAGCCACAATGCGGTACCTCCTCACTACAATTAGAAAGGCAGAATGAAAATTAGTAGAATCACTAAGGCAAACTGTATGTAGGTCCCTCAGAAAACTAAAAATGGATCCACCATATGACCTAGCTATCCTACTTCTGGGAATATTTCCAAAGGAAGTAAAGTGAGTGTATGAAAGAAATACCTGCATTCCCACATGTAGAGCAGCCAAAGTCACCGTAGTGGAGATACATTGTCAACCTAGATGTCCGTCAGCTGAAGACTCATAAAGAAAGTGTGGTATATATACACTCAGCCACAAAAAGAATGCAATCTTGATATTTGCAATAAAATGGATGGAATTGGAGATAATTATGCTGAGTGAAATAAGCTAGGCACAGAAAGACAATATTTTCTCTTTTTTGTGAAAGTTAATATACAGTTTAAAAATTATGTGAATGTCATGTTATTTGGTATATAGATAGCTGTAAGTATTGTCTTCACTGAATTATACCATTTACATGACAATGTATTCTTTATTCTTCTTGTATTCTTTATTCACTTCATGATCATTGTCATGAACTCCACATGATGTGATATTAATATCCCTGCTATCAAGAAAAATATTATATATTAACATAATATCTACATATGAAGTGAATATGGTGAAATTTAAAAAAAATGTTAAATCTGAAAATAAATCTAAAAAGTCACACTATATGCTGAAAATATGTATAATTATTATAAATAAAATATTTTTAATTTGAAAAAAACACCACTTGAAAGCTACCTTTGTAAGCTACACTTACAAACACTGAGAATCGTTGAAATTGAGTGACTTTTTTAAGGTCAAAAGAGAACTTAATCTGCAGTGGAATGGCAGTTCACTGGCATCTGTTCCTGTGTCTCACTGCTAATCAACTAGATTGCTCTTTGATAATGGAGTTATAAATATTCCAGTGTGTGTATGTGTGTGTGTGTGTGTGTAGGCCAATCTCTTCCTCTGTTCTCAACTTTAAGAAATTTTTTTTTTAATTCATCTACATTTAAGGTTAGTATTGATAGATAAAAATAAAGACTTGTCATTCTATTGATTAGATAACGATTCTACCAGCTCTGTCAGTGAATTTGGTGGTGATAAGTGCTTCATGTTTACTTCTAATGCAGGACACCCTGCAGAATTTATATTCATTAAATAAAAGTTAAAAAAAGGAGAATAATGGTTTTCTTTACTCAGGCTTTCTGAAACAGCAGTTACTATTATATCATATTGTGGTTCTTTCAAGTAATGAAGCTAAAGAAACAACCTAAAGCTCAGACTCTGGGCCAAAGAGCACAGTCTTAAGAAGGAGGGACAAGCGACTCCACGTGGATTGAGAGGAGATCCAGAGAACCGAGATGGAGGGGGCGGGAGGAGGGAGGTTAATCTTCTCACCTGTTAGTGTGAAGGGAAGAATGGGCACGCACCTGTGTGAGAATCTTCATCGAGTTCATGGAAAATGTGTATTATGAAAACCCATGCATGGATGTAAAATAAATTTTGTACCAAAATACACTCCTTTCAGTTACTTATTTTTAATTTACTCTTTTATTAGTATAAAGAGAACAGATTTAAAGCAGTTCATAGACATGATTCTAAAAATATAATGATACTTCTCATCCTACCTCCTTCTCCCTTCCTTTCTTTCCTTTTTTAAATTTTGTGATAATATACACTTCTAATTTACTTTGTTGTCAAAATCTAATGTTCCAATAACTAGAGTTCAACAAGTAAAAAGTAGAAAAACCACTGTTTAGCAGGATCATCTTTTAATTTCATTTTTTCACGTTTTTTAAAGTCTCTACATTATGAGATTTTGTTCCTGAGATTATAGAGAAAGATTATACCTATAGTTTTTATTTCTATACAGAAGTAACCCCCTTGGTCATCAAGTTGTTAGGATAGTTTGTTGGGAGTTAGGCAGAAGAGAAAGTTCAGAAAAGTTATCAGGTAAGGCTGGGCAGCCTCTGGGGGGTCATGATTTCCAAAAGGATCAGCAACATTTGGAAGTTATGTGATACATTCAGATCCACACACCTGTGAATCCAGACAAATTTAATAAAATCCATTATTGAATGACAACAATATGTATTGTGTAAAAAAAGTTACTAATGATTAGCATTTAATTTACTAATATACTGAATCCAACAGATTATTTAAAAGCCAAAATGAGTCTGAACTAGTTAAACAAAATAAAAATATGATTCCTAATCTGTGTCTATGATGCTATTTGTGTATTCGTTGGGGCAGTTGACTATTTTTGTATTTTGGCCTTTTAAGTCAGTGATTAATTTAGCCAATACAAATTAGGTTTTCTCCAACTCATTGTTGTTTTGAATAGGTCAAAAAAGGTGAAATGAACATAAATTGAAGATGAAAAGTGAATAATTTAAAAAAATCAATTACAGTGGCATCTTATGTTGTTTTTAAAAATTGAGATCCCAAGATTTTACCCTGTATAGTCAAATCAGAGAAAGGAACCTCCTTCTTTGATGACCCCTTCTTTCCACTGGGATCTCAGTCACAGAGATCTTTCATGTAGGTCATTTTTTGTCACAGTGTCTTGGCTTTCCATGACTGAAATGCTCTCATGGGGTTTTTAGCCAGATCCACATGCCTTAAGGGCTGATTCTGAGGCCAGAGTGCTGTTTAGGGCATTTATCATACTATGAGTCTGTTATGTGGCTTGCTTCCCATGTTGGATCATTCTCTACTTTTTAATGATTTCAATCTTTTAAATATTCTGAGGCTTAATTGTGGCCTACTATGTGTTCTATTCTATAAAATGTTCCACAGGCTGATGAGAAGAATATGTTTCCTGTAGCTGTTGGATGAAATGTCCTGGGTATGTCTGTTGGGTCCATTATCTCTAGAGTATGTTTCAGCTCTGATGCGTCTTCATTGATTTTTTTTGTCTGGATGATCTGCCCATTAATGAGAGTGGGATGTTGAAGTCATCCACTATTATTGTATTAGAGTCAATCTCTCCCTTTAGGTCTAATCATGCTTTCTGTATATATCTGGTTGGTCGTGTGTTAGGTTATATATATGTTTGATTATTATGTCTTCTTGCTGAATCAAACTTTTGAAATCAAAATATAATGTCCTTCTTTATCTCTTTTTATAGTTTTGATGTAAACGTATGCTTCATTTGATATCAAGATAGCTCCACATGCTTGCTTTTTGGTTCCCTTTACTTTTTTCCCCCAACAGTTCACTATCAGTCCATGTGTATCTTTGTGAAGTCAAATTCTTGTAGGCAGCATATAGTGGGGTCACAATTTTTTAACCAACCTAAGTCTTTTGGTCAATGAATTTAATTCATCTACATTTAAGGTTAGTATTGATAGATAAAAATAAAGACTTGTCATTCTATTGATTAGGTAAAGATTCTACCAGCTCTGTCAGTGAATTTGGTGGTGGTAAGTGCTTCATGTTTACTTCTAATGCAAGACACCCTGCAGAATTTCTTGTAAGGCTGGTCGGGTGGAGAATTTTCTCAGCTTTTGTTTACCTGAAAAATACTTTCTTTTTCCCTCACTTTTAAAGGCTAGGTTCCCTGGATATAATACTTTTGGTTAGGGCCGGCGCCATGGCTTAACAGGCTAATCCTCCTCCTAGCGGCGCCAGCACACCGGGTTCTAGTCCCGGTCGGGGCGCCGGATTCTGTCCCGGTTGCCCCTCTTCCAGGCCAGCTCTCTGCTATGGCCCAGGAGTGCAGTGGAGGATGGCCCAAGTGCTTGGGCCCTGCACCCCATGGGAGACCAGGAGAAGCACCTGGCTCCTGCCTTCAGAACAGCGCGGTGCGCCAGCTGCAGCATGCTGGCCGCGGCGGCCATTGGAGGGTGAACCAACGGCAAAGGAAGACCTTTCTCTCTGTCTCTTTCTCTCACTGTCCACTCTGCCTGTCAAAAAAAAAAAAAAAGAAAAAAGAAAAAAAATACTTTTGGTTCGAAGCTTTTCTGTTTTCTTTTAAGACTTTGAATATATCATCTCATTCTCTTCAGGCCTGTAAGGTTTTCATTGAAAAGTCTGATGTTAATCTAATTGGTTTTCCTTTATATGTAACTTGAGATTTTTCTCTTACTGTATTTAGCATTCTTTTCTTGTCTTTAATATTTGACAACTTGACAAAAATATGCCTTAGAGAAGACCTTTTCCAGTTGTCTGCTTGGAGTTCTGTGAGCTTCTTGTCTCTGGATGTCCATGTCTCTTTCAAGAATTGGGAAATTTTCAACTATTATTTCATTAACCAGATTCTCAATGCCTTTTTCCTTTTCTTCTTCTGCAGGAACACCTATAATGCAAATATTTGATCATTTAATGTTATCTCATGTTTTCACAGATTTTTTTCATTCTTTTTATTTCTTTTCTTTTTATTTTTTTCTGATTGGGTTATTTCAAAAGTATTGTCTTTGAGGTCAGTCACTCTTTCTTCTATATGGCCTATATGTTGCTGTTAAAGCTCTCAAGTATTATTATTTTTTTTTTATTTTACTGCTTGGAGATTTCATCTCCAAAATTTCTATTTGATTCTTCTTCTTTTTTTAAATTTTTGACAGGCAGAGTGGACAGTGAGAGAGAGAGAGGGAGAGAGAGAGAGAGAGACAGAGAGAAAGGTCTTCCTTTGCCGTTGGTTCATCCTCCAATGGCCGCCGCGGCCAGCATGCTGCAGCCGGCGCACCGTGCTGATCCAAAGGCAGGAGCCAGGTGCTTCTCCTGGTCTCCCATGGGGTGCAGGGCCCAAGCACTTGGGCCATCCTCCACTGCACTCCCTGGCCACAGCAGAGAGCTGGCCTGGAAGAGGGGCAACCGGGACAGAATCCGGCGCCCCGACCGGGACTAGAACCCGGTGTGCTGGCGCTGCTAGGAGGAGGATTAGCCTGTTGAGCCATGGCGCCAGCCTATTTTGATTCTTCTTAATGAGTTCTATCTCCTTAGTGATATTTCATTCATTTCACTCATATTTCCTCATTTCTTTAATCTGTCTACCTCTATTCTCTTACATCTTATTGAGTTTCCTTACAATCATTATTTTGAATTCTGTATCTGTCATTTCATAGATTTCCTGCAGTTCAGGATCTAATTCTGGAAGATTATTGTGCTCTTTGGAAGTGTTGTGATACCTTGCTTCTTCATGTCTCCTGTGTCTCTCTATTGATGCCGTCCCATCTGTTGTACTTGTCTTATTGTAAAAGAGTTTATGGGTTAGATGGAATGCAGTGTATCACTTGGCTTGTTGCTTTGGCTTTGGTTCTAGTTGGGCCCAGGGATAAAGTCTCTGAGTGATGTTCTTTGTCTTAATCAGTTTCAGTCTATAAGTGACACAGTCATCTAGTTTGCTGCAGTTCATATGGATAGGATGTGGCTTGAGATGAATAAAGGCTTCCTTGGATTTGTATCTTTGGCCCACAGAGTTTGGTGTCAGTCTCCCTGGTGAATGTGATAGCCGGTGCCATGATCTTGGTGCTGAGAGATACAAGGGTGGCTGCCCCCTTGTCCTACTGGCAAGCCTGAGTGATGCTGGGGTTTGTGGCACCAACTGCTGTGGCTTTAGAACTGTATGATATGGATGGACCCTCCTCAGGTCCTGCTAGGAAAGTTCAATTGGTGCTGTGTATTATAATACCAACAGCCCTGGTCCTAGGACTAGAGGCTATGAACTGGACTCTGTTCAAGTTCTACAAGGTATACAGGAGATTTTACTCTTGTATGAGTCCAGAGAGGTGGAATGCATGTAGGTCCTTCTCTATGTGGACTGGGTAGATTTCAATGGTATGGAGGTATTTAGAATGAATTGTTACAGTCCTGCCCCAGGCTGGGAGCAGATTTTTATGTGCTTCTTTTAGTATTACCCTCCAGATGCTAAGGTGAATTGTGCTGACTCACATAGAGTATGCGAGCGTACCTTTGGGGCTAATGTCCCCAAACTCCCACAGTGGCAGGATGCAGCGGATCTGTGCAATGTCCTCACGTGTTACCCTGACTCTGACTATGCTGCTGATGGGAGCAAAACAGAGGTGCACTGCATGGCTTTTTGCTGCTGAATATGGTGCTCTGTGTGGGTAGGGAAGAGGAGCAAAGGAAAGCATCGTGGCTTCCCTGCTCTAAGCCTGGCAGTTGCTCAGACCCATTCAGCTCTCCAGGCTGAAGTAAAAGGCAGTGGGTGACTCTAGAATTCCCTCCCAGTTAAAACAGCAAGAGGCAGGGCATGGCAGTTTTTCCTACCTTGGGTGGTAAGACGGTGGCTCACAGCTGACAGCTGGCTGCACTGCGTGGCTGGCTGCAGTGGTGTCTCTTTCTTCATTTCTTTTGTTGACCCCTCCAGGATATGCCTCCGGAGCTAACTCTGAATCTCACCAGAGTTGAGGACATCCTAGCTCCATACACTGCTGGCACTGTGTGCTCTCTTGATGAAAACTGTTAACTTATTTCACCCCACTTTGTACTGCAGGGCCTCAGTAACGGATACTATTGAAATCAGTCTGTCTGTCTGTCTATCTATCTATCTATCAAATTTAATTTGTTGGTCCTAAAAAAAATCTAGAACTCCTTTGGCAGAAGCATATACTTGTGACTTCTTAACATGTATTCTTGAAACCAATAGTTAATCCCCCCTGAAACAGAAATTAAATTGTTCTGTGTTCTTCTCTGGCCCAAGATCAAGAGAAGATCCGCGTTAACATGTCTTTGGAAGTTTGATTCATTGATGTCCTTTTCCATGGTCAACTTTTAGTGACACAATTCTCAGGGTCTCTCTATGGCAGTAATCAAATGTCAAGTGATGATGGGGAAAATGTCTTCTCCAAGGATCAGAGCAAAATGTAAACATAATGAATTGTTTCTTACCGACGGCTATTCTGAAACTTCAAAACAGTGATTAGTAATTGTTTCCTCTAACAGTTTGCAGATTAATATTGTGAGATATTCACTATATTAACTTTTTAATTAAATTCTGGTCATCTCTGATCATTTGTTTCAGTAATTTTAGTAATGGCAATGCCTTAAAAAGATCAATGGTGAATATAATTTAAGATATAAATGACTACATTCAATCTCTTGAACCATTTCTCAATAGTTTACTTAAATTAGAAAATAATTCAAGAGTTCTCATTGCCTTAATTAAAATTTAGATGAGTCAAAATATTTAGAACATCATTTCTTCAGCATATTAGTTTTAGAAATATTATCAAAAATATCTGGTGAAACAGATTTTTTTCGATAGGATTTCAAGGAGTTTTCAAAATGCTATTATTCATTGTTAATGTCAGGTGAGGGGGCAAGGAGTACACATTCCCCACATTGGCGTGAATACTTCAGAGAAAAGACCCCTCAGCTGACCAGTCTAGAACACAGACCAGGAAAAGCTAAACTAGAGGGACATAGCCATAAAATACAGAAAAAGTGTCAACTTTTTGTCAGGTTATAAAAAAAAATGTGTTACCGTAGGGTGGAGCCATTTCATGTGAAGTGGATGGGATTTGAGATATTTCAAATTTTAAAATGAAACCAAAATGAAAGCCCTCACATTTCTGCTAGGTTATGAAGTGATGGCTTATCGGTCATCCTTTGTATGAACTTTACTTAGCATGGCAGATGAAGGTGGAAGCTCTAGTCATCTTAGTTCTGAAGAAATCATAAGCAACACAGGGAGACTAAGGGCTGGGGAGGGAATTATGTTGGGCCCAAGGGAAGGGCTATTTTCCGGAGTCTGCATGTTGAAGCACATGGCCTTTAATCATTTGGTTGCAGTTGACTTTGATCTATACCAAACAAGAACAAGATGATGCCAAAGACATTTTCCATCTTCGATGGAAAATACAGGAGAACTTGGATGTGATTTGAGTGATAATATTATAAAAGGTAAGAATAGTAACATCTCACTTTTTTGAGTGCTATGTGCTTGGCTCTGTACTAAAGTGTTTTATGTAGTTTATTTCATAGAAACCTCAAATATACACAAAAGGTCAGTAAAATTTCTACTTCCAGTTTTAAATGAGTAAGCTGAGCCTTGGAAAAGTTGTATGTCTTTCCCAGATCTGACACCTGGTAAATGAGACAGCTTGGACCTGAGTGCAAGAAGTCCTACTTCCAAGCCATTGCTCTTAACCACTAGAGGGTTGCCCTGTATTTTGGGTTTTACCATAAATGGCAAAAATTCTACCAATAAAGTATGTCTTTGGCAAGTCTCTTCTTTATTAAAAAAGAATACTTTGTGTTTTTGTGTGGGTGCAAACTGTTGAAATCTTTATTTAATATATACTAAATTGATCTTCTGTATATAAAGATAATTGAAAATGAATCTTGATGAAGAATAGGATGAGAGAGGGAGTGGGAGATGAGATGGTTGTGGGTGGGAGGATGGTTATGGGGGGAAAAAGCAGCTAAAATCCAAAAATTGTACTCCAGAAATTTCTATTTATTAAATAAAAGTTAAAAAAGAGTCAGCACTATGGCTGAAGATTGCCAAGGTTCTTGGACACTTACTGTTAGTAATTATCATCTGAATCAGGAATTTCCTTTCACTTTCTTCAAAGTCATGACACTATAACTTGTGAACTTGTGTTTGTACATGAGGTTTGGGGAGATAAAGGGTGGCAGATAAGGAGATACAAAATGAGGTCTCTGGAATAAAGCAGAGGTGAGTGGGGGAAAATTAAAAGGTATTTTTGATAACTTCAAGGATATCACAAAAGAACAAAAGGGAATAAAGGCTCTGATGCTGTTAAAGTAGAATGTGATTTTAAAATTAAGTCACGATCCGTAGGTGAGCCGTGTAGTCAAATCCACGTGCATAGATCGCAGCAGAAAAAGCTTCTGCCTCTGCCTCCCACAATCTCTCCCCGGACCAATCAGTTCCTGTGCTCCTGGGGACAGAATGCAATGGAGTTAATGGTGCTGAGATCATGTCAGTTACCGCCAGTGATTCCTAATGGGTTCACAGCACAGCGCTCTCTGCTAATTTCTCATTTTCATTCTCACTGTCACAGTTCAGGCCCTTGTTACCTCTTGTCTGGACTACCAACTGGTCTCATTGACTTTGGTCTCACATCTCTGAAAATCACCCATGGAGTTTAAAGTTCTTAAAACTCCCTTTTTAGCATGTCACTTCCCCGATCAAAAGCCTCCAGTGTGTCCCCGTCACCTGCCGAAAGAAGAGCAGGCTTTATAGTCTGGCATCTGATAGTCTCCTGAACCGGTCACGACCCACCTGTCCTGCCTTATGCCCCCTATTAAGTCACAAATCTCCTTCATCCATTCCTACTGACAACTGCTATTCACCTAGGTTTTCTCTCTCCATGTCACTTGCTTTTGCTTTGTGGTCCACCACAGTACCCTTCTCAATTCTTTCTCTCCCATTAGCATTCTAAATATGCATTCTTTAATGCCCATTATCGTAGAACTCTCTGATCATTTCAACTGTGAGAGACTTTTCATCCTCTGAACTTCATGAGCAAAAACGTGTGCTCTCTCTTGTATGCAGCTACCAAATCTTTCTCTAGATTATAGCTGGTGCTCATCTCTGCACTGAATTTGAAGTTATTGAGTATGGAAGCTCTCTCTCAGTCTTCTCTGCACTCTTCAGGAACCAGCTCATGCTATAACATAAACTCCCAAAGTATCACTGCCGTCAGATGAGTGGTTTCCACCATTCCTGAGAAAGTCAGCCACAAAACCCTACATGCCCAGTGCAAGCCTTTCAATGCTTCTTCTGCCCTCGTTTCTCTTCTAGGACCCTGTATTTATCTTCTGACATATAATAATTAAAAATAAGGTCTTAATTCATAGACTCATTTTGTTGAAGCTTAGATAGTATGTCTGCCTAGCATATCCCTATATCATCAGTACTAGCAGAGATCCTGGAACATGGAAATCATGTACTCTCTCTGGAATGAATCAAGAAGTCCCTGACCAATCTGCTTCCCAAACACCTGAAATGATACCTATTCATTCACAGATATTTATTGGGCACTTACCATATTCAACACATCATTAAAGCTGGTGAAATGAATATTGGCAGTAAGTTCCCCCATGTCTAATATGGAAAACCTTGGTTCAAGCCAGTCTATTGACAAAATAAATTAAGATGCCTGTGTGATTTAGTTAGTACCATCACTCCCTGCTCTACTTGGTCCATAAAGGAGTCACACAATCTCCCTAAGCCTGATCTGTATTTCTGTAAAACCAATATGGCCTGTCCTATTTGGAAGGATTAATTGATACCTTTAACTTGTATTTGATTTTTTTTTTAGCTATCTGGAACCATTTCTTCCATGTAGTAGATTTAAAAACTGCCTATTTATTTTCATTGATTTGGAAGGTAGAGCCACACACACACGCATACACACACACAGAGATATTCCATCTGGTGGTTCACTCCTCAAATGCCTGCAACAGTCAGGGCTCAACCAAGCCAAAGCCAGGAGACTGGAACTCCATCTGGGTCTCCCACGAGGGTAGCAGGGCACCAAGCACTGAGCCATCATGTTCTGCCTTCCAAATGCATTAGCAGGAAGTTAAGTAGGAATTAGAGAAGCCAGCACTCTACTTGGTCCTACAGTGTGGGATGCAGATGTCACAATAAGTGGCTTAACCTAGTATACCACAGTGCCTTCCTCAGCCAGGAATCCACAGGATTTAGTAAACAGTACAGAATGTAAAACCTTCAAAGACTTGAAGGTAGTATCTCCGCATTTGAAGGATCTGTTAGACTACTTTCAAAGGTTCACCCAATGTCGTAGTACACATTTAATATTCAAGAGCTACAACATCTGAATATTCCTTTGATTCAAAGCTCTAATCCTGTATCAGGTTAGATCAGTATATGCTGGGCTATGCACTATGAAAAACAATAATATAAAACTGTATTTGGCTTTTATTAAGGTCAAATGAAAAATAGACCTATGTAGAAGATCATGTTTTTTTTTTTTTTTCTTCTTTTTAATAAAACAGCAATTGGGGACAACATTATGGCATCGTGGGTAAAGCTGTCACCTGCAGTGCCAGCATCCCATATGGGCACCGGTTCCAGCACCGGCTGCTCCACTTCCAGTCCAGCTCTCTGCTATGGCCTGGGAAAGCAGTGGAAGATGGCCAAGTCCCTGGGCCCCTGCAACTGCATGGGGGACTCAGAAGAAGCTCCTGGCTTCTGACTTTGGATCAGCCCAGTTCCAGCCATTGTGGCTATTTGGGGAGTGAACCAGCGTATGGAGGATCTCTCTCTCTCTCTCCCTCTCGCTCTCCCTCTCTCTCTCCCTCTCCGTAACTCTGCCTTTTGAATAAATAAATAAAAAAAAATTTAGAAAAACAATTACGAATATTAAGCATGGCTTATTCAGTATTTCTTGTATGAGGACTCACTTCAATGTATTTTTTTTTTCTGAATGTAGGATTAAGTAAATTTTGTCTGGGGTCTGCACTGTGGCATAGTAGGTTAAGCCTCCACCTGTGGGGCTGGCATCCTATGTTGGAGTTGGTTTGAGTCCTGGCTGCTCCGCTTCCAATCCAGCTCCCTGCTAATATGCCTGGGAAAGTACAAGAAGATGTCTCAAGTGCTTGTGCCCCTGCATCCACGTGGGAGATGAGGAAGAAGCTCCTGGCTTCAGATTGGCCTACATCCAGCTGCTGCATAAGTGCGTTGTGGCAGAGTAGAGTAAGCTACTGCTTGGGATGCTTGCCTTCTAAACCAGATTGCTGGGTCACAATCTTGGCTACTTTGCTTCTGGTCTAGCTCCCTGCTCATGAACCTGGGAGGTGGTGAATGATGGCTGCAATGCTTGGGTTCCTGCCATCCTTGTTGGGGACTTGGATGGCGTTCGTGCTCCTGGCTTCGGCCTGGCCCAGTCCTGGCTGCTGTGGACATCTGGAGAGAGAATCAGCAGATGGAAGATCTCCCTTTCTCTGTGTCACTCTGCCTTTCAAATAAAAAAATAGATAAGTCAGAAAAAGAAGAAAAAGAAAAATAGCAAATTCAAAAAAGAAGATATATGACAAAATAAAGGTAGCCTACAGAGCTGTGTACAACCCACCGTGCTTGCAGCAAGGAGACATGATCATGCTACTGGTTTATGTGCTTACTGTGCTATACTTGTTACGGTTAGTTTGGAATGTACTCTTTTTACTTATTAAGGGAAAGGTTACTGTTTGACAGTTTGAAGTGTTGAACTGACAGCAGCCTGGTGCACTGGTGTTTGCCACGTGTCTTCATTGCACCAGGAGGCCACATCAGGTGAGGAAACCATATCATCTAGGTTTGCGTAACTGTACTCTGCGATGTTTTCACAATGATGGGCACGTTTCTCAGATCATCTCCATTGTGAAGCTACACGTAACAATGCATATTTGTAATAGGCAGGAAGGTCAAAGCTAAATTCTTTTGCTTAAGTAGTAACTTCCTTTGTCTTGGGTTTTATTCTAAAATTACTCCCCTTCTCGCTCCCTACCCACTTATTGCCTGACTCATATTCTTCTGTGCTTTTGAAAATAGTTTTACTGTATTGATTACTCACATTGTGGTTAGAATCAATTATTTCTGGATGTAGTTAAGAGTATAAATAAGTAATGCTTAAATAAATAATAGACATGTCTTTAGGCATCTATATTCTCTCTTGCAAACATTCATTGTGGGAGTTAATTGGAAATGGGACTAAATATTTACCTTGATTAATTAGTGTTCATTAAGTTCCGCTGGTATACTTTATGGAACCCGTGCTGCTCCTGATGTCTGCCCCGACACAGCTTGAATGGTACTCTCAGTAAGACTGCATTAGATTCTTCCTGTTCTTTAATGAGCACTATATATACAAATTAATTTTTGTTCCACATTCCATATTGTTCCTTCTGCTTTGAGATGAAAATGCAAATGCTTAAATAAATTAATTGAGAAGTTGTTTACCACCACTGTAACTCATATAGGTATTTTCATGTCTTCAGCTGAAATGCAATTTCTACTGCCTGACACAGGTAATGCTGTTTAATGAATCACAACTGAGTTCACATTTAGCTCTGTTAAACTAAGGGAAAAATGAAATAAAAGTGCCTCCTTTTTTCGCCTATATTATTATTAAAATGTGGTATGTGGGGGCTGCTCATGATTTAGCAAACAACCTCATTCTAGAAATAAATACCAATCCCTCTGACGCTGGAACAATGTTCTACTTTTAGAAAGGGATGCTTGAGTTGCAGACATGGCTAGTCATGAAGCAAAATGCAATCCTGGGGTTCTGGATACCAGCATATATTCTGGCTAGACTATGTTTTATTCTTCTTTTCTTTTTTTCCTTTTGGATGCTCTGACTCATAAAATACTGGGTTTTTGCTATATTTCTTGGGTAGCATTCATCCAAACACTGTTCTGGGAGGAAGCACCAAAGAAGTGGGGATTCTGCTGAGAATACAAAATGTTATACCTCAAATTTCTTTGTGAATCTTTCTATTAATGTTAAGGCTCTGAGAACTTCTGCAGGAAAAGAAATATCCAATTGTTAGTATTTTCCTACAATTAACATCCTGTTTATTATTCTTGTTGCAATTATTATTATTTTTTACATTCCAAGAAGTACTCTTTGGTTGGAAGTGTTCTAGGAATTCTTTCCCACCATCTGTGGTCTGATCTTGTACTGTTTCTTATGGAGTCATGGATACAGGTACTAGAAAGATCTCTAGAGATGATGTAGCCCTGTGACTCTCTAACTGTGGAGTGCATTATATGGGCCCTGGGGAGGTTTGTGGGGCTCCACTCCTAGAGTTCTTAGTTCAGTATACCCAAATTAGTAAGATGCAAGACATAATAAAGGTGAGAGCAGAAATAAATGTACTAGAAAAAACAATCATCAAAACCAAATCCTGTGTTTTGTTTTTTAAAAATAAAAGCAGAATACAAAAACTTAAGGCAGACTAACAAAGACAATAAGAGAAAAAAAAACATTATAACCAATACCACAAAAATACAAGGTATCATAAGAAACTACCATGAACTACTATACCCTAACAGATTAGCAAACCTTGAAGATATAGATAAACTCTTGTAAACACACAATTCACTGAAATTGAATCAAGATTATGTAGAAAATTGAAATAGACCAATGACAAGGAAAAGATTGGAGCAGCAGTCATTAAAAGTATACCATCAAAGATAAGTCCAAGACCTGATGACTTTACACTTGAATTATACAAGAACATTGGAAGAACTAACTCCAGCACTCCTCAAACTAGTCCCTAAAACAGAATAGGATGGAATTCAGCGAAACTCTTTTAATGAGACCCAAACCAAACAGATACAACAAAAGGGAAAACTACAGACCAATATATCTGATGAACACATATAATTCTCAACAAAACATCAGCAAATTAAATCCAACAGCACATAAGATCATCCATCATGACCAACATTCGTATTCTAATAAATTCTCAGGAGATTCTGGAGCTGCTGTTCTGGGATAATCCCTCAAAAACCACTCATGGAGTTCACACCTACCCCTCGTCTAGTGTTTAAAACTTCCCAGACACTTTAAAATATCAATTTTCTCAAATACCCTTAATTACCTAGAGCACACCACATTTCTGTAAACTAGTAGGTTTGAGTATGTGGACCATGTGATCACTCGTTACCTCTAGAATTATTGCTGGAAAAAGCAACAGCTTGCTCTCTCAGCAACCTCCTCTGCCCCTGGCTGATGTAGCAGTTTAGTTATTTCATTGACGTGCTTTTTGAATGACTCTATGCTAGGTGCCCACTCTGGACTTAGACTCTTTCCAGATGTTGGGAATGGAGTAGCACATAAAACAAAATAAGGTTCACGTTTTAGAAGAGGAAAACAGAATGTAAATAAGTAAACATATAACTAGTGAGATCATTTCAAACAATGGCAAATGAAAAACAAAAATGAAATAATGGATGTTAGAGAGGATGCCTGTTAGGAATTAATAGATACCATGGTCAGAAAATGGCCTCTCAAAGGAGATAGCCTTTGAGGCGAGTCCCCAGTGAACTTGTCTTTCTTTGTAGACTCTTCTCCTTTGGTCTTGGCCATATGATGTTGCTACTGGCTATTTTGCTGCCAGCTTCCTTATTCCTCTGGACATTGACTCTGTCTTGGTTTGCCTTCCCCCAGATCTGTTGCTGTGCTTAGGTCCGTGGATCAGAGGTGCTTCTGCCCCAAAGGATCTCTGCTCCATCACTTTTGTCACTCATGGATACCACTTCCCTCACCAGTGCCTATTTTCTCCTCCAGCTTATTGACTCTATCAGTGAGATTAAATGCCCAGTGAGAGCCGGTGCCATGGCTCATTAGGTTAATCCTCCGCCTGCAGCGTCGGCATTCCATATGGGCGCCGGATTCTGTCCCAGTTGCTCCTCTTCCAGTCCAGCTCTCTGCTGGGGTCCGGGAGTGCAGTGGAGGATGGCCCAAGTGCTTGGGCCCTGCACCCGCATGGGAGACCAGGAAGAAGCACCTGGCTCCTGGCTTCAGATTGGTGCAGTGCTGGCTTCAGCGGCCATTTGGGAGGTGAACCAACGGAAGGAAGACCTTTCTCTCTGTCTCCCTCCCTCTCTCTCACTGTCTGTAACTCTGTCAATAAAATAAAATAAAATAAAAAATGCCCAGTGAGTCACATTCCTTTCACAAACTAGTCTCTAGCAATTCCTCAGCAAAGGAATATTATACCTTTTAAGGCAAAACTTTTCTGAAGTTCTCTATAAGAGAACATTCTAAAATAAAATGAGCTGCATTTAGTTTCTTTGTAATTTCTCCTTTTGATTGTATCCCTTGGAGTAGTGTAGACCTAATTTAATTTGTCTGCATGTGATGATCCTTTAGCTATTTGATGACAGCCTCTATGTCCAACACATTGCCCAAGGGATTCTTATCCCTTAGACCCAAATTTCTTTGGTCTTTGAATCAATCATTCCTCCTTAGGTATGGCTTTGAACCTCTTCTGTCTCTTGTTTTCTCTCCCCCATGTTCCCTTCACTTTGTCTTTAACTGGTTCTCCAGATGTGTTACTAATAACAGGACAAAGACATCCCTCTGAGTCTTAGTCTACTTGCTATTCATTGATAGAAAGTCTATACACATAAGGTTTTTCTGTTTCTTTATTTTTGAATTACTTATCTCACATCTTTACTCAAATTTAGTTAAATCAGTGACTCATCTCTACTTGGCCTTCTTATTTGTCCTGTCATCTGTGCTACAAGGAAATCATGCCCCTGCATTGCTGTGCTTGTGTAGCACCAATGTTCTACCAGGGACTTTGTAAGGCTTTAAATATATTAGCTCAATTAACTCTCAAAAAACCATATGAGGCTGGAATTGCAATTAGCTCCACGGTGTAGATAAAGAAGCAAGTCACAGTGAGGTCAAGCTCTTTTCAAGTGGATCGCCTGGCTCCAGAGTTTGTCCTTTGGACCAATGTACTGTAATGCAAGTACAGGATCTATTTTTACCCCTGTGAAAATTCCTGTCATTAAATTTATTTCACTCTGTCAAATATTTCAAGATTCTTTTGTGTTCCTGGCTGTGTCATCCAGTGTATTCAATATCCCTAATAAGTTCAAGCCTTCCATAATTATAAAATCAATCCATTAAAGTATTTCATCTCCTATCTATATATCTACCTATCTATCATCTATCTACTATCTATCATCCATTTCACCAACTCATTACTAAATGTCACATCATCTATCATCTTTTCACATGTCTGAGAGCCAACTGCTAGTAAGACTTCATGTATGTTAAATGCGTGTCATCTATGGCTTCCCTTCTGACTCCTTTTTTTCATGCTCTAGTGAACATAATTGAGATGCATGGAGACTGGCAGAAGATGCTTTGGATCTTCTACAAAGGCCAAATAACACCTTGGATGATAAATGGCAAGTTATATGAAGTTGTAGGCAACAGTCACAGAATCTGAGAGAAGCTGGACAACTAAAATCAGTGGAAGTCATTGACATTAAGGCCATCATCAACATATTTGTAGTTTGCAGGGATTTGACCAGATTTGGAAGGCTCTGACCAGCAACCGTGTAGCCAGAACAAATGGCACCTAGAGGCATGGTGTGACTCTAGGAGATTAGAAGAAAATCTAAAAGTTATTGCCATTTTAGGATGCTGGGGTGCAGCATCCTGAGGAGGCTGCCACAGGATTCTGAAAGGGCTTATCCAGTTAGAAAAGAGCACAGCACTGTTCTGAAAAAAGAACTGGACGTGCTTCACGAAACATCCATTTTGTAGCATTTGGCTAAATCAAGTCAACAACTGTTGGCTTCTTTAGCTTTCCATTGAGTCAATTAACATACCAATGGAATTTGGATTTCCATTGGATTTAAAGATGACAGCTAGGCAGTATTTTTAACTAGATCAGTAAACTGATAGTGGGAGACAATAAATACAGAAAAGAGTTATTTGTCTTTCTTACTATCCAATCCCTAGGGGAAGGCTGCACAAAAGAGGCACTATTGACTTTTAGGGCTGGATAATTCTTTGTTGTGAGACTATCCTATGCTTTTAGAATGTTTTGTAGAATGTTAGTCTGATTTGTACTCATTAGCTTCCAGTAGCATCTTTTACGTTGTGATATCGTGGGTGAACATTTGGTGCAATGGTTAAAACACTGCTTGGAACATACACGTCCATATTGGAGTGCCTGTGTTTGAATCTCATCCTTCCTCCTCTTCCTCCTCCTCCCCCACTTCCTCCTCTTCCTCTTCTCCTTATTCTTGCTCTTCTTTTTCTTCAGATTTACTTATTTATCTGCTTTGTAAAGGAAACATGTTCTACAGACGTCTAAGGAAGGGTAACACATATCAGTGACCTAAATTCTGATTTTAGTGTTGTTGTTAGCCAGACTTGTCTTTTTTCTCCATTCACCAGATGAGTTCCACCTTCTAGTAATCCTGTTATTCCAGGTGAAAGAAACTTTGGCAATAAAGTCAGATCAAGAAGAAATTCAGCAACCCCATCCTGTTAATTGGAGGCAAGTGACCGCAATGTGATTGATATGTACATTAGTACAATCCAGCCCCTTTGGAAGTGGCTTAGGTGGGACATAGGTTCAGTATCAGGAGAAGCAACAGAATCCAGCACATTTGAGATTTCTTGTTTGCAGAAACTTTTATACTGGTGTTCTTTTACCTTTAAATCCTAATTTTCTTTTTTGGTAGAGTGGAAGAATAGTTAAAGCTGTTTTCAGTTTGGCCACAATTGCCTTTGGAAACACAGTTGCTAGAGGACAAAGTGTATATGCAGCTTGGAATGTATGCTTTTAGTGGGTAAACAAAAAAATCACATCAACAATGCGGTTGGAATAAACTCTCCGGTGAATACATTGCATGCAAGTGGAGAGAAAGCATTTTTTTTTCTTGTGAGTTTTGTGACACATGTCAATGTGAAGCCTATACGAGTGAGATTGTTTTCCACAGTTTCAGTATATGAATGTCAAACTTGAAGCTTTTTTTATTGCAAGAGTTGGCTCCACCGTATTAAATAAATCTTGCATGGATTATGACATTCATTCCTTAGCCTAAGAGTTCATTTGGAAGGAGGTGAGCTTTTGTTCTGTACCTGAGTCTTAGCTTGCATGTTACACACATACTTTCCTAAGTACATGCCAAGATGAACTTCATTTCACTGTGACCTTTTAAAATTCTTCAGTATAATGACTAGCTCTGACATGAATAAGTATGCTGGGAAAAAAAAAAAAAACACCGCCACCAACAAACTTCAACAAACCTATTCTCATGCTTCATTTACATTATTCCCAGGGCACAAATAGTAAGATATTAAAACTGGGTAAGACTGTCAAATGAGATTCACTCACCTGACAGTTCTGTCACTTTAAATTGCTTTGTTGTTTATGCCACGGCTGCAATTGCGGCCCTGGTACTTGTTAATTGCTTAGTCAATGCAATTGTATCACAACAAATTTATCAGGATTTTAAGAGAAGAACTGTCTCTCGCTTCAATATAAAATTACTGTGATGGACTGAAGGTGATTATTATCATCAAATGTGACAAGCACAAAATAAAAATTCTAGTTTTAAATCCCTCTGCAGTAAAGCCACAATAAAATTCTATTTGAAACCCTTTGATAAAGGAATGAACATTATGTGAGCAGATGACCGTTGCATCTCACTGAATGAAATATGTATGGGATAACTGAGAAACGTAGAATACTTTAAATGTTGGCTGTTAAAGACAAAGAAGCACATTGTGCTTATTTGGATGTAATTTCTGAACATATGAGTGTGCGTGTGTGTGGTCATGTTGGGTGCATGTTTGCGGGGTGTTGGCATTGGGTTCAGGGCACTGAAGTTCCCACCAGGGCCTGGCAATGGAGGTGGCACGCCCAGTAAGCTGAATTCAGCTTTTGTCATATACAAACTCTTTTGATACTTGTTTAACTTTGTTTACATGATCCTTTTCTCATTTAAAATTAATCCTAAAGTATTCATACCTCTTTCAGGTAGTAGAACACAGTAGAAAGAGCATCAGATTGTGTCTAAAAACTGAATTCAGGGAGCAGGTCTTGCAGTGTAGTGGGTTAAGTCATTGTGCAGGAGACCTGCATCCCATATCAGAGTGCTGGTTCGAATCCTGGCTACTCTGTTCCTGATCGGATTTCCTGCTAATGCACTTGGAAAGCAGCAGATGATGGCTCCAGTACTTGAATTCTTGCCATCCATGTGGGAAACCTGGATGGAATCTCTGGTTCCTGGCTTTAGCCTGGCCCAGCTCTGGCTGTGGCTGTCGTTTGGTGAGTAAACCAGCAGATGGAATATCTCTGTCTCTCTGCCTTTCAAATAAATAAATAAGTCTTTAAAAATTTCCTCTGATATCATTGTTTCACCCTTCTCGCTCCATTTCCTACAAATCTGACCTTTCCTGAAATATCCACGTTATTCACAGATGTATTTAGATTGACCCAAGCCACAGAGCTCACCATCATCTTTCATTTCTCACTCTCTACCACATTTGCAGATCTCCATCAAATTTTCTCTATTCCACAGTGATCACCTGATAATCCCTCTCTGTATCCCTTCTTATCTTTAGTTCAGGTGCACATGTTATCTCTTCTTCCCTAAACTGGTTTCCTGATATTCAAACTTCTCTTCCAACCCAACTTCCATGTTGCAACATCCAAGGAAAATCCATGGCACCATTAGGTGACACAGTTGCAACATCACAATTTAAATCTGATCATGTTACTCTCTGGGATTAAATCTACCAGTGGATTGCTATTTTTCTACAAGGTGAAATCCAATATATTATCTTAGAATGGCAGGTTCTTCTTGTTTTTGGCTTATTCTAGCCATTGTTTGCATTATCTTCCTTTTCCAATACCCTCAGTCATTCCCAAGTTTACAAAGAATCACCTGTTTATTGTTACTTGAGCTGGTTATTGCACTCTCTAGCATACCTTATGTATGTTTGCTCCGGGATTCCCTTTGGGAATTCACAATACTCTGTTTTACTGGATTATATTTAGGTGTTTAACCCACTGTTTTCTAATGTACCTTGAAGACCTAGTCAGCATTTATCAACATCAGCTGATGTTTATTAAGCATTTATTATGTGGCTGGCTGACATGGTTCTGTATTTTCATTTAACTTTTATGATTAACATGTATGGCTTGTGGCATTTTAAAAAACCTGACAAAGTGGGGCCAGTGCTGTGGCGCAGTAGGTTACTACTCTACCTGCGGCGCCCGCATACCATATGGGGGCTGGTTCTAGTCCCAGCTGCCCCTCTTCTAATCCAGCTCTCTGCTGTGGCCTGGGAAAGAAGTAGGAGATGGCCCAAGTGCTTGGGCCCCTTCCCCCCCACGTGGGGGACTGGGAGGAAGCACCTGGCTCCTGGCTTCAGATTGGCGCAGCTCCGGCCTTTGTGGCCATCTGGGGAGTGAACCAGTGGATGGAAGACCTCTCTCTCTGTCTCTCCCTCTAACTGTCTGTAACTCTACCTCTCAATTAAATAAATAAAATCTTTAAAAAAACCTGACAAAATGAAACCCAAAAGGGACTAGTAACTTGCCCACAATGAGGCACAAACTGGAAACAGTGATATTAGGATCTGAACCAGGTGATTTTGTGCCAGACCTTTGAACTTTATTCTTGCATTATGTGTTTGAGCCACTGGGAGCTATTTATGTGGATGTATCTTTGTTGAACTCCTTGTACATGCTCTTCATGTTCTTACTCCCTGGGCATAGGATAGGGCTGGTCTTGGAATGGACATTCAGTGCTTATGTGCTGGATAAATGAGTAGGAATTAGTCACAGGTTCACTCTCTACCTTTTGTATCATTGAAAAAATTCATTCAAATTCATTCAGCCTTCTTTAGAGTGAAGTTGTTCCTGATATGTGCAATTGGAATTATAATATCCACCAACCTATTTCACACTGCTGAGAAATGAGTAAGATAATAAAAGTAAACGTGTTTGAAAACAGTCATACAAATGAATAGGAATAACATGTTTTTATGAGTAACGATTCAATAAATTGAACATGTAAAGTTCACAACGTACAAGACCCTATTATAGGTGCTCTTGGAGATAGAAAATGAGAGCAATATAGTTCTTACCGTTCAGGTGCTTAGAATCAGGAATCACCACCCAGTAAATTATAAATGTGTTTTCCAATTACACAATCTCAACAGAACCTGCGGATTTCTTAGCCAAGAACATATCAGAAAATAATTGGATTCATTCACTCATTCATCCTTTTATTCATTAAACAAATATTAACTAAGCCCACATTGTGATGGGGACTCTTCTAGGTCCTGGAAATTCAGTGGTGAGGAAGTTAGACAAAGCTGCTGCTATGTGACGAGGAGGGGCTACAGGTATAAACATTCACACTGTAGGAAGAAAGGGTGTTAAGTGACAGTGAGAAAGTAGTTAGAACTATTTTACTTAGGTTGGTTTATATTTGAGAAATTTATTAATATTAAAATTTTAAGGTAAACATCCTTAGACTATAATACAGTATCCCATAAGCATGAGGAAAATTCAGTATGATGCATTAGATACTGGCAGGCATCTGCCAACATCCACCTCGAGTCTCTCCACCATTTCCGTGCTCAGCAGTTTGATTTGAAATGGCCAATGTCTATATTTAGGGTTGCTGCAGCATCCGTTTTCAGCTCTCACCTTAGGTCAGATGTACCTGGCCACCGATGTCCCCCTCCCAAGGCAACCTTTAGTCAACAACATGAGTGTGGAGGTATGAATACTTCAGATACCCTCCCTGGATGAAGATAATTCTAAAGCACCTGCTTTGCACCATTTCCTAGGTTGAGAACTTTCACTGCCCACTGTGGCAGCTCCTCAACTGTGTGCCTTTTCTTTGCATCAAGCGATCAAGCTGACCTGAAGCAGCAGTGTCCTGGTGGCTGCTGTCAGCTTACCGTACTTCCATGCATTTGGATGGTGAGGAGAATGTGAACATATGAACCCAAATGAATTTAGAGCTGCTTATTATGTAGACAGATGGTAAGATCAACCTGATATCAAATCCCCATGCCTCTGGCCACATCATAGGACAACTTAGAACCAGAGAAGCCAGAGGACAGAGCACATGAGAGTCACCTTATATTGAGGAACCAACCCGAAATAAGAGCAGGCAGTTTTATGATTTGCAGCTGTGCACAAAGGAAATGGAAGGTGGAAATTCCTACTCTCTCTCTCACCAGAACCACTGGCTTCATAGCAGCCTTCTACAAGGTAGGGTCCCTCCTGTAAGTCAAGGAAAATGTGGAAAGTAATCATATGACAGCTCCTTACAAGGCTGCTTAGTTGGTATGATCCAGAGAGGACCACAGGGGGCTTCACTAAGTCTTGGGTTGAACCTTGATTGTGCTTTGCTTGTGTGGCCAATGAGTAGGCATACAGTGTTGCCTCTAGCACTGTGGAGGGGCCATTTTCTTACTGACTGTCACTCCCCTAGCCCACCACTTTGCTTCCTCATGATGCCTCCGAAATAGCTTGCCTGCATTCAGTGTTTAACTCTGGACCAGCTTTCAGGCAGGACAGAGGACCCAGCCAAGATGCCAAATTACAGCTACCCCATCTGTAAGAGAGGTGAGCTTGCAGAACTCTCCAAATGATTTTGTTAGATTATAGTTCTGGGCCTGGGCACAGAGATTACAAGATTCACTTTGATTTCAGATGTGGAATGAGTCTCTCTTGGAAAGAGGAAATAAATAGAACAAAAATATTTGTTTTGTGAGTGAGAGACATCCTTATGTATTTTTTGAAAGAAGTGAATAGATGTGGAATAGAAAATTTTGATATTTAGGTTTAAATATGAGTGATCAGAGGAGTTTGTATCACTTTACAGCAAAGATAAAGCAAATGCCTGCAAGTATCAGTGTAAACATTTATGATGCAGACATTTAAAAAACAGATTGTATATGTAAAGTTGGAGTAGAGCTTTTGAAAATCTATGATATGAACAGATAAGCTTGCTCTCAGAAGAGGATGTATTTTTTTCCCAGCATTGTCAACGCCTGCTGTGCACAGGAGGATTGGGAAGTGGGGATCTTGCATGTAAACATTATTTTAGGGAATTCAAATTTAAGCACAAAGATTTTACATCTCCCAAGAGTTCCAGTGTTTGAACCTAAGAATTTCTGTCTTCAGAGATTCTACTCTTTGTATTTTACTCTACTTCATCCTACTATAGTCTGTATTTGTAACAGCAAATACTAATGATAGCCCACATTTGTTGCATATTTACTTCATGCTAGACACAGTTCCAAGTGCTTTACGAAAATCAACTCCTTAAATCCCCATACCAATTTATGATGGAGAACTTATTGTTCTCATTTCTTCATTTTAGGAACCTGGAGCTTGTGAGACAAAGTCAGTTGCCCAAGGTTAAACATCTAACAAATTGTGGAGACAGTCTGTAAATCCAGTTTGATGGAGACTTTGATGTTCAACACTACCTTAATATTTTACCAGATTTTTTTTCTGAAGTGTTAAAAATACAATTTAGAAACCAAGTTTGATAGTTGGAGAAATTCTTTCTGCAGGGTACATATAAAAATGCTTTAAAGTCAAGAGCTATGTGTAAAAAATAAGAGGTCAAGATCACCTAAAAGAGCTTTATTTAATATGTGGGTGTCTATCTGCAGACATCTTATTATTTGAGAATCGACCTCAAAGTAGTTGTACCTGGCTTGATTTTGAAAAAAATTATGTTGACTCAGGAACAATGAAAACTAATTTTCAAATGCATCATTTTTCCTTGAGATCAAAAGAGAATTACTAAAAACATAACTGTTTTTGAACTCAGAAGCGTGTTACCTGAGTGTTTAAAATATTAGTCTGTAATAAATGTTTGAGCTCAAAATTGTTAATTATAAAATTGCTAGAATCAATTATTTAAAAATGTTGGGTGAAACCAAATTTTGTGTGGTCTTTCTCTGATTAAGATTACTAATTTAAATGTGTAGATTTCTACACTTAAATACCAATGTCATCCACATCAAATGATAGTCATGATTCAGAATGGGTGTGGTAGGGAGATGAAGGTCAGCTGTGGGTATTAGATCATGATAAAACAAGTATAGACAATAGAGAGAACAAAGAGAAAAAGATTAGCTTAGCATTCAGTTTGACTGAACCCAATAACCTGATTAACTCAGAAACATTCTCCTTGAGAGTATACTAAGGCTATTGGAGCAGAGCTTCCAGGTGCCAGTATGCAAGATTTAGGGCTGAACATTAGCTTACCCAATTTTCTTGGCTCCACTTTAGCACCTGTGATCCTTAGGAGCCTTATTCCCCAGGGAGTAATATATCGATGGTTTGGGACATATTGAACCAACTATTTTAGTATCACTTAATTCATCATAAAAATAGACTAAGGCTAGAAGGAAGAAGCAGATGGGCTGAATCCAACTTGTGATAAAAGGGAAAGAAACTCAGCAAGGGTAAACTTAGAAAAAGATCTTTGACTTCTGAGTACTAATGCTGATTTCCAGATTTAATGTGACATAATAGGCAGAGGAACACAGTAAGTGATCAGTCTGACGTTACCCTCTGATTTGGTACTAATTGTTCTCTATAGCTCCTGAGGAGCCAAAAGGCTCCTATGGATCCTATTGTGAAATAGAAACAGAGTTTTGTATCCATAGCTTCTCAGTAACAAACAATAGAGATAAATTCTAGCTAATTTTAGCAGGTTATAAATTTATTAAGGGAACATCAGGAGGCTCTTAGCATAGGTTGCAGGAATGGAAAGCCAGACTAAGTGTTTGAAGGCAGAACTTACAGCAAGCCATGTCTGTGCTGGTCTGACGATGCAACTGTTGCTGCCTTTATTGAGGTCAAAGTGCTACAGCTCAAACTCTGCCAGCATCTCAAGCTTAGAACAATTTTTAATGCTGCCAACTAGAGACTCTTGTACCATAAGCTTCCAAACTGAAGTCTTGTGGATGCATGTGATTAACAGAGTCTATATCCGGTGTTTACAGTTAGCTTCAAGGGAATCAGAGGGCTGGGCGTTTGGTCTTGCAGTTAAGATGCCCATTAAGACACCTATGCTCCACTTCACAGTGACCGAGTTTGATTCCCAGTTCCAGCTCCTGACTCCAGCTTCCTGCTACTGCAGACCCTGGAAAAGAAAGGTGATCCTTTGAGTGACTGGGCCCTGCCAACCAGGTGGGAGTCCTGGATTGAGTTCTTAGCTCTATGATTTGGCCCAGCCCAGCCCATTCCCAGCTACTGTGGGCCTGTGCAGGAGTGAACCAGGAGATGGGAGCTGACTCTCTCTGTCTCCCTCTGAAATTATTATTATTATTATTATTAAAGGACCTAGTGAATGTCTTATACATTTTTCATTTCAGTATGGGAACCCATTGCCCTGCTAAGGAGACTCACAGCACATTCACACACCCCAAACAGAATAGATATTTAGGTGCTAACTTGCCAAGAACAATGAGGCTCATCTAATGCATGACATTTTTATGTAAAGGCCTCTCAAAGAGCTCTATAAGAAAATCAAGTTAAGTAGTCTATAAATTTGCTCCAAGATTCTGATTTATAGTATAACACTATTGCTCAAATAATGGATCTCTCAGAGATGTTGACAAGATCTTGAAATCTTGAATTTAAATCCCTACACTTATTCATACATAAGTGACTACCTGTAAGTCTATCAGCAGAGAAGGAGATGTCTGGAGTTAATAGTTTGCACTCAGACTTCATGCCACTGAGAACATGAGGACGAACCAAATGCTAAGATTAATTTTTAAAAAAATATCATGTAGGATCTCTGTCTTTAATGTGCTGTACACTGTTATTTAATGCTATAACTAGTACTCTAACAGTATTTTTTCACTTTGTGTTGCTATTTGGGGGCAAACTTTACTTAATATATACTAAACTGATCTTCTGTATATAAAGAGAATTGAAAATGAAGCTTGATGTGAATGGAAAGGGAGAGGGAGCGGGAGAGGGGAGGGTTGCGGGTGGGAGGGAAGTTATGGGGGGGGGAAGCCATTGTAATCCATAAGCTGTACTTTGGAAATATATATTCATTAAATAAAAGTTAAAAAAAATCACACACACAAAAAAAATTACTTTTTTTATAAAGACAAGAGATGATCTGTTTTCTCCACATATTTTGTCCACAAAATTTCTAGATTTCTTTCCTTTTTCCCAAAGAAAGCATTTATTTAATGAGTACACATTTCGTAAGTACAACTTTAGGAATATGGTGATTCTTCCCACCATACCCACCATCCCATACCCACTCCCACCCAACCTCCTCCTCTGTCTCCCATTCTCAGGCCCATTCTGCATTAAGATTCATTTTCAATTAACTTTATACACAGAAGACAACCCAATACAAAAACAATTTGCACACACACAAACAACACACACACACTGTTTGAGAACAAGTTTTACAATTAATTCTCAAAATACGACTCATTGAGGACAGAGGTCCTGCATGAGAAGTAAGTACACAGTGACCCTGTTGTTAATTTAACAATTAACACTCTTATGTACGATGTCAGAGCTCTTGACATGACCTGCCAAGGCTACGAAAGCCTTTTGAATCTGCAAACTCCTTCAGTATTTAGACAGGCCCATAAGCAAAGTGGAAGTTCTCTCCTCCCTTCACAGAAAAGTATATCCTTCATTGATGGCCCTTTCTTTGCATTGGGGTCTCACTCACAGAGATCTTTCATGTAGGACGGGTTTTTTTTTTTTTTTTTTTTGACATGGTGTCTCGGCTTTGTCTGAAATGATATCATAGGCTTTTCAGCCAGGCAAGAATGCATTAAGTGCTGATTCTGAGGTCAGTGTGCTATTTAAAGTGATTGTCATTCTATGAGTCTGCTGTGTGGACTGCTTCCCATCTTGGAACATTCTCTCCTTTTTAATTCTATTACTATTGCTAGCACTCGATCTTGTTATTATGATCCCTTTAACAGTTAATCTTATCTATATTATCACTTTAACACTTAATATGAAAACTTCGATACTTTAGATAACATTTTACCACCAAGTTTAGTGGGATTTAGGTCCCATGGCACGTTTTTAAACTGTACCCTTAGAAGTAAGTCCATTGGAATGCAGGCAGAACTATACAGCTTTACAGTTACAAACTTCATCCACCCTCTCTTATTCTCACTCTTGTTTTTTACCGAGATCTATTTTCAATTGACTTTATACACATATGGTTAACTCTACGTTAAGTGAAGAGTTCAGCAAATAGTATGAGGGGAAAACAAAATGTTCCTTGACACAAGACAAAGGCTGTTTAAATAATTGCTTCTCAAGATTCAATTTCACTTCTACAGATTTCTTTTTAGGTGCTCTATTATTTATCACAGAACAGGGAGAACATATGGTATTTGTCCCTTTGGGAATGGTTTATTTCACTAAGTGTGATGTTTTCCATATTCATCCATTTTTTTTTTGCAAATGACCAGATTTCATTTTGTTTTACTGCTGTGCAGTATTTCCATAGGGTAAATATCCCATAATTTCTTTATCCAGTCTTCAGCTGACATGCATTTAGGTTGATTATATGTCTTAAATATTATGAAATGATCTACAATAAACATGGGTGTGCAGATAACTCTTTTATATGCTGATTTACTTTCCCTTGGGTAAATTCTCAGGAATGGGATGACTAGGTCATATGGTAGGTCTATATTCAGATTTCTGAGATATCTCCAAACTCTCTTTCATGGTGGTTTTTCGAGTTTACAGTCCCATCAACAGTGGATTAGGGTACCTTTTCCCCTACATCCTTGCCAGCTTTGTTGTTTGTTGATTTCTGTATGAAGCCATTCTAACTGGGGTGAGGTGAAACCTCATTGTGGTTTTGATTTGCATTTCCCTGATGACTAGTGACTGAACAATTTTTTATGAGTCTGTTGGCTGTTTGGATTTCGTCTTTTAAGAAAAATGTCTGTTTGAGTCCTTTGTCCATTTCGTCACTGGGTTGTTTGTTTTGTTGTTGTAGAGTTTTTATACATTTATATATTCTGATTATTAATCCTATATCATTTAAATAGTTTGCAAATAATTTCTCCCATTCTGTCAGTTGCCTCTTCACTTTCCTGAGTGTTTCTTTTACAGTACAGAAGCTTCTCAATTTGATAAAATCCCATTTGTTAATTTTGGCTTTGATTGCCTACTCTGGAGTCTTTTCCAAGAATTCTTTGCCTGTGCCAATGTCATGCATTGGGTTTCCTCAATGCTCTCTAATAATTTGATAGTATCAGGTCATAAATTTAGGTCTTCAATTCATTTTGAATGGATTTTTGTGTAAGTATAAAGTAGGGGTCCTGCTTCATACTTCTGTATGTGGAAATCCAGTTTTCCCAGCACCATTTGTTGAAGAGACTGTTTTGCTCTAGGGATTGGTTTTAGCTCCTTGGTCAAATATAAGTTGGCTGTAGATGTTTGGATTGATTTCTGGTGTTTTTATTCTGTTCTATTGGTCTCCCCATCTGTTTTTATTCTAGTACCAAGTTGTTTTGATTATAACAGCCTGGTATTAAGACTTGAAATCTGGTATTGTGATGCTTCTGGCTTTGTTTTTGCTTTATAAAATTGTCTTAGCTATTTGAGGTCTCCTGTGCCTCCATATGATTTTCAGATTCATTTTTTTTCTATATCTGAGAAGGATGTCTGATATTTTGATTGGTATCACATTGAATCTGTAAATTGCTTTTGGAAGAATGGACATTTTGATGATATTGATTCTTCCAATCCATAAACATGGAAGATTTTTCCATTTTTGGTATCTTCTATTTCTTTTTTCAATGTTTTGTAATTCTCATCATAGAGATTTTTGGCATCCTTGGATAAATATATGCTAACGCATTTGATATCTTTGTAGCTATTATGAATGGGATTGATCTTAGAAGTTCTTTCTCAGCCATGGCATTGTCTGTGCATGCAAAGGCTATTGATTTTTATGTACTAATTTTATATCCTGCTATTTTATCAAACTCTTCTATGAATCCAGTAGTCACTTGGCGGAGTCTTTTGGATACCCTGTATATAGAATCATGTCATCTGCAAATAGGGATAGTTTGACTTCATCTTTCTCAATTTGAATCCCTTTGATTTCTTTCTTTTTTTTTGCCTAATGGCTCTTAATAAAACTTCCAATACTTTAATGAATAGCAGTGGTGAAAGTGGGCATCCTTGTTTGGTTCTGTATCTCAGCAGGAATGCTTCCAACTTTTCCCCATTCAATATGATGCTGGCTGTGGGTTTGTCATAAATTGCCTTGGGTGTGTTAAGCAATGTTCTTTCTATACCCAATTTGCTTAGAGTTTTCATCATGAAATGGTGTTGTATTTTATCAAATGGTTTCTCTGCATCTATTGAGATAATCGTGTGGTTTTTGCTCTTCAATGTGTTAATGTGATGCATCACATTGACTGGTGACTGTTGAACCATCCCTGCATACTAGGCATAAATCCCACTTGGTCCAGTGAATGATCTTTCTGATGTGTTGTTGGATTTGATTGGCTAGAATTTTGTTGAGGATTTTTGTGTCTATGTTCATCAGGGAAATAGGTCTGTAGTTCTCTTTCTCTGTTGTGTCTTTCTGGGTTTAGTAATTAAGGTGATGCTGGCTTCATAGAAAGAACTTGGGAGGGTTTCCTCCTTTTCAATTGTTTTGAGTAACATGAGAAAAATTGGAATTAGTTCTTCTTCAAATGTCTGGTAGAATTCAGCAATGAAGCCATCTGGTCCTGGGCTTTTCTTTGTTGGGAGGGCCTTTATTATTGATTCAATTTCCATCTTGGTAATGGGTCTGTATAGGTTTTCTATTTTTCATGGCTCAATTTAGGTAGTTAGTATGTCTCCAGAACTCTATCCATTTCTTCTAAGTTTCCCATTTTGTTGGCATATAGTTCTTTGAATTGATTTCTGATGATTGTTTTTATTTCAATGATGTGTATTGTTACATTTCCTTTTTCATTTCTAATTTTATTAATTTGGGTCTTCTCCCTTTTTTTTTGGATAGTTGGTCAATTTTGTTTATTTTCAAAATTTCAAATTTGTTTATTTACAAAAAACCCCAGCTTGTTGTTTTTGTATTTTTTGTTTCAATTTAGTTTATTTCTTCTCTAATTTTAATTATTTCTTTTCTCCTACTATCTTTGGGTTTGGTTTGCTGTTGTTTTTCCAGATCCTTGAGATGCAATGATAGCTCATTTATTTGGTGCCTTTCCAATTTTTTGATGTAGGCACCAATCACTATAAACTTTCATTTTAACACTTCTTTTGATATATCCCATATGTTTTGATATGTTGTATTGTTATATTTATTTATTTTCTGAAATATTTTGATTTCTCTTTTGATATCTTTCTTGTTCGGTCTTCATGTGTTTGCATGTGTTCTAGAGATTCCCGAGTTACTGATTTCCAGCTTCATTGCATTGTGGTCTGAGAAAATGCATGATATGATTTCAAACTTTTTGAATTTCCTGAGACTTGATTTATGGCCTAGCATGTAGTCAATCCTAGAAAAAATTCCATACACTGGTGAGAAGAATGTGCATTTTGCAACTGTAGGATGAAAAGTCGTATAGATACCTGTTAGGTCCATTTGGTCTACAGTATCAATTAACTCTACTGTTTCCTTGATGATTTTATGTCTGGTTGATCTATCTATTGCTGCAAATGGACTATTGAAACCTCTCATTACTATTGTGTTTGACTCTATGTCTTCCTTTAGATCCAATAACATTTCTTAAAATAGTCAAGTGCCCTTTAATTAAGTACATACATGTTTATAATAGTTACATCTTCCTGTTGAATTGATCCCTTAATTATTACAGAGTGCCATTGTTTGTCTTTTTTAACAGTTTTTGTGTTTACATCTATTTTGTTTGATATTAGGATGGCTACATCAACTCTTTTTTGGTTTCTTTAGCATGGGATATCTTTTTCCATCATTTCTCTTTCAGTCTGTGTGCATCTTTGTTGGTGAGATGTATTTCTTGTAGGCAGTAAATAGATAGCTTTTTTTTTTAATCCATTCAGCCATTCTATGTCTTTTAACTGGAGAATTAAGACCATTTACATTCAAGGTGGCTATTAATAAGTAACAACTCTGCCCTGCCATTTTTCCATATACATTACTATTTTTTAATTTGGGCTTCTTTTGTACTTTTACTGGGAGATTTCCTTCCTTTACCTTCTTCCATAGTGATTGCCATGTTTCTGTGTTTCTTTGTGAAGCACATCCTTAAGCATTTTCTGTCAGGCTGGATGAATGGATGGTGACAAATTGTTTTAATTTCTATTTGTCATGGAAGGTCTTTATTTCACCATCATTCATAAATAAGAGCTTCACAGGCCATAGTATTCTGGGTTGACAGTTTTTTTTCTCTTAAGACTTGAAATATATCTCACCATTTTCTCCTAGCCCGTAGGGTTTCTGATAAGTCCACTGTGAGTATAATGGGAGATCATCTGAAAATAATCTGGCATTTCTCTTGTGCATTTTTTAGAATCTTTTCTTTGTGTCTTACTGTGGAGAGTTTGATTACAATGTGTCGTGGTGAAAATCTTTTCTGGTCATGGCTATTAGGAGTTCTATGTGCTTCCTGTACTTGGATGCCCCTTTTTTTCTCCAAATTGGGAAATTTTTCTGTTACTGTTTCACTAAAAAGGCCTTCTAATCCTTTCTATCTTTCCACACCTTGAGGAACTCCTAGAACCCGTATGTTTGGTCATTTGATAGTATCCTGTAGATTTCCAACGTTGTTTTTTAGTTTTCTAATTTCTTCTTGTGTTTGGTCTGACTGTATAATTTCCTATGGTTTGTCTTCTAAGTCGTATATTTCTTTTGCTTCACCAATTCTGTTGTTAAGGCTTTCTACTGCATTTTTATTTGTTCTATTAGATTCTTCATTTCCAAGATTTCATTTTAATTTCTCTTCAAGATCTTAATTTTGTGGGAGAAATTTTCTTTTGTGTCATATAGGGTTTTCATTAGTTTGCGCATTTGCTTCTGATTACTTCTAAGTAATCCTACGATCAATTTTTGAATTCCATTTCTGGCATTTCTTCAATCTCATAATCTTCACAATCTATTATTGAAGTGTTTTGTTCTTTTGGAGGCATCATGGTGCCTTTTCTCTGTAACTGTGTGTGGATTAGTGGAGTGTCTACTTTCAGGAAATACTTAGAGGCATGTGGTGGGTGTGGCCAAGGAGCTCTGTTCACCTTTGTCTGAACTGAAACACCCAGTTTTGGCTTGGTAAATCTCTCTCTCTCTCTCTTTTTTTTCTTCATCAGATGGGACGTTTGTTCTTGTCTGTTGTCGTAGACTAAGCTGAACTCTTATTTGAAGGATACCAGTGCCTGGGTGCTAGCCCCAGTGGGTGCTAGCCCCAGTGGGTGCATTACTTATCTGCTCTGTGACAAGGACCACACAAAGGATCTGTGCAGCCCTTAGTGTAAGCTCAGGTTCCTCAGCAATGTCCCTCACTAGGTAACCAGCCCCAATCTTATGGAGACTTCCACAGTGACTGGACAAAGTCCCAGCCCCACTCTGAGTCCTCCCATGCAGTCTCAGTGTTTTCACATTCTCAGCACAAAAGGCTCCCATAGTCACGAGCACCCAGCTCCCTGTCTGTTCTCCCCACCACACTCAGGTGTCCCTGCTTGGCTGGGTGCTGGGTGCAGACAGGAGCTGGTGCAGCTATTATGTGTGTCCAAAATGCCACCTGCACTCTGTCGGCTTGTAACAGGATACTGTTGCAGGGTGATCAGGGAGAGAGAGAAAATGTGCTCCTCTCCTCCTACCTTTTTTTTCTCCTCTAGTTTGGCAGATGCATTATCCCTCATTGGGCTTCAAGCCAGATTCCCTCTACACTCTTCCTACAGCTTTTTCACCAGTGGCTTGGCTGCTGTGGTCTGGTCTCACTTCACTCTCCAATGCTGGTGTGGAGACTCTCAGGTGCTGGGGCCCTGAGTTGTGTGCATCCATACCCTCCACATAAGCCCACTGTGTTGCTCCAATTTGCATAGAGTTTCCTCTTCTGTTTTCTCCCTAACTCTTCCCTGAGACTGTGCTTTTTCCACTTTTTAAACTATCTTCTCCTAGACTAGAGCAGCAAGCTCCCTTCCTCCTCCACCATCTTAATCCAATCTCCTCTAGGTTTCTTATAACTTTATATTTCTAAAATGTTCTGAAATCAATACAAATAAAAGATTACGTTGGCCAGGGCCTTGAAATTTCCCTATTCCTGGAGTATATCTGATCTGGTAGAAAATTTCTATGCCATAAAATTCCCTTTTCATTATATACAATGTTTGAAGTAACACAAATATCATCTCAAAGCTTACTCTCCAACTAGGAGCAATTCTTATTTTTTAAGTGCTATGTGTTTTCATTACATTGATAGAGGGAAAAGCACATTATTGAAATTTGTGCAAAATGGTGGTTAGATTAACATTGGTGATGCTTCTTTATATGCTTCCTGTGCTTTCAAGTTCTAAAGAGGATTCACATACAACTGAAGATGGGGACTTAGTGGTAAAGAATACTAAGTTTTAAACCAGCTTATTTGCATCTCTGGACCTTTAACTTAACAGTTGTTCTATTTAATTTATTTAAACTCTCTGAGATTCTTTTCTCGTCTGTAAAAGTGAGGATGATGATATTGTTCAATAAGGATTGTGGGGATTAAATGAGAAAATTAACACTGTAGCACATTGCTTGAGCATGGACATTTGGTGTACTCAGCCACGATGGTGGTTATTTCTAGTTTTAGATGAGATTCCTGCTACAAAAGGAGTAAAAACTAATATGAAAATAAATAGATTTTTTTCCCTAAAAGTAATATGCAGCATTATTTGGAGTATCTATATTTTGTAATCTAAAAGGATAGCTTAGTCATTTTATTTATTTAGTTAATTTATAAAATTTGGATTAACATGAAATGCATTTATATTTTTGGGATATAATGCTATATTTCACAGATATACACAATGTAAAATGTGTATTAGGTTAATAACCTCCACTTCCTGTATTGAAGGCTACAGTTGCACTACTGTCCTGTAGAATACAGCAATTCATTACCTTCATCAGACTGGTGGGTCACCAGACATCAGGATCACTATCAAGAAGTGGAACTAAGGTTAAATAAACCAGGTTGAGGCAGGGAATTATGGGGCAGAAGCGGTCAGATGTAAACAGTAGAATGAGTACAGCTACTTAATAATTGCCCAAAGTTGAGTGGCTGGGCCAGTTGAGCTCCTGTTTGACTTTGCATGACACTGATATAACACACAAAGTGTCGAAATCCTCATATCAGAAATTTAGTAAAGAGAGCAGCCTGCCAGCTACTTTAGAAAATGACACTGCTTAGTAACGTCAGCATTAAAGGCCATAGGTGCTGGGTTGAAAAGAACTAAGAACCTTCTGTGAGCTTGTGTGCACATGTGTGTGTAAGTGTGTATGTGTGTCTGTGTGTGTGTGTGAAAGAAGAGAGAGAGAGAGAGAGAGAGAGAGAGAGAGAGAGAGAGAGAGAGAAGGAGAGAGAAACAATCACAATTTAAAGACACTGCATTTCACAGTAGGATACTTGTTTTGAAAATCATTCCTTTTGGGGCAAGTCAGCTTGAGCATGTCCCAAATTTCACATCTCTTCCCTCTCTTATTCCCACTCTTATATTTAACAGTGATCACTTTTCAGTTAAGTTTCACCACTTAATAATAACTGTGTATTGATTACAGTATTCAACCAAAAGTATTAAGTAGAACAAACAAACAAAAATACTAAGAGGGATAACGTATTAAGTTGTTCATCAACAGTCAGGGCAAGGGCTGATCAAGTCACCGTTTCTCATAATGTTCATTTCACTTTAACAGGTTTCCTTTTTGGTGCTTGGTTAGTTGTCACTGATCAGGGAGAACATATGATATTTGTCCCTTTGGAACTGGCTTATTTCACTCGCATAATGTTTTCCAAATTCCTAACAGGGATCATTTTTCAGTTAAAATTTAAACTCCTAAGAATAATTGTGTGTTAATTACAGAGTTCAACCACTACTACTAGAACAAAAAAATACAAAAATGGATAAAGTATTACATTGTACATCAACAGTCAGGACAAGAGCTGATCAAGCTGACTTGCCCCAAACGGTAGAGTTAGAAACATACCAGGGGATTCCAATTCAATACCATCAAGGTGGCATGTACCAATGCCATCTCACTAGTCTAAGTGATCAATTTCTGTTCACAATTGATCATAATGATAGGACTAACAGCCAAAGGGATCACATAAACAAGACTAGTGGCTGCAAATACTAACTGATAGAATAAAAAGGGAGAGAACGATTCAACATGGGAAGTGGGATACACAGCAGACTCATAGAATGGCAGATGTCCTAAACAGCACTCTGGCCTCAGAATCAGCATTCGGATCTGGCTGAAAAGCCCATGAGAGCATTCCAGGCATGGAAAGCCAAGACACTCTGGCGAAAAAAAAAAAAATGACCTAAATGAAAGATCTCTGTGAGTGAGATCCCAGTGGAAAGAACAGGTCATCAAAGAAGGAGGTACCTTTCTCTGAAGGGAGGAGAGAACTTCCACTTTGACTACGACCTTGTCTAAATATGATCAGAGTTGGTGAACTCAAAAGGCTTCCATAGCCTTGGCAACTCGTGATAAGAGTCTAGGGGGATTACTGATGCCATAAACCAGAGTGGCAATTTGTTAAGTCAACCTGAGGAGTCACTGTGCACTTACTCCTCATGTAGGATCTCTGTCCTTAATGTGCTGTACATTGTGATTTAATGCTATAACTAGTACTCAAACAGTATTTTTCACTTTGTGTTTCTATGTGGGTGCAAACTGTTGAAATCTTTACTTAATATATACTAAACTGATCTGTATATAAAGAGAATTGAAAATGAATCTTAATGTGAATAGAAGGGGAGAGGAAGCGGGAGAGGGGAGGGTTGTGAGTGGGAGGGAAGTTATGGGAGGGGGGAAGCCATTGTAGTCCATAAGCTATACTTTGGAAATTTATATTCATTAAATAAAAGTTTAAAAAAATTTTAAAAAAGAAAATCATTCCTTTGCTTATTAGATGTAATCTTGGGTGTAGCATTTTGCCTCCTTCATCATTATGATTCTTATTAATAAAATAAGACTTCTTTGGGGGAGTGAACCAACAGAAGGATGACCTTTCTCTCTGTCTCTCTCTCTCACTGTCTATAACTCTACCTGTCAAATAAAAAAAATAAATAAAATAAGACTTCTCAGTTAGACTGCATAAGAGTTATCTTTATTTAATTGTTAATTGAAATCACCTAGAACAGTCCCCATAGTGAGCAGGTTTTGAGTAAATGTTGGATCTTTAAGTATTATATCATTATATATACATCATACATTTTCTTTGGTCAGTTTCTTTCTTTTCATTTTTTATTTTGTTTTATTTTATTTTTGACAGGCAGAGTGGACAGTGAGAGAGAGAGAGAGACAGAGAGAAAGGTCTTCCTTTGCTGTTGGTTCACCCTCCAATGGCCGCTGCGGCCGGCGCCCTGTGGCCGGCGCACTACGCTGATCCGAAGGCAGGAGCAAGGTGCTTCTCCTGGTCTCCCATGGGGTGCAGGGCCCAAGCACTTGGGCCATCCTCCACTGCCTTCCCGGGCCATAGCAGAGAGCTGGCCTGGAAGAGGGGCAACTGGGACAGAATCTGGCGCCCCGACCAGGACTAGAATCCGGTGTGCCGGCGCCGCAAGGTGGAGGATTAGCCTGTTGAGCCACGGCGCCGGCCCTATCTTTTCTTTTTTTAAAGATTTATTTATTTATTTGAAAGACAGAGTTACAAAGTGAGAAAGACAGAGAGGGAGAGAAAGATCTTCTATCTGCTGGTTCACTCCCTCAAATGGCCCCATCAGCCATGGCTGAGCCAGGCTGAAGCCAGGAGACGGGAGCTTCATTCAGGTTTCCCACATGGGTGCAGAGGCCCAAGCACTTGTGTCATCCTCTGCAGAATTCTCGGGAGTATTAGCAGGGGGCTGAATCAGAAGTGGAGCTTCTGGGACTCAAACTGACACCTACATGAAATGCCAGCACAATAGGCTGTGGCATAACCAGCTGCGCCACATCGCTGACCCCTGGTTACTTTCTGTGACAAATGGGCACCTAAATCCTTTGAATATTGGGGCTGGCGCTGTGGCACAGCGGGTTAATGCCGTGGCCTGAAGTGCCAGCATCCCATCTTCCCATTCAGCTCTCTGTTATAGCCTGGAAAAGCAGTAGAAGATGGCCCAGGTCCATAGGCCTCTGTATCCACATGGGAGACCCAGAAGAAGCTCCTGGCTCCTGGCTGTGAATACACGCAGCTCTGGCTGTTGCGGCCAATTGGGGTGTGAACCATCAGATAGAAGATCTGTCTTTCTCTGTCTCTCCTCTCTCTGTGTAACTTTGACTTTCCAATAAATAAATGAATCTTTAAAAAAGATAGTTTGAGTAACACCTAGTTATTGATATACATTTTAGCATTTTATTGAACTTTTTTTTTATTTTTTTATTTTTTTTATTTTTGACAGGCAGAGTGGACAGTGAGAGAGAGAGAGAGAGAGAGACAGAGAGAAAGGTCTTCCTTTGCCGTTGGTTCACCCTCTAATGGCCGCCGCGGTAGCGCGCTGCGGCCGGCGCACCGCGCTGTTCCGATGGCAGGAGCCAGGTGCTTCTCCTGGTCTCCCATGGGGTGCAGAGCCCAAACATTTGGGCCATCCTCCACTGCACTCCCTGGCCACAGCAGAGAGCTGGCCTGGAACTTTTTTCCCCCAATACTTAAGGCATTCTAAAAGTCAACAGATATTTTCTAGAAATCAACCAAATACTTCCAAATGGACTGAGTTTCTGCACTTCTCATTGGCCATTTGTCCTAATACCCACATCTTGTTATCCTTGAGCTCTCCTTGGAAAACCATTAAAAATTCTCAGCATCATTTCTCCTGGGCCCTGGGAAATGCAGTTGTGTTATTTATGTGCGCTGTGTTTCACAAAGTAGTGGGCAATGGAGACTCCAGACATTCATTCCCCAACTGGTAGAAATAAGTTAAAAAAATATAGTTCAAGTAAATTACTCAATAGAACAAAAATCAATGCATCTCTTATCAAATGCCATTATCTCAGGCCTCTGAGTATCAGAATAGAGACATCTAAAACATTTGGGCCACTCAAGTGAAGGACAAAATGGCTCTTTGTTGTCGTGCCCATGCTGAGGGCTCTCTTGTGAACTAATGTTAGGTGTCAGACGCTGTTTAGAGTTGAAGTCCTGTGATTTCCTCAGTTGTTCATGTGGAAGAGCCCAATAACAACTCAACTCCTGATGACAGAGCTTGTTTCCCCAGCTGTTTCAGTCAAGAGGGAACAGGTAAAAACCTGATAAAGTCCAGGAAATTAAGAACACAACTATACTGAATTTTGTTCATCTTTAGTGGAACTTTTAGAAAAATAAAAATAAAAATACAATAAAAATAAAAATAAAAACACAAAACCAAAAATGGCTCTTCTTCTGAGAAGGTTAGTAGCTTCTTTTTTTTTTTTTCTGCACTATAGATATTTATTCTCATATGGAATTGAAACCTATGTAGTTCTTTTCTTTAGAGACCTGAAGAATCTCTATAATACAAAACTCTTAGTCAATCACAGCTAATGCCCCAAGCAAACAGAGGGGAACGTTTTTAGTTCTTACTTGTTTCCTGTGAGATTTTGAAATACAACTTCAAAGTATTAATTACAGTCAAGTTTGATGAAACCAAAGGGCAAACCATTGTGTTGATTCAATTTCATAAGGGACTGAAGTTTCAGTGAGAATTTAATTAATTTCCTTTTTTCTGCAGGTTTAGTTAGACTGCACACTAGTAGCATGAATTGATCTCTCTCTCTCTCTCTCTCTGTCTTTCTCTCTTGATTTTCCTCTCCTTCTCTCTCTTCCGTTGAATGAGTTATGTAAAGTTGCCTTGGAGAATTTCCAAATTAAATAGAAGAGATGTGGACTGGACGTTTTTTAACAAGCAAAGTGCTCCTAACTACAGAAATTGTAGCTGGATCAGCACAAATTTCCCAGAACCCATGGGAAATAATTCAGAAGCACACACTTGACCAAGAGTGGCGCAGGAACATTGTCTTCATGAGAAGCATGGCACATTGTGCTCCCTTCCCATCTCACTATTAATTCTTTGCTACCTTAGGCAAGTCATATGGGAGAAGAGTTTTAATAGCCAAATAGATGTGTGTCCTTCTTTTCCCAAGTTGTCCAAGGGCATATTTCACTGCTTGCATTATTCTGTTCACTAAAAGAATTCAATATCTGTGCTTCTGCCCAATTTATGTTATACTTGGAATCAGAGTTTTGTGAATCTATTTGTTACACTCATTTTAATTTTGTTTGATATCTGGATGCCTAAATTTATGCACTTGTAATTTTGAGTCCATAAGCTTTTAATATAATGTGTTATATTGCGGTCTGTTATTCTTCTTCCTAAGTAGTGTATTATTTTCTTTTCTTTGTATGATTTGGAATTCTCTAAAATTAACAAAATGCATGTTGTTTTTATGGTGAAGGGATTTAAACTTTCTTGGACTTCTGAAAGTCAAGGGTGACCCCTGTCTTAGTTGGTTCTGGCTGTTAGTAACAGAATATCTCAAAACAGCTACCTTATAAACAGGAGAAATATATTGTTATAGTGCTGGAGACTGAGAAGTTCAGGATTATAGACAAAAAAAGTGATGGAACTTTTTCTCCCCTTCATGAGAGGGAGCCTTCCTGATGCAGACACCTATGGAAGATCTCCCCTGTGAATACAATTGCTTTGGAGGTCACACTTGGAGGGATGCAAGTGTTCACACTGCAGGAGCCCGTTCCCACGGGACCTAAGGACTGCTGCTTTCCGGCACGCTCTGCCTTCACAATCTGATCTTTCCCAGGATCTCCATGACCAGCTAATGCCCGTAACTCTCAAATTCAGATTCCAAACGCTTTCTTCCAAGTGTTACATCTTGGTAGGGAAAGCACTTATGCCTAAAGTTCAAAACTGCGTGAGTGCATCTACATTCCCCATCTATTCTAGCACAGCCGCCATGACTGCTCAGCCTGTCTGACTCTGTTTAGTTAGTAAAACGTCACCAGCCTTGACATGAGCACAAAGGATTCCGTTTTTCCTTGTTCCTCCACCTCTTTGTCTAGTGATCATGTTAGAGTCTGATTTTTAAATCATTTTCATCACCTCTCTCTTTCTTCCTTTCCTACTGTCTTTGTTCTCAAAGTGTCACCTCTTAGTCCATAGTCCTGTCAAGAGGGATACACACACACTTGTGGGCGGTCCCTAGAAGTCAGAGAAGACTATTTTAGAGGTTCTATGTATTTATTACACAAAAATAAATATTTAATTGAAAATTTTATTTTGGAGTGGGTGTTGCGATGCAGTAGTTTAAAGCTCAGTTTGGGATGTCTGCGTCCCATATTTAGTGCCTGGTTTGAGTTTGGCCACTTTGTGCTCCTGATCCAGCTTCCTGTTGATGCACCTGGTAGGCAGCAGATGTCCAAACACTTGGTTCCCTGTCACCTATCTGGGAGACCTGGATGAAGTTCCTGCCTCCTGGCTTCCGCCTGTCTTAGTCCTGGCTGTTGCAGGCATCTCTCTGTCATTTGCTTAACAAATCCTAAAAACATTTTTCCGTATGATCTTTACAACCTTTACTTTTATATGAGTATTTCAGAACACATATACATGTAAGGGGGGATGCATGATCAGTTTTTTGCTAACAAGAATTTATTATCAAAAGTGTTTGGAGACCACTGATTATAGATGGAACCTGCCACATAGGTGCCTTGTCTCTGTACTTACATTTTTCAAAGCATTTTTCTTTTTTTAAATTTCTTTATTAAACTTTTATTTAATGAATATAAATTTCCAAAGTATGGCTTATGGGTTACAATGGCTTCCCCCCTTCCATAACTTCCCTCCCACCAGCAACCCCCCCCTTTCCCGCTCCCTCTTCCCTTCCATTCACATCAAGATTCATTTTCAATTCTCTTTATATACAGAAGATCAGTTTAGTATATATTAGGTAAAGATTTCAACAGTTTGCCCCAATATAACAACACAAAGTGAAAAAAATACTGTTGGAATACTAGTTATAGCATTAAATAACATTGTACAGCACATTAAAGACAGAGATCCTACATAATATATTTTTAAAAATTAATTAGTTTTCTATGCCATTTCCAACTTAATACCAGGTTTTTTTTTTTATTTCCAATTATCTTTATATACAGAAGATCAATTCAGGATATAATTAGTAAAGATCTCATCAGTTTGTACCCACACAGAAACACAAAGTGTAATAACACTGTTTCAGTACTAGTTATAGCATCACTGCACATTAGACAACACATTAAGGACAGATCCCACATGGGATGTAAGTACACAGTGACTCCTGTTGCTGACTTAACAATTTGACACTCCTGTTCATGGCGTCAGTAATCTCCCTAGGCTCTAGTCATGAGTTGCCAGGGCTATGGAAGCCTTTAGAGTTCGCTGACTTTGATCTTATTCCAATAGGGTCATAGTCAAAGTGGAAGTTCTCTCCTCCCTTCAGAGAAAGGTACCTCCTTCTTTGATGGCCCCGTTCTTTCCACTGGGATCTCACTCACAGAGATCTTTCATTTAAGTCTTCTTCTTCTTTTTTTTTTTTTTTCTTTTCCATGGTATCTTGGCTTTCCATGCCTACAATACTCTCATGGGCTCTTCAGCCAGATCCGAATGCCTTTAGGGCTGATTCTGAGGCCAGAGTGTTGTTTAGGACATCTGCCTTTCTATGAGTCTGCTGTGTATCCCACTTCCCATGTTGGATCACTCTCTCCCTTTTTGATTCAATCAGTTAGTATTAGCAGATACTTGTCTTGTTTGTGTGATCCCTTTGACTCTTAGACCTATCAGTTTCATCAATTGTGAACTGAAATTGATCACTTGGACTAGAGAGATGGCATTGGTACATGCCACCTTGATGGGATTGTGTTGGAATCCCCTGGCACATTTCTAACTCCATCATTTGGGGCAAGTCCGATTGAGCATGTCCCAAATTGTACATCTCCTCCCTCTCTTTTTCCACTTTTATATTTAACAGGGATAACTTTTCAGTTAAAATTTAGACACCTAAGAATAATTGTGTGTTAATTACAGAGTTCAACCACTAGTACTAGAACAACAACAACAACACCACCAACAACAAATACTAAAAAGGATAAAGTATTACATTGTACATCAACAGTCAGGACAAGAGCTGATCAGGTCATTGTTTCTCATAATGTCCATTTCACTTCAACAGGTTTCCCCTTTGGTGCTCAGTTGTCACCGATCAGGGAAAACAAATGATATTTGTCTCTTTGGGACTGGCTTAATTCACTCAGCATGATGTTTTCCAGATTCCTCCATCTTGTTGCAAATGACCGGGTTTCATTGTTTCTTAGTGCTGTATAGTATTCTATAGAGTACATGTCCCATAATTTCTTTATCCAGTCTACTGTTGATGGGCATTTGGGTTGGTTCCAGGTCTTAGCTATTGTGAATTGACAAACCATTTTTCAATGCTATTAAAAACCCTGCAGATACAACTGGATGAAATCAGATTATTTTAACAAGACAAACTATTTCCTTTATTATTTACTCTAAATCTGCTTTTCTAGTTTCATTTTTCACCATTTCCGCCATCATACATCCTTTGTTCTGGGCCAAGCAAGCGTGAGCCTTCTGCCAGATACTTACCTGCTCCATAACCTGCTGTCTGGTTGTGTGGCTGGAGCCGTTTCCCCCTCACCCTGCACACTCCTGCTCCTGAAGACCCTCATCAAGATCAGTTGCTCCTGAAGCTTGGCTTGACTGTTCTGGCTGTTAGTCACATCCTTTCTGGTGTACACAGAAGAAATCTGTGCCCAGTGCTGTTATATAGGAATGGATGTCTTGTAGTGTCTCTGGGGATGTGCTCTCTTCTTGCTGTATCTTCAGAGTTCACCTCACTCATTCTTTCCTACCCACAAAGCCTAGTTCAGAGGTTTTCATGTAATATAATCAATACATTCTTCTTAGTGCATATGTTAACTTCATGGAAAATAACAAGAGCTACAGTTACAAATACAGAGCTATTTGTATTATTATTATTAAATTATTATTATTAAAAAGTTCACTTGCTTTTGATTTATCAGCCAAGTGTCAAGAAATTAGATCAGTGAAATGACTGGTACCAGATTAAGACAAGAACACTTTTCCAGATGAGTAAGGCAGAGGTTTTCTATTTCTGGGATGATTTTGGAGCATGTTGTTCACATTTTCGTGGAGACGTCGATCCACACAGAATAAAGCATGTGTGGTACTTGAGCAAAGTTTGGTACTGTTCCCTATTGTGTCAAGACTCAGTGGGAAGAAGGGAGAATCAAAGGGGTAGGTTGACATGTTCTCACTTTTCCAGGTCCACTGAACTGATGTAGGAACAGAACAGTTTCTGTTGGACAGCATACTGTCCAAGCATTCTCCAAGTGTTTGGTCTCAGCTCTTCAGTGGATCCCAACTTGTGTGTTCCCTTGCAATACCCACACATTGAGTCTAATGATGCCAACTCTGTATAGACACGAGCACTCAGCACATACAAGAACATTAAGGGTGCCAAGCATAAAATTCATCATTTATCTTAAAACTTAGGCCTAAAAGTTGTTATTTCAACATTAGCAGCAATGTTCAAACTACCCTCAACTTCCTGCTTCAACTAGATTCACATTCATAGCCTCAAGTTTAAATATTGCAGGGGATGGTTTGACAAGCATAAAAAGTCTTATCACAAGATATTACTTTACTGCAATATACTAGGTCTTAGATATAAAATATCTGAAAAGTCATCAAGTAACTTACCAACTGGCAAAAGTTGTTGAAAAATTAGGGAGGAGCATGTTGGTTTGTACTTTAAATATCTTACATCTTTATCATATCAAAATATACATATAACAGTTCTGTGTAATTTTCTTATGTGTGTAGACTTCAACAATGGATTCCAGTTACAGAATGACTACCCTACTGCCAAGACCTTTCTCATGCTATCTCTTTATTATCAATCACTCCTATTCTTCTTCCCCAATATCCCCAGCTCCTAGCAACCTCTTACATGTTCTTAATCTCTCTCTATTTTTTTATTGCAGGAATTTTTTAGAAATGAAATCATATATTGTACAATCTTTTAAAACTGACTTTTTCACATAGTATAAGGTTCTTGAGATCCATGCAAATAGTTGCATGTATAAAAAAGTTTGTTCCATTTTCGTTGGAAGAGTATTCCATGCTATAATCAATCCATAGGTTTTTTTTTTTTTTTGACCACTCACTTATTGCAGACATTTTGCTTTTTCCTATTTTTTGGCTGTTTCCTATATATTCCTAAATATATCAGTAGTTACTATTCCTCAAGCCAACATGTGAGACTTTTATTTCCCTTGACTTACTTTTTTGCCTTGACTGTGGTCTCCACTGTGCTTTCATGGCTTAATTCTCACCTGCTTCTTTTTATCTATCTATCTATCTATCTATCTATCTATCTATCTATCTATCTGTTTTGCAGAATTACTTTGTACAATTGATGAAACAGAATTCCAGGTTAACTTCTGATGAGATCATTTGGATATTATCAAACTGTTTTATATGTTTTCCTATCTATTTTATAATGCTGTGTCCATCGCTGTATTTTACATTTTTTCCTGTATTACTTTTTGCTATAAATCTCACATTTTTGTTTACATTTATCACAAAGAAACAGAACAATCATATTTTATAGGGGGCTGTTCATTTTGGTAATAATGATATCACTATTTCAAGTCATGTTCTTAAGTTTAGTAAGATTTTTGAATCTTAATTAAGTTTTAGTTTTATAATAAAGCACTTAAAAGCAGTTTTATTGAAGTTGCAATTCATAAATTACTTGGAAACATTCCCTGAATTTCAAGGCAGAGGTAATTGTTCCATCTCCCATGAACTATATAAATGTGTTTATTAAGAATCTGATTATTTTTATGATATTGATTTATATAGTGATATGTGTGTAAGAGTATATATATATGTATATGTATATGTATATTACATTTTATGATAGTCAAACCAGTTAGAAATGTAAGGAAACTATAGTTAATGTCTAAAATTAAATGTTACTTATGAAAGCACAAAGGTATTTTAAAAAAAGTTTAAAATGCTAAAAAAAATGTTCTAATTTGTGATAAACTATCTGTTATGAGAAAGTATTATGAAAATTGTTGGTACATACATAATTTTTGAGCCAGACAATTAGGTCCTTACATATTTTACTATATTTTTCACTGGAAGACAATAGTGTTTATAAATTCCAGATTCATAGTTGGAGTTGGGGATAGTTAAGTGTTTGTCAAGGCATAAATTCAGTATCACTAGTCTAGCACTTGACTGTGTCACTTTCTCTGGCAATTTTTGCACTTGATTGGCATTTTCAAAGTTGTTTTTGTCACTAAAGCATCCCTCAATACTTTAAATCAGCAAATTGTATTCACTAATTATTTTAATATTAAAATTTAGTGGAATTTTAAAAATTCATGCAAAATTTGGAAGCCCACGTCTAAGTGTGAGGCTCCCTATGGATTTCTGAATGGCTATACCCAAGAACAGGGCAAAGACCAATCAGCAAGCCATGTCAATTTGCATCCAAGATACTCATTTAAGTTAGAATTTTACACAATTGCCTTTGAACTATTTGCTATGTGAGTATCTATCTATTATTAGAAATTACATTTGAAGATTATCATTTAGCGATTTTGGTGAATCATAGCCTGGAGTGAAGTAGTTGAGTACTCTCTCCTAAGAAGTTTAAGTGGATATTTTGTAAAAGCTTCCCTCTTTTTATAAAAAGGACTTAGTGTGTACCACGGTGTTCAGTAAATTAGCTTGTTAATATAATTGACTACTAGTACAGAAATTGCAAGTATGCTTTTGAAAATAATTAGTTTTAAATATCTAACAATATTTAAATTTGTTTGGGGGATGCATTATAACTCTAGTCAAGGCCAATTTGAATATTCAGTTAGCACTTATTGGACAACTACTGGATGTTTCTATAATAAAGGCATACTGAAAATACCATGTGGGATCCAAGAATATATCTCATAAATTGCTTTAAAAATCGACATTGAAATAGAATAATGAAAGGTAGGAAGTAATATGAGAGAAAATGGGTCAGATAAAATACTTAGATTGTTTAGAAAGAATGCAAAATTATATTTTGTCCCCCAGTGACTGGGAGACATTCCATGAGAAGGTACTTTAACTAGTCCCAACAAGAACTCATGAAAATTGAGGAGAAAAAACTGACTAGCTGTAGCCCAATATTAACAATTAAATGGGAGGAAAACCATGGAGTGGAATTTGGGAATTGATGGGGAGAGTTTTCTTGAGTGTTGACAAAAGGCAAGTACTTGGTAAAGGGAAGTACCTTTTATTAAATACATTAATGACTTCAACCCAATTATATGACTATGAATTTATAAAGCTAATTAATGGAAGAGTAATTAATAAAAATAGAGGTAATTTTCCCTTTGGGAAAAGATTTATTGCAGGTCTCTTTAAAAAGCATCCAAGTGCACTAAAAATGTTATTTATTTATAAGGCAGATACTTCTATAAAGTGCATCAGAGAATACATTTTTTTTTTGAAAATTAGGTCACTGATGCAACCTGCATTAAAGGAATTTCACCTTTTTACCTAATTTGTGTTCATGAAAATACAAAGTCCTGTGTCTATAGCAAGACCTTGAGTCAGAATCACAGCAGTCAACAGGAAGGATCCACTCTGAGAATATAAAATTTTACCAAAAATAGAAGGAAAACAACAGCAATAAAAACAATGATAATAGAATGAGCTCTATGTTTTACAATTTCAAAGAGAGTTTTGTGTAGTAGGAGCATATGACTTTGAAGTCAGATAATGGCTTTCCATTATTCCTACACATTTTACAACTGAAATTTTTGAGTTTCAGTTACCTTGACTGGAATAGAGCAATTCATGCCAACTTTCCATGATTATTGTATAGATTGCACTTGGTAACATGAAAATAAATAAATACATTTAGCACATAGTAGAGGAATAACAAACGTTAATTTTCCTTGTCCATTCCTCAAACACATTATCTTGTGAGAACCCTGAGAAGCAGAAATCATTCATTCCTCCACGATGCAGTTACTCAAATGAGCCTTTCATTGGTCTAGGAGGGGGACACAGCAGAAAATAACACTTACAAAAATAGTGCCTTTACCAAGATTTTAATAATGGAGGGTCGGGAGAAAACCAATAGACAAAAAGAGAGAAAATGCATACTGTTCTTTTCCCCTGGAATTTCAGTAACACACCCAGGATATGTGTCAATTTGTATTGGCTTGCTTAACTCTTTTTTTTAAACAAGGGATTCTCTTTCGATGTACAGATTCATTCTATCCTTGTATTAGTCAGGATTTTCCAAAATAATAGGCGATCTCCTCCCTCCCTAACTCCCCCCACCCCACTAACACACACACAAGCTGCAGTTCAAATCTATAGGCAGTTGGGAGGCAAAATTTCTTCTTCCTCAGAGGACTTCAGCCTTCTTCTTCTTCTTCTTCTTCTTCTTCTTCTTCTTCTTCTTCTTCTTCTTCTTCTTCTTCTTCTTCTTCTTCCTCCTCCTCCTCCTCCTCCTCCTCCTCCTCCTCCTCCTCCTCCTCCTTTTTTGGTAAGGATTTTAACCTGTTGGATGAAGCTCACTCACATTATGGAGGAAGGATACCATGCTTTACTCAAAGTCTGATTTGAATGATTTAAAATGTTAGGCTCATCAAAAAAATACTTTCACAGTGACATTCAGACTGGGGTTTCACCAAATATCTGGATACTGAGCTGAAAGATACTATTAATTTTCACAAGCCGTTAGGTTGGGAATTTTTTTCAACAATTAAGTATATCTTCCATTTGATTTTAGTAAATTGCTGAAGCTTAAAATTTAATAGGTGAAGATTTGTGAAGTTACAAAACCACATAATCTCAAGACAGAGTATTAGTGAACTATATATATATATATATATGTATATGTATAGCAATTTTAAAAGACATTTCTCTCTATATATATGAATTTTAAAAGACAGTTCTCTCTCTCTATATATATATATCTATATATATAAATTTTAAAAGACACTTCAATGCTAAAAAAAGAAAATTGTATGTATACTAATTTAAACATACTCTGTCTTTATTTTTATTTTATTTTTAATTTTTTTAAAGATTTATTTATTTGAAAGTCAGAGTTACACAGAGAGAAGGAGAGGCAGAGAGAGAGAGAGAGAGAGAGAGAGGTCTTCCAGTTGGCCAGAGCTGCGCTGATCCTAAGCCAGGAGCCAGGAGCTTCTTCTGGGTCTTCCACATGGATACAGGGGCCCAAGGACTTGGGCCATCTTCTACTGCTTTCCCAGGCCATAGTAGAGAGCTGGATGGGAAGTGGAGCAGCCGGGATTAGAACCAGCGTCCATATGGGATGCTGGTGCTTCAGGCCAGGGCTTTAACCCGCTGCGCCATAGCGCCAGCCTCAACATACTATCTTTAAAAATATGATTTCTGATAAATGAAATAAGTCAGACCCAGAAAGACAAACATCACACATTTTCTCTTATTTGTAGAAGTTAATAGAGATACAATTTATGGATGTTATTTCATTTGGTATTTAGTTGTAAGTATTGCTTCACTGAATCATACCACATAAATGAGAATATACTCTTCTTTCCCCATGTTATGATTATCATCATGAATCCCTCACTCTGATGTTAATAGCTTGTTTTCAAGAAAAAAATGGTATATCTTAAATCATGTATACTATGAGGTGAATGTGACAAACTTATTTCAAAAATTATAGTAATTATTCAAATTTTTTAAAAAATAAAAAAATATGATTCCTGTTTGGTTTCACTAGGTACTTGTTTCAGACTATGTTAAGAATTTTATACCTTGCTAAGATGGATATTATTGAAACACATTTGTTCTCAACTATCCAAGGACTCCAGAAATAACAGCACTGTGGATACAGAGCAATATAGAGCTTCTCTTCCGAAGAAAAATAAATACAGGTTTGGAAAAACAAGTTTTGATCTTAAAAGGAATCCAGCTAACATTAAAAAAGATGATGAACCCAATCATCTGGGCCTGAAAGCACTCTATCCATGAGTGGCATCACAAATTCTTTTCTTTACAATTTATTTTGTTCAGAAGAGGCAAAATAGTTGAAAAGGTTGAAGGCAATTAATAACCTATATTCTGACTGATCATATTAATATGAAGTTTCCATGTCTGATTGTTTTTAACTGTTCAGTTGCTATTGTATGTGATGATTTTCCCTTATGAGTTTCTTTTTAAAAGATTTATTTATTTGGAAGGTAGGACTAGAGAGATGATAGAGATAGAGATAGAGATAGAGATAGATGAGAGAGAGAGAGACAGAGAGAGAGAGAGAGAGAGAGAGAGAGAATCTTCCATATGCTGATTCACTCCCCAGATGTTGACAACCGGGAGCCAGGAATGGCATCTGTATCTCCCAAGTGAGTAGCAGGGAGCCTGAGCACTTGGGCCACCTTCTAATGCTTTTCTCGGGCCATTAGCAGGGAGCTGGGGCAGAAACGGGTGCCCAGATGGGATGCCTGCTAACTTCCTAACCTTTCTTGGTGCAGCTTTCTAAATGCACCAATAGTGAAACAATGAGGGTGAAAAATAAAAGAATTTCTTTATATTTTTCTAACATTTTCTTAATGTTAAAGGGAGCTTTTAAAACAACTTTAATGAAGGGCTTTTTAGCTTGGTGCCAGCAGGGTCTGTGGTTCTGACCCAGGAGCCCTGCAACCCCCAGGGCAGTTCATTCTGCCCAGCTTCCTAAGCAACTATTGCTGTTGAGGGGATGGCCTAGGGTCAGTGACATTGCAGGTAAAACCATACATTTCCATTTAGAGACACCACCTATTCTGTACTAGCCTCCTGTTCAGACCGGCTCTTCTCCTAGTCCAGACTCGTGATGGGAGTCAAGGGGGTGTCTTCCTTAAGGAGGTTCATACCTCCTTGTAATGTTGCTTCCAGTGCCCATGGATAGATCTGGGCCTCACATACATCTGGCCAAGCCTTAAAGCCTACCCATTTATTATCCAACCCCCAAAACCCCTCCTGTCTCTTCCTATTTGCCTTTAAATGAGCTTAAAAAAAAGTGCTTAGAGTAACAGCTAACTGGGAAAGTCCTGCACATATTTGGACACGCCTTCACAGAAGAATTAAAGAACCTATATCTTAAAGGGAATGCAAAATAATTCAAAATATAGATGGTTTATTGATCTGTTTCCCTCCCCAACATGGTACTCTGGTCTTGTGCATTAACTAACACACTTAACTTCTTAGCAGAATATAGCTACCAGGCCTCCATGGAATAAGCATAGCTAGTCCCACCAGAAAGTTATTTAGCTCTTGTCCTCACCCCTGGGGAGAGAAGACCAGCCCCAGAGAGGACACAGGCCATACAGCAAATTCCTACTTCTGTAACCTTAAGATAGTCCCAGCATTTCCCTAATAGGTTGCAAATTCCTAGGTACAGGGAAATAACAAAGTTCCTAAATCAGGCTCTCAACAGCAAGCCAAAAGAGTCCCCCTTTGGGGAAACAGAAACTGCTTTTATCCACTGAAGGTCTGCCATGTCTAGGGACCCTACAATAGGGTTGCTAAACCCCATCCTTCAAAACAGGCTGGCCCTACACACTAACTGCTGCCCAAGAAAGTGTCTGCCCCCCCAAAAATTTTTTTGGGTCACAATAGATAGGTACAAAATCAGGTTCATACTTTCTTTGATGAAGCCAGACAACTCCCGGACCAGGTTAAACAAAGCTAAAATATGTGGCCTAATGTCTGGTCATGGAAATCCTGGTTGTTATCCCTCCTTGGTGACAATCTGCCTCTCTGTAGACTATTGTGTTGCAATGCCCTTGTTTGGCTCCAACAGAATACAAGCCATCCAGGTCCAGATGCTTCCAGCCTACCCCATCAGACAAGATAACCAGTCCTCTGGACCGAGTAGGACAATCTTTTCCAAGGCCACCCTCCAACACCATAGGAAGCTATCAAGAGATGAAAATTCATAACCAGCTCTACATCTATTTGTGAGCTCTGAAGATGGACCATCATCCATTCTCTCCCCATAAGATTATGGGAACCTTCTCTGGACGGGGCCAATGCTAGGTAGGAAGTTACTTAACGATGTGAGATCACTTAGCTTTAAGTTTGATATGATAGAATATGACAAAGCATTTCTTTTTTAAAACTTGCTTTCTTTAACACAGAGAGACACTCATAAGCTCACAACAAGGGAAAAGAGAGGGGAGACTGAAAAGGAGAAAAAGGTAGGGAGTAATAAAATTTAGGGTAAATTAGAGGCTTTTGATACTTATTGATACTATCGGATCCTTCTCACTCCATTTGAGACCATAGAGATTTATATATATATATATATATATGTATATATATATATATAATTTCATGGGAAATGGAGTTAAAAGATATTGACATTTATGCAAAGAAAAATCTTCAAATCATGCATAGTTTTTTCATAACATGAATATTTTGAAAACCCCTCGTATGTGTGTTTGTATGCATATATATTCATTTTAATTTAAATTTAAAACCTGGATTTATCTCACATAAATGTTCACAGTCTTTATCTACACAAGGTTATAGAAGTGAGAAGGCAGGACATATATTTTAGACTAATCTATTTTAGAGCACTTTTAAATTGTATTCAATGTAACAGTTTTATTAAATTCCTTGATTTAAAGTATTACTGAATTATCCTGTGATGTACAATTCTCAGGTGAAGAGACAAAAATCCCATCAAGCTGAGGAGATGGGAATCTAATTCCACAGAACAAAATGTGCTTTTAATAAACTGTGACAAGACAGGCCAGGAAAAGAAAAACGTTTCAGAGGCAAAAGATCTGGGTCTCAGACTAATGAAAGTATTCAATTCACGTGTCACAGGCAAACAAAACAGAGGAGAACACGGCGCGTGGGCAGTGCCCTTTCGCATATACATCTTCCCTGCCCCACAACACGTACCTGAGAGAGTAATGAATCCTGGTAAGCATTTATCCGAGGAAGAAATGCAGCAAGCCTGTTAAAAGAATGCACTTTCAATGCAATAACCCAAGGAAACCACCCCATGGGATAGACTTCACCCAACACAGAACAAAGTACTGTTGGATCCAGGTCACATCTGTGTGTATCCAGGCACAGATAAACACAGCACAGAGAAGAGTTGGCTGTGGGATACCTCGGTCTTTTAAATTCCGATGCCGTTTAAAACTTAATTTATATATAAAACTTAATTACATATCCTGATTACAAGTAATGTATACATTTACAGAAATATGGGAGCATTATAGAAAAGTTAAATTCCTTAAAAATAGAATTAAGGAAAATAAAGAACTCACATCATTGACTACTACTAACATTTTTGTGGGTTCACTCTGTATTTGCTCTTCATATATTTTGCTGGAAATTGTTTGCATAACTGAATTAATATCTTTATATGATTTGGTCACTTTCCACAATTTACTGACAGACAAGCTTAAATCACATTTATGAAACAGTTTTAAATGAGTGCTTAATACTCTAATAAGTATGTATTCCTCATGACATAACTATATCTTATTCACGGACATTTGAAATTTTTTTTGCACGAGATATCTTTTTCCATGTGACATTTTCTGTAATTCACTATATTTTCTTTTTTTAAAAAGACATTTATTTGAAAGGCAGAGAGACAGAGAGGAAGAGGCAGAAGCAGAGAGAGAGAGAGAGAGAGAAAGAGAGAGAGAGAGAGAAGGAGAGAGAGAGGTCTTCCTCCATGGTTCACTCACCAAGTGATTGCAATGTTCAGAGCTGTGCCGATCTGAAGCCAGGAGCCAGGAGCTTCTTTCAGGTCTCCCATGTGGGTGCAGGGGCCCAAATGCTTGGGCCATCTTCTACTGATTTCCCAGGCACATTAGCAGGGAGCTGGATTAGAAGTGGAGCAGCCAGGACTTGAAATGGTGCCCATATGGGATGCCAGTACTACAGGCACTGGCTTTACTGGCTTCAGATTGGCGCAGTTTCGGCTGTTGCAGCCATCTGGGGAGTGAACCAGTGGATGGAAGACCTCTCTCTCTGTCTTTCCCTCTCTCTGTAACCCTGTCTTTCAAATAAATGCCATGGTGCTGGCCCAAATATTTTCTCAGGTTAAATTATGTGAACATTAGTTTCAAAACCAAGGGCGAAGAACATTTTGAAGTCTGCCATTACCAATTACTTTCCAAAAGTTCTACACTAATTTATAAATCATATGGGGGTCACCTGTACCATGGGATTGAGCTAACATTAATTAAAATTTCAGTTTGTTGCAGTGGATTCGTTTCTGAGAGGAGCAGCGCGGTGGGGGCAAGAGGCGCCGAGTCACCACACAGACCCCGGGAGTCGGGTGAAAGCAGGCTTGAGGCGAGCAGCCGGCAGACTCGTTTATTTCAGTTGGTACAGCGACTTAAATAGCCAAGACCAGCCAATCTGGTCAAGGGGCGGTCTATGCCCCAACCAATCACAGCCTGTTGCCAGGCAGTTTCCAAAGCCATCCAATCACAGCATGTTGCCAGGCAGTTTCCAAAGCCATTCCTGAGTAACTGACGCTCGCTTGCCAGTGACCACCTTGGCATGGCCTTCTCATTCCACCACATCAGTTTATAAATATTTTGTATATTTTTAAAGAAACCATTATTTAAGTTTCATTTATTATTGTTTATACTAACCTTGACAATTTTATATGTATAATACATACATTTTTCAACTTGTCAACTGTTGCTTTTTAAATTCTTCTTTTAATGTATTACTCTTTTTGCCACTTTTTTGGCTTTTCATTTAGTAAGGCTCATAACTTTTCATTAGTAAGGCTTATAAATTAATTACTTAATTAATTTATTTATTTAGTGTTCCTTATTCTAACCATCCAAATTATTTTTTTTGTCTATCTTTGGAAGTTAAAATTCGAGAGTGCTCTTTGAGTTTCCAAAAAGATTTGTTTCTATTCTCCCTCACACTAACAACAATGCTGTTGCTGCTCGAAGTGCTTGCCATGTTAAATCATTTGAACTCCACAAGAACTCAGTGAGAGAGGTCCCCTTCCTAACTCCATTTTTCTTTTTTAAAATGAAGAAACAGAAGTACAGAGAAACTGAATGACTTATCTAGAGGTACCCAGTAGGATGGCAGTGTGGCAATCTGGCTCCAGAGTTCTTTTCACTGATGGTATTTGACATAGTGCCATTCAGCCCTAGCCCGGTATGGTTTGCTTGTCTTCACTGTGTGTTGGATCTTTCATTTGAAGCTGCTCTGTATACTACTCCATAACCAGGTTAGGATGAAGAACTGGTTTAAGTCTGTGAAATACAAACAAGAAATGAATTCACTTTCTTTCTCCATTCATGGCCATCAGTCACACAATATAAATCTGTTTTCTTTTTTTTAATGTAGTGATATTTTTATCTCAAGTAGATGCCACACCAGTTCCAGAAATATCTTTTCTGGTCACTGTGGTGTCACAATCCCCCGTCTGCACACCTCACTTATATAGGCGTGGACTACAGCTCCCAGTCTTCCCAAGCCTCTCCTCTCTTTCAGCAACTCCTGGTGTCTTACTGCTGAGCACCCCTTGTGCAGTCTCCTGGTCTTGTGCACAGCTCTCTGGAACAGCTCTTTTTAAAGAAACAGCTCAGCCTGCGCTGCCCTCTATGGAGTCCACTGGACTATTTGGACACTCACCTAATGCAAACTGGATGTGCAGGCTGCTTTGTTGGATCTTTGCATTCTGTTCTTTCTCTACAATTTTCTTTGAAAAGATATTAGAATTGAACAGGGCGCTTGTCCCAGCCAATCCACCAAGGAAAATGATACCCAACTGGAAAGCCTGGAGCTTGTTTCTGTCCATGATCTTGGTTCCTGTGCATGGTCTTGTGGTGGAATGAGAAGGTCATGCCAAGATGGCCGCTGGCAAGTGAGCGTCAGTTACTCAGGGATGGCTTTGAAGCCTACCTGGCAACAGAGCCTGCCTGGCAACAGGCTGTGATTGGGTGGCTTTGGAAACCACATGGCAAACGGAGGCTGCCTGCCAACAGGCTGTGATTGGTTAGGGCATAAACCGCCCCTTGAACGGATTGGCTGCCTGGGCTATTTAAGTCGCTGTACCAACTGAAATAAACGAGTCTGCGGGCTGCTCGCCTCTGGCCCGCTTTCACCCGACTCCTGGGGTCTGTGTGGTGACTCTGGTGACTCCGCACCTCTTGTCTCCACCATGCTCCTTCTCTCAGAACGAATCCACAGCAACATGGTCTCAGGATAATTTTACTTTGGGAGATGACAATTCTTTCATTCTCTCTCAATCATTTTTTTCTTTCTCTGTCTCTCTCCAGCTCTTTCTCCCTTCCAATCTCCTTCCCTAGTCTCCTCTCTGGAATTTGCCCATACTGCCATGCTTAGGCAAGATCTGATGAGGACGACAACAGAACAGCATACCACATTCCCTCACTCTTCATAAGCCTAAGAAATATCATGGCCATGCACTTCCTTCTTTTTTGAAATGCAGTCTGTGTGTGTATATGTTGTCTTTTTGCCTTGGCTTTAAATCCAAATTTTTAATGTGATTTAGCCAGAAAGCCCTGCTACTCATTTCCTTTGTTTATTCTGATGATATTTTTTCTAGCCTTGATGGCTAAACAATTTGCTTCATAGATCTATGCCTAGATATATTTGCCTTTTTAAAAAAGTATGTTTCATTTGTTTAAAATTTGAATTTCATCTTTGGTATTAACACAAAATATTTGTCCATTTTGTGGGATACAATGCAATATTTCAGGAGATATATACAGCATATAGCAATCATATAATCACACCAAGTCATAAATCCTTACATTTCCTTCATCAGGGACTACAGCCACCCTCTGTTCTGTGTATCACCATAGTCCATTATATGTACCTGACTGTAGTTTGGTTTCGTGAGAAATTAGCCCTCATTTTCATTCTCAGCCTCTAATAATCATGATTTTTGATTCATATTGAATAATACACACACAGACACACACACACACACACACTTCCGTATATGAGGTTTGTCTTTCTGTGTCTGGCTTATTTCATTTAACATAAAAATGCCAGTTCCATCTGTTTTGTAATGTTTGAACTTCACTCTTTTTTTATGGCTGAATAATATTTTGTTGTGTTAATATACCACATTTTCTTCATCCATTCTTCCTTTGGATATCTGTGTTGATTCCATATCTTGGATCTTGTAAATAGTGTTGCAATTAACATAGGAGCACAAGAATCTCTTTCACATGCTGATTTAATTTCCTCTGGGTATGCTTCCAGAAGTGGGATAGCTGGATTAAATGGTGGACCTATTTTTGATTTTTTGAAGAACCTCAATACTATTTTCTATAAATGGTTGAGAAAGAAATAAAAGGCACACAAATAGTAAAATAATGAGTCAAACTATCCCTGTTTTCATTTACCCCTTTTTGCAGATGTTACTCCCTGTATCATGGAACAAATAAAGACTCCTTTAAGAGGTTATATTGGAACTATTAAATGAATTCAAAAAACTTGCAGGATACAAAGTCAACATATAATAATAATTAATATTTTATACATAAATAGTGAGTTCTCCAAGAAAGAATTTATAAGAGTAACTCCATTCACAATAACCAAAATTTTAAATATATTAAGATAAATTTAACCAACGAGAAAGACCTCTGCAATGACAATTGCAAAACACTAATGAAAGAAACTGCTGTCATAAAATAATTGAAGGACCTCCTATATCCATTGATTGGAAGAATTAATATTAAAATCTCCATATAACCCAAAGCAATGTACAGATTGAGTGCAATCTCAATTAAAATATCAATGATGTTCTTCAGAGAAGATTCCCAAAAAACAATCTGAAAAATTCTTATGGAAATACAAAACTCCCTGAATTGCCAAAGTAATTTTATATAATAACACCAAAACTAGAAGCCTCATATCTTGTGTTTCAAGACCTGTTCCAGACATTGCAATCAAAATAGCATGAGCCTCACAAAAAAATAGACACAATAGCTGGTGGAACAGAACAGAAGTCCCAGAAATAAAGCCACACCTCTACAGGTAACATAACTTTGACAAAGGCACTAAGAACATTCCTTAGAGAAAGGTCTGTCTCTTCAATAAATGATGCTGGGAAAACTGGATTTCATGGTGCAGAATTTTGAAACAAGTCCCTTACTTCTCAGTCTGCAAAAACCAACTAAAAATGGATCAAATAGATACATGTAGGACCTGAAACTCCAGTTTTTAAGTCAGAGGCTCAGCAAAGTAAATGATGCGCCCAAGATTACCATATTGGTGAAAAGTAGTATCACCATTTTATCCCAGGTGCCTCTGCCTGCACCACATTTCTAATTTCCTAATCACCACATTCCTCATTTCCTCTAGTAATGTGGAAAATATCATGGACTCAGTTTTGCTGATCATTGTAATGTTTTTTCCAAATACACCCAAAGTGCAGATTTTGTAATTGGAGCATAACACCCTATATTTTAACTAGATGAAAACCCCAATACTTTTCACTGCCTGACACTTCTGCCCACTCAGTCCCTGATCTTTCCTGATCTATATTTTGCTAATCAGTTTAATCATTGAGCACCTGAGTCTTGCAGGCAACGAGAGTTGGTTTTAAACCTCAGTTTTGACACAACTTCATCTGTAAAATGAGATTTAAAGAGGCCAGACACCAAAGTGGCAGTTACGGTGTGAGTCTTATGCTAGCCCATGGGTGGCATTTAAAAATATTGGGCCATAGATGGAAGCTGGTGACACAGGCCCAGGGAAAGTCAATTCCTTGGGGAGTGAGAATCCATCTTTGAAAGAACTTAATCTCCCACACTTCTGGGATTCAGTCTTACCTAGACACTTATGGACAATGTGTGGCTTAGTCTAGCAAAAGTTTATTTTCAAGAGTGGGACATGTTATTCAGTTATTTTGGGAATAAATGAATTTGACCCTAAAGAAAACATGATTGTGATTTTAAGCAGATCTAGGAGGTGTTATTCAAATCTATTTTCAACCAAGGATGTTGAAAATATTTTCATACAAGGGGAAGGTGTAAAAGTAAATAAAATCTGAGAAACTGTTTAAGAAATTTTGACTTTTGGGGTGAAAGCAACACTACTTTTGAGGTTTTCAAGAATCTACCTATGATTATGAAAAATGAAGAGGTTAGCTTTCTCCCCTTCTTCCCTGCCCCAATTTGTGCCAGATACTGGTTCCCAATGGAGCCAGCCCTGAGCAGCAGCTTTGCCAGCATGAGTCCGCCCACAGGAGTAGTGATGCCTCCTGGTGTTCAATGCATCAGCCAGAGCCAGAGGGAGGCAACAGGAGGGAATGGTGGCACCTGTAGGATCAGTGGGACTGTAGAATCCTGTAGGCACCTGTAGGATCAAGTGACTGCAAGTACCACTGATGACCGCCTCGTATCTTTTTGCCAGGTGAGGTGATAGTGGCACCTGCGTCATCCAAAGCTACCTGTGCAGAGCTACTGGTGCCCTGCAGAGTAATAGCATAGCTGCAGTGCATGGGTTTATGAATAGGTACTGACGATATCCTCCTCAAATTGACTCTAATCACAGTATTCTACACCTCAATAAATGGCAGTTTCATCCTCCTAGTTATTTGAGTCCAGATTCTCTCAGTGTCTTTCTCATACCACGTCTATTCCACTGGAGAATTCTATCAACTCAGCTTTCACATTGATCTTCAATCCAAACATGCTCACCCCTCCACTGCTACCGCCTGGGCTAGACCTGTCACCTTTCCTCAGCATTATAGCAGGGGCTTCTCTCTGATCTCCTTACTTCTATCTTGCCCTCCAATAGGGGATTCTCAACACAGCAGCCTGAATGAGCCTTGGTGAATTAAAGTCAGCCCCTGTCCCTCTTGTTTAGAGCCCTCCAAATGGCTTCCGGTTTCACCCAGTCTGAAAGGTGAAGTCTGACAGGCAGAGTGGACAGTGAGAGAGAGAGACAGAGAGAAAGGTCTTCCTTTTTGCCGTTGGTTCACCCTCCAATGGCCGCTGCGGCCGGTGCATCTCGCTGATCTGAAGCCAGGAGCCAGGTGCTTCTCCTGGTCTCCCATGCAGGTGCAGGGCCCAAGGACTTGGGCCATCCTCCACTGCCTTCCTGGGCCACAGCAGAGAGCTGGCCTAGAAGAAGGGCAACTGGGACAGAATCTGGCGCCCCGACTAGGACTAGAACCCAGTGTGCCAGTGCTGCAAGGCGGAGGATTAGCCTGTTAAGCCACAGCACTGGCCTACTGGTGTGTTCTAGGATAATAAGCATGATCTGCCTTCTCTCCATGATCTCTGAGACAACAATAATGAGGATAAAACATTATATAGAATATGTAATGTCATGGTAATATGCAACATATTGCATAATGTGTAACATAGGATTTTTGAGACTATTATGTAAATTAATATGTGTAAAAGTCCTACAGGAGAATGGCTGTTACGTAGTACAAGCTTCATTGGTTCTATGTGAACTTATGAATGTGTTATTATTATGAAGGAAGGTAGGAGCATGGGAATTAATGCATCCTTAACTTAGGGATGATGAGATTGCAGCTCAGGAAGACTGACAGATTTCCTCAGAGTCATTGCTTAGAAGTGACAGAGCAGAGATTCAACCCCACATCCCTTGACTGTCTCAAGTTACGCAGTCTCTTTCCAACAAAACACTTAACATGCAGTGTAATTCCCTGTGGAAATCCGTCTTCTCTAATACATTTTTATTAAAATTTCCCTAAATAAAGAGTGTTTAAAAAGTTCAAAATTTCATATCACACAGTGTTTCTTCCAGTTGTGTACCAGTTGACCTATGGCCATATATTTGTAAATAAATGGTTCCATGTGTCTCAAAATTAAGGTTTGAGAGAAAATGCTGAGCAATTTATAGATTTAACTTCCTCAAGCTCACTAATACAAGGCCAAGAAAATAAACAAATACACAGCTATAAGGATGAGCCTTCCATCTGTTAGTTCACTTCTCAACTTCCTGCAATGGCTCAGGCTGGTCTGGGCCAAAATCAGAGGCTCAGCTCTATCTGTGTCTCCCACATGTGTAGTAGATGACCGTCCATCTTTCTCTGCCTTCCCAGGCACATTATAGGGAGCTGTATCAGAATTGGAGCAGCCGGGACTTGAATTGGTGCTCTGCTGTGGGATGGTGGCATCCCACAGGCCATGGCTTAACCCATTGTATGACAATGCTGACCCCCAAGGATGAGTGTTAAAGCATCCTATTTGTATTGACTTGAATATTGATTTAAAGTTATTGATCCATATTCTAATTTCTCATATTTTGAAATCAAGTTGTCTTTCTTTCTCTTTGTTTCCCCATAAGAGTGTCTGTTGGAGTTGGAGGTTCACATTTGTTTATATTACAACACTTTATTTATCACAACTAATTCATCAGCTTGACATTAAAATTTGCACCTCACAAAAGCATAGTCATTTTTTCCACATGGTGACATTCACATGAGTGAAAAACACTAACTCAGCTCAAGATCTGTGTTCCAACCAATAAGACCAAGATTTATACACTTTTTCTTGCCAAGATTGCTTCTTGACTGATAGAAATTAGAACAAAACACTACTAGCAAATGGAACCAAAATGATCAGCTCCATGTAAGCAACGCTTAGGAGAAAGTCTATTTAGAAAGCCCATTTCATTTATCTGTATACCTTTGAGTGTGCTACAATATTACATAGGCATTCGCATTAATCTGAAAATATGGGTGCACTGGTGTACAAGCACTGCAGTGTGCTTTTATTCTGCAGTTGTAAATTTGCTGGACTCAATGACCAGTCTATCAGGGACAACGATCGTGTTAGTTAAGTGAGTGAGTGAGTTACAGGGGATGAGTGGTTGCATTGTTTTTCACACAGAGCTTCTCAGATGAGCATAAACATCAAACTTCAGAGGCGTTTACTGGCTGCTGCGATTGCCAGTGCAGAGGCCCAGGATGTAGCGTAGATACAAGAAGGCACAGAAGCACAGCCCCGTGCTGTCTTCTTCCAGAGCTCCCCAGGGACAATGCGTTCACATTAGGTGATGCCCATTCTCGGTCCCATGTAAATGGCACATGAGAATTCCCATCCCCAGAATGTAAAATGAGAGCTTTTGGTTGAGAGTTTGACTCCTGTTTTAGGCTCTGAGCAATGAGCATGGGGGATTTGGTGATTTTCAGTGATCAGAAAAGTTTCCCAGGGAGATCCCTTGGAGAGATACAACTTAATAAATTTAAAGTACTCCCTTTTTTTGCAATTTCTTTTAAATATTTATTTGAAAGATAGAGTTACAGAGAGAGGTAGAGCCAGAGAGAGAGGTCTTCCATTCCACTGGTTCACTACCCAAATGACCACAATGGCCAGAGCTGAGCTGATCCAAAGCCAGGAACCAGGAGCTTCTTCCGGGTCTCCCGCGCAAGTGCAGGGGCCCAAGGACTTGGGCCATCTTCCACTGCTTCGCAGGCCACAGCAGAGAGCTGCATCAGAAGAGGAACATCTGGGACTTGAACTGGCGCCCACATGGGATGCCGGCGCTGTAGGCTGGGGCTTTAACCCATTGCGCCACAGCACCAGCCCCACAAAGTACTTACTTTTATGTTCTTTCTTTTTGTTAAACATATGGGACCTTGTGCAAAACTTAACTTTTCTCATTAGTTGCTTATTCTCTGCCAGCATTTCCTCTAAAGTATTAAATATTCCTTTTTGCCATTATTTTCTCTATTCAGTTGTGAGACATCTCCACACCATTATCTCTAACTTCTTTTCATGTCTAAACTCTTAAATACTGGAGAATTTATCATATATCCTTAGTTATTATCAATTATTTTCCATACCTTCCAAGTCTTGGTCTCTACCCAAAGTCTTCATTTACTGTGATTTTAAAATGTATTCCTAACTGCCAAAAAGTGTAAAAAATTTCCAACCACCAATTTTGAAGGTTAAAAATTTATACCATCTCTCATTAGGGGAGCCAAGTAAAAAAATGATCTCTGAGGAAAATTCCAGCTTTTTGATTTCATGGTTTTAGATAATCAGTTCCTTGAAGTTTCTTGAAGTATGTGCCCACTTGACTACAGTGATTAAAATCAGTTGACATCCATCACTTGGGGAATGAGGTGACATTAAAAAGGAGGCCGTGGTGAACACAAAATCTTCTGCTACATCAATTTCACATTGAAGCAATGTGACAGGTACTTTCCCTGGGACTGCCAGGTACTCGTGGGGTAGAATGTGCCCTAAATGTGCAATAGATGGGAATTGGAAAAGCTTTGTAACTTTCTAGATGAAAACCATAGTCGACTCATTTATAAGAGCGATTTTATATATGTGGGGGCTTTTGTAAAATTCCAAGGCAGACACAGTCAAGGGGTCAGGGACAAGCTCAGCTGTCATTTTACTGTCATCCTCAGGTAGATTTCCTTTTATCATACAGTTGGGAGAGTCATCCTTGAAAGTTTCGTTGAAGTTAAATGCACATACACACACACAAATGCATACATACATACTTACGCAAGTTAATAGCGTGTGCTATCTAGGACCTAGAATCCTAAAGACCTGATGCTACCTTTTAACTAGTGCTCCCCAGTTTCATGGCTCTTGAGTGACAAAAGCAGGCTGGACCACACAACTTATTGCTCTCGTGTTTAATACTCTTTCTTAAAGGAGGTCATCAGATTGCTCAATTTAACTACCATATGAAATGGTTTACTCCTTTCTTACCTTCCTGATTCCATGTGTCGTCCTGGGATTTTATATTTCAAAGTGGGCCAGTGTTGTGGCATAGCAAGTAAAGCTGCTGCCTGCAACACCAGTATGCCATATGGGGGTCGGTTTGAGTCCCAGATGTTCCACTTCCAATCCAGCTGCCTGTTAATGTGCCTGGGGATGCAGTGGAGGATAGCTGCTTGGGTCCTACCTACATGTGAGACCTGGATGAAGCTCCTGGCTTTGGCCTGGTCCAACTCCAGCCATTGCAGCTATTTAGGGAATGTGGATCCAGAGTATGGAAGATTCTGTCTCTCTTTCTCTCTCTCTTCCTCTCTCTCTCTTCCTGAGTCTCTCTCCTCTTCTGTCTCTATAGCTCTGCCTTTCAAATAAATAAAATAAATCCTTTAAATAAAATAAAAACTAAAAATATTTCAATGGTGATGAAAAAACTAGGTCTAGAATACGGCAGCAGCAAGAGGAAGAATGTAAAGGCATTAGCACTAATATAGCCAGAGATGGCTGGATCCTTTCTCTGAGGACCGGCCCCTAAGCCTGTCTTCCTGGAGAAGGAATAGCATCCAAGAGACTAACTTCTATGAAGAGCAGTTCAAAAGCTCCTTATTTGGTAGTGTGGCCCAATAAAATATCAAATCTGACCCATTCCTCAGATTTCTTCCCTTCCATGTAGGTAAGTTGAGGGTGGGAGTGGGAGAGGAGAGCTGGAATCATTCTTTATCTACTTTGTCCTGGAATTAGATTGAAAAAAGATGAGCTAGCAGACAAAGATATTTACAGAAGTAAAGACAAGTCCTGGATTATCTTTCTTAAAATGTTCACTGCGTTTATTCTGCAAACAGGTGCAAGACACACCAAATCTTCAGTCCCATTGAATAACACAGACTCTGGCAAAACAAGAAGGAATCGACATAACGGCCAGTGAACCCTCAGAAAAACCAAAATTAAGTTAAAAGATAGGAGATACTGCTTAAGCTAATGTGAAATATTCAGTAACAAGGCATAGAATTTTTTTTTTATTTTTACCTTTGGTGAAACTGACCAAATTTAACTTATGAAACAAATTTCTCAGAATATATGCAGCCCCTGGGAGTCCCGGGATTTGACCTTGAGAACTAATGATGAAGGCAGAGCTGGAGATATTGTTATTAATGATTTCATTCATTAAGAGAATCTGAGGAAGCCAGTTTCCTATTTAATACTGGAAATGCCTTTTTTCTCAGGTTTATAACCCTAAACAATTGCTTCTAACTTAGTGGACACTGTTTCATTTTCTGAAAGGACACAGTAATTCTTCCTTTACTGAATCTTCTTTAAAAAAATTGGGGCTGGTGCTGTGGCACAGTGGGATTCATCCCCTATCAGAGTGTGAGTTCAAGTCCTGGCTGCCTCACTTCTGGTCCAGCTCCCTAATAGTGCAGCTGGGAAAAAAAAGCAGATTTTGAGCAAGTGCTTGAGCCCTGCCACCCATGTGGGACCTGGATGGAGTTCCTGGTATAGGGCTTTGGCCTGGCCTGACCCGGCTGCAGCCATTTGTGGAGTGAATTAGTGAATGGAAGATTCTCTCTCTCTTTCTCTCTTTCTCTCTCTCCTCTCTGTCTCCATCTCTCCATCTCTGTTCTTTCAAATAAATAAATCTTTTTGAAATAAAAATTAATAAAAAAACTGATTTAGAACCTCCATCCACTATTCTAACTGGGACTATGTAATCATAGTAAACTGCTTTACTTAATACTTCAGATTTGTTCTTTTTCTGGAACGTATTTGAAATTCCAAAGCATCTATTTTCTTAAAGGTCAACTTTCTGTATGTCAACATCACAGTTCTACCTGTTCTTCAACTCTAATACCAGCTTTCCCTTAGGAGACCAGAGAGGGGCATGGTGGAAACCCCCATGATGGACACACTGTTCATCTTTTCCCCGTGGCATTTGAAATTCTGCTATCAAGGTGGACCTCCAGGGGATTACACCACTGTGCTGTGTCATCTTGGCTTGTCATAGAATGGCATTCACCACTTTGCTTGTGATGGTTGCTCTGCTGGCCTCTGGGAAATATTGCAAGGAGGCAATGGCTCACTGTGAGTTCACCAGGCTCTCCTTCCTTCTTCCTGGGGACACTGCTGGGCCCCCTGTCTGAGACTCCCTGTCAGTCAGATGGGTTCTTGTCAGTGCAATGTGGACACAGTGATGCATTTCTAGATCTGATCCATAGCAATCTTCAGGCTGTTTCACACCCTCATCTGTCAATCATATTTACAGGACCCTGTGGAGGTACAGGGAGACAGAAGCAGCCGAAGTGCTGAGTGTGGGGAATAAAGTCCCCCCACCAAACCTACTAGACAGTGACGTAAGTTAGAAGTAGATGGTTTCTGTGTTGAGACAAGAAGAGTTTGAGATGATTTGTTAAGGGTCAGTTTACTCCAACAAAAGTAGAGGCAGAATTGTTAAGATCATAACTGAAAATGAATCTTGATGTGGATGGGAGAGGGAGTAGGAGATGGGATTGTTGCAAGTGGGTGGTAGGCTAAGGGGGAAAAGCTGCTATAATTCAAAAATTGTTCTTTGGAAATTTAAATTCATTAAATAAAAGTTAAAAAAAAGATCACGTCTCTGAGAGTGAAATCACTTACTAACTGACTGATTATGAACAGATTTTTGGTTCTCTCTATTCCTTGATTTCTTCATATACAAATGGTAACCAAAATAATAATATCTCATAGAGTTATCATTAGGGTTAAAAGAAGATGCATAGGGCCAGCGCTGTGGCTCAACAGGCTAATCCTCCGCCTTGCGGCGCCGGCACACCGGATTCTAGTCCCGGTCGGGGCGCCGGATTCTGTCCCGGTTGCCCCTCTTCCAGGCCAGCTCTCTGCTGTGGCCTGGGAGTACAGTGGAGGATGGCCCAAGTGCTTGGGACCTGCACCCCATGGGAGACCAGGAGAAGCACCTGGCTCCTGGCTTAGGATCAGCGCGGTGCGCTGGCCGCAGCGGCCATTGGAGGGTGAACCAACGGCAAACGAAGACCTTTCTGTCTGTCTCTCCCTCTCACCGGCCACTCTGCCTGTCAAAAAAAAAAAAAGATGCATAAAAGATTAAAAGGAATGCATGTATAGTGTTAAGAACAATTCCTGACATGTCGTAGACACTTAGTGTATGTTAGCTACTATTAGTGTCATCGAAAGACATACTCAAGTGAAAACCTTTAAAATTTTCTTTTTTTTTGGGGGGGGGGGTAAAAGATGATCAAATTTTACTTTACCTTCTGTGCTATTTCTTTCCCAAAAGGTTTTTAATCAGCAAAGATGCTGACTATGCAGTGAGACAGTGCCAGGTGAGCAGCGTGCAAGGAGGAAAGACTGCACTGTGGAAAGCTGCAGGTCAGAGCCGTCCATGGAACGATGAGGTCAACAACTGAATCCAAGAAATATGACAGGAAGTGTCTTACAGCCAAACACATGTATAAATCAGGAGTGAAAAAGGAAAAAAGTCATTAAGATATATTTTGTGTTAATTTTTTGGGGGGTGAGGAGACATGATGGAATAAGGATGCTATTTATCCTGCTGGTTTGTAGAGTTTCATAGGGATGGCAGTCAGATGGGCAGAAGGGCTAGATCGGGGCAACTCACTAGCTTTGGCTCCACAGAATTCAGCATGTCATCATCATGGAGGGTAAAGATAGAGCTCTAAAAATGGGAGGATAGCATACAAGTTTTGAGGTGGGCATTTATAGCCTAACAGTTCAGACTCTAGTTAATATGGTTAAAATGCCAGTCCTGGAATCGATTCCTGGTTCCAGCTCCTGACTCCAGCTGGCTGTGAATTTAGATCATGGGAAACAGCAATGATGGCTCAAGAACTTGGGTTCCTAGCACCTACATGGGAGCCCTGGATTGAGTTCCCAGGTCCTGGGTTTGGCTGGGCTCTGACACGGTCCTGTCCTAGCTGTTGTAGGCATTTGGGGAGAAAACCATCCAATGAAGCCTTGCTTTCTCTGGATATCTGTTTCTCTTTCTGCCTCTCAAATTAAATAAATTAAAAAAAAATCTGGGGCCAGTATTGTGGTGCAGCAGGTTATCACCCTGACCTGAAGTGCCAGCATCCCATATGGGTGCTGGTTCGAGTCCCAGCTGTTCCACTTCCCATCAAGCTCTCTGCTATGACCTGGGATAGCAGTAGAAGATGGCCCAAATGCTTGGGCCCCTGCACTCATGTGGGAGACCCAGAAGAAGCTTCTGGCTCCTGGCTTCGGATCAACGCGGTTCTGGCCAATTGCGACCATTTGGGGAATGAACCATCGGATGGAAGACCTCTCTCTCTCTCTCTCTCTCTCTCTCTCTCTCTCTCTCTGCCTCTCCTCTCTCTGTTTAACTCTGAATTTCAAGTAAAATAAATAAATCTTTAAAAAAATTAAGTCTTGGCCGGCCATTGGAGGGTGAACCAACGGCAAAGGAAGACTTTCTCTCTGCCTCTGTCTCTCACTGTCCCCTCTGCCTGTGGGGAAAAAAAAAATTAAGTCTTACTACTAAATTATTCTAGAGAAACAGGCATAAAATGGGAGTGTCCTGGCAAATTTGATGCATTAGGGTAGGGTTCTCCAGAGCAACAGAACTAGCTATGGATCTACTTGTTCATCTAGATACCTAGCTATCTACTGAGACTGGTTTATTTGAAGCTCACCTGATTGTGAAGGCTGGCAAGTCCAAAATCTGCAGAATGGACCAGGAGGGATGGATGCTGCATTTCCAGACTTAAGACAGTATGCTGGCAGAGTTTCCCTTTTCTTTGGGGAGGCCAGAGTCTTAAAGGCTTTGACTGATTGGATGAGGCTCATCAGAATTATGGTCGGCAGTCTGATTATTCTGTCTACAAATTTAAGTGTTAATCTTACCTGAAATATACCTTCACAGCAACATACATCTGGTGTTTGACCAGACATATCTATCTTTTCTGAAATATTGGCACATCCACCTCCTCTGGGTTCTCATTCCCTCACAGCAATAAGTAAACACCAGCTGTCTACTTAGCACAGGGTGTGCCCTCACTGCTCTCCCAAATTCCCACATTGTCCCATTGCGCTATTTCTTGGCCCCCACCCCAATTCTCATTTATTCACATGTGTTGCCTGGATCTAGTAGGCATTTCAGTTTTTAAATCTTGGCCATAATGCTTGCATGTAGTGAGGACATGTTGTAAAACCCCTTTAATATGTTGCTTTATAATTAAACCAAAGATACTGATATTAACAAAATCATCTCAAACCACTTCAGCCACCCCAGGAACAGCATAGCAAAGTTGGATGTGAATCCACTTCCCTAACACAGGTACTTAGGATGACTTAGGATAAGCAACCTCCTCAGGCAAGCCCCTCACTTACTTGGGGGTTTTTGACAATAAGAGCAATAATAGGGAAGCCTATCTTTGTTTTCCTTGTTGTCCAAGGAAACAACTTACACGTTTACATCATTTGTAGCTATAACTTATATAACAGTTTTGATGGAATATATAGTCAAAGTGCTAAGATAAGTCATATGGGAAAAGAGAAGTGTTGACTAGTTCTCTTTAGAATTGTCTCTCAGTGTTTCTTTTTTTACTCTAATGGAGACCTTTATCAGGGAGGTGAATGGAAACACATCTCTGTGTAATGGCAAAAATATGGCTTTTAAGGTTTTGACAGCCTAAAATTTCTTAATAATGAGATTCACAATTGATCTGTGATGCATTTCCTTGGCCATGTGTGTGAGCAAATATGAACTATAGTCTATGGGCCACTGCTTTCTATGACCCCATTCTGAAACCCTTTTAAGAAGATTCTTTTGGGTTGTCAGAAAATATAAAGCACCTTAGAAATGCACATATGAGAATCTGTTCATGATATTAGCAATTCAGTTGAGCTAAATGTACTACTTTCCACCTGTCAAAAGCTTTTATGGGAGGATGCCTTAAATGGGAGATAGTCCCAAAGTCTGGAGCAATGGCACTACTACTGTTTCCTATTTGTTATTTTTCTGATATTTTGGAATTTAGTATAAAATTCACCTCCCTAAAAAGCTTGATTGATTGACTTCCGTCAAAGTAGGAGGGCAGCAGTTTTAGGGGGTTGTGGCTGAGTCTATAGGAAGCTCTGTCTCTCTGGATATTGGCTGAAGACTCACCGACATTGAGTTGTGTGAATAGACCTACACTTAGCTTTTATGTTCTTAGATTAAGGATGAAAGGAAAGAGAGGAGGTGTACTTAATGTGTCTATTAAAAGAACAGATGGCCCAGTGTCCAGTACTCAGCTTGATCTCAGGGCTAGGTCTGATTAGCACAGGAAAGGAGTCATTCTGTACTGGCTTCAGTAAGGTGATGACTGAAAATAATGTCAGAGATGTTTGGTACATTGTGGTGTTGCAGGGGAAGATGCCTGGTCAGGACAATAATAGTGGACTTGAGGCCTTATGGTACCAAATCATGGCTGATGATCCGGAGAGATCTCCTGGGGAGGGATGTATTTGTGTGTGTGTGTGAGCAGAGGGGAACACTTTTCAAGAAACCAAATTTATGGAAATAAGTAAAATACAGGGTAGGATCAGAATTATGTAGGTTCTACAAGACTACTCTTTTTAACAAAAAATAAACCAAATGGACTTTATTTATTTATTTTGAAAGGCAGAGTTACCAGGTCTCCCACGAGGGTGGCAGGGGCTTAAGGAAACACCTTGTGCTGCCTTCACAGGCACATTAGTAAGCATGTGGATCAGAAGTTGAGTAGCCAGAATTTGAACTGGCACCCATATTGGATGCCAGTATTATGAGTGGTGGCTCAACCTACTGTGCCACAACGATGGCACAAGACCACTCTTAAATTCACAGAACTAACTTGGATACCTAAAACATCTAATTTGTCAGTAGTATGCTCCATTCTAGACGCTGACTGCAAACAGCTACGAATTAATGAATGTCTTGGGATCACATAGCACATGACAAGAATTTTTTCCCAAAATAAAAATGCTTTCCTGTTTATAAAAAGTCTTTCCTTTTATAAATTGACTCATTAGGCTATGTGTGGTGACCTTTTTCTCTTTCTGACTATGGTTTTATGAGTATTAACAAATATATATATATATATATATATATATATATATATATATATATATAAAATGAGCTAATAGAACCAAATTCCCTGGTCTTTCTCCTTGTTAGCAAATCCACTCCCCACCCTGACCTTTTTAATCACAAACAAAACAGTTATCCAGATTTCCTGAAATACAAACAACTTCTTAGTTGAGAGAAATAACATGGGCAGTGAGTTGATCACCTAGGATTCCTTTGCCTTGACTCTTTTGGATAATAAGTGAGATTCTTCTGCATTTTTAGCCCAGGCTGGTCATGGTTCTATGAGTAATTTAACCGTTAATGAACCCAGTCACTGCTCTTCAGGGAGTGAGTAATGCCTGAATTGTAACTAGAGTGTAAATGAAGCTTTCCTAGAGCTTTGCAAGTCTCTGCTCAAACAACCATAAATATCTCTTGGTAAATTCATAAGGCTTCCCATGGGTAGGTGTCTGGTGTTTAGATGCTCTGTGTCTCTGTAAGCTATTTAGGACTTATGAGACCATGCCTTTTACTCCTGCTCTGACACTCCAGCCATTTGGTAGTTAATAAGCCTTCCAGAGATATCAAAAACCACTCATGACCCCTCCATGGAGGGAGCCCTCCCTCAGTGCGGTCTCCATTGGCTTAACTGGCACAGAAATTCTTTTTTTTTTATGACAAAAAAGTAACAAAATTGTTTGAAACATTATTTCTCTTATCTCCTCCTTCTCCCTCCTCTCCTCCTTTTCTTGCTTTTTTTCAGAACACTTTTCAACTGTCCACAAAGTGAGGTGATGTCATATCCTCAGAATACAACAAGCAAAATGCGAAACACAAAGGAAAATACAAAATGCAAAGACAATACAAAAGAAAAGTTGTGTGAAGTTGTAGATTGGGATTAATGAACATAGTGTAGAGTTCAGGCGATTATTTCTCTCTTCTTTGGGAGACTGAGTCTTCAAAGCTTGCTACAGAATGTATGCTCTGAGGCTGCCTTACTTGTATTAAGGTCAGGTGTGGTTGGCCAGACTTTTGTCTTTCCAGAAAGCTGCTCAAATGTGTAACAAATAGTTCACATAGTGGCAGTTTAAAACAAGAAATTGCAGAAACCCTTCTTTCTTACCAAGCTACACTAAAATTTCTTGAGTTCTGAGATGAACTTTTTTTTTTCCCCAAAGAGAAGAACATTTGAAAAAATAGATAGTTGGGGTAAGCATTGTGGCACAGTGGGCTAAGCTGCCACTTAGCAACTAGATACACATAGTAGTTTACATTCTATTGAATATTAATTATTGTAGATGCTGCGTATCTGCTCACAGTTACATGCAGATAAAATAATTCTACTAACAATAGTAGTTGCACATGTACAGATGCTGGCATTCCATACTAGAGTGCTTGAGTTTAATTTCCATCTTGGTTTCCTGTGCAGCTTCCTCATAATGGGTCTGGGATGTAACAGAAGATGGCATAAATACTTGGGAGATCTGGTGGGGTTCCTGCTCCTGGCTTCAGCCTGATGCAGTCCTGGGTGTTGTGGGCATTTGAAGAGTAAACCAGGAGATGGGAGATCTTGCTTTGTTTCTCCATTACTCTCTATTTCTCCCACTTTCTCTGTCACTCAGCCTTTCAAGTAAAAAAATAGAAATGTGTCTGTTTATAAACAAACAAGTATTTCCTAATTATATTATGCTTCAGTGATTTTGGTTAAGGGGCAGTTATGTTAGTGTATTGTGCTTCCAGATAATAGTGTTTTAAGTTCTGTAAAAGCATTTTGCTGTACATTAATTGCTCAAAAAAAAAGTTTTAACCAGGGCCTTAAATATATGTCCTAACTTTTAAGGCCTCCTATTTCAGAAATTAGTATTCTATTGGATTTTTTAAAGATTTGTTTATTTAAAAGGCAAAGTTACAGGGCAGGGGTGGGAGAGAAAGAGATATAGAGAGAGAAATCTTTCATCCACTGGTCCACTTCCCAAATGGCGACAACAGCCAGGCCTGGGAGCTGAGTGGGGCTGAAGCCAGGAGCCAGGAGTTTCTGTTAGGCCTCCCACATGGTAGCAGGGGACCAAGTACCCAGGCCATCTTCTGCTGCTTTCCCAGGCACACCAGCAGGGAGCTAGATTGGAAGTGGGGCAGTTGGGACTGAAACAGGTACCGAGATTTGGGATGCTGGCATGCATTGCGGACTGCAACTTAACCTGCAATGCCACAAGGTCAGCCCCTGAATATTTAAAAAAATATATTTATTTTATTTATCTGATAAACAGAGTTACAAAGAGAGAAAGGAAGAGATAGAGACAGAGAGATCTATTTGCTGGATCACTTCCAAAACCTCTGCAATGTCTGGGACTGGGCCAAGGTGAAGCTAAGAGCCAGGAGCTTCTTCTGGTTCTTCCTTGTGGGTGCAGGGGCCAAGCACTTGGGCCATCTTCACTGCTTTTCCAGGCACATCAGCAGGGAGCTGGAATGGAAGTAGAGCAGTGAGTATCCAAACTGGCAGTTATATGGGATGCCAGTGTTGAAGGCCGTCTTAACCTGTTAGGCCACAATGCTGACCCCTCTACTGAATATTAATCACTGTAGATATTGCTTATCTCCTCCAAATTGCACATAGACTAGAATGGTTCCAGTAACAATAATAGTTGCAAATGTGCATTTCACTTTACTCAGGAAGGGAAGTCACAATCATCTGTGCAAGAAATATGAGCTGAATTAGAAGAAATGAGAACTAGGAGGAATCGTCCTCCAAGAAGTTAAATTGGAAATCTAACTACCATGGGAATATGCTGAACTAATCTCCATAATATTTGTGTTTCAGACATCTATCTGGGAAGGAGCAGATAGGGAGAACTTTGCATTATGCTGTATTTTTGTGAATTATGACTATTCCAGAAGGGACTTGTACTAGCTACAGGTACTAATAATAAAACCATAATAATAATGATTTCAATTTTCCAAAGTAGAGATTGAGTTCATATACTCCCATAAAGTGAAGTCCTGCACAGATCTTATATAGAGAGCATGTAATAAACAGATTTTTATGGGTATGGGCAGCATTTCATGCAATTGCTATATTCTCCCTACAACTAGTCACAAGATGGAGCCCCGGGGTCTTCTTTAAGCTGATCCAAATCTGCACTTCCCGTGGCTGCCCCTTAAGCTTTGTCCCAAACGGGGTCCCTCTTCTCTCCTTCTTGGATCCTTGTCTCAGCAATTGGTCCTACCCTGTGCCTGTTGCTTTCAAGTCTAACTTTGCCTTTGCCTTTCTACCAATCATATTAGCATTTGGAACCTATTCCTCACTCAAATTATGTTCTATGTTTTGATTTTCTAGCTATATTCCCCATTCAATACAACTGGAGTATTTCTTGAAATTAAAAATATAACTATGCCATACCTTTCAGTCACGACCTGGTTCATTCATCCAGGAAATATTTGTTGTGCTCAGGTTACATTCTACTCTGAGTGCTAGCAATAGAATTGTGAACAAAAGGATGATATTTTCATGTTCTAAATATCTTGCTCTGAGGAGGTATAGACAATAAATATACATAAATGTAAATACATATACGTAAATGTAAATAAATATCAGAAGATCCAATATGGACAAATGCCATATAGGAAATAAGATGGGGTCATACAGCAGGGGGACTTTCAAAGGAACGGGCCAACTGAATGGACTGAACAGGAAAGGCTTCCTTGATGAGATGGTGCTGCCAGGTATGTAACTAGGTTGTGCACGTGAAGGTCAGAGGAAGGGCGTTCAAGACACAAGAAGTGGTAAAAGCAATGACCTTGAACCAGGAATGAAAATGTGTTTGATAAATGGAAGAAAGTTATATGGATGGAGCACACTGAGCCAGGGAGGGGTAACAGGAGGTGATGTCAAGGTCAGAGTAAAAGGAAGGGGCCAGGTTGTTTGGGACCTCAAAGGCCAAGGCCATAATTAGGACCTCACTCCTGTCACTGTTCCCTCTGACTTCTTCAGCTTCTTGTCCAGCAAGATTCCTTACATTGCTTTGAATGTGCTTTGGCCCAGTCTGTAAGGGCTTCAACCTGGTGTTGAGTTATTCCCAACAGAAATCAAGGTCTCACCCCTGAAGGCCTGATAAAGGACTCTGTGATGCTTTGTGCGTTTTGTCTCATAGCCTCACGGCACTGAAATGCTGAATTATTCACTTATCCCCTCATTCCTTCACTTATTGATTTTTAAAACAACATTTAATTTTTTATTTTACACTTGAAAGGACGGATTGGGGGAGAAACAGAAAAAGAGAGAGAGAGAGAGAGAGAGAGAGAGAGAGAGAGAGATCTTTGATCCACCTGTTCACTCCCCAACTGTCTGCGACAGAGGGGCCCAACCAGGCAAAAGTCAGGGGCAGGGAACTCAATCCAGGTCTCCCACCTGGGTGGCAGGTTACCAGGTATTTGAGCCATCCCTGCTGCCTCCTAGGGGACACATTAACAGGAAGCAGGAATTGGGAGCAGAATTGGGCTCAGAGGGAAGTACTCCAAGGTGGTATGCTAGCACCCCAAGTGGTGGTTTAACCTCTGTGCCAAAAGTTTACCTGTCCCCATTTGTTGATTTTTAACTGCATTTTTGTTCTACCAATTAAGTTGTGAACTTCTTAAGGACACAAATTGCATCTCAGTTCCTGTGGATTGCTAGCACCTAGCACCTAGCATAGCACTAGGTATCAAGTAAGCTTTCAATAAACATTGGTTGAAATAGAAATAAGCAAATGATGAAAAGTTGCAGTGCAAGTGACAACTGAGCTGAACTTCAGTTGATGGCCATAACTGGTTTCACTATAAAATCGTGTTTAGTGGTTGCAGGAATAAAGTATCTCCAGCTTCCTTATCACCCTTCAGTGCAATCCACACAGACTTTGCCACTCAAAACTGGTTCCAATCACAGTCCTGCCTCATAGCACATTTCCCCCAACCTTCAAAAACTCTGTCATCAGGATCTGCTTTCTGTCCTTTCGTACTGTACCTTGTCACACTTTCTGGTCCTCTACAGTCTTTCTGTAATTTCTATACTTTGTTTTCCACCATGGCCTAGGGCAACTCTGATTTATGTTTCATGGCTTAAGTCAAGCATCACTAGTATGAAAACTCTCATAGGTTAACCAAGAGTTTCTCATGAAGAGTGATTTATTTTCCCTTCTGTGCTCCACAGTCCTCTGTCTGTATCTCCACAATAGCACCTGCTATTTCACTGTCCACAAAATCATTACAGGGGATTGTGGTTATTTATATCTATGTCCTCCCACTAAGATTTGGATCTCCTTGAAGTCAGTACAAATCCCAACCTTTTATGTTCTATGTACAGATAAATAATTGCCACACACAATTTTAGCTTCAGTGCTTAGGTTAATATGTGCACAAATTTGATGTCCAGTAAATGTTGGTTGAATAAAACAAATTTGACTAAAAGCAAATCAGGAATTTGAGAATAGTTGTTTTATTTTTTGACCCTGAGATAAATGTTTTCCCTTGTACTTGAAGATGCTCCCAGGGATTTCAATTTTTTTTTAATTATCATGTATCTTGAGTATCTCCAGATAGGTGCCTTTCTCTTGTGGTCATTTCAGTATCTAGGGCTTCCACCTAAACTCCTATCCTTCCTCCAAAGATTTATCTGTTTTATCATTTTTAACACTTGGCGCAATAATATATATTTATCACTGCACAGCTAATTTACCTACAATCATGTTTAGCCACCAACCATGAAATCATACACAAAGTGTAATATTAGTTAGCTGTAATCTAATTTTTCTTTGAAATTCTGCCTGCCATGAAGTATATGCTTTTCAATGTTCTACTCTTGCAAGTATCCCTACCTTTTTCTCATTTTCAGGTAGGTAAGTGGTTGGATCAATCTGGATTTAAACTCATAGTGTGGGTTTTAAGACCCAGTTCCAGATATTTCAAACTGTTCATAGGGGAGTTGGTAATATTTCCCTACCCAATTAAGAATAACTGGTTCTGTGTCTCAGTCATGCTGTTTTAATCACTTGCTCTTTTGGTTTTTCCTCTTCTTTTCCCTCATGTCCTCTTTTCTTCATTTCTTTCATCATTTTGTATATCACTTCAGGGGGTTATGCATCCCTCTAAATCACTGTTTCCAATTATTATATAACCAAGATTCCCCGTCCAACCAGCACAGTCCAAAAGTTCTTGGACACCCCACCCTCAATTTGTTTATGAAGTCTCTACCACAAATCTCCAATTTGTTGAAACTTTACATTGTGTTTATGTAAAATCCATGATATTGTATTGTTTGATAAAGTTACTATTTCCTTCTGAAATATTCTCTACATTCATTGGATTCAGCCCTCTCCTTGCGAGTATGCTCACTGTGCAGTTTTGATTAACTTGATTTACTTTTTATTTAACTGCCACCCTCACCATATTTCTAGTTAGGTGGTGTGATGTAAAGCCAAATGTTTGTTTTTTTTTTTCCCACTATTTGTTCAATGTACACCTGCAGAATGCTCTCACAGTTCTAGGTACTAGAGTACAAATTAAATAAAGCCAACAAGAGACCCTGAGGTCCTGGAATATACGATCTAGTGGGAAAAGATAGAAACAAATACAATGCATAGACATTCAGAGTATGACATTTACAGGAAATGAAATACTGAGTGGTGAGGGTGCACCATCGTGGGGCGGGGACAGACTGGGCTGCTGTCTTAAGGTGGTCAGGAAGGTCTCACACAGAATGTGGCATTGGGTGGAGACCTGCTGCAGAGAAGGGTGAGTCAAGCAAGTGGTTGGCAGGAGAGGTGGAGGCTCTGAGAATACCAGATGCAAAGACCCTGGGGCCATTATTCTGGAAAAGCAGGAGACAGGTCATTGCAGCCAAAACGGGTTGGGGGATGGTAAGAGGAGATAAGGTCCTTTGCATTGTGGGATAACCTGGTCTTTATGAATCTTTTATGGTTTTATGTGATTTTTACCATCTTCTATGATGCTGCCATTTTAAAATAAAAGATTTGTTTTTTAAAATTTATTTGAAAGGCAGTTACACACACACACACACAGAAATCTTCAATCTCCCAGTTCACTCCCCAGATGGCCACAATAGCCAGGGCTGGGCCAGGCCAAAGCCAGGAACCCAGAGCTTCTTCCATGTCTCCCAAGTGGGTGCAGGGGCCCAAAGATTGGGTCGTCTGCTGCTGTTTTCCCAGGCACATTAGCAGAGAGCTGGAGTGGACGTGGAGCGGCTGGACTCTCACTGGTGCCCATATGGGATGCTGGCATCACAGTTAGAGGCTTAGCCTGCTACGCCACTGTGCTGGATCCTACAATGCTGCCTTTTAATGTGAGATCTGGGGATCCAGTGAAAGGTTCTGAGCAAGGTAGTGGCACTAATGGATCTGCACTGCATCTGCACCAGTGTGGAGATTTTAATAATCGATCATAGGATGCAAAAGTGGAAGTAAGATGGAAGTTTGGGAGGCTTTTCCAATAATCTAGGTGAAGTCTGGAAGAGAGTGTAAGGGAAGAATTTGCTGAAAGTGGTCAGATTTTGGCTACATCTTGAAGGAAGAGCTTACTTGATTTGCTAATGTATTGGCTATGAAGTCTGCAAAAAGTGCAGAGGCAAGGCTTTAATTGTTGAGCCTTACACAATGGGAGAAATGGTACTGCCATTGACTGAGGTTTGGAAGACTGTACGATAGAGAAGCTGTTCCGGCAATGTGAAATTTGGGATGCTCCTGATACGTTTAGGTGGATTTGAGTATGAATTCCAGGGAATAAATCTTAGTTAGGAAAATATAAGCTTAGGAGATGTCAGGACAATGAAGATGAGTTTGTTAAGGGAGTGAACATAGATTGTAAGAAAAGGAGATCAGTTACATTAAAAGGGAATCGCCTATACGAAAATGTCACAGGGGTGAGAGATCCGTGAAGGCAGTGAAGCCAATGCAGCATGGGAGGATGCAGTTTTCCTTGAAGTCCACTGAAGAGAGTTTTTGAAAGAGGAGAAAAGGATCAGCTGTGTCAAATGCTGTTGACAAAACAAATAGAATGAGGGTTGAGAATTTGCCTTAGGATTACCAATATGGAGATTATTGGTGACACGGACAACGGCACTTTGAGTAAAGAAGTATTTATGATGAACAGGAGGAGAAGACATCAAGACAGTAATATTACATAGCTCAAGATATTTTGCTGCAAAAGTGGGTAGAAGAAGAGGCAAAAAGGTAGAGTATGAAATTATGTGACATATTTAAAGCCAGGAGATTCTACAAAATGTGTGCTTATAGGGATAATTCACTAATGAGAGAGAGCTAGATACTGGAAGAGAGAGGAAGAGAAAACGAGGGACAATGCACTTGAATGGGTTGGAAGGGATGGGATGATAAACACAGTTAGGATGTGTTACAACAGCAGCACACACCTAATAGAGGGGTAGCAGCCAGGAGAGACAAACAGATTAGCTAGAGGTCAGGGAAGGCCTCTGCCAACCTCTGGTTGGGCTGAACTTTGAATGAGTAAGATTGTTCCAGCAGGACAGTCCTTCTGCAAGGCGTGGAATGAAGACAGGAGTGAGGATAGCACAGGGGAAGCTGGAAGGTGATGGGCTGAAGAGGTGAAGACAAGCCAGATGAAGACACACCTTGTGCGCAATTGGGAGTCTCTGGAGGAATTTAAGTAGAACAACACACAGTGTATTGCATTCAATGTTTGCAATACCATGTTAGTCATAGTGTTGAGTGATGGGAGGAAGTTCAGGTGAGAGACTTGGAGGACTGACCTAGTAGTGTCTCAGGGGAGAGTTCAACTTCATGTCTGAAGATGAATGAATCTGACTAAATACAACCAAATAGCCAATTAAATAACTACTAAATACGGAAAGTGGTGACGAAGGGCAGAATCTAGGGTAATTCTAGATTCCTGGCTTCCATGACAAATAGATGTAGAGGACAGGTAAAGTAGAGGTTGTTGGGGGATTTGTCTGGTTTAGCTTTGTGTTTGAGTGTAGAGCATGTCATAAAAAGGACTTGGAAGACACCGCAGTGAGTGATGAAGATAGCTTCATCTCAACCTTGGAATTGAAATTTGGCCTAGAGGTAGACTTGGACATCAGAGGTGTATTTATGACGGTCAAAGTTTGGAAGTAACAGATAGCTTGATGGAGTCATAAGAAAAAGAGAAGGGGATAAGCTCCTGATACTGTTAGGAACATGTGAACAAAGCACCATTTTTGAAGAACTATTAACCAAGGTAGTAATTTTTGTGAGTCAGTCAGTCAATTGGTTCCCGATCTCTAAGGATTTAATCAGTCCAGGTTCTAGAGTATATACTTACTGAGATACACATAGATTTTGCATCATACCCGGTAACATTGTATTTAAAGAATACTGTCTTAATGGAAGCATCGTGTGATTCTTTTTCAGTGAAAACAACCGTGCAGCCTAGACATCTTCCACCTGTCTGACAGGTGCATGGCACTTTACCAGCAGTCCAAAAGTTATGCAGACTTTGAAAAATACATTTATTTTACAGTCTTCAGCTTTCTGCTATATCACAATTCTTACCAATTTAATGCTGCATCCTTAGATTCTTCAAAATGAAAGAGTTAACACATTCCATAGAGAACTAGAAAGCAGAAGCTTTGCAAAACTTTCTGCTCCTTCCACCATGGTGACAGGAGCTCCTCTGATGCCACACAGGCAGGATTGGAGCCACTGTGGAACCAAGATTAGTCCTCATGCTTACAGCATGGGATTTCTCTGCTAATCTCTTTCTTTTCAGAAAATCCACGTTTTGGAATGACCCTAGTCTGAGCCTACTCTGTATAAATAGGATTTTCCTTTTATTTCTTTTAGGTGATCTTAAGAAAATAGTGGCTTCATGGGATGCCAACGCAGCGGAGACACAGGCACTCATTCCTGAAAGTGACAAGGAAATGGAGTTGAGCATAACCTTGTCCCGCATCTGCTGCCTTCATTGGCTCTTCTTCTTCCCTTACTCTCTTGTTCCAGGCCGGCTTAAAGTGTCACCCAGGAGACTGCAAATCTAAGCCTGGAGGCTTTTGTTTGGTCAATCTCTGTTGCTACCGAGGAACTCTCCCTCCAGTCTTCCCTTCCTCAGCTCCCCTGCCTTCTCTCTGTGAGTCATTTCTAGTGCCCCTCAAGTCCAGGCTTGCTTTGGGACACAAACCTGACCCAATGTGAGGAGAAGGGTCACAGCTTTGGGAGCTGGAAGAAAATTCTAGATGGCATTGTTGAGCTACCTCCTTTCAAAGATGAAGGAACAGGGCCCAACTAGTGAAGGAGGGCCTTGGGCCACACTGCCTGTTTAATGGAAGACTTTTTAATTTTTTTTTTTTTTTTTTGACAGGCAGAGTGGACAGTGAGAGAGAGAGAGACAGACAGAAAGGTCTTCCTTTGCCGTTGGTTCGCCCTCCAATGGCCGTCGCGGCTGGCGCCCTGCGGCCGGCGCACCACGCTGATCCGATAGCAGGAGCCAGGTGCTTCTCCTGGTCTCCCATGGGGTGCAGGGCCCAAGGACTTGGGCCATCTTCCACTGCACTCCCGGACCATAGCAGAGAGCTGGCCTGGAAGAGGGGCAACCGGGACAGAATCCGGCGCCCCAACTGGGACTAGAACCCGGTGTGCCGGCGCCGCAAGGCGGAGGATTAGCCTAGTGAGCCACGACGCCAGCCTTGGAAGACTTTTTAAAAAGTATTTAAACTATTCATATAAAACATATAAAAATGGCAAAGGATTTCAATAATGCACAAAAGGAATATAGGTGTTTTTCTTTTTGCTTTTAACTAATATATAAAGATAGCACATGTTTGGGGCTGGCACTGTGGTGTAGCATCCCTGCAGTGCTGGCATCCCATATGGACACTGGTTCAAGTCCTAACTGCTCCTCTTCAAATAAAGCTCCCTGCTATGGTCTGGGAAAGCAGTGGAAGATGACCCAAGTGCATAGGCTCCTGAACCCATGTGGGAGACCAGAAGAAGCTTCTGGATTGGGGTTTTGGATTGGCTCAGCTCCAGCCATTGTGGACATTTGGGAAATGTACCAGCAGATGGAAGAACTCTCTCCAAACTCACCCTGCCCCACCTCTCCCCCTCTGTAACTCTGCCTTTCAAATAAACAAATAAATCTTTAAAAAACATTACATATGTTCATGTGGTACTGTGTGAGACTTTGATGCATGTATGCATTGTGTAACATTCCAGACTTAGCATCCACATTTCCTAAATTTCAGCCCAGTGTTCTGTGTAGAAGTCAACCTGAGCAAAATCATGATTGTATGCTCTGCGTATTAGATGGTTCCTGGTGGCCACTCTCCTTTCTTCCTTAAATTCCACTTTTCTGCTATTTTTTATTTTCATTTTAATAAAAAAAAAAACTTGAAAGGCAGAGCAACACACACACACACACACACATACACAGAGAGAGAGAAAGAGGGAGAAACTCCTATCTGCTTGTTTACTTCCCAAATGCTCCTAACAGACAGGGCTGGGTCAGGCAGAAGTCAAGAGCCCAGAAGTCCAACCTGGTCTCCCACATGGATGGCAGGGACCCAAGAACTTGAGCCATCTTCTGCTGCTTTCCTAGGCACATTAACAGGCAGCTGCATCAGAAGCAGAGCAGCTGGGCTTCCAACCTGATAGGGGCCGCCGGCCTCCCAAGTCTCAGCTTGATCTACTGCATTGCAGCACTGACCCCACTCCCCTTTTCTGGAAGAGGCAAGATGCACACAGCATTTTGCATATTTTCTCCAAGGCGTTTTAGTGGTGTGAGCTCTGCTCCTGAGCATGTACCACTCCCAACCCTTCTACCCTCAAGCTAAACACATACAGGTGGTAGAAGCAGTCAGAAGCAGCCTCTGTGAGGCTGGGTGTAGAGACGAGAACCTACTGCCCTCATTCAGAGATGATTGCATGTGATGTTTTGTAGAAGTGCTTTGCAAGAGCAACAAACACACATGCTATCAGTTTATTATTTGTCCCCAAATGTAAGCGTTCAGAAAAGTAATCCTGGAAGCATCTCTTTTGCAATTTCTTTCCTAAAAAAGCTGACATTTAGCCATTGTATAATGTCATAGCAGAGACATTAAAAGAGTCCAAATACTAGCTCAGGTCCTGGTTCTGCTTGAAGACTTGCACAGGTCAAGTAGCTTCTCAATTTACCTTCTCATCCCCAAGCTTGCACTGCCAGCCTTGCTGCCTCCATTCTAGACTGATGATGTGGAACCTGGAGTGATGCACACAAAGACAATGGCATTGGTATCAGCACAAAAGAATGAGATTTTAGTTAAAGGAGACCAAAATTAAATACTCTAACATAGAGTCTCTCGTCCTGTACATCAAAAGCAGATTTTCCATGCATTTTCAAAAAAAACCTAGAATGTTTTTTAAAAAATGTAAACTGATATCCTGACAGCAAGGACGAATTAAGTGGAACTCTTTACAGAAAGGAATACAAAATTTGGCACAAAAGTGAATATTTATTGACAAGGAGAAAAATCATGAGTTAAACATTTTTTAAGTTAAAAAATCAAAAACATTATCAAATCCCAAAAAATGATATTGTGGTTTTAATAATTACCATATGCAACAAAGAGTTACATTTTTAAACTACAGTCTTTTTTTTTTTTTTTTTTGCTGCATACTTTTTGATCTCATCATTCGACAATAGGTTTGCAATATCAGTTACTATGACGATAACAGTGTGTGGATAGACTGTCCTCCTGCACGGTCTATGGTGATTTCTTTTTGTTATTGGCAGAGAACACGGGACTTTGTACACAGATGTCCCCGCAGTGTGCAGGGCTTCCATGGCTCTGTGCCCTACAAACACAGGAAGCTAACACACCTGTTCCTTGTGACTTCCACTAAAATAGCATAGAGGTGGGCAGTTAGTGTGTCATTTAGGATGCCCATGTCCCTCACTGGAGTACGTGGGCTCAATTCCCAGCTCTCGCTCCTGACTCCAGTTTGCTGCCAATGAAGAGACTTGGAGGCAGCAGTCATGAATCAAGTAATTGTCTTCCTGCCATCTATGTTCCAGATGCCAGCTTGAGTCCTGGTCCATCCTTGTCCACTGTGGGCATTTGGGGAATGAATTTGTAACTAGGGATCTCTCTCTCCCTATGTCTCCCCTCTCCCTTTCAAATGATTTAAAAAATAGTACAGAATGTATTTGTAACTATATATACTGCATTATTGTGTATATTCCTGACAGAAATTTCATTTTGACTAGACATCAATGAAAATTGATGCTTAACGCATCTGATACATGGAAGAATTATTTCCAGACCAGCTTCTGGCTTTGTGCATTTCAAGCTTTGCTCTTCCTCCTCTTATCAATATACCTCTGATGTCCAAAGTCTCAGGTTCTTTCTCTGTCTGTCAAATCAATATTAAAAAAATGAAAATAAAGACATCTTGGGACATTGAGTAGATGTCATATTTGGACCTGCATTTTAGGGTTATCTCAGCAGATCAGATAGAAAAGTTGCTGGTAGAGGGTTTCCTAAAAACCATTCCTGCTGCAGATCAATTAATAATAACTTCAACATGCAGATAAATAAGTACTACCTGAATTAACCCAAAAAACCCAAGTGAAGCCTCATTAGCTAAATCCCGGAATCACCTGGGAACTTTCATTGCCATTAAACCAGGGGAAGTGGGTGTGGAAGAAAAGTTGGTATATAGATAGAAAGCAGTTGTAACCAGTGGGGAACACAACACCTTAATCAAGAAAATTGTTCAAAATCATGTGGTTGTATGAACGCATTGCTGGTACCCAATTCTGAGAAAGGGCTTATGAGAATGAAGACCCTGAAGCTTGCAGGTGTTTGGCTTCTCAGGGACTCTTCAGGGACTCTGCATCCCCTGGGGTAGAGTCCCCTACTATAGAGGATTCATTTGCCTTCCAGGTGCTGCATCATCATTAGCAACCGGCTGGATTAGCATCCTAACTCTGCCATAACAAATATCTGCAAACTTGGTGGCTTAAAACAACATGTATTTATTCTCCCACGGTTGTGGAGACCTGAAGACTGAAATGAGGGGTTTAAGGAGTATGCAGAGCCTCACTCCCTTAGAAATCTCTGCGAGAGAAACCTTCCTGTTTTGTCATGTCCAGGGTTCTGGGCACTCTGGTTTGTGGCTGTAGAACTCCAATATCTGCCTCGTTTCCCATTCCACCCCATCTTCTGTGTCTGTCTTGTGTCTCTCGTAAGGTTGCTTGTCATTTATGTCTGCCCCACCAGATAGCTCAGTGTGAGATCATCCCTAGGTCCTTTGTTATACCTGCAAAATCCCCTTTTCTTTTTCTTTTTGTTTTAAGATTTATTTATTTTGGGGCCGGCGCCATGGCTCACTTGGTTAATCCTCCGCCTGCTGTGCTGGCATTCCATATGGGCACCAGGTTCTAGTTCCGGCTGCTCCTCTTCCAGTCCAGCTCTCTGCTGTGGCCTGGGAAGGCAGTGGAGGATGGCCCAAGTGCTTGGGCCCCTGCACCCGCATGGGAGACCAGGAAGAAGCACCTGGCTCCTGGCTTCAGATTGGTGCAGTGCTGGCTTCAGCGGCCATTTGGGAGGTGAACCAACGGAAGGAAGACCTTTCTCTCAGTCTTTCTCTCTCACTGTCTAACACTATCTGTCAAATAAAAAAAAAAAGCCAGAGTTATACAGAGAGAGGAGAGGCAGAGAGAGAGAGAGAAAGGTCTTCTATCCGGTGGTTCACTCTCCAGTTGGCCCCAATGGCCGGAGCTGCACTGATCCAAAGCCAGGAGCCAGGAGCTGCTTCTAGGTCTCCCACGTGGGTGCAGGGGCCCAAAGACTTGGGTCATCTTCTGCTTTCTCAGGCCATAGCAGAGAGCTAAATCAGAAGTGGAGCAGCCGGGTCTCAAACTGGCACCCATTTGGGATGCCAGCACTTCAGGCCAGGGAGTTAACCCACTGTGCCACAGCGCCGGCCCCCAAAATCCCCTTTTCTTTTCTTTTTTTTTTTTTTGGACAGGCAGAGTTAGACAGTGAGAGAGAGAGACAGAGAGAAAGGTCTTCCTTCCGTTGGTTCACTCCACAAATGGCCACTATGGCTGGCGCTGTGTCGATCTGAAGCCAGGAGCCAGTTGCTTTCTCGCAGTCTCCCATGCAGGTGCAGGGCCCAAGCACTTGGGCCATCCTCCACTGTCTTCCCAGGCCACAGCAGAGAGCTGGACTGGAAAAGGAGCTACCGGGACAGAATCCGGCACCCCATGTGGGACTAGAACCCGGGGTGCCGGTGCCACAGGCGGAGGTTTAGCCTAGTGAGCCGCAGCATCGGCCTCCCCTTTTCCAAGTTAGATTACATTCACAGGTACTGGGAGTTAGGACATGGATCCCTTTTAAGGGGCCACAACCTTAACCTACTCCACTGCCACTAACACATATAACTTAGGAATAATCAGAATACAATTCCTAACTAACTTACTTGGTGTGGAAGCCCATTGTTTATTTATTCTCATATTATCCCTGCAGTTTCCTACAAGTTCAAACTCATTTCTTTTCCAGATTTGAAGCCAGGGAGGCTTCCAAAAGCAATTATAAGTATTTTTGTACCCAACTCTCCTAACTCATCAAAAGTAGAAGCAAACTATTTTTACAGTGAGTTTGCCATGATCTATGTGTTGAAGGAACACAGGGCAGCTTAGAAAACCCAGGACATATCAGAAGAGCTAATGTAATTACAAAAGACAATAGGCACATGGCCAGCCAGTGGCTTTGTGGAATGTATGTTTTCATTTGATAGAATACAGTCCCTCTGTGGAAACATTTATTAGTAGGAGATGTAAGTGCAGATGTGTTCTCTAATAGATGTTATGGGGTAGTACTATCTGTCTGATTCCACAGAATCTGTGACTTAAGGCTACACTAAAACAAGTTTATGAGATCTGCAGGCGAGCTCAGTGGCAAGATTACAGTCAAATCTCGGGATATATTACCAGGATGTGGACACCCATGAAAAATAACAATTGCAGAATATTGTTAGGATGTGCACTGAAACCTTCCCTCCTGACACCCCCTGAGCGATTCATCTGCAGCATGTTTCGCTGGATCAATCTCTAGAGCCAGGTAGAAAGGTAGAATGAGGATTAGGTGTGGGCAGGAGCAATAAAGCAGCCAGGAGCTCCTCAGTGCTTGGCTTTCATTAACACAGTACTAATTGGCAACTGTGGATATCACATTCTGATAAAGCACTTGCTCACCAAAGTCTCCCCATTGTTCCTTTGTTAATTTTTAAAGATGTTCGCTGAATGTTTGCAGACTATTTCCTCCATCATAGGCAAGCTTTAAGCTATAAGCATGCTGCGTAATCATTGGTAACTTGAGTGTGCAGTAAATGAGATTTGGATGAAAGGTGCAAGAATCTTAGAGCAGGTGGAAGTATGAAGTCCTTGCCTTTAGTTTTCTTTACCCTCAGATTTTGCATCTATGCTGTATTATCTAAAAATATTATTAGGGATTCATCAATTTTGACTTTTAGTAAGATCATATTCTTACTCCTATCCTTAAAGTTGTATAGAGCTGGATAGCAAAATAGTTCTTAAGACTGACCTTGTTTTTCATTCTTTTTTATCCAAGTATTTATGGAGCTCCTAATACATGCAAGGTACTTGCTCCTAATTTCATTTGGGTAAAATATATTTAAACAAATTTATATGTTTTGAGTAATAAGCCTTTATGACATAGGGAAAAAGAAAAAATTCATTTGCATTTATTCATTAAATATTTATTAAATGCCTCCTGTATATTGGGTACTATATGGAGGCTACAACTCCACAAAGAAAAAATATGTGCTGTTAACCAACTTACTCTCTCTGATTGGAGAGAGAGCAAGACAGTCTACTTATAAGGTGCTGTTTGTCAAGTCCTGCCAGGAAGTGTGCACAGTGATAGGAGTGTACAGAAAACATTGTCAGAATCAGCCCGTATGGAAAGGGCTCTTGGCACCAGGATTAAGATGCCACTGGGAACACCCACATCACATGTTGGAGTGCCTGTGTTTGAGTACAAGCTCTGCTGCTGATTCCAACTCCTTGCTAATGTGCATTCTGGGATGCAGCAGGTGATGGTTTAAGTAGTTGGGCACCTGTCTACTTGATAGAATTTCAGCCCTTGGCTTTGGCTTAGCCCAGCCCCATATGTTGTGGGCATCTGGGGAGTGAACCAGTGGATGGAAGATCTGGCTCTATTTGTTTCTGTCTCTTGGCCTTTTAAATAAATTTTAAAAATTTGTAAAAATAGATTCAACCTAAAAAATCAGCCTGTAAATCAAAGATGTCCTCTTGGAAGAAGTGGCTCTTAAGGTAAATTCAGAAGACTGAGATCCTTGAAGGAGTGGACATAGGACCTGGGCTGTGGAAGTCACCCAAGTCAAGGTACAGAAGTCTCACAACATATTAGCATGTTGAATACCCTTCATGCAGTACATTTCATAATTAATTTCTATAGCACTTTCTTTCACAAATCTCATGAACTTGGCTTGGTAAAGTGAAGGCATAATATTTGCTGCCAATAGAGATAATTAGCGGTTGAAGATGGAATGATAAATAGGAACAACTTTCTGTATGATGTAACGGGAGTATGGACGAGAATTAGCTCTGAAAGCCACACACTTTGTGAACCTCACAATTCTTCCTTATATTCTGTAGTCAGACAGTGATGTTGGTGTCACTGTACAATGAACTTTCAAAAAGATGCACACATCAATGCACATAGCTCAATAAAATTGTCTGCTAAATGGGCAATGCTGGCCGAAAAACAAATAGAATGAGTTTTCTTAATGGTGTTTTTCAGAGGAGCAGGTTTTTCTTAGCATCATTTCTGGAAATATATTTGGTAGAAGAGAGAAGAAGATCGAATTGTGTTGTGAACCTGAGATTGGAATGTATAAAAAATAATCCTAGCATTGTATGTGAGATGCACAAATATGAGAAAATATAATTGTAGGGAGATCATAACAACATTTTGCTGTAAAACATGGCATGACATAAAAGGATGAAACGCAAAAATGACAGAGAGTACTCAGATGGATTCACATTTACACGTGAGCACTCAGTTGGCCTCTGTCTGAGAAGATTGTCTAATAACTGCTGTAGAAAAGTTTGGAGCTCCCGTAGCAACTGTCATTTATGACCACTTACTCCGCAGGACTTTGGGGAGGTGCAATAAATAAAAGAGAATTTCACCCTGCTATAGAGCCTGGTAAAATTAGGTGCTTTAATAGGTTAAGTGAGTCAGTGTTAAATCAATACCAAAATAGATGATTTGGGTTCACAGGCTGGTCAGCCAAGTTGATTTCCCAGGCACGGATCTCCCTACAAGGAAAGCAATTAGTATGCTTACTGAATCGGGGCGTTACGTTTATAGGGAAGAAGGATCGTGAAAATAGATTTCTCGGGCTACAGATTACAATAGGTACCATTGCCTGCATTTAAGACCAAATAGCATCAACACAATACTTTGTTCAAAGCAAAGTAAAGTTGAGCTCCTCATCACTGAATTGGAGAAATCATATAATGCTATATTAATGCTATTGTAAAATTCTGAGAGAGTCATAAAGGGATGCCATGCCAAATTCTTCAGTCAATCGCAGAATTATCTTGGACCATTAAGACATATCCAATTTTGTAGGTCATAGGTTTTAAAGGATTCTTCCCTGCTTTACTTCAACTGTATTTTACAATCACCTTCAGACCAATCAAGTTGGATTTGAACTAAAAGCCTCCATACAAACAGAAATGAATGTCTTGTGCTTGGAAAATAATGAACAAATAGCACAGGATCATATCCTGTTGGTGCCTTGATGTAACAGAGGCAGTGGCTTAGAGCTGGTAGCCTTGCGTGACTACCAAGGCAGAAAAGAGGAGAGGGCAGTCTAAGAAGCATGGGCCATATGTACAAAGACCCTAGGTGTGGATAGGCCCTGGAGTATATGTGGGAGGGAGATAGAGGCAATGAGCAGGTGCACTGGTGCATGGCATGGCCAAGGGTGGATTTTATCCTAGAGATGATGGAACCCTGGAGGACTTTTAGCATGCAAGTGATTATGGGAACCGTTGGATTCATCCACGTTTGCTGCTTCTGAGGATGACGTGGATCAAGTTTTAGTGAAACAACTAATGCCTGGAAAACATGGCCAACCAGATGCATCAGGAGTTTCATAATCCTAATTCAAACTACACTAATCTTCATTGAGTTTTTCACTAATAAACACAAACCCATAAAAACAGTGAGAATTGCAATGGTTAATTCTCTTGTGCAACCTGATAGAGACGACCAAAATACTACTGCAGAGATTGGAATTCTGATCCACTGGATCCAGATTTGTTCAGGCTTTTTGCAAAAGGTCATAAGCTCTCCAACCAGATACTCAGGAGGCACAGTGCTCAGCTGTGACCTTGTATGACCTTAGACGTTAACTCCTTTTTATCAGTGGAGGAGAATGGAGTCACATAACATTTATCTGTTTTACTTTATGCAATGTCAGTGGAGAAAACGAGTATTATTTTAGAAGCTGAACAGCCTTAGATAACATTCCTGCAATAAAATCCTCCTGCGCAATAGCACAGGAGACCATTCTCTAAAGAATTTATAGATAAATGTTGATAGAGAAGAACAAACGGCAAAGAGGAGCTGAGACAATTTGAAAGGATAAGGTCATGTTTCTAGGACATGCCAACCACTTGTAAAGTTTACAAAAATGTGTGGAAATGATAAATGTGAAATTCAGACTATGTGCCTGTTACCTCCGGGGATGCCTTTTCCCTAGACAGCGGGGTACTCCTGCACTAGTTCTTTATCTTCCAGCCATGATCATTTCCTAAAGTTTGTGTTTTATTTTTCATATTTAAAAGTCTCTAATTTTATGACATGATATTCTTCTCTTCTTTTTTAGGGATTTATTTAATTTATGTTGAAGGAGTTACACAGGCACGCACGCGCACGCACACACACACAGATTTTTTTTGTTCATTGGTTCATTCTCCCAATGGCCATGGCCACAGTGGCCAGCCCTGGACCAAGCTGAATCTGGGAGCCAGGAGCTTCAGCTGGGTCTTCCATGTGAGTGCAGGGGACCAATATGGGATGCCCCTGTAGCAGGTGGTTTTACCAGCTACACCACAATGCCAGTCCTCCGTATCTTTTTTTTTTTTAGATTTATTTTACTGGAAAGGTAAAGCAAATAAAAAAGAGGGATAGAGAGAGAGAGAGAGAGAGAGAGAGAGAGGGAGATTTGTTCAGGAGGAAGCCAGAAGCCAGAATCTCCATCCTGGTCTCCAACTAAAGTAACCAGGGCCCAAGTACTCGGGCCATTGTCCACTGGCTTCCCAGGCACATTAGCAGAAGATTGGATCAGAAGTGGAGCAGTCAGAACTCAAGCCAGTACTCTAATATAGGATGCCAGCATCCCAGGTTGTGCTGTGACTGCAGCACCACACCCCATCCTCCCATGTTTGTTTTCATAGCATATTAATATTTATCTTACTATGTGATTAATGTCACAGTTTGTTATTGTCTATCCTGATTACAAGAATAGAAGCTTAAAAAGGTCAGATATATATGCACTTTTTGATTTCTGATTAATTCCTAGCAATGGTAACGTTCCTAACATGTAGTATATAGGAAATCCCTTAACATATCTTTTAAATAAACCGGTGCCCTATAATTAGGTGCATATACATTTATAAAAGTTACATCTTCCTGTTGAATTGATCCCTTAATCCTTATATAGTGCCCCTCTTTGTCTCTCTTAACAGTTTTTGTGTTAAAGTTTATTTTGTCATATATTAAGATGGCTACACCTGCTCTTTTTTGGTTTCTGTTGGCAAGGAACATCTTTTTCCAACCTTTCACTTCCAGTCTGCATGCATCTTTGTTGGAAAGATGTGTTTCTTGTAAGCAGCAAATAGATGGGTTTTGTTCCTTAATCCATTCAGCCAGTCTGTCTTTTAACTGGAGAGTTGAGGCCATTAACGTTCAATGTGACTATTGGTAAGTAGTAACTTTGCCCTGCTATTTTCCCAAAGATATTTTCTAGTATATGTTTTGAACTTCCTGTGATCTTTTGCTGTGAGGTTTCCTTTCTTTACCTTCTTTCATATTGAAGGCCGTGTTTCTGTGTTTCTGTGTGTGACACATTTTGATCATCTTTTGCAGGGCTGGACGAGTGGCGACAAATTCTTTCAATTTCTGTTTGCTGTGAAAGGTCTTTATTTCACCTTCATTCACAAATGAGAGCTTTACAGGATATAATATTCTGGGCTGGCAGTTTTTCTCTCTTAGTACCTGGGCTATATCTCGCCATTCCCTTCTAGCTTGTAGGGTTTCTGATGAGAAGTCAGCTGTGAGTCTAATTGGAGATCCTCTGAGAGTAATCTGGCGTTTCTCTCTTGCACATTTTAGAATCTTTTCTTTATGTTTCACTGTGGTGAGTTTGATTACAACATGTCGTGGTGAGGATCTCTTTTGGTCATGTTTATTCAGGGTTTTATGAGCTTCCTGTACTAGGATGTCTCTGTCCTTCCCCAAAGCTTGGATATTTTCTGCTAGTATCTCACTAAAAAGGCCTTCTAATCCTTCTCCCTCTCCATGCCTTCAGGAACTCCTAGAACCCGAATGTTGGTTTTTTTAATAGTATCCTGTAGTTTCTCAACAATATTTTTTAGATTTCTAATTTCCTCTTCTTTTCCTTGGTTTGATTATATACTTTCCTGTGCTCTGTCTTCTAAGTTTATTCTCTCTTCTGTTTCACTGACTCTGTTTTTAAGGCTCTCTAATGAGTTTGTCATTTGATCTATTGAGTTCTTCAATTCATTTTGATTTCTCTTCACTATCACAATTTCATATTCTACTAGTTTCTTCATTTCATTTTGATTCCTCCTTATGATTTCATTTTCACAAGAGAGTTTTTCTATCCTGTCCAGTAAGGATTTCTGTAGTTCAACCATTTGTTTTTGAAAAATTCTAAATGTTCTTATGATAAAGTTTTTGAAATCCATATCTTGCATTTCTTCTATCTCATCATCTTCATGATCTTGAATTGGGGTATCTTGTTCACTTGGGGTATCATAATATCTTCCTTGTTCTTGTTTCCTTGGTTTCTACGTTTGTTGCTTGATATTGTAGAGATATTATTTGGTTTCTTCTTCCCTCACTCTGGTGTTTTTTCCTCATTATACTATGACTGTATTAAGTCTGCTTTTGATGGATCCTTAGAGGCTTGTGATATGTGTGGCCAGAGAGCTTTGTTTGGTTCTTCAGGGTTAAGGGTATACCAAAGGTGACACACCCAGGTTAGGCATTGTAAATCTCTCTATCTCTCCCTTTTTCTTTTCTTTTTATTCATAAGGGAAGTAATTCCACACAGCTGTGCAGAATTGAAGGCGCTCAGTGTCTGATCTCTGGCTCCTGTGGGTGTATCATTCGTCTGCTCTGTCCCAAGGACCACACAAAGGATCTGTGCTGTCGTCAGTGTAAGCTCAATTTGTTGATCACATGAATGAATGAAAATAGCAACCTAGGAGACCAGAGAGTGGGACTTACTATGAGGCCACGGAGACCAAGGAAATGCGATCTGCTCATAAAGATACATACTTGGTCCCAGAAATGGAATGGAAGGCCTATAAACAGACTCCTGCTTCCATGGCAACTAGATAAACACCCTGCTCCATGTCCACTTGCAGTGGGAAAATGGGCCACTTAGTATATGGTGCTGTGAGCATCAGTTATTTGTTGAAGAAAATAAAAGTTTTCTTCATATTACTCCAACTTGAGTTCTAATGGAATAATATAGCTGCATGCAAAATAAAAAAGTGCAAAATTTTAGCAAAATTTATATTTTTGTCCCAAAGTAAAGGGAGAAGTTTTAGTTAAGACACAATGAGAAAAAATAATAGGAAAAAGTGATAAATGTGACAATATTGAATTTCAAAAAATCTCTATTCATCAAAAGGCACCAAGAATAAAAATGAAAAAAGCTATAAAATGTTTAAAGACACTTGCAGCATGTATAACTGGCATATATTTGGAATCAAACAGCACTCTGGCCTCAGAATCAGCCCTTAAGGCATTCAGATCTGGCTAAAAAGCTCATGAGAGTATTTCAGGCATGGAAAGCCAAGACACTGTGGCAAAAAAACCAAACCAAAACAAAACAAAAAAACAAAAACAAAACACCTAAATGAAAGATGAAAGATCTCTGTGAGTGTGATCCCAGTGGAAAGAACGGGCCATCAAAGAAGGAGGTACCTTTCTCTGAAGGGTGGAGAAAACTTCCACTTTGACTATGACCTTGCCTAAATAAGATTGGAGTTGGCAAACTCACATGGTTTCCATAGCCTTGGCAACTCATGACAAAAGCCTAGGGTGATTACTGACGTCATAAATAACAGTGTCAATTGTTCAATTAACAACAGGAGTCATTGTGCACTTTCTCCCCATGTATGATCTCTGTCCTTAATGTGTTGTACTATGTGAATCAATGGTATAACTAGTACTCAAACAGTACTTTACACTTTGTGTTTCTGTGTGGGTGTGAACTGTTGAAATCTTTACTTAATATATACTAAATTGATCTTCTGTATATAAAGATAATTGAAAATGAATCTTGACCAGTGCCGTGGCTCACTAGGCTAATCCTTTGCCTGCGGCTCCGGCATCCCGGGTTCTAGTATCGGTTGGTGCGCCAGATTCTGTCCCGGTTGCCCCTCTTCCAGGCCAGCTCTCTGCTGTGGCCCGGGAAGGCAGTGGAGGATGGCCCAGGTCCTTGGGCCCTGCATCTGCATGGGAGACCAGGAGGAAGCACCTGGCTCCTGGCTTCTGATCGGCGCAGCTCGCTTGCCTCAACGCGCCCGCCATAGCAGCCACTTGGAGAGTGAACCAACGAAAAAGGAAGACCTTTCTCTTTGTCTCTCTCTCTCTCTCACTGTCTAACTCTGCCTATCAAAAAAAAAAATGAATCTTGATGTGAATGGGATGGGAGAGGGAGCGGGACATGAGAGGGTTGCTGGTGGGAGGGAAGTTATGGGTGGGTGGGGGAAAGCCACTATAATCCAAAAGCTGTACTCTGGAAATTTATATTTATTAAATAAAAGTTAAAAAGAATATAATTTTTGAAAACTACACATTAGAGAGAAAAACGAGAACTGCTCAGAAAAAATATCCCAATGAAAACAACATTTTCTAGAAGAAGAAATATGTCAGATGGCTGTCGTCACCATTAATGGCCAGGGAGAGGCAAATTGAAGCCACAATCATGCTGTTTTATGGCCACCAGGTTGACAAGTCTGATGGTATCAGTGCTGGCAAAGATACAGAGCATAACTAAAGCTCAAATTACACTATTGATGTAAACTAAACTGTCTTAGAGGAAATTTTGGAGTTATAAATATTACATTGATATTGGGTTATATTAAAAATATCAAACGTAGATAAAGATACACACCCTATTCTTCTCGTGGATGTAGCCCATGGAAACAACTTTTTATAGCTGTCTTGATGTAAGGCATGGTTTTGCGTTTTGAATGAAATGGGAATGGAAGGGATGGATTTCAGAGCCATTGCACAGTGCTCCATGCAATCTCATGCTCTGGTCCTAGGGCCCTGTAAGTTGGTGGTGACGTGGAGTTAGCATATAAGCGAAGCACTCTGAATAGTGAGCCTATAGCAGAATGGCAGCTACTCTGGAGCATCATTTAGGCAGCAGACTGTGTGAGAATGAGTCCTCGGCTGTTGTGTGTTATGCTGCTGTGATTTTAAATGTATTATTCATCAAGGCATCACTAGTTTAACTTGAGTGAGAGGAATCAGATGGTCTTTAGGCACCCTATAAAAACGCTCGTACATGTACATAGGAGGTGTGCAGTATGATATTTGAATAACAAACACTTTTAAAAGATTAATTTATTTATTTGAGAGGGGAAGTTTTAGACAGAGAGAGGTCCTCTATCCACTGGTTCACTCCCCAAATGATTGTGGAGTCAGAGCTGGGCTGATCAGAATCTGGGAGCCAGGAGCCTCTTCCGGGTCTCCCACATGGGGTGTGGGGGCCCATGCACTTGGGTCATCTTCCGTTGCTTTCCCAGGCCTAAACAGAAAGCTGGATCAGAAGAGGAACTGCTATAACACAAACCAGTGCCCAAATCCAATGCTGGTGCTGCAGGTAGAAGCTTAACCTAATATACCACAGTGCAGCCCCGAATAGCAAGTATTTTTAATGGAGCTCTTTTATATTATATTTTGTTTTATTTGAAAGGCAGAGAGACAGGGAAAGATCTCCCATTCTCTCACTCCCCAAATGCAAACAACAGCTCCAGGCTAAAGCCAGGAGCTGGGAACTCCACTGGTCTTTTCCATGAGCGACAGGGATCTAAGCATTTGAGTCATGACTGGATTCTTCCTGAGATGTGCTTTAGTAGGAAGCTGGGATGGAAAGTGAACAGGGACGCAAACCCAGGCACCCTGACATGAGACGCAAAGTTCCCAGGTGGTGGTTTGACAAGAGAGGTCCGCTCAACAGAATTTTAAATAGAAAAACTTTAGAAAGAACCTAAAAGTCCACAAAAAGAAGGAGGTGCATATCATGGTACGGGTACACAATGGAGTAAAGCAGTGAGAGCTAATAAATTGGAGTCACATAAATCCATAAGGATGAAATTTAAAAGCAAAATAAGAATCAAAATCATAAATTGAGAACATACATGAATATTGTAGTAGCCATTCTATTATCTGTTTGTATCTAACTATATTAAGATCATATGAACACATATATCACTATCACTTTAGATATTTATGGATAGTTGCTTCAAAATTATGAGTAAATGCATGGAGGTATTAAACATGAAGTTCAAGAGAGCGACCGTACCTGTGAAGGAAGAGAAATGTGACTCAGGAGGAGTTTACCAAAGGCATCAATCACAGCCAGGATATTTTATTTCTGAAGCTTGAGAATTGTATTATTGTCCTTGGCTTCTGAATCTCTTAATTCTCTTAACTTGTGAAGACTATCAACAAAAAACCAAATTTGCAAGAAACTATGGACTATCTTCAAGACTCAGTTCTGTTCTATGGATTGTTGAAAAAGGGAAGAAACATTAGAAAATAAATGTATCCAAAACAAGAAAGGCCCAAGTAGAGTTAAAGATATTCCTTAGAAATGTCTTATGAAAAGTACTTAATTGGATCATAAACAAAGAGTTAGATTCTTGTCATCAGTGATGAGCCAACCAAAAGGCAGTATCAGTATTTCCAAGAATGCCAGTGGGTCAGATCCAATAAAGCTTTTCTCTCTAAAAATTGGATATTTCATAATGTAAATAAACCATCATATACATCCTAATGGGAGGAATAATTTCTTGGCTTCCTTATACATATGTAAAGTGTTAGGATGGGTTTAGTTTTCAAGACTTGGGGATTTTCTTTATAGTGCTTAAAGTTTCAGAAGAAATGCATCTTTATTCCCAACATTTATAAACTGTATATATATATACATATATATATATATATATATATATATATATATATATAGAAGTACTTCAAAAAGTTCATGGAAAATGAAATTAAAAGATGTTTGTTTTGGAGCAAGAAACTGAAATTAATGCATATGGTTCATCTGAAACAGTTAATGGAAAATGCATATTATGAAAAAAACCAGGGGTGGATTTCAAAATGTTTCTGCACTAGAATAAATATGTTTTCATTCCACTTTTTTCACAAACTTTTTGAAATAACTCGTGTGAGGAGGAAATCCTAACAAGCTGTCGAATGGATGCCTGCGGTGGGGCGACCAGCAGGCTTGACAAACAGAGAGACAGCAAAGTGGGTGGAATGACAGCAAGAAATGTTGAACTTGGAGTTAGGAATTTAAGCCAGGCGTTGGTGCTGACTTCACTGGTCTCAGCATGGTGAGCAAATGATCTCATTTATCTGTATAAAATTCCTTCCCCAACACAATGAGGAATTAAGACTAAATATTTTCTATGACCATTTCCTGTCTTGAGGATGGTCTAAATCAGGCATTCTCACTCTAATCCTTCCTACATAAGAGAGAGCAACTCAATAAAACGTAGTTCTTCCTGAGCAAAGCTGATGGACAGCTGACTTTGTTGTTAGTGGACTCAGTTACTTTCTCTTTTTCTTTTTTAAATATTTATTTATGTATTTGAAAGAGAAAGAGAGGGAGGGAGAGACAGAGCAAGAGAGAGGGATGGGGAGCAGGAGTGGAGAGATCCTTCATCTGCTGGCTCATTCCCCAAATGGCCACAACAGCTACGGCTGGGTTAGCCTGAAGCCAGCCAGGATCCCGGAGCTTGCTTTAGCAGTGAGGGATCCTAAGAAGAGGAGCCAAGACTCAAAAAAAAATAGAGTTTTTTTTTTATTGCCTTCACATGTAATAGAATATTTTAAAATTCCTTTTTTTCCATTTTACAGTCCTTGAAAATTTTTTGTGATGCTGTACCATCAGGATATTTATTTTCTGATTACTCCCAATAGACTGTGGGCTAAAGGTAGACAAAGCTTTCTGTCTGTTACATTCATGTTACATTCTCAGAGCCCAGAAAAGTACTTGTCACAAACAAGAATATTCCATAAATATGCATTGAATGAATGCATAGATTACAAATGCAGAAACATCAGAATCATCAGGAGAATTTCAGGTAGTCATAGTTGAACATTTATTTATTTATTTATTTATTTGAAAGGAGAATGAGGGGAGGGGGAAAGAAAAAGAGAGAGAGAAAGGGAACTATCTTCCATGCACTGGTCCATGCTCCAATAGCCTGTAGCAGCCAGGCCTGGGCCGGGCTGGAACCAGGGACTGGGATCTCCATACTGGTCTACCGTGTGGGTCATCATCTGGTGCCTCCCAGGCATGTTAGCAGGGAGCTGAGTTGGGACTGGAATGGGACTAGGTCCTAGGACAGAGGTGTATCTGGGATACAGGTGTCAACAGTAGTGGCTTTGCACATTGTGCCACAATGTCCACTCCTAGACAAATATGCTTGCAGTTTGGAAGAAAGACCTTTTGGAGAACAGGAATTAGAGTTTTTCTTTGTTTTCTAACTCACAGGATGTTAATCAGGCTTGAAGAAGAACATATCCTTTGGGGAGCATTTTTTTTTTCTAAATTTGAATGTTTTGTAAACCTCATCTAGCATTATCTTAAAGTTGTCATCAAAGATGGATTCCATCTCATGATATTATTTCAGGAGGGGATTATTATAACAATATTTAAATATAAGGTGGATTTCCACGAGGATTCTAATACAATTCAAAAGTAGCAAATGCAAACGTTCCTTAATCTGTTCAGTATAAAACAAAGTAGCAACACATCACAAATACCCCGGCCCTACTTCAAATGAACACCTAATTACCAATGTTTATATATTATTCCAAGTTCTCATTCATCTTAATCCAGACCACTATTTAATCATGATGGATGGTGATAGCGGCAGCATTTGTGGTGCAGGCTTTGATCGCCTATGATTCCTCTGTAAAATTATTATGATGAATAACACTTGTCAATGATTTTTGAATGAGACAAATCCAAAACTAATTTGCTATCTACAATCCAGATGTAATTGGCTCTGTATCATAAATCTTCCATGAAAATATTCTTTGGTTCCATTCTGTCAACAAACAAAAGTATTCTTCATAGTTTCACTCCCCAAGAAAAACAATAGAGCATAATTAGAAGGGAAGCGAGAAAGTGCATAGTTGACTTGAATACAAAAACCAGAAAGCGTCTCGGTCAAATTGGCTGCACAAATGGATCTCTGTTATCAGAATCATTATAAATTGTATCTCTCCAGTTTTTGTCCAAGGACTCAATACTTTAAGATAACCATAAAATATTTTACCTTCACACTAAATTTGAAAATTAAGCAATGCTTAAAGAGTGTTGCAGAATTTGAAAATGACTTATGTCTTATCTATTTTGAAATAGATGGGAGTTCAGGTACAAAATATTGAAGGAAGAAAAGATGAAATTTACTAAAGCAGTACAATGAACATACAATTATTAATTTTTTTGTTTTATTTTCTGGCAGGAGTGATTAATCAAATTTAGTGATTAATCAACCATGGCATCAACAAAGCATAGACTATGGTTTCAAGCCATGGCTAGAAAACATCATACTAAGGCACCCTACTAAGGCTTCCCGACAGCAGCACCAACTCTGAAGAGTATGCCAGTGTGCATGTGTGTGTCCACATGCACATACACATGTAGTATGTGAAATGGAGAGCCTTGTTTGGAAAGGGAAATAGTGAGGAATCCCGCTTGAGGATGTGAATAAATCCTGCCATTCCATTTTTTTTAAAAAAAGATGTAAAATGATGATTTTTCATTGGTGTGTCAGTAACCTTTTCTGCCTATGTAAGAAACAAAGCACTCTTTATTATGAAAATTTCCAGAACTGATAAAATATATCCATATACTCAAAACCTGAGTATATGGAATGAGCATCTTGACCAATCAGCACTGCCTTCCCAGCAGAGCAGCAAATCTCTGGAATGAAATGTGCCCAAGCACAAATCTCATTTCTTTCCCCACAGTACATTCCCTTGCACTGTTTTTCATCTAATCCATGCTTGCAAGCTAACCTCACATAATAACACTATTAATAATGCTTAGCACTTACATAGTGCATTCTGTCTTCAAACTACCAAACATCCATGAAATTGCTAATGCGCACTGAAAAACCTCAGCAGGAGTGTAAAATTTCAGCTTCTTTTAAGAGAAACAAACATATTTTATTAGTAATTTTTGGATGATATGTTTAACCTGTTTTTTAAAAATATTTTTTGCTTGTCATAGAAGAGGGATAATGTTCATTGTGGGAAGTACATGAGCCTGTAACTGGCTAACACAGATGATTAAATGCTGGGGTTGAAGCCTAGGCTTTTGATAACTGATAGAGCCATTTATGACCTTGTATACTACTCCACTGTGGGACATTAGGCCTTAAATAACATCAACCATGCGCTTTTATTGAAAAGATAGGACAGAAAAAGAAAATGCCCTTTCAGATGTGGGAAAATGTACATAAAGAACCCCATGGAAATGTCATAAATACACATGAATAAAATTATATGTTATTGTTCTTTAATAAATTTGGGAATAGGGTGTCTCTTGGAAGCTGGGTAGTTTTCAGACAGAAAACATAAAGGAATCATTCTTCTATCTGTAGGCCCAAAAACTGCAGGTGTCTGTCATGGCCTTGGTGCCCACTGCCATACCAGTGACTCTAGCAACCTGCAAAGCGACTTGGTGCTTGTGCTGCAATTCTGCTTTTATTGAACAAGGTGTCCTTAATTGGCAATTTGTCAAAATCACACTGAACAATACCGGAGGGTGGCCAATATCATACAAATGTCGACACTGTTAGAGGCATTGAGTGTGAGATGAGGCTGGAATGGTGCCAAGGAGCGAAAGAAAACCACATGCATTGCTTTGCATAGATCCACAGAATGTAAAGATCATTGCTGCTCAGGTTGCTACTTAAAATATGGTTCATCAGCTTCTTAATCCTTGTTATATTTTCCCTGACTGTTAACAGTTTACTACTGAATTGCATTCCTTGGGTAAAATATGAAGAGGTCCAGAAGCAAGATTGATAGTGGAATGTGATTAAAACACTTACAGGAAGTAAGTGACATAAGTGGCTGTGGAGTAGAAACATGTTTCCACTTCTATTACTACTACTGCTGTTACTACTCAGTTCTCTATGCATATTGAGTTATTTGCTTCTTACCCCAGTCCTACGAATAAAATTCCATTATTATTCTTATTTTGAAGTTGAAGAGACTTAGATTTAAAAACTTTAGCATGCTCCTGGGTGGAAGAGCCAAGTTCTAAATCCAGTGCCTATGATTCCAGAAGGCCAACATTTATTATCAGGCCATGCCTCAGCAATCAATGACCCAAGCCAATAGCTACCACTTACTGACTGTTGATTTACTTAACAGGGACTCGATAATTACAAAAATCTTATATACTAACTCCAAAATGCATGAATTCCAAGAAAATCAGGAACAAATAACTTATATTTCTGCTGTCTGATTCTAAAACCTGTTCTTCTATTAAATATATGTAAGCAGTTTTGTCACGTCAACTTTGGAAGATTCCTGCAGTTTTGAGTACAGATCTTGTATTTTCAAACACATTGAGGGAAAGGTAAGTGATTTGTTGAAAGTTCCAGGATGAGGGGGTATTACAGCCTAGGTGGAAATCCCTTCATTTTTGTGGTAAGACTATCTCTTCTGGGGCCAGCGCTGTGGCTTAGCGGATAAAGCTGCTGCCTGCAGTGCTGGCATCCCATACGAGCGCCAGTTCAAGTCCTGGCTGCTCCATTTCTGATCCAGCTCTCTGATATGGCATGGAAAGCCATAGAAGATGGCTTAAGTCCTTGGGCCACCTGCATGGGAGACCTGGAGAAAGCTCCTGTCTCCTGGCTTCAGACTGACACAGCTCTGGCTGTTGCGGCCACCTGGAGAGTGAAGCAGTGGATGGAATGACCTCTCTCTCTCTCTACCTCTGCTGATCTGTAACTCTGTCTTTCAAATAAATAAATCTTTTTTAAAGGCTATCTTTTCTCCGTGTGTGGTAACGTTATTCCTCAATACCTAAAAGAGGAAGTGTTCCTGGAGACAAAGCAATAAATGTTTGAGATGCTCTAAAACCTGTTATTTTTACAATGAGGCACATAAAATTTTTACTGCTTTAAATGACAAGGAATTAATGATTAACATCCAATGTGTCAAAATCTCACAGCTGTTGCTAATGGTTTGAATAGATAATTAAAGATTGGTCAAGTAACTGATAAGTATTATTACATTTATGTTAGGGGCTCACATTTTTTGAGTGCTTACCATGTTCTAGGCACTCTCTTAATGCTATCTTCGGAGTAGTCATTCTACATAGGGACAATTAGCATTGATATTTACAGAATGGGAAACTGAGGCACAGGGAGATTAAGTAAGCTGATCAATGCACTTGGTGGGGTTGAAGTTGGAGCCAATAACCTTAACTGTCTGACTTCAGTGAGAAGTTTCACATCATCTTGTCTGAAACTGCCTCTTGAATACATTTATGATTTTAAGTAGATGTTGGAAATTTAATACCAATGGCTTTCCCTTGGTCCCAAAGGAAGTTGCAAAGTATTACAAAGAGATAATACATATTGAAAGAACTATCTAGAAAGATGATTTAGATGGTCTGGGAATAGCATTACATAGGGCACTTCTTCTACTTAACTTGGTCAATGTTGTTTGATAATGGATGAATATTTTTCTAACTAGGAACAATGTCACTGTCTAGAGTAACTTCAGGTTATTCCAGTAGATCTCTCTATGGTAGAATACACACCTCCGGCTGGTGCTGTGGCTTAACAGGCTAATCCTCTGCCTTGCAGCACCGGCACACCGGGTTCTAGTCCCGGTTGGGGCGTCGGATTCTATCCCGGTTGCCCCTCTTCCAGGCCAGCTCTCTGCTATGGCCCGGGAAGGCAGTGGAGGATGGCCCAAGTCCTTGGGCCCTGCACCCGCATGGGAGACCAGGAGAAGCACCTGGCTCATGGCTTCGGATCAGCGAGATGTGCTGTCCGCAGCGGCCATTGGAGGGTGAACCAACGGCAAAAAGGAAGACCTTTCTCTCTGTTTCTCTCTCTCACTATCCACTCTGCCTGTAAAAAAAAAAAAAAAAAAAAAAAGAATACACACCTCCACAAATGATTTTCTTTCTCCTAATGCAGATTTTCTTGATATTGTAAAATCATTTCTTACACTTCTGTACAATATAAAAATTATGAGAATCACTGATGTGCATTATTAATGATTATCATAGACAGATAAAGTGATAACCATTTTAATTCATACAGGCCCTTTCATTGCAAAGTGTCTCACTGGTCTTCTGTTTACAAAAAAGTAGGAAAATTTTTCAAGATGTAAATTGATTGCATGGACAGATGTACAAAAGTCATTGAGATTCAAAGTACCATCAACCACATTCTACAGATAATTTGCAGGTGGCTCTGTTTCACAGTACAAATGTCAATCTCATACAGATGCTCACTGCACTCTGTAGCTCCCAACTGGGAAACACGTTCTATATGTTCATCTGAGCATTTCCTTCAGAATAGTGAGCTTATTATCAATTAAAGCATGCGCCCAGGAAATACAGTCCATGTTCAGAATTTGATCACGTACAAAGTTAAGTAACTTCTGACCTGCATTTCTAATGTAGCAGAGGAGTACAGTGTAACCTGAGACTAACATGCATTTTCATTTTAAGATATATTGGGGAACTGATATATGGGTGAGTTTGTTCATTGATATTCATTGCCACAATATACTAGTAAAAGAGAATTCAGAGCCTCATTGGCCTATAAACCTTTTGACCAATAAACCTTCGTTAAGTTCATACTTCTGAGGTGATTGGCAGGTGGTTCTGCTAAGTTTGATGGGACTAATTTCCATGCCTTGGGGTTAGTAGCTGATGGATGATCTGGAAGTGTTTGGCCTCGGTGGCTGAGTCATCTTTTCTCTGATGTTCCAGCAGGCTAGCCTAGTCATTTCATTGCAAAGTGTCTCATTGGTCTTATGACAGTAGCTGAGGGCAGTTGTAGGGATGGGCACAACTGAATCACACTGTTGCAGCTTCTGGTTGTAACACATCTGCTAACAACTCTTTGCCCAAGACTTAAAAATGGACTGAGCCCAAAGGCAAATGCTATCAATTCTTCTGCATCTACCATGAAAAATGTTGAAAAGTTATGTGGCAGAGTGTGTAAATACAAGACAAGGTGAACTCTTGGATCCATTCATGTAAACTAGCATAATCTTTACTCGTAGCCACATTATTTAAGTTCTAATATTTACAATTTTCTTTCCATCCATTATCACCATTAATAGTATCGGTCTCAGGGGCTTCAAAATTCTATAACCTTACATAGTTTTGGATAAATATTATGTTAATCAAGAGAATTATAAAATAACAAATGGGGAAACTTTAAGATGCTAGTTGGTATAGCAGAATGCCTGATTGCAACTTCCTGCTTATGTGAACACTGACAGGCGAGAGTCGTGGCCCAAATGGTTGTGTTCTCACCACCCATTTGGGAGATCTGGACTGAGTTTGCAGCTCCCACGTTCAGCCCAGCCCAGCCCAGTTCCTGCCCAGTCCTGGTCATTATAAGCATTTGGCAGGTGAACCAGTAGATGGAGGCTCTCTGTCTTCTCTGTCTCACAGACTTTCAAAAAAACTAATAGGTACATGAAAATAAAACAGACAAATTATATGGTCTCTGACACATTAGCTGTATATCAGATTGTATTTTTAAAAATAGCCTCCATAATAGAATTAGTTTCCTACCTTGAAGAGAATAGAGAAATGAAAGAACAAGTTGGGCTTAGAATAGAGAAATGAGGGAGCAAGTCCTAGATCGCTTGCTGACAATAGCAATATCACATGAATACTTAGCAAACCGTTTCAACCATTAGATAACAACTTAAGAAAACATTTACCAGAAGGTCCAATGCCTTCTATAAATTTTAAGAATCATGTATTTGAAAACACCTCTTAAATATCTAACATGGTGTAGTTTGTTTAGCCAGTAAACTTAAGCACAACCATCTAAAATGTTTTTAGTTTCTTTCTACCAACAAGTCTAAAACATATGATACACAGATTCAGGTCCCACAAATTAAAATGTATCTTTGATTGATTTTAGCAGCTTAAATTTATGGACAATCTTATCTATAAGCCTTTTAAAATAAAACTCTTAATAAAATTTCCCCATGTGGACATACAATATGTACACACATATAACATAGCATAATAGACCAATATAGCAATTTTAATAATAGCTTTTAAAATCTTTAACTCTTTTTGTAGATTGCCAATTGATTTGAATTGCTTTTTCTTTTTAGTAACCTCAGTTAACCATACTTTCTCTCAGTTGGTACTGTTAATACATTATTGGCTTCATCTGTTTACAGAGCCATCCCAAAGTACTGAATACAATAAAAGTGGCTGGAAAAAGTCCATAGGAACCTATAGGAGGACAGCTAAACACAGAACCAACAACGCTTTAGTTTTATGAGCAGCAGATCATATATAACTGTGGATGACAAAAGACTTTAAGTCGCCATGTTTAAAATTATAAACTCATCAACCAACAAGAGGCACTTGCTTACTTGACATTATTTTTGAAAGCACCTGTAGGATTTTACAAGTATTTAACCCTTTAAGCCTCTGGGGCTTTCTCATTAAGATAATTATCATGTCTAGTAACACAAGATCATTAGACTTTTTAATTCTCAAACATTTGTATTAATAGCATTTTCCATTATAGAAACTTAAAGTCTGGTACCACATCACATCTTGACAGTACTTCTAATATACTCCAAATAGACTGATTAGTTGGTGTCTCTATAAGATGAGAGACATAGGTCCTTCGATTTTTTCAGTTGGGCCCAAACTGGAAAAACCAAAGTCCAGGATTTACTGGAAATTTTAGAGACCAGATTGTTTGAAACTTTGATTTTTTGAATGCCTGTCAAGAATGCCAAGAAGGCTCAAAATCCAAAATATCTGGTTGAAATAAGAGTTCTTAAAATCATGACATAACATAGACCAAATTTGATCATTGTTACAAGGTGATTATTCAAATTTTTGAAAAAAGCACATATTTAAGTAACCCATAGCTCTTAATAAAAATTCAGCTGTTTTTGAACAATTAGAATTTAACAGACATCAAGAGAACATAATAGATTACTTTAACACATTGCTTTAACAGAGCATCAGAGTTTAATTCTATGTCAAAGAGAAATTGAACTTCCTGTGATCTTTTGCTGTGAGGTTTCCTTCCTTTACCTTCTTTCATATTGGTGACCATGTTTCTGTGTTTCTGTGTGTAAGACATCTTGAAGCATCTTTTGCAGGGCAGGATGAGTGGCAACAAATTCTTTCAGTTTCTGTTTGCTATGAAAAGTCTTAATTTCACCTTCATTCACAAATGAGAGCTTTGCAGGATATAGTATTCTGGGCTGGCAGTTTTTCTCTCTTAGTACCTGGGCTATGTCTCGCCATTCCCTTCTAGCTTGTAGGGTTTCTGATGAGAAGTCTGCTGTGAGTCTAATTGGAGATCCTCTAAGAGTGATCTGACGTTTCTCTCTTGCACCTTTTAGGATCTTTTCTTTATGTTTCACTGTGGTGAGTTTGATTACAACATGTCGTGGTGAGGATCTCTTTTGGTCATGTTTATTAGGGGTGCACAATTTAATCTTTAGACCTTATAAAAGAGATGGCTAACATTTTTCTGAAATAGCATAGCCAAAATAAGAACTCAAATAATAATCTCATAGCTAGATTCACTTCGCCATCAGCGAAGTATACAGTAAGTAGAAAAAACCTCCCTTTCAGACCAAAGGGAAAGAAAGTTTTAAAGTGAGAATATAATTTTCCTCATGGGCATTGTCTACCTTAGAAAAACTACTACAGAACATGCCTGTGACTATAGACTTGTAGTTCAGTCCACCGAAGATTAGAGATGGGAAACGGGCACTCCCTTGACTTGCATTCTCTGGTCTGCTTTAACACAAACCAGGAGGAAAAGAAAGCTCGGCATCAGAAGCAATGGGTGGCAGGCCTATTAATGGCTGATCTGTACAGTGATCTGCCCTCAAGGAGACCCAACAGGCCAGTCCACTGCAGTGGCTTTCAATGTGGTAAGCCTGGGCTTCAGCAGAAGTCAGCTTGTGAAGAGCCCTGGCAGCTCTGCCAAGAGTTGGATCACTGGAAATGGACCTGCCCTGGAGTCGAAGGATGCCCAGGTCAGAGCCACAGATCTTATTGGCTCGAAGCTGAAAAGCCCTTCACTCAGCCCAACTTCCAAAGTGACCACTGCAGCTGAGGGGATGGTCAAGTAGGGTCAGCAACATTGCAGGCAGAACTGTAAATTTCTTGTTAGAGATGCCCCCTGCCTTTACCTGGCCAGCTCTCCTCCCAGGCCAGCCAAGTAATGAAAGTCAACAGAGTGCCTTCCCCTAGGAGGTTCACACCTCCCTTAGGATATACCCGATGTGAAGAGATAGATAGGTCTGGGCCTCTGAATTTACAAGGCCTAAAGCCCACCAGATTATTATCAAGCCCCTTCTATCAGGTTCTATTTGCCTCTCAATCAGAAAACTTCATTGTAGCTTAGACAGCACCTTTCTTAGCTCCTCTAATAATGACTCTGTCCTTTGTTCTAGGCCCTGTCTAGTGCACTTGGGCCTCATTCCTTTGTAATCATAACCTCTACTCTACCACCAATGGCTCTACTCCCAACCTGTGTGTACTGATGGTCCTCTTCCCCACTTAATGCTGTATAATTGTTCAAACTTGGTAAATGCCACTCCTAGGATCATTGGTTACTATCCTCACTCTGTCTTTTATGACCTTGTCTAAATATGATCAGAGTCGGCAAACTTGGAAGGCTTCCATAGCCTTGGCAACTCATGACGACAGCCTAGGATGGTTACTGGCACCATAAACTAGAGTGTCAATTTGTTGGGTCAACAACAGGAGCCACTGTGCACTTGCTCCTCATGTGGGATCTCTGTCCTTAATGTGCTGTCCATTGTGATTTAATGCTATAACTAGTACTCAAACAGTATGTTTCACTTTGTGTTTCTATGTGGGTGCAAACTGTTGAAATCTTTATACTAAATTGATCTTCTGTATATAAAGAGAATTGAAAATGAATCTTGATGCAAATGGAAGGGGAGAGGGAGCAGGAGGGGGGAGGGTTGCGGGTGCGAGGGAAGTTATGGGGGGGGGGAAGCCATTGTAATCCATAAGCTGTACACTGGAAATTTATATTCATTAAATAAAAGTTAAAAAAAAATAGCCTCAACAATATTTTGGTGGAACCTGGCTACCATGTTATGAGGTATTCAAATACGCAAAGTCATGTGAAAATATTCTACCCCAAAATATAGCTAAGCTCTCCATCAGCGTCTATCACAAGAGATCTTAGTGAATACACTTTTACATTGAAGCCCCTAGACTTCAAGTTTTCTAGTACAGTGCATATGTTAATTTGAATAAGGAAAACTAGAAGGCATTGTGCAGTCATCAGTTCATTCAGATTCTGAAACCCCTCCAGGAAAAACGCCCTGCAACGGGTGTGTTCCTTGTTTAATCCTTGGTTCCATAAACTGGGAAGAGTGAAGCTTCTTTAGACAAAGCCAGTGCTGTTTTTTTCACATGCAACTCTCCTTTCTGATTTGTTTTTTGTTTTCAGTAGCTATTGAGATTGTATTTATTTTGCAAATGCATGTAGCTTAAAAACTCTGTATGTTTTCTGTGTGTCAGATTTAAGTTTACTACATGCACCAAAATCTATATCCCAGTTCCTTTCAAGACATCTCTACGTCTTTAGACTGAAGTACTGGTATCTTTGACATGCCAGGCTGTTAGGAGACAACATTAAGAATCCGAGGCGAGGCGTCCATTTGTCTATCCAAGGAGATTGACTAGGTGCCAATTCAATTCGTTTACAAGTCTTAACAAAAGGTCTTACAAGTTACAAGTTATAGGTTACAAGTCTTAACAAAGACCTTTCATTTGGTCTTTACCCAAAGCTTTTGTATTAATTTAATCTTTCATTTGCTTGCAAGGCTAGAGGTAAGGATGACTCCTTTTCTCCCAACCAGCGATTTCCAGAATCCCTGAGCTCTCCATATGTCTGCTAAGTGCTCTTGGAAACTGCCCAGTTTTATCATGAATTTTTCTTTTAGGAACTTATAATGAATAACAAAAAGCAACCAACAGATGTTCTCAGCACTTTACTCAGAGCTCTGCTAAGTCATGTCCAAAGCTGCTTAGGTGTGTTTTCCCACTTTTAGGTTCTGTGTGGCAATTTTACTAAATGTTTTACATACAACTTCATAACTCAGGTTGCCGTATTTTATTTTGCCTATAGCAGTTTTCCTCAGTCTTCTTTAATGATACACCTTCCACCTATCTCCTGGCTCCAACATGAATGGATCATATTTTGGTACAGGAGCAATATTTTCAATGCATTTTTTTCAACATTTACTTATAGCCTTAGTTGCAACGTGGAGCAAACAATACAGACCTTTTGTAGTAAAGAAGCATCATAATTTCTTGCTCACATGATTGGAGAGAATGTACCAGAAACTATTCATCCAACATTGGGGTTCCCTAGTTATCAAGTAATTTAGCATGGCCTTATCTGCAAAATTCAGAAACCTCAGGTCTCTTCAACGTTGTTTGTAATCTTTTATCAAGTTAGCCCAGGTATGCTCATTTTTCTTTAAACTTTTATTTATTTATCTGAGAAGGACAAAACAGGAGAGAGAAAAGAGAAAGAGAAAGAGAGAGAGAGAGAGAGAGAGAGAGAGAGAGAGAGAGAATACTCCCCAAGAGCCAGGGTGGAGCCAGAGAGAGCCAGGAGCTGGAAACTCAGTCCAGGCCTGCCATATGTGTGGCAAGGACCCAACTACTTGAACCACCACCACCCACTGTCTCCCGGGGTCAGCACTGGAAGAAAGTTACAATTGGGAGCTACAGCTAGGAAATGAACTCAGGTACAACCTGGAACACAGGTACCTTAAATGCTAGGCCACATGCTTGCCCCCAGAGATACCTTTTTATCTAAACCTGGTAGATTTCCTTCTCTACAGGTACAAACATTTGATGATGTTCCAATGGGTTCCACTGGTCAATGAAACATTTGATTCTGCAATTAAACCATATTAAATAAAACAGCAAATTTTATTTCACTGGGGGGCCTCTTTCTGCTCCTTTACAGATATATTTTATTTTCTTATACTGTTTTGCTTGAATCAGGCTTTCCTGATTGCGACAGAGCTGGATTGTACTTTCCAACACCATAAAAAGGGTTAGACATACATCCATATGTTTAATGTATGGCTGCATGTTCTTTGATCAGTCAAGATTTTCCTAAGGAATAGATTGCATTGCCCTGGAACGATGGCTGGAATGGAGTCACTAGTTGTCACCAAAGCTGTCCTGTAAGAAACCACCCAGCTTGGCATAAATGTCCATTTTATTTTCTTTAAAAAGGTGGCTGAAATATATGACAACCTTTTAGCCTTCTGTGGCCCTTTATCTTCTGAAGTGGTCACTGAAGAAAAGCAAATTAAAATTCAGAACATTTCCTGTCTGAGCTTCTGCCAGACCATGCATTCGAGCCGAGGCACAAGCTGGGTTCTCAATGGTCATGAAACAATCCTTTGTGTCTGACTCCAGTCATCCTTTAAGCAATCTCTTAGCAACAAACATTTATTCTTTTTTTAAAAGATGTAGTTATTTATTTGAAAGTCAGAGTTACACAGAGAGAGAAGGAGAGACAGAGAGAGAGAGAGGTCTTCCATCCACTGGTCCACTCCCTAATTGTCCGCAAAGGCTGGAGCTGCCCTGATCTGAAGCCAGGATCCAGGAGCTTTTTCCAGGTCTCCAACCTGGGTGCAGGGGCCCAAGGACTTGGGCCATCTTCCACTGTTTTCCCAGGCCATAGCAGAGAGCTGGATCAGAAGTGGAGCAGCTGGACATGATCGGGCGCCCATATGGGATACCCGCTTTTACCCGCTCTATACGCTACACCAAAGCACCAGCCTCCAAACATTTATTCTTAATCAGCAGCATCCCAGCATGTGAAACACCTAAATCATTAAAACCTTTGGTACTTTAAATGAATTAGTACTAATAATAGGCATAAACTTATTTAAGGTTTTCGATCCTTCCTTCCTTCCCTCTTACCTTCCTTCCTCCCTTCTTTCCCTACCTCCCTCCCTCTTTTCTTCTTTTTCTTTGGATTTCATTTTTCCTATTGTTCTCTCTTATATTTTTATTTATTACATGGTAAAGAATCAGTTTTCCTTGTAGAATGGATATTTTAAATACCTGAAATTATGTGGTCTTAATTCAAAGTCATTAAAGCTACAAGAATATTTATGCAATCTGAAAATAAAATGCACAGACCTATAATTTCTAGCCTGGATTTCTCACTTCATTTTCTATTTTAAATACTTTTCTGCTTTTTCAAAAAATGTAGTATAAAAGAACTAGATAGTTCAACTATGACAGAGAAGAATAAAGTGATACAAATTAATCTACTAAATTTTAAGGTTTATCACACTACTACCATAATCAAGGGAATATCACATATCTCAAAAGAACAAAATAAAGAACCAGAAAATATCCCATGCTGGTAGAGACAAGTCATTTTTTAAAAAAATCTTTCCTTTGAAATGTAAATGTGCGTGTGCACATGCGCGCACACACACACAAAGTTGGGGAAGATTAAGAGAAAGAGACCTCCTATCCATCGGTCTTGGTGTACTGGGGATTCTGGATGCTATTTCCTATTGTGACATTCATGGACAGGACAAGCAGTCGGAACCTAGCAAAAGTCCAGGAAGAGAATTTTAGGGATAGAGTCCCCCTTTTAAAGAACTTCCTCAGTATATATTAAACAAAACATCAGCTACAGACTTGGGGCATATTTGAGTCTGAGTAAGTACAAATATATTAGCAACAGACCCAGGCAAAGTATAGCTTAGGGTGCTATCCAATGCTAAAATGACAGAAGTATCTATAGGCTCAGAGAAAATAAATCAACTGCTTAAAATTTCTAGGAGAGCCATGACCAAAGGAGGAGAGAGGGGAAGAGGATACTCATTTCACAGTCATTCTCCATTCCATCTTGCAATGGTAGACAACAGCTCAGTCTGGCATAATGTGGGGAGTTTCTATATTTTTTCTTTCTTAGCTCTGCGTGAGAATTGGAAAACGATGAATACATCTTTGTTTAGTACCATGACAACCATCAGACTTTTAAGGATATGTTTTATTCATTTTAATAAGCCCTACTAATGTCTGTAGAAAATATAGACATCATCTTTCCTTGGTCTTTTGTGCTAAAAACCATGTTACTTTTATATATTTGCTGAATTTTTTATGTATTTGCAGAAAGCAGACATTTTTAAATGATTGAAGGTTAAATTATACTGTTAGAGAATCTTCACTTTTAATCTAGCAGGAATCTGAGAACTTCGTGTTGAATTCTTGGCTTGTTCAGTGGTTTCGTTTACTTTTCTGGGAGGAAGGACATTGGATTAGAATGGAAACAATAAGGTGTGTGTGCGTGTGTGTGTGTGTATTTATTATAGGAAATTGGCTCAGAAGCCCATAACAAGGAGGGATGATGGTACAGTTAGTCTTGGTCTGAGTTCAAAGTCAGGAGAAAACCAATATCTCAACTCAAAGACAGGCAGAGAGAGAATTCTTTCTTACCTAGCTTTTATTCTATTGATGTCATCAAAGGATTGAATGAGGTCCACCTGCAATAAACATGATAATCCGATTTAGTACATATATTGATTATATTGTTATTGTCATCCAGAATCATTCTTACAGATGTACCCAGATAAAAATGTTCAACCAAATGTCTGGGCATCCTGTGACCCTGTCAACTTGGCATGAAATTACCTGTCATAGACTTATTCTGCCATGACCATTGGTTCTATCTATCTATCTATCTATCTATCATCTATCTGTTTATCTAATTTTACTACAAATGGAATATGAAGAACATTATAAAATAAGACAAGCAAAAATATGATTTCTTTTTATTAAAGGATTCTTGATACTGTTATTTTCTTATTTTTTCCACCAATTTTCCCATCTTTTTGGAAGAAGAAACTTAGAGAGACATCACTGTGCTATTTAAAATGTAATATTTCTCATCTTTTACTCATTTAAATTTTTCTGGTACCCCTGAATAAAATAATCATTTGTCCACTTAGTCTCTGTAGAAGTACAGTCACCATGGTATCAAGGAACGCTAGACAGTCCACAGGTAAGTGTGGGTATATCTGGAAGGAGTGAGAGATTTTCCTATATTACATCATTATAGCCAGCAATGGTTAATTTCGTTACTGTTCAGTCAGTGTAAAATAGATTAAGAGAAGCAATAATAATAGATGTTATGCCTCTAATAAATCACCATATGCAGTTGCCCTCTTGAAAGAGTAAACTGTATTCATTTAAACATTTATTTGTGTCATTTATTTAACATGCATTGGTGAAACACTGGTTTAATTCAAGACACTGAAAATTCATGAAAGAAAATGTAAAGATAAATAAAATACTGTATTTTAGGATTTAGCAGCATATAGATGCAGGGCAGCAAGTAGCAATAAGGTTTAAATGCTAATATTCAGGTATCCTATTCAATATGAAGGAAGGGGTAATTGATGGATAGTTGGCTTGAAAAAATTTTTGGGAATCTTGGCAGGTAACACTCAAAAGGTCTGCAAATGGTAATAGGGCTTTGGACAGAATTATTTGAACCAGGAAAATATTTCTGATCTCTGATTGGGACTGGAAAAAGCAGAGAACAATGAAGAAATAGGTCAATTACCAGAAGTGGCATTTTGGGATGGAACTCCATTTAGAAGAACTGGAGCACATGATGTGAGAAACCAGATGTTTGGAATAAGGTCAGAGCCCTTTCATTGGAAATATAGTACTGTATCAGAGTCAGATTATTAACCAGGGCAATCTGATGATCAGTCAAAAATTCTGTCAAGCTCGAAGGGTCTCAGGCATTACCCATTTCAGCTTAGATTTGGTCTTGGGTCCTGAATGCTCTGCTGGGCCATCGGTGGGATTTCTTGCCCCATGCATTGTCTCAGGAAATAATCGTGGGAAATGATTTTATCAACAGAATGTTATTAAACATAATGCATAATAACGTGCTTTACTTATCTAGCATTGTTGTGTAAGAAACCATTCCCCAAATTAGCAACTTAGAACAAAAGTCACTTTATTTTTATTTTTTCACACAAGGCTATCCCAGATTCAAGGGGTGTATGTATAACAAACATTTCGAAGAAAGTTGTACAAAAGGACAGGTGGAATCATTGTGGCCTTCTTTATAAACTTTCAGACAAAGGCATAAAAATATTCCATATTGGGTTTGGCTCTCTTCTTACTTTAACTGACTACTATCACATACCTCAGCTATCCTAACAGAGGATGAGACACGTGAACAGAGCAAGATCACCCATCGTTCCTAAATTAGACTAGTCAGCAATCAGTTTGTTCAATCAGAGCCCACCCAAGACCAACTAGTTCTCACCCAGCTGGCTGCAGATGCATTTGTGAACTCATTTGACACATCAGAATTACTCAACCCCTAAAACTCATGCACAATCATAAATTGTGCTCCCATCCAATGAATCTTACCATATTTTGACAACTTATACAGATGGTTCAGCCTATGATTTTTTTGAACTTCATGATGGTGTGAAAGAAATGAGCATTCGGTAGAAAACTGTACTTAAAATTTTGAGTTTTGGTCTTTCCCTGGGTAAGTGATAGGTAGATCTTTACACTTTTGTGATGCGGGGCAATTGTGGTGTCAGTGAGCCATGTTCACAGTTAGCCATGTGAACATAGAGTTAAACAGCTGATACTGTATTCTAGAGTGGACTGTATTCAATAAATCTTATGAGATTGTGAATACAGTAATACAAAGTAGGTTTTGTGTTAGAATATTTTTCCCAGCTATAGGCTAATATAGATGTTCTGAGCATGTTGAAGTTAGGCTAGGCTAAACTATGATGTTTTGTAGGTTACATATCTTACATACAATTTTTAACTTATAAAAATGTTCAACTTACAATGAAGTTATCAGGATGTGACTCTATCCTGTGTTCAGGAACACCTGGAAAGGGAATGGCAAAGCCAGATTCTCAGAGGAGCTTTGAGTAAGTATAGTGCTGTGTGTGTGTGTGTGTATGTTTACACATGTACAACAGATGTGATAAAAGATCTGTGGAGGGCATAGCATGCATGCATGTTCAATAATACGCACTGAATGAACAGCTGTATATGCCAATGAATGCTGGCAAAGAGATCTAAAACTTCTATAAGAAGCAGTGGAACTTGATACAAATCTTGACTCTGGAAAATCGTAGATACACTTATTTTCTTAAACATGAATTTTTATTTGTGAATTAACTATGTATTTGAGGTGACACTGCTGACTTGATTATTGTTTAACATGTAACACTGGATGTCTCTGGGGAAAACAGAAAGTAGTGCCCTTTATAAAGCTGCTCCAATCCAGAGTAATCGGCTCAAGGCCATCAAAGGTTTGTTTTAAATGATCAGGAAGACATGGATCAAAAGTGATCTGCTTTGTTCAATTGTTTTCAGGATTTTGCATGCATTTCTATTCAGTAGAGTTGCAGCACTGACTACTATATTTTAGAGCAAGATAATCCTCCTCTGTAAACTTTGTGTCAAGGCAGCTTGGATTTTGCAATGTAAGAACACATCAAACACTTTTGAAAGAATGCTCCCAAATGGTACAAAAATAGACAGAATTTCTTTTTGGAGGATTGAATTTTACCTGGAGAGTTTGCACATAGAATTTGTCTAGAAGGCAAAATTCCAGCCTACATGGGCTCACTTTTACAATGTTTTCATGTATTATATACTCATATATATGAATATAATGTGTAAATATTATTTTTAAAACATTGTTCTTATTTGTTTTCCATACTTAGTCTGCAAAAACAAAAAAGAAATCTTTGAAAATGTAACTGGAAAGTCTCATTTTGAAGGCTCTTGGTTGTTATAATGCCTCATGCTTTCTTACCATGCCGCTATTTTGGGGAAGGAGCCAAAGAAAGATACAGTGATGAGTGGAGGGAAGGAAGCAATGAGAGAAGGAGAAAGGGAGAACACCTTTTCCCTTCTCCTCCAAGGCATCCAAATCTCCTCTGAATAGTGCTTCATGTGTTTCTTCTCATAGCAGTCTGCAACTATTAGATTGCATTATGAGGTGGAGGCAAGTCTCTGGGCAAGAGAAGAGAAGTAGATTACCGGCCCAAGGCAATAAAGAGTGAATGGAACTTAGTGAGGAAAATCCAGTGCTCCAGTTGCCAGAATCTATTCTCAAATGACAGGAGTTTAATCTCTTTTGTGAGAGTGACAGGTAGAATGGCAGATTATCAGTTATTGATGTTACAGGCATGCATCCAGATTCCCAGAACAGCATGGGATTTATTTCCGTCAAGTCTTGCATAATAGACAGTGTTGCTATTATCATTATTACTAATAACTGACATAAATAGAAAAACTTTCAAACAGGCTAACCCAAATAGAATAGCATTCTCATGAGCAAAATATCAGCTTCACAGGTTTGTTGTTCCTGGGGGTTAAAAGAAGACTTAAAGCAAGGAGCATGGATTTGGTTCTCAGTGTGTTCCCCTTTCTAACTAGTCAGTATGTGACCTGGAGCAAGTGTCTCTTCTTTCTTTATGAATTTTCAGTTTTCCAGCCCAATCCACTTGCTCTAAAGATATTGCAAAAAAAATCAAGCAAAAACAATGTTTATATATATAAAAAAAAAAAAACTTCTAGGAAGGCAGTATACAGGAGAAAGTTTTTTTATTAAACTTTTATTTAATGAATATAAATTTCCAAAGTACAGATTATGGATTACAATGACTCCCCCCCCCCATAACTTCCCTCCCACCCGCAATCCTCCCCTTTCCCGCTCCCTCTCCCCTTCCATTCTCATCAAGATTCATTTTCAATTCTCTTTATATACAGAAAATCAGTTTAGTATATATTGGGTAACGATTTCAACAGTTTGCCCCCATATAGCAACATAAAGTGAAAAAATACTGTTGGAGTACTAGTTATAGCATTAAATAAGAGTGTACAGCACATTAAAGACAGAGATCCTACATAATATTTTTATAAAAGATTAATTAGTTTTCTATGCCATTTCCAATTTAACACCAGGTTTTTTTTTTAATTTTCAATTATCTTTATATACAGAAGATCGATTCAGTATATAATTAGTAAAGATTTCATCAGTTCACACCCACAGAGAAACACAAAGTGTAAAAATATTGTTTCAGTACTAGTTATAGCATCACCGCACATTAGACAATACACTAAGGACAGATACCACATGAGATGTAAGTACACAGTGACTCCTGTTGCTGACTTAACAATTTGACACTCCTGTTCATGGCGTCAGTAATCTCCCTAGGCTCTAGTCATGAGTTGCCAAGGCTATGGAAGCCTTTAGAGTTCGCCGACTTTGATCTTATTCCGACAGGGTCATAGTCAAAGTGGAAGTTCTCTCCTCCCTTCAGAGAAAGGTACCTCCTTCTTTGATGGCCCCGTTCTTTCCACTGGGATCTCACTCACAGAGATCTTTCATTTAGGTCTTCTTTTTTTTTCTTTTCCATGGTATCTTGGCTTTCCATGCCTACAATACTCTTATGGGCTCTTCAGCCAGATCCGGATGCCTTAAGGGCTGATTCTGAGGCCAGAGTGCTATTTAGGACATCTGCCATTCTATGAGTCTGCTGTGTATCCCTCTTCCCATGTTGGATCGTTCTCTCCCTTTCGATTCTATCAGTTAGTATTAGCAGACACTAGTCTCGTTTGTGTGATCCCTTTGACTCTTAGATCTATCAGAGGCATCAATTGTGAACTGAAATTGATCACTGGACTAGTGATATGGCATTGGTACATGCCACCTTGATGGGATTGTATTGGAATCCCCTGGCACATTTCTAACTCCACCATTTGTGGCAAGTCCGATTGAGCATGTCCCAAATTGTACATCTCCTCCCTCTCTTTTTACACTCTTAAATTTAACAGGGATCACTTTTCAGTTAAAATTTAAACACCTAAGAATAATTGTGTGTTAATTACAGAGTCCAACCACTAGTACTAGAACAACAACAACAACAACAACAACAACAAATACTAAAAAGGATAAAATATTACATTGTACATCTAGAGTCAGGACAAGAGCTGATCAGGTCATTGTTTCTTATAGTGTCCATTTCACTTAACAGGTTTCCCCTTTGGTGCTCAGTTGTCACCGGTCAGGGAAAACAAATGATATTTGTCTCTTTGGGACTGGCTTAAGTCACTCAGCATGATGTTTTCCAGATTGCTCCATCTTGTTGCAAATGACCGGGTTTCTTACTTTTTCTTACTGCTGTATAGTATTCTATGGAGTACATGTCCCATAATTTCTTTATCCAGTCTATTGTTGATGGGCATTTGGGTTGGTTCCAGGTCTTAGCTATTGTGAATTGGGCTGCAATAAACATTAATGTGCAGATGGCTTTTTTACTAGCCAAATTAATTTCCTTTGGGTAAATTCCAAGGAGTGGGATGGCTGGGTTGTATGGTAGGGTTATGCTCAGGTTTCTGAGGAATCTCCAGACTGACTTCCATAGTGGCTTAACCAGTTTGCATTCCCACCAACAGTGGGTTAGTGTCCCTTTTTCCCCACATCCTCTCCAGCATCTGTTGTTGGTAGATTTCTGAATGTGAGCCATTCTCACCGGGGTGAGGTGAAAACTCATTGTGGTTTTGACTTGCATTTCTCTGATTGCTAGTGATCTTGAACATTTTTTCATGTGTCTGTTGGCCATTTGGATTTCCTCTTTTGAAAAATGTCTTTGAGGTCCTTGGCCCATCTCTTAAGTGCATTGTTTGTTTTGTTGTTGTGGAGTTTCTTCATTTCTTTGTAGATTCTGGTTATCAACCTTTTATCTGTAGCATAGTTTGCAAATATTTTTTCCCATTCTGTCGGTTGCCTCTTCACTTTCCTGACTGTTTCTTTTGAAGTACAGAAACTTCTCAATTTGATGTAATCCCAAATGTTAATTTTGGTTTTGACTGCCTGTGCTCCTGGGGTCTTTTCCAAGAAGTCTTTGCCTGTACCTATATCTTGCAGGGTTTCTCCAATGCTCTCTAATAATTTGATGGTTTTGGGTCTTAGATGTAAGTCTTTAATCCATGTTGAGTGAATTTTTGTGTAAGGTGAATTGTAGGAGTCTTGCTTCAAGCTTCTGCACGTGGAAATCCAATTTTCCCAGCACCAATTATTGAATAGACTGTCCTTATTCCAGGGATTAGTTTTGGATCTTTGATCAAATATAAGTTGGCTGTAGATGTTTGGGTTGATTTCTTGTGTTTCTATTCTGTTCCATTGGTCTATCCATCTGTTTCTGTACCAGTACCATGCTGTTTTGATAACAACTGCCCTGTAGTATGTCCTGAAATCTGGTATTGTGATGCCTCCGTCTTTGTTTTTGTTGTACAAGATTGCTTTGGCTATTCGAGGTTTTCTGTGTCTCCATATGAATTTCAGCATCATTTTTTCCAGATCTGAGAAGAATGTCTTTGGTATCTTGATTGGTATTGCATTGAATGTATAAATTTTTTGGGGAGAATAGACATTTTGATGATATTGATTTTTCCAATCCATGAGCATGAAAGATTTCTCCATTTTTGGTATCCTCTTCTATTTCTTTCTTTAAGGTTTTGTAGTTTTCATCATAGAGATCTTTAACATCCTTGGTTAATTTTATTCCAAGGTATTTGATTGTTTTTGTAGCTATTGTGAATGGGATTGAACTTAGAAATTCTTCCTCAGCCATTGCATTGCCTGTGTATACAAAGGCTGTTGATTTTTGTGGATTGATTTTATATCCTGCTACTTTGCCAAACTCTTTTATGAGTTCCAATAGTCTCTTAGTAGCGTTCTTTGGGTCCCCTAAATAAAGAATCATATCATCTGCAAAGAGGGATAGTTTGAGTTCTTCCTTCCCAATTTGTATCCCTTTAATTTCTTTTTCTTGCCTGATGGCTCTGGCTAAAACTTCCATAAATATATTGAATAGCAGTGGTGAGAGTGGGCATCCCTGTCTGGTACCAGATCTCAGCGGAAATGCTTCCAACATTTCCCCATTCAATAGGATGTTGGCCGTGGGTTTTTCATATATTGCTTTTTTAAATTTTTTTAAAATTTTTTTATTTTTGACAGGCAGAGTGGACAGTGAGAGAGAGAGACAGAGAGAAAGGTCTTCCTTTTGCCGTTGGTTCACCCTCCAATGGCCGCTGTGGTAGCGCGCTGCGGCCAGTGCACCGCGCTGATCCGATGGCAGGAGCCAGGTGTTTCTGGTCTCCCATGGGGTGCAGGGCCCAAGGACTTGGGCCATCCTCCACTGCACTCCCTGGCCACAGCAGAGAGCTGGCCTGGAAGAGGGGCAACCGGGACAGGATCGGTGCCCAGACCGGGACTAGAACCCGGTGTGCCGGCGCCACAAGGCGGAGGATTAGCCTAGTGAGCCGCGGCGCCGGCCATATATTGCTTTGATTGTATTGAGGGATGTTCCTTCCATACCCATTTTGCTTAGAGTTTTCATCATGAAAGGGTGTTCTATTTTATCAGATGCTTTCTATGCGTCTATTGAGAGAATCATATGGTTTTTCTTCTGCAGTCTGTTAATGTGGTGTATCACGTTGATTGTTTTGCGAACGTTGAACCATCCCTGCATACCAGGGATAAATCCCATTTGGTCTGGGTGGATGATCTTTCTGATGTGTTCTTGCATTCTATTGGCCAGAATTTTATTGAGGATTTTTGCATCTATGTTCATCAGGGATATTGGTCTGTAATTCTCTTTCAATGCTACATCTTTTTCCAGCTTAGGATTTAAGGTGATGCTGGTTTCATAGAAAGAATTTGGGAGGATTCCCTCTTTTTAGATTGCTCTGAATAGTTTGAGAAGAATTGGAGTTAGTTCTTCTCTAAATGTCTGGTAGAACTCAGCAGTGAATCCATCTGGTCCTGGGCTTTTCTTTGTTAGGAGGGCCTTTATTACTGTTTCAATTTCTGTGTCAGTTATGGGTCTGTTTAGGTTTTCTATGTCTTCCTGGCTCAATTTAGGTAGGTTGTATGTGTCCAAGAATCTGTCCATTTCTGATAGATTTCCCTGTTTGCTGGCATACAAGTCCTTGTAGTAATCTCTGATGATTCTTTTTATTTCTGTGGTGTCTGTTGTTACGTTTACATTTTCATCTCTGATATTATTGATTTGGGTCTTTTCTTTTTTTAGTTAGTTGGGCCAATGGGGTGTCAATTTTGTTTATTTTTTCAAAAACTAGCTCCTCGTTTGGCTGATTTTTTGTAATGTTTTTTTGGATTCCATCCTGTTGATTTCTTCTTTGATTTTAATTATTTCTCTTCTCCTACTGGGTTTGGGTTTGGTTTGCTGCAGATTTTCTAGATCCTTGAGATGACTTGAAAGCTCATTTATTTGGTGCCTCTCAAATTTCTTGATGTAGGCACCTATTGATATAAACTTTCCTCTTAACACTGCTTTTGTTGTATCCCATAGGTTTTGGTATGTTGTGCTTTTATCCTCATTTACTTCCAGAAAATTTTTGATTTCACTTTTAATTTCTTCTATGACCCATTGTTCATTCAGGAGCATGTTGTTCAATCTCCATGTGTTTGCACGTGCTCTAGGGATTCCTGAGTTGCTTATTTCCAACTTCATTCCTTTGTGGTCTGAGAAGCTGCATGGTATGATTCTAATTCTTTTGAATTTGCTGAGACTTGCTTTATGGCCTAGTATGTGGTCAATCCTAGAGAGGGTTCCATGTACTGCTGAGAAGAATGTAAAGTCCTTAGATGTAGGGTGAAATGTTCTGTAGATATCTATTAGATCCATTTGGGCTATAGTGTCATTTAAATCTACTGTCTCCTTGTTGATCTTCTGTCCAGTTGATCTGTCTATCTCTGAGAGTGGAGTATTGAAGTCCCCCAGAACTATTGTACTATTGTATTGGTGTCTAAGTCTCCCTTTAAGTCCCTTAACAAGTCTTTTAAATAAACTGGTGTCCTGTAATTAGGTGCATATACATTGATAATCATTATATCTCCCTGTTGAATTGATCCCTTAATCATTATATAGTGCCCCTCTTTGTCTCTCTTAACAGTTTTTGTGGTAAAGTTTATGTTGTCCGATATTAAGATGGCTACGCCCGCTCTTTTTTCATTTCTGTTGGCCTTTCATTTTCAGTCTGTATGCATCATTGTTGGAAAGATGAGTTTCTTGTAAGCAGCAAAAAGATGGGTTTTGTTCCTTAACCCAATCAGCTAATCGGTGTCTTTTAACTGGACAGTTCAGGCCATTAACATTCAATGTGACTATTGAAAAGGAGTAACTTTGCCCTGTCATTTGCCAAAGATATTTGCTAATATATGGTTTGAGATTCCTGTGATCTTTTGCTGTGAGGTTTCCTTCCTTTACCTTCTTTCATATTGGTGACCGTGTTTCTGCGTTTCTGTATGTAACACATCTTTAAGCATCTTTTGCAGGGCTGGACGAGTGGCGACAAATTCTTTCAATTTCTGTTTGCTGTGAAAGGTCTTTATTTCACCTTCATTCACAAATGAGAGCTTTGCAGGATATAATACTCTGGGCTGGCAGTTTTTCTCTCTTAGTACCTGGGCTATATCTCGCCATTCCCTTCTAGCTTGTAGGGTTTCTGATGAGAAGTCAGCTGTGAGTCTAATTGGAGATCCTCTGAGAGTAATCTGGCATTTCTCTCTTGCACATTTTAGGATCTTTTCTTTATGTTTCACTGTGGTGAGTTTGATTACAACATGTCGTGGTGAGGATCTCTTTTGGTCATGTTTATTAGGGGTTCTATGAGCTTCCTGTATAGGATGTCTCTGTCCTTCTCCAAACCTGGGAAATTTTCTGCTAGTATCTCACTAAAAATGCCTTCTAATCCTTTCTCCCTCTCCATGCCTTCAGGAACTCCTAGAACCCGAATGTTAGGTTTTTTAATAGTATCCTGTAGATTCCCGACAATATTTTTTAGATTTCTGATTTCCTCTTCTTTTCTTTGATTTGACTGCTTTCTTTCCTGTTCTCTGTCTTCTAAGTCTGATATTCTCCCTTCTGCTTCACCCATTCTGTTTTTAAGGCTCTCTAATGTGTTTGTCATTTGATCTATTGAGTTCTTCATTTCATTATGATTTCTAGTCAGTATCAGAGTTTCTTGTTCCACTAGTTGTTTCATTTCATTTTGATTCCTCCTTAATGTTTCATTTTCGCATGACAGATTTTCCATCTTGTCTATTAAGGATTTCTGTAGTTCAAGAATTTGTTTTTGAGAACTTCTTAATGTTCTTATCAATTTTTTGAGATGCGCTTCTTGCATTTCCTCTATCTCTTCATCTTCATAATCTTGCATTGGGGTGTCTTTTTCTTTTGGGGGCATCATAGTGTCTTCCTTGCTCTTGTTACCTTGGTTTCTATTTAATTTTTTTTATTAATTTTTAAAAAAAATTTTTTTTTTGACAGGCAGAGTGGATAGTGAGAGAGACAGACAGAAAGGTCTTCATTTTTGCCGCTGGTTCACCCTCCAATGGCCGCTGCGGCCGGTGCATCGCACTGATCTGAAGCCAGGAGCCAGGTGCTTTTTCCTGGTCTCCATGCAGGTGCAGGGCCCAAGACTTGGGCCATCCTCCACTGCCTTCCCGGGCCATAGCAGAGAGCTGGCCTGGAAGAGGGGCAACCGGGATAGAATCTGGCGCCCCAACCGGGAGTTACCTTGGTTTCTACGTTTGTTGTTTGGCATGTTGGAGATTATTTATGTTTTTTTTTTTTTTTTTGCTGTGGTTTTTTTCTCATTATACTATGCCTCTAATTGGGCTGTTTGCTTTGATGGATCCTTAGAGGCTGTGATGGGTGTGGCCAGAGAGCTCTGCTTGATTCTTCAGGTTTAAATCTGTGCAAAAAGTGACTCACCCAGATTGTTCTCTCCCTTGGTCCTTGCTGGATCTCTCTCTCTCTCTCTCTCTCTCTCTCTCTCTCTCTCTCTTTTTTTGACTCAGTTCGGAAGTAATTCCGCACAGCTGAGTGGAATTGAGGGTAGTTGAAATCTGGCCTCTGTGAGTATTAGTTTGATCTACCCCTGGGAGCACACAAAGAGTTTATACAGCCCTCAATGTGTTCTCAAGTTTCGCCACAGTCCCAAGGTTACTGAGTTTGTGTACTCGGTGTGTTCGCTTGCCCCCTCTTGGATTTTCACAGTTGCAGATCGTTAGCTTCACCTGTTTTCACTAGATTCTCACCTCCTGTTATTTCTCCCGACCAGAGTCAAGTTTTTCTGCCTGGCTAATCGTGGTTGCCGCTTTACATATATAAAATGGCTCCTGCTCTTTGTTTTGCTCGGCTTTGTAAGGTGAGTGGAGAGAGAGGCTAGTGTCCGTGCTGGTTCCCCTGATTTATTCGTGTTATTTGTTTTTTCTCTCCTCCAGTCAGCCTGGTGATCTTTGCCCAGTGGGGCCTCAGGCCTCTGCCTTTCCCCGCCAATGTCTCAGGTTTCAGAGGTTTTTGTCTTACCTCCTGTTCCCGCGCCGGTGAGATTCTGCAGCTCGACTCCCGCGGCTGGGCTTCCATGCGGTGGGCTCCCTGCAGGTCCTCTGTGTCACATCCACTAGATCTGCAAGCATTTCCTCTGCAGTTTTTTTCTTGAGTCTTTTCCTGAGGCTACAGTAATTCCACTTTATTAAACTATATTTTCCCAGACTATCGGTGCACGTCCTCACTATCCACCATCTTGGTTCCGCCCCCTGAGAAAGTTTTATTTTGCCTCTGTTCTTCTCATAATTGTTCAGACTTTTGTAAAAAGGAATAACTGTATACTCCATGGGATCATGTATAAAAGGACATGGTTTATTTAGTTTCATTTCCTTGGATTTTTTTAATATTAAATTATATTTTGATAGAAATATTAGCTTTATCATTCATTATGACTCATTATGTTGGACTCTCAATGTCAGAAGTTTTATTGTAAAATTGATAGTTATTTCCTGATATTATTATCATTTTGCTGGTAAAATGGCTTTTAGTGAACAATTTTAGTGACTTGTCTGAAATCTTAGAAGGGATAGTTAAGTCAGACGGATAGATAATTCACGTGTGTAAGGATTGCAGAAACTAGCAGGAGTTGAAGAACAGATGTAATTGTTACTATAGTTTGAGAGTGATTATGATAAACATTATAAAGCAAAACAGGGAGAAGAAAGAGGAGGCATATTGGAGGTAACCCAGATTGTGTCTGCTATTGGGATCAATATTTGAAAAGAGTTTGTAACATGAACATGCAGAAGTAGAGGGAAATTAAATTTGACTAGCAGAGCCTTAATGTTAAATTCATGCGAGATGAAACTAAGTAGTGATATTTGGGAAATTGTGAATGAAAATTCCTATCTTTTGAAGCACCTGGCCTTTCTATCAGTCTAGAGTATCAGCAAGATTTTTGGTCATGGAATGAAAAGTTGAGAATCAGGGCAAGATTTAACTTCCAATGTGCAAAAATATATTTTTTTCGGTGAAGTCAGTGTTATTTGAAAACAAATTCCAAATTAATTTTTCATTGAATGAACATCTCAAAGTCTAAATTAGAAGGACTTACATCATAGAGTTTCTTCTAGTAGGTAGTCAAGATGCCAAGTCATGTAACTTGTTTTTCTAGAGGAAGGAATATTTGTATGGAAGAAGACAGACAATGTCCTTTATGTTGACTCAGTCGGTATCTGACAGGAAGAGAATGAGTAAGGCAAAAGTGTTTAATTAGTGATATTGTACAGAACAGATATTTTGCTCATGGGCCTTCTGGGACTCCTGTAAAGATCCTTAATTGAGATTTTTCTATACTAACCTGCTCTACAACCAGCAATACTGCCCTGTGTTTCAAATGCCATGATGAGACCAAGGTGCCTTCAGCTAAGTTTCCAGAGGTTGTATATCATAGCAAGAACAACTTTGCTTTCTAGAGAGCTATATCCACATGAAGTCATGATGAAACCTCAGAGGCTTTGGAGTCATGGTCCACATACCAGGAGGTATGAGCTCAGATTCGGTGAGCCATATTGCCCCATCTACCCTACCAGCTCAAAGCCAGATGTTGAACTATATCGAGATAATAAAGACCATGATTTTGTGGATCAGGGGAGCCCAGCAATCTTCATACTTCTAATATGAGGATGCTTAAGTCCATCTTTTCCTCTGCATACCTGGAAGCTATCATGAAAAAGTAGTGAGAAGGGAGATGCAAGACTCAGGCATCTGAGAAACCAAATGCTTTTTCCTTAGACTATGATTTTAATCAATAGAGAGTCTTAAATAATAATTAACTATTTACCATGTCCCAATATGTTAAAGTTTAGGAAAAACATTGTTGGTAGACAGAAATAAAGAAGTTGCAATTTCTTTGCATCTGAATCTTACAAGTTAAAATCACAATCCTGCTACACAAATATGATGGAGCAATTCTTTCTATTTTCAGATGGGGGAAAAAGATTTTAGGTAGCTCAAAAATTTGACCAGAAGGAGGAGGAGCCAAGCTTGAGCTGACTACTCTGGCTGTATGGGTCATGCTGTCCCCATAACAACCATAGCACCATACAGAGATAGGGAACAGCCAACAACTGTGTGTGTGTGATGGAAGAGTGATTAGGAAACAAGATGTGGTGTCTTTTCTCATGCAAATGATGAGGTAGCTCTTTTAGGAATTTTGAGAATCAAGAGGAAATCTTGAAGTGCAAACACAATTTTGGTCTATGTAAAAAAGTATGGAAACAGGCTACAGGGTTTGTTCATGTATTATGCAGAATTATGTGCTAAGTATATCATGGTACTTCCTCCTGATGTAATACATATGAAAAAACATTTGACTACAAAATAAGTAATCTCAGGTTACTACTAATATTTCCTGTGATGACTGCTTGAGTATTAAACACACCAAACCTCTCAAAACATTATTTTCCAGTGTCCACCTTTTTATGGTCCTATGAGTATTTATTCATGATCTATATACTAGGGTGGTAAAGGCATGAGGATGTCAGCATCTGTACAAATAATGAAATACAAATGCAGATATGGTAAAATATGGTAAGGCGGCCGATGTTATGGTACAGCAGGTTAGGCTACCTACTGAGATGCCTGCGTCTCATATCAGAGTCCCAGTTGTTCTGCTTCTGATTGAATTCCCTGGTCATGGGCCTAGGAAGCAGGGCATAATGACTGATAGTTGAGTTCCTGCCAACCATGTGGGTGCCAGGAGTGGAGTTCCTAGCTCCTGGCTTCAGACTGGCCCAGCTTCAGCTATTGTTCACTCCCATATGGGGCGTGAATCAGTGGATGGAAGATTTCTCTCTCACTCAGTGTCACTCTGCATCTTAAATCAATCAATTATAAAAAGTTTTTTTTTTATCAAAGTAAGTTTTCTAAACTCAGGCTTAATATTTAAGTTATATATTTATATTTTCTTAAAAGATCCAGGAGATCAGACCTAATAATATCACAATACTACTGATTTTAGTTATAGAATAAAGAACCTAAGGAATTTGTTTTGGTTTTCCTATTAATATCTTTGACATATAGATTAGTTTTCATAGAGTGTTTTATGCATGGGAAAATCAGGAAATAAGCTTATTACGTTCCAAAATCAATTATTACCCATACCATAGCTCAGGGTTTTTTTTTGTTTTTGTTTTTTTTCCCCAACCATGGCTTCACCACATATATGTTACTTCATCTTAAGTTTATTCAACCAAAATTTTGAATGGCAGCACTGAGAAATACATTTTCAAAACAGACTTTTAAGTGAAAGAAAGGCACCAACTGATGAGATGTGGTCATTTTAGTCATCATTACATGTAAAAAAGGAATTGGAAATTGCAAGGTCCTAGGAAATGAGTTTTGGGAATATTTCCAAATGAATAGAAGCCTGTGATTTGAAAGAAATGTTAAGTACATGAAAATGAAGTTCTTAAATACTGAAAATATGGAACATAAAAACAGTCTGTTCCAGAAGAATTAGACCCTGTTGGGAAAAAACAAGGGCCCAGTGTGTCACTGAAGAGAGTTGATATGCTAAAAGGTTTACTGAAGGACAGTGTATTTGGCCTTTAGTCCCCACTGCCACTCTATGTCTGCAATTTCATAGAAGTCAAGGAAGGAAGTGTGCTTGACATTTGCTGGGACTACACTGAGAAATTCGCAATTGCAATAATTGAGGGTGAGGGCCTATCATCCTTGTAGCATAAATTCCTTGGGATTTAATTAATTTGGATTCCAGTAATGTGTATTAATAATTTATTATTTAAAAATATCTATTATACTTGAAATGAAGGGTAAAGATTGGCAATGTAGAATTAAGATTCAAATATTAAGTCAGATAAACTGAATCCCTAAATAAGTGACCAAAGATTCAATTTGTGTCTCAGTAAGTTTATAAATTATTGCGTCTTAGTCTTTAAGGACATTTCAGGTAGACTTGGGACTATGAATAGATCACTAAGGTGGTAGACAGGCATTTCCAGAGCTTATCCCTTCAAAGAAATATCAACTTGGACAACCATACATGCGTGATTATATCTTCACAAGAGCCAAACAATGCAGATGAGAGCTTACAGCAACTGAGTGGAACCCAGAAATAAAATGCACATGGAAGAGAGTAGAAAGAGTAGTTTACATTACCTGTGTTACCTCTCCCCCAAGCATGCACAACACAGCCATAGAGAGATATATTTTACATGGGCGAGGAGTGAGATTGAGATGAGAGCCCAAGTTTGCTGCAGACCTTGTAACTAGGCTTTCTCCAGAACCAGATTCGTCCCCACACCCCCAGACTCCAGGTTGGTCCCCAGAACTCAAGAGTCTAGGCTGGTGTCTGTGGACCCAGACTCTGACACTGGGGGATTAAGCTGCAGGCCAGTACCAGCAGATGCCACCTCTAGGCTGGCTCCTGCAGACTCAGGCTCAAGGTATATTATGCAGACTCAGGTTCCAGGGGGGTCTCCAATTCCAGACCATCACCTTTGAATCCAGAACCCAGAATTGCTGCTGTAGACTTGGGCTCTAAGCCTGCCATAGTCCTCATTGATTCAGAACTCAGGCCCACTCCCACAGACCAATATTCCAGAGCCACCATTACTAAATGGGTGCCATCATGGCCTCCATGGACCCAGGATTGAGATCTACCATTGCAGACTCTTACACACCATCACCTCAGTTTCCAGACCAGTCTTCACAGACCTATACTCTTGGATTTTCCATGTATACAGAAACTTGATGGACACCTAATGGTCTCTTGACCCTGGTCTATCTGTCCATTGACTGATTCATTAGACCTTGTCACTTCATGACAACTGCATCAAGTGCATCTCTGGGACTTGGCAGAAAACTCACATAGGTTCTCTGGATGGGATGAATGTATTGCTGCCAAAGACCTTCTGTAAATGCTACAAGAGGTTTTTACCACTTCACATGTACAGACACCATTGCAAAGCCACAAGCATTGTGAATAACCACAAGATCACCAGAAGAACAAAATAGTGCACCAGTAACTAGACCCCAAGAAAGAGACATCTACCAAATCTTAACAAAGAATTCAAATAATCATATTGAAGTTACTCAGTTAGTTTCAAGGGAAGACAAAAGACAGCTATAGATATTCCTCCGCTTAGAGGTTACAGCTTGAGCAAGCCATCAAAAGTTGAAAATATTGTTACTCTAAAATTTATTCTATACCCCTAACCTACCAAACATCATCATTTAGCAACAATATATTGTATGGTACTGGTTGTTTACTTTCATGATTCTGTGACTAATGGGTACTATACTTCATTGGCATGGCCTAGCGTCACAAAAGATTATCATACCACATATTATTAGTCCAGGAATAAACCAACAAATCAAAATATAAAATATCTTTAAAATGTATGCACAGCATTATGAAATCAGAAAACTGGAAATCAATGAATGTAAATGAAACCAAGGAAGACAATAAATAAGCAAAATCAGAAGATCAATAATTAGATAGAAAGCAAACAGAACAATCAAACAGAACTGAAAATACAACTGACTTAAAAATTCCTTGGAGAACATCAATAGCACACTTGAACAAGCAGAAGGAAGAATCAGTGAGCTATAATACAGATCATTTGAAATTATCTAATCAGAAACAAAATAAACATGAATGAAGAGCATGAAGAACCCCTTGGTTGTTAATGGGACACCATCAACCGAATTAGTATAAACATTTTGGGATCTCATTAGGACTAGACAAAGAGAAGGGGGGGAGTAGTATTATCTGAAAAAACAATGAAAGAAATATTCCCAAATGTGGAGAGGAAAATGCAAGTTTAGATTCATGAAGTTCAAAGAACTTAAAATAGGTTAAACACAGAGATCTTCAACAAAAAATATTGTCAAATTATCAAAAATTGTGGATGAAGAGAAGTTTGAAGTCAGTAAAAGATTTTCCATATGTTAAAGACCTCTTTAATACTATCTTTACATATCCCATTTATCACCTGTAAGGAATATACAATAATATATTCTTCAAACAGCAGTTGTGAGAATGAATATATAACTCAATAAATGTCAATTTGGTTCTACAAAACAATAATCATATATATATATATATATATATTTTTTTTTTGACAGTCAGAGTTAGACAGTGACAGAGAGAGACAGAGAGAAAGGTCTTCTTTCTGTTGGTTCACCCCCCAAATGGCCTCCAAGGCTGGCGTGCTGCGCCAGGAGCCAGGTGCTTCTTCCTGGTCTCCCATGCGATTGCAGGGCCCAAGCACTTGGGCCATCCTCCACTGCACTCCCGGGCCACAGCAGAGAGCTGGATTGGAAGAGGAGCAACCGGGACAGAACTGGCACCCCAACCGGGACTAAAACCCAGGGTGCCAGCGCCGCAGGTGGAGAATTAGCCTAGTGAGCCGCGGCTCCAGCCTCGAATATATTATATAATACAGTTCTGAAAATTTTGTCTTCACATATTTACAAGTATATGCATATCCAGTTAATACCACACAGATCAAAGTATTTGAATATTTTCAAGCACACATATACTCTCATATTTCATGTATCAGTTGATATATATTCAAGCATAGCCACTGTTTTAATCTCTAGCACCACAAATTTGCTTTGTTTATTTTGGACTACGTATTAATTAAGTATAATATCTATGTATCCTTTAGCTCAATCTTATATGTGTGATATCTATTCATGTCTTTAAAATAAAAATTTATTTATTTATTCAAAAAGCAGAGAGAGGGTGAGAAAGAGAGAGAGAAATCTTTTATCTGCTGCTTCACTCCCCAAGTGGCTGCAATGGCCAGGACTGATACAGGCTGAGGCTAGGAGCTTGGAGCTCCATCTGGGTCTCCCACGTGGGTGGCAAGGACTCAAGCAGTTGAGTTATCATTGGCATCTTCCAACACACAAGTTCAGAAGTGAAGTAGCTGAGAGTCTAACTAGTGCTCCAAAATATGATGAGGGCGTCAAAAATGGCAGCACCTGGGCCGTAGCACCTGACCACCACATTCATGCCTTTATCTGTAACACTATCTCATGTTCACATTTCTATTAATGATTCATTTTCCCATTCTACCATTGTTGGACATAAAGGTTGCTTCAAGCTTTGATTTGTATAAATGACTGTGATGAATATTCTTCACTTTTGTACAAGCCCTTTGATGATAAAAATACTAATTTCTTCTCATTATAGATTATATATAGTAAATTTGTAGACATAGCATGCGTGTGTGATTGTTAAAAGATACTGTCAAAAGGCTTTCAAAAGTGTGTGTGCCTGTTCACAGTCCATCAAAAACGTATGAATTCTAGTTGTTCCATGTCTTTATCGACACTTGATATCAATATGTGATGGTATTGTGGATTTTTTTTTTAATTAAACTTTTATTTAATGAATATAAATTTCCAAAGTATAGCTTATGGGTTACAATGGCTTCCCCCCTCCCATAACTTCCCTCCCGCCCGCAACCCTCCCCCCTCCCGCTCCCTTTCCCCTTCCATTCGTGTAAAGATTCATTTTCAATTCTTTTTGTATACAGAAGATCAGTTTAGTATATATTAGGTAAAGATTTCAACATTTTGCCCATATAGCAACATCAAGTGAAAAAACTACCATTGGATTACTAATTATAGCATAAAATAGCAATGTACAGCACATTAAAGACAGAGATCCTACATAATTTTTTTTTTCAAAATAATTAATTTTCTATGCCATTTCCATTTTAACACCAGGTTGTTTTTTTTTTTTTCATTTCCAATTCTCTTTATATACAGAAGATCACTTCAGTATATAATTAGCAAAGACCTCATCAGTCTGCGCCCACACAGAAACGCAAAGAATAAAAATACTGTTTCAGTACCAGTCGTAGCATCACTTGGCTTTAGACGACACATTGGGGACAGATCCCGCATGGGGTGTAAGTACACAGTGACTCCTGTTGCTGACTTAACAATTTGACACTCCTGTTCATGGCGTCAGTAATCTCCCTGGGCTCTAGTCATGAGTTGCAAGGGCTATGGAAGCCTTTAGGGTTCGCTGACTTTGATCTTATTCCGATAGGGTCATAGTCAAAGTGGAAGTTCTCTCCTCCCTTCGGAGAAGGGTACCTCCTTCTTTGATGGCCCCGTTCTTTCCACTGGGATCTCACTCACAGAGATCATTCACTTAGGTCTTTTTTTTTTTTTCCCATGGTATCTTGGCTTTCCATGCCTGCTATACTCTCATGGGCTCTTCAGCCAGATCTGAATGCCTTGAGGGCTGATTCTGAGGCCAGAGTGTTGTTTAGGACATCTGCCATCCTATGAGTCTGCTGTGTATCCCACTTCCCATGTTGGATCTTTCTCTCCCTTTTTGATTCTATCAGTATTAGCAGATACTTATCTTGTTTGTGTGATCTCTTTGACTCTTAGACCTATCAGAGCTATCAATTGTGAGCTGAAATTGATCACTTGGACTAGTGCGATGGCATTGGTACCTGCCATCTTGATGGAATTGTGTTGGAATCCCCTGCACATTTCTAACTCCACCATTTGTGGCCAGTCCGATTGAGCATGTTCCTAATTGTTTACCTCCTCCCTCTCTTTTTCCACTCTTAGATTTAACAGGGATCACTTTTCAGTTAAAATTTAAACACCTGAGAATAATTGTGTGTTAATTACTGAGTTCAACCAATAGTACTAGAACAACAACAACAACAACGAATACTAAAAAGGATAGAGTATTACATTGTACATCTAAAGTCAGGACAGGAGCTGATCAGTTCATTGTTGCTTATAGTGTCCATTTCACTTAACAGGTTTTCTCTTTGGCGCTCAGTTGTCACCGATCAGGGAAAACAAATGATATTTTTCTCTTTGGGACTGGCTTAATTCACTGAGCATGATGTTTTCCAGATTGCTCCATCTTGTTGCAAATGACAGGGTTTCGTTGTTTCTTACTGCTGTATAGTATTCTATGGAGTACATGTCCCATAATTTCTTTATCCAGTCTATTGTTGATGGGCATTTGGGTTGGTTCCAGGTCTTAGCTATTGTGAATTGAGCTGCAATAAACATTAATGTGCAGATGGCTTTTTTATTTGCCAAATTAAATTCCTTTGGGTAAATTCCAAGGAGTGGGATGGCTGGGTTGTATGGTAGGGTTATGTTCAGGTTTCTGAGGCATCTCCAGACAGACTTCCATAGTGGCTTAACCAGTTTGCATTCCCACCAACAGTGGGTTAGTGTCCCTTTTTCCCCACATCCTCTCCAGCATCTGTTGTTGGTAGATTTCTGAATGTGAGCTATTCTCACCGGGGTGAGATGGAACCTCATTGTGGTTTTGATTTGCATTTCTCTGATTGCTAGTGATCTTGAACATTTTTTCATGTGTCTGTTGGCCATTTGGATTTCCTCTTTCGAAAAATGTCTATTGAGGTCCTTGGCCCATCTCTTAAGTGGGTTGTTTGTTTTGTTGTTGTGGTTTTTCTTGATTTCTTTGTAGATTCTGGTTATCAATCCTTTATCTGTAGTATAGTTTGCGAATATTTTTTCCCATTCTGTTGGTTGCCTCTTCACTTTCCTGACTGTTTCTTTCGAGGTACAGAAGCTTCTCAATTTGATGCAATCCCAAATGTTAATTTTGGTTTTGACTGCCTGTGCTTTTGGAGTATTTTCCAGGAAGTCTTTGCCTGTGCCTATATCTTGCAGGGTTTCTCCAATGCTCTCTAATAATTTGATGGTTTCGGGTCGTAGATTTAAGTCTTTAATCCATGTTGAGTGAATTTTTGTGTAAGGTGATAGGTATGGGTCTTGCTTCAAGCTTCTGCACGTGGAAATCCAATTTTCCCAGCACCATTTATTGAATAGACTGTCCTTATTCCAGGGATTAGATTTGGATCTTTGGTCAAATATAAGTTGGCTGTAGATGTTTGGATTGATTTCTGGTGTTTCTATTCTGTTCCATTGGTCTATCCATCTGTTTCTGTACCAGTACCATGCTGTTTTGATAACAACTGCCCTGTAGTATGTCCTAAAATCAGGTATTGTGATGCCTCCGGCTTTGTTTTTGTTGTACAGGATTGCTTTGGCTATTCGAGGTCTTCTGTGTCTCCATATGAATTTCAGCATCATTTTTTCTAGATCTGTGAAGAAGGTCTTCGGGATCTTGATGGGTATTGCATTGAATGTATAAATTGCTTTTGGGAGGATAGACATTTTGATGATATTGATTCTTCCAATTCATGAGCATGGAAGATTTCTCCATTTTTTGGTATCCTCTTCTATTTCTTTCTGTAAGGTTTTGTAGTTTTCATTGTAGAGATCTTTAACGTCTTTGGTTAAGTTTATTCCAAGGTATTTGATTGTTTTTGTAGCTATTGTGAATGGGATTGATTTTAGAAGTTCTTCCTCAGCCATTGCATTGCCTGTGTATATAAAGGCTGTTGATTTTTGTGGATTGATTTTATATCCTGCTACTTTGCCAAACTCTTCGATGAGTTCCAGCAGTCTCTTAGTAGAGTTCTTTGGGTCCCCTAAATAAAGAATCATATCATCTGCAAAGAGGGATAGTTTGAGTTCGTCCTTCCCGATTTGTATCCCTTTAATTTCTTTTTCTTGCCTAATAGCTCTGGCCAAAACTTCCAGAACTATATTGAATAGCAGTGGTGAGAGAGGGCATCCCTGTCTGGTACCAGATTTCAGTGGAAATGCTTCCAACCTTTCCCCATTCAATAGGATGTTGGCCGTGGGTTTTTCATATATTGCTTTGATTGTATTAAGGAATGTTCCTTCCATACCCAGTTTGCTTAGAGTTTTCATCATGAAAGGGTGTTGTATTTTATCAAATGCTTTCTCTGCGTCTATTGAGAGAATCATATGGTTTTTCTTCTGCAGTCTGTTAATGTAGTGTATTACGTTGATTGTTTTGCAAATGTTGAACCATCCCTGCATACCGGGGATGAATCCCACTTGGTCTGGGTGGATGATCTTTCTGATGTGTTGTTGCATTCTATTGGCCAGAATTTTATTGAGAATTTTTGCATCTATGTTCATCAGGGATATTGGTCTGTAATTCTCTTTCAGTGTTGCGTCTCTTTCTGGCTTAGGAATTAAGGTGATGGTGGCTTCATAGAAGGAATTTGGGAGGATTCCCTCTTTTTCGATTGCTCTGAATAGTTTGAGAAGAATTGGAGTTAGTTCTTCTCTAAATGTCTGGTAGAACTCAGCAGTGAATCCATCTGGCCCTGGGCTTTTCTTTGTTGGGAGGGCCTTTATTACTGTTTCAATTTCTGTGTCAGTTATTGGTCTGTTTAGGTTTTCTATGTCTTCCTGGCTCAATTTAGGGAGGTTGTATGTGTCCAAGAATCTGTCCATTTCTGATAGATTTTCCTGTTTGCTGGCATACAAGTCCTTGTAGTAATTTCTGATGATTCTTTTTATTTCTGTGGCGTCTGTTGTTACGTTTCCCATTTCATCTCTGATCCTATTGATTTGGGTCTTTTCTCTTCTTTTTTTAGTGAGTTGGGCCAATGGGGTGTCAATTTTGTTTATTTTTTCAAAAAACCAGCTCCTCGTTTGGCTGATTTTTTGTAATGTTTTTTTGGATTCAATCTTGTTGATTTCTTCTCGGATTTTAATTATTTCTCTTCTCCTACTGGGTTTGGGTTTGGTTTGCTGCAGATTTTCTAGATCCTTGAGATGACTTGAAAGCTCATCTATTTGGTGCCTTTCCAATTTCTTGATGTAGGCACCTATTGATATAAACTTTCCTCTTAACACTGCTTTTGTTGTATCCCATAGGTTTTGGTATGTTGTGCTGTTATCCTCATTTACTTCCAGAAAATTTTTGATTTCTCTTTTAATTTCTTCTATGACCCATTGTTCATTCAGGAGCATGTTGTTCAATCTCCATGTGTTTGCACGTGCTCTAGGGATTCCTGAGTTGCCAATTTCCAATTTCATTCCTTTGTGGTCTGAGAAGCTGCATGGTATGATTCTAATTCTTTTGAATTTGCTGAGGCTTGCTTTATGGCCTAGTATGTGGTCAATCCTAGAGAGGGTTCCATGTACTGCTGAGAAGAATGTAAAGTCCTTAGATGTAGGATGAAATGTTCTGTAGATGTCTGTTAGATCCATTTGGGCTATAGTGTCATTTAAATCTACTGTCTCCTTGTTGATCTTCTGTCCTGTTGATCTGTCTATCTCTGAGAGTGGAGTATTGAAGTCCCCCAGTACTATTGTATTGGGGTCTAAGTCTCCCTTTAAGTCCCTTAACAAGTCTTTTAAATAGGCTGGTGCCCTGTAATTAGGTGCATATACGTTGAGAATCGTTATATCTTCCTGTTGAATGGATCCCTTAATCATTATATAGTGCCCCTCTTTGTCTCTCCTAACAGTTTTTGTGGTAAAGTTTATGTTGTCCGATATTAAGATGGCTACGCCCGCTCTCTTTTCATTTCTGTTGGCGTGGTATATCTTTTTCCAGCCTTTCACTCTCAGCTTGTATGGATCATTGTTGGATAGATGGGTTTCTTGTAAGCAGCAAAAGGATGGGTTTTGGTCCTTAACCCAATCGGCCAATCGGTGTCTTTTAACTGGACAGTTCAAGCCATTAACATTCAATGTGACTATTGAGAAGGAGTAACTTTGCCCTGCCATTTGCCAAAGATATTTTCTAATATCTGGTTTGAGCTTCCTGTGATCTTTTGCTCTGAGGTTTCCTTCCTTTACCTTCTTTCATATTGGTGACCGTGTTTCTGTGTTTCTGTATGTAACACATCTTTAAGCATCTTTTGCAGGGCTGGACGAGTGGCGACAAATTCTTTCAATTTCTGTTTGCTGTGAAAGGTCTTAATTTCACCTTCATTCACAAATGAGAGCTTTGCAGGATATAATATTCTGGGCTGGCAGTTTTTCTCTCTTAGTACCTGGGCTATATCTCGCCATTCTCTCCTGGCTTGTAGGGTTTCTGATGAGAAATCAGCTGTAAGTCTAATTGGAGATCCTCTGAGAGTAATCTGGCATTTCTCTCTTGCACATTTTAGGATCTTTTCTTTGTGTTTCACTGTGGTGAGTTTGATTACGACGTGTCTTGGTGAGGATCTCTTTTGATCATGTTTATTAGGGGTTCTCTGAGCTTCCTGTACTAGGATGTCTCTGTCCTTCTCCAAACCTGGGAAATTTTCTGCTAGTATCTCACTAAAAAGGCCTTCTAATCCTTTCTCCCTTGCCATGCCTTCAGGAACTCCTAGAACCCGAATGTTGGGTTTTTTAATAGTATCCTGTAGATTCCTGACAGTATTTTTTAGATTACTGATTTCTTCTTCTTTTTTTTTGATTTGACTGTTTCCTTTCCTGTTCTCTGTCTTCTAATTCCGATATTCTCTCTTCTGCTTCATCCATTCTGTTTTTAAGGCTCTCTAATGTGTTTGCCATTTGATCTATTGAGTTCTTCATTTCATTGAGATTTTTTGCCAGTACTGCAGTTTCCTGTTCCACTAATTTTTTCATTTCATTTTGATTCCTCCTTAATATTTCATTTTCACGGGAGAGATTTTCTATCTTGTCCATTAAGGATTTCTGTAGTTCAAGAATTTGTTTTTGAGAACTTCTTAATGTTCTTATGAAATTTTTGCAATCTGTTTCGTGCATTTGTTCTAACTCTTTATCTTCATAATCTTGCATTGGCGTGTCTTGTTCACTTGGGGGCGTCATAGTGCTATCCTTATCTTTGGTACCTCCGCTTCTATGTTTCTTGCTTGGCATGTTAGAGATAATTTGTGGTGTTTTTGTTTTTGTTTTTGTTTTTGTTTTCCTCTCGTTATACTGTGCCTCTGAGTGAGCTGTCTGTTTTGTTGGAGCTTTAGGGGCTGTGATGGGTGTGGCTAGAGAGCTATGCTTGTTTCTTGAGGTTTAAGGCTGTGTAAAGAGTGACTCTCCCGGATTACTTGCTCCTTGCTGGGACGCTCTCTCTCTCTCTCTCTCTCTTTTTTTTTTTTTTTCTTTTGACTCAGTTGGGAGTGGAGTTGAGGGTAGTTGAAATCTAGCCTCTGTGGGTATTCGTTTGATCTATGCCTGGGAACATACACCGAGTTTATGCAGCCCTCAATGTGTTCTCCAGTTTCGCTAAAGATACTGAGTTTGGCTGAGCTTTACATATGTAAAATCGCGGTGCTCTTTGTTTTGCTTGGTGAGTGAAGGGAGAGGCCTCTGTTCCCCCTCCCCCCAATGTCTCGGACTTCTCAGGTCTTTGTCTTACCGACCTCCGTTCCCGCGCTGGCGAGATTCTGTGGCTCTGGCTCCTCTCCCGCTCGGCTCGTCTAGGTTGGTTTTCTACGCGGTGGGTTCCCTGTAAGTCCGGAAGCGTTTCCTCTGCAGTTTTTTTTTTTTGAGTCTTTTCCTGAGGCTACAGTAATTCCACTTTTATGAAAGTTTATTTTCCCAAACTAAGGCACACGTCCTCACTATCCGCCATCTTCGAGTTGCTCCACTTCTCAGAATGTGAGACCTATGAAGATGAGCCGTGCAAGGTGTCCGGCGCGTAACAAAGCTTCCCAGGCAGACGAATCACGTAATTCACAGGCTTTTATTGGGGTTCCGCTCCCAGGCGAGGTTCCACGGCCCCAACAGAGCAACAGAGCGGGGGCCGGGGAAGTCACTGGTATTGTGGATTTTAAAAATGTATAATTTTATCCATTCTGCTAGGATACAGTATCTCATTGTGCTTTTAATTTGCATTTATATGTTGATTAATTATATTGGATGTCCAAGTGTTATTGAATGGGCCAAACTGAAGAAGAACCTAAGAGATGAAACCATACAGATAAAAATAGGAATGGGTTAGCTTGAAAGACAGGGAATGGCCTGGGAATGGCATCTATGGCCAACAAGGCAGACTATAATTCTATAATTTATATTGTGTGTTATTCCTGGCCCTGGAAATATTAAAATTAATAGCTATGGATTTTTGATTCTGAGCATATATTTTTCTTGAGTAGGAGCCCTTGATATAGACTGACTGTAACTTTCCTATTTTATCTCATTTAAATTTGACAGAAGGTTGTCTGTTCTACTAGAATAAGTCAGATACTATAGTATTCCCATGGAAACAAATAGTAAAGCCACTCCACATACCATTGAAAATGTATTGCAAGAAAGAACATTGCTTTCTTTTTCTATTTTTTAAAAGAAAATACAAGTTATTTGATGATGGATTCAGTTTGCTTTGACTAGTCTTTTATCATTGATCTCAAAGGAAGATTTCCTTGATGCACATCTATTCTGAGACATAAAAACACAAATTGGCTAAGGCTGACAAGTTTGTTACAGTGGCATTGTCCAGAATATAGGAAGAAATTGGAGACTTTCTCAGTTGCAGCAAATAGCTACCAGAGCTTCCTTTCTACTATAGCATGTATTGAACATTATGTATCTTTCTGTTATGATACCATTAGCCATTTCTTTGGCTTTAAAATTGATCATTTTCTTATTAAATTCAGAGTATATTTCAACAATATCATGTTTAGCCCTCAAAAAGCAAAACTGGAAGGTTAAATGAGAAACATAAAACTCTGTTTCTTGACAAAGACAATGGGCAATAAGAGTTGATATGTGGTGGTTATTAACTTGGTATAATATTCTCAAAGTTTCTTTTTCACTGTTTCTTTTCCTAAAGGCAAAAAAAAAAAAAAACCCAAAATAAAACCAAAATACCAAACCAGGATTCTAGTTAAGTACTTTGAATTAGTTATGTAGGTTCCTAATGGGCAATACTGAAAAGAACAGTTCAGGCTTCATATAATAGATCATTATCATTGTCCTAAAGCAGCAGAAAAACAAAACAAAACAAAAAGCAAAAATATGTCAGTTGGTCAAGGAACTGATGGCTATTTTCTTGGTGTAAAATTTATATAGATTTTCAAATGTATAAAGTGGAAGACATCGTGTTATCATTCCGATGTACTGGATTTTGACATTTTATAATTATGCTATTTTCATCAAATCATCCTACTCAAGCATACTGTACATAGGCTCTCATGACAACTGGTTTAGTGTGAATGCAACCACTTTTCACATAGTTAGTATTTTGGTTATAGAACACAATGCCCGGAATAGTACTACCCTCAATGCATCTGTTCTCAGGGCATACATCTTCTTCAGAATTGTTCTTTCTCTGGTCAAAAGAGCTCATTTTTTAAAGATTTTATTTCTTCATCTGAAAGTCAGAGCTATACCAGACACACACACACACACACACACATACACATACACGGTGTGTGTGGGGGGGGGGTAAGAGAGAGAGAGAAAGATCTTCCATCTGCTGGTTTACTCCCTAGAAGCCCCCACCAGCCAGGGCTGGGCCAGCTGGATCGGAAGTAGAGCAGCTGGGGCTTGAACTGGTGCCTGCTACACCGCACCACTGTTGAACCTGTTTCACAGTATTATCTGTTGTAATCTTGTCTTTAAACTTGTTCATCTCTATTAATGCACAAGTAGGTTTTGATCTACATGAGTGGGTCACAAAAGATGTTTTGTCCATCATAAATTTATTCAACCAGATTCTAGCAAAAACCAGAACCTGAAAGGGTTAATTGATATAAGTTAAAAAAAATGAATTTATTTCAGGGATGTGTGTAGAATTTAGAGAAGCAAGAAGGGATAGTGACGCATTTGGAGACATTCAACTATGGAAAGTCCTGACTGATGGAGTGAGGGAGAGAGTGGTAGTACCAGAACCCAGTATGGCTGTAGTTGGAGGACATGGGCTCCCTAATTGTAGCCATGGACACCCAGAAAAGCTACTGCCAATCATGACCCGAGAATGTGGGGGTTCAAGTGTTGTTACAATCAGTACCTCATAACTGCCTTCTAATCCTGCTCTCCTGCTAATACTTGCTATTGACTGAAACCAACAAGATGCCAGAGAGAAGCATTACTCAAGGAAGAAAGTTCTGGGGGCAAAGATTAGGGCAGAGATTGGGTTCAGAAAAGGTCAAAGGAAATGATGACTCACCAGCACAACCAACCCCATTTCCTAAGTTGCATTTATCCTGTTCTTCCTTGAGACAGACAAATGTGCAGCAAGGGAGGACAACCCCCAAACACCGGGGAAGCAGGAACTGTTAAGCACTTGATCACTTTGAGGAGAAGTCAATGCAGTCAGAATCCACCAGGATCCGTAAGTGTAATGTTGGCCTCTGTTCCCTGTGTATGGGGTGTTAGGCAGTAGGGGTGGATGAAAAGGAGACAGTGGCAATTAATATAAAGTGTAAGTGATCCCTGTGCCCACTTCTGTAGCTGATTACCAAGCTTAAGTTATAAGGCTTCTTGGAAAGTATACCTTCGCCCTTTGATCACAAATTTTATGTTATTTTTATTTTCTGGCAGCATGAATTGATGAGTTCCTTATCCTTTAATGTGTGACAAGTCTTCACTCCAACAAAACCCAAGGCCCTGGTCGACGTAGCTTATTATGCTGTCTCAATTTCCCCTTGCAAATAAAAAGAGAATAACTGTACTGATGTACACCAGTGTGAATTGCCTGGATTTCAAATTTGCCTTTTCAGACTCCTAGCCTGCTGATTCATCAAAGTAAGGAACCCAAATTATCCCAAGGGAACTCTCAGTTTCTATTTCCATGGAATTGTCACTGTGTTCCACAGTAGAAACAATTATGAGAGTACTCACTTTCCAAACACTGGGGCCACTTCTATAGTGCACAGTAGTAGCTATTATTGTGATAATAAGAGGGATATTCCCACATAGGCTCCTTGTTTCCTAGGTCCATGAACTGTATCTGCAGAGAAGATGGTACTATCCACTGTCTCCTGGCTTAAAGCATATTTTACTTTCTATAAGAACTGCACTATACATTCACAGATTGTCTTCATTTGCCTACCGACATTACAAGCCTTTGGTGGCCAACTCACCACATTCTCAACAACCTGCCTTCTGGGGAATATGTCAAGACCAGCGTACTTCTTGGTGGAGGTCCTTTGCTACTGTAAAGTGTGTCCCCTCCCTCTTTTAATTTTCTTTCTTTCTGACACTAATGCCTTTTGTTGGACCCTGAAGAGAAATATTTATAGAATTTGTGGGCACAAAGGAAAACCTGCGCTAATATATTAATCTATTCTTGTAAATCTATTTTGCAACCTTTGTGGTAAAAGAGGTGTAAAATAATCAACGTTCACCTCATGAGCGGCTGGCTCTTCCCTTACTTTTCACTTCTGCTGTGGGGACGTCAGTGACCAGGTCAGCCTCAGTGAAAGCAGGCTCACGTGACTCAGCTCACTCATAGCTTCAACCCTTGTCATCATGGCCACTTTTTAAATGGACCCATTAAACAAGCCGTTTATGGCCAAGGATAGAAGCTTACTGATGTCCTTGCAACAGGTAATTTTACTCACCTGATTGGTGAGCCTTCGCCTCACTGGAGGGAATTTATGTGACCCATTCCCATACTCTGTCCACTCTGAGATGTTTATACCCAGCCTTCTCTCACGGGCTCCCTAGTCACTCATCCTCTGCTCCAGCAACATGAACAGTCACTAAGCCATCATCAGATGACTATGAATCAATGTGGATTCCACATCAGGTAATTTAGTTCTCTTTCCAGATATCCACAGAAAGTGGGCAAAAAGAGCTATTTACCAAGACTACCCATCCAGATTTTCAAGGTTCTACTTCTTTCTAAACATTGGTTTTAAAGTTAGCTTGTGAGATCTGAAGAAATTATACCTTTAATGGCTTTATATCTCTATAGGACTTGTAATGTGGCTTTGTTTGTATCTGATCCACATTAATGTCTGCACTCCAGCTGTGTGAAAAAAAACAAAGAAGTTCTTGCACTTTGAAAAGGAATCTCAAGCTTTGAGTGAACTGCATGTGTGGTTGTATATCAGTCAGAAATAACAAACCTACTTCAGCTTTATAAATCAATAAAGTTAACGTAGTAACTAAATACAACAGCAAATTCATCACCCAAAGCTGCTTTCTCTGTACTCTGTGGTCTGCCACCTCTGAAAATTTGAAAAATCATGATGCCACGGTAGCTGTGGCAGCATCATCTCACCTCCTGGCAAATAGGGTATTTGTGTGCTTATCAAATTTGTGAGACATTAGTGCTGAAATCCAGTTTGAGGGCATGTGTTCTACAAAGGTTCCTGGAAAAAAATCTCTTATCAACCACAGTTCTGGAAGGGAATTGCTGACAGACTCAAAGAGGTCATTTTAGAGAGTATAGAAATCAGATCACTTACAATTGAGGGCAGGGTTAAAGGTAGAAACAAGAAAGTATAGAACTCCTAGGACCTAGCAACAGTTACTATGGAACAGTTACCAGGGACCGGCTGTTATCATACCTAGTCTCAAAGGGTAAAAGGAGGGGGAAACGCTATTGGATCCCATTTAGAGAAGGCAAGGAGAGGAGCATGTGTAGAGACCCTAACATTGTCAATACCACAGGCTATTAAGGAGAAGCTAATGGGCTTTGCTCTGCTCCCCGCTGAACTTCCAGTGCCTCCCATTGATCAACCGTACCAGGAAAACAGAGAACAATGGATCCTGACTGATGTGGTCCATTAAGCTCACCAACCAAGGGACTGAGAAGAGTGAGGCAGAGAAGCGGAAAAGAAAATGGAGAAAATCAGACATAGAACATAGATTGTTTCTGATTAATAAACGGTGCTTTTGGATTAGTATTTTTCTGTTTTATTATTTTAGCTATAAATCTACATTTGTGTTGCTTAGGGAAAGTAATATCCATAAAGTCCTTTGAGGCTAAAATATAGGAAAGCTTATGGATTTAGGCCAGCCATAGCAATCTAAGCACCAAAGGCTAAAGGATTTCATGCTCTGAGCATATATTAGTTCTCCATGGCTGCCATAACAAAGTACCAGCAATAGCCTGGCTTACCCCACGGAACTGCTTCATCACATAGCTTTGAACTCCAAAAGTCCAAGATTAAGGTGCTGGCAGGGTTGGTTCCTCTGGAGGGCAGTGAGGAAGAATCTGTCCCTTGCTGCTTCCCAAGCTCCTACTACTATGCTAGAACTCTGGTGATCACCCCAGTCTCTGTCTTCACTTTCATGCAGTGTTCGAGTGTGTGTTTGTGCGTGTGTATGGGTGGGTGCGTAGGTGGTCGTGGTGTCCATATTTCCTCTTTTCATAAGGACACCAGTCACTTTGAACTAGGGGCCCACAGTACTCAAGTATGCCTTCTTGCTTCTCAGAATCACTGCTTTTCCTGTTCAAAACTGTTGGACACTGCTTACAGGGAAAGAAAAGTCTGTGAATTTTAGAGTAAATTTGGATTTAAATACAGGAGGTAGCAGGACAAGCAATGCGTTGGAAAATGAAATTACTCTGAATAAATGACTCAAAAGTTATCTTTGGTAAAAAATCTTAATGATTCTTAAACACTCTATTCCGGTGAGATTTGTTAATCTAAGTCACTTAACTAATTACAACTGCAAGGACTTTATTTTCAACTAAGTAAAACTTCAGATGTACTGAGGTTAGGACTTTGATGTGTTGATTTTGGGAATACGCAGTTCAACTCACAACAGATCCTAGTGTCTAATACAATGTATGTCTCATAGTAGGTGCCCAATAAATGTCTTTAAGTAAAGGTAAGAGTAGTAGGAGAATAGATTTAACCTCATTTAAATGTTTTATTTTTTCCTTTTTTGGGGTTAATTAATATTCATTAATTAATTGCTTTCAGTTGGATAGTCCATTAATCCACATATGATTCTGTTTAAAATTATAAATTTAAGAAACTTAAACTAGTGTCAGATAGGATTTCCTATTTGCTCCTAATGATTAATTAATGATATAACAACTCTATTCCTTGTTGAGTGATAAATCCTTCTACTCAGTTTTATCTCTAGTGTTAGCCAGTTCCAGAGACAGATAGAAATCTCAAAAGGCCATAAATATCATTCTCTGAATAATCAGTTTACCTCCTGCATCAGGAGCTTTGATGGAAAAATTATTGGACTGGTTACCTGTATGTGATTTTGAAACTCAAAAAATAATCCAATGATTTTAAAATCTAACTTTGAGATTTATCCCAATGATAACGTGTATAACAAATAAGATAGTTTATTTCCAAAACACTTTGTCAAGTTTCCAAATTAATTTCACTTGTCATCCTGTTGCCTGTCCTGTTACCGCTTGCATTAAAATCCAAGTTTGCTGTCTGAAATTTACAGGCAAGCTTTTCCTTTCCAGTGAAGAGTATCCTACAGTTTTGAACATGAAATAGAGTGATTCTGAGATTTTCAGCCTCTCTCTCCATTTTTCTTCTACTGGATCATGAACAACACTCGTCTGTTTAAAAGCTTTCTGGCAGGGTCCCTCAACACTTGACAATGAACTTCTGTGTGGAGAGTCTCTGAATTGGATCCCAGTTCTTTGGTTAGGACCTGCGTTAGGAACTTATTAAATAAGACTGTATATCATATTGTTGAACTGAAATAAAACTGGCCTGCATCTGCTTTTGAACTTGAATGTAAGTCTGTACCACAGCAGCCTCTGAATATAGTAAATGTATCACAGTTTGAGGGTAAATAAACTGGAACCTAACCTAAGCATACACCCAAGTGACCAAGCAAGTGATTCTCAGCCAATCATAGCAGCTGAACCTCCAGTCAATCAGAGGCTGGAAGCTGCCAAATCATGACTTTATAAGGCAAATGCTAAACTTCAGCCAATCAGGTTGTTTTGTATGTCACTGTCTTTCTCCCGCTATAAATACAATCTGCTCATCATCTTACTCAAATAAGCTTTGCAGAATTCAGCTGGTCTCGGATTTGCTATTAGCTCCATATGTAAGCAAATATTTAGTATTATTTCCTATAATCTCCTAGTCATTATTTGATCATTTCATCTTCACTAAAACCTTATTACAAATTCCATTTAACAGATGGAGACATTTCTAAGGAGAATAATTAATTTACCCAAAGATATAGCTGGCAAGGCATGGTAACTACTTTTATAGTTATAAATGGTTTCAGAATCCACTATAATTTTTATTGTTCTTATATGTATATGTGTATTATATAATTTATTTGAAAGACAGATATATATGTATATCCATATATATGTGTGTGTGTGTATATATATATGTATATATATATATGTATGTATATATATATAGATATCCATCTTGCATCCACTGGGTCATTCTCCAAATGGCCACAATGGCCAGGGCTGGGCCAGACTGAAACCAGGAGCCATCAGCTTCATTGGGATCTCCTGCATATGTTCAGGGGCCAATGGACTTGGGCCATCCTCTGGTGCTTTCCCAGGCACATTAGCTGGGAGCTGGTTTGGAAGTGGAGCAGTTGGGCCTTGAACCGGTGTCCATAAAGAATGCCAGCATCGCAGGTGGCAGCTTTACCCACTATACCACAGCACAAGCCCTTGTAATTTATATCATTTTAAGAACAATTTGAGAACAATTTAACAAATAGGCAAGATGGACCCTCCTCAAACCATTTGCTGCTTTGTTGGCCTTGAGCTCTCTGGGCACAGGTAACTAGGTAACTCTTACTTGCGTTTTGAAATTCTGCTTGATATCCTTTGTTGTAAGATATCTTTCTTGCCACACTTCTCATTTGTCATTGATGGTATTTATTTTATATGTAACTTCGTGCTGTTTGTCCTGCTCAGGAGGTAGAAAACTCTGTTAGTGTAGAGGTTTCTCTGACTTGCTTCCCTTCCTATACCCACCACAAAGTATACTTCCTGACTGTGCTCTAGACATGTGTCTTGATGGACAAATAAGAACACACACATCAGTACGTTTGCCTTGAACAGGATCTAAAAGGCAGAAGAACAGTGTGGTTGTTTATGCTCAGTAAGTCCCAACAACAATGCAAACATAGCAATTGGGATTATAAAGGAAGCAACTCCTTTCTGTTCTAATATTCTGAAAATTTATGCAAAAGATAATGACACAATAACTGTTTTAGAGGCTATTGAGCTGCCACATAATGCTAAAAAACACATACACGTACATAATACATATTATTTTTAGTAAGCTACTAAAATGGATGAATTTGAAATAATGTTTGACACTCCAAGAGGCACTAGCTTGAGATAATATTTTCTATTTTAATTGGGATTCTCATTGTTCACAGCATATATTCTCACAAACATAGGACCATTTTAAAGAGCATAGTTTACTTATTTGATCAGACCTATTTCAATTCACCTTAATAAGGTCTTAATGCAAGTACAAATCACAAATAAGAAATAAAATGGTTTTCACCTTAGCAAATCCATGAGTTTGTTCATATTAGGTTGATTAAACATAGTAGATTAATGCTGGATGCCTATTACAGAGGAAAAAAAACCTGCAGACATAAGCTCTGCAAATTTCACTCCAATGCCTTAGAGTCACATGGCACATAACCCTTGAAGAGCACCAGAATTCTTAGGGAGAAAATTGCAGTTCAATTTAAAAGACAGCATCTCAGTCCTTGAGATACTTAGTGTATTTGATGTTCAAGCATTCAAATTTGCATTTTTGATGAATTTTCCAATGATTTCCATTTTTCCTGTAGGTTGGGAAACCACAAAACTTTTAAGTAATAAGATAGGAAAACTGATTTTGCCTAATATATGTTCCACTTCTTAATAGTACCTTAGAAACTTGGGGAGATGATTTAATTATTTCAGCTTCCAATTGTTCAAGATTTTACCTATTCTTTTTCCACCCAAAACAGAAGGGCAAGAACTTTCATTCATTCATGAATTAAATGAAATGTGGTATAAGGGTAGGAAGTAATGCTAGGGCGTGAGTATAATGAGTACAATGGCACTTGGTTGTAATTATATAAGCACAGACTTCTGCACTAAATACCAAATTTCAAAAGATTCATGACCAGAAACTTGAGCTAAAAATATATATTAAGAAGGTTTAATTTTGGCTATTTCTTACCTTGAATCCCAAATTACTTTCCAAAGCCTCCACTACTCTTGTATTATATAATGCTTCCTTTAACAGGCCAAATTTTGGAAGAAACTGTAGAACTTAGAGCTATTATGCAAGATATCAACATTCCCTTAGCCAAACTTCACAGAATTCACACACAAAGAGATGAAGTTGGATTAGGGGATAGATTTTACTTTGTGTGAATATAGTCTTTTTGGAATGTTGCATTTAACTGTGAAACCATTTTTCAGATCCTAACTGTATCTGTGTAAATTAGATTCTCAGTAAATGTTTTTCTACAGCAGTTGTCAGTGTCTGATAGAAGTGTTAACAGTGACAGCAAAAGCAGCTCAGAGTGGTGTCTACCATGATAGAGTGACATTCAAGTCAGAGCCATTCTGAATGCAGATGACAACTCACAAAACCCATCTTATATTTGTCAAGAGGACAAAGAATCATTTTCCATTGAGCTAGAGTCACAAAATCTGAGTGCCACCAAGAGCAGTCTCTGAGCTTCTGCATGTCTCAATTTTATCTCTTCACAATCTCAAATGGGTAAGTTTGATCTAGTTTGGGTGTTAGAGAAAGTGAGTTCATATTTGCTCCTTAAATATTTTAAAGCTGTGTACTCCACAATACTTATACTGTGTGCTTATATATGTGCTTATATCTTGGAAGATGATTTGTGATGACTTGGAAACCAGGGGAGGATGAAGCATGCATTTTCTTCTTCCCTAATATTTTCTAAACCTCATTTTAATTGGAAAAATATTTTAGTTCTTAGGCCCAAACATTTTCCTCACAATTTGATCTGCTTCATCAGGACAGCACCAGAGGAACATTAGAAGAACTTGGATTATTATTTCAAATAGCCCATTGTCAATTTGATCTTTACGATTTTAGCATTTTTCAATAACCATAAATATTTGTAACAGGAAGCAGTCTGTCATTTAGAGAAGGCAGAAATATGAACCTCATGTGCTGAGGCATTAGAGTGTATCTTGACATAGGTGCTGAGCCAACTGGATCTCAAGTCATCTTTGGGCTTCTAATCATTTTCATCCCCACAATAAGAGAATTTAGGTTCATGAAAATTTAAGTAAAATTATTTTTTGGAACAAGTTGGAAATGGAATTAACTTGTAATATGTATATATATGTGTGTGTGTGTGTGTGTGTGTGTATACACACACACAGTTCAAAAGTTCACTGAAAAAATGTAATTAAAGATGTTTATTTTGGTGCAAAAATTGAAATTCATGAACATTTTTTTCATAATACACAGCATCCATGAGCTTATTGAAGACCCTACTCTGCATGGATTTCAAATGTTTTTGCACCAAAATAAACTGAGTTTTCCATAAAATTTTTGAAGCACTCTCTTTTTATAGGAAACATGTACCTCTGCTTGGAAAAAGGATTTAAGGAAAAGGTGGGAAACTGTAGGCATATTTTCACATTTGTGATGGAATCAAGATTTATCACATTTTGAATGTCAAGATTTATCTCTCAAGTGCCAAATGTTTCAGGGAGTTGTCTACTTGGGTAAAATGAAACTTATTATTTTTTTATGAAAGCTGTCATTGAAATTTGGAGTCCTTCCAATTAAGTTGAAAGGTGTATATGGGGCTAATTTAATGCTCATTATTTCTGCCTTCTTCTTTATCACTGTAACATTGTAGAATGGTTAATTTTTAAAAATATGCTTTATGGGGTAAATTCTTTAAGCAATTCTGTCTCTCTTCTTCCTTAGTGATTAAAAGTTAGCCACAAAATGGTTTTATGTGAAGCCACAGCCATTAAATACAAGGACAGACATAAACAGATGTTGAAATTTTACAGAATTTGGGCCAGTGCCGCGGCTCACTGGGCGAATCCTCCGCCTGTGGTGCCGGCACCCCGGGTTCTAGTCCCGGTTGGGGTGCCGGATTCTGTCCCGGTTGCTCCTTTTCCAATCCAGCTCTCTGCTGTGGCCCAGGAGTGCAGTGGAGGATGGCCCAAGTGCTTGGGCCCTGCACCCGCATGGGAGACCAGGAGAAGAACCTGGCTCCTGGCTTTGGATCAGCGCAGTGCACCGGCCGCAGCGGCCATTGGAAGGTGAACCAAGGGCAAAAAAAGGAAGATTCTCTTCTCAATAGGAAGTATGTTAAAAAAAAAAAAAGTTTATGGTCATTTTTTAAAAAACTGCCCCATCTATATATTTCTTCCTGCTTGAAATACCTAACATGGATTGCTTGCTTGACTAAACACCAACTAATTCAGAAATTGGTATCAAAATTTAGATGCTACAATTATAACAGGTGGATTTGATTTAACAAAAGTGTGGCAAATAGCAATCCAAGGGACATAGTAACTAGAGTATTACAAAATCATGTTATGCTCTGACAAGACATTTGGTAAAATTGTCACTGTGATACCATGGAAGGCAGAATCCTTTCAGTGGAAAGTTTAAAAGGGAGTGACAGTGCGCGCTGGTTACCATTGGTGACATTTAGTGAGGTGTTACAAGGAAGAGATTAGTTCAAGCAAGAATTGACTGGTTTTCAAGCTGAGATCACAGGTAATAGAGAAAGTTCAGAGCTCAACTGCCTTACAAGATTGGAAAAGGTAACTATTTCTCTAAATCAAGTACTGAGAGTGAGTTGTAAAAGCCATTCAATAACCAAGACCTGCTGGGATTTCTTCTTAAAGAAGGCATCTACTGTGTGCTAATTAATGAAGATTTATTTTCCTCCCTGAACTGTATTGTTTCAGATAGTCTCCATGCAGATGGGAGAAGGAAGCACTGAAACAGGCACACTTGAAGGCATAGTCTAGGAAATAATTTGCATCTGGTTGTCAGGGGTAGGGAACTAATCAGAAATAAGTAGAAAATAACCAGAGCATAAGAGGATAGAATTTGTTAATATTCAGTGATCTCTTAAAAAAATGACAACACTAAGAAGTCTTGGGACCAGAAGTGACTGTAAAATTTGCTTAGCTCCCAAGGAAGGTAGACATTTCTCATACTTAGCTAGGATATAGTGAATATTTAATAAGGAAATACTCCCAAGAGGTCAAATTTAGGGTTCTCGGAGGACAATTCTTCCCAAAAGATAGATTTAAGATATAATTAAAACAAAACTGTTATCCCAAGGGTAGGTGGCTCTTAACAATGCCTCCCAGCTGGAGTTCATACTTCCAAGGGCCAGTGACTTCTTTGTGTCACTCATTTCCCTCTTCCCCTAGCAGGAGAGTTCACTGGGCTCTTCTTTTGAAGTCCCACCACTGGGTGTGTTAGGGGCAGGGAGAAGATAACATCATGGCTCCTAGGTGGCTGGATCACGCTCAGAAGCAAAGGTTGGGCATCACTCAGACACTGAGTTGCATGCAGTGAACGGACCGGACTTCAAAGAGAAGGTAAATGAGTTCTATGTATCAAACTTTGGATGTGGCATTCCCTCAAAAACTCTTGTGTTAAAGATTGGTCCCTACCATCTCATGTTATTGTTAAGACAATGGAAACTTAATCTGTCACAATGTCTCAAGCTGATACCTTTAGGAAATGACTGCATTGGATTGATATCTCCAGGATGTCATATCCAGGATTAAATATTGATTGACATAGACAGACAAGGTTCCTGTTTCCATGTGATGCTCTGCACCATGTCTGGACTCTGATTCTTGGTTCCACATGTGATCCCTCCTCTGTCTGTGTTATGTCATCCCTTCCTCTGCTCTCAGAAACACCAAGACAATTGGACCACCTGTTCTTGGACATGAGCCTCCAAAACTATAAGTTAAATAAACTTCTTTCTTATGTTCTTAAGTGATTTGTCTCTAGTGTATTTTATAGTGACAATATAGTGACAAGACACAAAAGGCTATTTTATATATATGATAATAAGTGTAAAACTTATGAAAGAAAATTTGATATTTACATGAGAATAACATAACATTCTCATTTAAATGAGAGTAAGAGAAAGGCCCCATGTTTGTATGCTTATCAAAATGACCTCTTTCTAGATACACAGATAAACCAAGTGCTTAAGTTTTCTGTGCAGTTATGTGTGGCTCTGGTTTAACTCTTGGCTCATGGATATCAATAAGCTGTTTCCCAGAATAACCCATGGGGAAATTCTGCAAAAATGTCCTTGCATTTTCCTTTCAAACTGCTGCTTGAATTGTTAGAATTGTTACCATATTCCATGAGTATATACAGAGATAGATGGTTCCTGAATCAATTGAATGACTACATGGATAGCTGTTTAATTCTAAGTCTTTCTAGGACTGTAATGTGAAAAAAATTTTAATCATCTTAATATGTTGATATTTGTTTTTTTTTTTTTCTATACCAGAGATACATCAGGAAGTACATAATCACTTTTGGAACTGGTGAGAGATGGCAGCTTTGAACTAAGCCAGAGAACCTATGGAAACAAAAAGGGAATTTAAGACCTTAAAGATTTTAGATTCTTAGTTCAGTGCACACATTAGAGAACAAAAGCATATTCACAAATGCATTAAGAATTTCTCACCTTTTATAATCATGGAATGATTGTTGTCTACAGTGCAATTCAAACTTTATGCTGCAGGTAGCAGAGTCATAACACAATTCAATTAACTCTCCCAGTCAGGTCTCATATATTAGAAAATTGATTGAGAAGTGGCGAGACTCTAAGAGTTAGAATAGGAACATATGTGTGGGGTGGGGGGCGGTTATAATGTATGATTTTGGAAAAGTTAATTCTCAACCATAAAAAAAATTTGTCTGCTTATATCAACAGAATCTCATAGAGTATATTTGGTTGGGTGAGCTGCAAATATGTTTGACTGAAGAGGAAAGAACCAACAGACTGGGATGAATTTATGTAGATGGGTTAGACCTATAGATTCCCACTCTCAGGGAACTGAAGTGAGTTGTTGTGCTTTCTTGGTTATTTGGCTAAAATTAGGAATGCCTGATGGCTTAAATTAAAACTGAGGTTTCAAAATTTCCTTGGTTAATTATAAAATGGAGGCGAATCCAAGGAAACGGTGATATAAGAATACTGGTCTAGGTTTATCACATACAACTAGTCATTCCATTCTGCCATATTTTATACCACGAGAAATCAGGAAATAACATCCTTACAACAGAATTGAGAAATATATTTGTGAAGAAGCATTAGAGAATTAGCATCCTTAAAACTCTCTTCTTCCTTCTTAACAAACTGGGTAATATGGTTTGACTGTGTCCCCTGAAGTTCATGTGTTAGAAACTAAATTCTCTATATACCAGTGTTGATAGGAGAGAACTTAAAGATGAGATTAGGTTCTCAGAGCTCTATCCTCAAGAACACTTGCTGTTATCACAGGGATTATTAGTTATCACAAGAGTGGATTCTTGTAAAGATGATTTCAGACTCTTCCCTCTCTCTTTTCTGTGGGTTCTTGTATCCTTCCACCTTCCACCATGGGATGCTGCAACAAAGAAGACCCCATCACATGTGGCCCTCTTACCCTAGGACTTGTCACCTCTAAAATCATAAAAAATATATTTTAAAAATTACTGAATTTTGAGTGTTCTGTTGTAGTAGCACAACCCACTCTGAGACTAGGAATCATCCCTGGCATTTTTTGATAAGCACGCCAAGGTTTGAATGACATCCTGGAGTGGATCCTGGATTGGCAGCACTCAACCATGTGAAAAATGAAAGATGAGTAACAAGGTTGAAAGATACCAACCTAGTAGTGTGACTCATTCCATCAAAATGATCTGAGTAGTCTAATTAATCATATTGTTCTATTAGTACTGAAATAGATACAAAAACTACTTGATACATATAATTCTTTAAGCATTTATGTATTTATTTCAAAGGCAGAGTTACACAGAGAGAAGGGGAGAGGAAGGGGGAAAGGAAAGTAGGGAGGTAGTGAGAGAGAGGGCTGGGCCAGACCAAAGCCAGGAGCCTGGAATTCTATCCAGGTCTCTCACATTGGTGTGGAGGCACAAGTACTTGGAGCATCTTCCACTGCTTTCCCCGGGCACATTAGCAGGGAGCTGGATTGGAAGTGGAGTAGCCTTGAACCAGTGCCCATGCAGGATGTTGGTGTCACAGGTGGCAGCTTAACTTGCCACACCATGACACCAGTCCTGATTCATATAGTTGAAAAAAAGAAAAAGAAATTTAGACCAAGTAAACAAGAATGTGACAAAACCATTGTTCTGATTTATTTCCCATGTAACATGTGAGTGTGTTGGATTTGAGTGGAGCCCAAAGCAAGGTTTTTTTTTTTTTTTTCAGAGACTAAATAGGTTCAATTTTGCACCTAAGATGTCTATGGAAGATGCAGATGCTCTAAAAACCTCTGGAAATCCAAGAAGGAGAATTACAGCATAGATTCTCAGAGTTTTGGAACCACAGTGTGGTTTTGCTGATGTAATTAAAATTATTAATCAGTTGGCCTTGAAATGGGAAGATTATCCTGGATTATCCCAAGAGACCTAACCAGTTGAGCCATTTAAAAACAGAAAGTTGTCTTCAAGTGCCACAAAGGAGAAATTGAGAGCTATTTGAAACATGAGGTGAATTTTATGTACTACTGTTGACTTGAGGATGAAGAAAGCCATATGACAAAGAAATAGAGACCTCAGTTCTACAACTTTAAGAATTTGAATTGTGCCCCAAATCTGAAAGCTCCTAGAAGCAGAGTCTTACCCAGAGCCTCCAAAAAGGAATACAATTTTCTGGTGCATTGAGTTAAGCCTGAACAGAGAATCCATTCACATCATGCCACATCATGCTTTAAGACTGTGAGCTAATGACTGTGAGTCATTAAATTTTGTGTTAATTTGTACACAGCAGTAGAAAACTACCACATTATCTAATCCACTAAAGATCCGATATATAGTGATATTTTGTCAATAAATGGAACTATGTCTTGCAGCATAAGTGTGAGAAAGTCACTTACTTCCAAGGAGCCTGCCACTGGCATGTTGCGAACTCTTTCAGTTCTGCCCATTTCCCCCTAGAGAGTTGTCTATGATCAGATAGATGTACGTGAGGACCTTAATTAGAAATTGTTTCCCATTTATGCTGGCACTAACATGAAATGATAGCAGTACAGGTCTACTCTGGGATGGCCAAAATGACAGAGAGATGGGAAGAAAAATGAAATGAAAATTTGTATACTCAATTTCTGTTGTAGGAGCAATGGCCAGATGAATGGATTTGTATCTATTTGTAATTTGGCTTCATGGCCAGAGATCTGGAAAAATAAATTTGTTGAAATATTGATAAAACAAATAGAGAAGAGCTACGATGATTGAACCCATAGAACATAAAGATATCTTGTTACACATAAATGGCCACCAGAGGATATTCACTCCATAGAGGCTCATAGTATTCAGGTCAACAAGATGACCCATTCTGTGAATTTCAAGCAGCCTCTTTCCCAGCCATCCCTTTTCTTGTACAATGGCTTCATTGACAACCTGTCTGTAAAGATGGGAGGAGGAGTTAGATATAGGTTAATAAAATGCATATCCATTCACCAAGACTGTCACAGCTCTTGCCACTGCTGAATGCCCAATTTACTAAGAGCAGATGCCAATACTGGCTTCCTGTTATGAAATCATTTCCTGGGGAGACCATCCAGCCTTCACATGGCAGGTTGATTACATCTGACCTCTTGTATTCTGAAGGAGTAAGAGTTGCATCCTCTTTGTAATGACATTTAGTTTGAATATGGATTTGCCTCTGCTGTCCACAACAGTTCTGCTAGGACCACCGTTTGTAGACCGGTCAAATGCTGTATTTACTGCCATGTCTGGTCAAGTAACTTTGTGTATGAAAAATAGTGATAAAAGGCTTGCACCAGAGGAATCACTTGTGTTGTCATGTACAGCATCAGCCACCACAATGGAAGAATGGTTTAATGGAAGAATGAGACAACTAATTAAGGCACAATTACAGTCTTAGTTGAGTGATAGCAAGATGAAAGGCTAGGGTACAATCCAAAACATTTAGCTTATGTTTGCCCATTATTGTGGTGTGGGAGTATAGGCACCTTCTGTCATTGATAGCCCATTCACAAATAGTCTGCTTTATTTTCCCACAACTTCAGACTCATTTGGCTTTATTGTGAAGAGGAATAGCCCCATTGTAAGACATATCCATCTTCCCATTGAATGGAAAGTTGTGGCTGTTATATGACCACGTCTGTCTTCTCACATCACTGAACCAACAGTCTAACAAGGAAGGTAAAGTTCTGCCTAGGTGATTGAACCAGATTTTAAAGACAAACTATGATTATTGGGGATTGAATTGTTAGATGAAATATACATTGCTCAGGGCTGGCGCCGCGGCTCACTAGGCTAATCCTCCACCTGCGGTGCCATCACACAGGGTTCTAGTTCCCGTCAGGCACCAGATTCTTTCCCAGTTGCCCCTCTTCCAGGCCAGCTCTCTGCTGTGGCCCAGGAGTGCAGTGGAGGATGGCCCAAGTGCTTGGGCCCTGCACCCGCATGGGAGACCAGGAGAAGAACCTGGCTCCTGGCTTCGGATCAGCGCAGTGCGCCGGCCACAGCGGCCATTGGAGGGTGAACCAACGGCAAAAGGAAGACCTTTCTGTCTCTCTCTCACTGTCTACTCTGCCTGTCAAACATATATATATATATGTATATATATATATATACATTGCTCAGTTAGTTTGAATTCTAGGGAAATAATAAATGCAATATTCAGAACGTATATGTATATACTATTTGGTTAATTCTTTATTTGGTGATGCTTAATCTTGCGATTATAAAATAAACTGAAAAGATGTCATTGTAAAAATCAAAGGAAAAAAGTAAGATAGGAAGAGGATGGAGGGTGGGAGCATGGTTGGGAGGGAGGAAAGGGTCAGAAGTATTCTTATGCTGTTAAATCTGTATATGTGAAATACATGAAATTGTGAACCTTACATAAATTTAAAAAAAAACAAATAGGTTTTGTTGTTTATCTGAAATTCAACATTTACTGGCTTCCTATGTCTTTATTTTATTTTATTTTCTAAATCTGGCAACTTTCATCGGGAGTAGGGCAACATATTCCTGGAAAATAGGTGATTCTCAGATGCCACTGATCTCACTTTTCTTTACTTTTCTATTTTGGTCTACATCCTCATCAACATACAAACTACTGCTGCAGCCAAGACAAATCAACTTGCTCTGATTTTACAGTCAAGCCTGTGCAACCAGAATAGAAAAGTCACCTGAAACAACTAACATACCACATCATTCCTCTGCTCAGAAAGCATCAAGGGCTCTCCCTTGCTACAGATTCAAACCTCCAAGTACAGAATCAAAATCTTTTGTGCTTTGTGCCTTTCTCCCACAACATCCTTAAGTGAGCTCCTTAATCCAGCAGGACATTTTTTTCACTGACACATGTGTCTTCCCATATGAGACTCTAAATGTGACGCTCAGCGTCTTTCATTTTCTGTCAAAGTTCCTCTATCTTCTTTTCAACCTCTACTTTTTAGGTTTTAAATTCAAAATGTTAACAAACTTAAATTGTTCATATTTATGGGATATTATGGGGTGTTTCATTACATATATAAATTGAGTAATGTCCAATCAGGCTAAATAAGTTCATCCTTTCAAGCATTTAACATTTCTTCAGAGTAACAGCATCCAAAATTCTATATTCCAGCTTTTAAAATGTGTAAATATATGATACATTGGTGTTAACTATAATCACCCTACTGTGCAATAAACCCCAGAACTTCTTGCTCCTGTCTAGCTATAACGAAGTAACTGTCAACCAACCTTTCCCATCCCTCGTTCCTCACTTCAATCCTTCAAACCACAAAAAGTGATTGCATTTGGAAGGGTCTCTGTGGAAACTTGTGGTATTTGTGTGTTACATACTATCAGGCAATCATGCATAAGAGGCTGTTTCTTGTAACCCCCTGGCTTTGTTTGCTTTTGATAGGACTAACACAAGTAACTCCATTTTGATTCTGACAACTTTCATATTCCTCTTACAGTGTGAAGTAGGGAGAGGGAGAGGAGACTGGAATCTGCAAGGACCAGTGAGAGCCCATGTTTGTGTTCCCTGCTGCCTGCCTCGGGCAACCCTCAGGAGTCCCTGAAGATTTTACCACAGCGAGTGCAGCTCATTTGGCTGATGAGGACTCACAGAAGTGAGAGAGAGGATATAGGAGGAATGGAGAACAGAAATTCAAACAGAAATTGGATCAAGACTGGATTTAGTAAGGAAGTGAATCTATTTGCAATTGGTAAAGATGGTCTCAACATTCCCCTAAACTTGACAAAATTATTGACAAGCTTCTTTCCGACTGTAAGCCTTTTGGTTTCTCTTTCTTTCGGCATTTGCATTAGAAAACATAGAATGATAAATACTGTCTCTGCTTTTTTGAAATATGTGCAAATCTTAAAACTACTGCTTGGTAGTTTTATCTCCTAGGGGATGTTTTTCTGAAGGGCCTTGGGATCTTCTCTTCAAGATGCAAGAATCAAAGGAAAGAGTTCCATTAGTTCCTGTTTCTATGGGGGGATACAGTCCTAATTTCCATGGACGTCAATTTACAAACAGATGAGTCTGCAGAGTTACAATATTGCAATCTCAGGAATAAGTCAATGTGCTGAACACCCTCTGTTGACCAGCCTTGCTTTCCATACTCCAGTACTTTTCCACAAGCTCCTGCTCCCTGTTATCTATGTCACCTCCCTGAATCCTTCACTTGTGGAGGCAAGCACGTAGAAACAAGACTAATGGGGGTAGGGAAACTCTTTCCCTCTTACAACATGTATGCACAATGGAATATTATTCAACCATCAAAAATAATAAAATACTGCCATTTTCAGCAAAATTGATAAAAATGGAGTATATTATTTTGATTGAATTAAGTAAAATCCATAAAGGTAGATATTTTGTGTTGTCCCTCACATGTGGAAGTTAAAAAAATAAAAGTCAGTTTGCTTATGGGATAGTGACTGATGTCTAAGTCTCAAACAAATGTATGCTGTAACCAATTCATATTCAGAAATATACATGAAAGAAATTCTGGGAAATACAGTTTTAGCTGGATTAAGGTGGTGCAGTGAAAAATCTACTCTGAGTCAAGTGGACAGAAAACATTGAAGAAATGTGATTCTCAACAACTTAAGCCATGAGAATAAATATATCATTATAGAGAAGTTCCAATTATATATAGATAGAGGCATTCAACAAAGGCAAAAATTCTCATTTGTTTCAGAAGCATCTCTGCTGAGTTAGTACAAGCTCCTTGATGTGCCTATAGTACTTACACCTAATCTCATTAATATTTAACTGCATTCTAGATTAATGACTTATTGACGTGTGGGTCTCTAGACTAGGCGTGGACTCCCAAGTTCAGGACATAGTTCTTTTTTGGTCACTAGCACAGTTGATTGTATCCGATCAATACAAGGAGCTCACTTCAGATTTGCTGTAAGAATGGTTGAATGAGAGGATGGCTTTTTACAAAAGATAAACATTTGATTCAGGACTTTAACAAAATATAACAAAGAAAAGAGATAAGTGTTATAAAAGATGAAAATGATTATTTTTTTATGAGTCAGCAATGAGGCCAAAAGAAAAACTTGTCCTCATATATGGAGCACGTCAGTGTACAAAGTCCAAAGGTGTGTCAACCTGCACATTTGTTTTGTAACTAGAGGCTACAGGTGATCAGAAATCATTAAAGTGTGTGACTGAGGTAGATAATTTCTTTACAGGGCAAAATTCTATCCAACTGTTACTGTATTGGTGCTTTCATTTTGTAATAAGTACAGAGAAGAAAGATGGTTCATATAAAACAGTTCTCTCTTTTGGAGTACTTAAAAAACTTTACTATATCTGTGTATGTCACATTAAAGTCACTGCCTTTTCAACCTGAGCTGACATTACCTATAACTCCAAATGTCGTCCCCAGTGAGCTCATCCTGGGCCTGAAAGAGCCCAGATTGACTTCATCTGCACTCACAGTTGATTGTAAAATCTTGTCTTGCTTCTTTACAGTTTCTTTTTTCTTTTTTCTTTTTTTTTTTTTTTTTTTTTGGACAGGCAGATTTAGACAGTGAGAGAGAGAAACAGAGAGAAAGGTCTTCCTGTCTTCCTTTTTCCGTTGGTTCACCCCTCAAATGGCTGCCACAGCGGGCGTGCTGTGACGATCTGAAGCCAGGTGTTTCCTCCTGGTTTCCCATGCGGGTGCAGGGCCCAAGCACTTGGGCCATCCTCCACTGAGCCACGGTGCTGGCCCAGTTTCTTAACTTGATGTGTCCCTTTCCTATTTCCATTGTGATCACCCTCCTTCTCCATGCTCTCCCCATACACCTAAGTCATATAACAGTATTCCTGGTCCCTTACCCCTTCTTGTAAGGAAACCAACTATCCTTCACTCTTAAATGCATCTGTTGAGAGTTACAAGTCCAGGAGGTCTACAGATGTAAGAGAATGAAAAGGCATGTTTATGATGGTTTAAACAATTTTGAAATCTATGTATATGAAGGATTTTCAAAAACATCATGAAAAATGCATCTTATATATGAACTAGACATGAAGTTCAAATTTTTTTGTGTTGTAATAAGCCTATCATTTAATTCTGTTTTCTACAAAGTTGTTGAAGTACACTTGTAGTTAAAAGAGGTTTTCATCTCAAGGCCCTATCATTGCATTGGCCCAAGTCTTTTCCCCTTTGACCCTCCATTTAGCCCATTCCTGCAAATGCTTATACTTAATCCAGTGTTGCTCAGTGTTTGTGCTGATACAGGATGTCTGCATAATAAATTATATTTATCATTTAACTTATTTAATGCATCATGATAGTGGTCACTCAATAGTAGGCATTTTTCAAGGTGTTTTTCAAGGATGAATCATGTAAAGCTCACAAAAGCTATATGTGTTATTTTTATCCCCATTTTACAATGAGAAAACTGAACACCAGAGGATTTAGGAAACTTATCTAAATTTTAGCTAATACATGGCATAGCCAATATTTAAGCCTGAGAATTGTTTCCAGAGACCAAACTCTTAAGTTTCACTCTTCACTATCCTGTAAGATGGAATAATGAGATAGAGAAAATGCAATAAAAATAATCTATAGGACATGACAAAATCTTAAAGAGATTAAGAAATAGATCTGCAAAGATGAACAATGACATAGAGTGACAGTAGTCAGAGAAGAAAAAGACGAAATCAGGAATGGAGGGTGATAGACAGAAATGCCTGCATTCAGAGACAGAAGCGGAGGAAAATAGTCAAAAAAGATGGCAACACAGAATCCAAAGCTTTCAAGTTTAGGAAATAGGGTATTGAATATTTTGCTGTGTGTGAGGCATCCATTTATTTTGTTGTTCTGAACCATAAGTCATTAGGAGTTAATGTTGAAATGTATAAACACGAAAAAAAAGGAACCTGCATTTGGACAAAGATCATCGATGAGCAGGAATGGTGAGGAATAATTTAAGTGAAACTGCAGAGAAAAACATGTTAAAATGTGTAGCTTAGCAACAGTGGAAGGCCAGTGACACATTCAGGAAATAATTTGCAATATTGTCTGTAGGGCGATGCTGGGATTTAGAATACTGAAGAAAGTCTTTCTTATAGGCATTTGGTGACATTTATGACAACAAGACTTGGAAAGAGATGGGTTATAGGAGCGGAAGAGATACAACTCTAAATGGCTTGTGCAAGATTCACACCAGTGACACCCTCAGAGCACTAATTTTATGCCAGGCTCCTTTCAGATCAGAGTGGCTGTTAGAAACGTGGGAAGGAGGAGGCTCTTCAGAAGCCCAGCAGAAAGTTATCCACTGAGAAAATGCTCTGCTTCTCTGCCTTGATAAGTTGCTCTGGGTATGGACTCCATGTGTTGAACTAGCTTCTCTGTGCTTCACGTGGTTTGTGTCTGATGTGGACCCTAGGAACCCACGTCATGAAGCTGTCAGCCTGGGTTACTGTCAGTGTTCAGATGTGGCTTGGCTTTTGTTCTGCAGATGGCACAGAAGAAATGGCCAGAGCTGGTTGCTCATTTCACAAGAGGCTCCAAGGACGCTTTTGTAATGAACAGCTTTGTTTTACAGTTCCTTGTGTTCATGCGTTCATTCATTGGAACATGGCACCAATGATTTTCTTTGTGACTTTATTGGTGTGTAATTGGAGTACAGAAAAGGACACACAGTCGATCCTCTGTAATTGCTTGTCCTATGCTTGTGAATTTGCCTATTTGCTCAAAGTGTGACAGTCATGAAAAGAAATACGGAATAGCAAAACATTTAAAACTTTCCTAGGTTTCTTGTTTCTGCTCTCATGTTGTGAAAAAGGGCCCTTTAGGCTGTCTCTTCCGTGCTGCTTTGCCCACAGTTTTGTGCTGTGTGTTGATGAGCTTGTGGTTTAAAAATTGATCTCTCAAGCCTAGTGCTGAAGTGCTGCATAGTTTTCCTAAGTGCAGGAGGGCTGCAGTGTGCCTGGCAGAGAAAGTCTGTGGTTTAGATGAGCTCCATTCAGGCGTGCACTCTAGTGCTGTTTGCTAGGACTTCAGTGCGAATGCATCAACACACAGTGCACTTAGGAAAAGAAAAGGAAACTCTGCAGGCAGCATATGAGGCCCTTCCAGAAAGTGGGGAAGTGACATTTATCGCTGAAGCTATGGCAAGTATGGAAAAATGGTGATGCTTCCTGAATTTCATGGTTTGATATTTACATTTATGTCTACAACTCATTTTGAGTTAAGTCTTATGATTGCTCAGAGGCAAGTTTCAATGCTCTTGCTATTTCCCATAGTGTTGTGCTGCTGATCTGTGTTAGTTGAAAACACTTTCCTTTTCTTATTGTACTTCAATTTTTGTCAGAAAACCAATTGATCATATATATATATATATATATATATATATATATATATATAGTCTGGATTTGTAGGCTATCTATTCTCTTCCATTGACTTATTTGATGATCTTGTCAGTACCTCGCTGCCCTTACAGTCATAGTTTGTTTTTTTTTTTTTTTTTTTGACAGGCAGAGTGGACAGTGAGAGAGAGAGACAGAGAGAAAGGTCTTCCTTTTTGCCGTTGGTTCACCCTCCAATGGCTGTCTCCTAATGACCTCATTTTAGCTTGATTACTACTGCAAAGATCTTGTCTTCAAGGACAGTCATATTCTGAGAAAGTAGGGTTTAGGGCTTCACCACAAGTGTTTTGAAGGAACTCTTTAAGCTCATTGACTATTCTATGCAGCCCAATCAGTGGAGTTTCTTCACTTTAGATATTGTGTTTTTCTCTTCTCACATTGCCATTTGGATCTTTTCTAAACGATGCACTTATTTGCTGAGAATTCTTTTATTTTCATTCAATATAAGTATCTTTCATCTACCATGGGATCATCGTCGTAATAATGCCTCCTGTGAAATTTGCTTCAAGTAATTGTTGCATTAGTGGCATCTCGATTGGTGCTTGCAGATAATCTCTTCCCTTGATGGTTTTGCACAATTTCCCAATGCTTTATATGTTGAACTATTTTTGAATTATATCAAATACAATGTAAATGTCATATTTTGTAGACTCTGGATCTTTTTGTAATTTCCTAGAAAATTTCGATTTTTTTCATTTAACACATTATCCAACTAAATGAGCTCTGAACCTATGCTCTGTGCCACCTGTGTGGTGGCTCAAATCTCTTAGATATGTCTGTCTGTCCTGCTTAGCCTGAGGTCTGTGTGGTGGTTCAAATCTCAGTTCAGTTCTCTAAGCTTTTATTATACTGGTTTGGTGCCGTCTCATGTAAACATAGCTCCTAGGTGACTCTGAGACTGCTTCTTAGATATAATTTGAATTTTCCTCCTCTTCAGTTCTTTCTCTTCCATTCATCCCCACCTCAAGTACCCAGAGACCACTTGGTCTGATCAGAAAGAAAAGGTTTCTATCAGAGTTGTAACTATCTACACAGGATGCTTTTTCAAGTTTTGGGTTTGCTCTATAAGTGGCCCATTTTCTGCTTTTTTTGCTGGGTATTCAAGTAATTATACATTGCAATTTATCTAGAACTTCTAGTTGTAGTCAGAGTCGCAGTAGTCTCATGCTACCATGCCGTCACAGCAACTCCAAATCAATGGTTTGGAGAAAATAACGAGGAACCAATCAGGTGCCAAGTCTTCTGGCATTCTGTTTCATCTTTATTTAATAACCAAATAGCATAGTTTGAGACTCCATTAATGTCATATATGGTGTAACACTTCCATAACATTTCTGAGGGTTTCTTCCATTCTCCTAGATGCTCTGCACTATGGCCTGCCTCAAGCGATTCTAGCTGTTACTCTTTTTTTTTTATTTGACAGGTAGAGTTATAGACAATGAGAGAGAGAGACAGACAGAGAGAAAGGTCTTCCTTCCTTTTATTTACCCCCCAATTGGCCGCTATGGCCAGAACTGTTCCGATCCGAAGCCAGGAGCCAGTTGCTTCCTCCCGATCTCCCATGTGGGTACAGGGGCCCAAGCCCTTGTGTAATCCTCTACTGCCTTCCTGGGCCACAGCAGATAGCTGGACTGGAAGAGGGGCAGCCTGAACTAGAACCGGTGCCCAAATGGGATGCCGGCGCTGTAGGCGGAGGATTAACCAAGTGAGCCAAGGCGCCGGTTCCTAGCTGTTACTCTTGATATCTGTATGTTGGATTTGCACACTGGCTACGTACCATTATTTTTGCCTCACAATGACCACTCCCTCTCCTATCCTTTCATTTTGCCCAGATCTCTGCTCTATTTGACAGTCATCTACATTTTCCACACTGCTTTTAATCTTATCTCTAATGCTGCCTTTGAAACAGAAATTGAAGTCCTGGTAATCGACTCTATTCAGCAAAGAGCCATGGAGGTTTGGTCTCTACCAATGGCAAGGAATCAGGAAGATTTTAAATTATTAATTTACTTTTTAGCATATTTTAGTGAATTCTAGGGCGAGCGTCCTAACCAAAATTAGCAGGGAATACACTGGAAAGTGATAGTTTGGTGTGAGCTCTCATTATTCTGTATTTCAAGCACTAGCGAAGTCACTGGGTATAGACTTGGGGTGGGGGAGAGGAAAGGTGCATCTTACCAAGCCCAGATTTGTTCCCTGACCCTTGTATCCTCAACCAAATTGTCTTTCCAGTGAGTTTGTTGCCCATTACTAGTCATTGTGTGACATGCTAAACATGAAAATAAAACTGCAAAAACTGCTGTGGATTGACAGATTTGGAAATGACACACTGAGGAACAGAGTGTTGAAAGTTGCAGAGACTTTTGTAGAACTGTGAAGGATGATGAGTCTCTTACCAGGCAGACACAGAAGACAAACAAGAAGAAGGCGTATTTGGATCATGGCAAAGTAGTCTGGAATCAGTGCAGGGTAAGGCAAAGTGAGGAGTAGGGTCAGATGAAGATAGGAAGATGGCTTAAGTTCAAATGGCTCATGGCTTTGCTTGCCACTTAATAGTGTGAATCACACATTGAAACATTATTTTATACTCTTATCTGAAGGAATCTCTAAACAACCACAACCACAACCATCAAAGACCGTGTCCACCAGCTGTCCCAATTTTCAAGATTGCATATATAGTTATATCAGAACTGCCCTTAGTTCCAAGGGTCTGGTGTGAATGAGCATACAGGGATCTGGCAACACTTCTTCACTAATTAGTTGATGAAATGTGAAATGATGACTTCTAAACAGTAATAATGAATCTGAAATATGTACAAAACTGGAAGAAAAAGTGATAAAATATACTTTGGACTGCAGCAAGAAAAAAATTCTACCTGAGAACAAAACCCTTAAATATAATCTAGGGCAATGCTCCCACTCACACAGCATGGGAACCGTCTAAAGGGATAGAGAAGATCGTGGCTAATGCAGAACTAGAACCCAGGATTTAGGGTTCCCAGTCCAAGTTAGTTCTTTAGGCATAGCCATTGCTGCTGTGCCCAACTCTTACCTTGTTATTGTGCTGACCTCTCTTGGGATGACTAACTTCATTTTAGTTCAGCATCTTTCTTATCAGTAACCCAGGGAAACTACAGTTGGCTGCTCCTTTCCTTGAAATTTTGGTACTTTTTTTCACTTTTTGAGAGATTTTTGTCATGTAGTATATCATACAGTAGAAGATTTGGGGTTAGATTCTCTATGTCAAAAGTCAACTTTTTTTTTCTTTGTTACACCTGTTCATATACACTACACACTCCTATCATTTACATTTCTCTTTATAGTAAGTGATTGACAGTGTGGTGGGTGGGATTGGTAGATGGCAGTAGTCGAGCTCTAGTTTGAATGACATTCCCCTCTTTCCTGAAAATTCTGATAGGCTCTGCTCCCACATGCATGCAGAGACAGGGAATAATTAGTGACTGTCAAGACATTCCATGGGGAGGTCTCCCAGCAAGCCAAAGATGATTATTCATTTTTCATCACTCTAATGAAATACTTGAGAGAGACTAACTTGTAAATCAGCATGTTACAGGTTCTAGAAGGGCCACACCCTTGGTTGTATCATCTCCAGCTGGATTGCAATGGAGCCTGTGTGGGAGCAAACAGAGAAGCCAGAAATCTGGTGCAGCCAGCGTGAGGCTTCTATATAACCCTTTTATGAGAACTACCAAGAGATTGCACAAGCACTACCTTAACCCCCTCTGAGGGTAGAGTTCCCAAAGACCTCTCACTGCATTTCCACATAGGGATGAAGCTTATTGAGAATGATGGGGATTCTTTTTATTTACAGATTAGAGTTACAGATTTTTATGATTTACTATCACTTACTGGTAGATTTGGATGGATAACTTTCTCCAAAATGATTAATTTTAGCACAATTGGAAATCAGACCTCACAGATCTTGATACCTTTGGGGTCAGTGTAGACAGAAGATTTAATTAAATATAGAATCCCAACATGAAACTTTTCCTTGCCTTGAGAAATGAAGATCCTACAGATGAGTGGGAAGATGGATCTTCTAAAATTCATGACAGGCTTAGAGTGCCTAGTATGCAGCAGCTGCCCTATGTGTCACCTCAGTTATGTTTGGTGGAGGAGGCTCCTTCCATACCATTCAGTCATGCCATGTGGGCCCCCCTACCAGGGCGATGAGTGTTTTCCATGGAATTACCTGTCATGTGTTTCACATTCACACATTTAACTCCTTAAGGGAGCTTGCACACTCAGAATCTACCACAATATTGCACCTATGGTAGACATACCTTAAATATTTGTTATTTATATATTAACAAATATATCATGTAAATGGGAACTTAATTGAGGAATATAGTAAAGCAAAATTCCTCTTCTCCATATCTTACACCCCACACTTCCCAGGCTGTTTTTTGCAGGCTCTGGAACAGATCTTGAGATGCCCTCATAGATTTTCAGCATTTGTGCACAGAAAATATTCCTGGTCACTGCTAGCATAACAAGAGTACCTTAGTGATGGGCAAGTGAAAGCCTGTTACAAATGCAAATGGGACACCATTTGAGCAGGCTGGCTGTAGTCAGGGGAGCCTGCAGAGAGTTAAAGCAGTGAACACAGTCAATTCAGAAAACTCCTTCTGTTCCTTGCTCTCACTTGTCTTGTGACTACTGTAGGATTGGATGAGGAGGATAGATAAGCTATAAGGAGAAAGGTATTCGAGAAATATGAATTTTATCTGTCATCTGAGACACTTCCATGTGGTTTTCATAGAAAATTTCATAGAAATTTCAGTCAGTACAGCCTGCCTCTTCCTTTTCAGTGGCTACAGGATATCCTTCAGCTCTCTCATGCAACATTATACCTCTAGTGTCTTTCTGCTGAGCACTCTTTCTGGGGAAGAACGTCTTTGATCATAAGGGCAGTCTCCTTTTTGAAAAAGTGACATGAAGGTGACCCTTGGGGCGGTGTTCCCCATATGAACTATAGAAAACATCTCTCTGCTTTGTTAATGAGACAGAATAGTGTCTACTCCCAGAGTGCTCATCCCGGGGAAGTTTTAACGGTATTAGGAGAGGAGAATCAAGCATACTTCAAAGAGAAGACAAAAAATTGAACTAAGAAATAAGTTTATTGGTGCAAAAAAAGTTTTGAAATCCATTCACAGTTTTCTCATAAAATGAATTTTCCATGTACAGTTGAAGATGACTTGGGCTTATCTTTCTGTGTAAAGAGGGAGGGGAGGAGGGGCTGGGGAGAAAGAGAGAGGGAGGTGACTATTATAGTGAAGTGGTTCATATACTTTTAAGGCTGAGAAGATCCAGGATCTTCCTTGAGCAACATGGAGTCCCAAGAGAGCTAGTGCTGTAGCTCCCGGTGCAGTCCAAGGATGTGAGAACAGGAAGTGGTGTCATTTCAGTTCAAAAGATGGCAGGGTGCAAGTCCCAAAAAAAACCTACGTTTCAGTGTGAGTCTAAAGACAGGGAAAACCCTTGCCTCAGCACATCAGTCAGGCAGGGGAATCCCTCCGTCCTCATGGAAGGGTAAGCCTTTCTGTGGACTCCAGGCCTCCATCTGAATGCCTGAGCTCCCTATAGCCCACCACACAGGGGAGGGCATCTGTTTGACTCAGTCTACTGATCCCAACACTAATCTCATCCAGAGACACACTCACAGATACACTCTGGCTAACGTTTTGGTCAAACATCAGGGCACTCAGTGGCTCAATCAAGTTGATGCACAAAACGAATTCTCACATGAGCTAGATCTTATTTTTACCTTGAGTTCATCAGGCATAATACAAAAACTGGTCTCTGATGTTCCTCTCAACATTGGAAATGTATGGTTCTTTTATTGTCTTTCTCACTTGGCATGGAGTAAGGATGAAGTGTCAAACTTCTCTGCACCATGGGCTGTATGGGAAAATTCCAAAGAACTTCTGTAATTTTCATCAGAAAAGCTTCCCTTTCAACTCCTTAGGCTCATTTTTTCAATACCCTTGAGGTTCTCTTGAGATTCATATTTTGAATGTCTCTGTAGTAGACTGAGTCCTGTGTTCCTGAAATCCATCATTGAAGTTCCAGCTAACTGAAATTACCTCACAAGGTGATTGCATTTGTTGATAAGGTCTTCAAAGAGGCAAATGAAGTCACGAGTGAGGGTTCTAGATGTCCTTATCAGAAGGGGCAAGCTGGACACACACATGGAGAGAAGGAAGACAATGTGATGATCGGGAAGGGCACAGCCACTGGCAAACCAAAAAAGAAGTCAACAGAAGAAAATAACCTTGTGGTCACCCTACTCTTGGACTTCCAGGCTCCGTAACTGTGAGGAAATGAATTCTACTTTGTGATGAAGCCCTGACAAACTAGCACATCCCCCCCCTTTTTTTTGTAAGATTTTATTTATTTATTTGAGGAAGAGTTACAGGCAGAAAGAGGGAGAGAGAGAGAGAGAGAGAGAGAGAGAGAGAGAGGTCTTCCATCTGCTGGTTCTCTCCCCAGATCCGAAACCAGGAGCCAGGAGCTATTTCTGGGTTTCCCATATGGGTACAGGGACCCAAGCACTTGGGCCATCTTCCACTGGTCCTAAGGCATTAGCAGGGAGCTGCATCAGAAATGGAGCATCTGGGACTCGAACTGGTGCCCACAGGGAATGCTGCGCTGTAAATGGAGGCTTAGCCTACTATGCCACAATGCCAGCCCCTAGCACATTTCTTTTTTAAGTCTTGTTATGATGGTCTTGCCTCTTAGCCTCTCATGAGGAATGTGGAAGTAGTTGCGCCCTATTATTTTATCTTGACCTTTGGGAGTTTAACAAAAACTAAGAGAGAAAGGGTTCCATTTAAAAACTGTTATTTTTTGCTTGATATTCTTTAGACTTCACCACATCTATACTCTATTTCCCAAAACCTCTGACTTTCTCAACTAACCCAATCTCACAAAGCTTCAGAGCTGTCAATGTGCGTTCTAAGAAGTTTGAATCGTTGGAGAGTGACATCAACTTGCATGTTGCTCTCTCTTCAGGAAACAGTAAGTTAAGGGGAAAAATTATTTTTAAAATGATATCTTACAGTATGAATGTAATCCTGTTTCACTTCTCAAAAGAAAGAAATGAATCAATGGATGCTTGTGATAACTCTCATTGAAATTGGAACCCCTATTTCCTTCTCAACATGAAATACAACTTTCTTGGACACATGAGTTTGATAATAAGGCAGATACAGCACAACACAGATGGCATTTCTGTTTCCTTTTCCATCTAAATATCTAGAGACATCAGACATCTCCATAAATATAAAGTTTGAGAGTTAAAAGCTTTTGAAAGCTGATAGTTTTTTTTTTTTTTTTGAGAGGAAAGGAAGGAGGAAAAGAGAGAGAGACAGAGAGAGATGGGGAGGAGGGGGTGGATATCACCACTGATCAAATGCCCAAAACAGCTGGGGCTGGACCAAACCAAAGCTGAGACTCAGGAAGTCAATCTAGGTCTCCCATGTGAGTGACAGGGACCATCACTTGCTGCTTCTCAAGGAGTGCATCAGCAAGAAGCTGAAAGAGGGAGTGGAGCCGGGTCTTGAGTCCAGGCATTCCAACATGGGATGTGGTCATCCCCAGCGGCATCTTAAACTCTGCAAGAAATGCTTGCCCCTAACGTTAAAAGCTTAAACAAAAACAAAGAGATTATAGTGAATAAGACATAATTTTTGCTGTGCTAATAAATAAACATTTTACTGGAACTTGTTAACATATAATCAATTTCTCCTCAGTTGTAAAAGACAGCAATGCTCCCCAAATATTTACCTATGTGATACCTCTAGTCTGACCTCAGAATGCCATCTGCTGAGATGTGATTGGTTCAGATACATTGTGACCATGTGAGTGTGGCTTTTTCTACTAGGATAGACACACACTGATGACCCACACTGTGGGCAGCAGCTCAGGCAGATTTTAAGGAAAATCAGTTAGTGAGAAGCATAAATGCTGCTGAAAATTAACCTTTCTACCAGCCTTACTAAGACTCCTGAATTTGTGTCCCTTCTCATACTTTTGCTTTATCCAGGAAGCTTATTAAAACCCTGCATGCAGACCATGTTCAGAAGGTCTGCGGTTTGTCATTCTCCTCCTGGCAGAGCAGACTTCTGTTAATAGGCAGACTTCATAGATTCTTTCTGTCAGAGTTATTGGAAACAGAAGTCTACTCTGTCTGCTAAATGTGGGGAACTGAGATTTGCGTTCTGGCACAGCTAAGCTGTCAACAAAATGCAGCGATTGGCCTGATGTCCAATTTCCTAATATTGACCTGGTTTTTAAGAATCCTAATAAAGAAAAGTAGGAATGGCAGCTACAGTAAAATCCATGTCTTGGACACTTTTTGCATTTTTATGGGGCCCCGTATCAGTTTCCTGTGGCAATGTGCAGTGTCTGCTTCATGATCTGTACTGTGTCCACGCCAGCTCCCTGAAAAGCAACAGGTTCCCAAACTGAGGCATCATGGGACCCTGGAACTGGGGAACCCAGATGCTGGTCCTTGGATCTCACATTTCCCTCTCTCATGAGATGTCCAAGTGTTTGTGGAACCTGTGAAATAGTAATTTAGGTGATATTCGTAATAAAACCCTTAAGAAAACTGAAAACAGTTCAATTTTACCTTAGAAGCCTGGGACAGAGGCTTGTTTTGTAGTTAATGATCTGCCTTGTGGAAGAGCGACTTTTAGTTTCAAGATCTCTTTCCATGTTGCTTTTATGCCTTAATCCTCCTTTTCCCTAAAAGATGCTTCTCTAGCTTAGTTTTGTTTTGGTTTTGTAAACCTGATGTCAGCTTAATTTGTGCAGTGGGTTGCCATTTGAATAACCAGGATCACCCTTCCATATTTTATGTAAAATCTCCCTGCATTTCTATGCACAGAATAGGCAAGACATTCCATGGTGAAGGAAACAGAGCTCTCAGGTAGACAAGGCCTTCACATCTTGAAGGCAAACAATATTCAAAGATATTTACTAATGTCCATGGTGGTATAACCAGACAACACTCAGGATACATCCCAGGGAGATTAAGACATAACCAAATACATCTCAGATCTGGGCTATGGGAATAGTGGCCCTGCAGACACAGACACAGTGTCCAGTACATGGTGTCTCTTGGAGTCTCTGGTTGAAGTAGGCAGGCATACAGGTTGGAGTTGATTGGATTTGTGAACTGGAAGACCACGCCCCTGTGTGACCTCATGCTCCTACCTGATACCTTTGCCATGCCCTTGTGTGGCCTCATTCCCCTACCTGGCCGTACCGGGGTGCCCACTAGCCAATCAGGTTAATTGACCACTCCCCTTTGGAGTGGGTTAAAAGCCTGGGGCACAGTGTGCCCGGCCCGGCTCTTTCTCCCTGGCTTCTTGCTAGGAAGGGGCTTGCTGTAGCCCCACGCCTCCAGGGCGCATGGCCTTCGGGCCATGTGCTCTAGGCTTCCTGGCCTAGATGCTCTTCCACTGGCTGGTTCCTGGTGCTCGGTATGAACCCCCATTTGCTTCTCTCTCCGAAATAAAGCTCTCACTCTCCTATGCACCTTTCTTACTAAATAAAAGCTTAAAATGTGCCATGCTGCCTCGTTTATCTGTGCCGGTATTTAGAATTCTTCTCTAAATATTAGGCAAGAACCCTCTTGGGCTTATTAATATTGGGGATTTAGTAATAAGCCCGTGGTGAAATTGTAAGGCACCCCAAATTCTGGTAGTACATGTGGCACCCTGGCTAGCATTTCTATGGAACTTTAAGGGGCCACATTTTAGTGTGAATTTTAGGGGGTCTTGTCCGATTTCATGGTGACTGATGAACTAGGCATCAGCTGCCAGAAGCTCTGCCAAACTCATTGCCAATTTCCTTGCGAGACTAGAACCACGTCCTGACCTCTCCAAAGACACTGTCTCCTCTCTCTTGGACTGGTTCATTAACCCTACTCTCTTCTTTTGTATTGTGTGCTACGTGTTAAGTACTATATGTTCAATAATAGGATGCACAACTATTAATGGACATTTGGTTGATATGCACTGGTGATTGTCAAGACTCCCTGTGCCTAACCAATTTTATTCAACCACTCTCAGGGAAACAGAGGGCATCCAAGGTCATCATGTACTCAGTGAAGCCCATGTAGCTTACAGCAGTGTTAACGTTGGAGAGAGACAACTCATGTGGAAAACATGCCTCTTAAAATGAGGATCTAATTGTGATAGGTTTCTAGGGTTTATAGCCTTTATTCTCCTTACACCAAGCTCTTGCTATGTGTCCTTATTTATTTATTTATTTTCATCTTCTTAAAAGGCAGAGAGAAAAGGAAAGAGAGAGAGAAAGAGAGAGAGAGAGAGACTGACTTCCATCTGTTGATTCATTCCCCAAATGCCTGAAATAGCTAGGCCAAGCTGAAGTCAGGAGCCAGGAACTCCATCCAGTTGTCCCACATGAATAACAGGAACCCAAATAGTTGCTGTTTTCCAGGCACATTCTACTGTTTCTCAGGCACATTAGCAGGAAGGTCGATCAGAAGTGGAGGCAGGACTGGATCTCAGGCCTTCCAGTTTGGGATGAAGGAGTCCCAGGCAGTGTCATAACACACTGGGCCACAGTGCATGCCCCTGAGAACTATCTTTTCAACTTTGGTTATGTTCAAGTCAAGGATTGAAACACACTAACATATTTGTGAGTATTGTACTTGTTCTTGTCTCCAGATGCATGAGGCTTTCACACATCCTTTCAGTGGTTGGTTATATTAGTTAGTGCATTTTCTTGCTTGTTTACTTGTTTGTTATTTATTTTGCCTACTCTTAGAAATGCTACATTGCAAAATAACATAAATTAAAAAGGATAAATAAGGGACAAAGGACAAACAAGTAAATAAGGGACAAAGGCAAAGAAAATAAGGGTAGTTAACAAAAGAGCACACAGAGTGAAAGCTGGGTTAACACTTGAAAAAAAAAAACAATATATTAATCTGCAGTGGTCTGAATATGACCCTAAAGCTCATTTGTTGGAAACTAAATCCCTAATGCAGCAGTATTGAGATGTGGGACCTTGAAGAGATGGTTCATTTATGAATAGATTAATGCTGTTCTCATGGGAGTGGGATAGTTATCAAAGCAGTGGGATCCTGACAGAAGGTTGAGGTCTATTCTCCTCCCTCTCACTGATTCTCTATCCTTTTTTCATTGTACTTGGGATGATGTAGTAACAAGGCCCTCACCAGGTGCTATCACATGAATATTGGGCTTCCCAACGCCCAGAACTATAGGAAGCACATTTATTTTGTTAGTAAATTATCAGTCTTTTATAGTTAGCAGCACAGAAGGGATGGGCGTACATAGTAAAGAGTTTTTAGGCATGTATACCAGGAGGTTGTTAGGAGATAATAATACATAATGCTCATGACTTAGTGCATATCTGGGTTTGGAATTCGCAGATTTAATTATAATTATATACTCAAAAATTCATTCTGATTGTTATGTCAAGGTGCCCTGATATTTAATAGAAAGAAAGGAGTGTTTTTGTTAATGGCATGTTCAGAAATTTAGAGTATCAGGAAGAGAAGCCCAAATACTTAGTCTATCTGGAGGATCTTCATGATTTTCCTGCTTATCAGTAAAGAATAACTAGCAATGCTTTTTCTTTTCTTGAAGGAAGCACAGGTGTCATATGACAAGGTTTCAGTGATGAGAAGTCTTTTCAAACTCTCATAGACACAATGACCCCAGGTTCAAACATATTTTGAGTCATATGAAAAGAAAAGTGACTTTGCTGTTTAGAATCTATTGATATCTTTGAAGTGATGCTGTGTCCTTTTTCCTTTAACATTTTCTTCAATCAGATTTCCAGATATTTAGAGCCAAAGAGAAGTTGTTGATCAAATTAAGGGTATAGAATATTTGCATGCTGTGTTTTGCATATGAACTTGATTGCTATAGTAGTCAAAATTTCAAAAATGTTTGTTATATTAATAAATAATAGAGTAGGATTAATTGATAATATAAAAATAGAGTGTATGTATATCTATACCTGTACTTGATAAATTAACTGTTAAATGTGTTTATTTAAATAGATATGCACACAAAAAGTCATAGTTTAAGCATAATTTTAATAGGGGCCTCCTTCTAAAAGTAAATTACCATTGTAACTTACAATTCAATTGACTCATTGGGAATTTGAATATAGAGCCAACAAATCCTAAAATGGCTGAATAGCAAGAAGACATACTACTTTTTAGGTAAGGGGAAAATAACAGGAAAAATAAGTGGAGGAAATATATCCCCAAGGGAGAGTTGGAAAGAAGTCTGCAGTGGAAATTCTACAGAAGTAAGAAGGATGTTGTGGATCAGTGTGGATGGTTTGGACATGGAGCAATGAGCACAGACTCAACAGATGACCCCTGCAGCAGCTAGCTGGACGATAGCCAGCTTTGGAGAGCAGACTACAGCAGCCCACACCACTGGTGATATTACCAGAGTGAGAGCTTTGCAGACCACAGTGCCTTGAATCTATCCTATAGCCCTAATGGGAGGTAGGGTGCCTGCTCATCTGGTAGGACAAAAAAAAAAAAAAAGAAAAAAAAAACACACTTCTTTTTCCCCATTCTCCCAGGAGGTCACCTGGCAACATGTGGGGAGAAAACATCATTTTGACACTGGTAGTACTTGCAATGGCTCTTGTGCACGTGTGTGATCAGGGATTTTACCAGAGGAAAAAAAAATCTTCATTCCTCAATCATTTTGAGTCTGGCTGGCCAAGTTGAAGTGGGCTAGGCACCCATATAATGCTGTGAAGTGTCCCCAGCCTCTCAACCTTTCAAGGCTCTGGGGCTCAAACCAGTGAGGTAGAGCATCCACACTTAGCTAGTTCTGTGAATGTCTTTGTTCTCTCTGTGGATGGGACAGGCTAGAATGCAGAGTGGATCTTCTGTATCTTGTGACAGTAGGAGACTTAGATTCTGTGATTGTGGGAATTCTGTGACTTCAAGATAGGGCACAAGATGTAGTCCGGTATCTGAGCAATCATTGTTTCCCATGCCAGGCTTAGAGCTCCTTGATTGCCTAAGGTGGATCATTGGAGTGGGATCCATGCTCACACTGAGGAAAGCACCAATCCTTTTTGCAGTTCATGTGGAAGAGTGGGTGAGTGCTGCACCATTATTGGCTAACCTCAGGCATTGATAATCTAGAAAGAGAGGAGGTGAGGGTATGCTTATGCCAACAGAGGTGACCATATCATCTCCGCTACTAACAACAGAGGGGATCTGCCACGACCATCTTGAGTGTTAATCTGGATATTTGCCCTACTCCGGAGCACTGACCAAAGTTCCTTGGACTCACCGGGATCACACCTCTGGATGTTCACTAAAAGAGCAGATGCGACAATAAGTCACAAAAGCAGAGTTCAAAGATTAAATCCATCAGAGTATAAAATTAAAAGAACTTCCACAAGTATCTAAAAATAAATGCAAAAATTTAAGAAACAAAAATAAGGAAGATAACATAACTCCTCCCAAAGGGACAATGCAACACTTCATTATTAGAATGTTAAGATGAAGAGATTGGTGAAATGCTTAAAAAGAAATTCAAAAGATTAATCATAGGATTATTTGGAAGGACTGAGTAACAAATTTATGAGTTAAAGAAATCCATACCTGTCATGGAGGCAAAAAATTCCTAGGAAATTGCGATTTTTAAGAGAAATCAAATTTAAATATTATACATGAATAATTCACCACATCAAATAAAAAATACAGCAGAAAGCATCGACAATAGTCTTGGTGAAGCAGAAGAAAGAATATCTGAGCTAGAAGACAAATCTTTGAAAATATCTAGGTCAGACCAAAAAACAAGAAGAAATTAGAAAAAATAAAACTGTTTTAGATTTATGAGCTACTCTCAAACAACCCAATATATGAATCTTGGGAGTTTCTCATGGCTGGAAAAAGAGAATAGATTAGTAGACCTTTTCAGTGAAATAATTACAGAAAACTTCCCTAATCTGGACAAAGAAAGGGACATCGAAGTACACGAGGCACATGGAACTCATTGTGGACATGACCAGAAAAGATTTTCACCACGACACATTGTAGTCAAACTCTCCACAGTAAAATATATAGAAAATATTCTAAAATACACATAAGAGAAATGCCAGATTATTTTCAGAGGCTCTCTAATTAGACTCACAGCTGGTTTCTCATTAGAAACCCTATTGGGTAGGAGAAAATTGAGAGACATGGTCCAAGTTTTAAAAGTAGAAAGAAAACTGTCAACCCTGAATACTGTACCCTGCAAAGCTCATGTTTATGAAGGTGAAATAAAAACCTTCCATAACAAATGAAAATTGAAAAAAAAAAGTCTTCACTCATCCAGACTTACAAACTATGCATAAGGATGTATACACAGAAACACAGAGAGGTGATCCTCATTATGAAAGAATTTGAAGTCAAAAAATCTCCCAGTAAAAGCACAAAGGAAATCCAAAGCACCAAACAATAGGAATGTTTATGGGAAAAATGGCAGGGCCAATTTATTACTTATCAATTATACCTTGGCTATCAATGGCCTAAATTTTTCAATTAAAAGATAAAGAATGGCTGAATGTATTAAAAAAACAAGACCAATCTATTTTATGCCTATAAGAAACACACCTCACCAACAGAGATACACCCTGACTGAAAGTGAAATGATGGAAAAATATGTTCTAAGTTAATAGAAAGTAAAAAAATAAGCGAGTGTAGCTATGCTAATATTAGACAAAATAGACTAACATAGAAACTGTTTAATAAAAAATGAAGAACATGTACTTATTAAGGGATGTATTCAACAGAAAGATACAACTATAATAAATTTATATGCACCAAATGCCAGGGCACCTGGCTATTTAAAAGAAATGTGCATGGATCTAAGGCTCCAATACAATAGTAATGATGAACTTCAACATCCTACTGTAATCAGTGAACAGATAAACTAGACAGAAAATTAGCAAGAAACAACAGAGTTAATCTATACTATGGATCAAATTGACCTAACTGTCATCTACAGAACCCTTCATAAGACAGTTGCAGAATATACAATATTCTCATCACTACATGGAACATTCTTAGGATAGATCACATGCCATGCCATAAATCAAGACTTGGCAAATTAAAAAAAAAAAATGAAATCACATCATGCATCTTTTCTGGCCACAATGGAATGATGATGGAAATAAAAAACTCAAGGATCTCTAGATCATATGCAAACACATGAAGACTGAAAAACATTCTCCTGAATGAACAGCGGGTCATAGAAGAAATCAAAACATTTCTGGAAATGAATGAAGATGGCAATGCAACATATCAAAACTTATGTGACTGAGAAAAGGCAGTGTTAAAGGTGAAGTTTATACAAATTGGTGCCTTCATCAAGAAATTTGAAAGACATCAAAAAGAAGCTGTCAATGAATTTCAGGGATCTAGAAAAACAACAAACCAAACCCCGAATTAGTAGTAGAAACAAATAATTAAAATTAGAGAATAAATAAATAAAAATGAAAACAGAATCAATACACAAAAATCAGTGAAAAGAAGAGATGGGCTTTTGAAAAATAAGCAAAGTAGATATAATATTGGCCCAACTAATTTTATTTATTTATAAATTAATTATATTCATTAACATAATATAAATTATTAATATTTTATATATTTAATAATAAAGTATATTAATAGATTATGTTGTTAATATAATATTAAACATATTTATAAATTATTAAAATCAATTAATAAAATGAGTTGAAAAAGGAGATGAAATAATAGATATCACAGAAATAAGAAGAATCATTGGGAATGACTATAAAGAGCTCTAGGCCAACAAATTTTAAAAGCTGGAAGAAATGGATGGATTTCTGGATGCATGCAATATACTAAAATTGAGACATGAAGTCCTAGAAAACCTAAACAGCCCAATAACCAAGATGGAGTTTGAATCAGTAATAAAGACCCTCCTAGAAAGAAAATCCCAGGAATGGATGGCTATATCTTTAAATTCAACCATACTTTTAAAGAACTAGTACCAATTCTCAAGCTATTCAAAATAATTGAAAGAGAGGAATTTCTCCAACTCATTCTATGAGTCCAACATCACCATAATTCCTAAACCAGAAAAAAGATACAACAGAGAAAGAGAACTATAGACCAATATTCCTGATGAACATAGATGAAAAAATCTTCAACAAAATAATAACTAATCAAGTCCAACAACACATCAGAAAGATCATTAAACTAGACCAGGTGGGATATATCCCTGGTATACAGGAAGGGTTCAACATATGCAAATCAATATATATGATACATCACATTAGCAAACTGAATAATAAAAGCCATATAACTATCTCAATAGGCACAGAGAAATATTTGATAAAATAAAACAGCTTTTTCCTGATAAAAACCTTAAGTGAATTTGGTATGGGGGAGCAATACTCAGTACAATCCAGATAATTTGTGACAGGCCTGCAGCCTACATCTTATTGAATAGGGAAAAGTGGTAAGCATTTCCAGTATATCTAGAATAAGATAAAGATGCCCACTTTTACCATTGCTATTTAATATAGTCCTGAACGTTTTAGCTATAGCCATTAGGCAAGAAAAAGAAATCAAAGAGATACAATTTTGAAATGAGGAATTGAAATTATCTTGATTTGCAGATGACATGATTCTATACATAGGGGAATGAAACAACTCCACTAAGAGACTCTTCAACTCATAAAAGATTTTGGTAAAGTCACAGGTTACAAAATTAATACACAAAAATCAATAGCCTTGGTATACAAGGACAACACTATGGCAAAGAAAGAACTTCTAAGACCAATCACTTTCACAATAGTCCTCCTAAAATTAAATACATTGTCATACATTTAACCTAGGAGGTGTGAAAGATTTCTGTGATGAAAATTATAAAGCATTTAGGAAAGAAATAGAAGAAGACATTAAAAAGGAAAAAAAAGTCTATATTCATGGTTTTGAAGACTTAATATCAACATAATTTTCATAAAACCAAAAGCAACTTATGAATTCAGTTGGATCCCATTCAAAATACCAAGGACATTTTTTTTCAGATATAGAAAAAAGATGCTAAAAATTCATATGGAAACACAAGAGACCCTGAACAGCTATAGTAATCATAAACAACAAAAACAAAGCTTGAGACATCACAATAACAGATTTTAAGATCTACTAAAGGGCAGTTATCATTAAAAAAGTCTGGTACTGGTGTACTGGCAGAAAAAATAGATGGGTAGAACAATGGAACAAAATATAAACTCCAGAAATGAATCCATGCATCTACAACCAATTAATCTTTGACAAAGAAGCTAAAAACAACCCCTGGAGAAAAGACGGATACCATCAAATTACTAGAGAAGAACATTAGGGAAACTCTGCAAGACATTGGCACAGGCTGGAGCCGCGGCTGTGGCACAACAGGTTAAAGCCCTAACCTGAAGTGCCAGCATCCCATATGGGCACTGGTTCTAGTCCTGGCTGCTACTCTTCTGATCCAGCTCTCTGCTATGGTCTGGGAAAGCAGTAGAAGATCGCTCAAGTCCTTGGGCCCCTGCACCCTCGTGGGAGACCTGGAAGAAGCTCCTGGCTCCTGGCTTTGGACCAGTGCAGTTCCAGCCATTTCAGCCATCTGGGGAGTGAACCAGCAGATGGAAGACCTCTCTCTCTGTCTCTACCTCTCTCTGTAACTCTGTCCTTCAAATAAATAAAAACAAAAAGACATTGGCATAGGAAAAAACTTCTTGGAAAAGATATCAGAGGCATAGGACATCAAAGCCAAAATAGACAAATGGGATTACATCAAGATAAGAAGCTTTAGCATGGCAAAGGAAACATTCAGCAAAGTGAAGAGGAAACCAACAGAATGGGAGAAAATATTTGCAAACTATGAAACTAATAAAAGTTGAATATCCAGAATCTATAAAGAACTCAAGAAACTCAACAACCATAAAACAAGCAAACCAGTTAAGAAATGGGCAAAAGACTTGAATAGGCATTTTTCAAAAGAAGAAATCAAAGGGCCAAGAGACACATGAAAAAATGCTCAGGATCATTACCCATCAGGGAATTCAAATCAAAAACACAATGAAGTTTCACCTTACCCCAGTTAGAATGGGCCTCATACATAAATAAACACATAACAAAGGCTAGCAAGGATGTGGGGGAAAGGTATCCTAATCCACCGTTGATGGGAATGTAAACTGGTACAGCCACTGTGGAGGACAATATGGAGATACTTCAGAAGTCTGAATATAGACCTACCATATGACCCAGCCATCCTGTTCCTTGGAAATTATCCAAGGGAGATGAAATCAGCAGATGAAAGGGTTATCTGTACCCCATGTTTATTGCAGCTCAATTCATAGTAGCCAAGATATATAGTCAACCTAGATGTCCATCAGCTAAAGACTGGATAAGGAAATAATGGTATATATGTAATTTATGCTATGGAATACTATACAAGGTAAAAAAAAGAATGAAATCCTGTTGTTTACAATAAAATGGACAGAACTGGAAATCATTATACTTGGTGAAATAAGCCAGTCCCCAAAAGACAAATATCATATTTTTTTCCTGATCTGTGGTATCTAATACATTACCAAAAATTAATGTTTAAGAGTGAAGTTCACAATTTGTGATTTGATGGACATTTATAGCCCTTGTCTCTAATGCTGAGAAATAATGTTTTTTGTTTGTTTTTTTCTTGCTGTTTGTTGGGCTGTTTACTTAGTTTAGAGTTAATCTTAAGAGTATAAAATAAACTGAAAATAGATCTTTGTACAAATTAAGAGTGAGCTGGGATTGGCACTATGGCATAGTGGGTAAAGCCATCTTCTGCAGTGCCACCATCCCATATGGGACCTGGCTGCTCCACTTCCAATCCAGCTCTTTGCTATGGCCTAGGAAAGCAGTAGAAGATGGCCAAAGTCTTGGGCCCCTGCACCTGCCTGGTAAGACCTGGAAGAAGCTCCTGGCTCCTGGCTTTGGATTGGCAGAGTTCCAGCCATTGTGGCGTATTGGGGAGGGAACCAACAGGTGGAAGAGTTCGCTCTCTCTCTGCCTCTCTTTCTCTATGTGTAACTCTGACTTTCAGATGAATAAATCTTTTTTTTTTTGTCATGGCTTCTATTTTCTTTTTTTTTTAACTTTTATTTGATGAATATAAATTTCCAGTGTACAGCTTATGGATTACAATGGCTTCCCCCTCCCATAACTTCCCTCCCACCCACAATCCTCCCCTCTCCCGCTCCCTCTCCCCTTCCATTTGCATCAAGATTCATTTTCAATTCTCTTTATATACAGAAGATCAATTTAGTATAAAGATTTCAACAGTTTGCACCCACATAGAAACACAAAGTGAAACATACTGTTTGAGTACTAGTTATAGCATTAAATCACAATGTACAGCACATTAAGGACAGAGATCCCACATGAGGAGCAAGTGCACAGTGGCTCCTGTTGTTGACCCAACAAATTGACACTCTAGTTTATGGCACCAGTAACCACCCTAGGCTGTCGTCATGAGTTTTCAAGGCTATGGAAGCCTTCCAAGTTTGCCGACTCTGATCATATTTACACAAGGTCATAAAAGACAGAGTGAGGATAGTAACCAATGATCCTAAGAGTGGCATTTACCAGGTTTGAACAATTATACAGCATTAAGTGGGGAAGAGGACCATCAGTACACACATGTTGGGAGTAGAGCCATTGGTGGTAGAGTAGAGGTTATGATTACAAAGGAATGAGGCCCAAGTGCACTAGACAGGGCCTAGAACAAAGGACAGAGTCATTATTAGAGGAGCTAAGAAAGGTGCTGTCTAAGCTACAAGTAATTTTTCTGATTGAGAGGCAAATAGAACCTGATAGAAGGGGCTTGATAATAATCTGTTGGGCTTTAGGCCTTGTAAATTCAGAGGCCCAGACCTATCTATCTCTTCACATGGGGTATATCCTAAGGGAAGTGTGAACCTCCTAGGGGAAGGCACTCTGTTGACTTTCATTACTTGGCTGGCCTGGGAGGAGAGCTGGCCAGGTAAAGGCAGGGGGCATCTCTAACAAGAAATTTACAGTTCTGCCTGCAATGTTGCTGACCCTACTTGACCATCCCCTCAGCTGCAGTGGTCACTTTGGAAGTTGGGCTGAGTGAAGGGCTTTTCAGCTTCGAGCCAATAAGATCTGTGGCTCTGACCTGGGCATCCTTCGACTCCAGGGCAGGTCCATTTCCAGTGATCCAACTCTTTAAAAAAATTAAGAGTGAGAATGGGACAAGGAGTAAGAGGAAGGCTTGAAGCATGGGTGGGAGGGAGGGTAGGGTGGGTAGTATCACCATGATTCTAAATTTGTATACATGAATTACTGGAAATTTGTTTACCTTAAATTTTAAAAAAAATAGAAAAGACACATTGTCAAATGTGATACAGTTTGGTTTTTACTTGTTTATGAAAGTGTGTCAGGTAATATAAAGTGGAATGATATCTCTTAGGAACATTTTGTTGTTAAAGACCTGCTTCTTAAAGGGATGACAATAATTAATAGTGTGTGGATAGTTAAATGTGAGCTTGTTGGCATGAATGATGTTTTCTGAAAAGTATGACTTGGAATGATCTAGGTCTTTATTATTTTCTTTTGTGTTAATTTTAGTAACAAAATTTAATTTTGATTTCTCTTCTTAAGGAATTTGGCCTCTACAATCAAAGCCTTACTCCTCCAGCAGCTAATACTGTAACCTTGGCCAATTTGTTAGACTGCTGTGTCTGTGCTTTCCCAACTGTACGAAATGAATGCAAACAGTACCTTCCTGGTGAGGTGGATGAATGGAAGAGCACCAGCTGCACACATGTTAGTTATTATTGATTTGTTACCTAAATGCAAGAGAAATTTATGTGATGGCTTAGGTGTTTCCCTTGTGAATGCCCAGTGAGAAAATAGGGAGATTCCTCTGGTGCGCTGTGCCGCTCTTGCTGAGAGGAACACGGTACCCAGCCCTTAAGGAAATGCCTTTGAACACACATGGCACGTCTGCATGTACAGAATGACAGTTTATTTTGTAGACCAAGAAATTTTGGTTCTAAGGTTGTCTTTCATCTATATTTTTGCACCTTGTATGTGAAATCTACACCAAGAGGAATAAAACACTTTCTTTATATACTGCAGGCTAATGAGAAGCTATTGTGTCCCTTTATCAGTATCCTTCCTCTGTTTTGTTTTACTTCTCCTTGAACATGAATGGTGCATTTTTAATCCTTGTAGAGATGAGATGTCCTGGACGGATTTTAATTTTTAGTTAGATGGAAGGATATTTCCAAACTTTTAAAATTTGTGACCCTAGACAACTTTTGACTTTTTTAGAAAACGACATAAACTCACAAGCTAGACATTTAGAAATTTATTTTATAATCAATTATAAACATATGCAACTGAATGATTGCTGAGGGCAACCTTTTATTATGCTATTATAAGTGCACGATGCCATTATAAGTGCCTGATACCATTATTTTTTTAACTTTTATTTAATGAATATAAATTTCCAATGTACAGCTTATGGATTACAATGGCTTCCCCCTCCCATAACTTCCCTCCCACCCGCAACATTCCCTCTCCCACCCCCCCCCTCCCCTTCCAATCACATCAAGATACATTTTCAATTCTCTTTATATACAGAAGATCAATTTAGTATACATTAAGTAAAGATTTCAACAGTTTGCACCCACATAGAAGCACAAAGTGAAACATACTGTTTGAGTACTAGTTATAGCATTAAATCAAAATGTATAGCACATTAAGGACAGAGATCCCACAGGAGGAGCAAGTGCACAGTGACTCCTGTTGTTGACCCGACAAATTGACACTCTAGTTTATGGCACCAGTAACCACCCTAGGCTGTCGTCATGAGTTGCCAAGGCTATGGAAGCCTTCCAAGTTTGCCGACTCTGATCATATTTACACAAGGTCATAAAAGACAGGGTGAGGATAGTAACCAATGATCCTAAGAGTGGCATTAACCAGATCTGAACAATTATACAGCATTAAGTGGGGAAGAGGACCATCAGTACACACAGGTTGGGAGTAGAGCCATTGGTGGTAGAGTAGAGGTTATGATTACAAAGGAATGAGGCCCAAGTGTGCTAGACAGGGTCTAGAACAAAGGACAGAGTCATGATTAGAGGAGCTAAGAAAGGTGCTGTCTAAGCTACAATTAAGTTTTCTGATTGAGAGGCAAATAGAACCTGATAGAAGGGTCTTGATAATAATCTGTTGGGCTTTAGGCCTTGTAAGTTAAGAGGCCCAGACCTATCTATCTCTTCACATGAGGTAGATACTAAGGGAGGTGTGAACCTCCTAGGGGAAGACACCCTGTTGACTTTCATTACTTAGCTGGCCTGTGAGGAGAGCTGGCCAGGTCAAGGCAGGGGGCATCTCTAACAAGAAATTTACAGTTCTGCCTGCAATTTTGCTGACCCTACTTGACCATCCCCTCAGCTGCAGTGGTCACTTTGGAAGTTGGGCTGAGGGAAAGGCTTTTCAGCTTAAAGCGAATAAGATCTGTGGCTCTGACCTGGGCATCCTTCGACTCCAGGGCAGGTCCATTTCCAGTGATCCAACTCTTGGCAGAACTGCCAGGGCTCTTCACAAGCTGACTTATGCTGAAGCCCAGGCTTACCACATTGAAAGCCACTGCAGTGGACTGGCCTGTTGGGTCTCCTTGAGGGCAGATCACTGTACAGATCAGCCATTAATAGGCCTGCCACCCATTGCTTCTGATGCCTAGCTTTCTTTTCCTCCTGGTTTGTGTTAAAGCAGACCAGAGGATGCAAGTCAAGGGAGTGCCCGTTTCCCATCTCTAATCTTCAGTGGCCTGAACTACAAGTCTATAGTCACAGGCATGTTCTGTAGTAGTTTTCCTAAGGTAGACAATGTCCATGAGGAAAATTATATTCTCACTTTAAAACTTTCTTTCCCTTTGGTCTGAAAGGGAGGTTTTTTCTACTTACTGTTTACTTCACTGATGGCGAAGTAAATCTAGCTATGAGATTATTATTTAAGTTCTTATTTTGGCTATGCTATTACAGAAAAATGTTAGCCATCTCTTTTATAAGGTCTAAAGATTAAATTGTGCGTCCTACAGATTCCTTCATAATAGAATTAGTTTCCTACCTTGAGGAGAATAGAGAAATGAAAGAACAAAAGTTGGGCTTAGAATAGAGAAATGAGGGAGCAAGTCCTAGATCGCTTGCTGACAATAGCAATATTACATGAATACTTAGCAAACAGTTTCAACCATTAGATAACAACTTAAGAAAACATTTACCAGAAGGTCCAATGCCTTCTATAAATTTTAAGAATCATGTATTTGGAAACACCTCTTAAATATCTAACATGGTGTAGTTTGTTTAACCAGTAAACTTAAGCACAACCATATAAAATGTTTTTAGTTTCTTTCTACCAACACGTTTAAAACATATGATACACAGATTCAGGTCACACGAATTAAAATGTATCTTTGATTAAATTTAGCAGCTTAAATTTATGGACAATCTTATCTATAAGCCAATTAAAATAAAATTCTTAATAAAATTTTCCCATATGGACATACAATATGTACACACATATAACATAGCATAATAGACCAATATAGCAATTTTAATAATAGCTTTAAAATCTTTATCTCTTTTTGTAGATTGCCAATTGATTTGAATTGCTTTTTGTTTTTAGTAACCTCAGTTAACCATACTTTCTCTCAGTTAGTACTGTCAATACATTATTGGCTTCATCTGTTTACAGAGCCATCCCAAAGTACTGAATACAATAGAAGTGGCTGGAAAAAGTTCATAGGAACCTATAGGAGGACAGCTAAACACAGAACCAATAACGCTTTAGTTTTATGAGCAGCAAATCATATATGACAGTGGATGACAAAAGACTTTAAGTTGCCATGTTTAAAATTATAAACTCATCATTCAACAAGTGCCTGATACTATTATGAACACAAGATCTCGATTTGCATTTCTATATAAACTTTCAAGAAGCTGCTAGGTTGTTCAGGCAGTGTTAAAAATAACATTGGGAAAAATTTGATGCATGATGGCTACAGCGAGATCAACTACTGCTTCTAATTTACATGAGTGAAAGAAACAGTTATACAAATACTGCACACTACCCATTGGTATACTAGTCAACGGTCCCCACAGTTGACAAAATGGAACTTTTGGTGCTGGATTTAAGAAATAAGAAATCCATTTTCTTTCTCTCCCTCTCCATTCTCTCTCTATCACACACACACACACACACACACAATCCATCATCTATTTATCCATACCCTGACTCTAATAAGATATATATATATATATATGTGTGTGTGTGTGTGTGTATATATATGTATACGTACATATTTCTTTTTTGCAAAATCGTTTTTCATTGCTTCTGCTGTTCAATGCCGCAGCGCCTCTCCCTTTGGTTCTAAGCAACTCCTTTCTTTTCTTTTGACCTGTTATTGACCTCAGGTCTGAAAAGACCTCAGGTTTATTTCTGTTCTGCACACTTCAGCTGTATTTATCTATTCCCAGTCAATGGAGGCAGAGAGAACAGTAGGCTCCATTTCTATTTTTTCCTAGTTTGCTAATTTTTCAAAAACATACAGCATCATAGAAAGTGGAAAGATGATGGACAGCTTTTATTCATTCCTTCATTCCCATATGTTAACTTAGAATTTACGAGTCACTACACTGGATATAAAACAAGACCCAGTTTCAATTCATTTCAGTTTACTTCAGGTCAGAAACTTTCAACAAAGTACTGAAAGTGCCATTGGTGTATATAGGTCACAAAAACAGGACCGGTCAGTTCTCCTAGGGCCTTCTGCCCATTAGAAGCTGATGCCCACAGGCTTTATGTCGAAAGATGAATGGACTTTTGAAAAGTGCTGGAAATGTCACTGCAGGAAGGTGGGGGTGGGATGTGAGCAATTTAAGTGTGGAACAGCTGGAGTCCAGAGGCCTCGCATCTGAGGGGGTGTAGGCTTGGTCATCTAATGTGTCCTTTCCCATCTGTTCTGAGACAGCCAGGTAGCTGCTTAATGCATTCATTTCATAGAGTGTGCAAGAATACACTAGAGGGGCCGGAACTGTGGTGTAGCAGGTTAAGCTGCCGCCTGCTGTGCCAGCATCCCATGTGTGCAACTGTTTGAGACCTGGCTGCTCCACTTCAAATCCAGCTTCCTGCTAATGTCCTGAGAAAGCAGCAGAGGTAGGCTCAAGTCCTGGGGTCCCTGTACCCCTGTGGGAGACCTAGTAGGAGATCCTGGCTTCTGGCTTCAGATTGGCCCAAGCACCATTTGAGTAGTGAACAGCAGATGGAAGATCTATCCATCTCTCTCTTTGTCTCTCCCTCTCTCTCTCTAACTATGCCTTTCAAAGAAGTAAATATATCTTTAAAATTAATATATTAGAAAGTGTATCTGGAGTAGTTTAATAGCACTTTTCCATTTTCTTTTATTTTTGAGTATGATTCCCCATATAAACACAGTCTGTTTTGGGTAAGCTTAAAAGTTTTGGGTAAGCTTAAAAGGATGGGATGTACAGACAAATTTTTGGAAATGACTACTCTAGGCATGAAAGCTTTGAAAGCATTTTAATCTGAGGATTTCTCTTCAGCATTATAGAAGAAATGCTCAAATTGTTAGGAATTACTGGGGTCATCATTTAAAAATCCAGCACACTATATGGTATTACCAGTGTCCAGTGATGGTTAGATAGTTCTATCCTATGATGATGGTGATTGTTAATGGCAATGTACAGAGAAAGTGGGTTGAGAGGAGTAAATGTTGGCAGTGGCTTTCATCATGCTTGAAACCTGTGTCTGGCAATCATGTGAAATTTTGGCAAGATATTTACGCTTTCAGAGGCATAACTTCCTCTTCTGCTAGATGAAGAAAACAATTCCCATTTCACTGCTTGTAGGGGGATTTCAGATAATGTATATAAGGGACGTGGAGTCAGCATGGTCCGTAGTAAGTGCTCAATAACACGTCTGTAACAAATCATGGACATTGGTCGTGTCATGATGTTACCTTCTTGAGAACTTGACTGGCTGCTTCCCTTTTTCTCATTCATTTGGATCTACAAGCATCCAAATGATTGTTTTAAGAACAAGAAATTCATAGAGTGAAAAATTGTGGAGAGAATCTTGCTTCTCTTCTTCTGAAACATATACACACTTATTTTCAACAAAATGGTGTCTTGCATGAAATGGTATTTTGCCTGAAAGAAAGATGCCTGGTCCAATACTCTTCCTGTCATCACCATGTCCACACTCTAAAACATGTGCAGAAACATTGCCTTTTTGGCCTTCTTTGCACTCTATAGGTAAGAATCAGTTTCCTATAAATTTCAGTAACTTGAGAAAGTTACTTCATGATGATGTCCATGCAGACTGTCTCTTAAAACTCCTATGATAATAAGGTGAATTAGTTAGCTTTTAGTACAGAGAGGATTATTGCTGAGTGTAAATGCAACTGTGTTTTTGGATTCCTTTGCATTTTTATAAGAATTTTGAAGTCATTTTGGCCCAACTGGATAATATGCACACATGGATCATCATTGTATAGGAAGCAGAGTTTTAAAATTATAAACTAGGCATGACTTTATTAATTTATAATTCTACCTAAATGTTCTTGGAAATAATTGAAGATCAATTACCAAGACAAATTTACTATTTTTAAATAATGTTACATGGGATTTGATTATAGTGTATTCTATAAATCTATGATGTTTTAAAAGTTCATTTAAACAGAGATATACTATGGAAATACTTAATCTTGGCAGGATCACCACGAAAGGATAAACATATAAACTATGGGGTTCAGTTCAACTTTAAACACAGATTGCAGCCAGATTAATTCTGATTGCTGAATATTTTTATCCTGCTTAGATGTAGTGTTTTGTCAAAACTTTCTTCTACATCTGTTGAGATGATCATATAATTTCTTCTTTACTTTGGAAAGGTAGAGGTGGTGACTTATTTTTGCATATTGAAGTAACTTTACATTTATAGATTAGCTTTCTTCTATTTGGCATGTTACCCTACTAATTTACTTCCTAAATCAGTTTACTTATGTTTTCCTATGGCTGTCTTTGTCTATGTTAAGAAGCAAGTTGGTCTGTAGTTTCCTTTTCTTGTAATGCTTTGTTTCTGGTTTCGGTATCAGAATAAGCCTGGTCTTAGGAAATGAGTTGGGGAATACTTGCACCACTTTAATTTTCTGTAATATTATATGTAGGATATAGATTATTTCTTCCTTAAGTATTTGATACAGATTGCCAATGATGATATCTGATAAATTAATATTCATATATTCCAGGTGTTCTTGCATGAGGTATGGTGGGTTGTGCCTTTCAAGAAATTTGTTCATTTCATCCACATTGAACTCATAGATAGCTCCAAGGCTTCAAAACCAAAAGTGATGTCAAACAAAACACTGATTGTTTTTGATTTGATCAGTATAAATTATATACATATATTGGAGTATCACATTATAGCCCATAAGTATATACACTTATTGTTAATGTAAAATTTGAAGGGCTGATGTTGTGTTGTAGCAGGTTAAATAGTCAAGTGTGATGCTAGCATCGCATGCAGGCACTTGTTCGTGTCCCTGCTGCTGCAACTCCCTGCTAATGTGACTGGGAAAGTAGTGGAAGTTGGCCCAAGCCCTTGAGCCCAGCCAGTTTTCTGGGAGACCTGGAAGAAGCTTCTGGCTTCTAACTTCAGCATAGTTCATCCCTGGCTGTTGTGGCTATTTGGGGAGTGAACAAGCAGATGTCTCTCTGTCTCCCTGTCTCTCTGTCTCTCCATTTCCCTGCTTTCTCCCTGTAACTCTGCCTTTCAAATAAATAAACACCATGTTTTAAAAATGAACTATGGCTGTAGTTGTGGCTGAGTGATTACGTTGGTGGACTAGAAAACAATTTTTTATTTTATTTTATTTTATTTTTATTTTTTATTTTTAACAGGCAGAGTTAGACAGTGAGAGAGAGAGAGAGAGACAGAGAAAAGGTCTTACTTTTTCTGTTGGTTCACCCCCCCCCCAAGTGGCTGTTACAGCTGGTGCATTGCGGCCGGCGCGCTGCACCGATTTGAAGCCCGGAGCCAGGTGCTTCCTCCTGATCTCCCATGCTGGTACAGGCCCCAAGGACCTGGGCTATCCTGCACTGTACTCCCAGGCTGCAGCAGAGAGTTGGACTGGAAGAGGAGCAACTGGGACAGAATCCAGTGCCCCAACTGGGACTAGAACCCAGGGTGCCGGTGCCACAGGTGGAGAATTAGCCTATTGAGCCGCGATGCCGGCCTAGAAAACAAATTTTAAAGAAAGAATAAAATATACCCATTGAGAAGAGTTACACGTGAGAGAACACGAATTTCCTCCTCCTTCCACTTTCCCTATTCTTCCTGACCTGGTCTATTGTGTGGTGCCGGCCCACATTCAGGTCAAGTTTCCCCCAGTTACCTCTCTGACCCATCTGTCAATCTTCTTTGGGAATATCCTCAAAGGCACACACAGGGGTAACGCTTCACCAACTCCCTGGCATTCCTCCAAGAAGTCCAGGAGACTCCCAACAGTAAGCATTGGTTACATTGGAAGCTGGGCTAAGTGAAAGGCTTTTCAGCTTAGAGCCAATAAGGTCTGTGGCTCTGACCTGGGCATCCTTCGACTCCAGGGCAGGTCCATTTCCAGTGATCCAACTCTTGGCAGAGCTGCCAGGGCTCTTCACAAGCTGACTTCTGCTGAAGCCCAGGCTTACCACATTGAAAGCCACAGCAGTGGACTGGCCTGTTGGGTCTGCTTGAGGGCAGATCACTGTACAGATCAGCCATTAATAGGCCTGCCACCCATTGTTCCAAAGTGACCACTGCAGCTGAGGGGACGGCCAAGTAGGGTCAGCAACATTGCAGGCAGAACTGTAAATTTCTTGTTAGAGATACCATCTGCCTTTACCTGGCCAGCTCTCCTCCCAGGCCAGCTAAGTAATGAAAGTCAACAGAGTACCTTCCCCTAGGAGGTTCACACCTCCCTTAGGATATACCCCATGTGAAGAGATAGATAGGTCTGGGCCTCTTAACTTACAAGGCCTAAAGCCCACCAGATTATTATCAAGCCCCTTCTATCAGGTTCTATTTGCCTCTCAATCAGAAAACTTAATTGTAGCTTATACAGCACCTTTCTTAGCACATCTAATAATGACTCTATCCTTTGTTCTAGACCCTGTCTAGCGCACTTGGGCCTCATTCCTTTGTAATCATAACCTCTACTCTGCCACCAATGGCCTACTCCCAACCTGTGTGTACTGATGGTCCTCTTCCCCACTTAATGCTGTGTAATTGTTCTAACCTGGTTAATGCCACTCTTAGGATCATTGGTTACTATCCTCACCCTGTCTTTTATGACCTTGTGTAAATATGATCAGAGTCGGCAAACTTGGAAGGCTTCCATAGCCTTGGCAACTCATGACGACAGCCTAGGGTGGTTCCTGGTGCCATAAACTAGAGTGTCAATTTGTTGGGTCAACAACAGGAGTCACTGTGCACTTCCTCCTCCTGTGGGATCTCTGTCCTTAATGTGCTGTACATTGTGATTTAATGCTATAACTAGTACTCAAACAGTATGTTTCACTTTGTGTTTCTATGTGGGTGCAAACTGTTGAAATCTTTACTTAATATATATACTAAATTGATCTTCTGTATATAAAGAAAATTGAAAATGAATCTTGATGTGAATGGAAGGCGAGAGGGAGTGGGAGAGGGGAGGGTTGCACGTGGGAGGGAAGTTATGGGGGAGGAAGCCATTGTAATCCATAAGCTGTACATTGAAAATTTATATTCATTAAATAAAAGTTAAAAAAGGATAAAATGTAATTGTTATGAATGGCAATATTTGAATCTTCTTTCATCCAATATTATGATCTCTATCTTTTAATTATGTTTATATAATTCACATTTACTATATATATTGAATAAAATCTATATTCTAGGGATGGTGCTGTGATATAGCCAGTTAAGCTGCCACCTGCAACACTGGCATTCCATATGGGTGCTGGTTCTCATCCTGGCTGCTCCACTTCCATCCAGCTACCTACTCAGGTATCTGGTAAAGCAGCAGAAGATTCTCCAAGTGTTTGGGTGCCTATACCCATGTGGGATACTGGCTTCTGGCTTCAGAGTGGCCACCTCTGGCTGTTGCTGCCATTCAGGGAGTGAAACAGTGGATGGAAGATTCACTCTTTCTCTCTTACTATGCCTTTCAAATAAATAAATCTTTTAAAAAATCTGTATTCTTTCTAACTGCTTTCAGTTTGTTTTATCATTGTTTACCATATAATATTTTCTTTCCATTTTTGAATTATTTGACTATTTTTTTTACAGAAGCATATAAAGGTTAGCATATATTAAGTAATGATTTCAACAGTTTGCACCCCATAGAAACACAAAGTGAAAAATACTGTTTGAGTACTAGTTATAGCATTGAATCACAATGTACAGCACATTAAGGACAGAGATCCTACATGAGGAGTAAGTGCACAGTGCCTCCTGTTGTTGATTTAACAAATTGACACTCTTGTTTATGGCATCAGTAATCACCCTAGGCTCTTATCATGAGTTGCCAAGGCTATGGAAGCCTTTTGAGTTCACCGACTCCGATCATATTTAGACAAGGTCGTAGTCAAAGTGGAAGTTCTCTCCTCCCTTCAGAGAAACGTACCTCCTTCTTTGATGACCTGTTCTTTCCACTGGGATCTCACTCACAGAGAACTTTCATTTAGGTGTGTGTTTTTTTTTTTTTTTTTTTTTTTTGCCAGAGTATCTTGGCTTTTCATGCCTGAAACGCTTTCATGGGCTTTTCAGCCGGATCTGCAAGCCTTAAGGGCTGATTCTGAGGCCAGAGTGCTATTTAGGACATCCACCATTCTATGAGTCTGCTGTGTATCCCTCTTCCCATGTTGGATTGTTCTCTCCCTTTTTTATTCTACCCGTTAGTATTTGCAGCCACTAGTCTAGTTTATGTGATCCCTTTGGCTCTTAGTCCTATCGTTATGATCAATTGTGAACAGAAATTGATCACTTGGACTATTGAGATGGCATTGGTACATGCCACCTTGATGGGATTGAATTGGAATCCCCTGGCATGTTTCTAACTCTACCGTTTGGGGCAAGTCAGCTTGAGCATATTCCAAATTTCACATCTCTTCCCTCTCTTATTTCCACTCTTATATTTAACAGGGATCACTTTTCAGTTAAGTTTCAACACTTAATAATAACTGTGTATTGATTACAGTATTCAACCAAAAGTATTAAGTAGAACAAACAAACAAAAATACTAAGAGGGATAACGTGTTAAGTTGTTCATCAACAGTCAGGGCAAGGGCTGATCAAATCACCGTTTCTCATAGTGTTCATTTCACTTTAACAGGTTTCCTTTTTGGTGCTTGGTTAGTTGTCACTGATCAGGGAGAACTATGATATTTGTCCCTTTGGGACTGGCTTATTTCACTCAGCATAATGTTTTCCAAATTCCTAACAGGGATCATTTTTCAGTTAAAATTTAAAAACCTGAGAATAATTGTGTGTTAATTATAGAGTGCAACCACTAGTACTAGAACAAAAAAAATACAAAAATGGATAAAGTATTACATTGTACATCAACAGTCAGGACAAGAGCTGATCAAGTCACTGTTTCTCATAGTGTCCATTTCACTTCAACAGGTTTCCCCTTTGGTGCTCAGTTAGTTGTTGGCGATCAGGGAAAACATATGATATTTGTCCCTTTGGGACTGGCTTATGTCACTCAGCATGATGTTTTCCAGATTCCTCCATCTTGTTGCAAATGACCGGGTTTCATTGTTTTTTGCCAATCCAATTTATGTCCACTACTGATATGGATTTCTTTTTAATTTTTGCCAGTTAAATTTTTATTAGTTGTTTTTAGGTATACAATACAAATCTTGAATTAATTGTAGTGTGCCTTTAAATGATATTTACTGCTTCGATGGGGTCTAAACACCTTAACAATCATGTACTCCCTGTTGTCATGTTTTTGTGATATGTTGTCATATATTTTATGGACAGATTCTCAATATATATTTTATGGACAGATTCTCAGTACATTAGTTTATATGGTAAATTAAAAATCATAAAGACATCTTTTATAGTTTTATGTTCCTTTTGACTATTTACTTAAGATTCTCAGAAACAGTTTTTGAGTTTCCAGGATTCCTAAGACCAATCTTTGAGAACTACTGATACAATCTGATAGAATTTGTATGAACCATGTTATTTACCTTATTTATACTTTTAACTTTTTATGGGTTCTTATTTTGAGTCATCTCTTTGACTCAGTAATTTTTTTGGCATATGTAAAAGATGTTTTATTAAGGAGCTACAGTAGTATATCTTACAATACTAACCCCGGTATGCGCACATTTAGGAGTTAAATGGACTCCTGTGTACTCCTGAGAAACATTTTCTCAAAACAGTGATTTCACTACTGCTTCACAACTGTGAATCCTTTGTCATCACCACATTGGATTATTATATCTATTTTTGTCTTTAATAAGAGATAGCATATCTTCATAGTTACAAGATCTTCCAAATTTTCTCTAGGTAATTCAATTTATCTCTTGAGTGATTTGAACCATTTGACTGCGTTCTGTGGTGTCCTATAACAATTGGATGTACTCATATGCATGAATGACAGATCATGTCAGTCATATAAATGTATTTGGAAAATGCATGCAAAGAAATAAAAATAAAATAAAATAAATTGCTGATTTGTTGAGGTCAGTCTCCCTCACAGTTACTCCCGAGGCTGAGCCTTCCAAAGCAAAACAGAGACAAATGAAACACACCCACTTCTGCACATAGGGTAGGGACAATCACATCTCCTACATAACTAAAGGAATATGTTTTGAAATATGTGAAGTTTATAAAATGCTTTGAGATTATCTTGTCCAAAGCTTTCCTAAGAAGATCTTTTTATTCTCATCTTTTTGCTTTCAGTAATGTTGGTTTCTGCTACCTGTAGCCTTTTTTATATCATTTATTGTTAGTTCTTTATCAGAGCATATCTGTGCTTCACCTTTAATAAATGGAAACCTTTTTTTGTTTCTAAGTAATTATGACTTTTATGATAATTATGTGAAATTGAATTGTTTAATACTTTCAGATTTCCACAGATGTTGATATGAATTACTATTTTGCATCAAAATGTAGTAGTATGTAATTTTTAAATTATATTATTATGTCATAATTATAAACAACTGAATCAACCTCTTTATTTGGAAATGTAAAAGTCTCACCACTCAGTAATAGATGTGAACTTAAATATAAGACATTGATATAGAATCACTACTATTTTTAGAGTTGTTACTTTGTAACTTCCCAAAATAAGAGCATTATAAACTGCTTAAATATTTATCTGATATTATTTTAATGAATTTAAGATAGATGGCTTCATAATCCTATGGTTTGTAACGTCTTACAGAATATTTATCACAATAATAAGATAGCAAGTTCAACAGATTTAGACATTAAAACAAACAACCAAAACAATATTTTCAGAATTTGAAGGAATATTTACTGGCTTTTCAAAGTTATCACTGATCTTCTATAATTCTATAAAATTGAATTAGAGATGCAAAAATATCATTTAATCCCATAAACACATACAATCATTTTCTGCTATAAATCTCTTATAAAATATCCTATACTAAATGTTTGCTAGTTTAATTAAAATGAGTATTTTATGGGTAATTATTTTCTAATTTAACCTGAGTTTATGTTAATGTCAAGAAAATATATCTCAATTATATTTTAGACAGTTTGATTTAGTTTAACATGTAACTGAAATTAAATTTTAAATCTTGGAGAAATGGTAATCTTTGGATAAAATTCACTGTCTGTTTTATTAGCTATATGTTGCTGTATGACAATTTACCCAAACTGTAGAGGTTTACAACAATAAACTTTTGTTATTACATAGTTTCTGTGTTTCAGGGCTGTGGGAGCAGCTCAAAAGGTGCAATCAAGGTGTGTACTTGGGTTGCAGTCTCATCTGTAGGTGTGGCTGAGGATGGACCTGTTTCAGGCAGGCTCCTGCCTTGCTGGCAGTTACAGCTCCTCCTGGGACTGTGGGGCTGAGATCCTCTCTTTCTTGCCTGATGCTGCCTGAATGGCTTTGAGTCTCTTGCCATAAGGGCCCCCCCATAGAGAGCTTGTAATATGAGAGCTGGCTTCCATTAGAGCAAACAAGTAAGAAAGCAAGAGAGGGATTACAACAGAGAAACCATGGGGTTTTGCAACCCGTCTTCAAAGGGACATTGAGCCACTCTTGCTGTATCTACATTTTATGAGAGTGTCATTGTGTCCAGTCTGCATTCAATGGGAGTGGATTTTTAAAGTATGATTATCAGGAGGTGGAGATCACTGTGGGTCATATTACAAGGTGTGCACCACACTTGTTTCAGGATTTCCTTTAAATTTCTGTGACATGTAGCAATAAGAAATTAAAATAATCCCACATTTGGGGATTCCAGTAAATGATTTTTAAGGAGAACACACTAAAGGAACAGTATTTTCTTTCTTTCAGAGTATATTGTTTTAGTTGTTAGAAACAAATATTCAAATTTCCATAGTCTAAATCTCATATGTTCTATTTTATGCTTTGCTTTTGGGGACATGGATTCTTGGAGGATAGAATCTGTGCTTCTAATATTTGTGCTATCTCCTAGAATGACAGTGTCTGATCTGCTTAAGTGAAACGGAGCAGCATTTATTTATAGAACCGAGAGCCTTAGGGAAGTGTCCCACTTCAACACGAATGCACCTTCAAGATCATAATGACCTGCCTTGAGCTTCCCGGTGAACTATTGACTGTGCCTCCGCTCTCTAAGGTGCAGAAGGTTGTATGAACTGCTCTACGTTTCAGGGTCAAGAAAGAAATGTCTCGAGGTGAGCCTACTATAAATTCTCTGTGATGGAGGTTAGAAAAATCATTAACTTGGCCTACATCTGCTCACTTAATTTTTGATCTCCCAGATAAACATTTATAATTTACACCAAAGGGCAAGACATTCATACAGGAGATCAACTGATTTTATTAAAAATGTGATATATAAATTTCTTTGATTTGATTTCTTTGTTTGATTTTAGTTCTCCCATGCTCCAATTTCTCTTCAGCCATGGGTTAGGATTTTTATTTCAGAGTGACAATAATATCCTTTGTCCCATCATTAATGTTAGCTGTGGCCCCACCCCTGCAGCCAAGGCAGTCAACTAAAATTCAAAACTCCCTCAATCAGAGCTTTATTAAATTTAGTGTTGGTCTCCTGGTGCAGCTTTAAAATTTGAATACGGAGGTTCTCAGACATTCCATTCTGTGACTTGATACCACTAAATGCTCATCGATGTGCCTTAATCTGTCTGAAACATTTATAATGAGCCTAGGATTTACATCCCTAGGAAAGAGCACTTAGGAAGGTCGGTAACTTATTTCATTACTATCCCTTCCTGCCTCCCATTAGCACAACTAACAGCTGTTCCACCTCAAATGATGAAGATAGCTTCAAACTGCTCAACAGATTGAACAAAAAAGTTGTATTTTGTTTGATACAGACTCAAAGGATTAAGAGTCTGTATGTCTATTACATTTTAGGGGATTACTTGAATGCAGATATAAGTGGTCATAAATGTGAAAATTATGATTTCTTGTCAATCAGAGCAGATTGTAGAATAATGTTAATAACTGAACGATCTGCTGTTTTTTTAGTGTGGGGCTGGAATGGAGGTGAGCTCTGCATATTTTATTAATTCTGTTCATTTTAGTTTTTTACTCACGTACCTGACTGATGTTTTTGCTTCACATATTCCAACATCTTGTTTGTGACACTTTTCCTTTTTTTAATGAGATGTGCATGATCAGACTTTTTTGATGTTTAAATATTTTCAGTCCCAATCACCAATTATGAATTGCTATTTTGAAAATATAATTTTAAAGCCTGAATTCAGGATATTCTCTATCCATTAACTCTTCTTATGTCATATGTCTTTGCTATTTCCTAGAATAACTTATGGTTAGCCAGGAACCTGAAGCTTCTTCCAGGTCTTCATGTGAGTGCAGGGGCCCAAGCACTTGGGCCATCCTCCACTGCATTCCCAGGCCACAGCAGAGAGCTGGGTCAGAAGATGAGCAGCCAGGACTCCAATAGGTGCCAATATGGAATGCCGGCACTGCAGGCAATGGCTTTACTCACTATGCCTCAGTGCCAGCCACTTTTATTCTTTGAGTCTCCAAATGTTTTCATCTTCTATCACCTCCAAAGTGCCCTCAATCCCCCAGTCCAGCTCAACTCTTCTGCGGATATTAACCATGTAAGATTAATTGCCTCAAGGTTCCCAAATGAAATAAACTCAATGACATTTACTGTACCATTCAGCCATTTACCCCATCATCAATCTCATAATGCTTCTCAAATCTCAATTAAAATGTGTAATAAGTAATGATGCTGAATGTTTTCAGTGATATTTCCTAATGATATGGCATTTAAGTTTTTGTTAATGTTCAAAATAAAAGTTGGGAAGTAAATTCTTTACCAGAATAAAAGAACTTACAAAGAATTCATGTTTTTATGGTCTCTAGTACACTTCTAATGCATATAGGGACATGTATAAGAATCACCAATCTTTACAAACATAACTATTCTTGATTCAACTGGTATAAAACTAAGAGGAGAGTTTACTTATGAGAAATAAATACTGGATTGGGCTCTGATGTTATTTCTGTATTTAGAATCACTAATGATCCATTACTGATGATATTTAGCACCTTATTACTCTCTTAAAAGATTTACCAACAGTGGAAATTTTGGAGAAGGAAAAATCAGGTAGATTTATTTAACACAGTAATGCGAATAACTTGTTTGTATCATTTATCTCTTATCTTAGTCCCTTCTATCTTACTATTTTTAATAAAAATACATATTGTCAAGAACTAATATCTTGCTTTTATGATACACGTTCCTAGGAACGTGTATTGTACCTAATATTAGGCAACACATCTATCATGAAAACACCTTCCCTTGGAACTTGATTTACAATTGTGTTTGATTTAAAACTCTACTATTTTCTTGAAAGTAAATGGTAATGCTGATAACAAAGTTCTTAATTTCAGAGTGGTGCAGAAATAGGAATGTGCTAAGAAACCCCTTTTTCAGCATTCATCTCCCCATAGTTTTATTTGCAATGTATTTCATTATGTATGGAAAATTTTGTCTTGATATGAACCTCTCAAATTACATGCAAATTTACATGCAATCAATCCTTTTCTGTTCTGTTTCTCACAGTCACTGTTTAATCAATACATGGAATCAGGCATAATATATTGTAAAAAATGAAATCATTTATTGCATTAACTAGCTTCTACAGCAGTAAGACCAAAGCTTATCTTTTTTTTTTAAGATTTATTTATTTGAAAGTCATAGTTACAGAGAGGTAAAGAGAGAGAGAGAGAGAGAGAGAGAGATGTCTTCCATCCACTGGTTCACTCTAAACAGCTGCAAGTGCTGGAGCTGGGCTCTGATCTGAAGCCAGGATCCAGGAGCTTCCTCTGGGTCTTCCACGTGGGTGCAGAGGCCCAAGCACTTGAGTTATCTTCCACTGCTTTCCTGGGCCTTAGCAGAGAGTTGGATCAGAAGTGGAACAGCCAGGACTCGAACTGGCGCCCACATGGGATGCAGGCACTACAGACAGTGGCTTTACCTGCTACAACACAGTGCCGACCAGAGCTTATTTTACATTATATAAGCAAGACTTAATGAGATCTTAATGATTCATAGTCACATAAGAGTCTTCTGATACATTGCTAGTTTTTCTAAATCTTTGGAATAGTCACGTTGTTTTAAAGTTATGTAAAGTGTATAATCTATTTATGGGATGACACAAATAAACAGCAGAAGAAAACTCAATACACTCAGTTTTATAGATTTCCAGATGGGGATTAGGTGTGTAATACTTGGGTCATGGGTTCTTATGTTGGAAACATATGACGCCTTACTATAACCTCTAACTTGTAGATTTAATGTCCATGGACAGACAACTAAATCTTGTGTGATATTGGAGAATAGTGTCCCAGACATAGGTAACAAAAGTCCCACTGATACCACATAGGTAACAGAGTCCCACTGATAGCAGTATGTGTATACAGACATTTGAAAGCAACCAAGAAGTCCAGTGTTATTGGAGTAGAGTGTGGAGGAGAGAATGAGGTAAACATTTGTAGATGTGCACGTGGTGAGAAACACTCCTGTGTTTATTGAAGCACTGTTTATAATAGCCAAAAACTGCAATCAACCCAGGAGTCCAGCAAGAGATGAATGGATAAAGAATATATAGTGCATTTATACATGGATTATTATTTTTATTAGCCAAAATAAGAATGAAGAAGTCATTTGAAGCAACACAGATGAGACTGGTGGAAATTATTTTATGTGAAATAAGCCAAGAAAACAGTCTAGGTTCTCACTCATATGTGTAATCTAAAAGAGTTGGTCTGATAGCAATAGAGTAGAAGAGTGGTCACCAGGGCTTGAAAACAGGAAGAGGAGGAACAGAATGAAAAGAAACTGGTCCGTACAAAATTATAGAGATAGGAAAAAGTTCTGGTGTTGTATTGCACTGTGGGGTGACTATAGTTAGCAATAATGTATTATGTGTCTAAAAATAGCTTGAGAAAATTATTTTGAATGTTTTCACTTAAAAAATGAATGTTTGAGTCAATGGATATGTTAATAATCCTAGTTTGATCAATATATACTGTATACATGCATCACGTAATTACACTGTATCATAAATATGTGCAATTATTATATTTCAATTGAAGATAAATAAATCTTAAAAATGAAAATGATTTGTGTTAATGTTTTAATTATACATAGTTACAACATCATTTTATATTTTTAGAAAAAATTTTGAAAGTAAAATGGATATTTTAAGGTTTTAATGTTGAGTTTTTTTAAGCAAGTAGTTATTCCATTAACCTGAAGCTCAAAAACCAGATGCTATATTTTAAATAGACAAGAAGGTACTATTTGAAAAAAAAAAGTTTAAGCTCCAATCTTGCTGATAAGGCAAGGTAGAGTGGAATGTGTATCCCAGGATAAATCTATTCTTTTTGAGATTGGGAATGGCATTTTCAGTTTGTGCAATTTTCTGGATGTGGTTGATATAAAACGAAGCAAGAATAAGCTTTACACAGCATTCTCAATCCTTTGAATAAAACTAATGTTTTGCAGACACTATTTGATAAAGATTTATTTTCCACCCTTGGTTATTGATTTAGAATTTTTAGTATTCAGGGTGCTTTGTTGTTCAAATGGTTATTCATAATTAATATAACCATTTCAGAATCAAGGTGAGCATTTTACACCAACATCAGAGTTAATTATAGCTATGATATTTTGAGAAATAAAATAGCACAGAGGGAACAAGGAGCTGGCAGGATATTTCAGCTGTAAAGCCTAAGAAAGATGAGTACCCAATGGAATCACTTTGAGGTACATTAACATTTTCCCTAAAAGAATGTTTTTAGATCATGTTATACTAGATCAAGTTTTCCTGAAGTATTAGGGGGCATATCTTACCTGTGTTCTGGATGATTTAGATTATTATGGGATGTGTTAAACATAAAATTGAAAAAAGACAGGAAACCACACAGTGGTGTGGGCCTAGTAATCCTTTCCTGTGGTTGCGGGGAAAGGCAAAGAAGTGCGTGTAGTGCCAGGATGAAGATGTGGGTAGCGGCCTTTATGCAGGAAGTGAAGTTCAGACCCTCTCTCCAGTGTTCCGTGCTGTGAGCCCTCCCTTTTGCTAACATTCCACCTCGACTTCCTGCTTTGCAATTTCTGTTCTATCTTCAGTCCATTCTTCACATCATCAAAGAATTCTAATTATAGAATTAATTGCCACCCATTTTAGGAGACCAAGATGGAGTTCCTGCCTCCTGGCTGTTACCTAGCCCACTCCTGGTTTTTGAAGCCATTCAGTAGAGACTGAACCAGCAGATGGAAGATGTTTCTGTCCCTGTCCATCTCTGTCTCTTTGTCTTTCTCTTTGTCTCTGTCTCTTCGTCTTTATTGCTCTGCCTTTGTTGTAAAAATAAATAAAGATATTTAAAAGCCCAATTATCCTCAATATTCTGCAAAGATGGCTTTAAAATAAATTCTGATGTTGCCATCAAAACACAAACACTCATGATCTGGCGCAAATTCTCTTTTCCAACAGGTCTCTCCTTAGCTGAGTCCTTGTTATTTCTCTGTCTTGCAGCAATACTGAGTAGTTTTAGGACCTGATAATTTTAATTCCCCCATATGCTTAGGATGAGTTGCTGCTCACACTCAAGGCCAGAGAAGTAATCCCTAGGGTCCAGTACTACTCAGATGTCATGTTGCAAGGCACAAATCACATGTCGGTTTGAAAACACTCTCCAAATTGTCTAAGTCAAAATGAGCCATTCTGCTCCATTACTATGCTACTACAGTCAAAACCAATGATCTTTATTTCAGTCCACCAAATATCTATGCAAATATAATGAACCTAGAGAAAGATACTGAAAGCATAAAATGATTTTATTTATTTATTTGAGAGTTAGAGCTACAGAGAGAGAGGGAACGAAAGAGAGTTCTTCCATTTACATGTTCACTCCCCAAATGGCTGCAATGGCTGTAGCTGGGCTGATCTGAAGCCAGGAGCCAGGAGCTTCTTCCAGGTCTCTCCCGTGGGTGCCAAGCACTTGAATCATTTTCCACTGCTTTCCCAGGCCATTAGCAGAGAGCTAGACTGGAAGTGGAGCAGTCGGGACATGAAGCAGAGTCCAGATAGGATGCTGGCGCCACAGGCAGACTTAGCCTACTATGCCACAGCACTGGCCCCCATGTCATTCATTCTAGAATATCCTTATCTGCTTTATCAAATATTACAGAAAGAGTAATAAGGCTAATGTGGCTTCTGTCTTGGTTGACTCTTACTTGCTGATTTTGTAATCTGTTCTGGTTTCTCCTTTGGGTGCAGTTATTAATTCCAAAAGCTATATATGTCAATATTTTGTACAACTGTCATTTTATATAACTTTAAAAATATATAATCCTATTTTCACTTTAAGGAATCACACACTGTTTTCCATAGATGTTGTATCGTTTTATGCTCCCACAACTAGTACCCAGGATTCTAAATTCTTTGCACCCTCACCAACACTTATTTTCTCTGTTTTATATAAAAGCCACCCTGATGGGTATGTAGTGGTATCTCACTGTGGGAGACCTGGCTGGAGTCCCAGGTTCCCGGCTTCTCTCTGGCCAAGCCTTGCTATTGTGGGCATCTGAAAGTGAACCAGTGGATGAGAGCTCACTTTTGTCTGTTTTTCTGTCTCTCCTTAAAAAAAAAAAATGTTGGTAGAGAACCCTCCATCTCTGTCTCACCTTTTTCCACTGCCAGCTCCATTAATTTTCTGAGAATAGTTCATATGTCAAAATGCAATTGTTAGTCTTTTCACCCATACCTACATCACTACTATTCTCAAATACATTTTAAAAGGAAGGAATTAAGGATAAGATTGGAGTATGCTAAGGTCAGATTGATTTCATCAGTTAATCTCTAGTTCTAGGACTGCAATGCATTGGAAGTTTTACCTTTTTTGAGCATTCATGGATATTTTAAATTACCTGAGATAATAAAAAGGATTATATTATAAAATCAGACTCACATAGCAGCAGTTAGATATGTTCCCCAAGAATGCACATGATCATGAGGTCCAGTGAGAACTCTGAGGACTCTATCATAGCTTTCAGCTATTCCAGCACAAGCATGCTGCAGCCAGGTTACCAGATATGTTTTCTAAACATGTGAAGTCATCTCGCTTATACGGAAGAAAACACTAAGCTCATGACATCTCCAATTTATGCACAAATCATGACATGCTTTATGTGATATAATATATATAATATGTAAATAATAAATCAATCATCAATAAATATATATAATAATTATTTATGTGATATTAATAATCAATCCTAGACAAATAGGTACCTATGGTTAAAAGCATTCCACTTTAAACTGACATTCCTGCTAGCCAAAACTACTTAGTTAGCCAGATCTGTCACCAGCCCCTTTATAAGGAAATCAGATCTGGCAACTTCCCAACCAAGAACTTCCCTGCTTCCCTTCATCCCCACTTGCCAAAGTTAGTGAAGGGATTACAGATTTTATGTTTAACCATTCTCTTCTAAGTTACAAGGAATATTTAGGGACAAGCAAGATGTCACATATATTACCAGTTCCTACAGTTTAAATGTGTGCCCCAAGGTTTAAGTATTGGAAATTTAATCCTCAATGCAACCCTGTTGGGAGATGAGCCCTAGTAATAAATGATTAGCTCTTGGGGGCTCTGCCATTATTTATAGATTTTTTTTATAATAGAAGTAGATTAATTATGAGAGTGGGTTTGTTATAAAAGGAAATTTTATTCTCTCTTGCCTTCTCTCTTTCTCTGTAGCATGCTCTCACCATACAGCACAAAGGCTCTCAGTAGATCTTGGACTTTCCAACCTCCAGAACTGTGAGACCAGTACATTTCTATTGTATAAAAAGGACTCCATATCAGATTATGTTACAACCACACAGAATGAACTAAGAAAACTGGTACTAGGAGTAGTGCTGTTGCTAACACATTTACCTGAAGACACAGAAGAGGCTTGGGCACAGGGTTAGAGGAAGGTACCTGGAAGAATTCACAGGAGCAGGTACAAAAAAGTTTATATGTCCAAAGGGAATTCCAGGAATGGCTCAGAAAAAGACAAGAAAAAGTCTGACTCTTTTGCAAGAAGAATCTTAACCTTCTCAGGGATTTTTAAGTGACTGTGATTAGAATGTGGATAGAAATATTAACTCTAAAGGCCATTCTGATAAGGTCTCAAGGCAGAAATGAGAAATAAGGTATCATAAGATGGAGTAAATGCTACCCTGTTATAAATTGACAAAAAAAAAAAAAAGACTGAATTGCATCTATGCCCAAGGGTTTGATGGAAGGCAGTATTTAAAAATAATGAATCTGAACGGAGAAAAATTCTGAGTAAAATGGCACAGGAGCTCATGGCCACTTCTAACCACAAAGAGTATCTTGAAAGAAGCCAGAAGTGATTGAAGTATGGAATCTATATTAAAAAAAAAAAATTGAGTAGGAAGATTTGGAAAACTTGCTGCTTGGCCACTTAAAGAGTGAAATGAAAAGTTATCTCTAGAAATTCAAGCCAAGGGTGTGGCCAAGTAAGCCCTTTGAGAAGCAGCAGACAGCCCAGGGATATGGGTCAAGACAATAAGAGAAAGCTCCCAAAGGAATTTCTGATGTCTTTGTGGCTGTGCCTCCTATCACAGGCCCAGAGAAGGAGACTGAGTGCAGTATTCCCGGAGTATCCACAAGACCTCAGCATTTGCTAACCTGTGCTGACTTGAGATGCTGCTCCCCAAATTCCCTTAGATATCCCGGCCATGAATCAGGTGAAACTCGACTTCCACTGCAGAAATACAACCCATAAATCATGACAATGTGCGCATGATACTAATTCTGCAAGCAAGCAGGATATAAGAACTCTGGGAGCATGCTGGACTCCATCTAGGCTTCAAAGGGTCCTTAGCTTGGGGACCCAGGCACAGAATTTTTACAAGAACTGCAGAGTCCTTTCTAGAGTCATGCCTGGTGGAGCCATTGGTGTTTTGCTGTCAAGGAGGCTCTCAGACTGTAGATCTACCGGCATGCAGCTCCAGCCAGGGTAATGGAGCCAAAAACTGCACCCTATGAGTGGGCTGCTGAGTGAACCCAGCCAAGAACATCACAAAAACAGAGCTGCTGAATCCTTTGGGACTCAACCTCTGCCTTGGGGTGCCCAGGGTGTAGGTGCAGAACATGGAGTCTAAGATGATCATTCTCCAACTTCGTGTTATTTCCTCTGTTGGGTTTTATAGTTGCTTGGAAACAGTTACCTCCTTCATCCTGCCTGTTTCCCTTTTTTGGGGTAGGGATATCTGTCCTTAATTTCTCCCATCATTCTATTCGGAAGCATCTTGTTTGCTAATTACCAAGGTTCACAGCTGGTGGGGAATTTGCTTCATGATGAATTGTACCTTGATTCTCACCCACACCTGATTTAGACAAGAACCTGGACTTCGGAATTTCGAGTTGATTCTGGAATGAGTTGAGATTTGGAGAAATATTAGGGTGCAAAATATATTGTGAGAAGGACCTGGATTTGGGGTCAAAGAGTGAAATATTATGCTTTGTGCCCCTGCAAAGATTATGTGTTGTAACTTAACCCCCGAGGCAAGTGTGTGTGTGTCTGTGTGTGTGTGTGTGTGTGAGACATAATGAAAGACTGATCCATAAAGAGTGGATAAATACTGTTGTCAGAACAGCTTATCACAAGGGTGGACTTTATATAAAAGTGGATGTGGTCCTATTTTGCTTTCTCTCACCCTTTTGAGCACATTCTTGCAGTGATGCCTTCCATCGGGGGATGATGTAGCAAGAAGCCATCACCAGAGGCAGCCCCAGCCTCCAAAACTTGAGCTTAATATATCTTCTGTTGTTTAGAAATTACCCAGACTCATGTATTGCATAAAAGCACAGATAGACTAAGAAAGATTCTTTAAATCTGTGTTTCTGATTAGATTATTGACATGTTTCTTTTGCCATCATCTAAAAACAAAATAAAACATACAGTATATAAAATTAATGATTATGTATAATCTCTCTCCAAGTGCCGTAAACTTCTTCTTATCTTCTACATCTGTCGTGTTGTGATTTGGCACCAGGAACTTCCTATTCCAAACCCAACATGTTCATCCATGTGTTTCCACTTGCCTTTTCTCTTTTCCTGATGCACGCCGCATTGTTAGTAATGGCAGAGCAACTTCAATATGGTTGCATATCTATAGTAAGGACAAAACTAACTTCTCATTTAGTCACCAGGATAAATAACATTACATCCTAAAGAGTTACAAGAAACAAGAGTGCACTCTTAATAGGCCTGAAATATTATGAAATTTGCCTTGTTAGTAACTCGAAGAAAAGTGAATTAAGCTGATCACCTTAATTGCAAATGAAATACACCAAACCTGATTGTACCATGGCACAACACAGACACTTCCCACAATGAAAACCTTTGTCCTGCTGTTGCAGACCTTGTAAACATTGCCAGTGCTCTGGTAATGCCTCGCTTCCCCCAGGCACTTTCCAAATACAGCAGAATTTATTGATGGGGTCAAATAATGCATTTTCAAGATCATTTTGTAAATGGGAGCAAACAGCTTATTTTGATTCCTCCTAGATGTCTTTGCATAGTGGGCTGCTTCTGCTGAATTTATTGACTTTGTTACCAGACTGTAAACAGGTAAGTTTCCCACCACCCTCATTACAATCTACATTTATATCACCAGTATTGGTTGTTCAAACATTCCAACTATTTGCCTAACTGGTCCGCAAAATAAGTATTGAGTAAAACAGAGAAGGTTGGATCAATCTCCTTGTTTTTGTTTCAAGGAGTAGTAGACAAATTTGCTTTGGGTTCCCAAAGTGAACATGGTTCCTGACAAAGATTTTGCCATGCCTCTATCTGGATCTAAATTTTACATAAGTATCTATAGAATATTTTCCTTTAGATTTTCATGGTGTAGTTTGTTTAGCCAGTAAACTTAAGCACAACCATCTAAAATGTTTTTAGTTTCTTTCTACCAACAAGTCTAAAACATATGATACACAGATTCAGGTCCCACAAATTAAAATGTATCTTTGATTGATTTTAGCAGCTTAAATTTATGGACAATTTTATCTATAAGCCATTTAAAATAAAACTCTTAATAAAATTTCCCCATGTGGACATACAATATGTACACACATATAATATAGCATAATAGACCAGTATATCAATTTTAATAATAGCTTTTAAAATCTTTAACTCTTTTTGTAGATTGCCAATTGATTTGAATTGCGTTTTCTTTTTAGTAACCTCAGTTAACCATACTTTCTCTCAGTTGGTACTGTTAATACATTATTGGCTTCATCTGTTTACAGAGCCATCCCAAAGTACTGAATACAATAGAAGTGGCTGGAAAAAGTCCATAGGAACCTATAGGAGGACAGCTAAACACAGAACCAACAACGCTTTAGTTTTATGAGCAGCAGATATTCAAATTTTTGAAAAAAGCACATATTTAAATAACCCATAGCTCTTAATAAAAATTCAGCTGTTTTTGAACAATTAGAATTTAACAGACATCAAGAGAACATAATAGATTACTTTAACACATTGCTTTAACAGAGCATCAGAGTTTAATTCTATGTCAAAGAGAAATTGAGCTTCCTGTGATCTTTTGCTGTGAGGTTTCCTTCCTTTACCTTCTTTCATATTGGTGACCATGTTTCTGTGTTTCTGTGTGTAACACATCTTTAAGCATCTTTTGCAGGGCAGGATGAGTGGCAACAAATTCTTTCAGTTTCTGTTTGCTGTGAAAAGTCTTAATTTCACCTTCATTCACAAATGAGAGCTTTGCAGGATATAGTATTCTGGGCTGGCAGTTTTTCTCTCTTAGTACCTGGGCTATGTCTCGCCATTCCCTTCTAGCTTGTAGGGTTTCTGATGAGAAGTCTGCTGTGAGTCTAATTGGAGATCCTCTAAGAGTGATCCGACGTTTCTCTCTTGCACCTTTTAGGATCTTTTCTTTATGTTTCACTGTGGTGAGTTTGATTACAACATGTCGTGGTGAGGATCTCTTTTGGTCATGTTTATTAGGGGTTCTATAAGCTTCCTGTACTAAGATGCCTCTGTCCTTTTCCAAACCTGGGAAATTTTCTGCTAGTATCTCACTGAAAATGCCTTCTAATCCTTTCTCCCTCTCCATGCCTTCAGGAACTCCTAGAACCCGAATGTTGGGTTTTTTAATAGTATCCTGTAAATTCCTGACAATATTTTTTAGATTTCTAATTTCTTCTTCTTTTCTTTGGTTTGCCTGTTTCCTTTCCTGTTCTCTGTCTTCTAAGTCTGATATTCTCTCTTCTGCTTCGCCCATTCTGTTTTTAAGGCTCTCTAATGTGTTTGTCATTTGATCTATTGAACTCTTCATTTCATTATGATTTCTAGTCACTATCAGAGTTTCTTGTTCCACTAGTTGTTTCATTTCATTTTGATTCCTCCTTAATATTTCACTTTCACGAGAGAGATTTTCTATCTTGTCCATGAAGGATTTCTGTAGTTCAAGAATTTGTTTTTGAGAACTTCTTAATGTTCTTATCAATTTTTTGAGATCCGCTTCTTGCATTTCTTCGATCTCATCATCTTCATAATCTTGAATTGGGGTGTCTTTTTCATTTGGGGGCGTCATAGTTTCTTCCTTGTTCTTGTTAGCTTGGTTTTTGCGTTTGTTGTTTGGCATGTTGGAGATATTTGGTTTCTTCACTGTGGTGTTTTTTCTTGTTACACTATGGCTCTATATTAAGTGGACTGTCTGCTTTCAGTGGAGCCTTAGAGGCTTGAGATGAGTGTGGACTGAGAGCTGTGTTTGGTTCCTCAGGGTTGAGGGTGTGTCAAGGATGACACTCCCAGGTTAGGTGTGGTAAATCTAGATTTTCTTGCTCACGGGAACAACAATAAAAGAGCTCTTTAAAGGATGACCCCAATGGGTAAACAATGTGTAAGGTTATTTGGATGACTTAACTGGGGAGAAAAATGTTGCTTGCAGGTAAGTTATTCTTAGTCAGTACTTTTTTCTCACTCGACTCATTCCAGTCTCCTTTTCTGTAGCTTTCTCTTCATCTGGTGGTCAATTGTGTATGTCATATTTGTGTTAAAAAATGAAAAAAAAACGTAAGATACATTTGAGAGCATATTACAAGAAGTTAAATAGCCATATGTTTTATATTTATATTTATTTATAGCAATATGGACCCTTACAACAAAAATACTAGAATATTTAAATTGGTATTGCTGCAAGCACTAAGAATTGGAGTTCATGGGCATTAAAGCATCCATTTTTTCAAGGGATAGGCATGAAAATTTATTTCATTTAAGAAGCTCCACTGTTGGCTCACAAGGTTCTGTATCCAGGTGAAACTTGTGCTGCACTTCCTAGTACATCTTTACCTACAATGAAATATTAAAGAATAAACATATTGAGTGTACCATAGCAATGTAACATCTAAAAGATTTCCCTTGGGGATTCACTGTTTGTATAAAGTAAGACTGGATTACATGATTTCAGAACTACAAGAACATGAAAAACTCTCTCAACTCACTCTTCCTCATTCTTAATTCTATTCAACCAGTGGGTTGGTATCTGAGCTTTTACAATCACATACTCGTTCTTTTAGAGTTCTGTTACAACACAATTACTTTGAGTCAACTAATGCTGGGGTCACTAGTTCACCATACAAAATGAGGCACATCTAGAACTGAAAGAGGACAATATTGATCAATATCTTAAGCCAACAGGGCAAAAGGCATGAGTCCAGGTACTCCAGGATCCTAGGATGTAGAGTCACCACAGTTACCACCCTAGCATTTTCTCAGTAATTTATTTTTAATGTATGAAAAATGACTAACAAAATATAATGGTGAATGCAGGTAGATGAACTCTGCTCAGAGCAGTATATAAAAATGATACAGAGGGACTAATCTGGATTTTAAGTCAAATTTCGTAAACATTACAGTTTTGTTCAAACAACTTTGATTCTCAGGCTAAATGGTAATCTAGAAACTAAAAAAAAAAAAAAATAGGCTAACAACTCTAATTAATTTCCTATGTAGGTCAGCGCCGTGGCTTAACAGGCTAATCCTCCACCTTGCGGCGCCGGCACACCAGGTTCTAGTCCCGGTTGGGGCGCCGGATTCTATCCCTGTTGCCCCTCTTCCAGGCCAGCTCTCTGCTATGGCCCGGAAGTGCAGTGGAGGATGGCCCAAGTGCTTGGGCCCTGCACCCCATGGGAGACCAGGAGAAGCACCTGGCTCCTGGCTTCGGATCAGTGCGATGCGCCAGCTGCAGCGGCCATTGGAGGGCGAACCAACGGCAAAGGAAGACCTTTCTCTCTGTCTCTCTCTCTCACTATCCACTCTGCTATCAAAAAAAAAAAAATTTCCTGTGTAAACTGAATTTTGAATGATAAAGTCAGATAATTGAAATTAGGCTTCTTTTCAAATAAATTTATTTTTACATGAAAACTAGGTTTCATATCAGCCAAATGGATAATCATTTGTGAAAGTAATAGAAATATTTTACTATATATATATATATATATATATATATGCTTTTTTGAAAAATATTAGTCTTAATTTTTTCTTGTCTTGAAAAGTCTTAATTTCACTTCATTTATGACTGAGTGCTTCACTGGGTAAAGTATCTGGGCTTGGTAGATTTTTTTCAAGACATGGACTATATTGTTCCATTCTCTCTTGGCCTGTAGGATTTCTTTTGAGAAATCTATCAATTTTTTGGGTAATCCTAGAATTGGGGAAATTTTCTATTAGTTCACTGAATTGCTTTTCTATCCCATTCTTTATTCCCTTTACCTCAGGTATTCCAAAACTCATATATTTTTTTGTTTGATGTTATACTATAGATCCTGGATATTGTTTTTTTCAATCTTTTCTTCCGTGTGTGTGTGTGTGTGTGTGACTAAGATATTATATTATCTAGATCAGATAATTTTTGTTCTGCCTCACTGTTTGTTTTTAAGGCTTTCCACTATATTTTTATCTGACTTATTGAATACTTCAATTCTAATATTTCTGGTTTTTTAAATCTGTATCTCTGCTGAATTTCTCATTGATATCATGTCATGTACTAATTACCTAATCTCGTTTAATTGTTTCTCTGTATTTTTTAGTAACTTTATAATCATTCTATTGAATTCTTTTAAGGGATTTTGTCCATCCCCCCTTCTCCACAGTTAATGCATTGTTGTGTTCCTTTGGGGGAGTCATATTGCTCCTTGTTCATGTTTCTTGTGTTTCTACACAGATTTTATTGCCTCTGGGGACCTCTTATTTATGTCTTCTGATGGATCATTTTTTTGGTTTCATTTTATATACCATAATTCAGTTTAATTATTTTTAAAGCTGGAGGCTTTTGCCAGAATATGTGCCTCTCGGCTCAGTAAAGCACGGAATTCTTACCCTTAAACTCCAGGGCTGTGCTCTGGGTGGAGCCAGGAAGCTGTGGCCACCATTTGTGGGTGGGACAAGAGTCCAGATTGACACCAAGATGGGCATGGTGTGGGGCCTCTGGTTACAGTCGGTTGGGGGAGGTGATGTTAATAGTGGCTAATGTGTTCAGTCCCAGCTTTTCTCTGTTCCATAGTAAACCAGCTGATCCACAGCTTACAGCGAGCTCATGGTGCCAATGCACTTCACCTACTCGGGAGTCTACATCATCTAGAGCACTAACTGCACCGTATGTCCCCTGCCCCACTATGAGATCCATCCTCAGTGTGCAGGGAAATCCTAGTCTCTGCAGTTAGACGGGAGTGTGTGCATGGATCCAACTGCGCCTGTGACCTTCTTAGCTTCATGGCTTATTCCCAGCTCTCCCATGGTCACAAGATGCCACAGGTCTACTTCCACTCTTCAAGTGGCCCTGTTTTCGGATCCAGTGGTCTCTGGCAGCTCAGGGCTACCTGTTGTCCTCTGTCAGAATTGAATTCAGCAACAACCCTGCCATAGTTGGCAATTTGGTGAGGGAAGCAACGTGATCCCCATTCAGGGAGAAGATTGGTCACTCACACCTGTTAGCTCCTCTGTCCACACTCGAAGCTATTGGGACCACAGCATTCTCTTTTGGCCAAAGCTTCTGGATGGGGGGGTCGTGGCAGCTTCTTTCCACCTTACCTTGGCAAGATGACCCTGGCCAGAGAGAAACCAGTTATGTAGAAGTAGGGGTGGCTGGTAGTGCAGCCAGCAGTGGCCTGTCTGTCCTCTCTCCTCACTGCCAAATGGAATATCTTGTTTTCCCTCAGTTCCCCACTGAAAAGTTCTCTCAATTGGTCCCCTGAAAACTGGTCCTTTCTTTATTGTTCTGCTATCTTTCTGTGGCTGAGGTCAGTGTGGCTTCTCACTATGCTAATTAAATTGAAATTAGCCTTGTTTTTTCTATTATCATTAATATTTAGAAATACATAGATTTCCCATGTACTTAATAGATAATATAGTCTCATATTAATACTCACTTGGAAAAAACTAAAATTAAACATAGGTCATTATATAAACGAGAGGGAAAATAAGAGCGCTAAGCATGGAACAAAAGGACAATAAAATATGGAATAAAATATATAATGAAATATATAGCAAATAAAGTATTATCAATAAGTAGGCCAATCAAACTGTATTTGAGCCAAAGTAGATGTATATATTATCAAATTGGGCTAAGAAAATTAATAATCCAATGCTTTCCATTGCATAAGGAATGATTTTAAAGTTGGACATACAGTATCCCAAAGATTACAAAGAGTAGTTAATCTATGTGAGACAGATGTCATCATAAAATAATAAAAAACAAAAATAGGAAGACATAAATGCATATAAATAACAAAGTTTCATAAAGACATATAACTTTAATAAGAAATTACCATCTGTCACTGCTACAGTGATACTAATACACTGATACACTGATATTAATTCCTGAAGAACATATTTATAAATTCTATATATATCATACATATATTGCCATTGAGAATAATTATTTTAAGATTTCTTAGAATATTTACATAATATGGACATAAACTTGGCTACACATAAATTTGGAAAATGTAGATTTCACTCAGAATGACACTTAGATGATGATGAAATGAAGCATAAGAATAAAATTTGTCCATTCTTCTAGCGGTGAGAACTACCTTAAATGACCATTTTTGCATAGAAAAAATTAATCTTACAGTTTTACAAATTTTTTGGGTAATCCTAGAATTGGGAAAATTTTCTCTTAGTTCACCAAATAGCTTTTCTAAGCCATTCTTTTTTCCCTTTATCTCAGGTACTCCAAAACTCATATATTTGTTTGTTTGATGATATACTGTAGATCCTGAATATTGTTTTTTTTCAATCTTTTCTTCATTTATGTACTTTTATGTACTTTACAAAAGTACATAAAGTATCAAAATAAATTTGCTATCATAAACATATCTAGAGATAAGCACATAGTTTAAAAACTTTTTATGAAAAGGATGCACGCTTGTGTATGACATAAAGCAAAAGAAAGAAATGATTTATCATGGAAGTAGAGCCTATTGTCCCTTACCCAGCTAGACAACCACTCAACAAATTTTAAAAAGTAGAGCTGACAAAGAAATGGGAGACACTAAGTAATTACTGATAAAATTATACAAAATATCACTGTCTCAACAATTTTTGTTAAATAGAGTGAGCTTGATTTGGAATGATCTAAATTCAGCTCTCCACAACTTTGTAGCAGAGGGAGTTCAATATGAGACACTTCTACATATCAGCTTCATATCTTGAACGGAGTCATATATTCAATTTGGTCTTACAAATTCAGAGCTTTGCTCAATTCAAAATAATAATTTATCATAACTTATTTATTTAAACAACTTTAACATAGTCAACATTTTCCTAGTGTTAATTGTGAATGCCTACTCCATGTTTCTATAGCTATAACAGAAAATGTGGTATTTTTGAAATAGTCCTCTCCTTTGTAGAGTATGAAATGTTTTTCTTTCTAAAATGAACCATTAGATTGCCTCTGCCTGTATTAGAAGTCTCTCACCTCTTCTGTGTCTTTGTTCTATCAACAAGAAGCTTCTTTTTCTTGCGTCTTCAGTCATTTCGTTTCCCCTGCCTTCATCTCCATAGCACATCAGATTTCCTCTGTTCTTCAAAAATTTTTTTAACTCTGTCACCTACTTTCTTTACTTCCAGGAGAAGTATATACTCAGTGTCTCATATTAGTTATTCTCTGTTATCTTGGACTCTTTGTGATTTGGATCCACAGATAGATGATAGATAAACAAGAAATGTGTGAATATTGTTCTTTACTAATAGCATATACATATATTTTTATCTTTTATTCATAGAGATATTGAGAATTGTATTGTTTTATAGAATCTAATAGCTCTAAATAGATGCCTACCATAATTAACACTTGTAAAAATAAATATATTATTATTGATTCGTTCTAATACATAAGGTACATGTTTTATTTACTTAATGCATTTGGAAATATTGTATATTGAGAATATCATTTCCTCAAATTCTGAGTTTCAGGTATGTTTCAAAATTATCCTTAATTTCCTTTGGGAAACATCCAAGAAATGGCATGTCTGTAATGTTGTATTTTCTATTTCAATATTAGAGGACCATGTGTAGGCCAATTTGTTACAGTTCGAGCAAGTCCCCTATGATTAATGATGATTTCTTATATTAAATTACATGGATTATTAGGTATATGAATGGTTCAATGCTCTGATATCCTGAATGCAAGATGGGTACCTACAAACACTTCTTAGTAACACAGATTGATATTATTAGCATAACTACTAATCCAAGAATAGTACTTGCCAATTGTGTCCCTTTGAATTTCACATTGGTAATGTATTTATAAAGGATGAGCTTTGTAATATAGGTTAATGCATTCACAGAAATGATAACCTTTTAATGTCCACCTTTGTTTTAGAAGAAAGATCTATATTTTCCAATTACTATTATATGTTCCTAGACTTAGATAATAGCCAATCGTCTTTGGTCTGGAATGGCAGATCTTAACCTTACAGCTTAGGTTGAATGACCACCCCAAAGATTACAAAGCACTGTGTCCACTTTTAAATTGTTGTGAGTAGGTGTCCTTGATGACCTTTGTTAGTTAAGTCTCATTTGTGAAGGAGCAATATTGAATACTGAGGTCATCCATCCTGTATGTTGGTATCACTTGGGCACTGTCATTATTACATGATATTAAAAATATGTTGAATATTTCTCTGACAGAGGTTACCAGTAGCCACTTCATCTTATTTCCTGATCATGCTCAGGATGGGATGGCTAAGCCCTTGCTGCTTCATAAGTACAATTGCCCATCTGCACATTGGAATATGCATAGCAAACCAACAGAAACAGGTATAATGAAAAACAAAATCAGAAATTTTAATGAAAAGTCTACAAATATAGATCGGGCTTTTAGAATGAGGGAGATAATCATCCCATTTAAAAATACAATTGACCACATCACAATTTACTGTGTTGTAGAATGCTTGGTTTCAAGATAACTTTTATTGTTAAGACATTAAACTTTCTTTATAATTTAAGATACGCAGGTATTGGGTTGAAACTTATATGTAAATATGTAAAGGCTTTTAAAAATCAAGTTTATATTTATTATCTTGAAATGTATTTATTATGACTTTTAAAATTATTCATTTAAGAGACAGAGGGAGAGAAATTATATACTCTGTGATTAGGAACTTAAAGAGGGTAAGGATTTCTTACAAAGCAAGAACTGCCTGTCGCTGGTAGTTCTTATCATCCCTGGCCTGCATTTTCTCCTTTCTTCCCCCCTCCATGCACTGCATCCTAACAACTCATTCAAAAGCAGGAAGTAGAAGAGCTGATGTGAATTAAGCTTTCCTTATGCATTTGTTATTTTTATTGAGGAACAGGGCTTCTATTTATCTTAGAATATCTTCCTTTTATCTCAGTGTGTGGAACAATGATTTGAGTATTCTCTTGCTGTGAATAAGGCTTGAAAAGTTAATATCTGGAAAAAGGCAGGGTAATCATGCTGGCTTCAACAAATATGACTATCCCTTGGGACTATTCCCTATAAAATCTCAAACAAATTTAGCCAGTGAGAACGAGTTGGTAATGGCCAAAATCTAGGAATGTCTCTGACAAACTTAGAACCTGAAAAATTACCTGCTAAGTGCAGTTGTCAAATATTGGAAACATATACCTTGAATTTATTGATAAATAAAAAATGCATTCTTAGGAAAAAAAGCATAGCATGAATAAAATTATTTGAATTATAACAGTAATTTGGAAGACCGTGAAAATATACAGATGGTCAATGTTTTGGAAATAATTATGTCTTGATTTTCAGAGAAAAATTCTGTTTCTTACTTTGTTGGTACTGGCATTTGTAAAGAAGAAAAGGAAGGCACACTTGTTGTCACTTGGCTGGACCTCAAGATGTTTTATAGGGTGAAATACGGTTGATGATACAGACTTTGGAGCTTAGCTTGGCAAGCACATAGACTCAACATGGAGATGCTCAGACATTCTTTTTAAACTCATTGGAGACAGATGTATAATTCAGGATGTCAATTGATTTCTTTATAATGAGTATTTACATTTGTGGTGATAAGACAGGCTTCATTTTCTGATTTTTTTTTGTTATAAATATTCCTGGACATCTAAATTTAGTAATTATAACGTTTGGTAAAAATGCAATTAAGAAGGCAAATAGTCTTGAGCAATAATAAGAGTATTTTCAATCCAGGGAAGAGTCGGAAAGGTCTTTGCAGCAGATCTCTCCCGACCTCCGCTCTATCTGGGGCGTGGATTATTTTCTTTGCTGGAGTGTGCATTTTAAGGGGCCTGCATGGTAGCAAACACAGCTGATTGAAACTTGTCTTCAGATTGGCTTTTTCCATATTTTATTGCTAAATTTGACCTCCACTGTCATTTCAGTCCTTCCCTAGCTGTTTATTATTGGCTAGATGAGTGAAATTCTGATCTTATGAGCTTAGAAGATGTTCCTTCTTCATTTATCTCAACCGGTGTAAATTTCTTATTTATATTATGCTCTTGTAAATAGTTACTTTCCTCCACATACAACATATATACCTGTGGTTGAAGGTTGAGAAATTTGGGGATAATTTAGATAAAACACTTAAAATACAGGAAAAATTAAAGAAGATGGTGAACTACATGGTTCTAAGTAAGTAACTCAGCTAATATTTGGTCTGAGAAACAAGATGAGGTTGATAATGAGAGGAGCCATAAAAGTGAATGAGGATTGTGAATAGAAAGAACCACAAATAACTTGGATAAGTGCTTAAAAATGGAAGCTTTTTAAAATTTTTTTGCTTGCAATGCAGTATTGAGAGTTAAATAAGCTGTTGGTGTATTTTTCTGTTGGCAGCAAAGAAAGGTTGAGACATGGGGATAGAAAACAAGAGAGACTATGGAATTTAATGAAAATTTATCCTTGTTACAATCAAAGCTGCTGTATAAATCCTTATTGTTGGTGATTCATTTAGGGAAATGTCACCTGGACACACCAGGGATGTTCCTGGAATTAGAACCTTGAAGGTGTGAGTTGGGGGGAAAAATGCCCAACTGAAACCCTTGTACAAATCAGGCTTTCTTATTAAAACAAACAAACAAACAAACAAACAAACACAAAAACAAGAAAAATTCCCTCAAAATAATATGGTTTTTAATGAAGGACAGGGACAGAACTGGTTCAGGGTGTTCAGTTTGTGCCCCTTTGGTACTGTCTCCATGTGTCTTAAGGAGAATGCATTTGGGTGGTGGTAATGACTTCTGGCCCCTGCATGGTGGAATCACCCAGGATAGGGAGTCCTGAGCTTTCTGATCCTTTGTTGCCGCAGCTGTGTCACTGTCAGCTCCAGCACCTTCAGTAAACCACACTGCCAGATGTCACATTCCAGTGCGGGGTTGAATTTCTTAACTTCACCACCTGCAATGTGTTTTTCCCTGGATTACATGAATATAATAATAATCAGGTCCCAACTGAGACACTGCAGCAATGTGAAAGTGATGTTAAGGGCACGTTGTGTTGTCCTTTTCTTGAGCAAGCAAGCCAGTGAAGGAGATTCTGGGGAGAGCAATCACAAGTCGATCACTATTTTATCTAATGTCACCTTTTCCAATATCAAGCACTTACATTATTCACCATTTTCAGAAAAATTATGAATCTGAGTGATGGGAACATACAATGTTAAAAGGAATGGAAAAATTAGACAAATATAGTGAAAAAGATGTTTTAAACTTTGCTAGTTTTCAGTTATCCTAAAGGATTTCAGTGTTAGAAAAGAGATTAAGACGGCCGGCGCCATGGCTCACTTGACTAATCCTCCGCCTGTGGCTCTGGCACCCCGGGTTCTAGTCTCGGTTGCTCCTCTTCCAGGCCAGCTCTCTGCTGTGGCCCGGGAGGGCAGTGGAGGATGGCCCAAGTGCTTGAGCCCTGCACCCGCATTGGAGACCTGGAGGAAGCACCCGGCTCCTGGCCTCAGATTGGCGCAGTGCAGGCCCTGGTGGCCACTGGGGGAGTGACCAAAGGAAGGAAGACCTTTCTCTCTGTCTCTCTCTCACTGTCTATAACTATGTCACTCTGTCTCTCTCTCTCACTGTCTAACTCTGCCTGTCAAAAATAAATAAATAAAAAATAAAAAAAGAAGAGAATAAGAGTTGGAAAACCAGACAGTCTTGATTTGGTCCTTCGCTCCATATACTTCAGTTGATTACAGTACTTGTGTTGAAGTAGCTACTTTTCTTCTCTATTCTTCTTTCACATATTATTCTCATTTAATAATCCAGATTATTTTCTGCCTATATACATAAGCAACAGTGCAGTTTCTACTATTTTGTGTTGAATTTTCTATTAGTGTATATAGGAAATTAGCAAATAGAACAGATTATCTGAAAGGAATGTGTCTATTTATGGATTCCTTCTCCCATATTTTATCTCAGGCAATCCTTCCACCAATGTGGCTGGCTCCTGCAAAATGTTCAGTTTGGAGATAGGAATACAGAGAGCAGATAACTGCCCGAGTGACTGCTTCATGAGGAACATGGATGTGACTAGAACCAGGCATTCTAACTTTCAAATCTTCATTCTTTCTCTTTTTCTCTCTTTTTACATTTGAGGAATCTTTTAATACATTAGATTCTCAGAGTCACAGCAAATGAATGATAATTGCTACAACACAATTTCTTATCCATTCTCATGTTAATGTGGCACTAAAACAAAGGTGACAGATTTAGTGTAGATCCTGAATACAACTGCAGGAATATGGTGATACTTCCCTTCCATTCTTTCTCTCCCTCCCTCACTGCCTAGCAAAAATGCCATCACACCATTGTTATCTACCTTAGCAACTCTGAGTAACGTGAGCGACTAGTTCAAGTTTACCAATTCATTTCTGTAGAGATCCTTCACAGAAACATCCGGGGGAGATGGTTATGCTCAGTTTTTATCTCTGTCGGACGCCTGGGACATACTGATTCCAGTTATTTGCTACCACAGAGCTGAAGCCAGCTCCAGCAGATGTGCTTTCAATGATGCTGTCACTCATGAAGAGCTCTGCCGGTAACAGGCCAACCATGTGTCAGGAAGGCTGTACGTACAAATCCTGAAAGTTCCTTGCTCCATCCTGAGAACACATATATGTTTAAGATAAAAATAATATGGAGATATTTAGATTTAATTGATATTTCTTACCAGAGGAAGTTTATGAATTAATTTTCCATATAGAGTTGCATTTTACTATTACGCATGATTTTAAAAAAAAATCAGAGCAGGAAGCAATAAACACTGAACAGGAGGGTGAGGAAATATGAGATATAAAGCATCTGTCAGTCTATCAAATCAAAAGCATACAACATCCAAAACAAAAAGTTTTTTGAGATGTGTGTGAAATCCTTGAAACAAAAAGAGCTGAGAAGTTGAAGCAAGCTCTGAGTCTGCAGGTCATAGCAGCACACAAGACTCTTGAGACCCCTACGCATTGCATTGTATGTATCTTGCAAAAATCTTTACGCATTTTATTTGTTTGAAAGACGCACACACGCATGCACACACACACACACACACACACACACACTGAGGTCTTCTCTTTGCTGCCTTGTTCTTAAACTACCTACAACAGTCAGGTTGCTCTGGCAGAAACTGAGACCTGCAGAACCAATCTAGGTCTCCCTCATGGGTGGCAGGAACTCATTCATCTGAGACCTGCTGCCTCTTAAAATGTGCATTCGCAGGAAGCTGGAGCTGGGAGTGGCGCCAGGACTAGAACACAGGAACTTTGACTTAGAATGTGGCTGTAACTAACAGCATCTTAACTGCTGAGCTGAATGCCAACCTTCATTGCACATTATTTCCACATCATTACTACACATGAATTATCAATTGTGCATAAGTAACGTCTACTTTATAACACTGCGTTTAAGTGAACTATTCTAAAAATCATATCCAGCCATCATTGATTCTCAGAATAAAGGTGATTAAAAGAGTGAGCATGAATTATAAGCAATAGAACATTTTTGGACTTGCTTCTTATGTTCTGTTTATGGTTTGTGTTACTATTTTACACAATGGGAAAGCCTTAATGGAAGCTGAGTTGGAGTAACTTAGGCAGATGGATTATTATAACAGTGTTTGGAAGTGTTTAAATTATCAAATAATGAAAATGTAAAATTATTGAGTTCACTTTAGAACAATAAATGGCAGTCTTTAAAATTACATTCTTTAGAAAAATAAACATAGATGTTTTCATTTTAAGAAGTTTGTTAGTCTAGAAATCTGGAACATCATATAAGGAAACTAAGGAATGATTGTTTACTTTGTCAAGGGAGTCCTCTTGTCATTCCTCTATTGACTACTGGTTTTCTTATTCACATGTAAGGCCTTAATCCAGGAAGTTTATAAATTTCCTCATTAAAGATAATTAATGCTTACATTAGTTGTTATCAAAATCCATTTTAAAGATCCATGAGAGATGATATGAAGGTCTATGCTGCATTTTCCACATCTATGCTTCATCAGGCAGGACAGGCCCAAGGAGAAAGTTATGACTCCACAAACATGGTAATGAACGTTTTCCAGATGGTTCTCTATGTCTATGACTACAAACTTCTGAGACCTCCCCCAATGCGTTAGGTGTCTACATGAGATATCTCAAGAGTGCTTATTAAGAACTTTTCTCAACTTCAGCAGAATCCTCAGGTACCCATTACCAGGAAGCCACCCAAGGATGACTCATTGCCAGCACCAATTTTGGTGATCTGGCTGTCCCCATTGCCTAACCTTAAAATGATATAGTATTCAGCTGAAAAGGAAAAGAGTCAAATAATGTTCCAGATTGTATAATTAATTCTTCTAACATGTATTATACATCATATCATATTTTCAAATGTAAACATTTATTTTAGAGCAAGTATATGTGACATATTTAGAGATATATATGATTAAGAAACAGGATTTTCACTCTTCCTCAGTCTCAGGGTATTTTCTTCAGAGATGTCATGGGTAATGATTTATTTATATATTTAAAAGATTTACTTATTTATTTGATAGGCAGAGTTACAGAGAGAGAGGGAGAGACAAAGATTTTCTAGCCATTGTCTCACTCCCCAAATGGCCACAATGGTTGGAACGGGGCTGATATAAAGGCAGGAACCAGGAGCTACTTCTGGGTCTCCCACACTGGTGCAGGAGTCCAAGCACTTGAGCCATCTTCTGCTGTTTTCCCGGGTGCGTTAGTACAGAACTGGAAAGGAAGAGGAGCAACCGGAACTCAATCCAGTGCCCATATGGGATGCCAGAGCCATAGGCAGAGGCTTTGCCTACTACGCCACAATGCCAGTCCTTATATCTTTTATAGTTGATACAAAGCACTTATCTATGGATTGTATTGTGATATTTCAATACGTATATACCTATGTGTAATGTTCACATCATAATAATTCACATATTCATTACAACAGACATATACCATTCTTTTGTGTTTGGGTATATTCAAAATCCATTTTACTATCTATTTTGAAATATCCAATCCAATTTAATCAAAGAATGCCAGGAAGTGAGATTCAAGATGGCTTAATAAGGAAAAGATGAGCTAATTTTAACAAGAAGAAACCAGAAGAACAGGGGAGGAACTGTGTTCCAAGTTGGAGAGAAGTGTGCAGTGAAAAGTTCACAGGAAGAACAGAGATACTGTGTAGGAGTGAAGACTGTACAATCACGCATCAGCTAACAGGACACCTATCAGTGACTCCCACAGGCATTGGGGACACAATCTGCTCAGACTTGTTGAGGGGATTTTGTGGAAGTCCACGAGTCACTGATGATTTTGTATGAGGGAGAACCTTGCAGTCCTCATGGCTTTGGGTCTGGCCAGAAGAGTTGGCATGGCGAAGGGTGCCCATTTAATGCTGGGAAGGAAGGCACATTCCTTCCCCTTACCTGACAACTTATGTGACGCATGCAGCAGGTTGTAGGAAGAAGCTGGGAACAGAGTGGATCCCCTGTACCCTGTGACTACAGCAATCATGTGATTTCACAATAGACCAGGAAACTGAGGAGGGTTTGGGGTACAGCTTGGTCTTTGGAAAATCACTGGGTTTAATTCCAGAAATTTAGAGCTACCTGAGTGCTGTGGATCATTGCAGCGGACATTGTACTCAGACTCTGGTGTGCACAAATCCTGTGTTTGGTTTGTGTTTCTGAGTGGGTGGGGTGCTCTGGCACTCTGGGCTCATCTTGGTCAGCTGGTTCACCTTGGCAGAGAGGGGCCTGAGTTGTAAACATGCCAGTCAGCACGATCATGCCTTTCCCCCTGCAGATGGTAGATATCTGCCACACAAAATTGAATGTCATTCTGGACTTGTGCCTGACCCTTGAGCTCTTATTGGACCTCCCTGACCCCACACAGCACAATTCTGGATGTCTACTGAAGGAGCAGGTGTTCCAATAAGCCATAGAGGTACATTTCAAAGAACAGAACCATCAATGGAAATATCAAGTGTTTACCCCAAATGAATACAAATAAAATGGCACATGAACAAGGATAACATAATATCTCCAAAGGGACCCAACAATACTTCAAAATTAAACTGTGATTGTGGGACATTCATGAATTTCCTAAAGAGGAATAGAAAATGATGATGATAAGATTATCAGAAGCACAGAGAAGCAAATACATGAGTTAAAGATTTGTACATGACATGGGTGAGAAATTCTTCCAGGATAGAGATATTGAAGACAAATAAATTGAAATACTAGAGATGAAGAATTTGATAAGTCAAATAAAAAATATGACAGAAAGCCTTAAAAAAATACTTGGTGATATACAAGAAAAATACCTGTATTTTACATCCTATACAAAAAATAACTCACAAAGGACCAAGGATCTAAACTTAATACCTGAAACTATTAAATTACTAGAGGAAAACATAGGAGAAACAATGCAACACATTAGCCTGGCCAAGGATATTTTGGATAATACCCCAGAAGCACAACTGATGAAAGCAGACAAATGGGATTACATCAAGCTAAAAAGCTTCTGCACAGCAAAAGAATCACTCAACAAACTGAAGAGGTACCAGACAGAATGGGAGACAGTATTTGCAAACTACACATTTGATAAAGAGTTCGTATACAGAATATATAAGAAACTAATGGAACTCAACAACGAAATAGTCATTCAATCTGGGATGATATATTTCCTTGTGTGTTCATTAACATTTTCCTGAATATTAGTGGAGTTGAACATTTTTTTCATATACTTGTTGGCCATTTCTATATCCACTTTTAAGACACATATTCAGTTAATTCAGTGATTTTGAAATCTGATTATTCTTGTTTTGCTGTTGTTTGAATTTCTTATCTATTCTGGAAATGAATACTTTATCAGAAGTATACTTTGCAAATAGTTATGTCATACTGAAGATCATCTCTTTCATGTTTTAAAAAAGGATTTATCTAATGTATACAAGTTTCATGCATTTCATATACACAGTTTAATGAACATAGTGATATTTCCCAGCCTATCATCCCTCGCACACATGCTCAAGCCTTTTTCCTTGTTCTATTTCCACTCTTAATTATTAAAAAGACCTATGTTTAGCTTACTTTATACTCATAAGGTTAACTCTACAGTAAATAAAGAGTTCACCAAATAGCAGGAAGAAAAAACACTGTTCGTCAAGAGCAGAGACAGGGGATGTAAGTAATCTTCAAATCTCAAAATGTCCATTTTGAAGATTATCTCTTAATTCTCTTGATAGTTTCCTCTGCTATTCAAGAATTTTTAGCACAATTCTATTTGTCTAGTTTTGTTTTTGTTGTCTATGCTTGTCAGTTGACATAAAAAATCTTTGCCTATTCCAGTCTCTGGAAATATTTTCCTGATATAATCTTCTAGTAGTATCATATGTTTAGGTCTAAATGAATGTTTTTGATATATTTACAGTAGATTTCATAAATGATAAAAATAGGGGATTAGTTTCATTTTTTGCATGGAGATACAAAAAGTTCCAGTATTTTGTTTGAATGGATTTTCCTTAATCCAGTGCATAATCTTGCTGCCTTTGTTTAAATACAGTTGGCAGGAAATAATTGGTTCAAATAATCTGTTCCATGGTTCATTTGCCTGTTTGATGCCAGTACAATGCTGTCTTGATTACTATAATTTTATATTAAAACTTGAAATCAGGTGTTGCAATGCTTTCAGTTTTGTTATTTTTGCTTAAGATTTATTTGGTTCTTTGGTGTCTGATGAGTTTTCAAATAACTTGTAGGTTTTTTTTCCTATTTCTGTAAAGAATTGCCTTATTACCTTGATACTAATTGCATTGAATCTGTAAATTGTCTTGAGTAGTGTGAACAATTTAACAATATTAATTCTTTCAATTTATGAACATTGGGTGTATCCCCCACTCCAACACCACCATTTTGTATTTTCTTACATTTCTTTCATCAATATTTTGCAATTTTGTTTGTAGGAGTCATTTTATGAGCCAATGATTTTGAACAGCCTTTGTATTGACTATTGAGGAACAATACTTTGTTTTTATTTTTGTTTTACATTTTTTTCATACTAGTTGTTAATCCCTCTACTTAGTGTAAGGTTAATATTATGAGTATAAAATTAACTGAAAATAGATATTTGTGAAAAATAAGAATGGGAATGGGAGAGGAAGGAGGAAGAAGGGTGGGAGTATGGATGAAAGGGAGGTAGTATAGGAAAAGTCACTATTTTCCTAAATTTATATAAATGAAATTTGTGGAGCTTGTATTCCTTAGCTAAAATTAGAAAAAGAGAGAAGTCATTCTATTCTTTGGTTAAATTTGTTTCCAGGTGTTGGATTTTATTTTTTGTAGCTATGATAAATGAGATTGTGTTATTGATTTCTTTATATTCAATTTTTTTGCTGGTACATAAAGTTAGTTACTGATTTTTGTATGACTGTGAGTGGGAAAAATGGATATTGTTATCTTGACTCTGATATCAGAGGAAATAATTTGAGCTTTTCCCCATTCAGTTTGATGAAGGTTTTGGTTTGTTACCGATAACCTTTTTTATGTTGAGGTACATTTGTAATATACCTAACTTATTTTTTATCATAAAGTGATGTTGAATTTTAACAAATGATTTTACTGCCTGTATCAATATGATAATAAGGTTTTATCCTTCATGTGCTATAGGAAGCATATCAGTGAGCCTTGAATTTTTATGCATTCATCCATTCCATATCATTTAATTGTGAAGTTGAATACATTTACATTCAAGATGATTTTTATCAAGTAAAGATAGATTCATGACATTACATTTTTTACCTACTTGTTTTGGATAATCTTCCTTACTTTTTTTCTCTTATTATTTATATTTGTAGTTGAGTGCATTTTCATGTGTTTTCATGTGCCTATATGATGGTGCTTATCATCTTTCCACTTCTATGAAAACTTACTCAAGCATTTCTTGTAGAGCTCACATAGTTATAAATTCTCTAGTGTTTTGTTTTGTTGAAAGTATTTCTCCTTCATTTTTAAATGATACTTTTGCTGGGTATTGTATTCTTGATTAGGACTCTTTTCCTGTCAGGATTTGACCATAAAATTTAGTATCTCCTGGCTTGTAAAGTACATACCCAAAAGTTTCTTATTTCAAAATGGGAGATTCTTTTTGATATGTTCCCCTTGATGCTCGTAGAAAGCTCTTTTCCTTATATTTCTGACCAACTATATGATGTTGTTCAAGTGATCTTTAATGATCCTCTATAATTAATTCATTGAGTTCTTCTATCTAGATATTCATATATTTTTAAGGATGTAGAACATTTTCAGCAATTTTTTAACCCAGAAACATTTTATGTAAGGTATACAAACTTCATGCATTTCATAAATACATCTTATAGACAAAGTGATTCTTCTCATCATACCCGCCCTTCCACCTGCACTCCCACATTTGTTTCTCCTTCCTGTACTTTTCCCATTCTTATTCTTTACTAAGATCTACTTTCAATTAACTTTATACATTTAAGATTAACTCTATACTAAGTAAAGTGTTCAACAAATAGTATGAAAAATATTTTTCCTCAACAGTCAAGACAAGGGCTATTCAGTCATTGCATCTCACAGTGTCAGTTTCAATTCTATAAATTATCTTTCAGGTGCTCTATTAGTTACCACAGATCACGGAGAATACATGGCCTTTCTCCTCTTCGTACTGGCTTATTTCACTAAGCATAATGTTTTCCAATTGCATCACTTTTGTTCCAAGTGAGAGAATTTCATCTTTTTTTTTTTTTTTACTGTTCTGTAGTATTCAATGAAGTACATATCACATAATTTCTTTATTCAGTTTTCAGTTGATGGACAATTGGGCTGATTCCATATCTATAGTGAATTGAGCTGCAATAAACATAGGGGTACAGATAACTCTTTAATATGTTGATTTCTTTTCCCTTGGCTAAATTCCCAGGAGTGGGATGGTTGGGTCATATGGTAGGCCTATATTCAGATTTCTGAGATATCTCTTACTGTCCTCCACAGTAGCTGGACCATGATACATTCCCACCAAAAGCAGATTAGGGTAGCTTTCCCCCACATCCTCACCAGCATTTGTTGTTTGTCGATTTTTGTATGAAAGCCATTCTAACTGGGGTGAGGTGAAGCCTCATTGTGGCTTTGACTTGCATTTCCCTCTTGGCAAGTGATCCTGAGCATTTTTTCATGTGCCTGTTGGCCATTTGGATTTTCTTTTGAAATATGCCTGTTTATGCTGGCGCCGAGGCTTACTTGGCTAATCCTCCACCAGCACCCTGGGTTCTAGTCCTGGTTGGGGCCCCAGATTCTGTCCCAGTTGCTCCTCTTCCAGTCCAGCTCTCTGCTGTGGCCCGGGAGTGCAGTGGAGGATGGCCAAAGTGCATGGGAGACCAGGAGGAAGCACCTGGCTCCTGGCTTCAGACTGGCGCAGTGTGCCAGTCGTAGTGGCCATTTGGATGTGAACCAACGGAAGGAAGACCTTTCTCTCTGTCTCTCTCTCTCCCTGTCTAACTCTGCCTGTCAAAAAAAAATGAAATATGCCTGTTTAAGTCCTTTTCCCATTTCTTAACTGGGTTGATTGTTTTGTTATTGTTGAGTTTCTTGAGCTCTTAATAGATTCTGGATATTGATCCTTTATCAGTTACATAGTTTGAAAGTAATTTCTCCCATTCTACAAGTTGTCTCTTCATTTTACTCGGTTTTTGTTTTGCAGTGCAGAAACTTCTTAATCCATGAGGCAGAATTGGAGCCATAGCATACTATTGGACCCAGAAGGGGATTTTATTAGTCTTAGAGCTGAATGGGTGGCTTCACACAACCTCTAGGGGCCAACATGCTCAGGGAGTTCTGTTCAATTCCATTTCCTCAGGCTAAATTTGGCTGGGTGGGGCTGAGCAACTGCTTCTCCAGGCCTACGTTGACTGAGTGACTAAGAATAGGCGCCCTAACAGCTCTGTCAGCCCACTGGATTGTGGGAGGGGTAGCTCGGTAGCTTCCTGGGAGCCTGTGTGTACCAAGCCACTCAGTAAAGTCTGCTTGGTTGCTTCCCAGGGTTACAGATGAGTGTACAGGCCCACGTACCTACTTTCCTGGGCCTCCATGCTGCCTAGCAACTTTCTGGGGCTGAGTGTGGGTAGGCAGGGCCAGCTGGCTGTGTCCTGGAGCAGTAAAATAGGACCATTAGGTTGCTTCTAAGGACCCTCCAGGGCAGAGCCTGGTTGCTTCACAGGACTGGGAGGGTGTGCAGTGCCTCAGGACTTTTGTATACAGCTGGCTCAGTAAGGCAGTAGGGGCAGCTACCTGGTTGCTTCACAGGGACTTAGGTAGATGATGACGATGATACCATGCTGTAGAAGCATGGGTGAAGGAGGGCACAGCATGGGCAAAGGGTGTTCTCCAAAGAAATTCACTAGTGTGGCAAGCCAGCAGATTCCCCAACTGGTTTCAAGGTACGTGTAGGTCATAAAGTTCTCTAGCAATAAACATTCTAGGTGAACAGTGGTATGAGTGGGGACTGCACGGACCTCTGCTTATTCCTTCCCACTGAGTGAAGTGCCTCTTTGTTTTGAATTGAGTTCCAGAAACAGGGCAGTGGGTGCTGTGTGCTCAGTTCTTTCTCTATATGGGTGTAGTGTATCTTCGAGCTCTGTGACATCTCTGCCACATCACTACTGCACTGGGATGCTCTGTCTCAAGCACTCCAGTGAAATTACAGTTGTTTGATAGTGAGAGAGAGAGACAGAGAGAAAGGTCTTCCTTTTTGCCGTTGGTTCACCCTCCAATGGCCGCTGCTGCCGGCGCATCTCACTGATCTGAAGCCAGGAACCAGGTGCTTCTCCTGGTCTCCCATGGGGTGCAGGGCCGAAGGACTTGGGCCATCCTCCACTGCCTTCCCGGGCCACAGCAGAGAGCAGGCCTGGAAGAGGGGCAACCAGGATAGAATCCAGCACCCCAACCGGGAGAAGAACCCGGTGTGCCGGCGCTGCAAGGTGGAGGATTAGCCTGTTAAGCCACGGCGCCAGGCCCCTGGTCTTTCTTATGGGGAGGATCATGTCACTGTCCACTGTGGGAACTTACTCAAATGCAGATTCCTGATCCCATCATACATTTACTGTTTCTGTGAGTCTGACATGGGTTCTGAAATCTGGGATATGAAATACCTTCCGGAGTGAATTTTGTCAAGTATGTAGGCATAGGAAAGCATGCACTATACAAGTGACTTTTCACAGTAACTGAATATTTACAAAGACTATGACAGTGTTTCAGCAGCAGGTTTATTGTATTTTTATGGCTTTGTGTTTGCTGGAAATATGCCTGGGTGGTAGGACTGTGTAAGAAATACCGTGGTAGTGATAAAGAATAAACCATTGCTCTTGAGTAAATGAAATAAACTGTTAAAGACTTGGTGTCTTCAGGAGGTTACCTCCTGGATATGATCTTTAGTTTTTAACTGTGCATTGATAGCTATAAGAGTATTTTTATGAAAATTCTTGCAGATATAATCTCCATTTTTTTCTAATCTCAAGTCCTCTGTCCTTAAATTCCTTTTCCTACTAGATTTCTTCAAAAACAAATGTAGCAAATCTGTTAAAATATTCAACAAAACTGTTATATATAATATTTTGATTTTTTTTTTGTTTTGAGTTCTCTAAGGATTTCACATGTTACAGCACAGCAGGCTGCATGCTACTTTAGTTAATACTCACACACCTGTGAGGTTACCATTATTATTCTCATTTAATAGATAAATGAACAGAACCTCCAAAAGGTTAATTAACTTGACCAAAAATTACACAGCAAGTAAGTGGTAAACCCAACACTGCTTCTAGGCTTCCTGGCTGCAACCTCAAGGGATTTTCTGTTACATCATGCTACTCACTTGAAAAATACATTTATTTTATTCTTTTATTTTTAAAATTTAATTTTATACATTTATTTACTTGGGAGGCAGAGGGACATATGGACTGGCAGACTAAGAGTGAGCTTCTTAAGGTTCACCACCCAAATACCTGAAGTGATGGGGTTGGGCAAAGTAAAGACAAACCTGGGTGATGGAAACCACACCGATCTCCCATGTGTGAGGGACCCAAGTCCTTGAGCCATTGTCTGTTGCCTCCCAGGTGTAGTTTAGCAGGAAGTTGGAATCAGGAATGGAACTTGGACTCAACTCAGCCATTCCAATATGGGATGTCATTGTCCCAAGCCATGCCTTAACTGCAACACCAAACACTTGCTCCTATTTATTGTTTTTAAAGTGGACACAAGGGACAGCTTCAGTTCTGATGGGGGTTGTCTCCATGTCTTATAAATATTATGACAATCTATAAATATTTAAAAGCAGATTGGTCCAATAGTTTTGTTATAATGTTTACTTATTTGAAAGGCAGAGTTACAGAGGGAATGGGAGAGACAGGAAGAGATTTTGCATTTGCTGGCTAATTCCCCAGATGTTCGATAGGAAGTGGAACAGCCTGGACTTGAACCAGTGCTCATATGGGATGCCCACTGCACCACAACACCAGCCCTGTTACAAGTCTTAATGGGAGTATTCTTTGAAGGAGAGATTCTAAGAATCTGTTCAACAAAATACTATTGTAGTGTGTCTGTGTTCTTTACTACAAAATAAATGAGGAACTATTATGCTATGAGCAATATTTGTCTGAGTGGACAGTTTTCCATTATGTTATTCATGCACTCCTCTTTTCGTGGTACTTATCTCTCATACTGCAACTTTACTAACAGAAAGTATGTAATGTCAGGTCGGTTATACAAACATGCCTTTTCCATTTTAAATGCATATGTAGAACTCTGCAAGTAATCAATCCAGACTGCTAAAATGTTTTCATATTTGAGCCTTCTGTGCTGTTCCAATTAAGGTGGATCTTTCTCTGCAGCATGGGAATTGCACTGTATAACTGATTACCAAGCACATCATGTAAACGGCTCTTAGAAACTGCAAACAGCCCATTATGGAGAATGCACCTTATTAACAGAGGTCATATTAGAATCTTGCCCTGGTAACTAATCGCATCAAATGTACAGTACATCAATAGGCTCATAGACTAGGAAGCAGCGTTTTCCAATTAAGTGAATCAGTTTGACCTTCTGAACTATAAATAAACTGCAGCAACAGCTCCTGATTAGGCTTAAGGAGCCTGACTTCCATCGCAAACAAATGCCTCAGAACCCAAGCATACTTAGAAAGTTAATCCTGTAAAGAGTCAATGAACAGATTTAAAGTTTCAGCATTAATGTCTTGGACCTGTGTTACCTCCAATTTCTGCAGTGCAGGCAGAATGGGAATGCATCCCGCTGAATAGATAAACAAGCTCTGAATTAGTTTTTGCCCTCCCTCAGGATAACTAATTTAACAGGAGCAAACCCATTTTCAAAACAGAATAAAATATTTGCTTCCCTGAGTAATCACAGAGCCTGGTTGGACTACTGCCCCTACATGAAAATATGCAATTAAGTATTCTCAGTGGAAACTTAAAGTACTTGTTAAAAACAGATCCTGCCTCTTGTTTATATTTATTTGATGTCTGTCCTAGAACTAATTCAAAACCCATTCACCCTATTTATAACTGAAACTAACATATAATCCAGTTCTTTAATTCAGCAACTTTTTACATTGTATAAAATGCTGATGTTGACCCATCTTCAAAGGAGAATACACACATTTTTTTGGCAGAGTTCATAATGTGTTTCCATACCCTTTCTAGGTCTTGGTAATCTCATCCATGAAATTAATGACTTGGATGAAATGAGGTTCAAACCTTGCAAATTTCTAAAATTTCCTTGTGTCTGTGTATGTACTTAGCTAACAAAAGCTGGGACAGCCATGGTGTTGCTATCCTAGATAGAAATGATTAGTTTTCATTAGTATTCATTGCATTTTTGTCACAAGTTATATGATAGAAATTATAGAATGTAAATTCTCACACATCTGAAAAAACAATGGTTAAAATACTTTCCTGTTAGCATGACAAAGATTTAAAGTTAGAAATAAATGCTTACTTTCCACAAAAATTTTCACACATATAAATGAAATATTCCATTTCTATAAGCATCTTAGAAAAGCTGTGCAGGATCTTTCATTTCATAAAAAATCCTAACCTAAGGTGACTGCCCTCTCTCAGCAGCTGGCAGGGACTGCTTTCAATCAGTGTACTTTATTTATTTATTTATTTATTTTTTGCCATTTCCTGTCTGTTATATAGGAATTCTGGAACCGCACATTGCACTTAGAATTCTCTATAACAAATCTAGTGATTGAAACTGGCAATCTCTTCCCTAATAACTTAAGAATATTGTTTCTAGTTTTGAGAAAAGGGAGTATGACATCGACATATCATTAAATATGTAGGTTTTTATGGGGACAGCATTGGGACACAGTAAATTAAGCCACTGCCTGTTTTGCAGGGCATCCCATATGAGTGCAGGTTCAAGTCCAGATTGCTCTACTTCCAATCCAGCTACACGTCCATGTGCCTGAAAAAGCAGCAGAACAAGGTCAAAGTGGCTGGGCCCCTACTATCCACATGGGAGACCTGGATGGAGTTCAAGGCTTCTGACTTTAGCCAGGACCAGCCCTAGTTGTTGTGGCCATTTGGGGATGAACTAGAAGATGTCTTTCCCTCTCCCTCTGTAACTCTGCCTTTCAAGATAATATATAAATCTTTCATAAAAAGTAGCTCTGTCTTTATAAGTTCAACATTGGTCTCCAGCACAGGAAATTATAGATTCAAGGTTTTATTTAATTAATATTTGAACAATGGGCTCATTGTCTCATATTCTGGTATGAAATCTTGGCCTTCTATAAAAAATTTTTCTTAGGGTTTTTACATATTGATGCGAAAGCCATAACATGACTTTCGTTCCTGTCAGAAGTGAAGCTGCAAAGGGGCAACTATCATTTAACTTTGTTCTTCATTTATGGACTTCTCTCTGTACCCATGGGGGCTCTGTTATGTTCTAGACATGATTATTTTTTCATATCAAAGATAGGTATCGAATAAGTAGGTTCACACTATAGAAGCTCTTGTGACTTAATTTATCATTCATTCCATAAGAATTGATATGTTGAAAAGTGAATTAGAAGGTAAGTCAAATTACTGACTCTATTAATATTGCACTATCTACATTGAGAAGCTATTTCTAATTAAAAGGATCTATGAGTGTCTATCTTATTTTATAATACAGCAGGTGTTGTTCTTTCTCCTTGCAGAGCTGTGAGAAGATGTGAAGATAATGTCTGCTCAGGAGGGTTGTTGGCTTTGTTTACTCTCTTTATTAATTTTCCAGCACCTAGATTGGATCCTTAATATAGCAGGCACTTAATTAATGCATACTAAATGTATAAATCCTCTTAAATCCTCTTATCAAAATGCATGCAAGGCAATCCAGGGTTGGTAGGTACTGCAGACATCTAGCTATGAAACATAGTGCAGTTGTCCCTTGGTATCCACAAAAGAAGGTTCCAAGAAACAATAGATACTAAATCTGCATATATTCAAATATCCTCCATAAAATGGCAGAGTAGGTTGGATGTTGTGTTGCTGTTTGTTAAGCTGTTTCTCTGGACATCCCCATCCCATATTGGAATGCTTGGTGTGAGTCCCAGCAAATCTGTTTTCAATCTGGCTTCCTGCTGATGTGCTTGATAGGCAAGAAACGATGCTCCACATACTTACATACTCATGTAGGAGACTTGGATGGGATTCCTGGTTTTTGGAGTTGTGGGCTTTTGGGGAGTGAACCAGTGGATGGAAGATTTCTATCTCTCTCTCTCTCTCTCTCTCATTTCTATCTCTATCTCTATCTCTATCTCTATCTCTATCATTGTCTCTCCATCTCTCTGTCTCTCTGTCACTTTACTTTTCAAACAGATGAAAATAAATAAGCAAACACTAAAAAATGGTATAGTATTTGTATATAAGCTGTGCACAAGCTCCTGTAGACTTTAACTAACATTTAGATGTCTTATTAGATGTAATACAATGAAATTTTATGTAAAATTGTTGCTATATTGACAAGAAAAATGTGCACATTCAGTACAGAAGCAAATTTTTCTAACTGTTTTTATCCTCAGTTGATTAAATGCATGGATGTGGCAAACGAAGACAGAAAGCGTCGATGATATATTGGAGGGTTCCACGTATAAGGGAATACTGGCTGCAGAAGATGAAAAAACAAGTGTGGGAGAGACTTCTAAAGGCTCAGGGAAATAATTTTATTTTCTTTTTGGGTAGAACATGACTGTGTATCCAGCCTGGCTTGCATAGGTGTGGCCCTGGGACTAGCTACCAGCCACTTAAATGTAGACTGAGTGGTTTCAGCTGTTGGCATCCTAGCTCATCAAAATCTCGTGTCTGAGCCTTATCCTTTATAGTTTCTCCTGCCCCATCCGCCAGCTGGAAGAAGACCTGACAGAGCACTCCACGTCTCAGCAGAAGGTGGAAGGAGGCTGAGTGCTGAGCCGGCCATGAAGCTGCCCTGCTGAACACAAACATCTGCCTTGGCTTTGTGAGAGTGAGGGAAGAACTTTCACATTACATAGCCATTCTTCTGTTTTTAAATGTTTTTATTTACTTGAGAGACAAAGACACACACACACACACACACACAGAGAGAGAGAGAGAGAGAAAGAGAGAGCTCCAGCCAGGTTAAATCTGAAAACTGGGAATTTAATCCAGGTCTCCCCTCTGGGAGACAGGATCCCAAGCACTTGCAATTGATTATTAAAACATTGTCTGCTGACTCCCTGGGTCTACACCGGCAGGAAATAGGAGTGATTAGTCACAGTTGAGTATTGAACACAGGCAACTTCATTATCACCTTGAATTAGAAAAAGAAGTTCCCTCCCTCATCCCCAGAACTGTGGCATAGTGGATAAAGCTGCCTTCCGCAATGCCAGCATCCCATATGTGCCCAGGTCCCAGTCCCAGCTGCTCTACTTCTGATCCTGCTCCCTGCTAATGCACCTAGGGAAGCAGTGGAGGATGGCCCAGGTGCTTGGGCCTCTGCACCCATGGGAGACCTGGAAGAAGTTCCTGGGTCCTGGCTTTAGATCAGTCCAGTTCTGGCCATTGCAGCCATTTGAGATGTGAGCAAACTGATGGAATCTCTCTCCCCCTCTCTGTAACTCTGCGTTTCAAATAAATACATAAGTCTTTAAAAAAAAAAAAAAAGGAAAGAGGGAGGGCCACTGAGAGTCTATAGGAATGGTTGAGACAGGCAAGGTGACAGGAGTCCTGGCAGAAGGAATAGAACCGTGTTTGGAAACACTGGTGGATAGGATTGTTCTGTAGCAGGAAAATAGGTGATTGGAATCAAAGTCTGATGTTAGGAGATAAGCAGGTCAGCCAAACAAATTACAGAAACTTGGGATCATCAGCTGAAAACTGTTGATATTTGGCAATCTTAATATCTTGAGCCAGAGTTTTCCTTTGCTGCTAATAGGTACTGTAAAACCATAGCACTAAGGGGCATGGGTATTCGTCATTGTATCAAATAAAACTTAAGATTTTATGTCCCAATTGGGTGGAAGGTTATCTCCCACTAGAAACAAAAGCTCCTTTAGTTTCTTTTTACCAGGTTACCCTAAATAGCTTTCCTCCCACCTTTCACAGTTTTCATTAACACTTACTTCATCATTAAACCTTTCATAATGAAAACTTTTTCAATAAGCAGTTAATTTCTTTAAGTCTGTGCCTCATGTACATAATTTGTCTGGCTTATGTGTTTATTGGACAAAGAGGTATAACAGTGTTTAATTTTTTACTAAATTTCCTCAATGCAATTGCTGGGCCACATTTTGTTTTTTTAATTTATCAAATTTACTCTTCGTAAGTGTACACTAAGCTCAAACATTGCTTTTTTTTTTTTTTTGACAGGCAGAGTTAGTGAGAGAGAGAGAGAGAGAGAGAGAAAGGTCTTCCTTTTTCCATTGGTTCACCCCCAAATGGCTGCCACGGCCTCGCACTGCGCTGATCTGAAGCCAGGTGCTTCCTCCTGGTCTCCTGTGCAGGTGCAGGGCCCAAGCAATTGGGCCATCCTCCACTGCCTTCCTGCACCACAGCAGGAAGCTAGATTGGAAGAGGAGCAACTGGGACAGAATCCAGCGCCCCAACCGGGACTAGAATCCGGGGTGCTGGCGCCCCAAGTGAGCCATGGCGCTGGCAAACATTGCCTTCTTGTAGTGGCATTCACTAATACTCCAACTTAATCCTCCATTATTAAAATTTTTACCCATTTATTTTCAATTTTTATTAGAAAAGCACACACACACACACACAAACAAAAGAAGGAGAGAGAGAGAGAGAGGCCTTCCATCTGCTGATTCACTCCTCTAATGACCACAACAGCCAGTGCTGGACCAGGCCAAAGTCTTGACACTCCCATCTCCATCCAGGTCTTCCAAGTGAATGGCAGGCGCCCAAGGACTTGAGTTGTCATCTGTTGTCTTCCAGAATGTGAAGGGCTGAATGGGAGGTGGAGTCCAGGACTTGAAGCAGGCACTCTGAGCTGAGCTAGGGGCCTCCCAAGCAGTGACTCAACCCAGCAGGATTAGCACCCTGAGACAATGGTATCTAAGCTTATATCTCTCTCTATGACAAACTAAAAGATACATCTATTTCCACATTTTCTACAAAGTATACACCCTTCAAAAATATTGTTGAAAGATAATCAACTAATTAAATAAATAATGCCACTGCATGGTATTATTTGAGTTCATAAGGCTAGATTTGTATAATTTCAGAAACATGAAATGTGGATTGCTGTGAAAGTAATAAACGGAAAAAGATACAAAAAATTTCAAGGTACAAGGAGTATACAACACAGTGTGTACAGTGCAATTATATTAACAGTGTAACTCAATAGTGTATGTGTATATTCAGGTATCAGCCTGTACCCACAGATTTCCTTCACACACCCTCCTAATAAGTATTAAACCCTTCTCTCCACAAAATAAACACTATTCTCAATTCTTCCACTTATTTATATATTTAAAAACTATATTACAGTAAACACTAAATATCTTTGCTGATGCAATAAAATACTGTGACATAGCAAACATTTAAAGAACAGATCTCTAATACAAACAGGAACCTCTGAGAGGCACTCAGTGAGTGGTAGAAATTTAGAGACTTAAAAAGGCAATGCCTAAGTATAACAATTCTATTAAAGCAACACCCAGATATGTCATAATCAAACTACTGAAAAACAAAGATAAAGAGAATACAGGTAAATAAAACTTAACTTACACATACGCCATTTATCATTGGAGTGAAACTCACAAAAGGTTGACAATGACTGAAAACTAAAGAAACATAACAGCTTACTTGTACACCGCATTATTTATAAAATGTTAATAAGACAGATGTATGGTGTGAATGGCAAATGGTGACCTGACAAATGTCTCTGAAAATCAGAAGTTGATCCTTGTACCTTAAGTTCTTATGTTGGCCAAGAAAAAGCAAATCAAAGACCAGAGAAAAAGTATGTGATGAGCTGCAAAGTTCAGCAAGAAATTGACCATTGGCAGGTTCAATCTATTTATTTATTTATTTTTATTATTTTTGACAGGCAGAATGGACAGTGAGAGAGAGAGAGACAGAGAGAAAGGTCTTCCTTTTCCGTTGGTTCAATCTATTTAAAAAAAAATATTGGAAACCTGAAGATGAGCGTTGTGGTGAGTGAACTAAGCTGCTACTTTGCATGTTCACATTGCATACCAGAGTGCCTGGCATTGAGTCGTGCTTCAGGCTTCAATCCAGCTACCTCCTGATGCACCTGAGAGGCAGCCGGTGGTGGTTCAGGCACATGGGTCTCTGCCACATATATGGGAGACCTGGGTGGTGTTCCTGGCTCCTGGCTTTAACCTGGCTCATCCCTGGTTGCAGCTCGACTCTCTCTCCCTCTCCCGCTCCCTCTCCCTCTCCCTCTGTCTTCTCCCTCTCTCTCCCTCTCCTCCCTCCTGCTGCTCTGCCTTGCAAATAAATAAAATAATAAAAATAAAAAATGAGTTTTCATATTTAAAGGAAATGTTGGAACCTTCAACCATATTAGATGGACAGGTTCACTGCTGTTGGTGACACAGAAATGGCTTGAGTTCCTCAGTGATCCAGGCAGATTCTTGTGGAGAAGTCATTGTCAAGTTGTTCATGGGGCTAGTATCTGGGGATAGAATCAAGACGTACCTGTTTTTACATTTTAAAGCACTTGGAAACCTGACAGTGGGAGACTTTCTCCAGGGTGGGGTCAAAGGCAGGTGCACATATCGCTGCTTCTGAGTTCAATGCTTTCCTGCATGCCCATTGTGGGGATTCAGCATTGTCACGGGTATTTCTTTCCTTCATGGTTTTAGGAGTCTGCAGAGTTGCATTTTCAAGTACTGGGTGGAAACTTTCTCAGAATAGAAGAGGAGATCATTCCAACTAACTCAGCCTTTGAGGCAAATGTTTCCTGAAGAACAGCCATCAATTAACCTATGGACAATAAAACCCTTTTCTTGTCTTATCTCCAGTTAATAATGCATGACCAAATGCAATGTTCCAACGTAAATCAGGGCAAACAAAATATACTGCAAATTTATTTCCTTCTCAGGTCCAATAATTTGATATGTGTGCTGTTTTAATATTCCCACTTGGGGCTGCACATCTAATGTTATCTTTGAAAATGTGCTAACAAGCTGGAAAGTATTGGAGCTTTTTAATACATTGTTATTACAACTGAGAATTTTGAAAAATGAAACCAGATGCTTCTTATTCAGAACCTAATCTGAAAGCAAAATGGGAAATAAGAACAAGGCAAAAAAATTATGCTACATGGTAGGATTGTCTTAATTCATTATCTGGCATTGAATAGATTTTTCTTTCACTTATGACATGACTTTTTATGTTATTGGAACATGTTCATGTTGGAATGTTTTTTCTTTGGTTCATTTTTCGGAGATCTTATACAGTCAAAATGGTCTCCAGGGTGGGGGGTTTGAATGGCTCATTAATAGTGTGTGAACACTGACATTGCCTTACAAAATGTATCAGACTATCAGCAATAATCTGGAAGTTATGCTCTAAAATGCTAAAAAAGATATTTTGCAACCCTGTGGAGAATTGGTGCATTGGAAACTAACTCATCACTCAGATGCATAAGAATCTGGTTCAAATAAAATCAATTCCTTTAAAATATCAGCAATGGTAGTCATTATGGGTTAAAATTCTAAATAACAAAGCAAGAAACATTAGGCCACATTGAATATTCTGCTTCATAAGTCTAACTAAGCCACTGAATCCCATTGTAAACTGGATACATTAGTGAATTCCATTGAAAATTTTTTGGACAAAGTAAAATGGACAGACTTGTGTGTTTAAAAATCTAACCCAAGAACCCATTTGTAGGATTTTCTAGACTGGAAATTTTGTTGGGGGAAAACAGGTGTAGTAACAAGATCTAAAGTGAATGTCCAAAGATCATAGTGGGAATTAGTATAACTTGCATGGACCACATTCTTCCAAGCAGTCTAAGCATGAAACACACACACGCACACACACACACAAGGACTCATGATTAATTTTTCCTTACTTTAGGAAACAGACATTACAGGAAGTACAATTTAGGAAAAGAGAAGGAGAAGTACAAATGGCATTGCTTGCTGAAGCCATGACTGTCATCAGAAGTGACCTCAGGAAGGAGAGCACTAGGAGCAACACTTGCCATGATTGCTGGTGATGAAGGGGTCTCCTAGGCATCGTTCAGATGGCAGACTTTTGGCATAATGGAAGCCGCTGTGTGATACCCTTAGTGTGTCACATTTCAGGAGCATCTTGGCGATGATCTAGGTGGGATCAGGTAGAGGGCAGTAGCAATGGAAACAAGTGGGCCAGGAAGAAAGAGAGATACAAGCTCCATTTGTGCTGAATGGAGCAGGCAGTTCCAGGAACAATGGTGGTAGGAACACCATGCAGTGAGCTGAGATTGAGTGAAAACAATAGGAAGCAATATCAGGATCTGTAGTAGAATGGAGTGGCACTTCTCAGATAGTGTCTGTGGCAAGAGCAGGACGAATGACAACTGCAGTGGTACCCTGGAAAGGAATGCCCAGTCTGGGGCTAATGGTAGATTCGGCAAAAGTTGTGGGTTGCATGGTTGGTCTACTTGAATAATAATTGGTGCAGACCTTATTAGAGGTTGCAAAAATGCTGATGGTGGAACTGTTGGGGAGATACTCAGGATCAGTGTTGGTGTGGATCATATGGGGATTCCTAGAGCTCTGGTGAATTCTGATGATATCATGGACAGTTTGGCTTTGCCGGTGGCTGCTATAAGGAAGTGACAGCCCTTAGTTTGTTGTAAACATGACAAACTGAAATCTGCATAGCTGGAATCTTACGTGGTGGGGACTCTGTTATTTCTTCATCAATTTAGGGATATGAAATAAAAATAGTCTCCAACTGCTTCAAGTGAAATGGAACTGGAGTGAGGTGACAACCACCCACAAAGAGGTGTGGTATTCCACTGAGGTCCAGGGAAAGATAAGATGACCAGCTCCTTAATGTACCTGGCTACCCCTAAAAGGTTAACCAAAAGACTACACTGCAGGTGGAGTGGCCCCAAACTTCTCTGAGTGTCTAATGCTACTCTAAGATTTATGAGACAATAACATTCAATGTCAGTAAACAGGGTAAAATCTGAAACTCATCAGTTTAACATTAAGAAAGTTATATTGTTTGTAATTATGAGACATAATTTATGGTTTCATTTCTCCAGCTCCTGAAATACAGCCCATGAAGAGATAAAAAGAGTCAGTATGGAGATTCTTCACCTTAATTTTCCTATAGAAGCTATCAATCAATACTATGATAGCCTGTGAATCACAGGACTAAAATCAAACAGGCTGAAGTTTGACTTCTAGCTCTGATGAAGGAACCAACATTAGAGTAGGACTCATGCCATAAAAAATCCAAAACTGAACACTGCATATAGAAAAATAATATTCAGTCACTGAATGGATGACCAGTATCTGAAAGAAGACAATTTCTGAGCTAAGTGCTATGATGCTTTGCTCTACCTGAGAATGCTTCTCCAAATGTGGCCCAGGGTGCATCACGGACTTGCTGGGTTGCAGGGGCAAATCAGAGTTCAGGGATATTGATGTGACTATAATTATCAAGGAAGGAAGGGAAGCACACTGGGAAGAGGGAACTGAATGGGGTTGCAGAAAGAGGAAACTTGTAACTTCTTTGGTGAGTATCAGCCCATGAATGCAAAAGACAAGACTACATAAGGGTTGATTGAGAGTGACTGCTATGAAAAAGAGGAAGAGAGAGAAAGAGATCTTTGACACATTGGTTCACTTTGCAAATGGCTGCAATAGTTGGGGCTGGAATAGAACCAAGTCAGGAGCCTTGTACTCCATCCAGGTTTCACATGTGGGTGGCACTGACCAAGCACTTAGGCCATCTTCTGCTCTCCCAGGTGCTTCAGCAGGGAGTTGGTTCCGAAGTGGAACAGCTGAGGTTCAAACTCTTGCTCATATGAGATGCTAGTTTTAGGCAGCAGTTTCACTGGCTGCACCACAGTGCTGGCCCCTCTGACATCTTTATCTCTAGGACAGTCTATTAGATGAAGCCAATTAAATTGCCAACATTTGACTCTTTTAAGCTATAAAAATAAAAAAGTCCATATCAATGGAACTAATGTTGCATTTTCATATTTTGATTGTATACTTGGGCAATTTATAAGTATAAAATGTCTTGTAAATGATATATGAAGGTGTTGTTTGAATGAAAATCATTACATGGCAAGAATTTTCCCAAAGACAGAAGTACAATGTTTTTATTCTTGCAGAATTCCTATAATGACATTTCATTCTGTATTAACTTATGAAACAGAGGTCAGTCTGATAATTGGGCTTGTTGATCTAACAACATTTAAAACAGGTTATCCTTTCAACAAAAGAATTTTAGTTTTTATTTCCTTGAAATTAAAAGAAAGAAATTTCCTATTATAAATGAGCCAATTAAGCTGAATGTAATATTGCCCTTTATGTCAACTGTCATTTATTGTTTGAACTGAAGTTGTATTGCAGAATTCACAATATAAATGAACAAGTATTTTGTTACATGAATTATTATGTATAACTAATAATCACTTATCATCAATGATCAAAAAATAAACATTACAAAGATATAAAAGATCATAATTATAATTGTAATTGTAAATTTTGAGTTAATTGTTTTGGCTAATTATTTTTGAACAATTGCTCATCTTTTAGAGAAATTTTATCAGTGCAAATATTACTTATTGTTAAAATTTGATGAGTTTTTCATGCATCATTCTTTTAAATTCCTCCACATTGTAAAGTGTTTTCTTATTTCATAATTTATTTTAGTTTATTTTTTTTAGTTCTGGCTGTACATGGAAGATGGAGAGGCACAGACAGAAAGGGACAGAGAGAGACAAAGACAGATGGACAGACTGACAGACATTGTCCATCCCCTCATTCATTCCCCAAATGCCTGCTAAAACCAGGGATAGACTAGGCATAAACCAAGAGCCTGGAATTCATTCTGGGTTTCCAAGTGGGTGGTAGGGACCCAAATACTTGAGCCATTGTCTGCTGCCTCCCAGAGAGTCCATTAGTTGGAAGTTGGAAGCAGAGCTATAACTTGAATTCAGGCATTCAACAGGGGATGTAGGTATCCTAAGCAGTGTCTTAAATCCTGCAACAAATGCCTGCCCTTTTAAAATGGGTTCTTAGCTATTATATTTTATCTTCCCCACATGTCAGGATTAGAAGATAAATTTTAGAAAAAAAATGGAAAGCAATCAGAAAAGTAAATAAATTTTTTTTTGTTTGCACAATTGAAGTACTTTTGTTTGGAGAAAATTGTGAAAAATGTCAGAGTTGTTATTTTCAGGACAATGCATTCCCAGAGTAAATCCCTGAGGTATAAGGAAGTGAATTTAGCATTAACTGCATGTCAACCATGAATGATGAATTTTAAGAAAAACAGAGAAAATATATCAATATATGTGAAGAATCCACTAACCAAACATTTTTTAAGATGCAGATACTTGACAGTGTAACTTGAGTATTAAGCAGTGGAAACATTTTAGATTACCGAATAACAGCAGGTTTCCAAAGTATTAATGAGCTCTCCCAAATTGTTAAAACATAATAGATCTTGATTACTTAATTATGAACCAAATTATACCATATTTGTTTCTATATTACATATTAGTTTGGGAGGATGGAAAGTATTTACCTGAAGAATGATAAAGGACAATGTATAGATTCTATTTATCAAATGGTCTTGGCAAACACTAAGAGAGTGAAGGTCATGATAAGTATTCTAAATTGAAATCTGCCAGAACATCGGAGCTTTGTAAATAGAGGATGAAAATAAGAATACTAGTAAGGTCTTATTTAACAAATTATATACACAATTTAGCTTTTTTTAAAAATTTTTGACAGGCAGAGTGGACAGTGAGAGAGAGAGAGAGAGAGAGAGAGAGAGAGAAAGGTTTTCCTTTGCCTTTGGTTCACCCTCCAATGGCCGCCGCGGTTGGTGTGCTGCGGCCGGCACACTGCGCTGTTTGGAAGGCAGGAGCCAGGTGCTTCTCCTGGTCTCCCATGGGGTGCAGGGCCCAAGCACTTGGGCCATCCTCCACTGCACTCCCCGGCCACAGCAGAGAGCTGGCCTGGAAGAGGGGCAACCTGGACAGAATCCGGTGCCCCAAGCGGGACTAGAACCCGGTGTGCCGGCGCCGCAAAGTGGAGGATTAGCCTGTTGAGCCACGGTGCCGGTCCAGTTTAGTTTTCATCAAAGTAATGATTGATGTTCAGAGGATAATCCAAGGGGGTTCATTATTAATCAATTATGGGACTCAGAAAGTGTCTATAAATAAATATTGTTACTTTATCCAGTAAAGAACACAATCACAGAAGAATAATAACCTTAGTTGAGTATTTTAAGAAAAGTAAAACCAAGGTGGATGTTTTGCCTTGGGTTAATATGCTGTGTAAGAGACCAGTGTCCCATATTGGAGTATCCGTATTTAATAACTGTGTCTGGCTCCTTATTATAGCTTTATAATGCAGACCCAGGAGGATAGTGGTGATGGCTCAAGTATTTGGGTCCCTGCCACCCTCACTGGGACCTGAATTGAATTCCTTGCTCCTGGCTGTGGTCAGGCTGAATCCCAACCATTGTGGACATTTGGGATGTGAACTGGTGGATGGGAGTGCTCTCTCTCACTCTCTCTTTCATTTCTCTCTCTCTCTCTCCCCCCCCCCACCTTGGTTCTAGCCATCTCAAATAATAAATAATTTAACATACAACAAAAACGGTACATAAAAATTATTTGAGATGACAAAAATACAACAATGCAACTATGCATATGGCTGGAAAAGAAAATAGTCTAATCCCTAAAATAGAACAAATTATTTGACATTTCTTATTGTATGCATTCTCCAAACTTTGAGGTAAATATTGAGTTAAAATCTTTATTGATTATGATACATTTTAAAAACTTTTCAACTTTAAAGAATGTTGAAGTTTACTAAAAATACATTTATCTGCCTAAATGTATAGTGGAATGATTATCAAATGGCAGTGGAAAATGTAATTAATGCCTCATGCCACAGAGCACTCCTTAAGAGTGTACTCTAATGATCTTTCAGAAATTCTTGATGTATTGATAAAAATCTAGATTCTGTAGTAAAAGTTGCATGTTTAAATTTACAGTTTTTACATTTATTCTATACGTGTGATCTAAGAAAAAATAATGCATAAAAATGTCACTGTGTGAAGTTCCCTGAAATCAAAGACTATATTATGAAATTATTAAGAAAACAATCTATTGATGTTTATGAATATATTCTCAATGTCAAAGAACTAACAGATTATTGCTATTGATATCTGTTCATTTTAAAACACTAGAAAATAATAAAGGCTCATTTGACTGCAAACTTACAAAGAGCACATCTTTCATCAAAACATGATTTCAAAATCAATTTCTTTAATGTCAAAAAAATCTGCTGCTCTAAAGAAAGAATTTCTATGTAAAAATATTTTTTAAAGATTTATTTATTTATTTGAAAGGCAGAGTTACAGAGAGGCAGAGGCAGAGAGAGAGAGAGAGAGAGAGAGAGAGAGAGAGAGAGTCTTCCATATACTGATTCACTCCCCAAATAGCCAAAATGGCTGGAATTGATTTGATCTGAAGCCAAGAGACAGGAGCTTCTTCCAGGTCTCCCACTTGCGTATAGGAATCCAAGGACTTTGACCACTTTCTTCTGCTTTCACAGGCCATACCAGAGAGTTGGGTTGAAAAGGAGCAGTCTGGACTCAAACTGGCTCCCATATGGGATGCTAGCACTGCAGGCGGCAGCTTTACTCGTTATGCCACAGCACCAGCCCCTAATTTCACATATTTTAAGTGGCATAGATATTTACTAATAAAATTGAGGAATAAATATAATGTAATAAAGATAATTCTTATATTCTTTAAAAAACTAATATGGTTATATTAAAAAATTCAGTCTTCATTATAGTATTGAAGCATACTAGGGTACATCAAAACATTAGTGGAAAAATGGAATACAAAGATAATTTTATTTTAGTGCAAATATTTTGGAATGCATGTATAGATTTTTCATAGCTCACATTTTTCAAAAACATTTTGGAGACTACCTGTATCTAGACAAAAGTTTTGGATACCTTTTAAAAATGCCTTCAACTTTATTCACTTTTTTAGTTAAGAAAATACCTAGATAAGGGCGGAGCCAAGATGGCAGAATAGTGAGGACGTGCACTGATAGTCCGAGAAAGGATAGTTTAATAACAGTGGAGTTACTGTAGCTTCAGGAAAAGGCTCCGGGAAAAATTGCAGAGGAAACTCTTCCGGATCTAGTGGATGTGACATGTTCGACCTACGGGGAGAGAAAGGACACCCATGTCTCTGGAGCCCAACTGCGGAGTCTACACATCTGCGCTGGAAGGGGAGGTGAGGCAAACCCCCAGTAACCTGAGACATTGGTGGGAAACAGCAGATAGAGCCTAGAGGCAACCAGGCTTGAAGCCCTGCTGGGGAAAGTTCACCAGGCAAACTAGAGGAGAGAGAGAGAGAGAAAAAAAAAAAAAGGACTGGAACAAATGAGTTTCTCTCTCTCTGCCCACCTCACAAAGGTGAGCAAGACAAAGAGCAGGCGCTGTTTTGGACATACGTAAAAGCAGAGTGACCTCAGGGCTGTGCACAGCCTCAGAGCTGCACTTGCACTCAGTCAAACAGAAAAACCTGACTCTCGGGGGTAAAATAACAGAAGGTTAGGACCTAGTGAATGTGTGGAGCTAATGAACTGAGACGGTGAAAAAAGAGATGGTGGGTGAGAGGACTCATGGAGTTCACATGAGTACTCTCCAGAGACGCTACAATTCGGTAACCTTGGCAACCCAGTGGGAGACTGCAGGAGAATTTGAGCCCACACTGAGGGCAGCACAGATTCTTTGTGTGGTCCTTGGGAAAGAGCAGATGAAAGATATACCTACAGGAGCCAATTCTGCTCAACTGTGCAGTATTACTACCCTTCTGAATAAAAAAAAAAGAGAGAGAGAGAGAGAGAGACAGAGAGAGAGGGATTTACCACACCTAACTCAAATGTGTCACCTTTGGCACACCCTTAACCCTGAAGAACCAAACAGAGCTCTCTGGCCACACCCATCTCAAGCCTCTAAGGCTCCTCCAAAAGCAGACAGTCCACTTAATACAGTCATAGTATAACAAGAAAAAAACACCACAGCGAGGGAAGAAGAATCCAAAGAATATCTCCACAATGTCAAGCAACAAACCCAGAAATAGAGGAAACAAGAACAAGGAAGACATTATAATGCCCCAAAATGGACAAGAAATAGAGGAAACAAGAACAAGGAAGACATTATAATGCCCCCAAATGGACAAGATACCTCTAGCCAAGATTATGAAAATGATGAGATAGAAGAAATGCAAGGTATGGATTTCAAAAAATTTATGATAAGAACATTTACAAGTTTTCAAAAACAAATTTTTGAACTACAGAAATCCTTACTGGACAGGATAGAAAATCTTTATCATGAAAATGAAATCTTAAGAGGACTCAAAATGAAATGCAGAAACTAGTGGAACAGGAAAGTGTGATAGTGAAGAGAAATCAAAATGAAATTAAGAACTCAATAGATCAAATGACAAACACATTAGAGAGCCTTAAAAACATAGTCAGTGAAGCAGAAGAGAGAATATTGGACTTAGAAGACAGAGCACAGGAAAGTATACAGTCAAACAAAGAAAAGAAGAGGAAATTAGAAATCTAAAAAATAATGTTGGTAATCTACAGGATACTATTAAAAAAACCAACATTTGAGTTCTAGGAGTTCCTGAAGGCATGGAGAGAAAGGATTAGAAGGCCTTTTTAGTGAGATACTAGCAGAGGATCTTGAATTAGACTCACAGCTGACTTCTCATCAGAAACCCTATAGGCTAGGAAGGAATGGCGAGACATAGCCCAGGTGCTAAGAGAGAAAAACTGCCAGCCCAGAATATTATATCCTGCAAAGCTCTCATTTGTGAATGAAGGTGAAATAAAAACCTTTCAGAGCAAACAGAAATTGAAAGAATTTGTCATCACTCATCCAGCCCTGCAAAAGATGCTTAAAGATGTGTTACACACAGAAACACAGAAACACAGTCACCAATATGAAAGAAGGAAAAGGGAACAAACCTCACAGCAAAAGATCACAGGAAGTTCAAAGCATATATTAGAAAATATCTTTGGCAAATGGCAGGGCAAAGTTACTACTTATCAACAGTCACATTGAACATTAATGGCCTCAACTCTCTTGTTAAAAGGCACAGATTGGCTGAATGGGTTAAGGAACAAAACCCATCTATTTGGTGTTTACAAGAAACACATCTTTCCAACAAAGATGCATGCAGACTGAAAGTGAAAGGCTGGAAAAAGATATACCATGCCAACAGAAATGAAAAAAGAGTGGGCGTAGCCATCTTAATATCAAACAAAATAAACTTTAACAAAAAAACTGTTAAGAGAGACAAAGAGGGACACTATATAATGATTAAGGGATCCATTCAACAGGAAGATATAATGATTATCAATGTATATGCACTTAATTACAGGGCACTGGTTTATTTAAAATATATGTTAAGGGACTTAAAGGGAGACTCAGACACCAATACAATAGTACTGGGGGACTTCAATACTCCACTCTCAGAAATAAACAGATTAACTGGACAGAAGATCAACAAGGATACAGTAGATTTAAATGACACTATAGGCCAATTGGATCTAACAGATATCTACAGAACTTTTCATCCTTCACATAAAGCATTTACATTCTTCTCAGCAGTACATGGAACCTTCTCTAGGATTGACCACATACTAGGCCATAAAGCAAGTCTCAGCAAATTCAAAAGAATTAGAATCATACGATGTAGCTTCTCAGACCATAGGGGAATGAAGTTGGAAATTAGCAATTCAGAAATCCCTAGAACATATGCAAACACATGGAGATTGAACAACATGCTCCTGAATGAACACTGCATCATAGAAGAAATCAAAAGAGAAATCAAAAATTTTCTGGAAGTAAATGAGGATAACAGCACAACATATCAAAACCTATGGGATACAGCAAAAGCAGTGTTAAAAGGAAAGTTTATATCAATAGGTGCCTACACCAAGAAATTGGAAAGGCACCAAATAGATGAGCTTCCTATTCATCTCAAGGATCTAGAAAAACTGCAGCAAACCAGACCCAAATCTAGTAGGAGAAGATAAATAATTAAAATCAGAGAAGAAATTAATAGGATTGAATAAAAAAATTACAAAAAATCAGCCAAACAATGAGCTGGTTTTTTGAAAAAAATTAAAAAAAAATGACATCCCATTGGCCCAACTAACGAAAACGAGAAAAGACCCAAATAAATAAAATCAGAGATGAAAAAGGAAACATAACAACAGAAACCACAGAAATAAAAAGGATAATCAGAAATTACTATGAGAACTTGCATGCCAGCAAACAGGGAAATCTATCAGAAATGGATAGATTACTGGACACATACAACCTACCTAAATTGAACCAGGAAGACATAGAAAACGTAAACAGACCCATAAATGTGACAGAAATTGAAACAGTAATAAAGGCCCTCCCAACAAAGAAAAGCCCAGGACCAGATGGATTCACTGCTGAATTCTACCAGGTATTTAAATAAGAAATAACTCCAATTCTTATCAAACTATTCAGAAAAATCGAAAAAAAGGGAATGCTCCCAAATGCTTTTTATGAAACCAGCATCACCTTAATTCCTAAGACTGAAAAAGATGCAGCACTGAAAGAAAATTACAGACTAATATCCCTGATGAACATAGATGCAAAATTCCTCAATAAAATTCTGGCCTATAGAATGCAAGAGCACATCAGAAAGATCATCCACCCAGACCAAGTGGGATTTATTCCTGGTATGCAGGGATGTTTCAATGTTTTCAAATCAATCAATGTGATATACCACATTAACAGACTGCAGAAGAAAAACCATGATTCTCTCAATAGACGCAGAGAAAGCATCTGATAAAATACAACACCCTTTCATGACAAATACACTACGCAAACTGGGTATAGAAGGAACATTCCTCAATACAATCAAAGCAATTTATGAAAAACCCATGGCCAGCATCCTATTGAATGGGGAAACGCTGGAAGCATTTCTGCTGAGATCTGGTATCAGACAGGGATGCCCACTCTCACCACTGCTATTCAATATATTTATGGAAGTTTTGGCCAGAGCTATTAGGCAAGAAAAAGAAATTAAAGGGATACAAATTGGGAAGGAAGAATTCAAACTATCCCTCTTTGCAGATGATATGATTCTTTATTTAGGGGACCCAAAGAACTCTACTAAGAGACTATTGGAACTCATAAAGAGTTTGGCAAAGTAGCAGGATATAAAATCAATGCACAAAAATCAACAGCCTTTGTATACACAGGCAATGCCACCGCTGAGGAAGAACTTCTAAGATCAATACCATTCACAATAGCTACAAAAACAATCAAATACCTTGGAATAAACTTAACCAAAGACGTTAAAGATCTCTATGATGAGAATTACAAAATCTTAAAGAAATAAATAGAAGAGGATACCAAAAAAAGGAAAAATCTTCCATGCTTATGGATTGGAAGAATCAATATCATCAAAATGTTCATTCTCCCAAACCAATTTATAGATTCAAGTGATACCAATCAAAATACCAAAGACATTCTTCTCAATCTGGAAAAAATGATGCTGCAATTCACATGGAGACACAGGAGAAGTCGAATAGCTTGAGCAATCTTGTACAACAAAAACAAAGCCAGAGGCATCATAATACCAGATTTCAGAGCATATTACAGGGCAGGTATAATCACAACACCATGGTACTGGTACAGAAACAGACAGTTAGACCAATGGAACAGAATAGAAACTCCAGAAATCAATCCAAACATCTACAGCCAACTTATATTTGATCAAGGATCCAAAACCAATCCCTGGAGTAAAGACAGTCTATTCAATAAATGGTGCTGGGAAAATTGGATTTCCACATGCAGAAGCATGAAGCAAGACTTCTACTTTTCACCTTACACAAAAATCCACTCAACATGGATTAAAGATCTAACTCTATGACCAAACACCATCAAATTATTAGAGAGCATTGGAGAAACCCTGCAAGATATAGGTACCGGAAAAGACTTCTTGGAAAAGACCCCAGAAGCACAGGCAGTCAAAGCCAAAATTAACATTTGGGATTGCATCAAATTGAGAAGTTTCTGTACTTCAAAAGAAACAGTCAGGAAAGTGAAGAGGCAACCGACAGGATGGGAAAAATATTTGCAAACTATGCAACAGATAAAGGGTTGATAACCAGAATCTACAAAGAAATGAAGAAACTCCACAACAACAAAACAAACAACCCAATTAAGAGATGGGCCAAGGACCTCAATAGACATTTTCCCAAAGAGGAAATCCAAATGGCCAACAGGCACATGAAAAAATATTCAGGATCACTAGCAATCAGGGAAATGCAAATCAAAACAACAATGAGGTTTCACCTCACCCTGGTGAGAATGGCTCACATACAGAAATCTACCAACAACAGATGCTGGGGAAAAGGGACACTAACCCACTGTTGGTGGGAAGGCAAACTGATTAAGCCACTATGGAAGTCAGTCTGGAGATTCTTCAGAAACCTGAATATAACCCTACCATATAACCCAGCCATCCCACTCCTTGGAATTTACCCAAAGGATATTAAATTGGCAAACAAAAAAGCCGTCTGCACCTTAATGTTTATTGCAGCTCAATTCACAATAGCTAAGACCTGGAACCAACCCAAATGCCCATCAACAGTAGACTGGATAAAGAAATTATGGGACATGTACTCTATAGAATACTATACAGCAGTAAAAAAACAATGAAATCTGGTCAATTGCAACAAAATGGAGGAATCTGGAACAAATCATGCTGAGTGAAATAAGCCTGTCCCAGAGGGACAAATATCATATGTTCTCCCTGATCGGTGACAACTAACCGAGCATCAGAAAGGAACACTGTTGAAGTGAAATGGACACTATGAGAAACAATGACTTGATCAACCCTTGTCATCCCTGTCGATGAACAACTAAATACTTTATCCCTTTTAGTATTTTTTTTTGTTCTACTTAATACTATTGGCTGAACTCTGGAATTAACACACAATTATTCTTAGGTGTTTAAAGTTAACTGAAAAATGATCTCTGTTAAATAAAAGTGTGGGAATAAGAAAGGGAGGAGATGTACAATTTGGGACATGCTCAAGCTGACTTGCCCCAAGTGGTGGAGTTAGAAATGTACCAGGGGATTCCAATACAATCCCATCAAGGTGGCATGTACCAATGCCATCTCACTAGTCCAAGTGATCAGTTTCAGGTCACAATAGATCATATTGATAGGTCTAAGAGTCAAAGGGATCACATAAACAAGACTAGTGTCTGCTAATACTAACTGATAGAATCAAAAAGGTAATACTAACTAATAGAAAATAAAAGGGAGAGAAGAATCCAACATGGGAAGTGGGATACACAGCAGACTCATAGAATGGCAGACGTCCTAAACAACACTCTGGCCTCAGAATCAGCGCTTAAGGCATTCGGATATGGCTGAAGAGCCCATGAGAATATTTTAGGCATGGAAAGCCAAGACACTCTGGCAAAACAAACAAACAAACAAACAAAAAAACCACCTCAATGAAAGATGTCTGTGAGTGAGATCCCAGTGGAAAGAATGGGGCCATCAAAGAAGGAGGTACCTTTCTCTGAAGGGAGGAGAGAGCTTCCACTTTGACTATGACCTTGTCAAAATAAGATCAAAGTCGGCGAGCCAGGGGGCTTCCATGGCCTTGGCAACTCATGACTAGAGTCTGGGGAGATTGCTGATGCCTTATACTAATGTGTCAATTTGTTAAGTCAACAACAGGAGTCACTGTGCACTTACTCCCCATGTAGGATCTCTGTCCTTAATGTGTAGTTCAATGTGAATTAATGCTATGACTAGTGCTCAAACAGTATTTTGCATTTTGTGTTCTGTGTGGGGGCAAACTGATGAAATCGTTACCTAATATATACTAAACTGATCTTCTGTATATAAAGAGAATTGAAAATGAATCTTGATGTGATGGAATGGGAAAGGGAAGGGGTGTGAGTGGGAGGGAAGTTATGGGGGGGGAGCCATTGTAACCCATAAGCTGTACTTTGGAAATTTATATCTACTAAATAAAAGTTTAAAAAAATACCTAGTTACAAGATATATCAAAAATAGCTTAATGTTCTAATGTCTGGAGATTCAAATCTTATATCAATTTTTATAGGAAATATATTTGAGCTGGCACATGGTAATTTTAATAAATACTTTCATTTTTTTTAAAATTTATTTAACAGGTAGAGTTACAGACAGTGACAGGGAGAGACAGAGAGAAAGGTCTTCCTTCCACTGATTCACTCCCCAGATATGGCCGCAATAGCAAGAGCCACGCGGATCCGAAGCCAGGAGTCAGGTGCCTCTTCCTGGTCACCTATGTGGGTGCAAGGGCCCAAGCATTTGCGCCATTCTCCACTGCCCTCCCCGGCCACAGAAGAGAGCTGGATTGGAAGATGAACAACTGGGACTAGAACTGGTGTCCATATGGGATGCTGGCGATGTAGCTGGAGGATTAACCTAGTGTGCCATGGTGCTGGCCCCAAATACTTTTATTTTCATGAACACAAGAAGTGCAACTTTTTTACACAGAATTGTCATATTCTACTGATCTTATGAAGATTCACTCTTTTTTTGTTAAGCAGAAAAAGAAGTAATTTTTCACTAACTTTCTCAAAACCACTCTGTTCCAGGTACTCTCTTTAACAAGACCTGTCTGGGAGACTCTAGTCACAGAATGTTACTGTAAGCCACAGTTAGGATAGAAGAAGATTGGAAGGAAAGTTCACATCAGGCAAAGACATGGCAGAGACAGGAATGACTTCTGTAAATAGAGCCAGAAGGAGTGTGGCTAAGGAGAGAAGAAGAGCTTCTTGGGAGAAGTAGGAACAATAGCATGGGTAAGAGATGATTTTTAAAATTGACTGTGTATTTCCCAAACTATAATATCAACAGATATGTTCAAAGTTGTGGTAGCCTAAAGCACTATTTTAAAACTGATAGAAACTTCTATTATTTTAGAGAAATATTTAATGGCTCAGTACATGGTCTCTCTTCCTCCCACTATTGGGAGACAGGGAATTGTATGGGAGTGGGGAGTCGATTCAGAGATTAGACAAGTTTCTGATAAAAACACAAACTACTTATTTTGCCCATTTTAATTTAGGAGTGTAAACAGTTGCATAACAGTTGCTATCCTTTTTTTTAAATTAAACTTTTATTTAATGAATACAAATTTCCAAAGTACAGCTTTGGGTTACAATGGCTTCCCCCTCCCAAAACTTCCCTCCCACCCACAACCCTCCCCTTTCCCGCTCCCTCTCCCCTTCCAATCACATCAAGATTCATTTTCAATTCTCTTTATATACAGAAGATCAGTTTAGTATATATTAGGTAACGATTTCAACAGTTTGCCCCCATATAGCAACAGAAAGTGGAAAAAAATACTGTTGGAGTACTAGTTATAGCATTAAATAACAGTGTACAGCACATTAAAGACAGAGATCCTACATAATATTTTTTTAAAAAATTAATTAATTTTCTATGCCATTTCGAATTAACACCAGGTTTTTTTTTTCATTTCCAATTCTCTTTATATACAGAAAATCGATTCAGTATATAATTAGTAAAGATCTCATAAAGATGAGAACAGTTGCTATCCTTTTAAGATGCTCTGACACCTTTGTATCTGTCCAGCTGAGGGGCATACGAACATAGGAGATAGATTGGAGAGATTAGGCAGATACCCAAGCCATAGGGACTTCCTTCTCTGTTCAAATGTTCTTGCTCATTGCACTTCATACCACCTCTGGGTAATAACAGTCTGCTTTACAATTATTCCTGAAGGAAGTAAAAGAGATGCCGTGAAGGAGGAGGAGAGAGGGAAACTCTGGCAGAGAGTGAGCGGGAGATGGAGAGAAGGGGAAGAGGAAGGAAGGAGGGAGGTTGGGAAGAGTTCCACTATTTATGGTACAGGGTGACTGTTAAAGAGAAAGACCAGAACTTTTCAAATTCATTTTTGTGAGTCCCCTGTTAGTCAAAACAAATGATGTCTGGAAAGAAAGAAGAGGGAGAAAATATCCAAGGACAACTGGATTCTAAAAGTGAGTTTTTATAGTTCTTTTCCTCTGTGATTGGATGCTACCCTATGAAACAACTCGTAACAGGAATAGTAGAGTAGCCTTGCAGAATTGTAAGGACTCAGGTGCATGCCAGAAAAGGAGATAGGAAATTCTAATTGCAGATTTTATCATGCTAATACAGGCCTAGAGAGAATAGCATTATCGGATAGATTTATAACTGATTGATAGTGTCCAAAGTGTGATGATGGATTGCTTGCTTTCAAACTTAAGAAAGAATTTTAGCATGGAAACAATGAGGTTGTCGTTCAACATTTTGTAGCAAATGGTCTGCATTTTATAGCAATGACTGACATGGAGAGGAGGCACAATTTTGAATTTGCAAGTTAACATAGAACTGAAAGAGGTGATAAAATGTTGCATGGTAAAAACCAAGATGTGACTTGATGTCAACATATTCCTGTGGTGCATGATGCTGTGGCATTGGCATCCTATATGGGTGCTGGTTCTAGTCCCAGTTGCTCCTCTTCCAGTCCAGCTCTCTGCTGTGGCCCGGGAAGGCAGTGGAGGATGGCCCAAGTGCTTGGGTGCCTGCACCTGTGTGGGAGACCAGGTGGAAGCACCTGGCTCCTGGCTTCAGATCGGAATAGCTCCGGCCATGGCGGCCATTTGGGGAGTAAACCAACGGAAGAAAGACCTTTCTCTCTCTCTCTCTCTCTCTCTCTCTCTCTCTCTCTCTCTCTTTCTCTTTATCTTTCTCTCTCACTAACTCTGTCAAATAAATAAAAATATAAAATTATGAAATGTAAACACTCAACAGTTTGTTTGACAAAGAGTGGCAAGTATAAAATGAGGAATGTGAAGCTTTTACCAGTGGGCTTTCAGATGACCTGCAGCTCAGTATGAATTGATTGGCATGTAGTTACTTTGACTCTGCGGTTTATGAAAAAAGAGGCACATATCTCTGAAGAGGAAATCTCCTAATTGGTTCTGTCCAGCATGAGACAGAGGAAAACAAGCAAACAGGGTAGGCTTGGAGAAAGTGACTGAACTAGGGCCAGAGAGCATTGCAGAACTTTAAGAAGCCGAGGAACCCTCCCACTGCTTTTTATATTTAAAATCATGTGGGATGAAAAGCCCACACACCTGCTCAGCAGGAGCTCTAGTTCTGCAGATATAGTGTTCATGCATAGAAATCATAAAGAAGCTGATTCTCCAAACTGAATTTTAGACCTTTTTTCTCACAATCACTGCTGCTTGAATAGTAGGTTTCCCCTCACTGAAGGTCTTCAACAGAAGTTTGATGACCCCTTGGGGAATGTATTTTGTAGACTGCCTTCTCACCTGGCACAAAGTATTACCAGCAAGTGTTAATTAAATGAATAACTGTGTGGAGAGTAGTTAATTATTTCCAATGGTACAGAAGCACTCATTATTGCTCAGACACAACTAGCTCCCCAAAACTCTGTAGAAAGAATAGTCATTTTAATTTTTTTGCTGCTCAAAGAAATGAAGCTGGTTAGGGGAAAGGCAATGTGCTCCACTCGGAAAGTAAGCGGAGAGGCAGGATTTTGATTTCAATGGATCTGTCTCCTGTGCCTGTGCCACCTTCAGAAAGTGAACGTCCTGGTAATGGATAGTTTTTCTCATGAAACATCCCATGAATTTGCCAGCTGAAAAGGCTTGCATTTCCCAACTCTTCCAACATTGGAACCAACTTGTCGACTGTATGTGGTAATATTGACATGGAGGGGAAATTTTTCGCCTGTGAAACAATTACTTTTAAGATGTGGACATTATTTTTTTTTCATTTTGACATGCAGAGTTGGGCAGTGAGAGAGAGATACAGAGAAAGGTCTTCTTTCTGTTAGTTCACCCTCCAAATGGCTGCTACGGCTGGCACGCTGTGCCGATCTGAAGCCAGGAGCCAGGAGCTTCCTCCTGGTCTCCCATGCAGGTGCAGGGCCCAAGCACTTGGGCCATCCTCCACTGCCTTTCCGGGCCACAGCAGAGAGCTGGACTGGAAGAGGAGCAACCGGGACAGAATCCGGCGCCCCAGTCGGGACTAGAACCTGGGGTGCTGGTGCCACAGGTGGAGAATTAGCCTAGTGAGCCACGGCGCTGGCCAAGATGTGGACATTATTAATTAATTTATATCAAAACAGCCAGAAAGACTATTTCCTCCTGAATTTGAGGAGCAAGAGGCCAGTGTTGTGGGACCCAGGTTTGATTCTGTTTTCCTCAACTGGCAGAAGTACATGGAGAGAGCAAAGTGGCAGCGGGGGACAGAGTGCACTACTTCACTAGCTTGCTGGATTTAAATTGCCAGTTATATTTTGATCCATAATACAGAGTGTGAGCTGCTTGAGACCAGTTTTCACACCACAATAATACAGTCATGTGCCATGTAATGATGTTTTTGTGACAGAATTTAGGTATAAGAATGTTCCTATAGAATGAAGATGGAGTTGAAAAATTCCCATTACTTAGTGACATTGGAGCCAAAACAATGTCATGCAAAGCATTGCTTGAGTATTTGTGGTGATATTAGACTAAACAGAGCAACTGCACAGGCATCCATGCAAAAATATACCACATGTAATAATGGGCAGCATGTATTACCTGATAATAAATGACTACATGAGTGGTTTATCTATTTACTATTTTATACTTTTATTTCTAAATTTTTATATCATTTAACTTTTTCATTTATTTATTTTCATTTGAAAGTGGCAGAGAAAGAGAGAGAGAGAGAGAGAGAGAGATCTTATTCATTAAATTACTCTTCAAATGCTCACAAAAGCCAGGGCTGAGCCAGGCCAAATTCTAGGGTCAGGTGCTCCATCTGGGTCTCCCATGTACAAGGCTGCAATACTTGAGCCATCCCCTGCAACCTCCCATGCTGTGCATTTTCAAGATGCTGGCTTGGAAATGGAGGAGCAACAACTTGAAATCTAGCACTCCTATATGGGTTGTGGTCACCCCAAGCAGTGTCTCACCCCAGTGATATTTCAGAGTATACTCTCTCCACTTATAAGGAAATGCTAACTGTAAACGGTGTGCTCTGGTGCATTGCCAACAGCCTCATGCATCTTGTGTTTCCTGCATCTCGTGCTTACATCAGGAAGCTGCGTACAATGATTGACCTATACATCCAAGTTTGCACACAGGTTTGTACATCCAAGTTTGTACACACTTGCAAGTGTGCTTTATGATTTTTCCTGCAATGATGAAATCATCAGACTATATCTCAGACGATATTCTAGTTGTGAAGCAACACATGACTCGATTTACATGCTCTGATTCTTGCAGGGTGACACAAAAAGTCTTGCACAAAGATTAGGGTTGGGCCAGAACAGGTCTGTGCTAAATGCCATTGTGCTGGATCAGCTAGAATGGCATTGATTTGAATGAATGACTCTTCTTTGTAATAATCCTTTATTCAGGATAACACTGGAATTTACCAGTAGCATATCTTTAAGATTTAACTCAAATTCTGTTCTAGAAAGTAGTCTGTGGCTTACTGGCACATGTACATTTGATTTTTGTGGATGTTTTAATATTATTTATCACTTTTAACTTCCCTATGTTAATGTCACTGTAATGCAGATTCTAATGATCTGTTTATTTATGTACAAACTCTACCCCAAACACACACACTGGAGCTTGAACTCACAGAGGGTGGTTACCATGCTACTGCTCTGGGTATACCCACAGTTCCTAACACTGGGCCTAGAAATAGTTACTGCTATCAAAGCAAACGCTATACCAGATGAAACTAAACAGATCCAAGGCTATTGCAATAGATGAGAGACGCTGAAACTCAGTCTGAACACAACTCTGTTGAAACACAGGGATAGAGAGTTTATTTTGGGGTTTATTTATTTTTTTGGAAGCAGAGTGACACAGAGAGAAGGAGATATCGAAAGAGAGATCTTCCATTCACTGGTTCACTCTCCAAATGAGTACAATAGCCAGATCTTGGCCAGGCAGAAGCCAGGAGCCAGGAACTCAATTTGTATCTTCTATTTGGGAGATGGGAACCCAAATACTTAAATCATCTTCTGTAGCCTCCTGGGTTCATTAGCAAGGAGCTGGTATGAATGATGCCGTAGCCTGGATTCACACCGAGCACTCAGATACAGAATGCAGGTTTCCCAAGATGTGGCAATAAAGAGCTGACGTTGGATGCTGTTTAGGTGATGTGCTTGCTAAATGGCTTTACCCAAACAGAAAAGTCAACTTTCTTTTCTCTTCAGGACAACTTGAGGTAAGGGGACTTGCCTAAGTTAGGCATCTACCCTTCCCAGGAGACTGGAAGACAGAGGTGCCATCATCTTTGATTCCAGGTCCACGAGAAACACATTCCTGAGTTGTAAAATTGGCAAGATGCTTTTTAAGGGATTTCTATCTCAAGGAAGCAGAGAAAGAATTTCCAATGACATGTTTTATAGTCAGCGCTGAAAAAAAAAAAAAGGAGATCTTGATCTTAGGGTTCAACGGAGCTTAACTGAGTGTTAGTCAGCTGAGGGGAACATCAAGGTCATTGACCAGTGCTAGTGATGGTAGGCACATAGATGAACAGAACACAGAGATTATGAATATGCATGCACAGTTTATAAATATGTGAGTTCACTGAATATAATCAAAGCAAATTAAAAAAAATATTTATTTATTTGAAAGGCATAGCTACACAGAGAAAGAAGGAGGGGTGTGGTGGGGCTCTTCCATCCACTGGTTCACTCCCCAGTTGGCTGCAATGGCTGGAGCTGTACCTATTAGAACCACGATCCAGGAATTTCTTCCAGATCTCCCACATGGGTGCAGGGGTACAAGGGCTTGGGCCATCTTCTACTGCCTTCCAGGCCACATCAAAGAGCTGGATCAGAAGTGGAGCAGCTGGGACTTGAATTGGAGCCCATATGGGGTGCTGGCATTGCAGGCAGAGGCTGTACTCACTACGCCACAGTGCTGACCCCTCAAAGCAAATTTTCAATAATATTTAAAAAGCCTTCTTTTATCTCCATTACTCATTTGATATCTCATTGTGCAGGAAATACCATAACACCCCCAAATAGTATACCTAGAATATGCATAAACTAAAAAATATTAAAACACCCCTTTCAACTTTTCTGCTGGAAGCATAATCTATAAACTATTTACTGCAATGGAACAGAGGAAGATAAGTTAAATGTCCTTTAAAAAATCACTCCTTAAGACACTATTGTATTCTCAACATTTTTGTTTATTCTCAAGTCGAAAGTATTACACCAACCCCTGAGACACTATGCATGAACTTTCTCTGTGGTAGCTCTGGCTATAAAATAGAAATAATAATGCTTTCTCTTTCTACCTTGATGAGTTGTTTATGAAGAGCAAATGGGAATGTGCAAGCACTTTCGAATTGTAAAAATAACTGTAGAAATGCAGGGAATTATTAAAATGAATAATGAACAGATAAAGTCGATTCTGAAGGTATTTTCATTTCCCATAATAATAAAATGTAGAACTCTAATAAGATATGGTGAGCCGGGCTATCTCTTATTACATGGAAAATAATATCGGGTAACCATTACCTTAAAATAATTGGTAAATCTGAGATAGTGATATGTTTAAACAGTGCATTTTTAACAATAAATACATTTAAAAAGTTTCAAACTGTACTGATTACTGGTCTCCAAACATATGGAAATGTATAGAAGAAAAATCATCAGGGAGAGAATATCAAATGCTTCTTAAAAACATAAACTTTATTTGGGTTGAGATCATCTGGATCCAAATCCCAGACCTATTACATATTAGATCCATAATCTTGACAAGTTACATAACTCCCCTAGCCTCTCATCAGTGAAACAGGAAAAAAGAAAACTACCTCCCAGGATTCCTGGGATGATCAAATGGGATGAAGTATGCAAAATATTCCCCACAGTGCTTGACCCATAGGAAATTTTCAAAATTGCAGTAGGTACAGGTGCACGTGCGTGTGTGTTCACATGAGATATAACATATGCATATAAAATGCTAATCTGTGCAGACTAACTCTTTCCTATGTCGTTAGAACATCACATGCTCTTCAAACACTTTTTTTTCAAATGACAATATTTTTCTTATAGTCTTAAAACACAATTCTTTGGCATATTTTTTTCTGTTTCACTACTATTGTTGCAGAATTTTAGCAAATCTTGTATATAATATTATAGTTGTCAATTTCTTGTATTAAAGGAATTCTGCCAAACTACCCTTGGAAAATGCATCAGAGGTACTGTAGGACTGAAGAAATGACTTTGAATTGGATTTTGGGAGCCCTAGGTTTGTCATTTATCACCTGTCTTTGGGAAAGTCCCTTGTCTTCCAAAATCCCATTGTACTGATCTATAATCACTGAGTTAATTAAAAGTACCTGATAGGATTACTGTAAAGATCAAAGAGGTAATGTATTTTAAAACTTTATTAAAGTTAAGTATTTGGTTAGTCATCCTGCAGAAAAGATGTTTCCCACTTGGAATTTGCTTTTGATGTCCTGATTGATGATGCCACACCCACCCACCCGCCAGGGGAATAACACAAGGATTGTGACATGCGTAATGAGGCAGGCTGGGCAGAGCAAGGCAAACCTCCCACGCTGGTCCAAAGTGGCTGAAGTGGTCAAGGAAAAGAGACTGGCTAGGGGTTTTAATTATGGTTAGAGGGATGATAAAGTAAGGGTCTCCCGCACATTTCAGCTTCTCTCTGGAACCCAAAGTAGAGTCTGAAATTTCTTAACAGGTTGTAAGAGGAAAGGGAGGGGAGGTTAAAACTCTGTAACCAAACATTAGATATAGACTACTAGTTAATTAAATTCAACTAAAGGACTTTATTCTACTATTCACAGGAGTGTGTGGGTGTTGGTTGCTACCCAACAGCCACTTCTTCTCCTCTTCCTGGTGGACTGAAGTGACCTCCGTCTATGCTGGCCTCAGTGTGCAGCAGCCTGCTAGGAATGACCTTGCTCTTTCATAGAAACAAGAGATTTATGAAAGTTAAATGCTCCACTTCTTTATCATCAGAATATTTTCGCCTTTAAAATTCATAATTTAATAAATTAATAAATTATAAGCTTGCTGAGGAATGTTTTGGCATGAATTCAAAGTATCCCATGTGTTTCAAAATGGTGCCACGCAACTCAAGTTAGAGAAAAAAATGAATGAAAGCAAATAGTAGGTTTCTTTATGATAGTGGATTTTAAAAATGCAGGCTAACACCTGGTAATCAAAAAGTCTAATGTTTAGTAATAAAGCACTTTGGCAAATGAAAATTAAATGAATCTTTGCCGTTTAAAAAATAGAATGTGTGGAACAGATATAAATGTTTGGATTAAGGAGCCTGCGTGTGAAGAATCTGTGGAGTGCTTACTGTGGACATGCTGATACACAGTGTGTTGCCTTTCTTGGGAAGGCAGCAACTTAACGTATTTTGTCTTTTTATTAGAATTTTTAATTTTTAAAATTTAACACTTTTTAAACACTTTGCCATTTTCACTTTATATAGAGAGAATACGCACATGTACATATGTATTATTTTTCTTGAAAACTATTACTATCACAATGTGAGGGATACATGACAATGAACACGATGTGGGAAAGAAGGGTAGATTGTCATGTATGTGGCATGATTCAAGAAGCAATATTTATAACTATATACCAAATGATTTGATATACACACAATTTTATATTCTCCATATATTAACTTCCACAAATAAGTGAAGATAGGCAACATATGTCTTTCTGGGTCTGGTTTATTTCTAGCATACTTATCTTAAGTTTCATCCTTTTTGTTGCAAATGTCTGGATTTCACTCTTCTTTGTGACCAAGAAATATTCCAGCATGTATGTACAACACATCTTCTGTATTCAGTCATCAGCTGAGGAACACCAAAGTTAATTCCATATCTTTGCTATTGTGAATTGAGCTCCTATAAACATGTGTCTGCAGGTATCACATGCTAATTTCACATTCTTTGGATATTTTCCCAGGAGTGAGATAGCTGGTTCCTGAACATCTATTTTTAGTTTTCTGAAGACTCTCAATACTGTTTTCCACAATTGTTGTACCGATCTGCATTCCTACCAACAGTGTGTTAAGGTACGCTTTTCCTTACAACCATGTCAATACTTGTTATTTTTTGATTCTTGGCTAATAGCCATTATAACTAGAGCATTTTTTTTTGACAGGCAGAGTTAGACAGTGAGAGAGAGAGAGACAGAGAGAAAAAGGTCTTCCTTCTGTTGGTTTACCCCCTAAATGGCCGCTATGGCCGGAGCTATGCTGATCCGAAGCCAGGAACCAGGTGCTTCCTCCTGGTCTCCCATGTGGGTTCAGGGCCCAAGCACTTGGGCCATCCTCCACTGCCTTCCCGGGCCACAGCAGAGAGTTGGATTGGAAGAGGAGTAACCGGAACAGGACTGGCACCCCAACTGGGACTAGAACCCTGAGTGCTGGCGCCACAGGCAGAGGATTAGCCTAGTGAACTGCGGTGCCAGCCATAACTAGAGCATTTTAAGCTGGGATTGTGTCAATTGGATTAAAACGACCGCCAAAAAATGCCAAGATGAATGTCCAGACCCTGTGATCAGATCACATGGCAAAATGGACTTACATTTACTGAGACAAGGACAGTTTTAGGTGGGATTTCTTGAGTTATTCAAAGGTTGTCACATGTTTGGTCATCTAATCTTTATATTCATCATTGTAACCCTGCAGGCTTGGGCATAACTTACCTAATGGTCTTTTCCCCACCTGTGCCATTGAAGTATCATGGATATAGTACTTTGGAATATCTTTCAGTTTTCCAAGCAATGGAGATCCGCAATCTTGAGGACTCACTGCAGCAATTTTAGTTTACTAACATTGAGACATTATATGTACCCATCACTTCCATAAGCTCAAAGATTCTCTATATAAATATAGCCACATGCATCTTCATGAATTTATTTATTGTGGTGAACATAGAAACATTAAATTTCAAGCTCCTCAGGAGTCTCTTTATTAGCCTCTTTATTGGGTTATCCCATAGCTCTTTAAACACAAACATTGAAAATAGAATGGGTTTCCCCAACCATTTTCATTCTTATTCCTACTCTTTTTAATGGTTATTATTTTTATAAGTGGTAGCCTTAATCTTGCAGTTCCCTGGGGTACAGAGACTGAGCCTTCACCCTTTCTCCACAAACCTGAATATTCACCAAACTTTGGCTCTGCCCAGGAAAGGTTTTCTGTCTTTCCCCATCTGCTCTATTTATACTTCTGTTCCTTCTGGCCTGCATTTTACTTCCTGCTTTTGATTTCTTTCCCTTCTTTTTTCCACCCTCCATTGTACCTTGAGGATTTTCATCCCAAATTTCAGGTTGGTTGAGAGTGACCTTTGCTTTTCTCAAAAATCAAATTTTCTATTACCTGCAGAATAAATTCAAACTCCTTAGCATAGAATTCAAGCTTCAATATATTGGTTTAATAGAAATTCAAACCTCAGTGAATTCAGTACAGTGCTAATATCTGGGATTTGACATTTCATGTCTCCGTCTTTTGGAATATTTTTATTTCAGAAGTTTTCCTTCACATGTCATTATTCTTCTAAACTTCCAAGGCTTACCTGAAATATCTCCTTATTTCTTATATCCAGAAAGCTCATCCCTGAGAAACCAGGGAAACTGGATTGGGCATTGACTTTGCTTTGGACTTGTCAAGTATATAATGTAGTTTTACTGGAGAACTACAGAACGTAAATCATCCACACACATATGTACACTCACAATTTCAATAGAGCTTTGCAGTCCACCTCTATCTGCCTCAGAGAAAGTATGAGTTGATAGATGTGAGCTTTAAGTTTTCCATGTAGATCTCAGTTCCTGAAACTTGTCATAGGGCCATCTTGCTGAAGTATGGTTTGAGGTAAAATGTACATTTTTTCCATATTTTACCAGTTCCTCTGTGTGCTAGGCCAAACATAAAGAAGCACTGGTCTATGAGGCATTCTGTGGGTGACCTTGCTGGATTAACAGGGGGTGTATGCTCATCTCTAGTGCAGAGTTTGGCTAAGGACATTTTCAATTTTGAATATGAAGCATGTCTGTAAGCTTCTGGATTTTAAACCTCTAGGTTTAGGACTGTGTATTTCCTAAGGACACATATATGCCATTTGTTTTTAATTTTAGCATATATCCTAATGCTCACCTCAGTGGCTGATGCTTAGTTATTTATCTGAATATATTTTCACCCTGTCTAACCCACATGGGTCTTATGGTGGGAAGCATCCCTATATTTCCTAAATGTGTATATATGAAATACATGAAAGTTATAGGCCTTAAATAACATTTTAAAAAGACAACAGTCTCCAACAATGGCAGATTTCTTCTGTGTTGCTGTCTCTTCTTCTTGATGGTACTCTTTTTCTTTTAACTCTTTGTGATCAATGGAAACCTTCTACAGGAAGTCTGTACTGCTCCTCTGGAGAAACACCGGGATGGGCAAGCACCATCACTGCTGCTCTCAACAAGGATACGTACTAGGCTGCTCGGATTCAATCTGTGTTAAATTCAAGAAGAAAGGTCATCTTAGTCTTTTAAAGAATCAGAAAAACACTGCCAAAGGAATCTCAAATGTACCGTATTGGTCTCAGGTAGATTCAAATTTAAACATTAGACCTGCATCTTCTAAAAAATACTCAACTTTTAAAATTTAATATGAAGAAAGCATGGTTAACATACTTCCATGAGTACATATAGGTGTGTGTGTGTGTGTGTGTGTGTGTGTCTCGGTAACAATAAACTCTCCTTCTTTAGGATGTTGTGACATTTTGTGCCTTTCCTTCACAGGAAAAGATAACACACAGTCATCAGCAAGTTGTAACAGTTCAATGTTGCACTTGGAGATACTGTCTTTTGATGGGATCCCTTTATAACCTGACTAATGTCAGGTTGTGTTGTCTCTCATCATCACCTTTGATCATCATTTCAGCAGAGCGGGGCTAATGTCAGCATCTTCATTAAGCTCTGACAGAGTTCCCTGCTGTTTTGTTAGATAATCAAAATATTTTTCATTTTATGAAAAACAGGAAAGTAATTTGTACTTATGTCTCCTTATTTCTTATATCTATTGTCTGGGTTAGAGACAAAAACAAGTATTAAAAAGGCAACCATAGCCATACATTTCAATGAAATTTCTCCCAGGAGTATTACCCTTTGGGTTTCTGGGTAAGCCTAGTCTGGAAGTGAGGCCCAGAATTTAAGAACAATGTTAGGTTGTTATTTAAATGGTCATATTTCAACTACATTTTTAAGCCTCATTACGAATATAGCCAAGTGCAGTAACTACCAGAAAAAAATAGTTTGCAACTGAAAGCTTAGGGTTCTTAGCATCTGACCTACGGTCCTTTGATTTTCTGCCACAATTCACATTGTATTAAGCTATAGAGAACACATTACAGCCTTATTATTACTAATGCTACCTTTTGGGTTGCTGTTTGGTATAGATATTTTTATAATTGGAGTAGGATAAATATCATATGAAATTATTGCCTGAATGTAAATCCTATCTCCTATGCTCATGTCAATGTCAAAGGAATCTTATTAGTATCTAGACTGCTCCAGAATGACAGTGAAGTGTGAATAATTCATTGGCTGCTTGAAGGTCAACTTGATGACTTCCACAAACACTTAGCAAGGCTCCTTATGTTTCAGTCATAAAGTACTTAACCATGGCTCTGCTAATTTATTTCTTACCACCGTCATGTGAGGTCACTGAGAATTACCTTTGTTATATGCTTCTGTGATTAGAGGAATTGAAGTATAAGGAAATGGATGGAATCTGTGGTTAAGCCAGTTACCCAACGTTGCAACCAAGGTCACAGGCAGGGTAGAAATCAAATTGCTTGTCTAAGCCCTTGTGTGCTTTCTCATTGCTCAATCAAAATAGGCAGAATATTTCTTAGATGTGGAATGTTTGCAATTTTTCATTTTTTCATCTTGGAAAGACAGAGTAGCTTATATGTATGCAGTACTTTTAAATTTCTTTACATCCAATCTTTTGGCAACTATTGCTTGAGTACCTACCTTCTGAACTGCACTAAGAGGAACTGTGCATATGACAGTGTTTTGTTTTCTGTCCTCATGAAACTTTGTGTACACAATCCATCTTAAAAGAAGACATGGAAGACAGAGAGGCACATGACTATTGTAAGTAAGCACTAGGCCAACATCAAAATGCAGAAGTTGATTACCCTTCCAAGTGTCACTTAAATCTTTCTCTCTTAGTTCAGAAATAAACCTACGACTGGGGTGTGTAGCCACCTGGACAGCCAAATGATTTTATGTACTTTCAAGTTGATATTCTCTAAATATTTTTTTCAGAATTTATGTAGTTAAGTGTCTAGGAAGGAGAATGTGCTTTTTGTTTGTGTTTTTTATTATTTAGATTTCAAATAAAGCAATTTATCATGCATCAAGATGAATGAGTCTTGGTTCACATTCTCAGATGTGGAATTTAATGTTTTAAATTTTGAGATGTTTCGTTTAGTTTCTGCCTTTGAACACTTGATTTTTGCTGGCCATTTGAAAAATGTTGGGCCTTCCATGAGTTCCTGCCCATTCCAGTGTTGTGCCCTGGTGACAAGAGCAAGAAGGTGTATATTAAGTTGACTGGTATGAACACCAAGTACATATAAGCAAGATAAACAGAAAAATGAAACAGGAGGCAAATAGTCACCAATTGATAACTAAGAATATTCACCTGGTCTGCCAGTAGATTGTTGATAGTAACTGAAAGTTTTCATCCAAGATTTTTCTCAGAGCTGCAAATGGGCATGGCTGTTTTTCCAAGAAAATAACTGCTGTGCTTGCAAAGCTGGGCAAGTGCAGCTTCATTGCCCGGAAGACCCTCCATGTTTCTGCAAAAGGCCTCCAGTTACTCCTGCTTGGGGCGGGGGTGGTGGTGTGTGTGTGTGTCATAGGCAAACATGATTACCTGGAGTTGCTGGTACATGACATGAGTAAGGAAACTAGGACACATCAAACTAGACCCTCTGAAGTCCTGAAACATTACCTAGAGAGACCCTAGTTACCACATAATTCTGTTGTGAACCCAGGCACTATCCACTGTGCCATGTTCTATTCTACAGGCAAATCAATATGGTCCTTGTGTTTGCTTCATTGCTGGCCGCTGCCCTAGAATATTCACACCCTTAGCCCAGGCAGGTCCTTGTAAAATCTTCCTAAGGACCTTCTCAGCAGGTGTGGTGGGCACATGTCTGTCTTTTTATGGGGGCAGCTTCACTGGAAGGCAATGAGCAAATAAGAAAAGCTGTCTCATCAACTGTGTATAACTCTCATTCTACAAACTTTAGGTTTCTGCAAATATGGTTCTGTAACTCATCCTAATGTTTTGATTTGAGATTGGCAGAAACTGAATATTTGGCCACCCAATCATGAGGACTTTCAGAATCTCTGAGGAATTGAGAAGGAGCCATACAGGTAAACGAGGACAGCAGCAGTTGTAGGCATAGCCTCTTCACATGTTTTTGTTCCAATCTAGAGATGTAACACTCCTTTACATAACCACCCACAGTTAGTGTGCCCAGGTACTTTTCACTATTCTCATTGGGTGTTATCCATTCCCTAAGGAAATACCTCCCCCACATAGAATATGTTAACAACTCACAATGTATAAATACCTCATTCTTTCTCTATCTACACCTCTCCCTTTTATGTGTGTGGGTGTAAAAAAAAATGTATACATGTGTGTGATCTTACTTCTTCCTCTACCAGAACATTTTCTAAACCAGAAAATCTCATTGCTTGGCAGGAAAAAACCAAAACCACAATCAAAAGATAAAAACAACAACAAAGAAGAAGGGACATTATCATGAATAAAATCTCAAAATATTACTCCAGATGCACACGCACTTAAGTAAGCATGATCTGGCCTTTTATTTAATTCTCTGTTTTTTTTTTGCATTTATCAAATGTACAAGTGCTGAAATAAAATCACTATCAACTACTTTGTTTCAATTTTTTTTTTCTATTTTCTTCATTGGTAAAATTCTCTCCACTTTTAATTTTTAAAATGAATTTTTGTTTTTCTGCCATTTTTTGTAACTTTCTTAAATCTGACAGTTTCTTTTAGAGGATTATAGAAGGGTTTAATTTAATAACAGAATAGATCTAATGTGTGCTGTAGGTGCACTCTCTCATAGTTTAAATTGGCTCTAGTTTTGACTCTGGATTTCAAAGCTGTTATTTTGTCTAAGAGTTGCATCCCTCAGTTTGAACCTCTGAATGAAATAAAGCAACTGAACAAAAACCTGACAGCAGAAAACACTGTGCTGTATACAGCAGAGGTCTTTGATCATCCAGCATTTGGCCATTTTGTCCATTTTGTTACAAATTTTCCCCCATATTATGATCATTATCACAAATCCCTCACTTTGTGATATTGATACGTCTATTTTCAAGAAAAATAGTATTATTTGTATGTATATAATGTCTACATATCAAGTGAATGTGAAAAATTGTTAATAATGATTAAAATGTAGTAGAATTAAAACTAAAAAAGACTTAACAAGGAGAAACTTTTAGCAAAAATTTAATATAGCTAGTATCACATTTTCAGTTCAGTTCTGTAAATATTTCAGCACCCTTTAATCTTTGTACTTCAGATGTCTATCTGATTGGTCTACCTTGCAGTCTGACATGAGTCTATCCTCACATCTTGTTTGGATGACTGTAACAGCCATCTCATTAGTCTCCTGCCTCTGGTCTTGTCTTATTCCAGGCATCAGCCACAGGGTAGCCAGAGGTGTGTGACTCAAATGCAGATCAGAGTGTGTTGCACCCTTCAGAGACTATGTGAAATCCGTGACATTGAACTACAGGAAGCGACCTGCTTGGATTTCCTGGAATACATTTTAAAGTACAGAATACCTGGCCCGCTATACAAGAACTGATTGAGACTTTGTAGTGGGAATGAGGGATATCTGGTGAGATTTGGAAATTTGCATTTGCATTTGAGCAAAAACCTTGGGAAATTCTTATGCCTGACAAAAGTTTCAGACTCACTAAGAGAGCAAAAAGTAAGTCATTAAATATGATTGCCTTACATATACTTCTTCTATTATTGTGGATTCCAGACTCAAGACATGCTTGATTACTTGTATTTTCCTAATTCTTTTACGCTTTCTTGCTTTTTTTACATGCTCTTCCTTCTGTCTAGAATGCCCATTCTTTTCTTTTAAATTGGCTAATTCCGCCCTGTTCTTCAAGAGGCCCTAGGAACAATTCCTCATTTGTGAAGTCTTCCTGAACTTCCACCTCCCACAGAGAACCATTCTCACCCAATGGGTGCTGTTATCACGCTTACTAAATACTCATTTCCTTGAGGAGAGTTCAAGGTAAAACTAGTGGGCAGCTGTGAGTATTGTGGCCAAAGACAGGGCATGAACTAAAGTGCATGATTCTTACTGTGAACATGGTAAAATAATCTAAATCAGCATCTTGACAATGGCCATCGTGTAAGAGGCATTCAGTAATTTTTGATGTAAAACATTAAAAAATGTGCAGCAGGATATATGACACCTTTTTCTGTAGCCTAGAGCTTACCTGCTCAAGTCAGACCAAAGCTAAAGAAAATGTCACTAAATACATTTCATTCTAAAGATAATGACCAGAAATTGGTGCCATACTTCTGCAAGGACTTGCTAAGTGCTGTTGGAAATAGCCTTTGTTTAAAACCATGCACCCTCTCACTCTTACATTCTGCCCAATGTATCCAGGAAACCTAAGGAGATAAGAGGCAAAGAGAGTGCCACATGCAACATTAGCCTCCCTGGGAGGATTGTTTTTGACTGGTGAGAGGCCATCCCATTTTGAGGGTGAAAGGTTGGCATTCTGGGGCTAAAGCAAGTGATGGAGGTACTTTGGGAGAATCACTCACGTGCAAACTACAAAAAAAAGGCAAGTGGGTGTTCCCTCATTCTATAAATCTACTTGTGCTGTGGATTTCTGATGGTCTTTTTTCTCTTCTGGATGGAGGAAGAAGAGCTGGGAGAAAGGGCATGTAGAATGAGGTAGGGCTGAAGAAATTCGCCTGTTCACTGGCATGGGAGGTGGAAGCTTTGTGGCGAGGGTACCTGACAGTATCACTATGGACAATGAGTGCAGACTCCTGTATCCAGGGACACTGTAGTGGATAAGCTATGTACCAGGAATGTTGTGGTATGGAGGTGCCTGGTGGAGACATTCATGGACAAACAAGACTTCAGACAGTGTGGGCCAGAAAGCAGCTACAGTGACCACAGCTGCACTTGGAACTGTGTTCTTCATGTCTCTTCCTTCCCCTTACCCTCATTGTTAGAGTAGCTACTGGCTAGGAGAGGCAAGAAACAGAAGCAGTGCAAAACAAGACTCAGTTCCTTTCTAATCAATGCTCCTAAGACCACAGTGAGCTGATAATGGGGAAGAAGAAAGCTTCCAGTAGATAACCACGTGGAATCCTATTCTGAGTTGGACTAACCATAAAATGACCAATTCCAGAAAGCTATAGAAATTTCCTAAGTCGGTCATTATGAGATCTGCCTCTCACTGGGGAATGGGAAGTCAGCATAACATGTTAGAAGGTAGTGATTAAAGAAAAATAAGTCATTTTATTAAACCTAAAAAAAAGGCTTATTTTAAAGGAATTCAATTTACTCGAACAAAAATAATGAACACCAAAAGGCACAGGAGTTCGTACACCAAGGGCTAGTTGTATCACAATAATATAGCTACATTCTGAAAGCATTTCTGGAGCCTTGGGAATACCCAGTTCTAATCAAGATGAACAAGTCAGTCTGAGGATAAGTGGGAAGGTGAGAAACTTGTAGGGGGTATAAGGATCTGAGGAAATGAACATGTAAACCATAGCGGAGTGAGGTTTATTCTGAGTTTAGAAAAAGGAGAATAAAAACATTCGTTGGGTTAGTTTTTACTTGGTCATCCACATTAGGAAAAGGTTATGCATTAATGTGTAGAGGAGTTAATGTCTCATCAATAGGAAATCTCTAGTTGGGGTTTGGATGGCAAATAGGTCTCCATCCCTTAGACGGTGTGACTTTCTTATTTATTTATATTCCTTTGACTGGGGGAAGAGAGAGAGAGAGAATGAATCTCCTATCTGCTGGCGTGTTCCTTAAATGCCTGGTTAGGACTGGGCAGGCAGAAGCTGGGAGCTGATAACTTCATCCATGTATCCTCCATGGGTTGTAGGAATCCAATCATTTGAGCCATCATTGCTAACTTCCAAGGTCTCCATTAGCAGAAAGTTGGAATCTGGAGCTACAGGTGAGCATTGAATCCAGGCACTGCAGTGTGGGTGGCTCCCTAGCCTAAAACTTAACTGCTAGGCCAAATGTCCTCTCCAAGATTTCACCTTGACTTCAAGTTTGTTCCTAGTCAGTGAGGGTAACTGCATGACCCAGTGTAGATTAGAACACAGCTGGAGTAAAATCTCTCTCTCTTCCTCTTCCTCTCTCTCTCTCTACCCTTCCCTCCCTCCCTCCCTCCCTCTCTCTCTCTCACACACACACATACTTAGTGTGGTAACTGAAACAGAATCAATCCTAATAAATGTGAACTTCTCTCCAAGAAACAGGTTTATCCCAATGTTGTAGGGAATATGTTACTTACATTTTTTCTAATATATAAAGCCCCCTGAATAAGTCCCCCCTGTGTTAACTTCAATTCTACCCCAGCCAAATTTATTTAAATGATAAACTCCATCTTTATTCTGTGTGTGATGGACACACTGGTGTTCCAGGTTTTTTGTGCGAGAGTTCCATTCCCTGTTAATGAACTGTCTCCTGTATTTGGTTTCCCACATCATGACTTAACTGTCTAATAAGTTCGTGATGAAATGATCAGACTAAGTTTCTGGATTAGCCAGAGGGCCTGCCCTTGATAAGGGGTGTAAGAGGAAGGGCTGGCTTTCCCCCTCCTCAGAATCAGTTCGTATTATGCTTGTCACATTACTCCCTTCTCTCTTTTGAGTTGCTCCATGGAGCCACATTAGGACATGGTGAATAGGCAGTGTGGGAAACAAGGTGACTCCAGAATATGAAACTACAGCTCTAAAAGAAGTGTGCACACAGTGCAAGCTCATCATGCACGATGGTGGGCAGACTACACAGCAGGTTTGGTCTTCTCCTCGGGGCAGAAAATGACATGAAACTGCATGCAGGCATTAAGGGAAATGGTTCACGGTGTCAAAAATTGTTAGCTTCCTGCCAGCTCAACACAATAGCAGGTGCACAAGTTAAATACCCACACAGTCAAAATGGCTTTTTAAAGCTTTTGTATAGTTATAACTTCCCTCCCTTTGAAAACATCAGGACGAACATGAAAATGCTGAAGTGCATTATATGTTTTAAGTCATTGTCTTGAGAGGAAATGATAATGTTATTTCTTAAATTGAACATAAAATATAAAAAAATAAAATAAATCTCGGGGTATGTATGTCTTCCAATGAAATTTCAAATTTAACCCCTCCACCAGGTATAACATGCCACGGATATTGGGAATTGTTTGGTCATTCTGTAAATAATTGTGTCTTTTTATAGAAATCTAATGACTCTTTCATGTATTGCTGTTGCTGTGTTCCTCTGGTTTGCTGAAGATGTAGGTTATGGAAGGCGGCTGCAGGACTAAATTTTCAGTACATGTTACAGGATACTATCTAAGATTTGTGCAGTGTCCTTTTCTGCCTTGACTTTGCATTTATGTCAGGAGTTATTACAATATTCAGGACTTAGATTATAAATATTAATATATGATAAGTAATAAATAAATTATTTTCTATCATTCCATGAATCAGATTTTAGGGCATTCTATTTGGGGGAAAACCAAAATTCATAAAATCATAAATGCCTAGTGTTGAGAAAGATGTTAAGATCTTCTGTCTCAACTGCTTCAATTAAAATTCAAGAAACTGAGGATCAAAACGTGAAATGATTTACATAACTTTGCTAATTAATTATTGATTAAAAATTTCTCTTTTTTAATTTTAATTTTTAATTGGTTTTTAACATTCAATGTGATTTGTAGATAAAATTCTAAGAACATAATTATATTCCCTTCCTTCCTCCTTCCCTCTCTCCCCTTCTCTCTCTCCCACCTTGCTTCATTCCTCCCTTTCTGTCTGTCTTTTTTTAAGTTCAGATAATATACTTTAAATTTACAGTACAGTCAAAAAGATTAATACGTCAACAAGTTAGCTTACCAAGTAAAAGGCAAAAAGATGCCCTAGTTTAGTGGGGATACAGAGAACGATTCATAAATAACTATGAGAAACACATAATCATAATACTTCAACTCCTACTTAAAGAATCTAATACAATTGCTTTTTTGCATATTCAATTTATTTGTGAATGACGCAGACCTTCTGGGATTTCTGTTGGTGATTTATGCTATCTTCAGAATGCAACCACTGACGTGATGCTTTCAAAGATTCTCTTTCTATTTCTACTAGAATAACACTTATCGATATACCTAGAATTTCACAGCTAGGATACTTACCTCCTCATCCATGTGTCTCCCCATGATTTCCAGCCCCCCTTGCAGTTAGGTGAATGTCATGACCGACATGGGATGAAGGGTTGGTAGAATAAATAACTGTCCCTGCCAAGATGAAGCACTTAAACCCTGGAGTACTTTCACAAAACAATGTTTCCTTGTGCACTGATGAGGATCCTTGTGCTGAGAAGATATTGTCACAGGGTACTTGCCCAGCTTCCTGAGGTATCACCAGGACAAACAAATCCTCTAACTTCCATTAGATTTTGTTTGGGTAAAAAGCAAGGAAAAAAATCTAAATTAAAAAAAGTGTCATTTGGGACTGGCTCCGTGGCGCAGTGGGTTAATCCTCCGCCTGCAGTGCTGGCATCCCATTTGGACACTGGTTCTAGTCCCGGCTGCTCCTCTTCCAATCCAGCTCTCTGCTGTGGCCTGCAAAAGCAGTAGAAGACGGCCCAAGTCCTTGGGCACTGACACCCACGTGGGAGACCTGGAAGAAGCTCCTGGCTCCTGGCTTCGGATCAGCGCAGTTCTGACCGGTGTGGCCATTTGGAGAGTTAACCAACGGAAGGAAGACCTTTCTCTCTGTCTCTTCCTCTCACTGTCTATAACTCTATCTCTCAAATAAATAAATAAAAAAAGTGTGATTGAAGTCACTGAGATTTCACAGTTGTCAGCTGGTCAACTGGTGGCCATTGAGCTTTAGTAATGAAAGTGTTTTGTGAGGTCAGCGCTGTGGCATAGTGGGTAAAGCCACCGCCCGCAGTGCCAGCATCCCATATTGATGCCAGTTCGAGTCCTAGCTGCTTAACTTCTAATCCAGCTTTCTGCTATGGCCTGGGAAAACAATGGAAGATGGCCCAAGTCCTTGGACCCCTGAACCCACCTGGAAGACCCAGAAGAAGTTCCTGACTCCTGGCCTCAGATCAGCGCAGTTCTGGCCATTGTGTCCATCTGGGAAGTGAACCAAGAGATGGAAAACCTCTCTCTCTCTCTCTCTCTCTCTCTCTCTCTCTCTGCCTCTGCCTCTCTGCAACTCTGCCTTTCAAATAAAATAAATAAATCATTAAAAATATGTTTTGCCCAAGTAATTCTATGATAATTTGATTAATTTTTTCATGTGTTACTCACTTTCTTCTAGGAGTAGGGAGGATCCAGAGAGCTACTACACTACAGAGTGGTCCCTTGACTTTTGGCCAGGGCAGCACCTCTGGAATGGTGTGTTCAGTCCACAGGACAGGTTGCAAGGCAAGGTCATTTCATGAGAATGGATGGCCTGGGCTACGCAAGCACAGACTAGGGTTGTGCAGTCCTGAAGCCTTTTCTGTATCACCCCAGAGGCAGCAGGTTAAAACCTTTCTTTTATAATTCTAGATGTGCACAGTTCACAAAAGAAAAATGATTCTCAGAAAGGTTGGTAGGTAACAGTTGCTTTGAAAATCCTTTTCAGGGAGAGTAACATATTGCTTCCGTCCAAACTCAATAAGTCACGGAATTTCTTTCCTTTCTGACATTTCATTGGGTTTGAGTAAGAATGAGGAAATTGACTGGGTTTGTGGATTATGTTACAGAATAATACTGCTGGTGTATCTTTGATAGAGTCATCCTTGAATGGGACTTAAATTTGGACCAGACACTTGGTCACAATGTGATCTATGGATAATTGCTGAATTACTTGAAACCTTGATTTCCTCAACCATGAAAATGGAAATAAAGATACATATTTCATGGGATCCTTTTGTAGGCTAAGTGGTAAAGAAAGACCACAAGAAATAAAACACTCAATGGCTGACAGCTTCTCCTCCTCCTCCTCCTATTCCTCCTCCTTCTTCTCTCTCTTTCTCTCTCTCTTAACTAGTGGATTGTTAATCTTACAATTTCTCTACCTAACTCACAGAGTTATTGTATGATGAAAAAAATGAAACCATGCAAATGGAAGCAATTTGTATTCTGTGTAATATTGTGCAAATATAGATTGTTAAGATACATGAACAGGAACTGGCATTGTGGCATAACTGGTAAAGTTGCTACATGCAATGCCAACAGCCCATAAGACTTCATTTCATGTCCCAACTGGTCTATTTCCAATCTAGCTATCTACTAATGGCCTTGGAAAAGCAGCAGAAGATGTCCACGTGTTTGGGACCCTGCAACCCACATGGGAGCCCAAGATGAAGTTCCTGGCTCCTGGCTTTGGCTTGGCCCATCCCTGATAATTGTGGCCACATGGGGAATGAAACACTGGGTGGAAGATCTCTCTCTCTCTCTCTCTTTCTCTATCTCTCCATCTATTTATCTCTCTCTCTGTAACTCTGACTTTGAAATAAATAAATCTTAAACAAGTATATGAATTCTGCAAAAGTTTTCATTTTAAAGTGAAGAGGGAAGATAAAATAGCTGATATTTGCAATGTAAAGGCTATAGGATAATGCTGAAATGTTTCAGAAGTTCCAGCTTTTGATGCTCTAGAACACAATTAGACAAGTACAAAGCTCAGGCCAAATACAGTCCTCCTGCTTTTTAAATGAAGTTTAATCAGGACATTGCCACTCAACGTGTGCATTTCTGTCTTGGATTTGGTTGCTTTCATCTTACCATGACAGAGCTGAGTAGTTGAAAATGATACTTCATGCTCTTCAAAGTCTACAATATCTACATTCTGACATCCTGAAGAAAGCATTTGCCAAGACTGCTTTGATAAATATACCAGTGAGACCTTGTACTTTCTTTTATTTCAGTTTTTAATTAAATTAGTTTTAATTGAGTTTATTTTCCAATCTTTAACATATTGTTGATTTCTGAAACCAGGTCAGAATTGGAAAGCAAATCTCAAAAATCAAATGATCTCACTTTATGTTGCTATATGGGCAAAATGTTGAAATCTTTACCTAATATATACTAAACTGATCTTCTGTATACAAAGAGAATTGAAAATGAATCTTTACATGAATGGAAGGGGAAAGGGAGCGGGAAAGGGGAGGGTTGCGGGCGGGAGGGAAGTTATGGGAGGGGGGAAGCCATTGTAACCCATAAGCTATACTTTGGAAATATATTCATTAAATAAAAGTTTAAAAAAAAATCAAATGATCAAAGTGGAAGTTCTCTCCCTTGTCTAAATAAGATCGGAGTTGGCAAACTCAAAAGGCTTCCACAGCCTTGGCAACCCATGACAAGAGCCTAGGGAGATTACTGATGCCATAAACGGGAGTGTCAATTGTTAAGTAAACAACAGGAGTCACTGTGCACTTACTCTCCATGTAGGATCTCTGTCCTTAATGTGTTGTACAATGTAAGTTAATACTATAACTAGTACTCAAACAGTACTTTATGCTTTGTCTTTCTGTGTGGGTACAAACTGTTGAAATCTTTACTTAATATTTACTAAATTGATTTTCTGTATATAAAGAGAATTGAAAATGAATCTTGATGTGAATGGAAGGGGAGAGGGAGTGGGAGTTGGGAGGGTTGCGGGCGGGAGGGAGGTTATGGGGGGGGGGGAGCCATTGTAATCCAAAAGCTGTACTTTGGAAATTTATATTTATTAAATAAAAGTTAAAAAAATAAAATGGTACATAAAATAAGAAAAATCAATTGATGAGTATATCAATAATCCATCAACAATCTATGAGATTTGATTTAATTTTTTAATATTAGGAAAATAGAAATAATTTTTCCTAATACATTTAATAGGTTTATGCACCAAATCTATCCTGGTTACTGTACTAAGATCTGGACAAATAGTGGTTATTTTTCTCCTTTATACAGCATATATTCTCCCTGAATGTCTAGTCAGTATTTAATCACATAAATAAATTAGGTAACTTTGGTAGTAATCTATGGTTTGAACAAAACAAAGCAAACTAAAATCATAGATAGTGCTTGGGGAGGATACACAGAGTTTTACTAGAAAATGTTGCCTACATTTATCAAGTGACTACCAGTCAGAAAATGTTCTATCCAGTTTATACCCATGAATTCATTGAATGCAGTCAACAACCATATGGGGTAAAAAAATTAAACCTATTTTTGCAGATGAAGAAACTGTGTGAAAGGCAAGGTCAGTAACTGCTTAAAGCAGCCAAAGCTAACTTGTGGTAAAAGTTAGGATTTGCATTTAGGACATCCAGACTCAGAGTTTCAGCTATCCACCATTCCTCCACGGGGTCTGGGAGCCTTCGCTGTGCTTCACTAGATGGTAAGCTAGATTGAGTCATAAACTCCTGGGGAGGAGAGCTCTGTGTGGAAAAGATATGCCAACAATATACAGACCTGGGCACTGAAATGCATTTGACCTGTTTGACAATCAAAATGATAGTGTGACCTTACAGTAAATATGAGGGACATAGTAGGAAATGATGCGAGACTATTTTTGGCATACATAGCATGGAAACAATTTGTATTTATTCTAAGCACCATTTGTTGAAGGGACTGTCTTTGCTCCAGGAATTCATTTTAGCTCCTTTTTAAAATATAAGTTTGTTGTAGATGCATGGACTGATTTCTGGAGTTTCCATTCTGTTCTATTTGTCTACACGTCTGTTTTTGTGTCAGTAACAAGTTGTTTTGATGATAACTGCTATGTACTATATCTCGAAATCTGGTATTGTGATGCCTCAGGCTTTGTTTTTGTTCTATAAGTTTGCTTTAGCTATTCAAAGTCTCTTGTATTTTCATATGAATTTTAGCAATTTAGAACATTAGTTTTTCTAGAACTGAGAAGAATGTCCTTGGTATTATAATTGGGATCACATTGAATCTGTAAATTACATACATAAAAATTACATACAATAATATGAACATTTTGAAAATATTGATTCATCCAATCCACAACCATGGAATATTTTCCCAATATTTTGTGTTTTTTTTTCTATTTCAATCTTTAATGTTTTGCAATTTTCATCATAGAGATCTTTGACATCCTTGATTACATTTATCCAAAATTTATTTTGTGTAGCTATTGGAAATGGGATTGATCGTGGAATTCTTTATAAGCCATGGCATTGTCTGTGAATACAAAGGCTGCTGACTTTCATGTGTTAATTTTATATACTGCCAACTTGCCAAACTCTTTTATAAATTCCAATATTCTCTTAATCAAGTCTTTTGGCTCCCTTATATAATCTCATGCTATCTACAAATAGGGATAGTTTGACTTTCCCCTTTTCAATTTGTATCCTTTTGACTTATTTTCTTTTTATATTTTATTTTTTTCGTTTTTATATTTTCTTAAATTTTTTTTTGTTATCTTTATTTTTGTATTAAGGAAAGAGATCCCACATGAGAAGTAAGTACACAGTGACTCCTGTTGTTGACTTAACAAATTGACACTCTTGTTCATGGCGTCAGTAATCTCCCTAGGCTCTAGTCATGAGTTGCCAAGGCTATGGAAGCCTTTTGAGTTTGCCGACTTCAATCTTATTTCGACAGGGTCATAGTCAAAGTGGAAGCTCTCTCCTCCCTTCAGAGAAAGGTACCTCCTTCTTTGATGACCTGTTCTTTCCACTGGGATCTCACTCATGGAGATCATTAGGTGGTGTTTTTTTTTTTTTTTTTTTTTTTTTTTTTTTTTTTTTTTTTTTTGCCAGAGTGTCTTGGCTTTTCATGCCTGAAATGCTCTCATGGGCTTTTCAGCTGGATCCACATGCCTTAAGGGCTGATTCTGAGGCCAGAGTGATGTTTAGGACATCCGCCATTCTATGAGTCTGCTGTGTATCTCGCTTCCCATGTTGGATCGTTCTCTCCCTTTTTTATTCTATCTGTTAGTATTAGCAGACACTAGTCTTGTTTATATGATCCCTTTGGCTCTTAGTCCTGTCATTATGACCAATTGTGAACAGAAATTGATCACTTGGACTATTGAGATGACATTGGTACATGCCACCTTGATGGTATTGAATTGGAATCCCCTGGTATGTTTCTAACTCTACCGTTTGGGGCAAGTCAGCTTGAGCATATTCCAAATTTCACATCTCTTCCCTCTCTTATTCCCACTCTTATATTTAACAGTGATCACTTTTCAGTTAAGTTTCAACACTTAATAATAACTGTGTATTGATTACAGTATTCAACCAAAAGTATTACGTAGAACAAACAAAAATACTAAGAGGGATAACGTATTAAGTTGTTCTTCAACAGTCAGGGCAAGGGCTGATCAAGTCACTGTTTCTCAGTAAGCAAATTGGATATAGAAGGAACATTCCTCAGTACAATCAAAGCAATTTATGAAAAACCCACGGCCAGCATCCTATTGAATGGGGAAAAGTTGGAAGCATTTCCACTGAGATCTGGTACCAGACAGGGATGCCCACTCTCACCACTGCTATTCAATATAGTTCTGGAAGTTTTAGCCAGAGCTATTAGGCAAGAAAAAGAAATTAAAGGGATACAAATTGGGAAGGAAAAACTCAAACTATCCCTCTTTGCAGATGATATGATTCTTTATTTAGGGGATCCAAAGAACTCTACTAAGAGACTATTGGAACTCATCGAAGAGTTTGGCAAAGTAGCAGGATATAAAATCAATGCACAAAAATCAACAGCCTTTGTATACACAGGCAATGCCAATGCTGAGGAAGAACTTCTAAGATCAATCGCATTCACAATAGCTACAAAAGCAATCAAATACCTTGGAATAAGCTTAACCAATGACGTTAAAGATATTTATGCTGAAAATTACAAAACCTTAAAGAAAAAAATAGAAGAGGATACCAAAAAATCTAAAAATCTTCCATGCTGATGGATTGGAAGAATCAATATCATCAAAATGTCCATTCTCCCAAAAGCAATTTATAGATTCAGTGCAATACCATTCATTGCAATACACTGCAATACAAATGTATTGTTGGATCAATTACATTAGTATTTGGTTGAGGATATTTGCATCTCTGTTCATTAGGATTATTGGTCTATAGTTCATTTTTTTTTGTTTTATCTTTTTTTTTTCTGGTTTAGGAATTAGGGTGATGCTGGCTTCTAATAAAGGATTCTAATAAAGGATTCCCTCCACTTCAATTGTTTTGAGTAGCTTGCAAAGAATTGCAATTAGTTCTTTGAATGTCTGATAGAACTCAGCAGTGAAGCCATTTGATCCTGTTTTTTGTTGTTGTTGTTGTTGTTGTTGGGGGAGGGGTCTTTATTACTGAATCAATCTCTATCTTGGTTATTGGTCTGTTTGTGTTTTCTAGGTCTTCATGACTCAATTTTGAAAGATTGTGTGCGTTCAGGATCTACCCATTTCTTTTCAGTTTCTCTATTTGGCATACAGCTCTTTATAGTAATTCTGATGATTCTTTTTATTTTTGTGGTGTCTGTTCTTACATTTTCTTTTTCATCTCTGAGTTAATTTGGATCTTCTTTTTTCTCTTGTTTACTTGGACCAATGGTGTATTGATTTATTTCCATTTTCAAAAATCAGCTCTTCATATGAATGATGTCACTGATCTTTTTGTAATTTTTGTTGCATTTTTTAAGATTTCTTCTGTTATTTTAATTATTTCTTCCTTCCTACTAATTTTTTTTTACTGTTGTTATCCTAATCCTTGAGATAAATTTATTTGGTGCCTTTCCAATTTCTTCATTAGGTACCAATTGTTCTAAGCTTCCCTCTTAAAACTGCTTTAACACTTTACATAATGCCTTTTTTGCCTCTTTTAACAGTTTTTGGGTTATAGTTTTATTTTGTGTGATATTAGGGTGGCTGCACTATTTTTGTGTTTCTGTTTGTAGCCCATACTTAAACATCTTTTTAAAGCCTGAATGAGTGGTGACATATTCTTTCAACTTACACTTGTTAAGGAATACTTTATTTCCCTTTCATTTATAAATGAGAGCTTTGCAGGGTACAGTATTCTGGGTTGACATTTTTTTTTCTTTTGAGACTTGGACTATGGGGCCAGCACTGTGGCATAGCACGTAGAGCCACTGCCTGCTGTGCCAGCATCCCATAAGGACGCCAGTTTGAGTCCCAGCTGCTCCGTTTCTAATCCAGCTCTCTGATATAGCCTGGAAAAGTAGAAGATGGCCTAAGTCTTTGGGTCCCTGCACCCTTGTGGGAGACCTGGAAGAGGCTCCTGGCTCTTGGCTTCAGATCAGCACAGCTCCAGCCATTGTGGCCATCTGTGGAGTGAACCAGCAGATGTGAGTCCTCTCTCTACCTCTCTGTGGCTCTTCCTTTCAAATAAATAAATAATTTTTAAAAAGACTTGGACTATGTCTCTCCATGCTCCTGTTGTCTGTAGAGTTTTGATGAGAATTCAGCTGTGAATCTAACTGGAGATCTTTTGAAAGCAATACGGAAGCTCTCTCATGCACATTTTGGAATCATTTATTTTACTGTGGAAAGTTTGACTAGAATGTGTCATAGTGAATATTTTTTCTCGGCATGTCTAATAGGAGTTACACATGCTTCCTGAACTTTGAGGTCCCTTTCTTTCTCAAAATTACGGATGTTTTCTGTAATTATTTCATTGAATAGGCCTTCTTATTCATGCTCTCTTTCTACTCTTTCAGGAAGTCCAAAGATTTGTATGTTGGATGGTTGATAGTATCCCATTAATCTCCAATATTGTTTTCAATTTTTTAACTTCTTCCCTCCCTTTTTTTTATCTGACTGAATAATTTCCAAAGATTCGTCTTCTAGCACAGATACAATTTCTTTTGCCTTATCAAGTCTTTTAGTAAGGCTTTTCACCACATTTTTCTTTGATCTATTGAATTATTCATTTCTAATAATTCTTATACTTCTCTTTATAATTCAATTTCATGGGAAAATATTTTATTTTATTTTATTTTAATTTCACAGGTAGAGTTACAGACAGAGAGAGGGAGAGACAGAGAGAAAGGTCTTCCATCCACTGGTTCATTCTCCAAATGGCAGCAATGGCCAGAACTGGGCTGATCTGAAGCTAAGAACCAGAAGCTCCTTCTGGGTTTCTTAAGTGAGTGCAGGGACCTAAGTTCTTGGGCCATCATCTACTGCTTTCCCTGGCCATAGCAGAGAGCTGAATTGGAGGAATAGCAGCTGGGACACAAACTGGCAACCAAATGGGGTGCTGGCACCACAGATGGAGTCTTAGCTCACTATGTCACAGTGCCAGCCCTGCATGGGAAACACTTTCATTCATGTCATGTATGAATTTAATTTATTTGTTGATATGCTTCTGATGGCTTCTTGGTAATCCTATGATTAATCTTTTGAATTCCACTTCAGGCGTCTCATCAATCTCTTCATCTTCCCATTCTAATTTTGAAGTGTTTTTGGGGGGAATTGTGTTATCTTCCTTATTCGTATTTCTTATATTTCTGCATTTATATTTAGGCATTTGTGGAGATACTTGTTGACTTTTCGCTCTGATAGCTTTTATCTATGGACTGTCCCTATGTGCCTTGGTGGAATGTGTGCTCTTTTTTTGAATACTCAGAAGTGTGTACTGGGTGTGGCCAGGGAGCTCTGGTCAGTGACCTTAAGGGGCGAGTATCCAGGTGACACTCAAGTTGGGTGTAGTAGATGTGATCTTGTTAACAGAAGGGCGGTCTGGTCACTGCTGTTGATGTGGTCACACCCTCACCTCCTCTCTTCCAAGGTGAGCAATGCCTGGTGTTAGCCCTCAGTGGGAACAATACTCATCTGTGCTGCTGTATGATTCGCATGAAGGATCTGTACAGTCCTCACTGTGAGCTGGGATCCCACTGCAATGACCCACCCCAGGCAATCGGGGAGCACGTGGAGCCCCTCACAGAGCCCTGGCTACACCCTGTGCACCCTTGTGCATTCACAGAGTCTCCAGTCTCAGCACATACGGCTCCTGGTCACGGGGTGCAGAGGACCTGCTCTGCCCGCTAGCCTGTCTGGCTCACAGAGACTTAGATGTTCCTAGAACCAGCTGCCTGTGCAGATTTTGTCTGGAAGTTTTGTGTCCCATAGCCTGTGGTAGGTTGGGAAGCTTGGGATGCCTCACTGTCCTATGTGGGTACCCGTATCCCTGCCAGTCTTCCCCGCTGTTAGAATCTCTGGATCACATGTATACACCAGAGCCTTTGCTGGATGTTGCCTTCTCCCTGCCTGTTGCACCAAAGCTGCTGCTGCCAGTGCTGGTGAGAAGATGACGTCTTATCTCAGCTCATTGTCGTGTGCACCCACAAGGGTGTCCCAGGCTGTAGCTTATGCACAAATTGGCTCCTGCTCTCTCTTAGCCATTTGCTGGGAGCCATTGTAGGGATGGTAGGGTGGGAGAAACTCTCCGCCCCCTTTTTTTTTACTGGATCCATTGGTACCCTTTCCTCCTACGGCTCCAGGCTGGCCTCTGCCATGCTCTCCCTCCAGCTATATCAGCAGTGGCAGGAGTTGCCACGGTCTGACCTTACTCAATCTCTAAAGCTTGTGCTTTCTCCAGCTCTTGGCTGCTGGAGTTGTGGGCTGTGTCCATGTTTGTGCTGTGAATCCTCCTCTTGCACACAGATCCACAGCATTCTTCCTTCCTTAGAATTTCCATTGTGGTTTTCTCTGTAACTCTTCCCCTGAGTGCACTTCCTACTTTTTTTAAAACTAGTTGTCCCTAGCCTAGTTGTCCCTATTCTGCCATCTTGGAATTGAATCGTTTGAAAGATTCCCTTTAATTTTTGCAGAAATATAATTTCAGTTTATAATCACAGGCTTAATGCACTACTAGTCATAATGTCCATCAAGCAACAAGTACAAAGAGCACAATTCCACTGGAATAAAGCTAAGGGCTGTAAGCAATGATCAAATCATAAGATGTCAGTTTCATTCTTATACTTTCTTGTCTTCCATATTAACTACCACATACCAGAGGAAACATGATATTTGTCTTTTTGGGACTGGCTTAGTTCACTATGCATAATGGTTTCCAATTGTATTAAAAGGAGCTCTACTACTGCTACTGGGAAGTGGGCTACAGGAGATAAGTGTAGAAGCAAGATGTAGAAAAGAATGCCAATTGTCTATCCAGCAACCATTCCTTTTTTCTGTTTTTTTTTTTTCTTTTTTTCTACCATAACTCCAATTTATTCAGCTTGCAGTGCACACAGGGCCTCCCTCAAAATGTGGAACAATCATGGCTGAATTCTCCACTTTGGGCTCTGGGCCCTGGAGAAAATCTCTATCTATGGAAGTGGTGCAATAGGCAGCCCATTCTCTTCTCCTCTTCCTTTTCCTTCTCAGACCTGGGGGTAAAAGATGGAGATGGGGGCTGGTGCTGTGACTCAGCAGATTAACGCCCTGGCCTGAAGCACCAGCATCCCATGTGGGCACCGGTTCGAGATCCAGCTGCCCCACTTCCAATCCAGCTCTCTACTATGGCCTGGGAAGCCAGTAGAGAATGGCCCAAGTCCTTGGGCCCCTGCACCCGTGTGGAAGACTGGAAGGGGCTCCTGGCTTCTGGCTTGGGATCTGTGCAGCTCTGGCTATTGCACCAATTGGGAAGTGAACCATTGGAAGGAAGACCTCTCTCCCTTTTCCTCTCCCTCTCCCTCTCCCTCTCCCTCTCTCTCTCTCTCTCAGCCTCTGCCTCTCTGTGTGTAACTCTGACTTTCAAATAAATAAATAAATCTAAAAAAAAGATGGAGATGAAAAAAATGAAAGAAAACAAATGAAATCTATGAGGCTGTCTGGATGATGGAAGCCACAGTGTAAAGATGTCTAAGAGGGAGGGTCCAGGGACTATGGATTGAACAAGAACTGGACCACTAAATTTTAATTTCATGAAAGAAAAATCAGATCCAATTTAATTACAATCACTCTTATTTGACTTATTTTTCAATATATAGCTAAGCTGATTCCATAAATTGAAAATAGAGGGAAGAGAGAGGGTCATCAAAGTAGTGTAAGCACAAAACATTGGTAGTTATTCCCAGTGTTACCTGCCAAGCTGGCCAGCCAACACAATATTAGCACACAATATTAGAACACAATCCATAAATATTTACTTGCAAGCAATATTAAATGAATAAGTAAATGCAGGAGTTAAATGTTTTACTAAATTCATAATCTAAGTAGTTAAGATACTATAAAATTATAGTTCACTGGGATTGCACTCATGATAGAATAAGTATAATAAAATATTGATATATGAAAAGAAAATAGTTTTGTCTATCATGTGTTAATGTTTTCCGGTTAGTTTATTTGTAACCAGTAAAAAATAAATAAATTTTGCTTTTTAAAGTGTCATTAAGTCATAGGTGCATTTGAAAGGGAAAGTAAACTTAATCCGTTTAAAAGTTCCAAGTATAGGCAGCTTTCAGGGACACATCAATATTTATATCCCATCAGATGGTTGGAACTCCACTTCTTTTCCCTGAACTTGAAGGAGACAAAGTCTTTAAGCTTTTCCTTCTCTCAATCCTTACTGCTTTACATATGCCACGTTTGCTAGATTGAAACTCATGGTGGGTACATTAAAGGTTTTTTAATCCCCAGTTTTGTGAGATCAATGTAATCTCCCTCCTATGTCTGCTTTATACATTAGAGGATTCTATGAACCCAGAGAAATTCAATACCAGTGGGGGCTGACGCACTGGATAATTTAAAGCTGCAGCCACCTGACAGCTGATCCTTCAGTGATTCCACTTCTACTGACAGAAGTAAAAGAAAACGCTGAAGTTGTCAGTCTGCTTCTATTTTTTATGAGTGAATTTTGTACTTTTTGGAGCTATGGGATGGAGGTGCATCATGGGAATGAACTTCATGTGCCAATCTACAAAGCAATCCTTGCTTCTCTTGTGAAAGGAATAATGTGTGTGTGTGTGTGTGGGGGGTGTTTTTCACCGGAGGATGGCAGAGTGCCTCATTAAAATTTTTTTTTTTTTTTTTTTTAAAGCTCCAGGGCCCCCTGTAGAAGGAAGATGGTCAGCTGCTATTTCATCAACATGGGGAAACCGGGCAAAAAAGAGGCCAAGTGATGAGATTCTAGTTCCCCAAATTGGCAAGCTCCATATGCTGTCTGCCCTGATTTTGTAACTGAGGTCAATTGTGCCATGGAGCATTCGGGTACCTTAACCACCAATTGGATGCACAAAGGGGAAATACCGCATGGCAGGTTTCTCAGCATCAACCGTATTGACGTTTTGGGCCAAATGCTCCTTTATTGTGAGGTGATGGAGGGAGTTGTCTTGTGCACTATACTATGTTTAACAGCATGGAATTTCTGGCATCTATCCACAGATACCAATATGATTCTATTATTGTGGCTAGTAAATAAATATATGTAGACATTGTCAAATGCATAGTGGGAACACCATGCCCACCTTTCCTCCACTGAGAACCACTATGTTTATGTAAGTGGAAAAGTAGTCCATAAGATATCAGAGCTCTAGAATTGGCACTTTATAGGAGCATCCTGCTTGGTTTATAGAATGTCCCAAGTTAAGATGAAAATGCAAGCTTGATTTAAGCAAACAATGGAATTAAACAAAGGATTCAGAGCCCCAGAAGTTTAGAGTTAGCAAGCAGACTAAAGCAATCAGAATGGGCAATAGTGATTTCATTTGATTGATCCATGCATTCAGCCCAAGTGGAGGTGAGTAGGCCGATGATGATGAGGTCTAAGTTCCTGCCTCACCGAGCAGACTGGGATAAAGAAGAACATGTCAGGTAAGAAATGAGATCAGACTCATGGCATAGAATGAACCAACCATGCAGGATGGGAACTTCCCCTCTCACTTCCAGATTTTGTCAGGTAATTACTTCTGAGCTGAAAGTACCCCACTGAGAGGTCCTGGGTAGTGGATGTCCCGAGGCTGTTAGCCAAAGGCATCAACGATTACTGCAGAGACTAGGGCGAGCACAAGTGGCCACTGATCGTGACTTCACCCCTTTCATATTACACTGACTCATTGCCAATTACTAATTTATCCGTGAGTCTACATCAGATCAATATCTAACTATAATTACCGGGAGACATAATAATTTCATAAATTTAAAGGTCATTTAATAACTTTTTAAATAGCAACAGTAAGAGGCAGAACTATCATTGATCTTATCACCTAGTATTTAAAGAAAGGCTTCCCCCTTGGGAACGGACAATTCTTTCTGCTCTTTGGGAGATCTCTTTGAACAGTGCTAAGATTATTTTTTTCCATAGCCAAATATTCTCGAATCAGTTTTGAATGGGATAAGGTAATTCTTAGGATGGCTTCTTATTCACTAATGCATCCATCTATCCATCCATCCATCCATCTTATTAATTAAACTACAAATATCTTGTGAGCATTTATTTCTGTTAAACACACATATAAACACAGAACATACAGACATAAATAAAGGTTATACTTTACTTCACCATAATAAAATCTTAAAATATGGTAATTGTGATATTATAAAATATGCCACTTGCAAATCTCACATGTCTTGGTAAGGACATGGTAATTCACTTAAAACTTGAATTACTGCTGTTTTGCCAGATAAAACATGGATATTTGGTTTAAAAATCAGATGCAGAAGGGATTAAAGGTGTGAGAATGAAAGTCATATTCAGAGAACAGGAATACAAATGGGCAGGAGTGACTGAATATCTACCATGGGCCCACTGAGGAAGGCAGGCTTTGCCTTTTCAGTGGAGGACTTTCAAAGCCGTGGAGTGACTTGGCTAGATTTGTGTTGTAGGAAGATCAGTCTGTGGCAGTGTGGAAGATAGATTAGACCTGAGAGAGATTAGAGGCAGTGAGACCGAGAGAGAGCGATTAGCAGGCTATTGCAGTAGGCTGTGTGACAAATGATGATGGCCTGAACGGAAGCAGTAGAATGGGATCGAGTGAAGAGATCGGCCTACGGTTAGGTGAAGGGAGTAAATGGACTTGGTGGCATAATTGACTGTATTTAATTATGCTGGGAACTGCAAAATCAAATGCTGACATCCACAGTGTTTGCCGTTAAGAGAGCCCAGAGCACCCAAGGGCAGCCCCACAGTTGGCATCAGCCTCAATTCATGGATGTTCTTTTACCACTGTAATTAACCACTTGGGACTTTTCCGAGTTTTTCTCTCTGATCTGTTGTGATCCTCTAATTACTTTTTGGCTATTCATTCTTTATTTTGCCTCAATTTCTATGTCATATATGTACTTGGGCTTTCTTAACTTTGACTCAGGATGTTGTTTTCAGTTTTCTTGAAGCCACCCAATCTTTCCTTCTTGACAGTCTAGTGATGGGACCATTGATTTCACCATAGCTTCCAGAACTCATCCCCTAATATAAAGAAAGCTTATCTACCCAGACAGAATTATGGGGAGCTTTGAGAGCTGGATTAACAGAGATCCTTTACACGGAGGAAAACACAGTTGCAGACCTCTAGTACCAGTTGCAGATTCTTTTTTCTTGGGAGCTCAAAACCGAATAGAGGACAAAATTGCAAATAGTAGTGTTCTCACATTTGATACTTAGTCATTGACATCTTGAGCGTGAATATAATAACTTGGGAGAGTAATGGATTGAATAAGAAAAGATCGAAGATATATTCGGGAGATTACTGACACCATAAACACTAGTGTCAAATTGTTAACAACAGGAGTCACTGTGTACTTACTTCTCATGTGGGATCTGTCCTTAAAGTGTTGTCCAATGTGAAGTAGTGCTATAACTAGTACTGAAACAGTATTTTACACTTTGTGTTTCTGTGTGGGTGCAAACTGATGAAATCTTTACTTAATATATACTAAATTGATCTTCTGTATATAAAGATAATTGAAAATGAATCTTGATGTGAATGGAATGCGAGAGGGAGCGGGAGATGGGAGGGGTGTGAATGGGAGGGAAGTTTGGGGTGGGGGAAGCCATTGTAATTCATAAACTGTACTTTGGAAATTTATATTTACTAAATAAAAAATAAATTAAAAAAAAGAAACAGAGCATTTTAGGACTGAACAAAGAGGTATAGTAAAATGAAGGAAAATGAGGAAATCTGTAATAGAGTTATGAAGAGATTACATAGAGGACACGAGGAGAAGGAAATCTTTAAAAGGTGGGCTATAATTTTAATGATCTGTGATTATTTTAGATTCAGTGGAGATGAGTGAACTGGGCGTCTTTTCATCTGATTATTATTTACCGACCTCACCTATATTCCAACTGAAGTATGGAGCTTTGAGTTTTTACTTGATTAACTCTCTGTTTAGTGGAGTATTAAGACTTTGACTATAATGTAAATTAAATGTTATTTCAAAAATTGAAAAGAAAGAGAGAAAGAAAATCGAAGAAATGAAAGGGGAAGGAGGGAAGGAAGAAGTGTATGCTTTGTGTTCTATTCAATATTCTTTCCACAAAAATTGTTAATTAAAAATTAAGACTTATTTTAAAAAATGGAGCTAGATGGAGTGAAGAAAACAGTGAAATATAGATAGGATCAAAATATAGAAGAAAGTATAGAACAAAAGAGCAATTTAATCTTATTGATTAATACTTGGTACTTAGAAAGTTCTTGCAAAATGAAATTAAAAGATAAATTTATTTAACAACTGCTGAAGATATGAAGTTTTAATATTTTTGTCACTATGTACAGCATTAGAATAAAAATCACCTTGAATAATCAGGTGGCACAAAAACAAGTTCATAGGAGGTTGCTTAGCACACATATACAAGGGCACTGGGATGGTATGATGAGTCTTCAGAAAGATAGATTTAACTTGATGCAAATAATTTTTGACATCTGTGCATATGAGGAGCCTTCAATAAGTTCATGGGAAATACATATTATGAAAAGCTATGCATTGATTTCAACATTTTTTTCTTCAGAATAATCTTGTTTTCATCCCATGGTTATTTTTTCCTTGTATATTTGGTGTATTTGAATTGTAGCCACAGAGGATGTAAAAGATTAGAAGCCTGTAGCTAGAAAATGGGGCTGGGGGATTTTAAAGATGAAGAGTGTCCAGTGATAATGTGAGCCTTAAGAACCCTCTCTTAAAGTAAAAATAAATTATGTTGGGTTAAGAGGTCAGGAAACATTGACATTGGACATCAGTGGAGTTAATCTGTTGACCATGTAGAGCTGAAATTGTCCTAATGATGGAAGGAGCGAAGTTGGCAAAGAAGCAGTTGCTCTTTAGGAATTAGGCACCTGAGTAACAAAAGCACAGTCCTCACTCTGTCACTTACAGATATCTGGGGAGTTAACCTTACTCTCTCAGTGTTGAAAAATGAGAGCACTTGCCGGCGCTGTGGCTTACTTGGCTAATCCTCCGCCTGCGGTGATGGCACCCGGGTTCTAGTCCCGATTGGGGCGCGGGTTCTAGTCCCGGTTGCTCCTCTTCCAGTCCAGCTCTCTGCTGTGGCCCGGGAGTGCAGTGGAGGATGGCCCAAGTGCTTGGGCCCTGCACCTGCACGGGAGACTGGGAGAAAGCACCCGACTCCTGGCTTCGGATTGGCGAAGCGCCGGCCATAGCGGCCATTAGGGGAGTGAACCAACGGAAAGAAGACCTTTCTCTCTTTCTCTCTCTCATTGCCTATAACTCTACCTGACTAATAATAAAAAAAGAAAAGAAAAATGAGAGCACCAAGAATAGCAGAGAAGAAAGTTTTCATTTTATGCTTTGTGCTCTTAATCAAATTTAAGATTTAATCAAATCACTATTACCAGTTAATCTTTTGCTAAACTTTTTTTGCAATTCTTTAATAAGTTCTATATAAACCTGGAAACATACATTTCCTTCATTTATAAGTGATTTGCAGCTCTCTTAATTTCACTTTAGGTTACAATGGTTACAATGATTAAACCAGGATGGTTTACTTCAGTGGAAAGTTGGAAAATCTCACTCCATTTTTGTTGCCCATGCCCTGTTTATTTTGAAGTACAGACTAATAAAATAGATTAACATTGCTCATGTAATGGATCATTATTAACCAAGGCTGCTGTGTTAAGTCAGTTACAATCACATTTCAACATACCTTCAATTAGTGGTTTTACTATCAGGGATTTACACTAAGTCCAATTACTGTAAAGGAATACAGTCTCTGTAGTTTTAATTACAGTGCCTCCTACTATTATCAGAGAAGATGTGATTTCTCTATTGGATGACAGGAACATAAAAGCATTTTTATTTTTTCTGTAATGGAATCAAAAAAGGAAAATGTTGAAACCAGTAACAAAAATCCATGAGTGGCCCTAAATGGAGTACCCTATATTGCAAAAGAATGAATCCCAAATGATCTGCTGCTGCAGTCTGTGTTGCAGATCAGCCAGTTACTGCCTGTTGTGTGCTATTGTTTAGGACTGGAAAAGCAATTTTAAATTGTTGCTTTTTCCTCCTCCTCCTCCTCTTTCTTGTTCTTCTTCTTCATCATCATGATCATCATCATCATCTGTTAATTTCTTCTGGAAGTCATTTCCTGACAGAGGAACTAATTTTTTTTCATTTATTAAACTTTTATTTAATGAATATAAATTTCCAAAGTACAGCTTATGGGTTACAATGGCTTCCCCCCTCCCATAACTTCCCTCCCACCTGCAACCCTCCCCTTTCCCGCTCCTTCTACCCTTCCATTCACATCAAGATTCATTTTCAATTCTCTTTATATACAGAAGATCAGTTTAGTATATATTAGGTAAAGATTTCAACAATTTGCCCCCATATAGCAACACGAAATGAAAAAATACTGTTGGAGTACTAGTTATAGCATTAAATAACAGTGTACAGCACATTAAAGACAGAGATCCTACATAATATTTTTTTAAAAAATTAATTAATTTTCTATGCCATTTCCAATTTAACACCAGTTTTTTTTTCATTTCCAATTCTCTTTATATACAGAAGATCGATTCAGTATATAATTAGTAAAGATCTCATCAGTTTGCACCCACACAGAGATACAAAGTGTAAAAATACTGTTTCAGTACTAGTTATAGCATCACTGCTCATTAGACAACACATTAAGTACAGATCCCACATGAGAACTAAATGAAAGATCTCTGTGAGTGAGATCCCAGTGGAAAGAACGGGGCCATCAAAGAAGGAGGTACCTTTCTCTGAAGGGAGGAGAGAACTTCCACTTTGACTATGACCCTATCGGAATAAGATCAAAGTCAGCGAACTCTAAAGGCTTCCATAGCCCTGGCAACTCATGACTAGAGCCTAGGGAGATTACTGATGCCATGAACAGGAGTGTCAAATTGTTAAGTCAGCAACAGGAGTCACTGTGTACTTACATCCCATGTGGGATCAGTCCTTAATGTGTTGTCTAATGTGCAGAGGAACTAATATTAACACTAATCTCAAGAAATAGCATATTAAATTTTATTTGGCAAGCAGCACTTCTAATAGGACCGAAGTTTTATCTTTTACATTTGGGGATCACATTAATAACACTTTTCCTTGAGCAAAGAAGATGCTCTTAATCTCCAACCTATTGACACTGCTGATGTTGCCCTTTGAGTTCATTTTGTCTTTGGAGTTCATCCTTGCTATTGTTTTCATTTTTAAAATTCAATCCTATTCAATATATTTTTGGAAAGGCATTATGTAGATCATTTTTATAACCACTCTTGAATAAAATGTTTATTCAGTTTTTTAAAAGTCTCTGCCATGATTGACTGGGTTGTATGAAAATGAAGCCAGTTCATGAATTAACAAAAATAAGGGTAAGTTTAGAGTTCCATTTTTATTATATTATTTCAAAAGGAAACAGGGATAAAAGCATATTTGGGCTTGATAAGTAAATATAATAAAATTTCAATTTCAAATCCACATAACACCCAATGGAGAGAGTGGCAATAATTAATCCTGGGCAACAGGGGTAAACCAGTACTGTCCTAGTCACCTGCTTTTCTGCTTATCACCCCATTTCATGTTATTTTACAGTTGTTTATTAAATTGCCTTTTCTGTTTTTGGTGGATGGTAAATTGCAAATAACTTGAAAGTGCTGTTATTTGTCTCCACTCTCTTTGTATCTTACATAGTGATTTTCATATAATACACGGTAAACAAATCTTTTCTCAATAAATGATGAATGTTTGAAATGGTTATCATCATCCTCTACCAGTATTTAATCAATATGTCACCTTCAGATTCACATGGGTTAGAGGAGACTCTTTCAATAGCTGTGCTATTTTTGGTGAATGATAATTATTTCAGAAATCCAATGACCCTCCAGAACTCTGTCCTAATTCTTTATCTCAAGTTCATTTAAAAATAACATTTCTGTGCTTTGCGGCCTGTAATTAGATATTTGTGGAAGTTGACTTTTAGTTTTAAAGTATATGAGTCACATCCCAACCCACCAGTTTACACAAAATCAATCTTTGTAATCTCTGAGAGATTTTCATTATCTTCTTTCACCTATAACTAATTCAATTTGCAGAAAAATTACAAGTGAAGAAAAACTTATTTTTAATTACCTAAGGATATTTCATGGAAACCTAATATTTTCAAAGGAAGCTATATTTTATATATTACTTAAGTCAATCATTCTGGATGAGTAATATAAGATCGTAAAAGTTAGAATTACCGTTCGGCTCACCTCACGTTCCCAACACTGGTGCGTAGATTCCGCCGCTGGAGCCCCGAGCTGTGGGCTCCCATGCCCTCCACGCAGGTCCACTGTGAATCACTAGTTCCGGAAGAGTTTCCTCTGTTGTTTCTTCCCCAACTCTTCCTTGAACCTTCAGTATCTCCACTTTTATTAAAATGTCTCTTCCCGGACTATCAGTGCGCTCCCTTCGTATTCCGCCATCTTGCTGCTGAGTTTAGATTTCCTTGCATTGCATTAGGGAGGGGGTATTTTCATATCAAAGTTGTTCCTGAAAGCACAGAAAGCAAGAAGTTAGCCTTGGTTACGTGACATATATCTTTGGTTTCTGGAGTCATAAGTTCCAGATCAACATCCAAACACTATAGTTACTGTAATACGACCTTAGTCAAGTGTCTCCAACTAGTGTTTCAGAGGTAAAAATGGATTTCCCTGAATGTTAACAATTAGTATGTTTGAGATGTCATTATTATGAATTGTCAATGGTACATGTCCTGTACTATTAGATTTTTACCAGTAAAAGCTAAAAAGAAGCAAGTTGTGAAATAAGTGTTTAAATTCCTTTAAAATGCAGATGTGTATGAATCCTGAACTTAATTTACACTTGCTTCCTGCACTGTCTCTGATGAAGTCATTTAACACCATGGATTCTGCCTCCTCACTAGAGCCATAGAGGTAAAATGCTTCCTTTTATTTAATCTCAAGAATGACGTGATAAATTAAGAATAAATGAAAAGAAAAATCTATTGGTATACTCTAAGCATCATGGAAAAGTAAGTTTAAAGGAGTGGCATAAGACAGTGCAGCAGGAGATATCAGTTTTGTCCCTACAAACGAATTATACAGTTTTCTGTAAATGAAAATAGTCTGAGGAAAATCAAGACTCCAGTAAGGGACATAAAACAACACAACATAACAAAAAAGAGACAGTACTTATCTGTACTTATCCCAGGGTCTGCATTGACAGACAACTGGAGTCAGCACATAGGCCAGGAATCCAGGCCTGACAGTCGAATGTGAAATTTGTGAATCTTACCTGCTAGAATAAACATCTTCTTCTAATTCCATTTTCCAAGAATTATCAAAAAGCTCCCATAATAATAGTGCCAACTCCAGTACTAATTTTCTGTATTAGCTGCTTGCTACTATTACAAAGTACCTGAGGTGGGTTACATTTATAAAGAAAAGAGGTTTATAGAAACTCAAACCTGGCCAAAGAGAGGTGGTCAGCATTCATTTCCTCTACCACACAGAAGAACCACAATAGCAAGTAAATAATTCCTTTTTGGGATGATTGTCCAAGGGAGAACATGAGAACACAGGCAGACATGGGGACCTGACAAGACACAAGACCTTAGATGGCAGCATAAAGAAAGGAACATCGCTGACTGACATCCGCAAGGCAGCCCCAGAGCAGAGAGGTCTTCATTGCAGAGGAAGCAGGTCTTGGCAAAACCCAATCAAACTCTCCCATCTCTAGGGATGATGAATCTTGGCAATCGTCGCTTTGGAGGGAAATACAGTTGTCACAGGCCTGGAAACCATCAAGAGGACTTTCTATGACTGCTTTAATTTAGAGGAGGGATTCTTGTTGTCTTCCTACTTGTACGCTGCACATAGGTAGTGGCAGTATGATTGCATTTTTTTTTTTTGACAGGCAGAGTGGATAGTGAGAGAGAGAGAGACAGAGAGAAAGGTCTTCCTTTTTGCCGTTGGTTCATCCTCCAATGGCCGCTGCGGCCGGTGTGCTGTGGCTGGTGCATCTCGCTGATCCGAAGCCAGGAGCCAGGTGCTTCTCCCGGACTCCCATGTGGGTGCAGGGCCCAAGCACTTGGGCCATCCTCCACTGCCTTCCCAGGCCATAGCAGAGAGCTGGCCTGGAAGAGGGGCAACCGGGACAGAATCCGGCGCCCCGACCGGGACTAGAACCCGGTGTGCCGGCGCTGCAAGGTGGAGGATTAGCCTGTTGAGCCACGGCGCCGGCCATGATTGCATCTTATAAATGAGGATAATGTTGAATCCGTACTGTCTGGGAGATAGAAACCTCTGCATGCCTCCATCCTTGTGGTGCAATATCTGCACATTGCACCACACCAGCAAAGAGGACTTCTGTCTCACAGAGCCATCTGAACACAGGAGCAACAGTGACACCAGAACCTCGGTCCAGTGTCCTACACTGCACAGAACAGCACAGCAAAGCAGGGCAGATCCTGCTTCCAGATGCTAAGAAGTCTGGGTGCTTTTCTCTGCATACTTCAGGCTTCTTCCCACACTCTCATCTTTCCCAAGGGCAGCACGCACCAGCCACAGCTTAGTGCCACCACCACTGTGGCTCCCTTCCTGAGCTCAGTCTGGCACTTGTGGGTTGTACACACTTATCTAGGCTATAAGACACCTTTTCGAGCATACAATAGCTTTGGTGAACTAGCCAAACTTGACCTGAGCCTGGTCCAGTTCTGTTAGGCACAACTAGATATGCAGTCCCATGTAGGAAGCACGTTTCCCTTCTGCAGCCTGCCTCAGCTTTGGTGGGCACCCTGGACGCTGGTCCAATGATGGCCTGAATCCACTCTAGCTTTGGTGGGCACCCTGGACACCAATCTGGTGATGGCCTGAATCCACTCTAGCTTTGGTGGCTGTGAGAAACAACACATACATGTCAAGCTTTGGGCCTGACATTGCTACCATCCATGTCACCAGCACTCAGAGTGCTGCTTGAACACTCCTGCTTAAACTGAGAATGAGAGGAAGTTTGTTTGCCTCTATTAATATTGCCATCATTATTAACAATGAAGGAGATATGGGGAGACTATTTCTCAGTGCCCAACTGGAACTAAAATTCAAGTAGTCTCCCAAACTGACACCCACAGAAACATCTTCAGTGTAAAATCCTTCAATTGATTAAAGCCTTTTGTAGAAGAGGAAACTAAGACTAAAAAAAAGAAAAGCAATTCACCTTAAGTCACACAAATAGTACCTAGTGGGGTCAGAGTTTAAACTCATATTTGGATAGGCTCAAAATTTTTGGAGAAAATGATTGCATTGTTCTGCCTATTCTGTCATTTATAATGTCTTTTCAAACAACCATCCAAATTTTTAGAGATGAAACACTTCCACAAAACTGTTAATACATTCCTTATATATGAACATTCTTTCTTCATATTTCTGGTTAAGTATGCCAATCACATAAAACCATGTGCATGGGGCAAACTTGGTTCTTGATGTATGATGCTTTCTAATGAAAGCAGTGTGATAGGGCCAGCATTGTGGCACAGTGGGTCAAACTGCTGCCTCTGATGCCTGTGGTCAGTATCCCACATCAGAGTCCCATCTGCTGTCCTTCGGATCTTGCTCCCTGTTAATGCACCTGGGAAATCAGAGAAATATGCCCAATTATCTGGACGTCTGCCACTTATATGGGAGACCTGTTGTGGCCATTTGGGGAGTGAACCAGTAGATGAAAGATTCTCTCTCTCTCTCTCTCTTTCTCCTTCTCTATCTCTCTCTTTCTCTCTGCCTTTCAAATAAATAAGTGAATGTAAAAAACAAGAAATAAAAAAGAAAGCAGCTTTGGTCAACTTACAGACTGATCTAACAGCATTTGAGGTGTATGCTGCTAAGAACTTTGAGAGCTAACCTCAACCACTAGGAAACAATCTTTTCACAGAAAGATCCTTGGTATGAGGCCAGCATAACACATGTTAACAGCAGTGATTTGGCATTTACAGCACCCACAAGCAGAGGAGCATGGTAAAGGGAAAGGATAGAGATGCTAAGGACTGACAAAGAATCCCACAGCATTCTCCTGTCTTTGTTTCATAAAGACAGCACTGATCATCACCCCAGCAAAAACACTTTTAATTAGGGGCCCGCGAATCCTCAATATCTGACAATCTGCAAACCATTCCAACTTGCATTTAACTAAAAATAAACCCAATCTTCTCAGCCTGTGAATCCTCTCAACTGACTCAGGGCTGATGGAGATTACCCTTTAGCTGTTGCAGCTAGTGTCTAAGGCAAAAGATAGAAATTTCCCTGTATTTTAAATCCGTAATGGTTTCTAATTTTGGCTTCTCAAATATCCTCTGAAGAGCTATGACTGTCTCCTGATGTACAGAGTCCTGATGTTTTGATTAACCAGTCCCACAAAGGGCAGTAGAAAGCAGAAGGTAAACTGCTGTGTGCCAAATCCCCAAGCAATTTGCATCATATTTGAGGCTCTCTGGCCGCACTAGGAAAAGTGATGCTCCAGAAGGATTTCTAAGCCTCTGACATTTCAGAAGCTGTGGAACCACTGAAGGCTGGTGTTTCGTTAACAAGGGAGATTTGTCCAGGTTAACCCGTCCTCCTATTCTATTCAGCCTAATTGGCGTGTCAGAGTATGGATGCTCCTGTGATAAAAAGCCAAACGTCTGCTGACTCTCCCAACCTGACTGGGGAGTTTGAAGGGACTACAGAGCTGCTTACAGACAATGATATCATTCAGTGAATGCTACTGAAGGTGAAGAAGAATCAGGCCAAGTGTAGGGAAGAGTGCACATGTTCTAGCTTCAGATACACCTGTCCATGGAGAGGTGAAGGAAGTGGTGGCAACTGTGTTACGTAACATCTGCTCCCTCTCTTTCTCTTCCTTTCTCTTCCCTTCCCTTTATCCTCTCCCTGTTTCTCCCTCCTTCTCATCGTCCTTTATTGCACAGAGAAGACAAATTTAATAATAAAATCTGAACATACTTGAACAAGGAGAGATCTAAGGTTATGAAATAGGGAGAAGTTTTGAGGAAGAAGGAAAATATAGTTTTGTAGTTATAAAGAAACAATAGAGTATTTATGAACTAGGTTTTAATTTGTTTGTGTTTCTCTTTGGCCATGCTAATAGTCTCTCAGCCCGCATGCTTTCTCTGTTGCACAGGTTCTATAATAATTGCTGTTGAATCTCATGTGGCCTGGCAAGCTGTTTTGACCTAGAATATCTGTCACAAGATGTTTAAGTGATGTTACTAGACTGTGGAAAAAAGCAATTGTAAGTATCTAATGTAGGGTATTAAATAGACCTTCTATCATTGTTAGAAGGACCTTTTAGGAAATGTACAAGACAGTAAAGACAGCAGGAACTGTTGGAAACACGAGAGGCATAAGAAATATGTGTATCCTGTGACGCTTGATCAACCTCAAAAAGGTATTTGGAACCCGTTGTGAGTTCAGGTCATTGAAGGGGAGGTTGGGCAGTGGACAGGGATCACCATGAACGCAACACTACAAACCCTTAGAAGAGTGCTGATCTAGTCACCCCTCCCATATTGAGGAATTTGTCATCCTGCAGAAGTCTCTGGGCATAGTCATGCTTCCATTACCCTTTTGAGAAATATTGAATTATTGTTTATCCAATGAAGCTCCTATCTGTTGCCTTTCAGCATTGTTTCTTATGACTCCCTTTAATGTCTCAACTACCAGTCAAAGTTCTAGATTGCTATCTGAACACATTTCCAGTTTCAATACCTTTTGTCTTGCAGTTTTGTTGGCCAGCATACCCAGCTCCCACGTTATTCCATCCTCCAAGCCATAGTTGCACAGTTGTCTTTCTTCTGATGTTTCCAGCCTACAAAATCTTTATCTTCCATTAGGTCCTCTTCTGTTTCAGTCTCTCTGATGGAATTGATATTTTACCTCATATCCTCGTTGTCTTTGTCTATATATCCCTGCATTGTAGAAAATCTCCTCAAGTGTATGTTAATATTAAACTTCATTTTGTTAAGTGGTTATATTAATTTCTATCTTATCAAAAATATTGTGAAAAGAGTGAAAAGTGATTTTTAAGATGTTAATTTACTCAATGTTTTTATAATACATTGAAAAATTATGTAAAGACATATTTTACATCAGAACACTTGTAAATTGACAAGACAAAAATTTTAATATAGTGGCTGGCGCCGTGGCTTAACAGGCTAATCCTCCGCCTTGCGGTGCCGGCACACCGGGTTCTAGTCCCGGTTGGGGCACCGATCCTGTCCCGGTTGCCCCTCTTCCAGGCCAGCTCTCTGCTGTGGCCAGGGAGTGCAGTGGAGGATGGCCCAAGTGCTTGGGCCCTGCACCCCATGGGAGACCAGGAGAAGCACCTGGCTCCTGCCATCGGAACAGCGCGGTGTGCTGGCCGCAGCGCGCCTACCGCGGCGGCCATTGGAGGATGAACCAACGGCAAAAAGGAAGACCTTTCTCTCTGTCTCTCTCTGTCACTATCCACTCTGCCTGTCAAAAAAAAAATTAATATAGTAATACAAAAATCCCCATATACCCCTCGCCCTTTTCCCTTATTACTGTGTCATATTATTATAATTGTCACAATTAATGAACCACATGAAGTCCACCCTCCACCTCCTTTTAAAATCCAAACTCCTTAAGGAACAAATCTGGCCCCTTCATCCTCTGCCCCTGCTGTGGGATGCACTTCCTGGTTCCAACATGAGTTCCCACAGGTGGCATCTGCCATGGTGCGACATGGTGGAGAGAGGGCTTTCACAGGAGCTGAGCCCACGCCAGCATCGTATCCTGGAACCTCCAAAGCTGTTACCTACATGGACCTCCTCCTCTTCTTCGTAAGTAGCCTATGTCAGGTATATTTTTATACCGACAATAGGTGAATAATACGAGGGTTCTGCTGAAAACACTGTCTAAACCTTCTCCTTATAACTCACTGGCCAATGGATTAATCTTATGCTTGCCTCCCTCCACAGGGCATCCTGGGGAATATAGTTTCCCATTACCCACGTTAATACTGTAACAAATTTAGCTTTACATTCATGAAAATAAAGGTAGAATGGCTATTCAGTGGGCAGTTAGCAGACCCTAAAAACCCCAAAACCATTGCAGATGCAGTAACTTCAGTAATCTGTTATTATTTTGCGGTTGCAAATCGATTTAACTCAGTACCAAAAAGGAATTCGTAGCCCACAGCTGTGGTGTCTAACTTCTCAATTTATTCCTCTTCTGTCTCCTCTTCAGTTGCCTTCAAATTTATGGTAACCATATGCAGAGGAGCACGGTCATTTTATTTTACTCACAACTTTATTTTTGGCTCAAATAAGCTATGTATATTTCAGCAAAATCAAGGGCAAGCAAATCAAGACATCAGGGAAGACACACTAGTGATGCTAGAGGAAGAAACAACTTAGAAAAAATAAAAGAATGAAAAAGTGATAAAGAAGTCTACATGAAATTTAAATAAAAGCCAAAAAAATAGGAAATCCTTACATCCAGTTGAAGTGTTGAAGTCACTAAGAAGAATTAGAGAAGTACTTTTTAATCGATGTATTAGGTTATTTACCTGCTCTTTTTTAATACAGAGGTAAACAAATAACTGTGGCATTTTCTGTATTAGGCATCATTTTAGGGAAAATTTTTGACTTACAATTTTTTTTATAAAAAGAAAGTTCTTTTCAAAAGTGAGTGTCCTAATAGCAATTTAGAGAACAGGGTACTTGAAGGTGTTTAATGTCTCACAGACGTTTGAGTTAATGTGCCTCTGCTTCAGTTTGTTTTGAGGAAATCTGGAAGCTCACAGATTTACAAGATTCAGGAGAAAATGCAGAACTGAAAGACAAGATGTGCTGATCCTTAGCAGCCAGCATATGTGTGTGTGTGTGTGTCTGGTTTACAACGAGCTTGGTTAATCTGGTGACTGGTGTTCTTCAAGCCTTGCTAATTAGCTAAGTATCCATCACTTCTAATTGTCTTGAGCACAGTTACTGCAAAAATGAAATAGTTGCTGCTGAACAGAAATTCAGTATTTTTAAAAATAGCAGCAAGTGGACAGTGTAAGCAAATTTATGTAAAAACTTAGAATAGCTAGCTAATCTTTATAAATTTAGTCAAAGAATAAGCGCCATTGATAGAATGACATGAGTTATATGTACCATATACATAATGTTTACTTTTGCAGGCTTATTCATACTGATACTATTATAGTTGATTACTTGATTGTTAAATTAAATATATCATGTCAATATATACATATATCAACAAAGAAAGAGACATCAATGGCTTCTGAACAGATGATATAAAAATATATACCAAATTAATGTAACTTAAAGTAATTGCCGGGATGGGTGTTTATCCTAGCAATTAAGAAATCCGTCTTGCATCAGAGCACCTTGGTTTGATTCCTACCTTTGTTCCCTGACTCCAACTTCCTACCAATACACCTCCCTGGGAGCAGCAGTAATGGCTTAAGTAGTTGAGTTCTTGCCAACCACTTGAGATTCCTGGATTCAGTTCCAGGTTCCCGGCTTTGTCTTTGGCCTAGTCTTGTCTTTTGTGTGCAACTGGGGAGTGAACCATCAAATGAAAGCTCTCTCCTCTCTCTCTCTCTCTCTAGCAATAAATAGCTAAAAATTTAAAAAATAATAATAATTATGAAAAACAAAAGCTAAAGAAAATTGAATGAACTAATTTTTAATTAAAATATTCCATAAATATGCATGTCCTTGATCATTATTGCTGTTAAATCTGTTTTATTCTAAGCCAATATTAAAAGGAAATTAGGTAACTTTCATAACTTACTTTGCCCATAAATTTCATATCAATTCAGTGTTTTAGGAAAGACACAATTGTAATTAATCCTGAACTCAGACATGAATTCTTCTAGATGATTCTTATATAGTATTATATATAATAAATTGAACAGCATCATTTTTGACATATTTTTAGAATGATTTTAAATCAAGAATCAACATTTTCTGATGGGATCTAATTACAATGCCATTCAATAATCTAGACTTAATCTGATGTTTTTATATTAGCTCTCCACATAATTAACTGAATCCAGAGGTGCATTTTGAACTACTTGGGTAATGAAAAAACTGTATCCACTGAAGATTTTCTTCCCAGAGATAGCAGTCTTCTTGTTCTATGTATGTCTTCAGAGAAACTTGACCAAAGCGGGTACTGACAATCTGAAAATGGTCACTACCCTGCGTATACTAAACGAATTAGTAGCATTTTATTTGAGTTGACAACTTTATTTACAGCCCACAGCATTTTTTTTACTGACTTCTTAAGCTTCCTTTTGAGCAGAGAAATAAAACTGACCTTTGGATAGAAAGAGATGAGCAAAGTACAAGTTAATGAACAGCTACTAAAAACAAGTCATCAGCTAAGTCACACACATCTTAAAAGTAAAGGAAAAATTCAGGTACAGCATGCTAATTTTTATTGTTAAAATATATTAGGGTACCTGCAACGAGATCTAATGCCCTGTCCACATGAACCTTTGAAGATTCCTCATACTTGCAGTACGAGTTACTACAGTAACTTCTGTGTTAACTTCACATCCCACTTAGATGCAGTTCTACTATTATCCTCAATTACCTTGCTTCACGTCCAACTAGTCCATGGGCAACTTGAGTTTAAATGAATTGAGAGATGAATACCATCCACATATCAAATAACTAAATGCATTAATATTCACTATTTCAAATAGAATCTATGAATATACAAATCTCTTACTATGCGTCTATTAACTAGTATTTGCATTGATCAATCAGTCAAGACAAGTGTGACTTAAGATCTGCCCATGGGAGTCCACACATAAACTTTGAACAGAACTAGATATCCTTCACACTTTGTATTTTATGAGAATAATATTGGAGTGTGAAGGATACAATTTGGGGCATGCTCAATCAGACTTGCTCCAAATGGTGGAGTTAGAAATGTGCCAGGGGATTCCAATACAATCCCATCAAGATGGCATGTACCAATGCCATCTCAGTAGTCCAAGTGATCATCTTCAGTTCACAACTGATCACACTGATAGTCTAGGAGTCACACAAACAAAGCTAGTGTCTGCTAATACTAACTGATAGAATCAAAAAGGGAGAGAACGATCCAACATGGGAAGCAGGAGACACAGCTGACCCATAAAATGGCAGGTGTCCTAAACAGCACTCTGGCCTCAGAATCAGCACTTAAGGCATTTGCATCTGGCTCAAGAGCCCATGAGAGTATTTTAGGCATGGAAAGCCAAGACACTCTGGAAAAAAACAACAACAACAAAAAAAGAAGACCTAAATGAAAGATCTCTGCGAGTGAGATCCCAGTGGAAAGAATGGGGCCATCAAAGAAGGAGGTACCTTTCTCTGAAGGGAGGAGAAAACTTCCACTTTGACTATGACCCTGTCGGAATAAGATCAAAGTCGGCAAACCCTAAAGGCTTCCATAGCCCTGGCAACTCATGACTAGAGCCTAGGGAGATTACTGACGCCATAAACAAGAGTGTCAAATTGTTAGATCAACAACAGGAGTCACTGTGCACTTACTCCCCATGTAGGATCTCTGTCCTTAATGTGTTGTCCAATGTGAAGTAATGCTATAACTAGTACTGAAACAGTATTTTTACACTTTGTGTTTCTGTGTGGGTGCAAACTGATGAAATCCTTACTTAGTATATACTGAATTGAACTTCCGTATACAAAGATCATTGAAAATGGAAAAAAAAAAAAAACCCTTGGTTTTAAATTGGAAATTGCATAGAAAATTAATCAATTTTTTAAAAAAAATATCATGTAAGGTCTCTGTCCTTAATGTGCTGTACATTGTGATTTAATGCTATTACTAGTACTCCAACAGTATTTTTCACTTTGTGTTGCTATGTGGGGGCAAACTGTTGAAATCTTTACTCAATATATACTAAACTGATCTTCTTTATATAAAGAGAATTGAAAATGAATCTTGATGTGACTGGAAGGGGAGAGGGAGCGGGAAAGGGGAGGGTTGCGGGTGGGAGGGAAGTTTGGGGGGGGGGAGCCATTGTAATCCATAAGCTGTACTTTGGAAATTAATATTCATTAAATAAAAGTTTTTTTTAAAAAAAGAAAATTTGACTAAAATATGTCTTGGATAAGGTCTTTTTTGGTTGAATCTTTGTGTGGTTCTTTAAGATTCCTGTATCTAGATGTCCATGTCTCTTTCAGGATTTGAAAAGTTTTACATATTATTTCACTTAGTTTGTTTTTTATGCCTTTTCCTTCTCCTTCAGTAATCCATGCAATATGAATATGTGGTTGTTTAATGCTATCCAATATTTTGAGTAGGTTTTCTTCATTCTTTTTTATTCTTTTCTCTTTATTTTTGTCTTGCTGAATTATTTCAAAAGGCTTATCCTCCAGATCAGAAATGCTTTGCCCTACTTGATTTATTCTGATGTTGAAGCTCTCAAATATATTTTTATTTCATTTATTGAAGTTTCATTTCACAAATTTCTGTTTGGTTCTTTTTAGTGACTTCTGTCTCCTTAGTGAATCCCTCATTCATTATTTTCCTTAATTACTTAAACTCTATCTCTATTCTCTTGCATCACATAGAGTTTCCTCACAGTCATTATTTTGAGTCCTGTTTCTTGAATTTCCTAGGGTTCCCTTGAGCAAGGATCTATTTTTGGGGAACCACTGTGTTCTTTTGGTGATTTCATGATACTTTGTTTCTTCGTGTTCCTTATGTCCCTACATTGATGTCTGCACCTCTAGTGTGTTAGTCCTTTTTTTATGGAGCAGGTTGTGTTAGAAAATAGTTTATTATTTAGATGGAATGCAGGGTATCACCCGGCTTGTTGCTCTGGTTTTGTTGTTTTGTTCTAAGTGAGCCCAGAAATGCGATCTCAATGATTTCTTTTGTTATAATCAATGTCAGCAGTGATTATAAGTGACAAATTCGTGTAGCCTGCAGTGATTTACGGGGCTTGTAGTGCAACATGGAGAGGTACGTGGGCTTTGTAGAGTTTGTGAATTTACTTCCATATGAGTTGGTTATCAATCATAGCAGGGTTTGTGGCAGCCAGAGCCTCATTCTTGATGCTGAGGAACACAGATGGGCTGTCCCCTTTTCCCACTGCGAAGACTAAGTGATGCTGGGGCTCGTGGCACCAATAGCTGTGGCTTTATGGCTGTGTGATGTGGATGGAAACTTCTCCAGGTCCTGCTTTGGGACTGTGACAGTGCTGGGGTTATGACACTGAAAGTCCTAGTGCCGGAGCTAGGGCATGTGAAGGGGATTCTGCACCAGACACACAGGGCAACTACAAGATATGTAGGAGATTTTGCTCTGTTAGGTATGGGCTCGTGGAGGTAGAATACAAGATCTTATTCCCTAGATTCCACCAATCAGATATTGCTTTTGTTTTTCTTTGTTTTGAAATGCAGAGTAACAGGGAAGGAAGGAGAGGGATGGAGGGAGGGAAGAAGGGAGAAAGAGAGAGAGAGAGAGAGAGAGAGAGAGAGAGAAATCTTCCATTTACCAGTTCACTCCCCAAAGGGCTGCCAACCCAGGTCTGGGCCTAGTAAAGCAAGAGCCAGGAACTCCATCCTGATCTCCCATGTGGTTGACATTGTCTCAGGCTCTTGGGTTATCATCCTCTTCCTTCCTAGGAGCATTAGCAGAGTGGTTAATCCCGGCACAGTAGCCAGGACTTGAACCGGCTCTCTGGTATAGGATGCTGCTGTCACAGGCAGCAGCCTAACCTGCCAGCCACAATGCTAGCCCCTAGTGGGCCTTGGTAAAGCTCCCTGATTGGCTCTACTGCGCAGTGTGTTTTAAGAATCATATCTTCTGGCTGGCGCCGCGGCTCACTAGGCTAGTCCTCCGCCTGCAGCGCTGGCACTCCGGGTTCCAGTCCCGGTCGGGGTACCAGATTCTATCCCCTTTGCCCCTCTTCCAGGCCAGCTCTCTGCTGTGGCCTGGGAGTACAGTGGAGGATGGCCCAAGTCCTTGGACCCTTTACCCGCATGGGAGACCAGGAGGAAGCAACTGGCTCCTGGCTTCAGATTGGCACAGCTCTGGCCGTAGCGGCCAAATTGGGGGGTGAACCAACGGTAAAGGAAGACCTTTCTCTCTGTCTCTCTCTTTCTCTCACTGTCTAACTCTGCCTGTCCAAAAAAAAAAAAAAAAAAAAAAAAAAAGAAAAAAAAAGAAAAAAACAAAAACAAACAAAAAAAACCCCTCATACCTTCACAACTTCACCATCTCACAGTGAGCTCTGAAGAGTGTTCTCTGTGACCTGCACAATACACCCTGCTCTAAGTGCACCTGTGCACACTCAGGAGCTACATTCTCTCTCTACAGACACTTCTGCTTCTGTCCCCTTTCCCCGAGCCTGGTGGTCATGGCTCTCAGCACCATTCCACGTGGAGTCCTCCCTTTAGATGAATGCGTCAGATACAGCTTCCTCAGGCTGTGCTGTTTGCCTCAGCTCTGAACTGTTGATGAGGGCCTGTGCTTGGCGCTGGATGCAGATTTTGATGTAGCGGCAGCAGTGTCACAGGCACCATCAGAGCTTGTGCAAGGAAAGACCTATCTGTGACGTTTCCCTCAGAAGCCTTGAGGCACAGAGAGTATTTCAACTATTCTCATGATTTCTCCCTTAAAATGCGTAAGCACCCTTCTCAAATTATGTCTCCTTTTAGGACATTTTTTTTTTAAGCTTTCCCAGCTACATTTCCAAGTACATTGTATTGTAGTCCATTTCAGTGTCATTTGACTTTTCTCCCAGTGGATTAGAAGCTTGCTGTGAAGGGTGTTTTCCTTTTACTCTCCTACCTGTCTATATAAAACCCCTCAGTGTTCACAGGCTCATTTACTCCCACCCAGCATGTTCTGTAAAATGTGTTCTCGTAAATAAATGTCAATTGGGTGCAGTAATAGAATATTTTCACTGTAATTGTAGACCACTGAAGAAAAGAGTAACAAAACATTACAATTAAAATTTGTATTCATGTCTTTTTAATTCTGTTGGAGGTGAGCACAGGATGTCATTCATGTGAGCATCAGCTACTGTCTTCAACGTGTAAGTTACTTCACCTGGGAACTTCCGACAAAGCCAAATTCTTCGGCCCCATCCCAGTCCTACATCTGAATGTGCGTTTAATGAGATCCCAGGTGATTTATATGCACTTTAAAGCTCAAGAATTCTGATTAAAAAGTTGTAAATCTCAAATATGTCCTTTTGACTAGAAACATTGGTTTCCATATATATTCACAGATGTAGGAATACATATACATATATATATATATTCTAATGTCCTATTCTAATCAGTGTTATTACATTGGATTTGAATTTTTCTTTAACTATGATAAAACCAATAAAAGTTATGATAAGATTATGATAAAATCAATAAAAATACCAAGGAAAAGGTATTTGGTGCAATGCTAAGACAGCACTTGGAATGCCTGCCTCCCATACTGGTGTGCTTGGGTTCACGTCCTCATTCCTCCACTCCTGACTCCCATTTCCTATTTGTGTGCACCCTAGGAGGCAGCAGGTGATGGCTGTTTGGTTTCTGCCACTCACATGGGAGACCTGGGTTGAATCCCTGTCTCCTGGCCCAGTCTTTGAGAAGTTAACCAGAGGATGAGATACCTTTGTCTTTCTGCCTTTCAAATAAATAATATATATATATATATATATATATATATATACAAATTTTAAAAGAACCCTGAATTCAACAAATACAGTGCATTTGATGTCTGGCCATACTTTTCCATTTAATAAAATTTTCCATATGTTTTGCTCCCTTGTTTCATATTTGCCACTTCCATGAAACTTAAGTATCTCATACTTATGAGACCCCATCTCAGTTTAAAAATCTTCAGGTTTTGCCTATAGAGAAATGACTTTGTCCTGGCGCCCAAAAGCCACTTGGCTCTATTGCTCTCTCTACAAGGCGAGGCTCAAGGGAAGTCATGCCCAGGTCTTGGGGGAGGCACTGTGGTCCTCCCACAAAAGGACAGATAGGCATCTTAACAATTCATTTCAAGTATAAACATATCAAATCTTGATGCCTGTACTGTAGTGTTTTGCATTTTTGAAGGCAATAACAAACCAAATAATCCTTGCTGTGCTTAGGTACTTGGAGGACTCACACATGGAGCAGACACTAGTGTCATCCCTGAGCATAAAATGGGGAAAATGAGCATCGGCTTAGAAGGGAAAATTCAACTGAGTCCCCCCCTCCTTTTTGGGAACTGCCCAAAGAAAATGTAGTCCATGCTTTCCGGTCAATGAAAGTCACTGCCATAAGCTGGACTGTCTCTGATCAAAGAGACTAGGGAGTGGACTGGAGCAGCAGACTTTTGGTTTCTGGAACGTAGTCCAACACAGACATTGTATGGCTTGTATATAATTGTAATGATATTGTTTATATTATCAGGTCGTACTCGTTGGTTTTCTCTCAAATTCTCTCACTTCTTTGTCTGCATATAGGATTCTGCATTGCATTCATGGTTATTGTTTTTCTGTGCAGTTTTTTCACCTTGCCTGTGAGATCCTTAAGTAAAAGAACATATAATAGTAGGGTCCTTTGTGTCTTTAGTACGTGGTATACACCTAATATGTAATAAATAATATGTGAATGCTTGTGGAAAGAAGAGAAGAAAAATTACAATCAAGAAGTAGAGAAAAGAATAAAATATGGAAATGTGTGTATATTGTTGGAGCAAAATTATCGTTATGGCTGCTCAGAAATTTCACAAACTAATGATGCCTTAGAAATAAAAACATCTTGCTTTTTGTAAAGAGAAATTTGTTTTTGATATATATCCTATGTTATCAAACATATAAAAATTCAATTTCTAGAATAAAGTGTTCTGTACCTGACAAACCCCATGTGGTTCAGTTTATTTTAAGAAAAGGCTTTTGGAACAATGAACCATTCTTTTTCTCATTGACATCAGGAACAGGAAATAGCATCTCTCAGATAATGAACATAGAGGCATTTTGCCAAGGTATAGTCTACAATGTTGTAAAATCCTACTTATATAGAAACTTCAATGCACAACCAAAAATAGAGGATTCAGTTTTAAAGTGTCCTACTTTAGAAGCTGCTGATCATAGAGTGTTAAGAAAACACAGTTGAATAAGTCCCAGAAAAAGCTATGTGCGTAGAAGGATCTGACACATGTGCAGATCTCTTCAGTGAGGGGCTGGTTTTCTCATCTGTAGAAAGCTGTGTAGCCCTATGTCATGCTTCTTCCACTGTGGCTCACATTAATGTCACATCTTTCAGGGACTTCAAAGAACTGGTCACTCAGCCCGACCAGGAGCTGCCCTGGGTTCCAGCCCTGAAACTTTGTGTGGGATTGGCCGATGCTCAACTTCTCTCTCTATTTAACATCACTGTTTTTCTTCCCACCTCATATTTAGCAGCATACACATGAAACTCCTTCTCAGAGGATGCATGTAGAAACATCACTGTTTTCATAGAAAACATTGCAAATCCAAAAATACAGCTTGAGACAACACTATAGATTCCATTCACCTTACAACTCCATCAACAAATACTAGCAAGACAAATTAAATAGCCTATTAAAAAGATTATACACCATGAGAAATGGGATTTTTTTGATGGAATGCAGGGCAGATTCTACATAGAAAAGTCAGTTCATATAATGTACCATATGGCCGGAATGAGGGAAAAATAGTAACACAGAATTATCTCAACTGATGTAGAAAAATACAGTGGACAAAATTCAATATATTTTCTTGGAAAACTACACAACACACTAGATGTAGAAGACTGTCTCAGTATAACAAAAATCTATATAGAAAAGACCACAGATAACATAATATTCAATGATGAAAATTAGGAAGTGTTTACTTAATGATCAAGAACAAGACAAAGAGATCCACTTTTTACTACTTCTATTAAAGTCGGGAGATTTTAGAACAATAAGGGCAGTAAAAGAAAGGGAAATAAAATTGGAAAGGAAGAAGAAAATTTTCTCTTTTTGTAGATGATACGATTTTATCTTTTAAAAAACTAAAATGTTCACAAGAAAAACAGAACAAAGGAACAAATTTAGTAATGCTGCAGGCTATAAAATCAACATGCAAATATTACTTTAATTTTTGGCCAGCGCTGCATCTCAATAGGCTAATCCTTCGCCTTGCGGCGCCGGCACACCAGGTACTAGTCCCGGTCGGGGTATCAGATTCTGTCCCGGTTGCCCCTCTTCCAGTCCAGCTCTCTGCTGAGGCCCGGGAGTGCAGTGGAGGATGGCCCAAGTGCTTGGGCCCTGTACCCACCTGGGAGACCAGGAGGAAGCACCTGGCTTCTGGCTTTGGATCAGCGCAGTGCACCAGCCACATCAGCTGGCCATATCAGCCATTTGGGGGGTGAACCAACCGTAAAGGAAGACCTTTCTCTCTGTCTCTCTCTCTCACTGTCCACTCTGCCTTTAAAAAAAAAATCAACATGCAAATATTACTTTAGTTTCTATAAAATAAACAACGGGGGCTGACGTTGTGGAATAGTGAGTAAGGCTGCCACCTGCAGTGCCTGCATCCTATATGGGAGCCAGTTCAAGTCCTGGCTGCTCCGCTTCCAATCCAGCTCTTTGTTACGGCCTGGGAAAGCAGTGGAAGATGGCCCAATTCCTTGGGCTCCTGCACCCATGTGGGAAGACCCGGAGGAAGCTCCTGATTCCAGGCTTCAGAATGGCACAGCTCTGGCTGTGTCCAATTGGGGAGTGATCCAATTGGGGAGTGTGTCCAATTGGGAGCGGATGGAAGACCTCTCTCTCTCTGCCTCTCCTTCTCTCTCTGTGTAACTCTGAGTTTCAAATAAATAAATAAACCTTTTAAAAAATGAGCAATCCAAAAATAATTAAGAAAACAATTTTCAGGCCAGTGTCGTGGCTCAACAGGCTAATCCTCTGCCTTGAGGATCCAGCACACCGGGTTCTAGTCCTGGTCGGGGCGCCAGATTCTGTCCCGGCTGCCCCTCTTCCAGGCCAGCTCTATGCTGTGGCCCGGGAGTGCAGTGGAGGATGGCCCAAGTGCTTGCGCCCTGCACCCCATGGGAGACCGGGATAGGCACCTGGCTCCTGCCTTCGGATTAGCGCGGTGCGCCAGCGGCCATTGGAGGGTGAACCAATGGCAAAGGAAGACCTTTCTCTCTGTTTCTCTCTCTCACTGTCCACTCTGCCTGTCAAAGAAAAAAATTGGTTAAAATAACATTTAGAATAATAAAATATTTAGGAATGACCTTGCCAGAGGAGATGATGCCTTGTACAATGAAAACAACAAAACTGTTGAAAAAAGTTTAAGAGAGCACAATAAACAGAAACAGATCTTGTATTCATAGTAAAAAGATTTATTATTACTAACATCAATATTATCAAAATGTTCTATAGATTTAATATGAACTCTATCAAAGCTCCAATGAATCTTCTGTAACAATCAAAAATCATCATAAAATTCATATGGGATCTTGAGGGACCCTACATTGCAAAAATTGTCTTGAAAAAGTACAACAGCAAATCAAAATGTTGGAGGTTTAATACTTTTTGATTTAACAATTTGCTACAAACCTAGTATAATTCAAACAGTGTGATGATGACCAATGGAACCTAACAGAGAATCCAGAAATGAACTATCACATTTATGGGCAAATTACTTTTGACAGGGGTGCTAGGACCATTCAATGGGGGAAAGGATAGTCTTATCAGCCAACAATGTTTCAAAAACTGGATACTCATACACAAAATATGAAGTTCATGCCCACTTTATATTACAAATCCTAAATATACTACATATAACCCAAGGTGATTAGCAGACCTTAATGTAAGAGCTAAAACCACAAAACTATTGAATTAGAATATAGGGAAAATGATTTGCTTGATATGATACCAAAATTAAAGGAAAAACAGGAAAATTTTATGAAAATTACATTTTTTACCCCTGCAAGGACACCATCAACAAAATGAAAGGCAATCCATGTAATTATTTATTGCAATATATTATCTAAATCTTGATGTGTGATGTGTAATTTGGGATTATATGGACTGTATTGAGAAGAAATTTAGTTACCTTATGGATCTCACTTTAATGTCATATCATGTATGGTATTGTCTACCTTTGGTTAGCTTTAAAGGGCGTTCTTATAAGGTCTTTGTGGTCCTGCAAAAATATTGACAAATGTATTACCAAATAGTACATTTATTTAAATCTATCTACAATACATATATGGTAGAAAACAATTTTTTAAGATATTGGAAATCACAAACAATGGACCAGACCTGGAATTAGAAGCCCTGAGGCCTCCACCAACTGTGCCACCACAGTGTATACAACCTAATACACTGTGCTTCTGCAGGGCATTCCCTCTGCTCATCCATGAAAGGGAGTTTGAAGCAGATGTGTGATGTTTCCTCCTCTGCCACTCCCTTCCATCTCCAGAGTTAACCTCACTGCCCCCGTGACCGCTCTGTCTAGGTGCAAATTCCTCGCACTGGGTTTTGAGGAAGCTCCGTGAGCCATCTCTGCTTTCCCAGCCTGTCCAATAACATTTCCACTAGCCTTGGTTACAATCTCTCTCTCTCTCTCTCTCTCTCTCTCTCTCTCACACACACACACACACACACTCTCTCTCTCTCTCTCTCTCTCTCTCTCTCACACACACACACACACACACTCTCTCTCTCTCTTTCTCTCTTTCTCCCTCTCTCTAAAGCAATGTCAATTTCCCTTAAGCTCACCATTGACTGTTCATTCTCCTACTGGTACTGATTCACTCAGATTCATGTGACAGTGCTCAATAAGTGCTTGTGTGATTCCTGAGGCTGTGGCCACAAAGAGATGACTCATGGGCCAAAGATAGCACAAAATTGTATTTTCTGGTCCATGGTTTGTTGACATCTAAAATAATGCAAACCCAAATGTTTTAATTTTAATTACATTCCAATATCAAAAATTTTGGAGATGTTCATTTAATAGTAAGAATGTCCATCTTCTCTCTTTGAAATTGGAAGGCTGGTGGAAGATCACCCACATTTGTATGTAGAAACAATGGCTTGCAATGCATCGTGGCCATCTTCTTCAATGAAGATTTGCATTGTCCACTTCCCTTCACTCTGTGCTGGTCCCTCTTCTGTCTGTGTGTCTCTTCTACTAGTTCCTGTTTGCCAACTTATAGTTTTCTAGTTTTCATTTATGGACATATACCTCCAGGACCTATGGCCATTTGAATTTCAAATTTTGTCCCAAACCTCTTTACTCAGTACCACCACAGTCCATGAAATTGCCACCTGCACTATTCAAGTTAGAATCTCATCACTCTTACCTAGTAATTACTAAAATAATTTATATGTTGCTGGTATATCCTATATTTATTATTCTTAGCTAAGCTTGTTTTTTATGAATGTGTTCTTTGAAGAGTTTATTCATTTGGGTTTTAATTGATGGTTCTCTACAGAGGATGAATGTGTTCTGCAGGTGATTTTAGGATGCTGCTCTGCTTTGTGGATATCCTAGAAAGAGAAGCAGTTTGCTGAGTTTCATTACTTGTTAAACCATAAGAAACGTTGACTTCATTTTTCATGAGTTCTTGTCACAGGGAACAGGTTTGAGGTCATGCCATCCAACTAACTCCTCATTTTATAAGTGAGGAACCTGAGGTCTGACAGGTGTAACAGAAGTCTTACCAAGCTTGTATTTGTGGTGACCTTGACTCCATTTTTGATGACCTCTGTGTTTCATGCTCTTCAACTAATGCAATCTCGCTCTTGCCCATTACCCATTTTCACCCAATGTATCACCCTCATTAGGAAGTGAAGAATTCCTTCACTTGTAACTGTGGTTGGCCGGGGACAGTTACTTCAACAACTTTCTATCTCACACATCTGAGGGCTGATTTTCCAGTATTAATTTTTCAGCTAGTGTGGTCTGATGAGAGAGAAGGGTTGTTAACATAATCAAAAATCGCCTGGAGGGGTGGCTATTTGGTCTGGTGGCTAAGACACTGCACTGCTTATCAGAGTACCTGAATTTGATACCCTGCTCTGCATGAATCTCGCTGTTAACGCAGACACTGGAAGGCAACAGTGGTGGTGTAAGTAATCTGTCCCTGCCACCCACATGGAGATATGGATTGAGTTTGCAGCTGCTCGGCATCTAGGGGGCAACCCAGTAGTTGAGAGCTCCCTGTCTATCTAACTTGTTCTCAAAAAAGTTGACAAGTTACCTGGAGAATCTGGGAGCTTTACAAAATACACTTAGTTAACCCATGAATCTTCTGGAAGGCAATTCATGGCTCTGGTATTCCTTTTAAGGGTAGGTAACAATAATCATGTTTATTTATTTTTTAAATTTTTACTATACATGGCATATTTTGTCTAAAGATTCATTAAATAGAGATATCCAATTCCATTTGTCTTTGGAATAAGGGGAATTAAATCAAACTTTTACCTTTAATAAAACATAGTCTGGCAGAGAGCAGGTGGATGGACTTTGGATGTAACCATGCAGAAGAACCAGCATTCATACTGAAGGTGATTTGTGTGTGACATTAGGACTTATACTAGGCTACTAAACCTGTTTTACTCTTTGGGGAATGTGTTTCACAATTCACTGTTGTGTTTTAAGGATTCCAATAGAAAACATATGTAAAACACTGTTTGTTGTGTTTCCTTTCTTAGTGCTGTTCCTGACTCTTACCAGAGAATGATTAATGAGAACTGCCATGGTTAGTTTCCTTATGGGAGGAAGAGGTTGAAGATTAGGGCAGTTCTTTTCAGAGAAAGTGTTGCCCTGTTCTTGGATGAGGGGTTACTTGTCCTGCAAATGACGACTTGTTGCTTTCAGCTGTTCTGTGGGGAAGAGGAGGGCTGTATCAATCCCCAGGTCTAGGTGACAGAGTGTTGTGGAACATAAATATTGCAGAGTGGGTGTTGCTGTATTATTTACTCCTTCTGAAGAGAAACATTGATCAAATGCAGCATATCTGTACTGGTGATTTATTATTCCATTTTATTAATGAATGAGGTAAAGCCTGCTGAACTATTAGAGAAATAAAAATATGTTAGACTTGGTTGTTTTATTACATGAAACAAATTTTAAATCTTTAACGTTACATTGGGCTTGTGATGCTTTTAAGCAGAAAGTTCCAGATTTTCTTGTGTATTGCCTGAATGCATCTTTTCTATTTTTTTTTTGTAATTATGTTATAATGATCTGAGGTCTAAAATTCAGTGCTGATGTTCAAAACTTATAAATAAGTCATGTTTGTGGGAGTAGTCTTATGCATAAATGCTATGGGACTCTGATCTTCTAAAATGAATGAAATGTTTCCACATGGGGAAAAAGAATATTAGAAAACCTGGGAAAACCAAAATCCACACTCTGGGCAGGCACTGGCACAGCAGTTAAGATGTTCTTTGGGATACCTGCACCCATCATCGGACAGTCTGGTTCTAAGCCTGGCTCTGCTTCCAATCCAGCTTCCTGTTAATGTTTATTCTGGAAGGCAGTAGTAATGCCTCTTGCTGCTGGTTTCCTGTCACCATAATTGTGACATGGATTGAATTCCTGGCTCCTGGCTTTGGTCTGCTTTTTTGAGGAGTGAATCAACAGATGGAAGGTCTCTCCACCTCTCTCTCTCTCTCTCTCTCTCTCTCCTTTTCAAATACAACTAAAATAAATTTTAAAAGTCTACATGGAAAATAGTGTAGCAAACACCTCCTGTCCTTTGGGTTCTTATCTTTTTCTCAGCAGTTGGTGAGTCTCCAATATGTCTTTTACTTTAGATGTAGCTAAGAATGTCTCTGGGGTAGGACTCTAGTATTGACCAGAGCCACCCCTTTTACTGTTGCCCCTACAGCTATTCCTTGGTCCCAGCATTGTTTGAATGTTCTATTTCCTACCAGATCTATTGACTATGCTCTTGTTTCCTTCCTTCATTGTCTGTTGTATTCTAGACTTAATATTTAGTCTTTTGAGGTATACTATCACCGATGTCTTTATTCCTTTGTCTCTCTGCCTTTCTTTCTTAGTACTGTGTCTCCTTTTCTGTTTCTACACTTGAATTTTTGTGAGCTATTGCAAAAAATAAACAAAAACACATAAACAAGCAAACATCACTATTTTATGTGCTGAAGCTAAGAATTATCCATGTCTTTCAGCTTCGACTGGCACCAGCATTGACTCTGTGTCATTTTCTGTGGACAGGGACGGCCATTTTTCTTAATAATGCTATGGACCTCACCATGCTCTCTATTCACCCGCCCTGTGCCAGCCTCACACGCCATGCAGCTCGAATGCTGTAGGACTACAGCTTGGTCACACAACACAGCAGAGGGTTCAGCCTACTGCTGAGCAGCAAAGAGACGACTCAAGTCCTGTGGATATGTATTTAAAGCATGCAAGAGCATTTTTGAAAATAGATCAACAAAATTCATAAAAGTAGTATAAAATGCTGTTCAGATATTCCTATGAAACCTTTACTTTCTCTTCTGTGAAAGATAGCCAACTCCATCTCTACCTTCTTCCACTGCTAAAACAAAAATAGATTCCCTTGTCTCATGTGTCATTTCTGTGTTATCATTTTTCATTTGTTTTATATACAAAGATAAACATTTTAAGGTTTTTTTGCTGCATCCCTCAGAAGAGTCTTGCTTAAGTCATCTATCATTGATAGTTAGCATCTAAATCCTCTTTTTTGTATTATCCAAACTTTTTGGAAAAGTTTTGACACTCATTTGGCACTTTCATTATAGTTCATCTTTTGTTTTTAGCACAAATTTCTCTTCTCTAACTCACCAATAATTTATAGATTGCTAAGTCCAAAGGACAGCTGCCATATTTGAGACTCAATCACATTATCCATGATTAGACTCATGAATAATAACATTTTGTGATATGCTTTAATTATATTGTGCCCTGATTTAGATACACAATATAGTTTGAAAGCCACTGATCAGTTTTATTGATTGATTTTTAAGTAAATGGTGTCCCCTTTAAAATACTTATTTTTATTTATTTGAAAGGCAGAACTTCAGAGAGATATACACAGAGAGAGATCTTCCATTCACTAGTTTATTCCCCAAATGCCTGCAACAGCCAGTTCTGGACCAGGAACTCAGAACTCAATCCCAGTCTCCCATTAGTGGCAGTGACTAAAGTTCTTGGGCCATCAGCTGCTACCTAATAGGGCATGCATAAGCAGAAAACTGGATCCAAAGCAGAGTGGAGAATTTTACCCATTTACTGCAGTATGGAAGGTTGGCATCTCAAGTGAGGTCTTAACCTCTGTACCAAATGAACCAGTGTGAGTTGTCACAACTCTGCACCATTTCTTCTTGACCGTTTGGTTGAATTTCTTACAACATGTTATGAGACATTAGCTTTGGCTACAATGGCAGGGGCTGGACCAATCTGAAGCTAGGAACCAGGGGCTTCTTCGGAATCTCCCATGTGGGTGCAGGGGCCCAAGTACTTGGGCCATGTTCCACTGCTTTCCCAGGCTCCTTAGCAGGAAGCTGGATCAGAAGTGAGTCAGCCAGGACTTGAACTGGCTCCCATATGGGATACCAGCACTCTGGGTGGATATTTAACTGTTTGTGCCACGATTCCAGCCCCAGCCTCAGTACTTCTAATCAACATTCCAACACCCAGCAGGATGGGAGTACCATTCAAATCCTAGGCTACATGACCAGAGGCCTAATTTCATGTGTACCTCTTGGGAAACTCTGAGAATTCCACTGCAAAACTATTGGTTGTTGCAAGATCAGGGCACTATAAATTGCTGCAACTCTTTTTTTTTAAAATTATTTATTTATTTTTTTTAATTTTTGACAGGCAGAGTGGACAGTGAGAGAGAGACAGAGATAAAGGTCTTCCTTTTGCCATTGGTTCACCAATGGCCACCACGGTAGGCGCGCTGCGGCCTGCGCACCACGCTGATCCGATGGCAGGAGCCAGGTGCTTCTCCTGGTCTCCCATGGGGTGCAGGGCCCAAGCACTTGGGCCATCCTCCACTGCACTCCCTGGCCACAGCAGAGAGCTGGCCTGGAAGAGGGGCAACCGGGACAGGATCGGTGCCCCGACCGGGACTAGAACCCGGTGTGCCAGCGCCGCAAGGTGGAGGATTAGCCTAGTGAGCCGCAGTGCCGGTCATAATTGCTGCAACTCTTACATCGTTTTGAACTGAAATGATGATATTCCCCATCACATTGCTGCTAGCCAAAACCAAATTTGATTAGTCTAAACATTATTCAGAAATTTACTGATTTCCTTTTAAGGGTTAGATTTTATTTGGATCAGTTTTCTACATTGGGTCAGGCAAGACCTGCCTTAGGCACCTCTCCATTAAAGTAGGCAGCACTTTTTCTGTCAGAGTCCATTTACATATTTATAACGTCATACAAAATTATCAACTTAAACAGTAGTTGGCTATAGATTCATTGAATTCAGAGTCCTACCTATAGTTGCATTGGTAGGGCCAGACCAAATGATTTCATGGGCTTTATGTGGCCCCCAGGCCAGGTGTTTCCCAACACTGCTAGACCATTCAACAATGTTCCCAATGATCTTGAACAAGCTGCAGGTATGACCAGGTATAATTCTTCTAATTCTTAATTTTTATTAATTGCTTTGAAAGGTGGCATACATGCACGTGTGCTCCCATGTGTACATACACACAGACATATATATATATACATATATATATGTATGTATGTGTGTGTGTATATATATATATATATATATATATATATATATATATACAGAGAGAGAGAGAGAGAGAGACTGTTCACTCCCAAATGCACACAATAGTCATGGCAGAAGCCAGGAGCCCAGAACACATCCGGATCTCCATGTGACAGCAACCCAAACTCGCGTTTTGCCTGCTGCCTCCATTCTCAGATCTGCAAAGGAAAGTGGAATCAGGACTTGAGCCCAGGCACTCTGATAAGGAGGCCAGTGTCCCAGACAGCATCCTAGCTCCTGTGTGAAGCTCCTGTCCCAGACAGGTTCTGGTGAAGTAGACAAATACAGCTTAAAACTGAGGCTGAGAAAAGGTCATAGCAGAAGTATATGTGATGTTGAGGGAGCACACAGAAACCCTTTCATTTTGTGACCAGGATGGTGTTAGGAACATATTCCTTAATTAAGTGTATTTAGATATGAGCCTAATTTCAGAAATGGGGAGATTTTCTTTTCAGAAAAAAATTGAATCACAGCAGAAGTGTTACATTTTTTTTCTTCAAGAGGAGTTGACTGTTGCATTGTCATTTTCCTTAAAACTTTGATAATTTATTTATCATGCATTAAGTTTCAAAGAATGCCTAATGTGGTTAACAAATGAAACAACTTCAGGAACACCATGAATAATGCATTCCATTGCATTTGAACTTGTTGATCACCATCATATTAAGAATTATAATGTCATATATGTTGAATGTAACATGAAATAACACCCCCTGGAAATGGGCAAGATAGTGGTCTCAAAACACATATTTAAAGAACGTCAGGTTTATAGCCAATCCTGAGTGGAGTCCCCTGTGGCTTTGGAGATTGGAGAGCATAATATATTTGCTTTCCTGAATTAAGAATTTTAAATCTGACATAGACAATGCACTGCATTATTTAAATAGATACTATATTATTAAGGGTAATGGAAATTGCTGGAAGGCAGACGTCAATGTAAGTTAGAATATTCTAGCAAGTCTTATGAAAACAGGGTTTGAATTATCAGGGAAATAGACAAGTAATATACCACAAACTATGGCATGTATATGACAGTGCACAAATAACACTGACAATGGAGAGGAGTCAGAATATCTTTCAAATTTTATTTGTAGTCCATAGAGGATGCTGAAAAACAATCTCTACACTAAGTGAGGCTAATGAGATAAGGGTCTTGTTTTTCTTTCAGTGTCTAATAACTTAGTGTCTCAGACACAGTATCCAGGTTTTGATAAAGAACCAACACCCACAGGCATCGAGACAAACCAAGTAAATGTTTATAAGGAGCAGTTATTCCCTTTCTTCCTGGCCTTGATTTTATTTACTCAATTAATTATTTAATCTTAACAAGGAACATAACCTCCCTGAGTTCTCTTCATCTCATTGAAGCAATCAACAGTTCAGGGAGGCAATGCAGGCGAAGGACTCTGCATGGAGGGAAAAGAGAATCAGGATAATGGTTATTTTAAGTACCAAGAATATGAGAGCAGCAGCTCAGTAAGAGTAATAAAAAAGCAATTTATATTAAGCACATCTTATGAAAGGTTATTATATAGAGAATGGTGACTGGTTGTTCTCCATCATAAGTAGGCACAGGACGATGATCTGGGTTTAAATATTTGTAGGTGATACTATGAAAGATATAGTCACAGTTTCCAATTAATCTTCAACATAGATAAGAATTAATATCATTGCTCAAGAACATTCAAATTGTAGTCCATGTGTAGTTATACAGATGAAATCAAAGACTATTTTCCACAAATATTGCCAATAGTATAGTGATACTTCAAAAAGTTTAAAAAATGAAATTAAAAGATAAGGTTATTTGGGGACAAAATTTTACAGACAGTGTATAGATTTCTTTTTTAAAAAAGATTTATTTATTTATTTGAAAGTCAGAGTTATACAAAGAGAAGAGAGGCAGAGAGAGAGAGAGAGAGAGAGAGAGAGAGAGAGGTCTTCCATCCACTGGTTCACTCTCCAATTGGCTGCAACGGCAGGAGCTGCGCTGATCCAAAGCCAGGAGCAGGGAGCTTCCTCCGGGTCTCCCATGCTTGTGCAGGGGCCTAAGGACTTGGGCCATCTTCTACTGCTTTCCCAGGCCATAGCAGAGAGCTGGATCAGAAGTGGAGCAGCTAGGTCTCGAACTGGTGCCCATATGGGATGCCAGCACCTCAGGCCAGAGCATTAACCCTCTGCGCCACAGCGCTGGTCCCTAGATTTCTTATAATATACATTTTATGTGAACGTTTTAGAGAATCCTTACATATATGTATTCAATTTTTACAATGTTTAATCCTAGAAAATTGATACCTGGAATAATATCTCATGTTGTTTAGAGAGTGCTTTTCATCGTTATTTTGTTTCATTTTGGAACAGTTTACTTGACCCCCATTTTCAAGTGTACTAAATGCATGCTAACCAATTCAGGGACTTAGTCTATGTTACACAGTAAATTGATAATGGTAGACTAGGAGATCAAAACTATGTTTTCTGACACAATATCAAGGATTAAATGCACCCTTTCCAAGAAGTGTCCTTGAACAATATTCTGTAACGACTCTCAAGTTATAAAAGAAGAATCTGATGCCACAATCATTAAAAAGACAGAAATTTCAGTGGAATGGCATTTGGATCTCCTGTCTTGCACACGGTATGCTTCCTTCTAAACTATAACTCTGTTGACCTTTCTACTTACACGAAGAGTAGTGTGACTGATTGTTTAGGCATCTATGGTCCGCTTGCATACCCAAGTAGCAGCAAGGAAACAAAAGTCCACTTTAAAAAATGTTAAGTCAAAGAATTGATAATGCTAGTCCCTATCTACTACTTTAACAATTTGTGTGCGTGTATGTATGTGTGTGTTGTGAATCTATCAGGTTTTTGCCAACAGTACTAATGAGATCACTGGAGATTTAGAAGAAATCAAAAATGAGGAAAAAACAGTAAAAAGATAGGAGGAAGGCTGCTGGTGGATGCAATAGTGAAACATGGGTGGGGTGGAAGAAATGAGGAACAGATAATTCTGTAATAACTCTGTGGCAAAAGAAGCTTCCGGAAGAAAGATCAAGAGAAATTTTAGGAAATCTTGTTGTCTGTTAAGGTCAATTTCTCACCTTTCTTCCTGACTCTAGCACCATTCCAGTGGAATTCAGAAATCCTACATAACACTTTGATACTTCAAATCAGAAGTAAATTTTGGTTCATGAGAGAATGCTTCCACAGTCATTCTGTGTGAGCAGGAAAGCTCAATGTTTGGCTTGCTCTTCTGATATTTACGCTTTTAACTACTTCCCTTCTGCCTAATTTAGACAATTTGATGCAGTGTAATAATGAGTGTAGTAATGTTTCATTCATGTAAGTTTTTATTTTAGAAAAGGAAAGGACTATGTTTATTTTCTTTTAAAATAGATTTATTCATTCATTTATTTAAAGGCAGAGTGTCAGAAAGAGAGAGAGAGAGAGAGAGAGAGAGAGAGAGACCTTCCATCCACTGGTTCACTCCCCAAATGCCCACAACAGTCAAGGCTAGGATTTTCTAAACCAGGAGACCTGAACATGGGTCTCCCATATGGGTAACAGAGTTTCTAGTAGTTAAGCCATTATCTGCCTCCTCCCTGGTGCAGTAGCAGAAATCTGGGTCAGAAGTGGAGGCAGACCTCAACCCCAGGAACTCTCATATGAGATGTGGACAACTCCTGTGGCAGCGTAACACATTGTGCCACAATGCCTACCCCAAGAGCCTACTTTAATTTTTTTTTAAACTTTTATTTAGTAAATATAAATTTCCAAAGTACAGTTTATGGATTACAATGGATTTCCTCCCCCCATAACTTCCCTCCCACCCACACCCCTCCCGTCTCCTGCTCCCTCTCCCACTCCATTCACGTCAAGATTCATTTTCAATTATCTTTATATACAGAAGATCGATTTAGTATATATTAAGTAAAGATTTCATCAGTTTGCATCCACACAGAACATAAAATGTAAAACACTGTTTGAGTACTAGTTATAGCATTATTCCATTGGACAACACATTAAGGACAGAGATCCTACATGAGGAGTAAGTACACAGTGACTCCTGTTGTTGACTAAACAATTTGACACTCTTGTTTATGGCCTCAGTAATCTCCCTAGGCTCTAGTCATGAGTTGCCAAGACTATGGAAGCCTTTTGAGTTTGCCGACTTCAATCTTATTTGGACAAGGTCATAGTCAAAGTGGAAGTTCTCTCCTCCTTCTTTGATGGCCTGTTCTTTCCACTGGGATCTCACTCACAAAGATCTTTCATTTAGGTTTTTTTTTTTTTTTTTTTTTTTTTTTTTGCCAGATGTCTTGGCTTTCCATGCCTACAATACTCTCATGGGCTCATCCGCCAGATCCAAATGCCTTAAGGGATGATTCGGAGGCCAGAGTGCTATTTAGGACATCTGCCATTCTATGAGTCTGCTGTGTATCCCACTTCCCATGTTGGATCATTTTCCCTTTTTTTTTTTTAACTTTTATTTAAAGAATATAAATTTCCAGTGTACTTATGGATTACAATGGCTTCCCCCTCCCATAACTTCCCTCCCACCCGCAACCCTTCATCTCCCATTCCCTCTCGCCTTCCATTCACATCAAGATTCATTTTCAATTCTCTTTATATACAGAATATCAATTTAGCATAAAGATTTCAACAGTTTGCACCCACATAGAAACACAAAGTGAAACATACTGTTTGAGTACTAGTTATAGCATTAAATCAAAATGTACAGCACATTAAGGACAGAGATCCCACATGAGGAGCAAGTGCACAGTGACTACTGTTGTTGACCCATCAAATTGACACTCTAGTTTATGGCGCCAGTAACCACCCTAGGCTGTCATCATGAGTTGCCAAGGCTATGGAAGCCTTCCAAGTTTGCTGACTCTGATCATATTTAGACAAGGTCATAAAAGACAGAGTGAGGATAGTAACCAATGATCCTAAGAGTGGCATTTACCAGGTTTGAACACAATTTAATCTTTAGACCTTATAAAAGAGATGGCTAACATTTTTCTGTAATAGCATAGCCAAAATAAGAACTTAAATAATAATCTCATAGCTAGATTCACTTCGCCATCAGTGAAGTAAACAGTAAGTAGAAAAAACCTCCCTTTCAGACCAAAGGGAAAGAAAGTTTTAAAGTAAGAATATAATTTTCTTCACGGGTATTGTCTACCTTAGAAAAACTACTGCAGAACATGTCTGTGACTATAGACTTGTAGTTCAGGCCACCGAAGATTAGAGATGGGACTTGGGCATTCCCTTGACTTGCATCCTCTGGTCTGCTTTAACACAAACCAGGAGGAAAAGAAAGCTAGGCATCAGAAGCAATGGGTGGCAGGCCTATTAATGGCTGATCTGTACAGTGATCTGCCCTCAAGGAGACCCAACAGGCCAGTCCACTACAGTGGCTTTCAATGTGGTAAGCCTGGGCTTCAGCAGAAGTCAGCTTGTGAAGAGCCCTGGCAGCTCTGCCAAGAGTTGGATCACTGGAAATGGACCTGCCCTGGAGTCGAAGGATGCCCAGGTCAGAGCCACAGATCTTATTGGCTCGAAGCTGAAAAGCCCTTCACTCAGCCCAACTTCCAAAGTGACCACTGCAGCTGAGGGGATGGTCAAGTAGGGTCAGCAACATTGCAGGCAGAACTGTAAATTTCTTGTTAGAGATGCCCCCTGCCTTTACCTGGCCAGCTCTCCTCCCAGGCCAGCCAAGTAATGAAAGTCAACAGAGTGCCTTCCCCTAGGAGGTTCACACCTCCCTTAGGATATACCCCATGTGAAGAGATAGATAGGTCTGGGCCTCTTAACTTACAAGGCCTAAAGCCCAACAGATTATTATCAAGCCCCTTCTATCAGGTTCTATTTGCCTCTCAATCAGAAAACTTAATTGTAGCTTAGACAGCACCTTTCTTAGCTCCTCTAAGAATGACTCTGTCCTTTGTTCTAGACACTGTCTAGCGCACTTGGGCCTCATTCCTTTGTAATCATAATCTCTACTCTACCACCAATGGCTCTACTCCCAACCTGTGTGTACTGATGGTCCTCTTCCCCACTTAATACTGTATAATTGTACTTTAATTTTTTTTTTTTTTTACCATTTTCCTTCCTTCTTGCCTTCCTCCTCCTCCTCCTCCTCTTCCTCATTTTTTGGTTAGAAAAGGATTTTATTATTTCTCTTTCTTCAATACCTTCCTTATTCCAGTCAATACTTCTGTACCCAATGAAGTCAATTTCTGATTTTGCCACTTCATGAATAAAAGCTACTTTCAGAATAATCTATATTTTTCTCGGCATTTAAATGCCTTCGGTATTGGGACATAGCATTATGGTTCTGGGTCTTAAACTTTTTTTGATACTGTCATCCAATGTTGGAATTCTGTTCCATTTCTAAACCAGCCTCCTGCTACTGCCCCTGGGAAGGCAACAAAAGATGCTAAAACCTGGGTATTGGCTTCACGGTGCTGGCTCATCCTTGGTTATTGTGGTCATTTGGGGAGTGAATCAGCAAATATAAGATCTCTCTCTCTCTCTTTCTCTCTCTCTCTTATTCTGCCTTTCAAATAAAATAAATGAACTATTTTTTTATTAAAAAAAAAACCACATAGTATCTAGATACAGTCCAACTAGTCATGTCTCCTACTATTGGACATGTGTCAAGTGTGTTGGATACATTGTATCACTTTAAGTTCCTGAAGCAGACTTCTGTTCTATCTTATTTGTGATCTTTCCATATATTATCTCTGTACCTTTCCTTCTCAATGTTTTGTTCTGATGGATGTAAACTTCAAAATGCAGTTTAAATATCACCTATTTGGCCTTATTATATCCACACTACTCAGAAATCTACTACTTTCCTTGTGTAGTCTAATGATTTGTTGTATGACATCATGGAAAATATCACAGTTTTGAGCAGTGATTATTTTCGTACTTATTTGCTATTAGTTTTGAGGCCCTAATCACATGAATAGGCTTAAAACTGCCCCTGGCACACCATAGGTGTTAATTGAAAATTTGCTGAATTAAATTGAATGTAACTAGAAAGGTAAAGAAATTTCTCAACTAGATATTTCTGCATAAGTTAAATCAGGGAAAAGAAGCAGCATCATGGATTTAAACCCCTTCGGGGAAGTTTTGCTCCATTCTTTCATTTACATTTGCAAATGAGAACAGAGAAGGAAAGGGAGCAGGAAGTCCCTTGGTGATGGAGCACTGGAAACCACCGGGGTTTTGAAGAAAATGGATGTAAAGAAATGACCACCATCTGCATAATCCATTTAGGTTCTGAAATTCTTCTTGCTCTATAATCTAGAGGGAATGGTCTATGGGAAATGGTGCCACATATTTTAGCCTCTACTATCTAAAATTTTTAAAGAGTCAAAGACTTGTTAATACAATTGAAAGGGGGCGGATGGGGATGTTATCACATATGTGTGCTGTCTCCATGGTGCTCAGCTGCAGCAAATGTGCGCCGGATCCCTTCCTTTCCTAGCATTCTGCTTCACCACAGTGCCCTGACAAGTTTCCAGGGTCCTCTTAGAATATTTATTTTAAAAATTGATTTTTTTGTGGCATCTTAGACCCCCCAAAAAAGAGGATGGAGTGGGGAGAATTATACCTTATTTTCACTGCTGACCTACCAGTTTTGCAAGTCTGAAGTTAGAAAGCAGCAAGAAGTGGGAAAACACCTTCTCCATTCTATTCTATATCATCTCTGGCAGAACACTGCACTTTCTGAAGGTAACCAAATTCCTATTTATAATATAAAAGACACTGCAGCATGAACCTGACAGCTGTTATGAAGGAACAAACAGCCACTGAGGAGCCGTTTGCTATGGAAATTTCTATTTTTCTATTGTCACTGCTTTGGTCAATATCATGTGCTCCTGCAATTTGCCTGCACTGCTTGGAGGATCCTCTGTTGTAAATGTCCTGCAAGCTGATACATTCCATCCCAAAGGCTTATACCATTCATGTTAGGTATTTTATTTGATAGTATAGTGGCCTCTTTTTTATAGTTATTTTTACTTTGGCCTCATAGCAGACCTCTCTCTTTCATTGTAATATGATTGGAGTTGAGATTAGCTGTTCACAGATGCCGGCAAACCTTGCCATGTGTTGCCCAAGAACAAATTCCAACTTCAATTTGATAGCACGTTTCACATCCCTGCCCCAAATTGCTCAACGTAATGCATCATCAATATTTCACAACACAGCAGCACTGAGCAGCATCGTCAATGATTCAGTCATCACTTTGAATAATCTAGAGCAGCAACAACAGAAGAAAGTAGATTTTTTTTTACTGTAAGTAATATCAATTTAATATTTTCCAAGTTGTTTACCTTTAAAATGTTTTTAGAGCAGCCTAGCAGTAAAGTGCAAAACTGTTCCAGGGGCACTATTTACATTTATCGTAATGAATCTAAATCAAATAAATAAACATCTGCTGTATATGTATATTTCTGATATCTGAATACAGTTTATGAAACACTTTTCTATGATGGAATCATTCTAATTGAAAAACTAATTCATGAGAAAAATGTCCAAATTACTACAAAGTTATGAATGGAATGCAATTTTCCCACATTAAGAATAAGACAAGCCACACTGGATTGTTTCATGTGACTAGAAATGCCCACTGGTGTTTCAGTCAACGCCTTCTTGTCACATCCAATACCTGTCTCAATGTCTCTAATTCAAATTATTCCTTACCATCTTTTTTTTTCCTTACCATCTATTGTCATAGATAATTCTCCTTCCCTTTTCATTTGAATTATCTCAGCATTCATGTGACTGTTTATTTTGAATCTAGTTTATCTTGATTGCCCCACCTCACCACCTTACATATTCCTTATAATAGTTTATCTTGATTGCCCCACCTCACCACCTTACATATTCCTTACAACAGTTCATCTTGATTGCCCCACCTCACCACCTTACATATTCCTTATAACAAACGCCAGATTGGTGGACAGGTGTTCGGTGGAGCAGTTAAGATGTGGTTTGGGATGCCTGCATCCAATATCATGGGGGATAGGGTCTCAGCTGCAATTCTGACTCCAAAATTCTGCTAAGGCACACCCAGGAAAGAAACCAGTGATGGACCAAGTACTTAGGTCCCTACTGTTGGTGAAACGATGCTGTCTTATCTGAGGCACCATCTCAAGCCCCGGACACCATCTTAGTCTATGGCCCAGTCACCATCTTATACAATAAGTTTGGCCTCTCCAGCATCCAGCCTGGCTTACTGGGAGTCAGGTGACCATATGGCCCAACCACAAACGTCAACTCCACCCCACTCTAATGGGGTTTTTCTGCTCCTATCCCCTCATCCATGCGAGGTTAAAACAAGATCTGCTTTCCTTACACAGGCTCTCTCTTCTCTCTCTCTTCTTTCTCTCCCTCCAACCTGTTGGGTTCCCCACCCTTCAACAATAAACCTTTTCCCTTACTCCAGTGTTTGGTGTGCTTTGTGTTGGCCATTTCACCTACCACTCACAAAGGAGACCTGGATGGAGTTCTGAGATCCTTGTTTGGCCTAGTCCGGTTCAGCTGTTGTGGACATTAGCAAAGTGAACCAGAAGATGGGTACTCTCTCTGTCTGTCTTTCCCTCACTCTGTCTCTCTCCTCCTTTCAAGTAAATGACTAAATAAGTAATTTTAAATGCCAGAGTGAAGTTTCCATAGTGGGTGTGGACAATGTTTCTCCTCAACTAAAGACAACCTCCAAAGACTTCAATAGATGGACTAGATTTCAGAATGCTTGGAGTTCTTGGGCTGGCACACAAGGTCTTCCATGAAGTAACCCCTCCTACATCTCTTTTTATTTGCAAGGTGAGCACCCTTCCTTTCCCTACACATTGAGCTCTTTGTATTTTTACAGAAATGATGGTTAATTTGCCTGTCAACTTGAGTGGGTTAAGAGCTGTCTAGAGAACTGTTGAAGCCCAGTTTCCAGGCGTGTTTATGAGGGTGTTTTCACAAGGCAGTAGAGGGTGAGTTGGTACATTGAGGCAGGTAGCTGCACCTTCAATGTAAGCAGAACCCATTCAATTTTCCAGGGGAAACAGATAGATCTAAAATGCTGAAGCTAAGCTAATTCTCTTTCTCCTTCTGTGCCCCTGGAACTTGGACTCTCTTCTGCCTTTGGACATCAGAAATCCAGGATTTCTGGCCTTTGGACTCCAAGATGTACATCAGGGCTTTGCTCCCTTTGATAGTAAGGTCTTCGGGCTCAAACTGAGCATTAAACAATTGGAGTTTCTGGTTCTAAGGCTTTCAGACTTGAAATGTGTCCTAAAACTGGCATTCCAGCTTGTGAGTGGTCAGCCATAGGACTCCAGAGATGCCACAACTGTAGAAGTCAATGTCCTAATAAATACTCTCCTATCTATCTATCTATCTATCTATCTATCTATCTATCTATCATCTATCAGCAGTCATCTGTCTATACCTATATCTATATTTATATTTATGTGTCATCTATCATATATCTGTCTCTCTCTTGTTGTTTCTGTTTTTCTGTTGAGTCCTGACCAACAGAATGGATGTGCTACTTTTTCTATTGTCTTTGGGTTTTTAGCCAAATTGTAATTTTTTTTTTTTTGAAAACTGCATGGTCACTTGCTCATGTAATTCTCTCACTAATGCAGGATATGTTGCATTCAATCTCTAATGTCTGATACCTTATACTTAACATCCTATTTCTGAGCTGAATATAATTTAATAGGAAGCAATAAAACCTCCATGCCACTCACATCTTCTCCTTACTGTACACAACTAGACATAGACTAAAACATCAAAAACTGTAATCATTAAATTTTATAAAAGTTATGAACCTCTTTTAGACATTATTGAAAGTTATACAGCCTCTTAGGAGAAGAAAAGGGGAAGGCAGCTTGCATACACAATTTTCCATGCGGTTTCAAGAGCTCCATACATTCCTGAAGGCACTGTTGGGATCTGAAGCTAAAAACTCTTGCTCTAAGACATTCTCACGCTGGCTCACACACACTGTCAGGGACTTTGTTTATTTGTGTTGGCTTGCTTTGCCTCATTGTGATTTAAAGAATCATAGGTGTTCTGTGTGGTATGTCCTCTGCAAATCATTTAGTCTCATTTTGTATCTAACATATGAAGCATCTCTACAAAGTTTACATCACATTATTTTCCTATTTTGTTACATGTTTTTATTCAGTGAGTGTGAAGATATTACCATTGGAACTTGATCATATCTACTTTAAGAGACCATGATCCATGAAAAGTTACTGGAGACTTTTGCTTTAAGCTCAGACATAAAAAGAACTTGGAAGTCATCAGTTTAGTATGTAAAATAAGAAATATCTGGGGATGGACATTTAACATAGCAATTAAGTTGCAGCTTGCAATGACTGCATCTCATTTGGGAGTATCTGGGTTCCAGTGTCAGCTCCACCTCCTGCAATTGCACAAACTTAAGGGTAGCAGGTGATGACTCAACTTTTTGAGTCCCTGATATCCATGTGAGAGACAGAGTTCTTGGCTTCTAACTTTAGCCTGCTACAATCCTGAATGTTGTGGGCATTAAGGATCTGAACCAATGGATGCATGATCTCTGTCTGTCTCTGTCTCTTTGCCTTGCAAATAAATACAAACAAAAAATAAGATCAAAAGTTAAACCAGACAACTAAAAACCAGTGACTTTGTTTAGACTCATCAGAGGATTGCGATTGTAGGATAATCTGCCACACTGACATCTGTAGGAACAGGAGCATCAGATCTTTAAGGCTGAGCTCTAGTTACTCATGGCAGAAGCTGTGGAGGCCATAAACGAATGGAGACCCTTAGATGTAATTTTGATGAATTCCTGGAGTTCAAAAGTAGGCTAGCATGAAACAGAAACTCCTGGATGCCACAAACCCTGAGGGTGGATCATATTTTCTTGAGCTTAATCTCTAGGAATCTCACAACATTCTCATGGTAAAGCTCTGAGGGAGATCCCCTTGTAGCTCTCTTTGGCTGGGAGAGAGAAGAATATCACTGTGAAATCAGCCTGGAGCATTCTTCATAACCAAGGCTTACTCTGCAGAAGGGGAAATAATCCTTATCAAAGGGTCATCCTATTTGGGAGAAGGCAATGCTACCACTCCAGTCTCTCTGACTTTCCACCTTAACAAAGAAGGGAAAATAGCCTTAATAGGAGCTAGTGATGCAAGGAAATAGGTGGAATTCACCAAGGCATGGCAGGGCAGCAGTGGGCAAAAAGTTATTCTATCAGAGAAACAATTGTGAATGCCACAACTCAGACATATAGGTGACTATGACTGAGGTTTAATCAGAAAATTATCGAATGTTCCCCCTCTCTGCATATTGTTATCACTGAAGGAACAAGGTCATAAGGTCATAGGCCTCAGCCATTTTAGGTTCTTGTTACCCCTGCTTTCTTTCAAGAGACCAGTTCAGTCTCACATAATGTATTGTTCCCCACCCAACCTCTGTGTTCTTCCCAGGTTTGGAAGCCACTAGGTCAAACCTGTGTGGAGAAGCTCATCTCTGCGTACTGCCCCCCACCCCCCTCCATAGCCCACCTAAGATATAAAAACCCCAGCCTGCTGGGGTCTGGGTCCTCTGCCACATGTTCCTTTGGTCTGTGCGCACTCTGGCAGTTGGTCGACCTCTGCGAGTTTACTTTCTTTGAATAGATTTGGTCTGGCTGTGAGTTCGCATTCTGCCTGCTCTCTGTTCTGCACCCCCTTTCCTTACATTTGATGCCCCATGTGAAGAGGGGGGCAGGGGACCCAGTCTCTGGGTAAGGGCTGTGACCCCCATGCTTCCTCTGAACTCTCTTCTCCTTTCCAAACTCCTTCCCCTTTTTACTGCCTCTGCCCACCCCTTCCTTCTCTTTCATACAATCCCCTCTTTCCCTTATGACCTGGATGGCTCTGAAAGATACCTCTCCAGAACACTATCTCACTCCCACTTGCACTTCTCATTCCCAATGAATTCCCACCCAGAACCTTTGCCAGCTCTCATGGCTACATGCCCACATTGGATCTAATTCTCAACCTGTCATCAGATCGGTAAGAGAAGTCTCTGTCGCCTCAAGCACGCTGGGGCAATGCTTGTGTGGTTCATCCCCCATTTTAGGGCCTGGGGTGTTTGGTCAATTTCTCTCGCTCTCTACTCTAAGAGGACTCAGAACTTAGGTTCTTGGTTAGTGGGATTCTTTCCCAAGGATGCCCTGTGAAAGGACCCACTTCCCCCTGACCATATTTTACTTGATCCATTGGTTCTAGGTTTTGACTCCCCTGGCCTGCCACTTAAAAGATTGCACAAGCCGGCGCCGTGGCTCAACAGGCTAATCCTCCGCCTTGCGGCGCCGGCACACCGGGTTCTAGTCCCGGTCGGGGCACCGATCCTGTCCCGGTTGCCCCTCTTCCAGGCCAGCGCTCTGCTGTGGCCAGGGAGTGCAGTGGAGGATGGCCCAAGTGTTTGGGCTCTGCACCCCATGGGAGACCAGGATAAGCACCTGGCTCCTGCCATCGGAACAGCGCGGTGCACCGGCCGCAGCACGCTACCGCGGCGGCCATTAGAGGGTGAACCAACGGCAAAGGAAGACCTTTCTCTCTGTCTCTCTCTCTCTCTCTCACTGTCCACTCTGCCTGTCAAAAAAAAAAAAAAAAAAAAAAAAAAAGATCGCACAAGCTGGGCCTGAAGGGGAGATAAAGCAGAGGAGATTGATCCACCTCTGCACTAATTTGGCATTTTTTGTTTCAAAATTCTCTAAGATTTTAATAACTTTACATAGAGAAATGGCCAATGGTCAGAGGTCCCTTACATCCCAAACTTTGGCCTCCTCTGAGGTCAACTTTTCTCATTCCAAGAACTTGGGCAGGAGAAAGACTTGCAGCCTCCTCTCGAACCCTTGACTGTCCATTCTTCCACTCTTGCACTTCCCTCCAGGGTGCTGACATCTCTGGAACAGGACCCTCTACTCACCCTGCCCCAAGTCTGGCTCTTCCCACTCTCCCTCATTGGCAGCCAAAACTGCCCCTCTCCTCCTTCTGACCCACTACTCTCTGCCTGGGTGCCGAAAGACAGTGTAAAGGCTAGCAGAATGTTCATTGCCCTGGAAATTCCCACACTTGGGACATTCACCCAGGAGCCTTTCTCACATCTTACTTCCACCTCATCAGAGTCCATGCTGTGTTCTACACCTCCCCATCATGTAGCTCCAGAAAGGACTCTGCCTGCTCTTTAAATGCAATGCAGCCTGACTTCAACACTTACCACCCCACTCCCACCCTCTGTCTGGGTGAGCTTAGCCCCTACTCTCCCCTTACCCCCATTCCATCTTCCATAAAATAAAGTCTTCTTAAACTAGCCCCCTTCTCTTCCATGATCACTAAAATCCTAAAACCCAACATAATGGAGCCATATCTCACATGAAGCTCAAACCTTTGTTTCAGCCATCTCCAGTAGTATATTTGGCAAGGCTAGGAAAGAAAAAACCCGGAACATCGATAAGTCCTGAGCAAGTTCACTCCAAAGAATGCTCCATGCCTAGCCTTCTTCTATCTTTTCTTCTGCCTTGTCTAGTGACAGCCAAAAAAATCTCTTTGCAAATAACTGAAAGTGTTTTGTTGTTCTCTCATATAATGTATTATTTGTGTATACATACTGTATATGTACATGGGAAAATTTGTTAATAGCTCTGTTTTAATTGGCTAACACTTATGTAAGGTAATCAAGAAATGTTTCCAACTACAAGTACTCTTAAAATGTATAGACTGGCTGGCGCTGCGGCTCAATAGGCTAATCCTCTGCCTTGCGGCGCCGGCACACTGGGTTCTAGTCCTGGTCGGGGCGCCGGATTCTGTCCCGGTTGCCCCTCTTCCAGGCCAGCTCTCTGCTGTGGCCTAGGAGTGCAGTGGAGGATGGCCCAAGTGCTTGGGCCCTGCACCCCATGGGAGACCAGAAGAACCACCTGGCTCCTGGCTTCGGATCAGTGTGGTACGCCGGCCGCGGCCATTGGAGGGTGAACCAACAGCAAAAGGAAGACCTTTCTCTCTGTCTCTCTCTCTTCCTCACTGTCCACTCTGCCTGTCAAAAAAAAAAAAAAATGTATAGACTAAGTTTTCACTTGATATTAAGCAATCTGGGAAGCCTGACTTGTTCTCTAATTTCTCTGTCCCCTTCAATATGGAGAACTGATTCTATTCTGTATGACTCTCCATCAGGATATACAATTTGATCTTTTGACCTCGTATAAGACAGTTTGGGTAAGGTAGTCTTAATATTGAATCTTACCTAGAAGGACATAGCTTTTCTCATGGACATCATCTTATCTAACAGGAATAATATTATCATAACATGACTGTGACTACAGATTTCTAGCTCAGGCCACCAAAGATTAGGGACCGAATTGAGCACCCCCATGGCTGACATTCCTGGAGACTGCCTCTGTGGCCTGCTTTTAACAGAGACCAGGAGAAAGCAAAATGAGGCAGTAGGAGCAATGTAAGGATAGGTGGAGGCCAATTAATGACTGTTTTACATGGTGATCTGCCAACAAGCAGACCCAACAAGGCCAGTCCACCTTCAAATGGCACCTGTTTTCGATCTGAGGAGTTGGGGTGTTGAGCAGGCAGCTGTCAGCTCTGTCAGCTCTGCCAAGAGCCAGGTCACTGGAAACAGAACTGTCCCAGGGTTGAAGGACTCCTGGGTCAGAACTGCAGACCCTGTTGGCCTCAAGCTGAAAACCCCTTCACTCTGCCCAGCTTCCAAAGTAACCACCATCATCAATGGGACAGCCTGGGGTCAGCAACAATCCAGGAAGAGCTGGGGATTTGCTTTTAGAGACGCTGCCTATTCAATACTAATCTCCTATGCAGGCCAGCTCTCCTCCCAGGTTACCTAGGTAATGGAAGTCAGCAAGGTGTCTTACCTAAGGAGGTTCATACCTCTCTTCTGATGTCTCTTCCACTACTCCATGTGAAGAGATAGATGGATATCGACTTAACATGTACCCGGCCAGACCTTAATGCCCACCTGATTATTATTGAGCTCCTCCTGTCAGTTTCTGTTTGCCTCTTAATGGAAAAGCTCCCCTGGTTTTGACAACATCTTTCTTAGGTCCTCTAATAGTGACTCTGTCCTTAATTTTAGACAGTTTCTGTGAGCTAGTGCTGCAGCCCTCTCAAGAGGCCACCTGCTGGAACCCTGTCTGACCATGGGTCCCTATTCTGCCCCTACTCAACTTGAAGAACTCAGCTTCAGTCCTTGCCCAAACCCCTGACAGCAGCCAGGGTTTGTATAAGCAGAGGGAGAAAATGAGGGAGCCAAGGACTAGAAGCAGACCAGCCTAACTCCATCACACAGATCCTCGCCAGCACGTACACACTAACAAAACGGGAGCATTCTTCTTTCACAACCAGCATACAGACAGCACTCTTGCTTTCCTAGTTCCCCTTTAATCCTCATTTTGGGCGTGTTTTGCATCATGGGCAATGTTTCTAATTTATTCTTTTATCCTCATAATCATAGTGCTCCTTTTCCAACCATGTATAATTAACATATTTCAAAAATCCTTACAGGAGGTATAACTTGCTATATCCCAAGCCATCACACAGGAACAACACAAGACTGCTCTTCAATCACTCTGATCCCATGTATAGATACCCTGTCCCATGTCTCTGCCCCAGATCAGCAGGAAGTAACCAGAAAGAAACCAGCGCCCCATCTCCCTGTCTATACTCAGAGTCAGGATTGATGGAACAAGGACAAAAGCCTCAGCCATTTTAGATTCTTGTTGCCTTCTTTCAAGAGACCAGTTCAGTCTCCCATCCTGTGTTGTTCCCCACCCCACCCTGCATTTTTCCCCAGGTTTGGAAGCCACTGGGCCAAACCTGAAGAACTGGTATGGAGAAGCTCATCCTGCCTACTGACCACCACCCTCAGCCCTAACCCACCTAAGATATAAAAAGGCTCAGCCTGCTGGGGTCTAGGCCCTCCGCCACATATTCTTGCAGTCTGTATACACGCTGACAATTGGCTGAGCACTGAGAGTTTACTTTCTCTGAATAGATTCGGTCTGGTTGTGAGTCCCATTCTGCCTCCTCTCTGTTCTGCACCCCCTTTCCTCACATCTGGTGACCCATGTGAAGAGGCATCGTGCACTCTTTTCATTACAACCACACTAGCATACCCCTGTGTAAGAGATGCCAGAGCGGCCAGGTGCGTGCTCTCTCTCTGAAATGAATATTTACAGTGCCAAGAGGGAGAAAAAAATTTGAGGATAGCAGATGAAACTGAAGTCTTAAACAGCTAACATTATAGTAAATATTAAATATTGCACAACTTCTAGTCAAATTCACATACATACCTAAGCTGAAGACGTATTTATCTCAGGTCCCATTGTCAAATACATTTCTGGCATCAACAAATTATTACAAGATATGTCACAATGGGGTAGGAAATAGAATCTGAAGAGTGAAAGCAAACATTGGAACAACACAGATGTGACACAAATGTTGGAATTGTCAGAAAGGGAATAAAAGTTAACAATGGTTAACATGTTAAAGAATCTAATTGTCGAATAGGTGATATAGAAGGACAGATGGATAATGTAAGCAAAGAGAGAGAAGCTTTAAGGAAGAATCAAAAGAAAATATTAGAATGCAGGCATTACAACAGAAATAAAGAGTGTCTTCAATGGCATCATAAGTATACTAAACACAGAGGAAAGAATAAGTGAGCTTGGAAACTGGTGAATAGAACTATTTAATTGGTTTTGCAAAGGGAAAAAGAGAGCACCATCCAAAGCAAACTACTAGAACACAGCATCCAACAATTTCAAAAGTGTAGCATACATGTAACTAGAACACTAAAATGAGCAGAGAGAAAGACTGGAGCAAAGAACTATTTGAAGTAATAATGGCTTAGAATTTTTCAAATTAATGACAGACAGCAAATGACACTAAATGGCAGATCCAGAGTGCTCAGAAAATTTTACATAAAGCAAACACAAGAAAAACCCAATAGTTCAAATTTCAGTAAACCAAAAACAAAGGAAAGTTTTTAAAAGAATCCAAACAGAAAAAGAAATTTGCTTTGGCTGAAATAATTCTTGAAACCCATGCATAATTTTTCATAATACACACTTTTATAAACTTTTTGAAGACCCTTTGTGTCTAAGGACAAGTTAGAATTATCACAAGTCTCAGGTGAACATGAAGAGTGTAGAGACATATTGAAAGTGTTGAAAGAATAAAGATAATAATCTAGAATTTTATATTCAAGGAAATTAGCCTTCATTATAAAGGAAAAATAAAAGACTTAATCAGAAAAAGAAAAACCAAGGGAAGTTATTACCAGGAGATTTGCCCTAAAAGAAACCATGAGACAATGTAGGTCAGAAACTTCAATCTACTTGCAGAAATGAAGAGAATTAGACACTGAAGAAATGAAGGTAAGATAAATGGTTTTTTTTAATTCTCAATTAATCTAAAATATATATCCAAAGGACTAATAGTGACAATATATTTTCTAATAGATTATTGATAGATTATTGTAAAATATCAATGACTGAGGTTTTTCAGTATCAATATGTAAAATGAAGAGCATCAATTATGCAAGAGATGAAATTATTGTACAGTTTCTGAACTGCATGTCAAAATACACTGTTATTTAAAGATGAATTTTAATTAGTTTAAAATGCATATTTTAGGGGGCCAGCATGGAGGAGCAGCAGGATAAACCACTGCTGTGACACCGTCATCTCATATTAGAGTGCTTATTCCAGTCTTGCATGGTCCAGCTTCCTGCTAATGTGCATAGGAAGGAAATGGAAGATAAACCAGGTGCTTGGTCCCCTGTCATCCTTGTGGGAGACCAGGAGGGAGTACCTGGATCCTGGCTTCACCTTGGCCCAAACATTGCTGCTGTGGCCATTTGGGAAGTGAAACATAAAACAGATCTCTCTCCCCTTCTCTGTCCCTTTGCCTTTCAAATAAATATTAAAATAAATCTTGAAAAATTTCACACTTTAAATAGCAATCACTAATTTTTAAAACTGTATGATTGGCTGGCACCATGGCTCACTAGGCTAACCCTCCGCCTGCAGTGCCGGCACTCCGGGTTCTTCTAGTCCCTGTCAGGGCGCCGGATTCTGTCCCGGTTGCCCCTCTTCCAGTCCAGCTCTCTGCTGTGGCCCGGGAGTGCAGTGGAGGATGGCCCAAGTGTTTGGGCCCTGCACCCGCATGGGAGACCAGGAGGAAGCACCTGGCTCCTGGCTTAGGATCGACGCAGCTCTGGCCGTAGCGGCCTTTTGGGAGGTAAACCAATGGTAGGAAGACCTTTCTCTCTGTCTCTCAATTTCTCTCACTGTCTAACTCTGCCTGTCAAAAAAATAAAAAAAATAAAGTAAAATAAAAAAACTGTATGATTGATACACTAAGAGAAAAATAAACTAAAATACACCTGGTTAAAACTAAAGAAGGCAGAAAAATGGTAGGATATAAAGAATAAATGCAATAGTCAAGAGTTACAAACATTGTAGATACTAACCCAGCTGTATTAATATTCACTTTAATTTTTAATTATATGAATTGATCATTCAAAAGACAGAAATTGCCAGATATACAAAAAGAAGACACAACCTTGTGCTGTCTATAGGAAATCTACTTTAAATCTGAAAACTTCATTAGGTTAAAAGTAAACTAATAGAGAAAGATGTACCATATTAACACCAAAAAAAGGTGTAATAGCTATAGATATCTTTTTAAACAAAGGAGAATAAAGAACAATAATATTCAGAGATAAAGATGATCATTCTACCATGACAAAAAGGTCGGTTTTTCATTTTTTCAAGAATAATTATAATCTTTTTTTTTTTTTTTTGGCAGGCAGAGTTAGACAGTGAGAGAGAGAGAGAGACAGAGAGAAAGGTCTTCCTTCCATTGGTTCACCCCCTAAATGGCTGCCACTGCTGGTGCACTGTGCCAGGAGCCAGGTGCTTCCTCCTGGTCTCCCATGAGGGTGCAGGGCTCAAGCACTTGGGCCATCCTCCACTGCCTTCCCAGGCCACAGCAAAGAGCTGTACTGGAAGAGGAGCAACTGGGACAGAATCTGGCGCCCCAACCGGGACTAGAACCCGGAGCGCCTGTGCCGCAGGTAGAGTAATAGCCTAGTGAGCCGCGGCACCGGCCAAGAATAATTATAATCTTAAACACATATGAACCTGTTATCTAAGCAAAAAAATGCCCAAGACAAAATGTGATAAAATTGAAAAGAGAAACAATGTTGAAGATACCAATCAGTGACTGACAGATCATTCAAGTGGAAGATCATTAAAGCTATATGCATGACATGAACAAGACTACCAAATATCTTTTTCTGACTGACACAGAATATTATACACAACAACAGCATAATCCACATCTCTCTTAAGCTCATATGGAACATCAAACTATATCCTGGGCCATACAAGATATCCTGACAAATTTGAAAGTATAAAAACATTTCAAGTATGTTCCTTGATCAGAAAGGACTTATATTAAAAATTAACAGAATAACAGTAACTGGAAAACGGCCACATATATGTAAATTAAGAAACAAGTTTCTAAATAACACTTAGGTAGAAGGAAAAGTATCAAGATAAATTGAAATATTTTGAACTAAATAAAAAATACAATGAAATTGAGACAGTATATTAGAGTAGTACTTAGAGGAAAATTTAATAACATTAAATAAGTATATAAGATGAAAGAAGGTGAAAATCAATAACTTAAGCTTCCCCTAGGAAAAGCAGAGAACAAAGAGCAATGGAAGCCAATATCAAGCATAGGAAACAAGTAATAAAAAGTATAACAGAACAAAATGAAATTTAAAATAGAGAAAATCAATGAAACGCCCAAACTGGCTTGAATACATCAATAAAATTGATAAATCTGGAACACAATTTGCCAAATCAGAACAGAAAGCAGTCATCTCTACTGATTACAGGAAAGCAAAGGAAAAGAGCATTCCCAACAATATTTGCCAAAAAAATACGTAATGTGTATGAAATATGACAATTTCTTGAAAAATATAATTCACCACAGCTCTTATACAGACATAGTTAATCTTAGTAGAACATTATGTTAAAGAAATTGAAAAATAATCAATAAAATTAACAAAAAATTAGGTTTCTTTTTTTATTTTTTGACAGGCAGAGTGGACAGTGAGAGAGACAGAGAGAGAAGGGTCTTCCTTTTCTGTTGGTTCGCCCTCCAATGGAGAGCACCTCGCTGATCCGAAGCCAGGAGCCAGGTGCTTCTCCTGGTCTCCCATGGGGTGCAGGGCCCAAGCACTTGGGCCATCCTCCACTGCCTTCCCGGGCCACAGCAGAGAGCTGGGCTGGAAGAGTAGCGACCGGGACAGAATCTGGCACCCCAACTGGGACTAGCACCCGGAGGGCCGGTGCCGCAGGCAGAGTATTAGCCTATTGAGTCGTGGCACCGGCAAACATTAGGTTTCTTTGAGGAAAAAAATCATACCAAATTTTCACAATCTATTCCAGAAAGTGGAAGTGGGAAAATACTTCCTAACTCATTCTTTGTGGTAAATGGTGTCCCAATACTAATGATGGCTCAGGCATTATAAGATCAGTGATGTACCAATATCTCTGACAAACAGTGACTCAAATACCTCACAAAATTTTATCAAATTCAATTTCCAAAATATTGTATAAGTCAAAATTTACTCCCGTGTGCAGATATGGTTCAACATTCAAAAAACTATCGACATAATTCATTATATTCATAGGCTAAGGAATAAAGTGAAATTATTTGTTGTGTTTATTGACACACAAAAAGCATTTGACAAAATTGAGAATGCATTTGGAATCAAAACATTCAACATAGCAAGAGAGAGATGCAGTCTTAATTCAAAAAAGAGCATGTGTAAAAATCCTACAGGTGAAATAATGCATGATGTAAGAAACTAGAAGTCTTGGCTGGTGCCGCGGCTCACTAGGCTAATCCTCTGCCTGCAGCGCCTGCACCCCGGGTTCTAGTCCCGGTCAAGAACCGGATCCTGTCCCGGTTGCCCCTCTTCCAGGCCAGCTCTCTGCTGTGGCCCAGGAGTGCAGTGGAGGATGGCCCAATTCCTTGGGCCCTGCACCCCATGGGAGACCAGGAGAAGAACCTAGCTCCTGGCTTTGGATCAGCGCAGTGCGCCGGCCGCAGCAGCCATTGGGGGGTGAACCAACGGAAAAAAGGAAGACCTTTTTCTCTGTCTCTCTCTCTTTCACTGTCCACTCTGCCTGTCAAAAAACAAACAAACAAACAAACAAACAAACAAAAACTAGAAGTCTTTTTACCTATGACTGGGAAGAAGTCAAGGATTCTCTATCAATCATATTTATACAAGATATTCCCAACTAGTCTATGGATACAAGGAAAAAGAAATCAAATGTATAGTTAGCAGAAGAAAAAAAGTAAAGCTCTTTGTATTTACAGCATGGTCAGAATATAAATTTTTTAATGATTCATTTATTTATTTTAAAGTCAGAGTTACACAGAAAGAGAAAAAGAGGCAGAAAGAGAGAGAGAGGTCTTCCATCCTCTGGATCGCTCTCCAATTGGCCACTAAGGCTGTAGCTGTGCCAATCAAGAGCCAGGAGCTTCTTCCAGGTCTCCCATGTGGGTACAGGGGCCCAAGGACTTGGGCCATCTTCCACTGCTTTCCCAGGCCATAGCAGAGACCTGGATTGGAAGTGGAGCAGCCAGGACTCGAACTGGCGCCCATATGGGATGCCGACACTGCAGGCGGCAACTTTACCAGCTACGCCACAGCACCGGCCCCCAAGAAAATAAAAACTAATACATAAAAGACTATGACTTTATTTCCCAGCAGTGATTGATTTGAAATTTAACAAAAACTACAGAAAGCTGTTTACACTGTGGTTTTAAAAGGGAAGCACATACTGTTTCAGATTATTTCAAGGTGTGGGATGGACAACCACATAAAATTTGTTTTGGATGTTAAGACTGGTACCACAAGCAAACTGACAGGAAAAAGGTTTATTGCTCGCACAGTGAGACTTTTTATAGAGAACAGGTAGGTGTCCTAAAAAACTTAAAAAATGCCTGAGAATGTGGGAAAGGAGATTGAACCATGAACCTCTCACCGTGTTGCTCTTTAACTTCAAAGGCCATCTGCAGACAGAGCTGCTTCTCCGTGAGAGAGATCTGCCTTTTTCTAATGGAGCCTACAGCTGGATAGATCAGTCCTACATACATCATGGAAAGAAATCTGAATTACGCCAACCCCACTGATTTTTAATGTCTTTTACAAATAGTTTCACATAAACATTTTAAATAATATTTGAATCAATCTCTGGGTACTGTGGACTAGTCAAGTTTGTACATAAAATTAACCATCCTAAAGGCTGACTGTGAGGCATAGATCAGTGGACTGGCATGGAGAGCACACAACTAGACCCACACATATTGGTTCTGCTGTTTTTTGACAACGCTGAAAAGTAATTTGGTAAGAGAAGACAGTGTTATCAATAAATTATGCTGAACCATTGGATGCTCTTATGAAAAATGCAATGAACTTGAACAACAACAACAAAAAAAACTCAAAGTTGATCACAGGCCTAAATTTAAAGTGCAAAAGCATAAATTGTACAGAAGTAAACAGAAGAAAATTGAGCAGACCTGAGGTTTACAATTAAGTTTTTAGATACATGTAGAATAATGATTTCTCTCTTTTTATTTCTTAAAGACAAATTGATAAACTCAATTAAAATTAAAATCTTCTGATATATAAAATGATGTTGACATAATAAAAATACAAAGTATTTGCAAAGTACACTGAAAGTGGCTGGGGCTGAGAAGCTGACCGAGGTAACTTTGGAAATGAGTACTATTTGTAAAACTATGGGTCATGTACTTACTGTAGCTGCTAAAACTGTTTCCCATGGACCTCTATGTTAACAAGCTAATGAAGTAAATGGATGATGGCAGCCAAGTCTCCACTGCGGGACCATGGATTAGAGATAAGCCAGTGGTGGAGGCTCGGATGACCCAGGTCAGGGTAGAACTGTAACCTGAGTATTGCGGAAGTTTCTGCTTAGGACAGATAAGGACAATTTTATCCAGAAATATCCACTGATACTCTTAGAAACCCAGTTTGATTTACTCATGTGTTTCCTTGCTCTTGTAGCGGGAGGCTGTGGAAGCAGCAATACCCTAGTAAAGGTGAGGTCACACAGCATTTGGATGCTGTTTTCCAATATCGTTCCCCATCGTCACGCCAGAAAGTAAGAACATTCACATGCACACACATGCACACACATGTCCACCATAATGGAAAACGTCAAAGGGATATGTCAAAGTATAACCCGTAGCATAAAATAAATACCCATATTTCTATACTTAAATGAATGATTACAAGTTATCAAAGATAAGGAATACCTGAGAAACTATAATAGTCAAGAGATATCTAAGATTTCACAAATCAATGTAAAAATGTTTTAATAGCTGAAAATTTGGAAAAGAAAACAGATATTTAGGTAAAAAGCAGGGGAATTTAAAATAAATCATGAGCTTTTATAAATAATAATAAACATTTGTGTAATTGTGAATTTTAAGATGTCCAAAAAGGAAGAAGTTCAGTGTTGGATATATGCGAGCCTCCTGTATTATTTCTCTAAACTTTCCATAAATATAAACCTATTCTAAATTTTAAAATTATTTGACAATTGGGTATTTGAAGATACAATTCTATGGTTGAGTTCATGTTATATATACTCTGCTAGTCACAATTAAAGTCAGAGTAAGCAGTTTTCCTCAATGCCCTTCGCAATCTGTTGGGAGATGAACTTGGCTGAAAGATTAATGCTATTTTTCTTTTGTTTATTGGATGATCTGCTTTTAGCGGAATTAGAGTTAGATATCTGTAGTGCCTGTCCTTTTTATGTCCTGAAGTAGTGCCAGTTTTGTGATTTTTATATTAAAAACAATTTGTGGTTCTGCATTCTATATAATGTAAGGTAATTTATTGCCTTTTCTCACACTAGCTCAGGTTTAGGTTCATATATTCAGTCATTTCAGGCACTTAATTTTTCCTCTTCTTTCTGTTAGGATGCAGTTTCTATCTCTATTAAGTTGTTTACAAAAGTGTATGAGGTATGAGTGTCACATTTTATAATGAAATTTCTGAAGACATTGCTTCAGTTAGCTATTACAAAAATTACATACAACAAAGTCTGAATTCAGTTGCATACACAAATAAACATTTATTTATTTATTTCTAAAACCATGAATTGACTAGTGATCAACTGATTTAACTCAAGCTCAGCTGGAAGTCCATTGTCTCCATGCCTTTTGTCTCCTAATGGAATCAGGAAACTAGTCCATGTATGTTCTCATTGTTTTCATCAGAGGTGAAAGAGAAAGAGTAGCCAGGAAAGTTCTGTGTTTGCAAAGGAAAGTCCTGCATTTCCATAACACCCGTCCTGTCCTGTTTCTATTGGTCAGATCTAAACACATGACCATATTCAGAATCAAGAGCCAAGGGATTATCCCCCATCCACAGTGAAAGAGCATTTTAAATATCTCAAAGGATATGGTAAAAAAAAAAATGGAGAAAACAAAGAGTAGAACAACATAGGAACACAATAATTGTGTACTTTATATACTTTTCCATCCCTTGTTTCAGTGTTTGATACAGAGTTGATGCTAAGTAACTTTTTATTGGATAAATGAATTAGTGAAAGTCAGGCTACATGGATAAATACGTCACTGTCTGTGGCTCTTTTGTACACAGAAATGCAAGGGTTTTTTTTTTTTTTTCCATCAATTTTCATGTCAAACTTCCAACGACAGGGATGTCCTAATCTTGTCATATTGTCATCATCATCTCCAATCAAATAAGTGTGACAAATCCAAAATAAATCACATTTCAAGTGTTGGGTTCCTTCTCTCTATATGAGCATACAGTCTCCTGATCTTATTTTCTAATGACATTTGTGTGACTTCTCTTCATGTTTCGTGACCGGTTTTCAGGAAATCATCTCATGACTAAAAAACATCAATTAGAATTCTTACATTGATTTTGTTTAAAATTATTTATCATTAATTATTCATTAAATAAAAGTTTAATAAAAAAATTATTTATCAAGGTTTTGATTATTTCTTCTTTTTTTCAGTTCAGGAAATAGAAGCCCTGTTTGAAATGCTGTGCATCACATTTTCTCTGAATTGCAGTTTGAGATTTTGGATAGGAGAAGTTCATAGAAATCCAGTCTATACATAGAAATACCATGACGCCTCTCAGAGTGGCAAAGATGAAAGTGGAGCTGGACCTCGTCAGTGATTTCCGAGGAAGGATCATTTTTCAGGGCTTCACATGAGAGGAGATGGAGTACTAAAGCCATGGGACTGTTGCATTCCATGGTGCATTCAGGACAGAAGCCGTTCTTACTGGTTATATCCGCTGATGGTCCACATACGCCTTCCTTTCTGGATTTGCTCTCTTCTATGAGCAGCTACCTCACCAAGTGCCCTTTCTGCCTCGGGGGAACCCTGCCTGAGTGACTATTTCACGGCCCCCAGCTTTCCTTCGAGATGGTCTGAGGGGCCATCCCTGCTCCAGTGCTGCCTGTGACACCAGCTGAGGCCTTTTCGCAGTTCGCAGTTCAGGTTTATCTGCATCTCAGTCCAGACCCCTTCTCCTCGGGTGTTGTTTTCTAAGCCATTCCTCAGTTAAGTTCCGTCACCCAAATCTCTGTTACGGTGTTGGCTTCCAGGGAACCTGGATGAGAATAAAGTCAGCTCACTTGTGCAGGCTGGCACAAACTTGTCCCCTCTCTCCCCTTTCCTGTCAAATCACATTCAGGATTCTCACACACCTGGTGCAGTGATGAGTAGGCTGTGGATGTTCACAGTGCACAGCAAAACAGAGAATACAATTTTTTCCAAGTTCTACCCTAAGCGAGATGATTGTCTTAACTCAGGAAGATTACTCAAAAACGTACAGAATGCAGAAGAAATGAAGCGCTGCACATGATCACTAGGCTTCCTTAAGTCTTAAAAACAGCATTGGGGGGCAGTATTGCTGCACCACAGGTTAGGGTGCACTTGAAGCACCAGTGTCCCTCATAGGCACCTGTTTGAGTCCTGGCTGATCTACTTCCCATCCAGCTCCAGCTAATGCGCCTGGGAAAGCAGTGGAAGATGGCCCCAGTGCTTAGGTCCCTGCACCCAACTTAGAGACCTGGAAGAAACTATCCACTCCTGGATTCAGCCTGGCTCAGCTCCAGCTGTTGAGGCCCTTTGGGGAGTGAACCAGGAAATAGAAGACTCTCTCTCTCTAACTCTAACTATCAAATAAATAAAATAAGTCTCTAAAAATGTAGCAATTGCAAAAACAATTGACAGGGAATTTGACTTATTTACTATGATACCTGGAGATTATCAATTGTGAATTGAGATATCTTTCTAACTATGTTTTTCTTCAGTTGAATATCTTATCAATAATTACAACATATTTGCTGCATCAGCAAAAAAAGAAATAAGCAGTTTTTCAGGGAAAAAAATCCTGTATAGTGTGTTAATAATAGTACTTACATAAATGTGCTTCAGTCTGAAAAACATGGCTTTGTTCAAAGGAGTGAACACAGCTCCCACAGTACCAGAACAATTACCAAAACGAACCTTTAATCTTGCAGAATCTAGTTCAATAAATACGTTTTTTTCCATGTTAAAGTATATATGGCTTTTTGATGTAACCTTGTAAACTGTAAGGAAAAATCCGTCACACCCTGATTATTTGAATCTGAATATATGGTTTTATTTAGCACTTAAAAACTGTGCTTTCTGTCTATTAACTTTTATTATAGTGCTATTATATTTTACTGAGTTTAAAATACTATATTTGCATTGAATGCTTAGAAACTTCTAGTTTAATTAGATTATACGTATATGCACATTTATGCACATAGTTACCTAGGCCTAGTGACGTGTGCATAGCTGTGTGAGCAGGTATGTATGTGTGTAGTAGTATTTGGGGTGGCTATGTGTGTGTGATGCTGAGCAACAAACCACCCTATTCCGGAGCACTAGAAAAATTCCCATATTACAGTTGAGGATTCAATTTTGATTTCCCTAGGAGACAGTGAATTAGAGAAAATGACTGGCTGTTCTGCTATTAAAGTGTGAGTATTAGGTGCTAGCCTTGTGTTGTAGAGAGTTAAGCTACTGCTTTCAGTGCCAACATCCTTTATGGGCACAGGTTTGAGTCCTTCCTGCACCATGTCTGATCCAGCTCCCTGCTAATGTGTGTGGGAAAGCAGCAGAAAATGGTCCTAGTGCTTGCGCCCCTGCACCCACAAGGGGCACCTAGATCGGGTTCAGGTTCCTGGCCTTAGCCTGGACCTGTCCTGGCTGTTGTGACTGTTTGGGGACTGAAAGAGTGGATGGAAGATCTTTCTACTCTCTGTCTCTTCTTCTCTTTGAACCTTTGCTTTTCAAACAAATAAATAAATCTTTGAAAAATAAAGTATAAGTATTGTCATCAAGCTATCACATGTTTTCATTAAAGGTATTTCTATGTGGGTTTCTACACAAAAACCCTCCTCTAAATAGGAAAAGAGATAGATTCTGCCCATCAAGAATTCATATTCTACCATAAAAAGTGTCGAGTTAAAAGTAACCTGATTTAGATCATATTGATTAAGTTAAAGTTAACAAAATAAATTTTGTGGTTTCCTCTTTGTCACTCAGCCACTGGAAAAAATATTTAAAGACAACACAAGGATTAACCCTTTCTTTCAGAGGCTGCCAGCATTTATTCCTTCAAAGCAGTGATGAATTCCTCCTACCATGTGGCTGACCCCTTGGTGCATTCTGACCCCTATACTAATCACAGGCAACTAGTAATAGAATGGTTTGATTCTCTCTGTGTCTTCTCCATGCCTGTCAAGACACTCTCCACCTGTCTCTCTTCTCTCCATCTGCTCCTCTATCCTCACTCCATTCACCTCTCTAAAATAAATTCAATATAATTTTTCTTGTGTCTGAAATCGGGGGATATTTTTCATATAAATTTATCAACTTTCTGAATGTTCCAAAGGGTATTAATGGCACAAACTGTCAGATATCAGGACCTGGAACATGCCACTGCAAATCTCTTGACTCTATCTCTTGGAAAGTTGCCAATGCTGAAAGTCATCTGAGGTCACCTACCACCCGTCGGGTCTTCTGGGCTATGGTGCCAAAGTTACATCCAGATAAATGCTACTGTTAACCCCACTGTGTCTCATGTTCTCTTTCAGCATCCATTTGAAACATGAAATGCTTCAGTCATACTTCATCAGAAGCAGAGTAGTTGGGACTCAAATTGGTACTCTGATATGGAGAGCATCCCAAACAAGTGTCTTCATCCACTGCTCTGTGCAACCATCCTGATTTTTATGTCGTTTTTTAAATACTGACTTGCCAACTTAGAAAACCTCCTACCTGCAAAGATAACACTCTCTTTTACTATTCTTTCTTTAATAGGCAAGTAGACTGCCTCCCAAGTCATTGTATGCAACAGTTTCACAAAGGTTTCATGCTTGATTGAGTAGTAATTATATTTTATGTCATCTATATCATTTTTCTCAATGACATTGCCCAACCATTAGACTAATGCTACCTATTTCGTACTTCAGTTATAACAGAATCCCTGCTTATATGAGGTTATTGGTATATTTTTGGTTCATTTTCTCAACACTTTGAATATGTAGCTTCCTGGATATGTACATTAATTTTGAAAGTTTACAGCAATTATGTTTTCTTTTTTTCTTTTTTATTTATTTGACAGGTAGAGTTATAGAGAGTGAGAGAGAGAGACAGAGAGAGAAAAGTCTTCCATCCGCTGATTCACTCCCCAAATGGCTGCTACGACTGGCGCTGCACCTATCCGAAGCCAGGAGCCAGGTGCTTCTTCCTGGTCTCCTGTGCGGGTACAGGGGCCCAAGCACTTGGGCCATCCTCCACTGCACTCCTGGGCCACAGCAGAGAGCTGGACTGGAAGAGGGGAAGCCGGGACTAGAATCCGGCGCCCATATGGGATGCCGGCGCCGCAGGCGGAGGATTAAGCAAGTGAGCCACGGCACTGGCAACAATTACATTTTCAAATATTTTGTCAGCTACTTCTTCCCTCCTGATTCTCCCATTGTGTATTTGTTAGTATACTAATGATGTCCCACAAGTCTCACCTCTATTTTGTATTCCTTTTCTTTTGTGTTTTCAAGAACAAATTAGTTCTACAAATCTATTCTCAGATTTTCTGATTCTTTCATTGCTCACTTACATATGCTTTTATGTTCTTCTAGTTTATTTTTCATTTTGGCTATCCTACTTTTCATCTTCAAGATGTCAAAATGGTTCTTTTTTGCATTTGATTTCTCTTTTTGAACTTACATATTTGATGAGACACTATCATTTTTTCTCAAAATTCTACCAAGGTTTCCTTTAGTTCATTTAACATACCTACAAAGTTATTCTGAAGTCCACATCTGCTAGATCCAACATCTAGGCCACCTTCAAAGCTCTTTCTATCATGCATTTGTTTCTTTATGTATTTCACATTTTTATTGAAATTTTGAAATTTTAGATAATATATTGCAAGAATTCTGAATACCAACCCTCCTCTCCAATTAATCTCTGGCACTTGTTGTTTGTTTAGCAAACTTGGCTGGGCTCGTTCAGTGAACTCTATTTTCCTCTCAGAGTGCTGCGCCAGATGTCGCAGCTTGCGCTCTATTCTGTCTTTAGCCTGGATTCTTAGAAATTACCTGTAAAGTCATTATTACTTAATAATCAGTTACTGATTGGTCAGCAATGTTCGTACATACTCTGAGCCGCTGTGCTTTTTATCATTGGATTTCTGTGAGGGTTGGAAACCGCCTTTACTTTTCAGGAGTTTACAAGGTTAGCCTGTGTTCAGTCAGGTGCTTGCAGCTCAGCTTTGCTCCCGCTGCTGGTCCTCAGAGGGCTTGTCTTCGTGTTTCTGAATCTGAGAGTGACTTCGGTTTCGGCAAGGCTGCCTTTGACCATGTCTTTCCCTTGGGATTACTGCTGTCTGTGTTGCTGGGGAGGCACCCATCTGTTCACCATCACTAATTACTGATTGATTGCTCTATTCCTTTCAAGGAACTCAGGTTCTGTAACAGTATGATCCAAGTAAATTTATCTTCCTTGGAGGGAACAGGATGTTGCCAGTCTTTGAGGCCTCTCTGCTCTGCTGCAGGACTGCGTCAGCAGATTGGTGCAGCTTAGCTCACACTTCCACATAGTATAGATCTCTCACCACCCAAAGCTAGGGGGTGGGGACTGTCAATACTATCTGTCTTGTCTGCACAAGATAGTTCTTTCTCCCCAGGAAACTGAGAAAATGGAATTTTCTGTTTGGCTGCTGAGCCCAAGAGAACACCTTCCTTTAATACACAACTTTAAGGAAATGGGGGTTCATGTGTACTTTTTAATCCATGGTTTCATATACATCTTTTCTGTAGCACATTTCATTAAAACTCTGATTCTCTATTATTAGTGTTATTAAATGACATACATCTGTATCCAGCAACAAACTCTGTAAGATTTGCTTGATTTTCTAGGTTTTGTTCACCTCCATATCCAATTAATGACTAATTTCTTCCAGTTTTACCTCTTAGATATGTGCCAAATCTCTCTGTTCCTCTCAGCTGCTGTATCCCCATTATATTTAAGACGATCATAAACCATTTCCATGCGTTCGTTCTTGGCCACCTTAAGTCTTTCCTTCCCTCTCCATTCAGAACGACTATGTAAGCTCTGAATTATTCTGACGACCTGCTGAACAGGCTTCACTGAATTTCCCCTGTCTGTAGAATGGATTACTAATTCTTATTATGGTTTTATGGTACTGTATCTAAACATCTTATGTAATGTTATGCCTTTTCATATTTTGCACTGTCTGTGTCTTCCACTTATTCCATTTTTTCATTTATTTCACGTTTAATTTTTTAATACATATATTGTTCCTTTGCCTGTAATTCTTATCCATCTTCCTTTCTTTCACTAATTTTTACTAATTCTTTACAATTCAGTTCTTCTAGATATATATTCCCCAGAAGGATTTCCAGGATTCCCATGATGAGCTAACTCCCCCCAAACCCACTTTGTGCTCTCTGTAATTGCATTTTATTATCTGTGAAAATTCTTCCTGAGCCTGGGACTAGTTTTCTGGCTTCTTTCCCTCAGGGTTTCTCATAATTCTGAGGATAGATGATGATATCCTTAAAGGTTCTAGGAGATTCTCAATAGTTCATACTTTCTCTTTTTTTCAGGCCTTTGCAGATGTGGGTCTTTGGTTTAGAATAGTTTCCCATACCCTGTTGTTCCCACCCCTTACACATACATTCCTTGTCAATATGAACTGTCTTGAAAGTTCCTTCATCAGTGACGGCTTTTCTGAACCTAAATTAGATTAACTTTTTAGCTTAGATTTCTTTAGAAACCTTTTTTATGGTTTACTTACACCAGTTTGTAATTAATTTACTGATTATTTGTTTAATGACTGCCGGAGCTGCTCGGGAGGTGTTCACATTCTGCTATCCAGAACAGTGAGTGGTTCTTTTTTTTTTCCCCACTAAAGCATTGCACAGTTTTTGGCACTTAGAACATATTCAGTAAATATAAAATGATTGAAAAGGCTTTTGAACAGCTGATTGGCTTTTCAGATGACACCCAGTGCTCAATTCAAGCAGCCTGGCATTTAGCAGGCATTAGACTGTGCCTTCTGCACAGAAATTAATGTGGCGAAAGATTGATATTCATGGAATTCTAATAGTGAAAAATGAAATTATCATGAAATACACAAAAGCAAGTCATGTTTGCGATTTAGGATTCTACTAATTTTGTTCATAACAAGTTGTATTGTATCTATCCAGTGTATTGGGCCTGTCAAATAGGCAAAGGGGTCTTAGAAGTCTAGATTTATGGACCAATCTATCTCCCTTTGGCTCACCAGGAAGTCGTCTGTGAAGTCTTAGTTGGGACTTTCTTCTGTGACCTGTTGCATCCTGACTGCTTCAACCCTCTCAAAGAGCTCCTTCTCTGTGTAGAACCAGTCATTGTCATGTGTCTCACCTGGTCCCTCAGGTTGTTTGTTTGCTTACCTGTCTCCTGCACTGGAATGTGCACTCTTTGGGGGAAGCAGTTCTGCCACGTTAATCTTACCCTTGTCATCTCCCATGGCGTCTAGCACAAGTGGGTTCTCAGTTAATGTTTGTACAACAAACAAATGAGTCAATGAATGAATGTCTTGGAACCACTAAATGCTTTCATAATAGAAGGTATAATGAATGGTCTAGCCTAGAATTATTCCTTATGAGAAAAAGCCCTTTTCCTTGTAATAAATAGGCTGAACAATTAATATATTTGCTAAATTTTCTTTCTTCTTGGCATGTTTAATGCTTCTTGTTTAAATCTATTTGTTATTTGTTTGTTATCTTTTTAATGGGAATGTTTCACTAATTGTTGTGAGAAACCCAAAGTCTAAAATTAATCATTAGTAAAATTATAAAAGTGTAGTTCAAATTATATTATCAGAATAAGAATAGCTGTTCTTGGACTTTCATCCAACTTTTTTTGAAGTCTTCAAAATACTTAAAAAAAAAAAACAAGAAATTATCATCCTTGTGATATAATGCTTCAAGTGGTTATTTCATTGAAAAAAAAGAAATTGTAATGAAATATTAAAATATAATTGAAATTGACAACCACAAACAGTTGTAAATATGCTTAATTAAAAATTCTATCAGTAGTCTAACAACATTACATTTGGTTTTTTTTTTTTTTGAGCTTTCACATTTTTATTTAAGCTTTTGTTTTCTTATCATCCATCCATACAAAAATTTTGAGTTAACTAATTCTGCTAGTTTTCTTACAAAAATAGTTATTCCTCACCCTTCTCTCTATATTTTCCAAAAACCAACTTAATTGATTTCTCCTTTTAGGTCATTATTTTGGAATTTAGCTGTAGGTGTCTAAATAAATCATATTTTATTCTTGCTTTTTAAACTTCAATTATATCCTAGTATGTATGAGAATTTTGCTTTGTTTTCTCCTTAATCCTCCTACAAATTAAGACTCTTCTCAACATCCTTCTAATATGATGATGTTGTAATTTGAGTTATGTCATCAATAGTGTTTACAGTTACAGCCATGTACACAGTGTTCACTGCTGAGCCACATAGGAAATGAGTACTTTTCCTTCTCTATTTTCTGTTTAAATTGTATTTAGTTTTTGTCGTACCCTTCATTAATTCACCTGCGACCTTGCCATTCAATTTCTAAATCTCACAAGATGCACTAGGTATTTGTATCTAATATTGACCCTTAGTAAATGAATTGTTTTATTCATTTACTTTTTAGGTAATGTGTGATCTTCTTGCCCCCAGTTTCCTGATTTTCACAATAATGTACCATTTTAGGGTTTTCCAGAGAAACAAAGCCATCTAATATGCCAGTACACAGAGAGATTTTTAAAATAAGGTGTTGGCAGGGGAGGCATTTAGTATAATGAAGAAGTCGCTGCTTGGGAATTTACATCCCATAGCCGGAGTGCCTGGGTTTGAATCCTGGCTCTGCCCCTGACTCCAGCTTCCTGCTCATGCACACCCTGAAAGGCAGCAGATGATGGCCCTAGTAATTGGGTCCCTGCCACCCACATGGGAGACCCACATAGAGCTCCTGCCCCCTAGCTTCAGCCTGGCCCAATCCCAGCTGTTGCAGGCATTTAGGGGGTAAAACATTTGTATGTAGTAGGCTAGTCCATGCTTAGAGATTGTTATCTGTTCTTCTTCACCAGGCTGGGCTATGGACTATCTACCAGCAGGTCTGTGCTTGTCCTGTGTTTATCATCAGTATAACCCCTGTTTAATGTGCTAATATGCTGGTGTGCTTTACACTAACCTTGCGATGCTGTTGGGGCACATGACGAATGCAGGATTCTTAGCCTTAGGTTCTAGGACATCCTCAAAGGCCCTGAAATCAACCCAACAATGTGTTTTTGGCATTGGCATCCCTTGGGGGAACAGTGGTCTCATACTAAAATATGGTAGTTCTGAGTCCCCATATTCATGATCAATTCTTGCTACTAACTAGGCAAATACAAGAGTTAAAATAACCTATTCAAATCTGGGACTGCCTTGGTTTAGCTAACTCCTATTACATTTTCCATTGACATAATGATTTCTTTTTTGCTCAAATTCTGTATGCTTGATAATTTAAAAATTCTTTCCTTTAAAGGCAAACTTTCAAGATCCAAAGAGTGCTTTTCTCTTTATTGACCATATATCTGCTTTTTATTTCTCAGTAAATAAATAAAAAGCTGGCTGATTCAGTACAGTCTGATTAGTGAGTGGTTTTCTTATAAATAGAGTGTTGTCAGGTGCCAGAGAGCTAACCCAGAGACTGGAAGACAATGAGAGGTCACTAATTGTGCTACCCTACGAGCCCACTAGAGTGAAAAGCTCTTTTAGATTGAGTGTTAACTCTCATTTCCTCTGGCTTGTCGAGAAAGAAGTGTTCAGGAGCTATTAACAGTGTTAGAACATTACATAAGGAAAAAAATAAACACCACTAAGGTTAAAAGGGTAAAAAGAACACATCTTAGCAGCTCCTTCCTTCTGTGTAATCAATTGCAGAGGCTGTTGGAAAAAAAAAAGCGTGCAAAACAAAACCAAAACATGGCATTTTAATCATCTTCCCCCAAAGATTAGGTTGAATTCAAGCAAGCAAACCGAAAGCTGTGAAGGCAGAAGAACATAAAAAGCTTGCTTATGAAGCGAGTTCCATGGTCTGCTGGCTCACATTCTCATCCGTGGGGACCTGTCACATTGTGTCCTAAAGTAATGACATCTTTGATAACACGGACAAGCACCAGCAGAAATAGAGCAGCAGCACACGGCTGATTCGCGCAGCACATTCGGGCATTGGGATTAAGTTTGAATGTGGAATTTTGTTCCATCTAGGTCGAATGCCATTCCTAAAAGCTCCCTCATTTGACCCTTTATGCTACCAGGAGGTGACCTTAATGTGCTCTGGATTTCAGTGACCGAGGCAGAATGGAGGCCGGACACTCCCCAATGTCAAAATGTGTTTTCTAGCTCTATGTCAGAGTGCTTTAGTGCTGCAACATTTGTAATTTCTGAACAATTCCCATAAAACACTGGGGTTGTTGACCTGAACTAAATTCCCTCTGGCCAGCAATGTCATTCTCTTTCTGTCGTTTCACTTTCCAGGTTGATAAAAATCAATACTTCCTTTCATAGATTTCTGACTTCCCGAGCAACATTCACGTCCATGTGAAATACGTGCAGCGGAGACAGACAAGAGCTCAGGAGCTGATTTATCTTCCAGAGTTGTTTCTTGTATTCACCTGGAGAGGGTAAGGCTGGAAATGTTATAAGAAGCAATTACTTTGAAATCAATTTGTTTTGCCATTTTAAATAGAGTTAGTGTCATTTTCGAAAATAGTTCAGTATTTCATTAACATCTAGTTTCTTTCAAACTACTGTTACAATAAAATATTTAAGCCTAATGCCCATTATTAATTCCCATGTCTGTTTGATTTCACTTACGGCTACCTTATTCATAAAGAAAATTAAGTTCATAGGTCTTGCATGGTTGAAATTAGGAACAAACAAAAAGGCTAAAAAGAGCATAGAGCTGTTACTTCTCTCTCGGTTTTATTCTGCATTCCCACGACAAAGGGGGAAACATGATTTGCGAGAGACCTCCTCCTCTTTCCTTTCAGAAGAAGCTCTTTGTGCTGCACAGCTTTCCCACAAGCAGTGTAACTAGACATTACCAAAATGGTTATATTTCCCACTATCTGGATTGGCGAGAGACCATTCAACCCCTCCACAGGAGGATTCTACTTCCAGGTCAAGCAAGTCCAGTGATTCTGAGTATACATCATTGCTGCAAGACTGGTCTTTCTTCAGAATTGTCCTGCATGCTTCCTAGATGAGGGATTCAGTTGTGTTCACTTTCCCCGATAACTCAGGAAATATTCTTAAGTATTTACAGCAGTCTCTTTACCTGATACTCAGCCACACATGTGAGGTTTTAACCAGTCATAGTGCTGGAAACCTTTCTTTAGTAATAGCGTTATCAGGGCTGGCACTGTGGAGCAGCTGGTTAACGCCCTGGCCTGCAGTCCACATCCCATATGGGAGCCGGTTTGAGGCTTGGCTGTTCCACTTCCGATCCAGCTCTCTGCTATGGCCTGAAAGGGCAGTGGAGGATGGCCCAATTCCTTGGGCCCCTGCACCCATGTGGGAGACCTGGAGGAGGCTCCTGGCTCCTGGCTTTGGATCGGTGCAGCTCCGGCCCTGGTGTCCAATTGGGGAGTGCACCAGCAGATGGAAGACCTCTCTTTCTCTCTCTCTCTCTCTGCCTCTCATCTCTGTGTAACTCTGACTTTCAAATAAATAAATAAATCTTTAAAAAAAAGTAATAGTGTTATCATAATGCACACTCACAGAAAACCCCAAAATTTTTTATATAAGAAAATAATTTACTCTTTGAAATTATTTGTAAAATATAAGTCTCTGCAAGGTATGCTTATAATTAATTGATATAAATCTATACATTATATATTATTTATGGGATTTTTTCAGAATTTATATGCTCTGTAATCTAGGCCTGAAATTTTGCTTATGAAACTTATATGCCCATTGATTGTTTCAGCTTATTTACTTTATATATGAGTTTTCTATCATGTGTTATACTTGTGTTTTATATGTGTTTCCTATCTTGTGTTATACTTGTGTTTTGGTAAATTGATTTTGAAAACTGGAAAAAAAATTATACAGACTTAACTGTTATATTGAGCAAGTATAAATAAATCATATTTGAGAAGTAACTTTGCAGGTATATAACATGTGGTTAAGGTATTATATAATAGTAGGTATGCTTAGGAGTTCAGGATATCTAAAACAAACCATAGATCATGTTTAATGTTTAATAATGTGCTCAGAGATGCTTTGATTTTTATATTAGCCTAATTAATACTTAGAAGAGGAGTCTTCAAAAAGTTAATGAGAAATCATGTTTCAAAAAATCGTGCATGGATTTCAAAATTTTTGCATCCAAATAAACTTGTACTAACACATAGCATGTCTGAACAGGATCTATTTTAAGACACTGAGATGCATAAGATATCAGTCTGAAAAAATCTCCTACCAAAGCAACAAGACTTATGCTAAAATTGAAGCAAAAGCAAACCTCAGTTTGATGAAAAGAATTGGTGGAAGAATTGTGAAATCACTGATGACTTACAAAGAGTTATGGGGATAATGATCCAAAGAAATCAACAGTTTGCAAACAAATAAGTTGATTTCAGAAGGGATGAAGCATCATTGAAGTTAGAACCTATAATAACAGAAAACCCACATCAATTTTTGAGTAAAAATTGAAGAAGACTGATGATTGACAGCAGAAACAGTAGCCAACAGTGTAGACATCTCGACTGGTTCAGCTTACACTATTCTTACTGAAACAGTAGAGCAAATTTTATGCATGGTGGATGTAAAAACTATAATGCCCCAAATCAGCTACAGACAAGAGTAGAACTTTCAAGAGAAATTTTAAATAAGTCAGATCAAGAACTTGGAACATTTCTCCACATAATTGTAATGGGAGATGAAACAGTATGATCCTAAAAACAAAGCATAATCAAAGCAGTAAGTACCAAGAGTTATGGCCCAGTCAAAGCTAAAGCAAAAACCCAGGAACACAAAGTCTGCTGTGCAGAGAGCCAACAGGTGTTTTCTCCCGCTGCTGACTTCCAGCATTTGGACAATTCCCTATTCTTTCCCAGCCCTGACATACCAGAGACAGATACAAGGTTCTCTTAGTTGAAGGCTCACTGAGTATCTCTCTCAATGCTACCTCGTTGATTCCTTCTGACTGCTCAGTTGGTCCTGTGTAAAGCTTCATCTCACCTCATCCCTTTATCCTGTCTCTGGTGGCTGCCTTCCTGACCAGACCTGGTGACTCGACAGAGGCATTTTGCCCCATTCTCCCTTTTGCTTGCCTTCTCAATGAACTTGGTGGGCATCGGTCTTTCCTAGTCTTGAATGATTGGATGGGAGAGGGTTGTCCATGCCTTCTGCTTTTTCACTCCCCCCTCGTTCCAAGGACCTGCTGTTGCAAGCCCAGAGGTGTGTTCATATTTGTCCCAGTATCCAAGTAGCAGGCACCCCAATCTGCGTGTATGACTTGTACCACAGATGCTAGTTGCAGGGTGGGGAGGTTGGGATGGGAAAAGACTGTTTTCAGTGACGAGGACAGAATGATTCCTCTTGAACTATAAAAACAAAACAACAAGCAAACAAAACAAAAGCAGATCTGGTTAGCAGTAAGTCATGGCAACGAGTGTTTGTGCTATTGAGTCATTTTGTTAGATATGCTAGAGGGCCAAAGAACAACACATCTGCTTTTAGAATGCTGTTTGGAACAAGCTTTAGCAAAAAAAAAAAAATACCCAGGAAATCTTTCCGCACAACAGTGCTCCTGATCATTCTTATATCAAAGAAGGGAAACTTTGTGTGTTTCCATAGGAAATCATTAGGTATTTATCTCACAGACCTGATTTGTCTTTTCCTAACTTCTTCTTTTTCTCTCTAAACCATGACAAAATTCAAAATGTATCCATTTTTCTGTGGTTAAAAATGTGAAGAAGACTACACATTGGGGTGGTTAAATTTCTAGGACCACCAGTTATTTAGGTGTAGACTAAGAGGCTTTCACCAGCGCTTACAAAGAGATTATCACCTGAACTCCATGGGACTTATTTTGAAAAACAAAGTTTGTATTTTTTGTCTTCTTGCTCCATTTTTCCATGACTTTCCCCTCTCTGGCATTAACTTTTTGATGCAGGGAATGTTAGCCACCTGCCCTCAACCCTGCTTCTTGCATATAAGAATAGAGAATTCCCAAGAGGCTATGACGTTTACCAAGTCCGTTCAGCTAGCACTCCATAGAGATCATGTTGTTAATCTCTACTCCATACCTTGTTTTTTCTATTAGGCAAGAAGAGTGAATAAAATAAAAGAAAATAGTGACAGCATAATGTAGTTCATGGAAAATGGAAAAACAGTACTAAACATTGCATTATTAGATAGTCTATTGATCAAAAAGCATTTTTAAAATCTATATGAATGCAATAAAGGGATTTTTAGAGGTAATCTGGATTCCTGGCAAATTTGATATAATAACTCCCTGAAGAAGAGCTATATGGAAAACATTTTCAAAGAATCCAGATATCAGAAATCAACCAGATGCAGTGATGTGGGAAAATACATGAAAAACAATCTGTCAGTGAGGAGACTCACTTAATGTGATTTCAAAAATACCAGGACTATTAGTTCTACGGTGACTGTGCTTGAACGAACTGGGATCTTTTAACAATGTGAATACCAAGTTCTGAATAAACATTTTGAGATTTTAGGGGACTCCCTGAGGGTGAGGTGATGCAAATACTGTGGTCTGCACCAGTGTGCACAAGAAGGACTCAGCCTACAGCTGCCTGTGAAGTGATAAGAGAGAAGGCAGGTGGAAGGCAAATCTGGCATTAGCACAAGGCAGCAAAACACAGCAACTCCAAAAGCAAGCCTACGGGCTGGGACCCAGTTGCAGGAGGCATTTCCCACAGGAACTGAGATCTGCAAGCTTACTCATTACATTTCTCTTCACTGTTTATTGCCACCATGCCTGGCTCCAGAAAGGACAGCTGCAAAATCAGTATTGACTGACTGACTCCCTGACTCAGGACCTGGTTACAACTAGGGCAGAACTCATAACAGATCTGGGGTGGGGGAATCATAGGCTTGGCTGGTTGTGTATCTGCGACATGAACTTTAGCAATGACAAAGATATCATTGCGGTACATTTCCTCCTGTGTAGTGCATTTAAGCTTACAGTACCCCAGAGTTTTTTACCCCACCATCTATGGCACTTACCTCACACAACTTCAAATCCCAGACAGTTGTATGGAGCTTCGTTTGCCTTAGGTTACAACTTTTTTCACTGGCATTTTATCCTCTTTGTATTTTTTTCTTTCTTTCTTTCTTTCTTTCTTTCTTTCTTTCTTTCTTTCTTTCTTTCTCTTTTTTTTTTTTTTTTTGACAGGCAGAGTGGACAGTGAGAGAGAGAGAGACAGAAAGGTCTTCCTTTTGCCGTTAGTTCACCCTCCAATGGCCGCCGCGGCCGGCACATTGCACTGATCCGAAGCCAGGAGCCAGGTGTTTCTCTTGGTCTCCCATGCGGGTGCAGGGCCCAAGGACCTGGACCATCCTCCACTGCACTCCCGGGCCACAGCAGAGAGCTGGACTGGAAGAGGAGCAACCGGGACAGAATCTGGTGCTCTGACCGGGACTAGAACCCGGGGTGCCGGCGCCGCAGGCGGAGGATTAGCCTATTGAGCCATGGCACCGGCCTCTGTTTATATATATATATATATATATATATATATATATATATATATATATTTTAACTTTTATTTAATGAATATAAATTTCCAATGTACAGCTTATGGATTACAATGGCTTCCCCCTCCCATAACTTCCCTCCCACCAGCAACCCTCCCCTTTCCCATTCACATCAAGATTCATTTTCAATTCTCTTTATATACAGAAGATCAATTTAGTATATATTAAGTAAAGATTTCAACAGTTTGCACCCACATAGAAACACAAAGTGAAACATACTGTTTGAATACTAGTTTATATTTTTAAGAAAATTATTTATCATTGGGTACCAGAATCATTGTGTTAATGCTGAATGATCATATATACACACAGATGTCACAAATATACATACCACACATACACATATGTATGCACACACACGTATTAGCTATTTTATTTCTAATTAATTAATTAGCCTTATACTATCAAAGTTATAAAGAAGGCATCACTTATAAAATACAGGAAGGAATATAAAATAAAGAACTATTCTTTTGCAAAAGTATGGTATGTGGGAAATCTATTTTAATGCACATGTTACAATTAGAAACTTCAAAAAATACACAGCTCTGTAAGCATGTAAAGAATTACCTTGGTGGTTGCTCAAAGCAAATATGAAGAGGAGGGAAAAATTACACCCTTTTAAAGTCTAGTTTTTTTTTTTTTCTAAAAAGCTGAAGATAATAAAGGCTTGTAATTTTTGTAATTTAAAGGGCACTAAAATCTTAAAGAAGTGATCTTTTGAGAAAGTTTATCATATATTTATTTTTGTTTCTTTTCTTTTCTTTCTTCTTTTTTTTTTTACAGGCAGAGTGGACAGTGAGAGAGAGAGACAAAGGTCTTTCTTCTGTTGGTTCACCCCCTAAATGGTCACTATGGCCAGTGCTGTGCTGATCTGAAGCCAGGAGCCAGGTGCTTCTTCCTGGTCTCCCATGCAGGTGCAGGGGCCCAAGCACTTGGGCCATCCTCCACTGCCTTCCCGGGCCACAACAGAGAGCTGGACTGGAAGAGGAGCAACGGGGACAGAACCGGCGTCCCAACCGGGACTAGAACCCAGGGTGCTGGCGCCGCAGGCGGAGGATTAGCCTAGTGAGCCGTGGCGCGGGTCTATCATATAGATCTTGATGTTGTTTTTAAACTCTGAACTGAGTCTCACTAAATAGAAAACAAGTACGCATTGTATCACAGAACTTAGAGTTCTCTTAGTTCCTTTACTTCTCTAATACAACTCCTACGCCTATCAGAAGGCAGAAAATGAGAAAAATTGGGATACTATTTACATGTGTGAATACCCTGTAAGTTATTTTTTCGTATACAAGCATGTATGTGTATATGTTGGAGTGTTTTTTTTTTTTTTCATTGTTTACTCGATTGGAAAGATCTGTAGAATAAAGCCCAAATATGGGAGCCGGCACTGTGGCATAGTGGGTAAGCTACCACCTGCAGGACCGGTATCCCATATGGGTGCCGGTTCAAGTCCTGGCTGTTCCACTTCTGCTATGGCCTGGGAATACAAGTAGAAGACAGCCTAAGTACTTGGGCCTCTGCACCCGCACGGGAAGACCCGGAGGAAGCTCCTTGCTCCTGGCTTCAGATCGGCACAGCTTCGGCCATTGAGGCTAGCTGGGGTGTGAATCAGCAGATGGAAGACCTCTCTCTCGGCCTCTCCTTCTTTCTCTGTGTAACTCTGACTTTCAAATAAGTAAATCTTTAAACAAATGTCCAAATATATAACATCTTTCTTTATTTACCTTTTGGACAGATAGTGATAGAATGTATATCCTACTTCTTCCTCTTGAATGTTTTGTCTGTTTTACTTTATGTATACCAAAGATTACCCAGAGAAGTAAACAGAGACATTCTCATTCTGTTTTGGAGCTCTGTAGCATTCCACAGGGTGCAGATCCAATAGTTTCTTCAACATGTGGAGTTTACAAATGGTGCCTTGCACATACATTTTTTCACATCCTTGCCAATGTGTGTTTTATATATAAAGCTGAAAATGGAATTGCAGACTCAATAGATAGAGTAAATATGTTCATTTTGCCAAACCAGCTACATCTGAGAATGTTTGCTTTCTCACAGCCTCATCAAAAGACTATGCTGTCAAGCTTTAAGATTTTTCCATTCTGAAAAGAGAGAAATGGGTATTTACAGATAGCTTTAGTATGCAATTCTCTTATTATGAGAAGACTAAGCAATCTTTCTTGAGTTTGGATTCCATTTGCATGGAGTCCTTGTTAACTTTTGTCTTTGTTTTGCTTTTCAAAGCTCTCAGTGCATCAAGGATATCAACTCTTTGTGATATGATGCTAGTATTTCAATTTTTCACTCAACTTTTACTTATGTATGTTTTGCCATACAAAGAATTTTATTTTTACACTTTTATGTCATTAAAATTAATTTTTCATTGTGGATTTTGAAATTTGTGTCACAATTTGTAAAAATTTCATCTACTCCCAAATTATAGTTACTCATATTTCCTCTGCCAAATAATAGTTTTGATTCTTATAGAATTTACACATTATGACCGGCTCCATGGCTCAATAGGCTAATCCTCTGCCTGCAGCACTGGCATACCCAGTTCTAGTCCTGGTTGGGGCGCCGAATTCTGTCCCGGTTGCCCCTCTTCCAGTCCAGCTCTCTGCTGTGGTCCGGGAGTGCAGTGGAGGATGGCCCAGGTCCTTGGGCCCTGCACCCGTATGGGAGACCAGGAGAAGCACTTGGCTCCTGGCTTCGGATCAGCGTGGTTTGCCGGCCGCGGTGCACTGGCCATGGCAGCCATTGGTGGGTGAACCAACTGTAAAGGAAGACCTTTCTCTCTGTCTCTCTCTCTCTCACTGTCCACTCTGCCTGTCAAAAAAAAAAAAGAATTTACATATTATAATTAATAAAATTTTAATTTCACAGGATCTCCAGTTTTATCAATACCACCTATTAAAAAGAATACTACTGCCCATAGATTTGAGATGCTCCCATTATTTCATTTTTAATTTCATACACAATCAAATTTATTCTGTATCTTCCATTCTGTTGCCTACATTTGTTTCTCTGTTCATAAACTGATGCCGATTTTTTTTTTACCTAGAAACCTTTTATTTAAGGTATATATACTTCATGCACTTCATATATATAAATTAGGGAACATCGTGATTTTTCCCACCAAACCTCCCTCGCATATGTGACCCCCCTCATCTTCCTCCTTTGTCCTATTCCCGTTCTTATTTTATGCAAAGATCTGTTTTCAAACACTCTATATACATAAAATTAACCCTATGCCAAGTAAAGAGTTCAGCAAATAATGTCAAAAAAAAAAAAAAAAAGTAAAACTGTTCCTCAACAGTGGAGGGCGGGACTGTTCAAAATCAAATCAATTTCAAAGTGTCAGTTTCACTTCTGTAGATTATGTTTTAGGTACTCCATTGTTACCACAGATCAGGAAGAACATGTGATATTTTTATTTTTGGGACTGGTTTATTTCATTAACTATAAGGTTTCCAGGTGCATCCGTATTGTTGCAAATGACAGATTTCTTTTTTCTCTTTTTAACCACTGTGTAGTATTCTATGGTGTACATGTATCATGATTATTTTATCCACTCTTCAGTTGATGGACATCTGGGTTGATTCTAGATCTTTCCTATTGTGAACTGAGCTGCAATAAACATCGAGGTACAGATAACTCTTTTGTATGCTGATTTCATTTTTTGGGTAAATTCCCAAGAGTGGGATGCTTGGGTCAAAAGATTTCTAGGTATTTCCATGCTGTTTTCCACCGTGACTGTACCAGTTTACATTCTCACCAACATTGGATTGGGGTATCTTTTTCCCCACATCCTCACTAGCATTTGTTGCTCGTTCAAATCTGTATGAAAGATATTCTAACTGGGGTGATGTGAAACCTCATTGTGGTTTCAATTTTCATTTCCCTGATTGCTAGTGATTCTGAGCATTTTTTCAAGCATCTGTTGGCCATATGAGTTTCCTCTTAAAAAACAAACACCTGTTCAAGTTCGTTGCCTATTTTTAAAATGGATTGTTTGTTTTGTTGTTGATTTTCTTGAGCACTTTACAGATTCTGGATATTAATACTCTATCAGTTACATACTTTGCAAATATTTACTCTCATTCTGTTGGTTGCCTCTTCACTTTGCTGATTGTATCCTTCGCAGTGCAGAAGCTTCTCATTCTGATCTAATCCCATTTCTCAATCTTGGCTTTGATTGCATATGCTTCTAGGGACTTTTCAAAAAAGTCTTTGCCTATGTCAATATCTTGCAGAGTTTCACCAGTGCTCTCCCCTAGTAATTTAATACTATCAGGTCATAGATTATATCCTGGAAACATTTTAAGTTGATTTTTTTTGTAAGGTGTATGGCAAGAGTCTTGTTTAATATTTCTGAATGTGGAGATCCAATTTCCCCAGGTCCATTTTTTGAAGAGACCCTTCTTGCTCCAGGTGTTGATTTTAGATACTTTGTCAAAAATAAGTTAGTTGTAGATGTGTGGATTGGTTTCTGGATTTTCTATTCTGTTCCATTAGTCTATAGGTCTGTTTGTGTCCCACTATGAGACTGTTTTGTTTATAACTGCCAAGTAGTATATCTTGAAATCTGGCTTTGATTTGTTGTATATTTCTTTAACTATTAGGGGTCTCTTGTGTTTCCATATGACTTTCAGCATTATTTTATCAGGAGGTGAGATGTATGTTCTAGGTGTTTCACACTTGATCTCAGCCAAAAGGCCGAGAAGTGATGTTGTAGATATTATAATTGGAATCACATTGAATCTGTGAATTGCTTTAGGTAATATGGGCATTTTGATATATTGATTCTTCCAATTTATGAACATTGAATATTTTTATTTTTTGTATCTTCTTCTATTTCTTTCCTTAATGTTTTGTAATTTTCATCATAGAGATTTTTTAATGTCATTCATTAAGTTTATTCTAAGGTATGTCATCTTTTGTAACTATTGTGAATGAGATTGATCATAGAAGTTCTTTCTCAGCCATGGCATTGTTTGTCTATAAAAAGGCTATTGATTTCTGTATGTTAATTTTATATATTGCCACTTTTCAGAACTCTTTCATGAGTTCCAATAGTCTCTCAGTGGAGTCTTTTGTATCTGCTCTATATAGAATCATGTCATCCGCAAATAAGAATAGCTTGAATTTCTGCTTCCCAATTCATATTCCTTAGATTTCTTGATCTAGTCTAATGGCTCTGACTAAAACTTACAGGACTATATTGAATAGTAATGGTGAAAGGGGGCATCCTTCTCTGATTCCAGATGTTAGTGGGGATTCTTCCAACTTTTCCCCATTCAATAAGACGCTGGCCATGGGTTTGTTATTGATTGCCTTGATTGTGTTGAGGAACATTCCTTGTATAACCAATTTGCTTAAGGTTTTCATCATGAAAAGATGTTGTATTTTATCAAATGCTTTTTATGCATTGATTGAGATCATCATTTGGTACGTTCTTCAGTTTGTTAATGTTATGTATCATATTTATTGATTTGCTAATGTTGAGCCATCCTTACAAACCAGACATAAATCCCATTTGGTCAAGCTGAATTATCTTTCTGATGTATTGTGGGATTCAATTGGCTAGTAGTTTGTTCAATAGTTTTGCATCTATGTTTGTTAGGGAAATTGGTCTATAGTTCTCTTTTTTTTAAAGCACAAAATTATGTCTAGTTCTCTTTTTCTGTTGTATCTTTTTCTGACTTATGAAATAAAGTTATGCTGAATTCACAGAATGATTTTGGAAGAATTACTTCCCTTTCCATTATTTTGAATAGCTTGAGAAGAATTGGAATTAGTTCTTCTTTCCAGTAAAATTCAGCTGTGAAGCCATCTGGTCCTGGGCTTTTTGTTGGTGGTGGTAGGAGTGGGGGGGTCTTTATTTCTGATTCATTCTCTGTCTTGGTTATTGGTATATTTTGGTTTTCTATGTCTTCATGGCTCAATTTCATTGGGTGGGTTGTATGCATCCAGGAATCTATCCAGTTCTTTGGGGGTAATTTCTGATGATTGCTTTTATTTTCTGTGGTGTCTGTTGTTACATTTCAGTTTTCATCTCCGGTTTTATTTGAGTCTTCTCCATTTTTGGGGGAAGTTGAGCCAAGGGTGTATCAATTTTTTTTATTTTATTGAAAAAACAGCTCCTCATTTCACTGATCTTTTGTATTTTTGTTTCAGTATTGTTTGTTTCTTCTCTAATTTTATTTATTTCTTTTATCCTACTCATTCAGGGCTTGGTTTGTTGTTTTTCTACGTCCTTGAGATGCATTGATAGCTCATTTATTTGGTACCTTTTCAATTTCCTGAGGTAGGCACCAATTGCTTTAAACTTTCCTTTTAAAACAGCTTTGATCTTTCTCTCCCTTTTTGATTCTATCAGTTAGTATTAGCAGATACTTGTCTTGTTTGTGTGATCTCTTTGACTCTTAGACCTATCAGAGCTATCAATTGTGAGCTGAAATTGATCACTTGGACTAGTAAGATGGCATTGGTACATGCCATCTTGATGGGATTGTGTTGGAATCCCCTGGCACATTTCTAACTCCACCATTTGCGGCCAGTCCGATTGAGCATGTTCCAAATTGTTCATCTCCTCCCTCTCTTTTTCCACTCTTAGATTTAACAGGGATCACTAGAAAGATCCAACATGGGAAGTGGGATACACAGCAGACTCATAGAATGGCAGATGTCCTAAACAATACTCTGGCCTCAGAATCAGCCCTCAAGGCATTCGGATCTGGCGGAAGAGCCCATGAGAGTATAGCAGGCATGGAAAGCCAAGATATCATGGAAAAAAAAAAGACCTAAATGAATGATCTCTGTGAGTGAGATCCCAGTGGAAAGAATGGGGCCATCAAAGAAGGAGGTACCCTTCTCCGAAGGGAGGAGAGAACTTCCACTTTGACTATAACCCTATCGGAATAAGATCAAAGTCAGCGAACTCTAAAGGCTTCCATAGCCCTGGCAACTCATGACTAGAGCCTAGGGAGATTACTGACACCATGAACAGGAGTGTCAAATTGTTAAATCAGCAACAGGAGTCACTGTGTACTTACATCCCATGTGGAATCTGTCCCTAATGTGTCGTCTAAAGCGAAGTGATGCTATAACTAGTACTGAAACAGTATTTTTATACTTTGCGTTTCTGTGTGGGCACAAACTGATGAGGTCTTTACTAATTACATACTGAAGTGATCTTCTGTATATAAAGAGAATTGGAAATGAAAAAAAACAACCTGGTGTTAAAATGGAAATGGCATAGAAAATTAATTAATTTGAAAAAAAAATGTAGGATCTCTGTCTTTAATGTGCTGTACATTGCTATTTAATGCTATAATTAGTAATCCAATGTAGTTTTTTCACTTTATGTTGCTATATGGGCAAAATGTTGAAATCTTTACCTAATATATACTAAACTGATCTTCTGTATACAAAGAGAATTGAAAATGAATCTTTACATGAATGGAAGGGGAAAGGGAGCGGGAAAGGGGAGGGTTGCGGGCGGGAGGGAAGTTATGGGAGGGGGGAAGCCATTGTAACCCATAAGCTATACTTTGGAAATTTATATTCATTAAATAAAAGTTTAATTAAAAAAAAAACAGCTTTGACTGTATTCCATAAGCTTTGATGTGTTGTATTGCTGTCTTCACTCATTTCCAGGAAACTTTTTATTGCCTTTTTGATTTCTTCAATGAACCACTATTGAGTCAGGTGCATGTTGTTCACTGTTCACGTGTTTGTATATGTTTTAGAGATTCTTGAGTTGTTGATTTCCAGCTTCATTCCATTGTGGTCAGAGAAGATGCATGATATTAATTCGATTTTTTTTTTAATTTGCAGACTTCCTTTCTGGCCTAGCATGTGGTATATCCTGGAGAAAATGCCATGCACTGGTGAGAATATGTATCCTGCAACTGTAGGATGAGAAGTTCTGTAGATATCCATTAGGTCCATTTGGTTTATAGTGTCAATTAACTTTGTTGTTTCTTTGCTGCTTTTCTGTTTGTTTGATCTGTCCTTTACTACATGTGGGGTAGGGTGCTGAATTCCCCCATTACTATTGTCTATGTCTCAATTGAAGTAAATTAATATATCTTTAAATATCCAGGTACCCTGTTATTGAGTACATATATGTTTATTATAATCACATCTTTCTGTTGAATTGATCCTTTAACCATTACATAGTGTCCTTCTTTGTCTCCTAACATTTTTTCTTAAAATTTTTTTTCTTAAAAATTTTTTCTTAAAAAATGTTATTTTTTTTATTCAAAAGTATATTTTCCCGATTTTATGATGGCTACATCTGCTTTTTGTTGTTGTTGTTGTTAGTATGGGATATCTTTTTCCATCCTTTCACTTTCAGTTTGCAGGTGTCTTTTGTTGATGTGATGTGTTTCTTGTAGGCAGCAAATAGATGGGTCTTATTGCTTAATCCATTCAGCCAGTCTGGATCTAGAAAATTGAAGCCATTCACATTCAAGGTTACTACTGATAGGTAAGGACTTAGACCTGCTTTTTTTGCATAAATATTCCTAGTGATTTCTTTGTATTTCCTTTGTACTTTTACTGGGAGATTTTCTGCTTTCAAATTCTTCCATAATGATGATTGTGTTTCTGTGTGTAGCTCATCCTTAAGCATCTTTTTTAAGGCTGGATGGGTGGTGACAAATTCTTTCAATTTCTGTTTGTTACTGAAGATCTTTTATCACCTTCATTCATTAAAGAGATCTTTATGCAATACAATATTCTGGGTTGACAGTTTCTTTTTTTTAAGACTTGGACTATGTCTCTCTACTCTCTCCTAGCCTATAGTGCTTCTGATGAGAAGTCAGCTGTGAGTCTAATTGGAGGTCCTCTGAAAGTAATTTGGCATTTCTCTTGTGTACATTTTAGAATATTTTCTTTATGTTTTATTGTGGAGAGTTTGACTACAATGTGTCATGGTGAAGATCTTTTCTGGTCATGTCTATTAGGTGATCTATGTGCTTCCTGTACTTGGACGTCCCTTTCTTTCTCCAAATTAGGGATGTTTTGGTAATTATTTCACTAGAAATGCCTTCTAATTTATTCTCTCTTTCCACACCTCCTAAGATCTGTATGTTGGGTGCTTTGATAGTATCTCATAAATCTCCAACACTGGTTTTAATTTTTCTAAATTCTTTTTCTTTCCTTTCTGACTATAAAATTACCAATTACCAGAGAATTGTCTTCTAACTTGAATATTCTTTCTTCTGCCTCAGCAAGTCTGTTGTTAAGGCTTTCCACAGCATTTTAAATTTCATTTATGGAATTCTTCATTTTTTTTTTAAATTTTTGACAGGCAGAGTGGACAGTGAGAGAGAGAGAGAGAGACAGAGAGAAAGGTCTTCCTTTTGCCATTGGTTCACCCTCCAGTGGCCGCCGCGGTAGCGCGCTGCGGCCAGCGCACCACGCTGATCCGATGGCAGGAGCCAGGTGCTTCTCCTGGTCTCCCATGGGGTGCAGGGCCCAAGCGCTTGGGCCATCCTCCACTGCACTCCCGGGCCACAGCAGAGAGCTGGCCTGGAAGAGGGGCAACCGGGACAGGATTGGTGCCCTGACCGGGACTAGAACCCAGTGTGCCAGCGCCGCAAGGCGGAGGATTAGCCTAGTGAGCCGCGGCGCTGGCAGAATTCTTCATTTCTAATACGTCATTTTGATTTCTCTTTAAAATCCCAATTTTATGGGAAAAATTTTCATTGAAGTCACGTATGGATTTCTTTAATGTGTGGATTTGCTTCTGATGGCATCTGAGTAATCTTTCGATTAATCTTTTGAATTCCATTCCCCACATTTCATCAATCTTTTCATCTACACATTCTAGTTTTGAGGTGTTGTTGTGTTCCTTTGGGGGTGTCATACTGTCTGCCTTATTCTTGTTTCTTAAATTTCTGCATTTATTTTTAAGCATTTGTGGAGATACTCATTGGTTTTATTCCCTTTGATGGGGATTTATCTTTGGACTATGCCTCTGTGGCTTAATGGGATGTGTGCCCTTTTAGTGATTACCCAGAGGTGTGTGCTGAGTACAGACAGGGAGCTCTGCTCAGTATCCAGGGTGATACCAAAGTTGGGCATGGTAGATCTCTCTCTCTCTCTCTCTCTCTCTCTATCAGAGGAGACATTTTGATCAGCTTGGCAGCATGTTCTCACCCTCACCTCCTGTATTCCAAGGTGGGTAATGATGGGGTCCTAGCCCCAGTGGGTGCAGTATTCATCCGTGCTGCCAAAGAACCACACAAAAGATCCATGCAGTCCTCAGTGTGAGTGTGGATCTCACCCCAGTGATCCACCCCAGGCAGTCAGAGAGCTCCAAGTGTGTTGAATGCCCACAATGACTGCCTGGAGACCAGCCACACCTTGTACCCTACCACAGAGCCAGAGTATTTCCACAGTCCCAGTACACAAACCTCACAATCTTGGAGTGCTGAGGATCCACTCTGCCCTGCCAGTCATCCTCTACACAGAGAGCCTGAGATGATCTCAAGCCAGGTACCTGCAGGTGCTCCACCTATGCATATTGAACCCCAGAGCCTGTGATTTGTTGGGAGGCTAGGGACACCTCATAGTCCTGCAGGAGTGCTAGCCCCCTACCAATCCTCCCAGAAGACTAGGTGTCTCCTCTCAGAGGATTCCTGGGTGTGCAGACACAAACTGGTGCAGCTGTGTTCAAAATGGAATGAACCCTCTCTCAGCCAATTGCAGGGTGCCACTGTTAGGCAGACAGGTACAGAGAAACGTGCCCTTTCTTTCCTTCTAGGTGAGCAGGTACCATATTCTCCATAGGGCTCCTGGCCGGCCTCTCACCAGAGTCCTGCAGCTATATACCAGAGATTTGGGCTGCTGCTCTCTGGTCTCATCTTACTCTCCATAGCTGGTGCTGAGGTTCTGGGCTGTTGGGGTCCTGTGTTGTTTCTGTGCTCAGGTTGTATGTCTAATGCCTTCCATGTAGAACCACAACATCCCTCTTCCATCCACGGAGTTTCCACTGCAGTTTTCTTTCTAACTCTTCCCTAAGTTTGTACCCTTTCCACTTTGTTTTTTTAAACTATCTTCCCCTACCTAGAGCAGTTAGCTCCCTCCCTAAGCAGCCGTCTTGGAATTCCCACTTTTTTGAAGTTTATAATGTTTCAATATTTAATGTTGGTCTTGCCTTGTAGCTTTCCCAAATGAATTGTATAAGCAGTTAAATTCCAACTTTACAAAGCTTCAGCAACAAAACTGAAAAATTAGGATTATACTCTTTATAAATAGGGAAGACCAGTTTCTTTGTAATATTTAGTCTACCTGTCCAACAAGATGATATGCTTTAATTTCACTTAAAACTACCATTACACCTTTAATTAGAGTTATATGTTTGTACAAAATATAATTCTTATACATTTCTTATATTTACGCTTAAGTATTTATGTGTTTCCTGTTTTAAATGGCAGCTTCTACAGTATCTTCAAATGATGCTTCAAATGGTTTCTTCAAATGTACCTCATATATGGACACTACTGATTTTTGAATGTTAATTGATAAACTCTACACATGCATTTTACAAAGGTACAAATAGGTAGATCCATTGTAGATAAGTGATAGATAAATAGTCTTATCATTTATAAGTATAATTGGTCCCCTTGCATTCTTTAAATTCTTATACCTCCTATTCCATTCTCTTTTCTTTCTTTTTTGATGAGATTTATTTATTTGAAAGGTAGGGTTACAGAAACACAGAGGCAGAGAGAACAAGAGCGAGAGCGAGAGTGAGAGAGAAAGAGAGAAAGGTCTTCCATCTGTTAGTTCACTCGTCAGATGGCCTCAACAGCTGGAGCTGTGCCAATCCGAAGCCAGGAGCCAGGAGCTTCTTCTAGGTCTCCCACAGGGGTGCAGGGGCCCAAGGACTTGGGCCAAATTCCATTGACTTCCCAGTCCATAGCAGAGAGCTGGATCAGAAGTGGAGCAGCCGGGACTTGAACCAGCACCCATGTGGGATGCCGACATTGCAGGTGGCGACCCCACCTGCTACACCACAGTGCTGGCCCTTGCTTTCTCTTTTATTATATGCATGGGCTAACATTCTAGAACTATTTCAAATAATAGTAACAATAATAAGCATCCTTTACCACAATGTCTTTATTGATAAAATTGCTATTGTTTTGTTTATGTAGGATTCTGTTTATTAGATCTATGTATTCACATTTTTGTTGTATAACTCTTTGTTTGAATGTGTTACCCATAAATTCCTACTTAAAGAATTTTTAAATGAATAGGTATCATATTTTATAACTACTCTTTTTCTCTAAACTTTTCTCGAAGTATTATCTTTGTTTGACTTCCAGAACCTGCAATATTTGTTTTCATACTGTCCTGGTCATTCTTTCACAGCCCTGCAATCTCTCATTTTCACAGTTTGGATGGCTCGGGGCACAGTCTTCTGTAATCTTTCCATTTGTACTCACTCTTTATGTGACCACATCCAGGCTTCTCACTTTACAGAAGTTTAATGCACTGATAACTCAAAAATTTTTATCTGTAGCTTTAACTTTTCCTCCAAATACGAGATGAATATGAAGGTGATTCCATACCTTCTTCTCTTGAATAGCTAATGGTCATTTTAAACTGGACTGAATTCTTGACATTCCATTTCAGAACTTTTTTTAAACCAGTATCTGTCTCAGCTCATTTTTTTAAAATTTATTTGACAGGTAGAGTTATAGACAGTGAGAGAGAGAGAGAGAGAGAGAGAGAGAGACAGAGAGAAAGGTCTTCCTTCTTTGGTTCATTCCACAAATGGCTGCTACGGCTGGAGCTGTGATGATCTGAAGCCAGGAGCCAGGTGCTTTTTCCTGGTCTCCCATGTGGGTGCAGGGGTGCAAACACTTGTGCCATCTTCCACTGCCCTCCTGGGCCACAGCAGAGAGCTGGACTGGAAGAGGAGCAACTGGTACTAGAACCAGTGCCCATATAGGATGCCGGCGCTGCTGGCAGAGGATTAACCAAGTGAGCCACAGTGCTGGCTTCTCAGCTCATTTTTTAAAAACAAAGACTTAGATGGGGTATACGCTGTGTGTTTTATAAATATTAGCTCATTTCACATTCATAATTAAGCATACCCAGTTATTATTTCATTTTTTTTGACAGGCAGAGTGGACAGTGAGAGAGAGACAGAGAGAAATGTGGATAACTTAAATGGGATGTCCTATAGTTCAGTTACTAACTGCAGACTCTAAAGTTGACCCTGGACAATTTGCTGAAGAATCTATGCTTTTCACCACCTCATACAATGAATTTTCCTGCTTGCCCAGGCCAATAATCTTATAGTTATGCTGGGCCTATTATAATTTATTTAAATCCCATAAACATGCTACAAAACCCTAATGATTTTTCCATCCAGGTATAACCAATATCTAACAACTCCACTTTACCCATTCTACTCTGATTTAAACCACCAAATTTTTTCACATTTAGACTCCAAGCTGTTTTTTTTTTTTTACCTTTAAGTCTATTGCTGTTACATTATTTGCTCCATATAACCTCTATTGTTCCATTTCTGAAAGCATTCCATTGTTTTGCCAAATTGTTTAGTGGAAGGCCATAGTTATTAGAAGAACCCAGCTGCACTGACCTCCCCATTCTCTCTGTTTCAGCCAGAACGGCATCCTTGTCGTACATTAAGTTGAATGTTAAATCAGCTAAACTCACCCTCACCTCATGGCTTTTGCATTTGCTTCCCACCCCTGACAAGTCAACTCTTCCCCTAGATATATCTCCATGTTGCTTTTTCATGTTCATTCAGTCCGTAACTCATCAATCATCTGCTGAAAAATAGCTTAATTTTTATTAAAAAAGTTTATTTTCATTTTGCTGGAAAGTCAGAGAGATATATTCTATTGCTGATTCAGTCCTTGGATGTCAGACACAGCAAGGGGTGGGCCATGCCAAAGCCTGGCCAGGACTGCACATGGGTCTCTGAAATGGGTGGCTGGCACCCAAGTCAGTGGAACAAAGCCTGCTTCTCCCAGGGTGCACATTAGCCCTGGATCACAAGTGGGGTTGTCAAGACTTAAATTCGCCTCTGAAATGCAGGATGTGGACACTGCAAGTGGTGACTTAACTGCTGTGTCAAATGTCCACCCCTGAAAATACCTTTCTTGAGGCCGTTGTGTGAAATAGAAATTCCATACTTCTCTGTGTTCTGCTTTTTTAATGTGACTTATTCTCATCTCAACTCTATGCATATTTGTTTTGTCATTGTTTATTTTCCACATACTCCACTTAAGGAAATTCGTGTTTCACTGCTAGATCTCTGGCACCTGCAAGGGCAGGTGACACTGCTATGGTACCGAAGTTGCTGGATAAATGAAGAAACAAATAATGTGCATGATTCTTAGCTCATCACAATTAGTTTTTTTGTTTGTTTGTTTTTGTTTTTTGGTTTTTTTTTTTGAGCATTGTTCCATGAAATACCATTTAGGAAACTGAGTTAGATACTAGGCAATGATATCATTACCTAAACTTGATGGGAAGCTTATCAATTTTTGTTTTACTTTGGTTTTTGGCTGGCTAAGGGAAAATTGGCATTGAATTTGTTGAATGCATTGGTATGCGTTGAATTCAGCTTTTTTTTTTTTTTCTTGCCTCTGTTAACTTCTGTCCCAGCTCCATCCGTTGGGACTGTATAGAATGCATTTTTTACTTGTTATCCAAGCTCAGAGGCTGTATGTTATCTACAGGAGGTTTCCCTCAATTATAGGTCTACTTTCCTTTTCCTTCTTTAACATGTTCAGCAGGGTTGGCTAATAGATTTAATTTTGTAATCCAGCTCCAGGGCTCATTTGCAACTGAGGAGAACTAATGTGGTGAGAGAGTATAGATGCTTCAGTCAAGGCTCGAGGGAAAGGGTGTCTTTGATAAATCATGATTGACAAGAGTCAATCAGAAAGAGTGAGTGACAACTTTTTAAAAAAATCTTGATCTATAAGATATGTTTCTTCAGAGCAAATAATTTATTTTTTATTTTAATCAGCTCACAATCTAAAATAGAGCATTGAGTATTGCACCAAACGGGCACTCCATTAATACCTGTTGTTTGCATGGTTTTTCTGTGAATACTAAAGAAACACTTATTTGTTCCCTGGGCATGAAACTCATGCCTCTGTTTCCTAGGCAACACTTACCTCTATATAAGTAAAAGATCATTACTCTCTAATATATTGCTGGGTGAATCTTTCTGTGACACCCAAATGTCACTTGTTTATATATCATAAAATAGAGTCCTGGAAGTTACCATAGGAGAGAAAAGCATCTCTTTCACCAAGGCATCTTCCTTGCAAGCAATAAAAAAAATTTATTTTCTTCCAGAGGTTAACAGGTGCCAGAAGGCTCCTCAAAATAATTTATAAAATGCTGATAAAATCTGGTAGCTCAGTGTGAATTCTTGTTGAACTCAGTGTAAGTCCACATAACATTTTCCTAACTGATCAAATCATACAGGGATGTAAAGAGTTAGAGAACAGGAATCCATAACTGGTTGCTTTTCAAAGGAGTATTCCCCAATGGGTTATTACATTTTCAAAACAAAAGCACAATATACCAAAGAATACAGGTGCATGTTGATATTTCATTATATTTCCAATATGCAGTTCACAATCTCTAGGGTGGTGATTTGGAGTATCAAGTGTAAAACACTCACTTTCAAAGCATTTACCAAAAAACAAACAAAAGAAAAACTTTAATGTGAACTCAGACTTTGTGACTATGTGAGCAAATGTTTCTTTGAGTGTTCAAACTAATTGTTGTTTTCTGTGACTTTTATCAAGTTCTGTGCAACTCACAGTAGTCTATTTACAGATGTAGTTTCTATAATGTCTATCAGTAGTTGTCCTTGCCTCAAAAAGAAAAAAAAATACAGTCAAAAGAGTCAATTGATGCCCGGACCATCAGTTAGTAACTGTAGGTTTATCATTTCTCCATCTTTATTAACGAACTTCACTCTAATCCATCAAATATGTCAGCTAAGTCTCTCTAAGACTCCATCCTAAATTCTGTCTTATCTCTAAATAAGAAATGTCAAGCGTATGGTAGCATTCAGCAGACAGCATGGAGTAATGCAAGGCCAAGTTGGTGGCACGGGAATCGTAAGGAACTTGGTGTCAGCCACATTCAGAGACCAAAGTTAAAACCCCAGCTTTGTTATTTATTAAGCGACTCACTTTTCTCAACTCTGTTTCTTCATCTACAACATGGAGGAAAAGCTAGCTAGCTCACAGAATGGTTATTTCCTAAAGAAATCCTTGACTTTTAGGAAGAAAATCAATAGAGATGTCAATTAAGTCTACATTTGAATCCATATCATTGCTGTTGTTTTAATTTAAAGTTATCTTAGTTATTTCAAGTCGTACCCTCTAGAAGCATACAGAAGACTCTATGCATGAGGTGTGGCAGGGATCTTAGCAGGACTATCACAATACCATTGCCGTTTTCTTTCTTTTTTTCTTTTTAAGGATTTATTTTATTTATTTGAAAGAGTTACACAGAGAGTTAGAGACAGAGAGTGAGGTCTTCCATCCGATGGACTAGGGACATCTTGTACTGCTTTGTCAGGCCATAGCAGAGAGCTGGATTGCAAGTGGAGCAGCTGGGTCTCGAACCAGCGCCCATATGGGATGCTGGCGCTTCAGGCCAGGGTGATAACCCACCTCGCCACAGCACTGGCCCCTACCATTGCTGTTTTCTAAATAATTTTCCACATGTCTGTGGGCTCATCCTGCAAGGCCTGTGCACTGTCAGTATGGGTGGGACACCAGCGCTCTTTGGCAAGAAGCACAGCAGACAAGTTTCGATGAACATGTTCACTTTATTAATAACCATGCACATTTTTAAAGGGTGTAACTAATTCAGGGTAACACTAATTCTGCAGCATAGAACCGATATTGGGGCTGCTATGCTTCTCCAAACAACTTGAAGGGCACATAGGCTATAGTAACTTTCCTGATGGGCCTGGGCCACACCCAGGAGCAGTTTATCTGATTGGCATAGGTAGGGGAAACATACCAGGGGCTCCCACCACCTGCCAGCAGCCAGGCTGCAGGGTCCCTCCCGGGAGGCATGGCGTGGCATGCCTTCTCAACCTCCTACATGGGCAAGGCGGGAAGTCTCATGGGACCACCCACACATGTCATCAAAATATTGTTTCACAAAGGTACATTACATATTTGCTTACATTTATTCATTGGGTCCCATTCCGCTACCTTAAGGATAAAGCACATCCTCACTGACAATCTATTAATCTCTCATTTCAACATACTAATCCAGCAATGCTGAATCACGGTGGATCCTCAACACTATAATGCTACTTGATTATTGACTTGATGCCTGTTTTTTCCATTATTAAGAAGGTCTTACTCCCACTTACCTCCTGATGTACTTACCCTACTTCAAATGCAAATCTCCACTACATTTTCACTGAAATACCAGGGAACTCTCAGTTCTTTTACACTCTTGTCCATTAAATCAATAGAATACAATATGTACAAGTGCAGGAATTATGACCTAAGACCCAAATGTGAGATGGCTACAGTTGCAATCTACAAAACTTACCTAATTTGCATGTGCATGAAGCCCTGGCCTGGTGGATGGGGTTAGCAGAATTTACCCTGCCACATTCATCGCATCAAAGGAAGAAAAGCACCTTTGGTGCAGATGTTTGCACATAACGAACCATATGGCCAATCTGGGAAACAGTTTGTCAAGATTTTTTTCCTTTCCTTTTCTTTTTGGCTTCATTTGAGAGGAAAGGAGGAAGAGAGGGAAAGGAGAGAGAGAGAGAGAGAGAGAGCCCTTTCATTTCCTAATTTACTGTCCAGATATTCCCAGTGGCTGGTGGTGGGTCAGGCCAAAGCTCAGAGCTCAAACTCATTCTGAGTATCTCATTTGAGATGCAAGGACTCCTGTAACTAAGCTCTCATCTGTAGCTTTCCAGGGTCTGTTTCAACAAAAAACTATAACAAGAACTGGGACCAAGACTCTAACCCAGGCACTCTCATATAGTATAAAGGCATCTATATCTGCATTTTTAGCCACTAAGTCAAATGCTTATCCTCATAAAGTTTTAGAGGTATTTATTTTGTATTTGGGGGGGTTATGCTAGCACAGAAACTGATTATTATAAGCAAATAACAAATACATAGTAGAGAATGAATGGATACTTGGTTTACTTGTGACATGAAACATATCCTAACAAAAATGTTAAAAATACATAAGAAAAAATATGATTTTTGAGTTGTCTCTAAAATCATCTATTTCTGGCCGGCGCCGTGGCTTAACAGGCTAATCCTCTGCCTTGCGGCACCTGCACACCAGGTTCTAGTCCCGGTCAGGGCGCCAGATTCTGTCCTGGTTGCCCCTCTTCCAGGCCAGCTCTCTGCTATGGCCCGGGAGTGCAGTGGAGGACGGCCCAAGTCCTTGGGCCCTGCACCCCCATGGGAGACCAGGAGAAGCACCTGCCTCCTGGCTTCAGATCGGCGCAGTGCGCCGGCCGCAGAGCTCCAGCCGCGGCAGCCATTGGAGGGTGAACCAACGGCAAAGGAAGACCTTTCTCTCTGTCTCTCTCTCTCTCTCTCTCTCTCTCTCTCTCACTGTCCACTCTGCCTGTCCAAAAAAAAAAAAAACACATCTATTTCTTAAATAAAATATTTATTTACTTATTTATTCATAAGGCAGAATTGGAGGAGCAGGGGGAGAGAAAGAGAGAGGGAGAGAGAGAGAGAGGCAGAGAGAGGGAGAGGGAGAGAAAGGGAGAGAGAGGGAGAGAGAGGGAGAGGGAGAGAAAGGGAGAGAGAGCGAGGGAGAGAGAGGGAGAGAGAGATCCTTCACCTGTTGGTTCATTCCTGAAATGGCCACAAAGCCAGAGCTGGGCCAAGCTGATGCCAGACCCAGGAACTTCATCTGGGTCTCCCATGTGGGTGCAGGGGTCCAGTCATTGTGTCATCTTCTGCTGCTTTTCCAGTTGCCTTAGCAGAAAGATGGATCAGAAGTGGAGCCACTGGGGCTCTTACATATTTGAAATGTGAAAAGACCTTTACCTAATCTTTGAGTTAGGACTACTTAACTGAAAAAAATAAAGAAAAAGAAACAACTGATGCACTAGGTGGCTGTACCTAGAGAAAAAATACAGCAAAACAAGTTACACATCATTGTAGAACAAGGACCACAAGGCCATCATCTTTAAGATTGTCTTCTTGGTGATGAAATCAGATTTCATATAACATGAACTTGAGCCCCAGTGATACAAGATGTGACTTCAATGTAATTTTCCATCACAAGAAATTCTGGGTTTCCAGTTCCATACAATAGCATATCTCTGTTTCATTTTTTCTTTCTTCCTCTAGATTCATGTGTGTATATAGTTGTATACGGTGTGTGTGTGTGTGCATGTGTGGCTACCAGAAGCATTTCAGGACGTCATTTTGTGCTTCTAGTATTTATAAATTTCTTTCTCCAAAGTGTCCCCATGAATATTTCCAGATTTAAGAATGTTCCTCATCGTGACCATTGCTTCACTGAAATTTAGAGATCATGTATTTAAATTGGGTTCACATTACAGGGACATGTTGGTGAGTCACAATACTCAATTGGATGTAGAATCTTCATTGTTCCATTTAAGTTTTGCATTAGGGTTATGGTCTTCCAGATCTTTGACAGGGTATTGGGTGATATTCTGTGTCATGAGCATGTCCCTATCACCCTAAAGATCAGGGTCTTTAAATTTTTTTGTGACAGAGGCATGGAAAGCTATAGTAGAAACACACACATTCTCTTGGGATGCCAGGGAATGATATGGATCTAGAATTTGGACCTCTTGTTCCACATGAGTGGCATCTTGAGGAGCTTATATTCTTAAAAATTTTTAAGTAAAATAAATTCCATGCATGCAGAATCAGGGATATAGTGATTTGTCCATCCTTACTGTCTCTCCTACCCACATTCTTACACTTGTTCCTTCTCCTTCTGTTATTCCTTCTCTTAATGTTTACAATGACTTACTTTCAGTTTACTTCACACTCCTAAGATTAACCCTGTACTAAGCAAAGAATTCAACAAATAGTAAGAAGAAAAAACTGTTCCTCAACAGTAGAGACGAGGGATGTAAACAATCATCTAATCTCAGAATGTCAAACTCATTCCGATAAATTACAATTTTGAGTACTTGTTTGGTTACAACAGATTAGGGAAAACATACAGTATTTGTCTTTTAGGGGCTGGATTATTTTGCTAAGAATAGCGGTGTCCAGTTGCATTCATTTTGTTGCAAAAGACAGGATTGATTTCATTCTTTTTCATGGCTGAGTTGTATTCCATGAAGTGTACATATGTATATACACATATATACATATATATATATATGCACACACATATACATATAAAGTATATATACATATATACACAAAGTATATAAATACTTCCACTTGCAGTGCTGGCATCCCATTTGGGCACTGGTTCGAACTCTGGCTGCTCCACTATTGATCCAACTGTTTGCTACAGCACGTGGGAAGGCAGAAGATGGTTCAAGAGCTTGGGCCCTTGAATACTCATGGGAAATGCAGACAAACTGATCCTGACTCTGCCTGGCCCAAACCTGAATGCTGTGGCCATTTCAGGAGTGAAGTGATGGATGGAAGATCTCTGTCTCTGTGTCTCTCTCCTTCTTTTTCTTTGTAACTCTGCCTTTCAAATAAGTAAAATAAAATCTTGTAAAAAGATACCCTAGTCTACCCTGTTGGTGGGGAGGTAATTAGTACAGCCATTCTGAAGACATGAAATGAAATCAGCATATGAAGGAAGTACCTGTATCCCCACGTTCATCGAAGCTCAATTCACAATTGATATGGAATCAACTCAGGTGTCCATCATATGCTGATTTCATTTGATTTGTTTAAATTCCCAGAAGTGGTGTTGCTGAGTCATATAGTATATTTATTTTCAGCTTTCTGAGGTATCTCTAGGCTGTCTTCCATAATGGCTGTACCAGTTCCCTTCCCATCAACAGATCAGGGTAACTGTTTTAACTTTTTTTTTAAAACTTATTTGTAAAACAGGGTTACATAGAGAAAGAAGGACACACACACACACACACAATCTTCCCTCTACTGTTTCACTCCCCAAATGGCTAAAACGACCAGGGTTGGGCCTGGCTGAATCAGAAGAACTACTTCCTGGTCTCCCATGGCATGCAAGGGCCCAAGCAGTTGGGCCAACTTCAACTGTTTTCCCAGGTACTTTAGCAGAGAGCTGGATAAGAATTGGAGCAGCCGGGACTTGAACCGCTGCACTTATAGGATGCTTGCACTGTAGGTGGAGGCTTAACATTCTACACAACAGCTCCTCCTCGAGGTACATTTCCTGTAGGCAGCAAAAAGATGGGTCTTGTTTTTTCATCTATGAAGCAAGCCTGTATCATTTTATTGGAAAATGAAGGCCATTTACATTCATGGTTACTCTGGTTAATAACTAGTTCTTCCTACTATTTTCCAATAAATATTCTTATTGTTTGTTTTGGATTTCCTTTGTACTTTCACTGGATTATCTGCCTTCATATTCTTTCATAATGATGACTGTGTTTCTGTTTCTGTGTGCAGCACATCCTTAAGCAGCATTTGTAAGGCTAGGCAAGTGGTGACAAATTTTTTTTCAATTTTTGTTTGTTATGGAAGGTCTTTATTTCCCCTTCATTCATAAATGAGAGCTTTGCAGGATAAAAGTATTCTGGGTTGATTTTTTTTTTCTTTCAAGGCTTGGAGTACATCTTTGCATTCTCATTTAGCCTATAATATTTCTGATGAAAAGTCATCTGTAAGTCTAGTTGGAGATACTGTGAAAGTAATCTAGCGTTTCTCTCTTGGAAATTTTCAATCTTTTTATTTTACTTTTGGAAATCTGACTACAATGTGTTATGTTGAAGATATTTTCTGGTCATGTCTATATGCAGTTCTATATAGATTGCATACTTGGACATCCTTATCTTTCTCCAAATTATGAAAATTTTCTGTAGTTATTTCACTGAATAGACTTTCTAATCCACTCTCACTTTCTACACTTTCAGGAACCCCAAATACCTGTATGTTGGGTTCTTTTATGGTATCCCATAAATCTCAACAACTGCTTTTAATTTTTCTAATTCTTATTTTTTGGGGAGGAGTCTGATATTTTTCAAGGGATTTGTATTCCAGCTCAGATATTCTTTCTTCTGCCTCACCAAGTCTGTTTCTTTTTTATTTTATTTATTTTAAACTTTTATTTAGTAAATATAATTTTCCAAAGTACAGTTTATGGATTACAATGACTTCCCCCCCATAACTTCCCTCCCACCAGCACCCCCACATCTCCTGCTCCCTCTCCCATTCCATTCACATCAACATTCATTTTCAATTATCTTTATATATGGAAGATTGATTTAGTATATATTAAGTAAAGATTTCATCAGTTTGCACCCACACAGAACATAAAGTGTAAAATACTGTTTGGGTAGTAGTTATAGCATTACTTCGCATTGGACAACACATTAAGGACAGAGATCCCACATAAGGATTAAGTACACAGTGACTCCTGTTGTTGACTTAACAATTTGAAACTCTTGTTTATGGCATCAGAAATCTTCCTAGGCTCTAGTTATGAGTTGCCAAGGCTATGGAAGCCTCTAGAATTCACTGACTTCAATCTTATTTAGACAAGGTCATAGTCAAAGTGGAGGTTCACTCCTCCCTTCAGAGAAAGGCACCTCCTTCTTTGATGGCCCGTTCTTTCTGCTGGGATCTCACTAGCGGAGACCTTTCATTTAGGTTTTTTTGTTTTTTTGTTTGTTTGTTTGTTTTTGTTTTTGTTTTTTTTTCCCCCAGAGTGTCTTGGCTTTCCATGTGTAAAATACTGTCATGAGCTCTTCAGCTAGATCCGAGTGCCTTAAGGGCTGATTCTGAGGCCAGAGTGCTGTTTAGGACATCTGCCATTCTACGAGTCTGCTGTGTATCCCAATTCCCATGTTGGATCATTCTCTCCCTTTTTGATTCTATCAGTTAGTATTCGCAGATGCTAGTCTTGTTTGAACTCTGTAATCAACACACATTTATTCTTAGGTGTTGAAATTTAACTGAAAAGTGATCCCTGTTAAATATAAGAGTGGGAATAAGAGAGGGAGGAGATGTACAATTTGGGACATGCTCAATCGGACTTGCCCCAAATGGTGGAGTTAGAAATGTGCCAGGGGATTCCAATACAATTCCATCAAGTTGCATGTACGAATGCCATCTCACTAGTCCAAGTGATCAATTTCAATTCACAATTGATCACACTGATAGTTATTTATTTTTTTGACAGGCAGAGTTAGACAGTTAGAGAGGGAGAGACAGAGAGAAAGGTCTTCCTTCTGTTGGTTCATTCCCCAAATGCCCGCTACAGCCAGCCGGCTGGGCTGATCCAAAGCCAGGAGCCAGGTGCTTCCTCCTGGTCTCCCATGCAGGTGCAGGGCCCAAGCACTTGGGCCATTCTCCACTGCCTTCCCAGACCACAGCAAAGAGATGGACTGGAAGAGGAGCAACCGGGACGGAATCTGGCGCCCCAACCGGGACTAGAACCTGGGGTGCTGGCGCTACAAGCAGAAGATTAGCCTAGTGATCTGTGGTGCTGGCCTCACCAAGTGTGTTTCTAAGGCTTTCCACTATATCTTTTATTCAAGATATTGTACTCTTCATTTCTAATACTTCAGTTTGATTTCTTCTTTAAATCTCAATCTCATGGGAAAATTTTTCCTCCATGTCATCAATGATTTTTTTTTAACTTGTTAATTTGCTCATCATTGTTTCTAACAAATCCTATGACATTCTTTTGAGTTCCTTTTCAGACATTTCATCAGTCTCTCTGTCTTCATATTCTAATATTGAAGTGTTGTTGTGTTCCTTTGGGGGAGACATGTTGTCCTCTTTATTCTTGTTTCTTGAATTTCTACATTTATTTTTAGGCTTTTTCTCCTCTAATGAATTTTATCTTTGAACCAATCCTCTGTGGCTTAGTGGAGTGTCTGCTCTTTCAGTGAATACCCAGAGGTGTTTGCTGGATGTGACCAGGGATGTGGTCAGTGCTCCATGGTGAGGCAATTATCCAGGCTGACACCCAAATGAGGCATTTCAGATCTCCAATATTGTTACCAGGAGAAAGGTATGTTCATCTATTTGGTGTAATCACGCCCTCACTTCCTCTCCTCAAAGTTGATCAATGCCCAGGTTTAGCTTGCAGTGGGTGCAACACTCACCTGTGCTGTTGCATGAACCACATAAAAGATCTGTGCGGTGCTCGGTATGAGCATGGATCCCTCAGTTATGATCTTCCACAGATCATCATTGTGCTCTGAGCCTCTTGCAGCAGATACAGTGATTGCCCAGAGGCTCAATTACACCCTGTTCCCTAAAGTACAGTCAAGGGTTCCCACAGTCTCAGCACAAAGGGCCCCACAGTCATTGGGTACAAAGGTACTGCTCTGCCAAAGTAGCCTATTCTATCCACATAGAGAGCAGAGATGTTCCCAGAACTGACTTCCTGTGAGTACTCCCTCTTGGCAGTTGTGCCCCAGAGTGTGTGATATTTTAAGGGGTTGGGGGCACCTCACAATCCTATGTGGGTTCCCAGCCCCTGTCAACCTTCCCATGCAGACTCAGACTCAAACTGTGGGCGAATGTGGATTTTTCCTTCTGGTAAAATCCCTGACCACATATGCATAAAGGAGCTGCCACAGCCACTACTGGTGTCAAAAAAATGTGCATTCTCCCCACAGATTGCTGGATGCATTTGTGGGGAGGGATGAGTAGAAAGAAATGTGCTTCTCTTTCACTGCATTAGAGGAACCCTGTCCCCAGTTAGGACTCCAGGTGGTCCACAAGCCTCTCTCTCTGGCAATGTCACCAATGCCTGGGCTGCTGCTGTCTGCTTTCACCTTGCTCCCCAGTGCTGGTGTATCCTCCAGCTATTGGTTGAGGGAATTGTGTGTGGTGTCCACATTCCAAGCTCCCTGTCCGCATCTTCCATGTTGATCCATGGCATCCCTCTTCCTTCTGTGGAAATTCCACTTCAAATTTCTCTTCAACTCTCCTTTGGAGTGCAATCCTTTGCTTTTTTCCCTAGTATTTTCTCCTTGTCTACAGCACTATGTCTTTTCCCTATTCACCCATTTTTGAATCTGGAGCTCATATTTCATATAGGGTACCAGTCTGTTCCACAGAATGCAGATCAATACCTGATTGAAATACATAACCAGTAGTTCCAGAGGGAGAGTCATTATTCTAAATGTAATATTCAACATTACTCATGCTGGAATTAAAATACAGGATTTTCTTAGGTTTTTTTAAGATTATTTATTTTAAAAAGTTACACAGAGAGAGGAGAGGGAGAGCGAGAGCGAGAGTGAGAGTGAGAGCAAAAGAGAGAGAGAGAGAGAGAGAGTCTTCCATCCACTGGTTCACTCCCCAGTTGGCCGCAATGGCTGGAGCTACACAGATCCGAAGCCAGGAGCCAGGAGCTTCTTCCGGGTCTCCCACATGAGTGCAGGAGTCCAAGGACCTGGGCCATCTTCTACTGCTTTCCCAGGTCATAGCAGAGAGCTGGATCAGAAATGGGGCAGCCGGGTCTTGAACCAACACCCTTATGGGATGCCTGCGCTTCAGGCCAGGGCATTAACCTGCTGTGCCATAGCGTTGGCCCCTTAGATTTTTAAACATATGTGATGACTTACTATTAACTATTGAGATACTCAGATAGTTAGAGGCTATGGTTTTTGACTTGGCTTAGCTTTAAGGGCTTCCATCTAATACTCTGTACCTAAACATCAGCTACTGAAATTTGGACCATAGGACAATACACCTACATAGAGACTAATTAGAATGATAAGATCACATTAGCAGAGCACAGCTCAAAAAAGCACATGCTTACCATGAGGAAGCAGCAGATCTCCAAGAGCATGCCAGCAGGTAGGCAACAGCTCCAAGACATGCTTATCAGCAGGCAGAAAAACCAATTGCCCAACCAAAAGGATGAGAAAAGAGACTCACGGGTGGTAGTCGTTGTATTTTGACTAGCCTGCTCATCACACCAGCTATTTGATGTTGATACCCATGGAGTACAGCATCAACCCTACTTTTTCAAACTGGTTAAGCTGCCAGGAGAGATGATGTTGTGAATGCATCAAGAGGCTGTAGATAGGTTTGCTTCTCAGAAATTGGAGTTATCTGGGGAGGGGTCAATGTAGGTACCCAAGTTGGTCAGGATAACTTGAGCCAAGTAAAAGGGAATGGCTTTGGTTTGTATTCAGGTTAAGAGGCAGACTAGTGGGAGGTATTTACATGTTGGCCAGGGTTTACATAACTGTGGTTACCAGGGGTGCTACGGGAGGGAAGACCTGCATTTATTAGTGGGACATGACTGGATTAAGGAGAGGTTCCTTAAGGTTTTAAGAGATCAAACGTCAAAGTGAACCAGACACTTCAGAGCCTGAGATGATCTTTTAATGAAACCTTGGATTTTTGACATTTTCTCAGGTTGCCTACCAATCATTTTCTCCTTTCCTTTTCTCTTGTTCAAACTCAAAGGGTGTCAGATAAAAGACAGCGATATACTTCTCTCTCTCTCCAGTTCTCATGTTTCATGTAAGAATTAAATCCGTGTCCCGACTCTTACAATTCTTTGCTGAGTGGTTTTTTCATTCCTCAATGATAAGTTTTCAGAAGATAGAGACAGTTTTGTTTTATGCACTCCTGGCATATGGCAGATATCTAAAACAGACCAGCTAAGTGAGTTATAGATATTGTACCTTTTCAATACCCATTCTGTAAAAAAAAACATTCTTAAGTTGGCTTGACACAGAGAAAACAGTGCTGTTAAAAGTAACGTGCAAAACAAAATTAAAACCCACAGATTTTCTGCTTATATCCCTTGTTGTATATGACAAAGTGTGTAACATCTTTGGTTATCATTTTCCTAATATGAAAATTGAGAAAATGGGAAAATTATTTCCCTATAAGATCATGAACTTCTTTTCAAAGATACCTATATCAGTAAGGGGGAGTGCAAATTATAGACTTTCATTCCTTCATCCATAGAAGTCATTGTCCTTTCACAAGTCATGAAAACAACCTGAAGGTGTCAGGCTCATAGGTTGGATGTGCAAGACACTTGAGGAGGGGACCAGAATGTCATTCCCCTAAATTGAGCTATGTCCACTTAAATGAGAGGTTCTCTATGCCTTCACTTACGCACATCAACAAACACCACAGAATAATTAGGTAAAGTAGAAATCACTATAATGTCAGCCCTTCCTATTATTGAATTGTAACCACTCGATATGGAGCTGCCTAGAGCAATTGCAGAGTGCAATAGATCCAACTGTATCTCCTCTGGAGCCCATACAACCACCCTGCTGTTGCCTGCAGGTTCCACACAGGGCCTTTCCCTCAATTAGGATTTAATCACCTTGGAGAGCAGCTGAGAATTTCAATCATTATTTTTTTTTCCAAGGCCCCATCAATCTTGTCTATAAAAGTAATTTGATTTTTTTTTCTTCCCCTACAAGAATAGTAAATCTTCTTAGTGGAGAAAAATGATGGGGGGAAACAAAGTAGAAGAAATTCAATTTTAAGGGATATTTAAATGAAACTTCTAAAAAAATTTCTGCTTGTTTTTTAAGATCTATTTATTTGAAAGTCAGAGATACAGGGGAATAGGGAGAGACAGAGGGAGACTGATACTCTATTCACTGATTCACACCCCAAATGTCTGCAGTGTCCAGGATTTGGGAAGGCTGAAGCCAGGAGCCAGGAGCTTCTTCCAGGTTTTCCATGTGGGTGCAGGGGCCCAGGCGTTGGGTCATCCTCCACTGTTTTCCCAGGCCATCAGCAGTGACCTGGATCAGAAGTGTAGCAGGTAGGACACAAACCAGCACCTCAATGGGATGCTGGTGCTGCTGGCAGTCCCTTTACCCACTACGCCACAATGCTGGACCCTGGAATTCCTGGTTTTAAACCAGTGGTTATACCCACACCTGGAAATCCTGAGGACAGGAAGGAGCTTGTCTGAGCATCACATTTGTTACTGCAGCAACTTGGCTCGAGTTGACTCTTCAGGTTGGAGGCAGCATGTTCTGTGGCTGAGATATGATATCTTGTGCTGCGAGCCAGGGTTTGAGACTGATGGCTCTGTTTTCAGTCCCCGCTCCACGAATGACAAGCCACAACACCTTGATTCATTTGCCATGCTTGAGACTCAATTTCATTTACCTAAAAGGGGAAAATGATACTCCCTACTTCAGATGAAGACTGAAAATTAAGTGCAGTAAGTCACCTTCAGTAACAAGAAATATTTCTGATATATAACATGATTCTATAATTGTAGCTATACTCATTTCCATCTATTATGCTCTATTGCCTTGATACATGTATTTTCAGACTCTTGTGGTACAACTTTGATCAGCAAATGAAATAAGGTGGCTTTATGAAGAAGATTATGATGGGAGTATCTAGAGCAAGTTATCATTCTCAATTCTTGAATCTATAGAGTTCAGTAGAATATGTAATCAACACCAAAAAAGGAGAGCAATACTGTTGCTCTTTGCATTTATTTTATTTTTGTATATTTTGAAGCTAAAATTTAGCTGATTATTCACAGCATGTATTAAAATGAATTGATTATTATTCAGTATCTTATTGAATTAAAACATCCTTTTATTTTATCTATGTTTGTATTCTTTGACATTGCTGTAGGAAGATAATGTAAGGTGAAGTTTTTCTACTAAGCCGTCAACATTATACCTTTTTAATTTTAAAGGCAAGATGCATTACTCTTAGACAATTTTTCTTCAATCTTCTGTGACAATTTGTTCTTACTTTGACAAGAACTCTAATTCCATTGTCGTGAAATTATGTGATTCTATATCTTTCTTTATGTCTGCGTTATGATATCCTCAATGACTGGAACCTCAGGATTCATTTTTGTATCAGACAAGACTGCAAACAGAACCCATTGTAGGTGCTTAATTGCCCTTTATTGAATAAAGAAACAAACGCATGTGTGAACAGGCAACCCCCGCGGTCAGGTCATGTCAGAACTTTATCCTTGGGATCAGAAGATTCTGGATCCTTGTTATTTTCAGGATCACTGGAGAGAATTTCACAAGACTCTCCAACAACGTTCTATTTTTATTTTTGTCAGGATTTTTTTTTTTTTTACCAGGAATTGCACAAACTGCAGTTTTAACAATTTACTTGAACTTTAGCTTCAGGTTAGGAGCACAGAAGCTATATTGGTAGAAGAATAGCTCACGTGTATTTCAATCTTTATTCTGCTTATTCTCCAACAAAATTCACAGTTATATCTGTCATTTTTTTCTTAGCAGCACCATTCCTTCTTACTTATCAAGCTATTGATATTAGTAATAATAATTATTATGGGTAACATGTACTAATTATATGGGTAACATATGCTAAAAGTGCTAGACACTTTTCAAGCATTTAACATGTATTAAAGATTACAGTTAATGTAGAGATGACAAAGTGCATATGTGCAGGTTCTATGTGAATAAAATGTCATATTATATAAGGACTGGAATAGCCATAGATTTTGGTATATTTGGAGCATCCTGGAGCCGATTGGCCTTCCACATCAAGGAGTAACTATAAATGATTGGGAGTTCCATTGTTGTCTTGTGCCAGAGGGATGGTAGAAGGAAAAGAAGTTTCATATTCTTAGAATTGTTTTGGCCAGCACCGTGGCTCAATAAGCTAATCTTCTGCCTGTGGCGCTGGCACATTGGGTTCTAGTCCCGGTCGGGGCACCAGATTCTGTCCTGGTTGCTCCTCTTCCAGTCCAACTCTCTGCTGTGGCCCGGGAGTGCAGTGCAGGATGGCCCAAGTGCTTGGGCCCTGCACCAGCCATGGGAGAACAGGAGAAGCACCTGGCTCCTGGCTTTGGATCAGTGCAGTGCGCCGGCCGCAGCAGCCATTGGAGGGTGAACCAACAGAAAAGGAAGACCTTTCTCTTTGTCTCTCTCTCTCACTGTCCACTCTGCCTGTCAGAAAAAAAAAAAAAAAAGAATTGTTTCTATGGACTACATTGGACATTGGATCTGTCCTCTTTCAACAATTCTCTCAATGAGAACTGATGAGAATTATGTTGTAGTATTTATCATGCATTTGCTGAGATCCCAAGAATCAAATGTATTAATTAAGTCCTTAAAATAAATAAACAAAGACCCCTCTTTCCAGCAAAGTTCACTAACTTTGAAAATATGAGTAATCTGGGGCTGGCACTGTAGCATAGCAGGTGAAGTCCCACTTGCAGTGCCGGCATCCCATATAGGCGCCACTTCAAGTCATTGCTGCTCCACTTCTTATCCAGCTCTTTGCTGAAAAGCAATAGAAGATATCCCAAGTCCTTGGCCCTTGTACCCACATGGGGGACCTGGAAGAAGTTCCTGGCTTCTGGTTTGGATTGGCCTAGCTCTGGCCATTGCGGCCATTTGGGGAGTGAACCAAGCTGATGGAGGACTTCTTTCTCTCTCTGTCCCTGCCTGTCTGTTCATGGAAAAAATATATTATTAAAAGATGATGCACTGATTTAAAAAAAATGCACCAAAATAAAAATTATTTTCCTTCCATTTTCCACAATGTTGTTTAAGAACACTAATATGAGATATTCTTTGTTCCTGAAACTGTTACTTTACTGCAGCTGAGTAACTGTGTACAAGTAGCTAGAGAAACTTAGACTTCTACATGTATATACATTTATTTGGTCATGATTTATTCCACCAACGTTTATTTAAAAAAGGAATTTTAAAAACAGTGCTGACAAGAATTATGATTTCTCCAAATGAGGCTCATGCTTGTTTTTTTTAAACAGAGGCCATGATATTTACGTTGTTAAATTATATCTCTGCAATTTGATGATGCACAATATACCCTATTTAATAGATTATATTTTCTTTTTTTGTAAGATTTACTTATTTATTTTGAAAGTCAGAGTTATGGGGGTGGGGGAGGGATAGAGAGAGAGATAGACCAAAAGAGAGAGAGAATGAGAGAAAGAGACACACCTTCCATCTGCTGGTTACTCCCCAGATGGTTGCAACAGCAACAGTTATATATCCAAACAGTTATATATCCAAAAGACTTGAACAGAATGTGTCAAGTAGATACCTGCACCACCATGTTTATCACAGCACTATTCACAATAGCCAAAATTTGAAATCAAATGGAGTGCTCATCATCAGATGAACGGGTAAAGAAGATGTGGTGTATTTACATAATGGAATATTATTCAGCTATAAAAATGAAATTCTACCATTTGCTGTAAAATGAGCACAACTAGAAGACATAATCTATGAAACATCCCAGATCCAGGAAGACCAATACCACATGTTCTCCCTTATACATGGGTGCTAACACTTAAACAAACCAAACAAAAATAAATGTGTGCATCTGTATTGCTGCAAAATGGTTTTATTAAACTTTGTTTTATACCTTCACCAAACAAATGGCTGAGAGTGTGATGTTACTATAGTTTTAATGAATTTTATGAAATTTAACATAGTAAATTTCAAATTTAATACAGGTGAGTGAAATGGTCATTTTTCATCCAGTTATTGTTTATAGCCATTGTCTACATTGCCGCTAAATGAGGGTTTTTCTGCTATTTGTTAAACCTCTTATTCCATGAACTATTAAGCCTTTTTACTGTTCTGTAACTATAAAATATGTCATCTCAAAAACTATATAAAGAAAGAAAGAAAGTAAGGGAAAAGGTATGGGAGTGGGAAGGAAGAAGGGAATATCAGTATGGTCTCAGAATTGTATCTACAGATTACACTGAATCTGTTAAAAATGAATTAAAATTTAAAATTAAAAAGTTTAAAAGCAAAAAATATTGTTGGATAAAATTATATTGATTCAGAAAAATATAATTACATGATATAGTTTCCATGTTAATAGAACTTTGGATATAATTTAATGTTTCCCTCTGATTTCTTCCTGGCATTGACAACCATAATTTGCATCCCACATGTCTTTACTGAAGGAACACAAAGTAAAAATCATCTAATTTAAGAATGCTAATTATCCAATATGTACTAAAGCTATGTAATTGAAGGCTACTTTTTTTTGCATCATTTTCCCCACTACCCTTATTATTAACTCCAATGGGCTAAATTTAATTTCTCAAATTGAACATTCATAAATACTTGGCATATTAATTTTCAAATATCAAACCAAGAATGAAATAAATATGCTTTGGAAATTTGTAAAAGATGAAGTGTTGATAGCATCAAAGATGTGACAGTTCTCCAAACCTCTAAGCTCTTTCACTTTTTTAGCATGGCTGCATAGCACCATCATGCCTTGCAGCTCCTTAAGGAGCTTGTTCCTGTGAATGTTTCATTTATCAGCTTGCTTGCAAGTAGGGGAATATTGGCAGGTAAGGCACCAAAGCATTTTATTGTGTCATATAAATTGGGAGCATGTTAGTAAAATATTATGAGACAGTGTATAGAGTGCACCACTTCTTAAAACAGTAAAATGTGATTCAAATGTCAGCTTGTATGAGTGACAATTGTTTGAATGTGGAGTGAAATGTCGTCTCCACTCAGTTTCACTTGGTTGCTCTGTATCAGAAAGTGCTGGAGACATTCAGCAGTATGATTAAGAAGACTGTCAGATGAAATATATTTAGAGAGTGCCCAAACTATTATTTAAATTGAAACAATGGTATTGAAATAAAAAAATAGGGCCAAAGAAAAGAAAGAGTGAACTGTGAAAAATATTAATATTTGCAAGTGATGTGAACAGGAAGATGCTTTCCTGACTACTAAAGTCTACATTCTAAGGCTCTATGATTCTACACACTTGGAAAAGTGATGATGAGTCATTTTCTAATAATGACACAAATCCAATCCATCAAGACCAGCTATTCATCAAAGCTTCCTTTGTGATGTTTTGATTGATAGAACGAGAAGAAGGAAATCACTCACAATTTCAGCTAAAGAGCAAAGGGACAGATTCACTTTAAAAATTGCACTCTGCTTTCAAGATAAAAATAAATATCTCTTAGTCAAATGGACGCTATCAAATAAATAGCCACCTCGTAATAAGAGATCCGTAGGTCTTGGCATAGCAGTGAACAGTATCATGAAAACAGGCACACATGAGTACCACCACTTAGCCCTCTTTTATTTTTAAAACATTTATCATTTGCTTATTGAAAGCTAGAGAGCTAGAGAGCTAGGGAAAGAGAGAGAGAGAGAGAATCTTCCAGCGTGGGTTCACTCCCCAAATGCCTGCAGCTGCTTGGGCTGAGCCAAGCAGAGACCAGAAGAGGGAACACTCCTTCCTGCTCTGGCCCACAGGTAGCCAGGGCCCAAGTCCTTGAGCCATCTTCTTTTGCCTTCATAGGTGCACTGGCAGAAAGTTGGCTTGGAATTGGGATGTTGGTGCTTGCAAGTGAGGATTAACCCTCTGTGTCATCACACCAGCCCTATCACCCAACCCCTCTTAACTGATGAGTGTGTCAGGAGTGACTCAGGGGCGGATCTTGTGTAGCATGTTCACACAGTCTTGAACAAAATCAGCCAGGAGTAATGTGAGGAGATAAATGGGTTATGTGAGTTAAGCAAATCAAAGGTAAGCTTGACTGGGGTAAAGTGAGGGTGGGGAAACGCAGTAGGATAGGAATGATAGGCAGGTGTTGGAAAGTTCCATTTAAAGTGAGCAGGAGGAAATGGACAGTGTGTGGGTGTTTATTAACTCAGTGTCATTACTTGGAGGAGAAACACATTTCCAGAGAAAAGCTGATTCCATGGGACTAATATATCCACTGAAAGAGAAGATCAAACAGTTGCTGGTGATGTATTTGCCTTCCTGTTCAGCAATTTCAGAGTAAATGAACATGGTAACTGGGATTCATATGTAAACATTGTGCCTAATAGAATCACACAGGCACTTTTCTACTTCATGCTATTTAGAATTAGATTATCCTAGGACAGACAAAATGAGAACTTAATTTAAATGTAACAGATAAGGCAGTTGGTATTTAGTGTAGGGGTTAAAACACCCATATGCTACATCAGCACGCCTGTTTTGACTCCTGGTTCTGGCTCCGTACATTAGCTTTCTGGCAATATAGACCATGACAGGCAGTGATGATGGCTCAAGTAACAGAGTTCCTAAAACCCAGGCGGGATAACTGAATTTCATTCTCAGCTCCTGACTCTGGTCCTGGCCGGGCGACAGCTGTTGCAGGCAATTTGGGGGAGCTAACCAGTGGATGAGAGTTCTCTATCTGGCTATCTCTCTAATTCTCTTTCAAATAAGTCATTTAAAAATTAAAAAAAAAAAAACAAGAAATCACGCCTTAATGGGTTTCAAAACTAGAAAATTTGATTGAATCGGCAGCATCAAATAAACCTTGTATTCCAAATTGAAGAGCCGGTACAAAATTAAAAGAAGTATTTTAAAACTTTACATCCATGGCCCCTTGCTGGAATTGAGAGTATAGTGGATCAGCTCATTGGAGAATAAGAAACAGTTTTCCTGAAAATGCAGTTCTGTGGGTTCAGCCTTCTATTTCAAATACAGAAGGAAAGTCTATGTTGTGTCCTCTGCAGTAGATGAGGGGATACCACAGATGGTTTCTCATCAACCAGATACTTAAATGGTTAAGGGTGAAGTGACTATGGGATAGGTATATATTCCCAAGCACATAAAATCCAAATAGGTGGAAACCTGTCCTTTGAATATTATGGGTCAATGGTAAGATTGAACTTGAGCAAATTATCTCAAGTCTGGTCAAAGATGTTTGCTAGAAGAGCATACACAATGAATTGCCAGATTTTAATGACTCGAGAAAGAGGAAGCAATAGGGTGAGTTTATGGCTCTACTCAAAAACACTGAATGTGAAAAGTCCTTAGAAATTGGGGTAAGAGCAACAAATATGCTCGTATATGAAGTCAGCTTTGCATAGAGTTCAAGTCCAGAGAGTACAGAGCCAGCTATGAAGGTAACAACCACATGCAAACATTCCCCTCTATTTGACTTTTCTCCCTCCTCATTCTCCATCTTCAGAGGTTTCAGAAACCATGTCCACAATACAGTGGAAGGATGCAGGGAGCAAAAAATCTAAACATGTCTTCTTTGTTCATTGGTATTTCTCTGTAGGCTCCAGCAGGGAGTAGGCTAATTATAATAGAATGAAAGTAGAAGATTGAATTATTAGGTTACTCTGGACATTCTAACAAATGAATCAAATCTATATATTTGCTGCTTTAATGAAACTTGATATTGACATTTTCCGCACTAAGCAGCTTTCCCCACAGGGGTAGGAAAAGTTAGATTCTCTGCAAAAGTTAAATAAACAGAAAAGAAGACAATAAAGTTGCTTTGGGATTGGATTCTACTGGTTCAACTTGTTCAATGTACTGGTTAAGTAATATGTCAGGCTTGCTTAGGATTTTAACAATCAATGTACATTACTGCAGATACATGCTAGAATCCAAAAAAATTTAGATTTAAAAATAGAAACAGAAACTAAGGATATTTAAATAAAGATCAGAATTTTAATTTCTCCACACACTGTGTTTATTGATACAAAATAGCCGTGCCTGTTACCTACCAGCCACCACAGAAATTCTGGCAGTGCCTTGAGTTTCCATCCAAGAGTAGAAGAACTTACCCAGGTAAATGAATTTCACAGAGAATTTGGGAGTTAAATGAAGCATTCTCAGGACTATATACCATGAGTCAAGAATGTAAGACTTACCAATTAACATAAGAAAAAATAACACATACAAATTCACCTCTCAGAAGCTGAATTTATGACCACCACGTGGTTTGGGCTCTGAAAGTTTATGTTCTTCTTCTCTAAAATTATTAATAAGCCCCTTGATGCTAAAAATAGCTGTTTACAAAAGGATATTGATGTGGATAAAAGTCCAATTGACATTGATTGAAAAGTGTGTGCTTATTCATTGTTGGATTTCTTTTTCTGAGTTTAGACTCAGTACAATGCTATCTAAACTTTTTTTGGGCAACAAAAAACAACTATTTGGAATATGAAGAAAGCTTTTTAACACTTCCTTCTGCTCAAAAACACGTGCACACACACTTAAGGACCAAATCTTGCTTTAGTGTCCAGCACAACTTCCTTCCTAAGTAGCTTTTCTCAAGTATTTTAGTTAGAGTGATGAAAAGTGGGTTAACAAAGAGTTCTTCTTTTTCTTGGAAGAATCTATTTCATTGTGATGCATCTGGAGCTGACCCTACACAAAAATCACCTGCTTGAAGCCTGCCCCCTCAGCTCTGCCATGCTCTCACTTCAGTGTTTTCTTCAGATACAGGCACATGTCCTCGTCCAGACCAGGGGCAGCCTTTCATGGGCAGCTTTCCTTTAGCCCCGGGGGAGGACCTCTCCTTCCTGAAAATTCTCAGATAAGACCTTTGGGTGAGTGGAAATCAACATTTTTTTATATGTCTCAAGGGTCTAAATGGTACATAAAAATAAGACAAAGCTAGAATATCCGTTGAACCACCAGTGAAAACATTTTTATGAAGTTTATTTTGTCCATTGAAGTTTTGGTAACATGACCTGAGAAATTCTCATTTAACTTACTTTACATTTGGTTCCCATTTTCTCCCTCCAGCAAATGCTCTATGCTGCCAGAATTTACTTACAATTCAATAGGTTCCTGAATAAAAGAAATTAATTCACCTCCTAATCCAAGTTAAGAAAGTGTCTCTTGGTATGGATTCTTTTCCACTACGATAGCTTTCCCAGGTGAAATTTTTTTACTTACATAATAATCTCATAGCTAGATTCACTTCGCCATCAGCGAAGTATACAGTAAGTAGAAAAAACCTCCCTTTCAGACCAAAGGGAAAGAAAGTTTTAAAGTGAGAATATAATTTTCCTCATGGGCATTGTCTACCTTAGAAAAACTACTACAGAACATGCCTGTGACTATAGACTTGTAGTTCAGGCCACCGAAGATTAGAGATGGGACTTGGGCACTCCCTTGACTTGCATCCTCTGGTCTGCTTTAACACAAACCAGGAGGAAAAGAAAGCTCGGCATCAGAAGCAATGGGTGGCAGGCCTATTAATGGCTGATCTGTACAGTGATCTGCCCTCAAGGAGACCCAACAGGCCAGTCCACTGCAGTGGCTTTCAATGTGGTAAGCCTGGGCTTCAGCAGAAGTCAGCTTGTGAAGAGCCCTGGCAGCTCTGCCAAGAGTTGGATCACTGGAAATGGACCTGCCCTGGAGTCGAAGGATGCCCAGGTCAGAGCCACAGATCTTATTGGCTCTAAGCTGAAAAGCCCTTCACTCAGCTCAACTTCCAAAGTGACCACTGCAGCTGAGGGGATGGTCAAGTAGGGTCAGCAACATTGCAGGCAGAACTGTAAATTTCTTGTTAGAGATGCCCTCTGCCTTTACCTGGCCAGCTCTCCTCCCAGGCCAGCCAAGTAATGAAAGTCAACAGAGTGCCTTCCCCTAGGAGGTTCACACCTCCCTTAGGATCTACCCCATGTGAAGAGATAGATAGGTCTGGGCCTCTGAATTTACAAGGCCTAAAGCCCACCAGATTATTATCAAGCCCCTTCTATCAGGTTCTATTTGCCTCTCAATCAGAAAAATTACTTGTAGCTTAGACAGCACCTTTCTTAGCTCCTCTAATAATGACTCTGTCCTTTGTTCTAGGCCCTGTCTAGTGCACTTGGGCCTCATTCCTTTGTAATCATAACCTCTACTCTACCACCAATGGCTCTACTCCCAACCGGTGTGTACTGATGGTCCTCTTCCCCACTTAATGCTGTATAATTGTTCAAACCTGGTAAATGCCACTCTTAGGATCATTGGTTACTATCCTCACTCTGTCTTTTATGACCTTGTCTAAATATGATCAGAGTCAGCAAACTTGGAAGGCTTCCATAGCCTTGGCAACTCATGACGACAGCCTAGGATGGTTACTGGCGCCATAAACTAGAGTGTCAATTTGTTGGGTCAACAACAGGAGCCACTGTGCACTTGCTCCTCATGTGGGATCTCTGTCCTTAATGTGCTGTACATTGTGATTTAATGCTATAACTAGTACTCAAACAGTATGTTTCACTTTGTGTTTCTATGTGGGTGCAAACTGTTGAAATCTTTATACTAAATTGATCTTCTGTATATAAAGAGAATTGAAAATGAATCTTGATGCAAATGGAAGGGGAGAGGGAGCGGGAGAGGGGAGGGTTGCGGGTGGGAGGGAAGTTATGGGAGGGGGAAGCCATTGTAATCCATAAGCTGTACACTGAAAATTTATATTCATTAAATAAAAGTTAAAAAAAATAAAATAAAATGGAAACAACACCTTGTTCTCCCTGTGTTTGAACTCTGGGAAGTTCCAAGCCTTTCTAAGGCCCATATTCCTACACTTTGTAGGAGTATTATTTGGTCGTCTGCTCATTCTCTGACTTCTAATATTTTCCTTTTGTTCCAGCTCTCTCCTGTGCTAAATTTACAGGCCTCTGTTAATGTATTCTCTGCATGGAAACCTCTTCCCCCGCCCAGGAACCCACAAGATCTGTGCCATTCTTCCTACAGGTCACTTTTATAAACTTCCCTCTATTGTCATTCCCTGCTCTGTTACCCTTTGTCCATTTGACCTTGTGTTTATGTATTTGTGTACTGTCTATCTGCCTTACTTGAGTTTAAACTCCAGGAAGACAGCATTTCATTCGGCTTACATATGTATTCCCAATTCTTGGAAGAGTGAGGAAACATAATAAAAGCCTGTTAAATTCATGAATCTTCTGAGTGTAAGTAACATGTACAGACTTCCTAGTATGAGTATCTAGGAATCACAGGAAGATTAAAATATCTGTGTCTAACTTCTACTCATGTACCTGAGAGAAAGTTCAAGGGGTTTATCAAAGATTAAAAAGATAGAATCAAGGCTAGAGAACCTGTCTTAAAAATTATTTTCTATTCTTCTTACATTTTGTAAAGGCGAATCAGCTGGATGTACTTCCCAAGGTGAAATCAGTGAAGAGTCTGACACCTGACACAGGGGACGAGCGGCAAGCCACCTTATTTATAAGAAGGTATGCGCGGGGAAGAAAACTCCGTGCAGTGGAGACTAGCTGATGGGTAGTGTTGGAGAGCTTGGAGTCTCCCACAGCAGGCTCAGAATGCAGCCTTCAAGCCTCTTCCGGAATGTCAGGAGGCACGAGCTGCCAGCGCCTTCCCTGGAGGAGATGCCATCCTGGTGATGGGTGCAATAATTTTGTCTGCTGATCTGCAAAGTTTCTTCAGCCCTCGAGTTCCTTTGAATATGAATTCTTGATGGGATGAGTGTGAAATGTTAAAAACAATAACTAGTTATTCATGTCATTCAAAAATAACTGGTGGGGAAAACCTGACTTCTTTTCTGAAGTGGATTATGAAGGGTCCAACTTAAATGCTAGTAGTAAAATGTGGACTGTACTAAACATGTAATTACAGATTAGTTTGTAATTATTAACATCTTTTCAGGATACAGCAGGGTAAAGGGGGTCGGGGTTCATCACGTATGCTCCAGTCCCTCACTAACTCTTTCTCTTCTACCATTGACATCTCCTGTAAACCATTGGAGTTCTCTCTCAGGAAGACCAGTAAAAGTTAGACATGGATATTTTAATAATGTTTAAATCCAATGCATAGATTGAAATCTTTCATTTAAATGAGATATTTCTTTTTTATTAGTTTCAAGAGAACAGATTTCTTGTAGTTCCTGGATACAGTTCTTGAAATATAAGGATACTTTCCTCCCTCCCTCCCTCCCTCCCTTCCTTCCTTCCTTCCTTCCTTCCTTCTTTCCTTCTTTCCTTCCTTTTTTCTTCTTAAATTTTTGAAATAACATTTTTAATTGACATTATAGTCAAAGGCTTTCTGCTTGGAAGAGTACAGACAGGGGGGAGAATAGGGTGAGAAGAATCACTGGTTCCTAAATTTATAAACATGAAGCTTGTATACTTTAAAGAGAAGGTTTCTAGATTTCAAAAAAGGTTTTCTAGGGGCCTCTAGAGAGAGTTAGACTCTGCTGACAACTTAATTTGGCTGGCCCAGGGATGGTCACTCGGGACTTCCTACTTCCATAACTGTTAAATCATAAATTTGTCTTTTTTGAGCCATTAAGTTCATAATAATTTTTTATAACAACAATGGGAAGCAAGTTGACAATGCTATAGCATATTTTCTTTAATATGATATTACGGTGAAAAATGTTCTCACAGGAAAAAATACTTGGAGAATATACATAGAAGAGTACGCAATATCAATCAATGTGTATGGTACTGCTTGTGCTACTTTCTACTTCTCCTAAAATAAATGAATTTGTAAAGAGGAATAAAAGTTTATCCAGTAAAAAGCAAAAAAACCACTGTTCACCAGGAATATAGAAAGGGACTATAAATAATAATTAAATAAAAAGCCCATTTCAATCATATACAATTTTTTAAAAATATTCCCTCTATATATCAAATGCCATAAACCAGAGAAAACATGATACGTGTCTTTGTTGTGTCTGTAACCCATGGGGAGAACTGGAAGGAGTTGCTGGCTCCTGGTTTCAGATCAGTCCAGCTCCAGTCATTGTGGCCATCTCGGTAGTGAACCAGAGGACGGAAGCTATCTCTCTCTCTTTCTGCCTCTCTGTAACTCTGCCTTTCACATAAGTAAATAAATCTTTTTTTTAAAAAATAAATAAAAAGTTTCTTTAATTTCTTAGTGGAAAGTGTGTGGGAAGAATTAAAATTGAACACAGCAGAATAGGTAATGTGTGACTACAGGAGAGAATTAGTGATGGCTTTGGCCGCTAGGTTCAGGCTGGAGAGAACTTGATAACTTGAAGAGATGTTACAAAGTGGCTTCAATGCAAAGAAATGCAAAGAAATTTGTGTGGCAGGATGAATCAGTTGCAAACCTGAATTATACACATACAAAATTAAGACTGATTGTCTGATAATTGACATGTGCTTATAAGAAGGGGGATAGAATGCTTGAAATAAGGTATATCTCAGAAATGGGGAGATTTAGTGACCACCTACATGGGTTTCTTGGTGTATATAAAGTGTCTGAAGATGGTTTCCACACAGACTTCTCAGTCTGTACAAATCTAATGGCTGCAAATATAAATCCACTTTACTTTTGGCTAGTAAATGCTAACTACTTCCATTGTAATATCCTGATTGCTCATTAGATTCTTTGAATCCAAGTATCAATTGATTTCTTAGCACCAGTCCTTTCGTATCTAATGATTTGAAATCATTAAATTATTAGAGACTTTCTGTTTACTTATAAATTTTTAAAAAGCAGCAATTAAGTGTAAAATGGTCAAATATTCTTTTTATTTTTTCTTTTATTATGTATTTATTTTTTTATTTTTTGACAGGCAGAGTGGACAGTGAGAGACAGAGAGAAAGGTCTTCCTTTTGCTATTGGTTCACCTTCCAATGGCTGCCACAGTTGTCACGCTGCGGCTGGCGCACTGCGCTGATCCGAAGCCAGGAGTCAGGTGCTTCTCTTGGTCTCCCATGGGGTGCAGGGCCCAAGCACTTGGGCCATCCTGCACTGCACTCCCTGGCCACAGCAGAGAGCTGGCCTGGAAGAGGGGCAACCGGGACAGAATCCAGCGCCCCGACCGGGACTAGAACCCGGTGTGCCGGCGCCGCAAGGCGGAGGATTAGCCTATTGAGCCGCGGCGCCGGCCCAAATATTCTTTTTCTAAAAACACAGTAAATCAGCATAGATCTTGCTCTAATGCACACATGTGAAAAAAAAGCAGGCTAGGAATGTAGTGTTGCATAAAAGGTTGACATTTTCCTCTACCACAATGGAAGAATTCCAAATCCATTTAAGTAAAGGCTGTTTTATGGGAATTAAAATCACATATTAAATAATTTAGAGAAAATCATGGGCATTACTGAAATAGAATAAGGATTTGCAATTTAAAATTGTGCAAATTAAACACTGCCACTTTTAGTGAATTATTTAATCTCATTAATGTCTGGTGGTTGAGTCAAGTTCCATATTTCAAAAATATACATTTTTTTAAAAATTAAACTAATAACAAAGGAATGATTGGCAGTTTATTCATGACTAATAAAGTGTTTTCTTCATTATTAAATTTCCAACATCCTAAACTAATTGAATCATTTAGATTAAGAATTGGCTCTATTAAAAATTCCATTGTGATGAAAGTTGAACAATTAAAGAGCCCCACTATTAGCATCCATTTAATTAGGAGATTTTTAATTCATATCTTACATATTGTTCCTTTTAAGTGAACTTGAATATTTTGAAAATTTCACTTTAACCTCAGGTCTGTGATATCAATATAGTACATCATCCAATATTACAAAGACAAAGAATTAGTGGGGATAAATCAGAAAGAAGAACATTCACTTGATCATGCAGTTTTGCCCTCACTCAACTCCACGTCCTCACCGGGTCATTCCTTTGCCCATCACTGAGTAAACACACAATGTGTGTTTCAAGAGATACATGCACAAACGTTGCTCCGGGGGAGCACATTGGCTTATGGAAAAGAACAGAACCTAGACATCAGTTGAGGGGAAATTCCAGAGGAGTGAGCTGGGTTTTGTGTCATGACTAGGAGACAGCTATGTGGATTGGGGAGAAGAAGCATTTCTGATAAATGAAAAGAGCAATTATAAAGATGCAGAAGGCGGCATTCAGTTCTGAACAACCCATATACAAGGTGCTGTCGTGACGGAGAAAAAGGAAAGAGAAGTAGAACCACAGGTGCCACTGAAGCTCTGGTGGTTCTCCCTGGTGGATTAGGAGTGATGACAAAGGGTAAGTAAAAATGCTGGGAAAAATACTAGAATGAACCAAAAAAAAAAATGTAAGATTGGTTGAGCAGCACAGGCATATACAAGGAGTGCAATGCTGAGATGACTGTAGCTACAGGGATTTAAGGTACAGAATGCAAATTCATGGTAGAAGCTACTGGTTGGTTTGAGTTAAAAAATAGTGCTACTTCATGGGGCAAGCATTGTAGTGTAGTGGGTAAAGATGCTGCCTGGGATACTGCAATCCCATCTGAGCTCTGGTTTGTGTTCTGGCTATTCTACTTCTGATTCAGCTGCCTACTAATGGCCTGGGAAAGCAGCAGAAGATAGACTAAGTGCTTCCCAGGCTGCTGGCTTCAGCTTGACCCAGTGCTGGCCATTGTGGCTACCTGGGGGAATGAACCAGTAGATGTACGATCTCTCTCTCTGACTCTTCCTGTCTTTGTGTAATTCTGATTTTCAAAATAAATGAATAAAACTTAAAAATCAATAATGCTACTTCAGAACAGCTTTAAATTCTTATGTTGTGAGTAGGATGAATTGTGTAAATGATGCTGTTTCCTTTTCGGACTAGTTGAGAAGGCTGAGTTGACTCAGAATTCTTTCCATAACAAAAGGGAAGTCGTGATGTCATACTTACTGAATCTCATTGCTGGTTTTACAATACCCCCTCTCTATTCATTCTTATCTATTACTTTATTATACCAGTATGTTTTCTTTTAGTTATCATTTTGAGTATGATTATATTATAATTTATACAATATAATTAAATATACTTTATACATTATAATTAAAGGTAAGTTGTAGCATTAACTGAATAACCACAATTTATCAGGCATTGTGTTAATGATTATTTTTTTCCCGAAATCGACATCTGTGCAGTAGGTACTATCATAATCCCCATATTGCAGATGTGGAAACTGAGGTAGAGAAAGCTACTTGTGGGGCGCCGGGTTCTGTCCCGGTTACCCCTCTTCCAGTCCAGCTCTCTGCTGTGGCCCGGGAAGGCAGTGGAGAATGGTCCAGGTCCTTGGGCCCTGCACCCGCATGGGAGACCAGGAGAAGCACCTGGCTCCTGGCTTCGGATCAGCGAGATACGCCGGCCGCAGTGGCCATTGGAGGGTGAACCAACGGCAAAGGAAGACCTTTCTCTCTGTCTCTCTCTCACTGTCCACTCTGCCTGTCAAAAAAAAAGAAAGAAAAAAAGAAAGCTACTTGTCTTCCTCTAGCACTATTTCTCAGCCAGAAAGTGGCAAAGGTATGAAAGCTGCTTTTAATTTGAAATATATGCATTGATTTCACATAGTATATATCTTCCATGAGTTCTGGATATCCCTTGTATACACGAATTTCTAATTTTTTACACCAAAATAAATGTATCTTTATTCTTATGATTTTTTTAGGTATCTTGCATGAAACTCAAGAGTATTTGCACATAAGCTATTATATCTTCCGGTGCACTTTAAGTCTTCTTAGAATACGCGTGCTATCTAATGCAATATAAGTGATTATGTAAATAGTTGTTATATAGGGAACAATAAAAAAAGGAAGACTACATGTGTTCAGTACTTTTTTTCTGAATATTTTCATTCTATAGTATATATTACTAATTTTCCAAGGAACTATTGTATAAACTTTTTGACTGATTTTTGTTGCCAGATTTACCATATAATTTCTAATGTGTCTGTGCGTATTAAGCCATTTTGGAGGGGAGTAGTTTTCATTTTATCTGCCTGGTAATTCTTATATTCTTTTACATTTTATTGTTTCACATTGTTTTTTTATATCTTATTTAAATTTTTTGTTACTGATTTCTTTAGACAGCATGAGAACACATAATCATGATGACATCATTCATTCATTTTTTTCTAATTTTAATGGGAATTAATGCTTCAATTTTAATTATAATAATGGCTCTTTAACATCAATTACAGTGTTAACATGGTGCAAAGTAAAAGCCTTCCAATGTTGTCCAACATAACATCATGGAATTAGTAGATGGCATAGTGGTTCTTTGACCTGTATCTGCCTAACTCTGAATGTCATGTTTTGAAATATTGCTCTATACTCCATCCAGGAATTTTCAGTACTAGTGTTGCTTTGGATCTATTCAGTGCTTTATAATCTTTTCAGTGAAAGCAAAAGATGAATTAAATACATAACATGGCAAGCGTTTTAGTGTTTGTTTTTCACTGGTAGTTTTATGATTTTGTGATGATAATATTAGGCTTATTTCTACTATGCCACATGTATGTTTTACTGCCATATGCTGTATAACATTATTGCATTACAGTTTTGTAAGGTTTATTAAACAGTTGACTAAGTCTGAAGGAGAACTCTGAGATGAATCTACTATTCTTTCTTATCCACCTCCTTGGATAGGAATAAATTAAAGTGAACTGTGATATTAAAGCATTGCTGCAACCTTGTAATATGCTTTGATCTCTCTTAAACCCATGTCATAGCATCATAGAACTGCTGATATTAGCAAGTTATTATTATTAATATGTATACAAGTACACAAATATGAAGCAATATATGTAGGTAATTTAGTGTGTGTCAAGTCATAGGGCTGACTTTAGGCAGTGTAGACTCTTGAAAGTAGATGTTCATAAAAAACTAAGAGGATAGGAAAACTCCAATTGTTCCACGTAGTACAGTGTTACTGCTTGCTAGTATTCTATAAATGTGCTTATATAATAAAGGGATAGAGATGATAATAGAGATGGGTGTTGCAGCACCGTTTATAAAGTCTGCGTGACATACAAGAGTGCCCTTTGAGTCTTGGCTACTCTATTTCTGATACAACTTCCTGCTAATGCACAGTACGAGGCATTAGGTGATGGCTCCAGTACCTGGGCCCCTGCCGTGCTCCTGGGAAATCTGGGTGGAGTTCTTGGCTCCTGACTTCAACTTAGTTAACACTAGCTGTTATGAGCATTTGGGGAATGAACCAGCAGATGGAAATTCTCTGTTTCTGTCTCTGTCTCTCTCATTCTCTGTCATTTTGCCTTTTACATAGATGAAAACATACATTTTAAAAACAGACTGATAACTATATATAAATATTCTCATTTTTTCTTTTTGCTTAAACCTGAGGAATTTCTAACCTGTGTGCTGTACAACTTGTAACTTTCATTGCAAATTACCATTGTGCAGACTTCTGCGTCAGCTTCGAAGTTCTTATTGTTATCCGATTTGTCTTACGTTTCCCAAAAGCGTTCACCTTTTCCCCTCTCATTGTCTAATTCTTGATTCCTTTATTTGCTCTTTAGAAAACTGGCTACTTATTTGGCCAGCAATCTGTTTCTGCCACGGAACTAAACAGGATTATTTTAAGTGTATCGCTCCAAAAAACCATGGAGTGTGACATTATTAATTCAACTAATTGTCGTAGAAAATAAGTGGCAAGAGAGGGAAGTGCTTGATTGTGTAAGTAGGATCTGTGCTCAGATATATCATATATGATGTCAAAGCATTAACAATTCACAAATACCAATATTCTATCAATATCATGTCTAAGTCACTGAGATGGAGTCAGTATTTTCTTCACCTTTGCAATAAATGGTATTCGGAGAATGAGAAAGTGAACCTGTTAAGACTGTATTTATAGGGGCCGGTGCTGTGGCATAGTGGGTAGGGCCGCTGCCTGCAGTGTCAGCATCCCATATGGGTGCTGGCTTGAGACCCGGCTGCTCCACTTCCGATCCAGCTCACTGCTATGGCCTGGGAAAGCAGTGAAAGATGGCCAAAGTCCTTGGGCCCCTGCACCTGTGCAGGAGACCTGGAAGAAACTCCTGGCTCCTGGCTTTGGATCAGCACAGCTCCAGCCTTTACAGCCATCTGGGGAGTGAACCAGTGATGGAGGACTTCTCTCTCTCTCTCTCTCTCTCTCTCTCTCTCTCTCTGTGTGTGTGTGTAACACAAACTTTCAAATAAATAAATATTTAAAAAAAAAGAAAAGAAGACTGTATTTATAGAAAAGAGTTGATGAAATTAACTATTATAAGAGGAAAGGAGGTCAACATCTATAAATGTGGGTTTAGAGCTATAGCTTTCATATTACCATGAATCTGTGAGTTAGTGTCTAAGAATTAAGAGAATTTGTAGGCACGTGAGACACCACTCTGAAAACTCCGTGAGATGTTGAGAAAAAAAATTCAAGTAGTTCTGGTACTGGGAGTAAAGGCAGGAGTCCTTTAGGTAAGGATAATGATAACTGTGGTTGGTGGAAGTTATCCAAATATTGGCAGGGGTGGCACTTTGAGGAGTCAGGTTAAGATCAGTGACAGGGTGCTTGTGAGCTCATTTAGTGCTGTTTTCACTTGACTCTAGCACTCTTGGAGTGGGCATCACAGCGTGTGGCCTTTGCACTTTCTGTGGTGGTTTCTGGAATCACTGCCTCCTTTGCATATGTTTATAAGCACCATCTTCTTGAGTTTCTCCCCTTTGATTTAATTTACGTTCATCCCTTATTACTTTTAAACTCAAGCTTACCTGGACAGTAAACATAAAGGAAAAACATGCCATTCCTGTTTTTAAGAACTTAGTGTCTGTAATGTGCCCAAAGTCAAAATCAAAGCTAGGTGCCAACTCTGCCATTCAGAAAATGCTGGGTTCAATTGGATCAAAACAGACAAACCTCTCTCTTGATGAGACATCCTTCAGTTGTCCTTTTGATTGAAGTTCATTTATTAACTCCTTCTTCATGAAATTTTGGAAAACATGGTATATGCTTAATACACTTCAAATTCATACAAGTCACATTCTGTCCTTTAAAAAAATTCTTCCTTCTATGTCATCTCACATCTGGATTGTCACCATAAATTTTAACTAATCACACTACAACTAATATCTTTCTGCAAAATTTCATAATAGGTAACTATACATGTTAATTTCCCAATAACATATTTTTTCTAATTATTTATATATTAAAATTCTAATGATGACATTATATTTTTTATTCTCAAAATAGAGGCAAGGGTCCTGAAATGAAGTCACTTCACAATAGGAGACTAACTTTTAAAATCTTCTCTTTCCTATTAATTTTTATTAACTTTCAAATAAGTAAGTTCTTAGAGAAGACCTGTAAAATTGACAGCTCCAGATCTCTTGACATCACTATTTGCCCATTATCTGTCCATCTTCAATCTGCAATTCAAGACCAGTCTAAGATTCATCTCCTCTAAGAGGCTTGTTCCTGTCCACTGAGACTTTCCCATTCACTCCTGTAATTCTTTTCACATACTACATTAGTCTTTAATATCTTAAATCATCTGCAAGTATCAAATGTGTGCTTTTTATATTTCCTATAGAACTTAGGTAGTGTTTATATATAGTAGATTATTTTAACTTTATGTTTATTGTTTGGCCTATTATTTAAACAAAAACAATACAAGTGTTATTTCTTGAACTTACGAGTTTACAATACATTTATATTATCCCTGGAAGATTATCACATGATTTTGAAGTGTTCTTAAATCAAGTTTAACAAGAACGACTCATGTACACAGCTCAAAAATATTTTCCATGAAATGATGGTGTTGTTTTTTAGTGTCCACTTGAGGCTCTCATATTTTCCTTTTCTGTTTAGTGTCAAGTCGGACAAGAAATGCATTAACCTTGAACAAATTGGGCTTCTGTTTCCTGAGATCTTGAGGAATTCAAGATATCATAGTAGTGGGCATGTGGTGAAGTGGTTATCAGAGTGGCTGGGTTTGAGACTTGAGTGCACTCTTGATTCCAGATTTCTACCCTTGTAGATGCTGGGAGGCAGCAGCTCAAATAGCTGAGTCTCTGCCACTCACATGGGAGACCTAGATTGCACTCCTGGCTCTGGGCAAAGGCCCAACCCTGGTGGTTTCAGGCATTTGAGGAGTGAATCAATGGATAGGATTCTATTTCTTTCTCTCTCTCTCTGTCTCTCTCTCTCTCTCTCTCTCTCTCTCTCTTTCTCTGATTGTCAACTACAGTAAAAAAATAAATATTTCTAAAATATAGGAGGACACAGAGCAAAATGAAGGAGACTTATGTAGTAGAATCTTCACGATAAATATCTGAGAGAAAAATCACAATTTGTCTATATTTAGGGTCCTATAAAGAAAATAACTGGATGTTGACTCATGCTTCTTCAGCCGGTGTGATGGGACAGGTGGCTAGAGGAACTGCATGAGGACAGATCCATATACTGTGTCCGTCAAAGGCATACAAAGGGAAGCTACTCAAGTTGTAAAACCAAAGCTATAAAAGTCACAGTTTCCTTACAGGGCCTAATGCTGCTGCCACCTAAGAAAAATAGCTCCAGACATTGCTGCATGTTTCTCTGCTTCATTCGTGCATGTCCTGTTACATGCATTGGACTGCAATTGAAACAGTCACATTGCCTTCCTCTTTCTGTAAGTTCTCCAACTTACTCTAAAAAATTATGTTGTTTTAGAAAGTACACAATGTGTCAAGGGAGGTCTGAACATGACTTCAGCTGCAGAACAATGATTTCAAATATTTTATAAATGTTTGCTGTGTTACCTGTATCAGCAACACAGCTAGAGAAAATTACTGCAGAGACAAGGTGAGCACAGAGAATGATCCAAGACTGAATGCTCAATAGTTCATGCAAGTTGTATCATCTACGCACTGTAAAGAATAATATATTTGAAAGCTGACAGAATCGTTTATCCATTTTGATGAACAATGAAATACTGAGATGTTGGATCTATCAGGAATGGGTAGAGACGGAAGCATAGAGTTTGCCTCATAAAGCACTTTACTGACTGGAGAAGAATGAAAATATTGAATGAGCAACAGGTTTTACGTTTTCAAGTCCTATGTAGTGATATAGCCAATCAACAGAATTAAAATGTGTCACAACTTTAGTACCATAGAAAGAAATGGAAGATTTATGCTTTCTTGTAAACAAGTGTGTGCTAATTAAGAAGCAAATGTCTCTACACTCATGTAAGGCGTGGGGAGTCTTAGTGCTTCCCAGTTTGCCATAAGTAACATTTAGAAGGAAATTCTCTTTGAACAAAGAAGATGTAATTGTGAATTTTGTTCACTTGCTTAAGCATGTCCCTCTTATATCTACCTGCTTTCTCCACACAGTTATTTACAGCATCCAAGCACAGTAAATGTCTGCAATTTTTGCAGGGCCTTAAGAGTTTTGTTGATTGCCAGATCATTAATGGTCTATGAATTATGCAGTAAACTTCTTTACACCAATAAAGAAGCTAGCAATGAAGTCTGAAGTGAGAATAGATGAAATGCAATACTAAAAGACATAACCACATTTTTTTCATTTAGGAGTTCTATTAAGAATTAGAAATAATTCATGTTCAGATGGTTTTGCATGGTAGAAATGCTGCAATGAATATGTTTGAAGACTTTAAAAAATTGAAGAAATGAAAGGGGATTGTTGAACTAGAAACAGAAGATGTGTATTTCCTTCTCCCTATTCAAGGTTGAGGCTGGGACAAATCACTTTTATAATCATGAGATGCTGAGCTCATATACAATTTCCCAGGTGGTTATTTTTCTAGGAAAAACCACTTGCTTTTTAAAGCACTTTCATGTAATGCCATTTTAAATTCATGTTAAAGATCTAAAAGTGTATTTTGTGTTTGAAGCTACTCCCAAAGATTGTAGAGCTCTTTCTGGGACTGAGAGTAAAAGAACGTGAGGTGCATAGCATTTATTCCTTAGCAAAATACCAAGTAGGGATGCTTTAACCCGGAGTTGCAGTTGGTTTTTAGTGAGTCTGCCATTATGTTTAATTTGGTCATTTGACTTTTAAGTTTCTTCATCACGGAAAAAGTACTTGAAATAAATCTCTGTAGTTCTTAAAAGCATGATATGAGATGGAAGGTGCGTGTGGTTGGTGTACTCTGTTTCTTTCACTGGAGTAACTTGTACTTTGGACAAATGAGTTATTCTACTTGTTACAAGTAGATTAGTGTATCCCCTAAATCATGCATTGAAGTCTTAAACCACGGTACTAAAAACGTGACTTGACTTTGAAATACTATGACTAAAGTTGAAATTAGTTAATATGAATATTTTTGGGGTGGATTCTAATACAGTATGAATGATGGCCTTTCAAAAAATGGATATTTGGAAACAGAAACAATGTTTAGAAAGTAAAACAAAATCTTTAGAACTCACAAACTTCCACACCAATGTAGTCAGGAAAGAAAATAGCTTTATCCTCGAAGCATTAAACCAGAATACGAGGGACGTTGCAGGCAATCTCCTGAGAGATTTCACCTTCTTACAGAGACAACCAGATATAAAGTCATTCCATGTAAGGTCGCATGGTCAACAAAACCAGTACACAGTAAGGGGAACTAGCATTATGATTAGTCACCCATAACTGATGCTACTATATCTGGTAATTGGGGTGATCACCTGTGTTGGCTCTATCTGAGGAAAAAAAAAAAACAATCTTCTCACATGTTTATGACAAGGATGGGCTTTGTAACAGTGGACCCAGGTATGCACAGAAGTTAGGTCCCAACCCTCCCACAGAAATTAGGAGACAGTGATTCTCCCTTCTTTGATATTTACAGTTCAAAATGAGCACCCAGGATTATGGAGAGACACATTCTCTAGTCATAGAGCTGACAAAATCCTTACCTTGCTTTTGCGAATGTTGCATGTATTTCAAAGAGAGGACACAGTAGTTATAATTACAAATTTATATGGTAAATGCCCCATATGGGTGACAGGAGCCCACTTCTTGAGCCATCACCTGTTGCCTCCCAGGAATTATTAGGAAGCCAGAATTGGGAGTGAAGTGACGACTTGAACCCAAGTATTCTTAATGAGAAGCAATTGTCTTAACCAGTTTATTAACCAATAAAGTAAATGCCCAACCCAAACCTTTTATTTTCAACTTGCATGTGTATTTACAATATCCACCAAGAGAGAAAGCTATAATGTGAGTTTGAAAGCAAATGCAGAGTCAAATCTGGAAAAATTCATCATTTACCACCTGAATCTTAGAGTCATGGGCCAGATTCTCCCCCAACAGCCCCCAGAAGGAACCAATACTGCCATCACCTTGATCTCAAACTTTTAGCTTCTACATCCATGAGATTGTAATGTGCTGTTGTTCAAGCCACCAAGTTTTAGCTAGTTTGTAAAGGTAGTCCTGGAAAACTAATGTTGTCTTTATATGTCAGTGTCCTCTTGCAGTGGGTGGGATTTAAGAGGCACGAGAAGTATAAAAAAGGCATGATAACCAAATCTCCACTAGGAAGTTGTTCATAAAGGTGAATAAGTTAAAACCCTTAAAATGCTTCTCAAAGTTGCTGGTACATGATACTCTACACATCTGACCTTTTAGTGTTTGTCTTCCTCAACATAAAATCAGGAGGTTAGATAAAAATCTTCCTATATCCTTTGAGTCCCCGACATTCAATTATTCCGATTTTTCCATCTTAACATCATAAGCGCTTTTGTTCACTTCACTACAAATCAATTAACAACAGTATATTAACTATGACTTATTCAGTTCAACAACGTGTCATTGAGTAGTTCCTATGGAATATCTATTTGAAAAATCAATTAGATAGAGTGGTAATATAAGTGATATATTGGAAATAGAAAGTGATGTGGAGGAAGCACAGAGGAAGGAGAAGTCCAATGTGAAGACAAGGGGGGCTGAGTGAAGACCACAGCTAAGATGATGGCTGGGGTGGAAATTGGAGGTTGAGCTCCTCCCAAGGAAAGAGTAAATGTGACCATTCCAAGTTTAGGGGGGCAGAGAAGTCTTAAAAGATGCTAATAACATAGAACATTGGTTAACACTACAGTTATTTCTGGAATCCAAAATAATAGTGGGAACCAGGTGCAATATGGCTAAAAGGAAAGATGTAGAAAGGTTATGCTGGAACAAATGGAATGTGTCCAGGTAGAGGTGGACACTTTAAAACAGAATTGATACAGAAATTTCATAGGAGCCGGCACCGTGGCTCAACAGGCTAATTGTCAACCTTGCAGCGCCAGCACACTGGGTTCTAGTCCCGGTTGGGGCGCGGGATTCTATCCCGGTTGCCCCTCTTCCAGGCCAGCTCTCTGCTATGGCCCGGGAAGGCAGTGGAGGATGGCCCAAGTCCTTGGGCCCTGCACCCGCATGGGAGACCAGGAGAAGCACCTGGCTCCTGGCTTCAGATCAGCGCGATGCGCCGGCCGCAGCGGCCATTGGAGGGTGAACCAACGGCAAAAAGGAAGACCTTTCTCTCTGTCTCTCTCTCTCTTCTCACTATCTACTCTGCCTGTCAAAAAAAAAAAAAAAAAAAAGAAATTTCATAGGTAGCAGAATTTTGAATACTAACTATGTCTAATATGTAATGAGGGCAAACTGTTACGCTAGGGCCTATTCTCAACTCCTTAATGCATATTAACAAATTTAATACTCATGGAGACACAGGTTTATATGATTTTATTTTAATTTTACAGACAAAGAAATTCAGATGCCGAGAACTATGACCATCTGCACTAGTTACAGATCTAGAAATTTGAACGATGTGATTTTGGTTCGAGAAAACAAAAAAAAAAAAACTTCACAACCATTATACTATCACCAAGGTTCTCAGGTGCCATAGGACCCAGCCAAGATCCCACACAGGCACAGTCTGAGTCCTGACCCGCCTGTCTCCCGAAACTCTGCCCTGTGCTACCCTTGCTGGGTCTGTGAGACATTACTTCTGGTGATCTGTCTGTGTCCTGGGACATGTCCTGATTGGCGAGAACAAATCCTGTATGTGAGGTGACACTGGTGAAATGTGCTTGGTGGCAAGAAGCAGAGGTGCTTCTGCAGGGAGAGATTTGCTCACACTGATCTGCGCCTTGTTTTACAAGCTAATGTTAATGAGCTGATGTAGGAGGCTTTGAGGAAATCTATGGAGGGCCGCTTTCACGATTAAATGGAAGATCATGTCAGAGCAGCATCCTCAGTGGACGCTTAAAACACATCCCTTAACTAGGCGGCTTTACTCTTTATCTCTTCCTTGGTTACAACTGAAATAAGTTCCCTAGTGGTCACACATTTCTTTCCTACATTTTCTTATTTCTGAAGGCTTTCCCCCCTTGGTTGTTATTTGTTTTACTTGAAAACATAATGAGAATACGAGAGAGAAGATGCACATATATCACCTTTAGAATCAAGCCATTATTTTCAAGACCTTTAAAATATAAACTTACACAGAGGAAAGATAGGAAATCCACAATTTACCGGGAGTTATGCTAGCTACATTATGACTTTAACGAACCAGATCAATACCTCTGTAAGGAGCTGTCTGCTTCCAGGTTTACAGATAAGAGTCTTGAGAGTCACACAGAATAAGTGTGTATCCTATTCGAAGTCATGGATGTCAGTGCTGTAGATTTGATTTGAACCAAGTTGTTCTCACTTCAAGGTTTTGTTTCTAGTATACCACCTTACTTTTGTCTTCATGAAGAGTAATGGCAGTGTCCATATGTACAGTTACACAAAAGAATTAGATAGCAGTTGTATCCAAAAGTATTGCAAATTAGTGAAAAGGTCATGAACTAATCAAGCTATTGTAATAAAATGTGAAATATTAAAAAATCTTACTGATAATATTTTTATTTATAAGGTATAAATGTTCAACTGACTATGAAACATATGATTTTAAACCACTCATTCTATCTTTTAGTACTACTCCCTATAGTTTGGAAATATTAGGGTAAGTGTTTTATTGTATATTGAATTATTAATTTTGAATGTATATCTTCTTTTTTTGAACTTAATACAATTAAATGTTTAATGTTCTCAACATTTTGTAATTCATTTGTGCAACCCAAATTCAAGAAAAAATTAGATTTAAGAAAAATGTTTTTAAATTTTCTATGGATTTACATAATTTCTATAAAGAAGGAAAAAGGATGAGTACAGTACATAAACATGTATATTTGTGTAGTATCAGAGAAGAAGAAAATGAGATGGGATTTGGATCATTCCCTAAATGAACATCTGTTCCTTAGAGAAAAGCATTTACTCTAGGTTTTCATTGTTTTATTTGTGCCATGCTTTATTGTTGTCAGTGATAAAATTATTTGTTATTAAAACAAGAATTATAGCCGGCACCATGGTTCACTAGGCTAATCCTCCGCCTTGCGGCGCCGGCACACTGGGTTCTAGTCCCGGTCGGGGTGCCGGATTCTGTCCTGGTTGCCCCTCTTCCAGGCCAGCTCTCTGCTGTGGCCCGGGAGTGCAGTGGAGGATGGCCCAAGTGCTTGGGCCCTGCACCCCATGGGAGACCAGGAGAAGCACCTGGCTCCTGCCTTTGGATCAGCGTGTTGCGCCGGCCACAGCACGCCAGCCGCGGTGGCCATTTGGGGGGTGAACCAACGGCAAAGGAAGACCTTTCTCTCTGTCTCTCTCACTGTCTAACTCTGCCTGTCCAAAAAAAAAAAAAAAAAAAAAAAACAAAAAACAAGAATTATATTCTTTGATCATTATATATTCTTCATTTTCTGAATACAACAGCCCACAAGAAATCTGGATTATGGGTATTTTGAGAATATAAGACCCACCAACTCATAGAAAATGATTCATAGATTTAAATTGCTTTCATATATAAATATTAGTTTTACAGATGTGATTCTTAAAGACATTTGTGAGATTTTACGACCTATATGATTGCATCTCTCTTTTTACAATGTCTACTTCAAGATTAAGAAACATGACATAGAGCTTGAAGTTCAAGTCTCGAAGATCTGTCACTGTTCATGTGCAATTGCCTACATCACTCCCTGACACATGAGAGGTCTTGATCAAGTTCAGTGGACCCTCTCTTTAGAAGAAATTTCAAAAAATTTTATACCAAAAGAAGAGTTTCATCTTCTAAATTTAGCAAATGTAGGCAATTGATGTGTAAAATACATTTTAATGAATATATTAAAGGCAGTTTTATTGAATGATTGTGTATTAGTGACTGATACATCCAGTCTTTTAGGATCAGGTATTGGCCAAGACTTAACTCCTAATGGTTAGAGATTTGTGTCTACTATTCATGGTTAAATGAGCATCAATTGCATCGGCAGAGGAGAAATCACCATTGGAAAATGATTTCTAAAATTAAGTGGAAAGGGAGTGAATGAAGAAGGTTATTGGCTTTTATCAAATTCACTGTGAAGCTTACAACTATCAGGGGAACACAGGCATAATGCCATGTTTTAAAGTTTTTTTTTTATTTTTATTTTTTTATTTTAACTAAATCTTTGTACTACAAGGAGCTATTCATGGTTTGGTGATAACATTTTCCAAATAAGCTCATTCCTTTGATTCTGCCAGCTGTTTGACTTATACTCTTGGGTTTCATTCTAGCACACAACATAGGCTGTATCAACACTGGCTTTGAATGTATTCTCTGTTCTGAGGCCATCAATGCATTCTGTGCATTTCAATTACATTTAGAAAGAATCGACATTTTATGTATAAGGCAAAGCATCTTTCGAGGGAAAGATGGAAAACAAGCAAAAACAATGAGAGGTAGATTATAAAAATCTCTGTCTTTTATTGATATAAAACAAGGCATAATGACAAAGTACATCACAAGTGGTGCTTGTTGAAACGCTGCTTTCTGAAACCCTTATTCTTATATTGACTGCCTCATTAGTGCTAATAATGACTTATGGAAAATGAGAAAGTATTCCTGGGGAATTTAATTTTTGTTCACGTTATATATATATATATATATATATATATATATATATATATAAATACACACACATATACATATGTGTGTGTGTGTATCTGTATTACACTAGGTTCAGAATAATTTTCTAGAATCATGGGACTGGAAAAATGGAAAGAATTACCTCCTGGGTCTAGTTTGAGTATTTTGGAAAATTATTCAAAATAATGTTTTTTTTAAAAATCATATTTGTTTTAACTAACTATAGAAACTATAGAATTCTCATGTTTATCTTTTTAATTTGCCATCAGTCTTTGGACTTTTTATGATGACTCTGTGAAGAAATACAAAAAAACCTTCCTAGATCTGGTTTGTTAACCATCTTGCAGGGTTGTTTTCCTAAAGAGTTCGATACTTTTGTCAATGCCCATTTCAGTGTCATGTATCTGTTAGATTTTTATCCAAATACCACATTTGTGAATTTTATATTATACTGTAAAGTTTCTGTTTCCTAAAGTTGGTACCATGGAATCTGTATATATTTTCAAAAAAAAGAAATAAAAAAATAGAAATCATCCTGGGGGTGGCACTGAGAGCAAAATGTCGAGTTTTCCAAACCCATATCAATTTTTTTCACCTACAAAGCCTCTTTGAACCCATTAGCATGGAAAATTCCTTTTTTTTTTTTTTTTTTGACAGGCAGAGTGGACAGTGAGAGAGAGAGAGAGACAGAGAGAAAGGTCTCCCTTTGCCATTGGTTCACCCTCCAATGGCCGCTGCGGCCGGCGCGCTGTGGCTGGCACACCGCGCTGATCTGATGGCAGGAGCCAGGTGCTTCTCCTGGTCTCCCATGGGGTGGAGGGCCCAAGGACTTGGGCCATCCTCCACTGCACTCCCTGGCCACAGCAGAGAGCTGGCCTGGAAGAGGGGCAACAGGGACAGAATCCGGCACCCTGACAGGGACTAGAACCCGGTGTGTTGGCGCCGCCAGGCGGAGGATTAGCCTGTTGAGCCACGGCACCGGCCAAATTGATTCATTTTTATCAGAGACAAGGAAGCCAGGTGAGAGATCACAATGCTTGGACTTATTATATATTATATATTTTATTATATAATTTATGTATTTCCTGTATAATATTTAACTATATATTATATAACTATATATTTATTATAATAATGTGAAAAGGCACATTGAAGATGATGGAGAAAAGAGTCACTGCATCACCTCTCTATCAGCTTCATGTCGTGCATTGTGGAACAATCCTTGGAAGACAAAGAAGGAATGAAGGAACTCAGCACCTGAGTTTTAAGTTTAAAAACTTAAAAGTATACTATGGTGCAACTTGGAGTTGGATAGAGCCCCACAGTCTCTGCCCCCACATCAGTTACTGACAAACTAGGCCTTTGGCCAAGAGGCTATCTCCATCACCACTCTCCCAACCTGTGCCAGACAGTGGAGTGAAATACCCACCACTGAGGTGTAGGTTGACTAAATGAACTGAGGAATTTGCCTTGAAGCTTATTGCTAGGCTAGCAATGGTGAATCTTCAGACCAGATTAATCCCAAAGAACTCCATCTTTCATCCAGTGCTCACAGATGGGGCCTATAGATCAACTCTGGCATCAGGATGATGGATGACTCTTTTAACTTATATCATCCCTAGCCCCATTGTGGGTTTATGGTACACCTGGAAGAAAAGATAGAGTCTTGTAACCTTAAGATTTAGGTGCTTAGTATTGGCCTGAAGCCAAAAAGGTGCCCTCACCATCTCTCCCCCAACCATTGATGACAGCAAGGAGCAAGACACTAACCACTGGAGAATAGCATAATAATGTGTCTTGGTTTTGCTGCAACCATCTCTGGGAAGATAATACTGGCTGCTCTCCCTAGGCCAGTGCCTGTGAACAGAGACCCTAAACTTATCCTGGTCTCAAGGGGTCCATACACCAAGTTGATTGGAGTTATACCACATCAGCATCACCTCTGGTTGGTTGCAGCATCCTCAGTTAATAAGCATATCTCAGAAGCAAGCAGATTATAGCACAATGGTTTTTGGTCATACTCTATGATGTGCCAGCCTTGGAGAGGTGCAGGTTCAGTGTGTGACCTACCATGGAGTATCGATATCCACTGGACAGAACATTCTACTCCTACCCAACACCAGACAGTATAACAAGGAAAGAGTGATTGCTTGGGGAAAGAAGAGGCAGGTAAACACCAAGGAACTGCGTTGAAAAATGAGAGTGACTTGTGCACCCCTGCTGAAATTTAGGCAAGTGCTACCACAACGCTGGCCACCCCACGTCAATGCTGATACCTGAAGACCCCTTCAGGATTCCAGGTTGATGCTTCCATAACCAAAGACACAGCATCCTGAAGTCTGGTATCCTTGACACTCTATACTGAACCCTCTGGGCTGCTACTGAGACCCTGTTTGGAGAGGAGCACCCCACATCTTCACTGCTATGCTGTCAGTTACTGTAGAAGAAGATATAGGAAGACTATGGCATTTTCTACTGAAAACAAGAAAGGTAGATAGCCCACAAAACCAACACCTGCAGATATATCTTCAGGAAAAAGCCCTTTACTGCAAATACCACTAATTAAAAGTGATAGAAACAACAAATCCATCAAATGCATAGTATCATTATAGGGACACAGGAAGTACAAAAAAAAAAAAAAGAGGCAACACCAAGCACCCAAATGAACACAATAATTCTTCAGTAACAGACTCCAAAGAAAAGAGTGACAATATATCTGATAAAGGATTCAAAAGAATGATTATAAAGGCTCTCAAAGAGAAACAAAAGAATACACACAGATGGTTGAATAAAATCACAAAAATATTCCACGATATAAATGAGAAATTCAGCAAAGAGATATGTATTTTGAAAAAGAACCAGACTGAATTTGTGTAAATGGAAAACTAAATAAGCCAAATAAAAATGCACTTGAAAGCATCAACAACAGATTTGATCAGAATTAAGAAAAAACATATCTGATCTTGAAGGCAAGTCGTTTGAAATATACCACTCAGACATTACAAGTAAGTAAATACACATATAAATACACATACATAAAATAAAATAATAAAATAAAAAGGAATGATAACAACATACAAAACTTTTGGGACACCATGAAGTAAACAACATTGAAATTGCCAGGATATCTGGAGGTGACAAGAGAAGTAGAAGCAAAGAAAATCCAATTAAAAATAGCTAAAAACTTCCCAAACTAGACTCAGCTATGGATATGCAAGAGTGGGAGGTCATTAGGGCCCCAAATAGACATGATTAGAAAAGATACTCACCATGACACATTATAAACAAACTCTCAAAAGTGTAACACCAAATGAGAATTCCAAAACTTTTTAAATTCCTGTTAGAATAACAGCATATTTTAAAAAATCCATAAAAATAACCTGGTGTTAAATTGGAAATGGCATAGAAAATTAATTAATTTTTTAAAAAAATATTATGTAGCATCTCTGTCTTTAATGTGCTGTACACTCTTATTTAATGCTATAACTAGTATTCCAACAGTATTTTTTTTTTCACTTTGTGTTGCTATATGGGGGCAAACTGTTGAAATCGTTACCTAATATATACTAAACTGATCTTCTGTATATAAAGAGAATTGAAAATGAATCTTGATGTGATTGGAAGGGGAGAGGGAGCAGGAAAGGGGAGGGTTGCAGGTGGGAGGGAAGTTATGGGAGGGGGGAAGCCATTGTAATCCATAAGCTGTACTTTGGAAATTATATTCATTAAATAAAAGTTTAATTTAAAAAAATCCATAAAAATAGATCTTTTTTAAAAGATGCATTTATTTGAGAGAGAGAGAGAGAGAGAGAAATATCTTCCATCTACTGGTTCATTCCTCAAAAGGCTGAAGTGGTTGGGGTTTGGGCCATGGGGAAGCTAGGAACCAGGAGCATCTTCTGGGTCCCTTACATGGGTGGCAGGGACTCAAGTACTTGGGCCAACTCCAATTGCAGCACATTTTTTTTAAAATTTATTTAGCAAATATAAATTTCCAAAGTACAATTTATGGATTACAATGGCTTCCCCCCCCCATAACTTCCCTCCCGCCTGCAACCCTCCCAACTCCTGCTCCCTCTCCCCTTCCATTCACATCAAGATTCATTTTCAATTATCTTTATATACAGAAGGTCAATTTACTATATATTAAGTAAAGATTTCAACAGTTTGCACCCACACAGAACATAAAGTGTAAAATACTCTTTGAATACTAGTTATAGCATTAATTCACATTGAACAACACATTAAGGACAGAGATCCCACATGAGGAGTAAGTACACAGTGACTCCTGTTGTTGATTTAACAAACTGACACTCTTGTTTATGGCGTCAGTAATCTCCCTAGGCTCTTGTCATGAGTTGCCAAGACTATGGAAGCCTTTTGAGTTCGCTGACTTCGATGTTATTTAGACAAGGTCATAGTCAAAGTGGAGGTTCACTCCTCCCTTCAGAGAAAGGTACCTTCTTCTTTGATGGCCCGTTCTTTCTACTGGGATCTCAGCAGCACATTTTTCAACAGAAGCCTTGTAAGTCATGAGGGAACAGAATGATATATCCCAACTGAAAATCAAGAATACATCACCCAGTGAAGTTTTATTTTTTATAAATGAAAGATAAACAAACGCTTTTCAAGACAAGCAAAAGCTGAAGGAATTCATCACCGCTATAACAGCCTTACAAAAGATGTTTAAAGGAGTTCTACATACAGAAAAAAGGACTATAGCAACTATCACAAGAGCATGCGAATGTGGAAAACAACCCCAAACAGAATATTTTAAAACTAAACAGTAATTTTTAAATAACAAGACGAAATTATTACTTATCAATAATAGCTTTGCATAGTAATGGACTGAATTCCCCAAACAGTGCAAATTGGCAGACTGAATTAGAAAACAGGACCTAGTGATGTGGTGACTACTAGAAACTCCACTTGCTGATGAAGAATCACACAGAGCAAACATAAACTGATGGGGAAGATATTCCATGCACAATGGAAGTTAAAATCCAGCAAGTGTATTCATATCAGATAAAATAAAGATAAAACTATACAAGGAAACAAGGTTGCTGTTCTATGATCAAAAATCGATTCCCCAGGCCGGCGCCGCGGCTCAATAGGCTAATCCTCCGCCTTGCGGCGCCGGCACACCAGGTTCTAGTCCCGGTCGGGGCGCCGGATTCTGTCCCGGTTGCCCCTCTTCCAGGCCAGCTCTCTGCTGTGGCCAGGGAGTGCAGTGGAGGATGGCCCAAGTACTTGGGCCCTGCACCCGCATGGGAGACCAGGATAAGCACCTGGCTCCTGTCATCGGATCAGCGCGGTGCGCCGGCCGCAGCGGGCCAACCGCGGCGGCCATTGGAGGGTGAACCAACGGCAAAAGGAAGACCTTTCTCTCTGTCTCTCTCTCTCACTATCCACTCTGCCTGCCAAAAAAAAAAAAAAATCAATTCCCCAAAAACATGACAATTTAAGTGTATACCCACCTAATGCCAGAGATCTCAATTTTATAAAAACAAACATTATTAGATCTAAGGGAAGATATAAACTTCAGTAGAATAATAGTGGAGGACTTCAAACTCCCACTATCACCAATAGGTTGACAAACTATCAACAAACACACAGCAGAGTTAAACTACACTATAAACCAAATTGACCAGCCAGTGCCATAGCTTACTAGGTGAATCCTCCACCTGCAGCGCCGGCACCTCGGGTTTAGTCCCGGTTGGGGCACTGCATTCTGTCCCGATTGCTCCTCTTCCAGGCCAGCCCTCTGCTGTGTCCCGGGAAGGCAGTGGAGGATGACCCAAGTGCTTGGGCCCTGCACCCACATGGGAGACCAGGAGGAAGCACCTGGCTCCTGGCTTCGGATCGTCACAACGCGCTAGCCATAGCGACCATTTGTGGGGTGAACCAATGGAAGGAAGACCTTTCTTTTTTCTTTTTCTTTTTTTTTTTTTTTTTTGACAGGCAGAGTGGACAGTGAGAGAGAGAGACAGAGAGAAAGGTCTTCCTTTGCCATTGGTTCACCCTCCAATGGCCGCTGCAGTCGGCGTGCTGCAGCCGGTGCACCACGCTGATCCACTGGCAGGAGCCAGGTGTTTATCCTGGTCTCCCATGGGGTGCAGGGCCCAAGCACTTGGGCCATCCTCCACTGCACTCCCTGGCCACAGCAGAGAGTTGGCTTGGAAGAGGGGCAACCTGGACAGAATCCGACGCCCCAACTGGGACTAGAACCTGGTATGCCGGCGCCGCAAGGCAGAGGATTAGCCTGTTGATCCCAGGAAGACCTTTCTCTCTGTCTCTCTCACTGTCTAACTCTGCCTTTAAAAAAAAAAAAAAAAAAAAAAAAACCAAATAAACAAACAAACAAAAAAAACCAAATTGACCTAACAGGAATTACAGAACCTTCCATCCAAAGCCTAAGAACATATTTCTTTTCATTAGCACACATAGAAATTTCTTTGGGATAGACTATATTATTGGGCTATAAAATTTCAGCAAATTAGAAAATTAAATCTTATGTATCTTTCTGAATAAAGTGGGCTCAAACTAGAAATCAACAGCAGAAGAATCTCTCAAAATTGTACAAATTATGGTCTTGAATCAACAATGGTTCATTGAAAAAAATTAAAAGGGATATTTAAAAATGTGTTGTGGGAGCTGGTGCTGTGGCGTCGTGGGCTAAAGCCCTGGCCTGAAGCACCGGCGTCCTATGTGGGCGCCAGTTCTAGTCCCGGCAGCTCCTCTTCCGATCCAGCTCTCTGCTATGGCCTAGGATAGCAGTAGAAGATGGCCCAAGTCCCTGGGCCCCTGCACCCACCTGGGAGACCCAGAAGAAACTTCTGGCCCCTGGCTTGGATAGGCGTAGCTCCAGCTGTTGCAGCCATCTGGGGAGTGAACCTCTGTCTCTACCTCTCTCTGTAACTCTGTCTTTCAAATAAATAAATTAAATATTTTTAAAAAAATAAAATAAAAATGTGTTGGAACAGATGGAAATTGCAACTCAGCATATCCCAACTTGTGGGATACACAAAGGCATTAATCATAAGTAAATTTATGACAATAAGCATCTATATCAAAATACAAGAAAGATGTCAAATGAGCAACTAAATAGTACATGCCAAGGACCTGGAAATACAAGAAAAAACTGGAAAGGAGAAGGCAAGAAATAACAAAGATCAGACCAGGAATAAATGAAATGGAAACTAGATAAGCAAATACAAAAGATCAATGAAATGAAGAGCTGGTTATTTTATGAGAAACAAAATTAATAAACATTTGGTTATATTAACACAGGGGAAAGGAGAGAAGTCTCAAATCAATGCAATCAAATAATTTTAAAAAATGAAATACTGCAACTGATATCTTATTACTACATAAGATAATCTGGAATCCTATGTGCAACACAATGGCAACAAACTGGAAAAACTAGAAGAAATGGGTAAATTTCTGGAGACATATAATTTATTAAAATTAAACCATGAAAGCATAGAAAAGCTGAGCAGACCAAAAAACAACTAATTGGATTGAATTAAAAAAAAAAAAAAAAACCAACTTCCCAACAAAGAAAAGCCTCTGACCAGATGACTTCAATACTAAAATCTACCAAATTGTTAAGGATTGACTAACACCAATTCCTTTAAAAAATATTCCAAAAAAATTGGAAGGAAGACAATTCCAGTAAGTTGAGTTGGAGAGAATCCTTTAAAAAACAACAACAAAAAAATTATGTTGAGGTGGATTCGTTCTGAGAGGAGTAGTGTGGTGGGGGCAAGAGGTGCTGAGTCACCACACAGACCCCAGGAGTCAGGAGTCGGTGAAAGTGGGCCCGCAGACTTGTTTATTTCAATTGGTACAGCAGCTTAAATAGCCAAGGCAGCCAATCCAGTCAAGGGACGGTTTATGCCCTAACCAATCACAGCCTGTTGCCAGGCAGTTTCCAAAGCCATCCAATCACAGCCTGTTGCCAGACAGGCTCTGTTGCCAGGTGGGTTTCAAAGCCATTCCTGAGTAACTGATGCTTGCCAGCAGCCACCTTGGCATGGCCTTCTCACTCCACCACAGGTGACCAGTGTTTTGCTGTAGTGGGTAAAGCTGTTGCCTGCAATGCCAGCATCCCATGTGGGCTCTGGTTGATGTCCAGGCTGCTCCACTTTTGATCCACCTTTTGTTAATAGCTACAGGAAAGCAATGGAGGATGGCCCAAGTACTTGGGTCCCTGTCACCCACATGGGACAACCAAAGGAAGTCCTTGCTTCCTAGCTTTAGCCTGATCCAGCCCCAGCCATTGCGGCCATCTGGAGAGTGAACAAGTTGATGGAAGATCTCTCTGTACATCTCCCTCTCTCTGTATCTCTGACTTTCAAATAAATATTTCTTAAGAATAAGATAACAAATAATGATGACAATTTGGAAAAAAGGGCTCCTTTATACAATGTTGGTGGGAGTACATATATTATATGACCATTATGGAGAAAAATATGGAGATTCCTTAAAAACCTGAAAACCTGACCCAATTTTCACACTTCTGGGCACATATATATGGGAAATGAAATCAGCATATGAAAGAGATGCCTGAACTGCCATGTTAATTGCAGAATTACTCACAATAATCAAGATATGAAATTAACATACTTATATATAAATGGATAAATGGTTAAAGAGAATGTGATATGTAGGTAGATACAATGGAATAATATTCAAGTATAAAAAGAATGACATGCCATTTGTTGAAAAACTGTAAAACTGGAAATCATCATGTTATCGCTACTACTACTTTGACACACTGGCCACCTCTTTTCATTGTGGGGTTCATGACACGTGTCCCTTGAGCTCTCTTTTGGAATGTTTTCTGGTGAGTATTCTCACCTTACATGATGCATCTGTTTAGTTATGCCCGCCCTCAGCCTTTTTACTGATTTTATATGATTTTAATATCATTTTCAATTCAGATCATTTGTGGCTATCTGAATGTTTCTCATTACATTTTCATTCCCTCAGGGAGATGGGCCAATTCCCTGGTTATCCTTGCGGGGTTTATTAAATGTTATATCTTGAGAAAATGCCCTGATCATTGAACTCTTATCCAATCCTATATTTCTGACAACTTAATCAAGCAGTCTATAATTTCAATCTTAAAAATACTTCCCTGGCTTCTAGTGTGCATGCTATTTAATTCTTAAAATGCCTTTGGTATACAGTCTGCACCTTTCCTTATTAGTCCTAGAAAACTCCTAGCCAATTGTTATTGGAATTTAACATGTGTTATAGGTCCAACACCTTGGACTGCAGGTAGAGGTATCTCCTAAGGGACACCAGCAGTCTAACAGAGGAGAGACCTTTGTGGTGACTTAGAGCATAGTGGAAATAGTGTAACTTCCTGGAGAAGAGGGATCAGTTCTGCAAGCCATTAGAGTGACCTAGTGTCTTCCGGGTAATCCGTGTGGCCGATCTCATCCCATGTCCAGGGTCCTGACATGTGCATAGCTGACCTGCCTTACCTGAACAGTTAGACATCTGGCACTTGTGATGCTAGCAATCATATCATTGACCTGTGGCTCAGCTGTGCTGTACCTTCTCCAGGAAAAGCAAAACTTTCTGCAGTGCTCATGCCTTCTGGCTCTCACACTGAATGGCTCCCTCCATGCTAAAGTCCATTGCCTGCCGTAAGTCAGTCCCACATCCCCATTCAATTGCCTGCCTTCTGGGATCATTCTGAGTCTGCTTTCAATGATCTGAGTTTTCTGAAGAACAGATTCCAAGATGGGAGCAGACATATGAGAGATTTATTAATGAATGTGCCAATGAAATAGGATAGGAAGTGAGCTAAGGGAGACTGTAGAACCATCAGACTGCCAAGCATGTCTGGTCCTCGTCAGAGAGAAGAGAGAGAATAGAAGGTTAGCAGGATATCGCTTAGATTTCAGCACAGTTCTAAGGCAGTTCAGTCAGCCCATGGGACGCTGAGCCATAATCACTCTATTATTCCTGTCGTGCTCAGTTCTTGCCTAGGAGCAGCCTATAAATTGTTTGGCCTTGGAGCAAATGCCATGATGGATTTGAGAAGGTGGCAACTGGGCCATGAGTTAATTATACCAGTAAAGTCGGGGATGTGGTAAGTGCATTTTCAAGATTGGCACAGTATCAGCATTTTCTCAAATAAACAACCACAGAGTAATTGCACTTGAAAGTTCATTTATTAAATGTGAGCCATTCAGTCACCCTATTATCATATACCACAATATACTGTATACCTTTATAATGCAGCATTATTCAGTATGGCTCATACCCAGCATGCAATTTGGTTTCAGTAGTAGGAAATCTAGTAACTATCTAAAAAGCTAATTAAAAAAAAAACACATATGGTTGCCAAAAATACTAAACATACATTAACTAATTTTTTGGCTATTTTAGATTTAAACATTCTAAATAAAATAGATTTATGTGAAACAGAACTTTTTTCTGACTATACATATGTTTAGCATACTGTCTTATAGTGTGATACAAGAATATCATAATCAAGAGAGCAAGGGTATTAAATTTTGTTTAGACTAAGTTAAAACTTTTATGATTACTAGTCTTACAATAAGTTATAAAAATAAATAAAATATTAAAAATTAAAAAAACTATCATTGAAGATGTTATAATGACAAAATCCAGAAAGTGAAATATAAGGCCATTATTAACAGAAATGTTTAGTAATACAGACATATCCAGTATGAAAGTATTTATGCATCTGTATGTAAAAATTTCAATGAGAAAATCTAATGAAAGTAAACATCTCTAACAGGCATATTATATGTAAAATACTTAGAAATTCACCTAACAAGAAATGCCCAAGACCTATGAAAAAGTTACAAAGCTACTTAGAGCTGTAAAATAGACACATAATCTGGTGCTGGATTGGGCAGTTTTACACAAATATGCCGCTTCTCCAAAAAGAATCCATTAATTTAACAGGATACTCTCTGTGTGCTCCTATATTTGTTAATGAGATTATCCGAGTTTTAAATTCTTGCACAAAAAATTGCCTAAATAGCCAAGAGATTTCCTTTTAAAAATTAATTAACAGCTGGTGCAGCGGCTCAACAGGCTAATCCTCCGCCTTGTGGCGCCTGCACCCTGGGTTCTAGTCCCGGTTGGGGCACCGGATTCTGTCCCGGTTGCTCCTCTTCCAGGCCAGCTCTCTGCTGTGGCCAGGGAGTGCAGTGGAGGATGGCTCAAGTGCTTGAGCCCTGCACCCCATGGGAGACCAGGATGAGCACCTGGCTCCTGCCATCGGACCAGCGTGGTGCGCCGGTTGCAGCGCGCTGGCCACGGCGGCCATTGGAGGGTGAACCAACGGCAAAGGAAGACCTTTCTCTCTGTCTCTCTCTCTCACTGTCCACTCTGCCTGTCAAAAAAATTAATTAACTTAATTTTTAGTTTTTAACAAATTCAAAATGGGTCATGGATACCATTCTAAGAATATAATGATAGTCTCTTCCCCCCTCCCTCTCTCTTCTTTCTTTCCTCCCTTCTTGCTCTCTTTCATTTTTAAGATAATATATTTTTAATTTACATTATAGTCAAGTGCTTAATGCTCCACCAAATAAAGAGTTTAACAGGAAAAAGGAAAGAAAAAAGGGATCCCAGTTTAGTGAGAATACAAGCAAGTAGTCAATAGAATTCTGATGAGGTAGAATAATACAGGCAGTAGCCATAGACTTTCCAACTTCTCCAAGATGTGATCCATATAATTATCAGTAACAAAATTGACCCTGATTCCATTTCTACAGTTATAAAGGCCAGCCGCTCTGCTTTAACACAAGATGCTGAGAGTGATGCATAAAGACTTGTATGCAGGGGCTTTATTCCACCTTTTATCCTGCCTTCAGCGTTTACTGAATTCCAGTTTTGCTCCACGTTCAATTCTTGATTCAGTGTATACAGGGCTATGAGCAAGACAGATAATTCCTTGCCCTCCTATTGTACTCATTCTCGTAGGTCGTATGCTATACTGCACAAGGTTGTGGTTCAGAATGGCCCAGCACACAGAAGTGGCCTCCAGCTGGTGCTGTGGAAGGATTGCAATGCTGTAGTCTCACACAGGTCAGTCTGCCCCCGAAAGGACCACAGCTGAGCGTCCTGGAGAACTGACCTGGCTCTGTTGACCCACACTGTCCACCTGTAATGTTGCCTCTGTTCCGCACACCCAAAAGGTAATCCTTCATTTTCATTTGAGAATACTGCTGTCCCCTACTTCCTCCATGTAAAACCTACTGAGTTGATGCCTTCATATATTTTTGTAACACAGGTACGAATTACTCAGATGCAGTATCATTTGCCTATTAAATCCCATTTTGGCAAGAAACTATACTTAATAAATGTTAAAATAAACTGTGGGGGCTAGTGCTCTGGCTTAGTAGGCTAAACCTCTGCCTGAGCTGCCAGAACCCCATATGGTCACTGATTTGGGTCTCAGCCTCTACTCTTCTGATCCAGGTCTCTGCTATGGCCTGGGGAAGCAGTGGAAGATAATCCAAGTGTGTTGGCCCCTGAACCTACCTGAGAGACCAGGAAGAAGCTCTTGGCTTAGGATCAGACCAGCTCCAGACACTGCGACAATTTCTTTATTTTATCTTTATTTATTTATTTTTTTTGGCAGGCAGAGTGCAAGAGAGAGACAGACAGAGAGAAAGGTCTTCCTTTTTTTGCCCTTGGTTCACCCTCCAATGGCCGCCGCGGCCGGCGCACTGTGCAGGAGCCAGGTGCATCTCCTGGTCTCCCATGGGGTGCAGGGCCCCAAGCACTTGGGCCATCCTCCACTGCACTCCTGGGCCACAGCAGAGAGCTGGCCTGGAAGAGGGGCAACCAGGACAGAATTGGGCACCCCGACCGGGACTAGAACCCAGTGTGCTGGCGCCGCAAGGCGGAGTATTAGCCTATTGAGCCACGGCGCTGGCCAACAATTTGGAGGGTGAACAGTTGATGGAAGACCTCTCTCTCTGTCTCTTCCTCTCCCTGTCCCTAACTCTACCTCTCAAATAAATAAATCCCATGCTCAATTTGACTTGCCCCAAACGGTAGAGTTAGAAACGTGCCAGGGGATTCCAATTCAATCCCACCAAGGTGGCATGTACCAATGCCATCTCACTAGTCAAAGTGATCAGTTTCAGTTCACAATTGATCATAATGATAGGTCTAAGAGTCAAAGAGATCACATAAGCAAGACTAATGTCTGCTAATACTATCTGATAGAATTAAGAAGGAGAGAAAGATCCAACATGGGAAGCAGGATATACAGCAGACTCATAGAATGGCAGATGTCCTAAACAGCACTGTGGCCTCAGAATCAGCCCTTAAGGCATTCGATCTGGCTGAAGAGCCCATGAGAGTATTTTAGGCATGGAAAGCCAGGACACTCTGTCAAAACAAACAAACAAACAAACAAAAAAAAACAAAAACAAACAAACAAAAAAAAACAAAACACCTAAATGAAAGATCTCTGAGTGAGATCCCAGTGGAAAGAACAGGGCCATCAAAGAAGGAGGTACCTTTCTCTGAAGGGAGGAGAGAACTTCTACTTTGACTGTGGCCTTGTCTAAATAAGATCAGAGTTGACAAACTCAAGAGGCTTCCATAGCCTTGGCAACTCATGACAAGAGCCTCAGGTGATTACTGACTCCATAAACAAGAGTGTCAATTGGTTAAGTCAACAACAGGAGTCACTGTGCACTTACTCCTCATGTAGGATCTCTGTCCTTAATGTGTTGTTCAATGTGAATTAATGCAGTAACTAGTATTCAAAGAGTATTTTACACTTTGTGTTTCTGTGTGGGTGCAAACTGTTGAAATCTTTACTTAATATATAGTAAATTGACCTGCTGTATATAAAGATAATTGAAAATGAAACTTGATGTGAATGGAAGGGAAGAGGGAGTGGGAGATGGAGGGTTGCGGGTGGGAGGGAAGTTATGGGAGGAGGAACCATTGTAATACATAAACTGTACTTTGGAACTTTATATTTATTAAATAAAAGTTTAAAAAAATCTTAAAATGTGAAGTAATAACATAATACACTATAATGCTGATTCAAAACCAAAAAGTAGTCCTTGCGGTTCAGTGGGTTCTGCATCCTCCATCAGAGTGCTGGTCCTGGCGACTCTTCTTCTGATCCAGCTTCTTTCTAACAAGCTTGGAAGGCAGCAGATGATGGCCACCTACATGGGTGATGCGGTTGGAGTTGCTGGCTGCTGGCTTTGTCCTGGTTCAGCACCAGGTGTTGCAGCATTTGGGGTATAAATTAGCAAAAATAAGATTTCTCTTGGCCGGTGCCGTGGCTTTACAGGCTAATCCTCCGCCTTGCGGCGCCGGCACACTGGGTTCTAGTCCTGGTCGGGGCACCGATCCTGTCCCGGTTGCCCCTCTTCCAGGCCAGCTCTCTGCTGTGGCCTGGGAGTGCAGTGGAGGATGGCCCAAGTGCTTGGGCCCTGCACCCCATGGGAGACCAGGAGAAGCACCTGGCTCCTGCCATCAGAACAGTGTGATGAGCCGGCCTCAGCGCGCCTACTGCGGCGGCCATTGGAGGGTGAACCAATGGCAAAAAGGAAGACCTTTCTCTTTGTCTCCTTCTACTGTCCACTCTGCCTGTCAAAAATTAAAAAAAAAAAATTAAAAAAAAAAAAAGATTTCTCTCTCTCTCTCTCTATCTCTATCTCTATCTCTCTCTATGTCTCTTTTAATCTGTCTTTCAAATACATAGATAAGTTTGTCTTAAAAATAAAAAGCTAAATTAATGGAATAAAATTGAGCTTTGGAATCTATTTAAAAATATTATATTTAGTATATAATGCAAAGGACATTGATAATCAAAGTGAATCACTTGATTCCTATTGCCAGAGGACATGAGACAGCCCACAGGAAAGCAACATAAGAAAATTGGGCTAATTTCACAATAAATTTCCATTAACCATATATCTTAATGTAAAATAAAACATTTGAAGCACAAGAAAAAAAGGAAATATATTGCACTCATTTCTAAACATTTCACAAAAACAACAGTAAAAATAATTGTTGATTTCAATTGTATAACAAAATTTCTTCATAGAAAAAATTCTTAACTGCAGTAATAAATATAAGCAAAAATGAAGCACCAAAATTGGCAACATGTATTTTTAAAACCTGCTAAAATAGAACCTGATGATGTTTATTTCTGTTATTTGTTTCCTTTACGGTAATAGCGTTGAGTGCCATCGTTGTTCTTTGAGAGTTTTAGGTGTGTTTTACTTTGTTCACTGTAATACTCATAAAAATTATATGCTCTTATAGAGAATTTGCTTTCTCCTTTAGGTAATTTAATGACAATAAATTCAACCTTTGTTAACATATGACTTTAGCCTTTAAAAATTTTCAGAAGTTTGATTTAAAAGGTTAAGTAAAAAAACACTTGCATATTTAAATAAAATATGTCAATGATGCATTAATATGTGACTCTATATACTATTTAATGATTCTCAGGAAAAGATAAATCTTCAATGAGAAACATTATTCAAATTTGTTATTTTAAATGTCAATTTTGTGCATACAAAGGGAGAATGTTTAGATTATTTATAAAATTGAGATATTGTATGATATTTACTACATCATCTTCCTGTCCCATCAGTAGTTAATCAAAATATCCATTTCTTTCACATTACCTGAGCATCCTTCATAAATTTATAGTTTTGTATAAAAAAATCCAAGATAGGAAGAGAAACTTGGAAATCAGGCAACAATAAATAAAGGTGTTTTTGTGATCACAAAAACAATACACCCGTTTCCATATGGAAAATTAAGTTGCTAGTAGTGTTAGCATGCCCAAACCAATGCATCCTGGACAGAAACAATGAATTGTGATTCAATAACAATGCTGTAGCTTTTAAGACTTAGCGCTTTCATTGCCTATGTAACCATATCATCACTGATTCTTATAGAAAATAATGTTTTGATGTATCTAAAACCTTAGTATCACTTTACATTTTCACAAATTACATCCCATTATTAATAATTAGAGGCTTTTCTAACCTGTTCACAAATAGTTCATGGTATTGCTTTGGGGAAAAGAAAGGTGAATATAAATATTCACCTTTTTCCTTGTTTCCTTTCCTGCCTTTTTCCTTTGCTATTCCACAAAACATGTTTAAGTCATCCGAGTGGCTTTGTTAACTAAAGAAGTATGTTGGCATATTTACAGTGGTGACACATTTACGGTGAAAGACTGTGTATAATCAGTTTGGTTAGTAATTTCTTTACTAATTAATGCTGTCGATTCAGCATTCAAAATGATTTTTGAAGAATGCTAACAGGTTATGTTTTCTTCTGCTCCACACTTCGCTCTGTTGCTCGGCCCTCAGTGCCCACTCTGACTTGCAGGGTCCTTCCTGTTGCCTGCCCATTCCTGCTGCCCCTGCTTTCTTCTTCCCCATTGTCCTCAGCTCTGATGGCACTGGTTCTCTTCTTTTATAATTCCTGAAAGTGACTTCAAATGCTCTGACCTCAGGGTCCTCCTACTATCCAGAATCCTCTTTGAAAGAACCCTAATCTTGGTTTATCTTAAATAACTGTATAAAATTTTTAAAGCTCAAGGAAAAACTGGAATTGAGAGGGTTTTATTTTGGTGCAAAAATTTTCTGAAATCTGTGCGTAGTGCTTTCTGCATATGCCGTCTGAAGACTTTTCACGTTGTCACCTGTCTGCTGACCTGGACTTGAGAACTCGGAGTTGGATTCTTTGGCGTCTCTGACTTCTTAGCAACCCCCTCGTCCTCTGGCACTCTAAGAACACTTTTCTTTCCTTCACCACCACTCTCCTCCACTGGCCCAGGGTCTTGTTTTCTTTAATCATTTCTTTTTCTTACTTATTTATTTATTTAAAATTTTTATTCATTTATAACGGTGAACAAATCTCATGCATTTTATATATACATACTTAGGAGCACGGTGATGCTCCCAATCATTTTTTATAAACTTCTTCCTTGAACCTTCATCTTCAAGAGCTCTGGTTCCCTTCTATTCTGCGTACCCAGACAGACTTTCCCTCCCTGTTTATTGCTTTGATACAAAAATTCTCAGGGACTTAGAGAAAAAACCAAACACTTTAAAAAGCAAACATTCTCCAATTATATAATGTATCTTCCACTATTTCTTGTTTATTCTGCAACTAGTCTTTCTCTCAACTACCCTTTTTTCTATTTTAAGATTTTATTTATTTATTAGAAAATCAGAGTTTCAGAGAGAAGGAGAGACTGAGAGAGATCTTCCATCTGCTGGTTCACTTCCCAGGGTGAGTCAAGGCAAAAGCCAGGAGCCAGGAGCTTCATCCAGGCCTTGAGTGCAGGGGCCCAAGGATTTGAGCCATCTTCCTCTTCCTTCCCATGTGCATTAGCAGGGAGCTGAGTTGGAAGTGGAGCAGCCAGGACATGAATTGACCCCCTTACGGGATGCTAGCATTGCAGGCTTAGCCAGCTGCTCCATAGCACTCGCTCCAACTACTCCTTTTTTTTTTTTCTTTTTTTTAATTTTTTACAGGCAGAGTGGATAGTGAGAGAGAGAGACAGAGAGAAAGGTCTTCCTTTGCCGTTGGTTCACCCTCCAATGGCCGCCGCGGCCAGTGCGCTGCGACCGGCGCACTGCGCTGATCCGATGGCAGGAGCCAGGTGCTTATCCTGGTCTCCCATGGGGTGCAGAGCCCAAGCACTTGGGCCATCCTCCACTGCACTTCCTGGCCACAGCAGAGAGCTGGCCTGGAAGAGGGGCAACCGGGACAGAATCGGTGCCCCGACCGGGACTAGAACCCAGTGTGCCGGCGCCGCAAGGCGGAGGATTAGCCTATTGAGCCGCGGTGCCGGCTCGCTCCAACTACTCCTTTTTCACATTAACTCTTACTATGTATATGCCCAAGAATACCTGGCTTCGTCCACTGAAAATTTTATATTTTGCTACTGATGTGGACTGGTAGGCAGTTGGTGAAGGAGGAGAGACTAAGGACTGCCAGCAGCCAAACCCCACAACCTTTCCCTTCTGTTGAAGGCCATTCACCATCATACCTGGACCTCACTTCCCATCGTGTCCGAGATGCCATGGCACTTTCCTAGAGATGACCACATGTGTGCTCCATTCCTTCACAGAGATGCCATCACACTGCAGGGATTTCCATCAATAAGGCACGGAAGCAGGCAGCTCTCAAAGCCCTGCTCCACCTCTGCCTCCTTTGAGTTTTTAATTAGGCCCTCCTCTTCCCCTAGGAAAGGATAAGTCAGCTTTGTTGCAAGCAGCAGCCCTTCCTTGCTGGTGAAGAGAGATTGCCCGCACTCACGTCTGAGTGTGTACTGCCTTTTCCATCAACCTTCTTTCCTGCCCACCTGTAGGTCTCCTAGATTTCTATTCTCACTTGGAGACAAGAAATTGAACCACGCTCAGCCAGGAGTCAAGTCCCACACACTGAAAACTGAGTAATGTCTCATCACAATGTACTGTGCATTTGTGTTTAAATAGCGTTTCATAGAATGACAACAAATTTTATTTCATAAATGTCGATTACTTATAATTCGGAACATGTGTTGAGGAAGCTGGGATGGGGGCCACTTCTGAGCCTAGGCCTTAGGACTGCGCATATTTCTACTTGTTTTCTTCCACATATGCCCCCTCTATGGAGTAACCTGCTTTGGTTTGTCTTAGAGCTGTAGTGAGGGCCAGGGATGCCCAGCTTCTGAGGACAGACGCAAAGCTGCCCATCAGGGCACAGCACAGATGGCTTCTGAGTTTGGGGCGGCTTTTTATGCAGTGAGAGCAGCCAGTCAATCCATGCTAACATGTATTTTAATAAAAATTGTGCATTTTTAAATTTTTTTAAAAAATATTTATTTTATCTATTTGAAAGAGTTACATACAGAGAGGGAGGGAGAGGGAGATGGAGAGAGATTCCATCTGCAGAATTACTCCCCCAGTGACTGCAACAGCCAGGACTGGGCCAAGCTAATTTCAGGAGCCAGAGCTTCATCCCAGTCTCTAACATGGTTTTAGTGGCCCAAGAGCTTGGGCCAGCTTCCATTGCTTTCCCGGGCATATTGACAGGGAACTGGATCAGAACTGGAGCAGCAGGAATCTAATAAGTGCCTATGTTGGATTTTGGCACTGCAGCCAGTGTCTTAAACCATTACACAACACTAGCCCCTATATGTATTTAACTGATACATAAAAATTATACCTATGGCTACATATCAGGTATTCTACATTGTGCACATGTGTACACTGTGTAATGTTCAATCAGGGTAAACATATCTATCTCCTCAGTTTTTATTTCTTTATGGTAAAGCATTCAAAATCCTCTCCATTTTTTAGTAGTGTATACAGTATGTTAGCATTATCTGTAGTCACCTGTTGCTATGCAGTAGAATGCCGGAATTGCTGCAGTCTAACTGTAACTAAGTTACCATGCATCAGTCTTTCCATCTGCTTCTCTCCCCTCTGCTCTCCTAGGGTCTGCTGATCACCATTTGACTCAACTCCTATGAGATCTATGTTACTGGACTTCACATAGGAATGACATCTTGTGGTAGCTTTCTTCCTGTGCCTTATTCCACTGAATACAGTGGCCTCCAGTTCCATCCGTGCTATAATTGGCAGGATTTCACCCTTTTTTGTGGCTGCATAGAACTCCACTGTGTATAGCTACCACATTTTCTTTATCCATTTTTAGTTTATTTTTATCTTATTGAAGCTATTATTTTCCTCTGAATATATTTGACAGGGAATGATTCATTCAAAAATGTTTACTACAGGCTACATTTCTCATTTGAATGAAGGACTGGTTCATATATATCTTATTGTGTGTATATATAGATATTTAAACATTACTTATTGATTAAACTTCAGAAGTAAATCCTAGTTCAGTTTTAAGTTTTCATCTGGGTAAGAGTCATCTTTTAACCAGCTCTGCATCTCAGCAAGCACTTACTACTCAAGGCACTGTGCACAAAATAAGCATTCCTTAGTGCTTGTAGAATGCATGAATTGATGTTAAACTTCTAATATCCCAAATGGCACTGTATGAGAATTCTTTCTCTTTAGAGTTGTCTGGCTGGTTCTGAGAATGAATCTGATGAGAGAACCATCACAGGAGAAACACATGCAAGTTTATTCATTGTACACGACCTGGGAAACTTCATAAAGAATTGAAGCCTCTAAGAACCTGTCAGAGGGGAAAGCGAATATACTGAATCTGTGAAAATGTGTAACTGTGACAAGGCAAGGAAGCTCAAGCCGGAGAAGCCGTTCATGGAGAAATGACTGGAAAGATAAGGGTTGGTTTAGCAATACTTGCACACATTTCTCGCAGGTTCAACTCTTCATCACTGGTCCTTCCTCCATGTGCAATGGGGACATCCTCCATTTGGAATTTTTATCTTCTGCTTTTAGGAAAGTTGCTGTGCCGTCCTAGTATCTGTTATAGTGTGTGTGTGTGTTGTAACCACCTTTAACTCAAAGCAATGAACATGCTGACAGGGTGTATTTTGAAGTAGTGTGTTCTGAAATCCTTCAGAGAAAACATATATATAAATAAAACATTTTTTTTTATAATTGACTGATCTAAAATCTTCATAATGTCAGTTTTTGTCATTGATTGAAAAATGCAATTGCAGCCATTTTTGCTTATGTATGTTACGTAGTGATTTTTCGAGGTGTATCTTTTGAGCTTAAATAGTGAAAGATTGCATCTAGCTTCATGGCAGTTATTCGCAGCAGCTACAAGGTGGAAACAGTCCAAGTGTACATTGGTGGATGACCGGATACGCAAAAGGTGGTATTTAACAGAGTCTAATGGTGAGTGAGTAAACAGAAACTTTACATATCCCTTTCTAGTGACAGCCTTGAAATGGTAGGAAATTATAACACATTCTACAGCAGAGATGGACCCTCAGGACATTATAATCAGTGAAATATGTCACTTACAAAAAGACAAACACCGTGTGATTCTGCTTATGTAAGGCACCTAAATTAGACAAATTCATACAAACACAAACCATATGATAGGTGCTAGGGACTGATGGAAAGTAGAAGGGGAAGTAGTTGTTTAATGGACAGAGTGTCAGTTTTGTAAGATTAAAGAATTGAATGATAGTGAATGGTGCCCAAGAACATGAATATACTTAATATCATTGAACTGGCAAGTAACAGATTAAAATGATAAAATTTTATAATGTGAGTATCTTACCATGATCAAACCTATATTGGGGAAATACTTTTTCTAGGAGAAAAAATATCACTGGATACTTCTACCATGTAAACAAAGATAAGAGAACCTTGATCAGATATTTAGTTCTTGACTTAAGTATCTCGGTCGTGCTGACGTTTATTTATCAGAGTGTCTCTGTGGTGAATGGGTAACAAGTTTTATTTGCTTAAGTCTAGGGACAGCACATATTTGTGGTATACCCTGCAATTTATGATTGGCACATGATTAAGTATAGTGATCAATAAAGAAGCAGTCTAGTGGCACGATTAAGACACAGAGTGCAACCCTGTTGCTGAGTTAACCTGGGCAAAGTGCTTATCCTCAGTTTCCTCATCTGCACTTCAAAGCTATGCTTAGAACAATGCCTAAACCCATCACCCATGTGACAGTACTGACTACACTATTTTGCCAAGAAATCTGGGGATGCTGTTTCCAGGTTAGGCTGGAGCTTCCAAGTGCCTATCCTTTCAAGCCAATACACATTCACATGTCTGGGTCCCTTGGGTTCTAATTGAAATGTTCGCAGATCTGTGAGTCAAGGAGTGTAGAATCTATTACCACGATATAGGTATTTTGGCCTGTATCTTTCTTTTTAAGTGCACTTCCCAGCAGTCATCTCTCCTCCTTATTCATTTAAATAATTGGCAATCTGCACAGCCCATAGCAGAAGGTGGGAGTTTATTTATGCTTCCTCTTTGTCTGCAAAGACAAAGGAGAGAAACAGATGAGATCAGATCAAGGAGCACTTTGTTTTATAATCTCTCTGGAGAAATCCAAGAGTTCCCTCCCTCCCAGCTCCTATTTCTTGTTGTGAAGCGCTAATGAAGACACTGATTAGTTGTTCTGTGGCCTGGGCTTCCCTGGGATATATTCAAGAGTTTCTCTCCTCATTTTGCATGAGCGCCTGCTGTATGTTTCTTGTTGCTCATTCCTAGATGCTGTCTGTGAGAGGAAGGAGAAAAACAAATCCGCAGCCAACCTCTTTCTTTTCAGAGGCAATATCTGTCTAAAAGTTTGTATTGAGTGTATGTCAAAGAAAATTTACTCCACTCAAACACTAAACTGGCCAAGACCTCAAGTAAAGGAAAGTACCAACACTAACAAGAAAGCAAAGATATTAAGTCCAAATCTTTTCCTGAAAGATGTTCTTGCTAGAATATCTGTGTTTGTCATTAGCACACTGCCCTACTGAGAGCACAAAATGATCTGAACAGAAAGTTATCATTAATGAGTAATATTGAATCTGTGATTCTCAACAGCTCTGATTTTAGTGATTCAAACAATAATTATGGTGTTTATTCCTTAAGTGTAAATGCATAAATGTCACAGTATGTGAAAGTCTATGAAATTCAAACTAAGAGATACATCTATTGGGTGATAAAGTTAATGTCAAAGTTAATTTCAAAGATTGGATAAATGTATTCAAGTTAACAGTGGGAATATTGACATGAAAAAGATATAAAGAGTCACAATAATATTGTATTGGAGCATACCTTAGGATTTTAGCTTACTTTGAGTCAACAAAATGAAGCACAGGTTTGCAATCAATGAACAACAAAACAGGGGGAAATACAATAGCAAAAATCAAAAGGACCTCAGAATTCAGTAGTAGAATTGTAGAATAATATGCTTGCAAGGAAGCCTTAACATATTGACATGTACTATAAAAGGAAAAATAGGGAATGAGGAACCTGAATCCCAGTTTGCAGTAAAAAACTCTTCACCATAAAAATCTGGAGTTAGTAGAACACAATCATTTCTGTATTGTAATTATTCTTTAAGGCCCCATAGGTTATATATTTGTTAGTGTGTGCATTAATGTATGGTCATATTCATTCAAAAATAATAATTGGGCACGTAAAAACTGTTCAAATTTTTTAAAAAAATTATGTAAGTTATACAATTTTCATGCATTTCATATACACAGCTTTAGAATCATAGTGATACTTCTGACCCTACCGTCCCTCCAGCCCATGCTCCAACACATCTTCTTCGTCCCTCTCCCATTCCCACTCTTCATTTTTACAAAGATTTACTTTCCATTTACTTAATGATCATAAGGTCAACCTTACTCTAAGTAAGAGAGTTCAACAAATAGTATGAAGAAAATAAAAAACAAATCAGAAAACAAAACAGGTATTTTTCAATAGAAGAGACAAGGGCTTTAAACAATCATTGATTCTCAAAATGTCCATTTCACTCCAGTACGTTGCATTTTAGGTACTCCGTTAGTTACCTCAGATCAGGGAAAACATATGGTATCTGTCTTTCAGGGGCTGGCTTATTTCACTATGTACCCTGCCTTTAATGCACATTATTGCATTGATGAATAACAGAAGAGTCTTTGCTCTATTTGAGATCACAGAATGGAAGGAGAATAGCCATTGGCCAATAAAAAGTCAACACAAAGCACTTCAGATCAAGCCAAAGAAAACTTTCTCTCAAGCAGAACAGCTCTCAAGCAAAATAGATTCCTTAGAGCTGGCGTCTTCTGAAACTAGGAGCATGATATGGACAAAATGGCCACTTGTTTGGGAATTTAAGTACTAATCACTGCAGTTTTTAAAAATAATATCCATTTCCCATGGCATTTTTGGAGATTTATCACTGCATGGTTTTCAAAATGTTTTGCAACAAAATAAACTTCTCTTTAAATTTCACTTTCCATGAACTTTTAAAGAACTCCTCATATATTCTATCATTTCAGAGTTCTCAGAAAAATTATATCTGTAAAATTTCTGAATTATGGAGATGGATACTGAGTTTGTTGATATGGAATGAAGGAAAATGAGAAAGAAAGTTCCTCTTATTTTGTAGGTAGAATTTATTATAATGAATTGTTCTGACATGGTTTATAGAAATTTAAGTCATATTTGTCTAATATATAAGACATGCATTTGCTTGTGTCTTTGAGTAAGTCAAGTGGTAGGTAATGGCTGCAGGAACAAACGTGTACACTCTGCCAGAAATGTCATCAGTATCTGCTCTTTCTCCATTTCTCAGCTCTGCTTCTTCCTATTGTGACTTTAGCTCTGGAAGTCTCTCCACAGTGATGACAAGAGACATCCATGGGGCTTGAACTGTCTGCCTGAAGTAATTCCTCTTCCGTGCAGTAGCCTTGCTGATTCCCCACATGCTTCTCCTAGGCCCTCATTGGTTCATAGGTACACTTACATGCCTAACCTTATGATACAGAGTGTGGTAAAAATGGGAGTATAGACAATAATTTCACACTATAATAGAAGGATAACCCCCAATAGATTAATGGCCAAGTGAAGAGACTCTGCTAGGTGGGCGTTAGAGGGACTATCTTGCTAGCATAACTAATTTTTGAGTTTGCATAACATGAGTGAATAAAGGTAACATCCACAGCAATCTTTTACACGGATAGGGAAATTTTGCATAATGGTACAGCAAGCTTCATACTCTTCTCCATGATCAAAAACCAAGAAAACACTCAACGGTTTCCCAGAATTGCTAAGCTAATGAGCCAAGTGCAGTCAATTCACAAGAATTGTATCTTTCTATTCTCTCTAAACATCTTGTTCCACACCAAAAGATTTCCATCTATATGAATTAGACCCAATTATATCACCTGCAGTTCCATGCCCCGATACTGAATGACAGAACTTCACATTTATTACCTTTATTCATATAAAGATGGTATCTAATCTTTATAGAATCTTCCTGAAGATAATAGGCATTATCTTCATGCACTAGTAGGAGAATTGGATAGCTTTCAAATGACTTCAAATCACTTGTTAGCTGAGATCTAAGTACAGTAATTCTAACTAGCACTTCAATGTTCTATCTGCCAAACCTAGAAGGCAAAATGTTATAAAATTTTCTTCTTTGATTTATTTCAAGTCGGCTTTATTAACCTGGTAGCGTCAGGAACCTACAATGTGTTTACTGTCATTCTCAATACTCTGGGGAATATAAAATATATGTAAGGTAAAATTCTTCAAGTGTTGCATAATTTAATTGAAAGTACAACACATAAAGTTAAGGAAGAGAGGCATAAAAATTTGAGTAAGTGTTTGCTGGAAAATTCTTAAAGCAAAAAGTGATAGAGATCATGATAAGCGTAATGATAGTTCAGGTATTACATAACAAAACTTAATATTGAATCTCTAACATATGGACAGTGTTTTATAACACAGTTTCTAAATTTATTTTTGGAATTTAGCCACTCTAAATTGTTTTTATTTTTGCATCAATGTTGAACCAGCCAAGATATTCAGAACTCTATGCACAGTGGTGACTAAAAAAGTAAATGTCAATCTGGTCCTCATGGAATTATATTTAGAGGAGGAGAAATATTTAAAAAAATAGTACAATACATTGTATAAACTTTGAAGGGAAAACAACTTGATAGAGAAGGCATAACAGGGAAACTGGTTGGGGTTGGTAGAAGGGCATTAAGGAGGATAAGTTGAAGCACATAAGCTCAGGCTTGAAGATGAGTAAAGGTTAATCACCAGGGACTGACGTGAGGGGCACCCTTGAAGAAGGAAGAACAAGGAGATATTTACCTTAGACACCAGCTTACAAAACGTAAAGGAAACATGGGGACTTATGCAGAAAACCAAATTAGTTTCCCACAGGTTCTTCAGAATGCCAGGGCAAATTGGGGTTAGGCATCTATGTCCATTTAGAATTTGTGTAAAACCAGGGAGGAATGAAAGCAAGGAAAAGTGTAAAGGGAGGAATATGCCTGTTTGAATATTGCTTTTGGCAAGAATGCTTGAGTAGGCTTGGATAAAATTTTGAGAAATCAGAACAAAGCCATTAGGGTTGTGTGTAGAGATGGTGACTCAGTAAGGGGCTCTGAAGTGACTTGCAAATGTTTTAGACTCCAAGGGCCTGAGAATGAAAATCCATCTTATCAACAGTCCTGGTGAGTTTCATGACAAATCTTAGAATGTTGTGTTCTCGCACTGGTGTTTAGAACAGTACCGTATACAACATGGGGGTCCAGGCAAGTTTTGTGGACTTACTGGAACTGTGATTTCAGAGCACACATTTATTAATCCAGACCAAAATAGTTATGACGTTGGAGTAGGTATGTGCTGAACGAGGATGGCTGTGATGGTTTCTAAGGACGTGACTGTAGTCTTCACCTCCATGGGATCCTGTGCAGTAAAGCATCCATTCCTCTTTGGCAGAATGGGCTCAGATGTCTGTATGGTGAACCTGGGCAGGGGCTATGTGTGTGGTTCATTGCTATTGATGACATTCACACAGCAGGGAAGAGGAAACGAGTGCTTTGTATTTCTGGAATGAGTGAATAGATTATGTGAACAAATGAGTGAATTGCTGAAGATATCCGCTCATCTTGGATCATCACTGATTTAAAAACATAGTTTGAAGGGAAGGTCATAGGAGAAGCACATTGGAAAACACAAACAAGGAGTCTGCAAAAACTTCTGTAGAGACATATATTTTGAAAAAACTATGCATGGACTTCAAAAATATTTTCATCAAAATAAACTTATCCTTTAGTTCCATTTTTCAATAAACGTTTTTGAAGTACTTTCAAATTAGTCACATAAGAAATATGTGCTGAATAGATAAAGCTGCAATAAAAAATAACTGATAGAATTTGAGCATGTTTGTGCTACGTATGTGAGAGTGGTGATGAATTGACATATGCAGGTTATTTCTATTTCAATGGTTTTTGAACTTTAATGTGCATAAGAATCACTTGAAATTATTTTAATGACAAGTGTAGACAATCTGTGAAGCTTCAATTCAACAGATAAAACAACAGTATTAACAGCTGATATCTGGCTTAGGTGATCCAAAACCAGCCTTAAAGCAATTATGTGTTAGCTATAAATGGTGAGAGTGTTCACTTTATTTGAAAAAGTGAAAGACAAAGAATTTTGTCTCCTTTGATTTGATGAGAAAGCATTTAAAATAATTCACATATTCTGCTTTAATAATAACAGTTGGTTGAAAAAATGAATCAATTTAAGTTGTGAATACCTCCCTTTGATTCCTGAGCAAAGGAAACCATTGTAAATAGTGCGCTGCCCTTCAGCGTTCTTCATTGTTGAAAAACCTGCAACCAAGCCTTTGGGTCTATTTCAGCAGCTTCTAAGCTAAACTTCTCTATGGAATCCTGGTGGGAGCATTTCCCACACCTATGGCTTCACAATAAACTACTTCATTCTGAATACCAGGCAAGGAGGGGACTGATCAGAGGGCAGGCCATAGCGACTCTGTAAGTAGCAAGGAAAAAGGTCTGTCTATACTGCAAAGGCAATATGTCAGAGAGTTTCCAGGAGTGTTCTGACTCACCTTGGAACGAGATAACAGGGCCAGATAAAAAAAAAAGGTTGCAAATGTACTTGACATTCATTCCTGTCTCTTTAGGGGAGCCAACTAAGGGATTTTAGTGAGGTTTCCATGTTCTTGTAGGGCCCTTGTATCCTGGAAATAAGTTGAAAATGAAATTCCCCCAAACTATTAAGGCATGTCTTTGGAATTTTTTTTTAAGAAGTGACTATTATTACTAATGTTGGTATTATTCAAGAGTGAGAGAGAGACAGAGACTGACAGAGCTCCCATCTGCTGACCCACTCTCTGGATGCCCTCAACAGTTGTAGCTGGGTTGGCCTGAAGGACCTGGGAATCAATTCAGGTCTCTCACGTGATTGGCAGGGACCAGCTACTTGAGCCATCACCTTCTACCTCACCAAGATCTGCATTGACAGGAAGCTAGAATCAGGAGTCAGATGAAGGCCAAGCCCAGGAGCTCCAATATGGTTTGTGGTTGTCTTCAGCAGTGCCTTAACCACCAGGCCCAATGCCTCACATCTTAGGACACTTAAGCTAAGGAATAAGGAACTGTGTCCCCACCTGGTGTCTTGTGTTAAGACAGGTGCACATGGGGCTGGTGTGGTGTAGCAGGTTGAGCCTCCCCCTGTGATGCCAGCCTCCCACGTAGGTGCCAATCTGAGCCCCGGCTACTCCACTTCTGATCCAGCTCCTGGCTGGTGCACCTGATATGGCAGTGGAACATGGCCCAAGTGCTTGGGCCCTGCACCCATGTGGCAGACCCGGATGAAGCTCTGGTTCCTGAATGGAAGATCTCTCCCTCTCTCTTTCTGTCTCCTGCTCTCTGTAATTCTGCCTTTCGAATAAATTTTTTAAAAAATCTTTATTTTAAAAAATTTGCACTGTACCTGTTTCTTTCTGCATCAAAGATTTGTTTTGTCAAACAAAACAAAATAAATGGGGCCAGCATTGTCGCCACTGCCTGCCATGCCAGCATCCCTTATGGCACTTGTTGATGTCCCTGTTGTTCCACCTCTGATCCAGCTCCTCCAGCTGCCTGCTATTGGCTTGGGAAAGCAACCACCAGGCTCCTGCACCCACATGGGAGACCCGGGGGAAGCTACAAGCTATTGGCTTCAGTCCGGCACCACTGCACTTTGGGGAGTGAATCAACAGATGAAGGATCTCTGTTTCTCTCCTTCAGTCTCTCTGTAACTCTGTCTTTCAAATAAATAGAATAAATCATTAAAAAACAGGAATAAATCTTAAAAAAAGATGAAGCCAGGGGGTTTCTGTGTGGGTCAGGAGGAGGGTGGAGAGAAGAAGGAATTGTGCGGGCCAGCTCCATGTTCCTGGTGACGCTAAAGCTGTTTACCATTATTTTGACAGTAGATACTTTACAATTATTCCCCCAGTTTGTTGAAGCCAATTTGAGCTGGATTTTTGACATTGCTATCAAGGACTTTTAACAAATTTGGTTGTGAGGTTATCCTCAGTAACTCCATTCAGTTGGACCTATTGTGTGAATGGTGGAGAGTTAGCTATTTAGAGGAATAACTTCTTTTATTGGGGAACAAATTTAAAGCTCGGTATAACTGTGCATTACAATATAAGAGAATGTTCTCCAATAGAAAAAAAGAAAGAAAGCACCTTTCCCTCTGCTATGCCACACTCCCTTCTCAACGGTAACCCGTCAGGAAAGACAGCATTTATACAGTCTTTGGATATGGGGGATAGCAATCACTTTCTTGTATTTTTTAAAAGATTTATTTTTTTATTTGGGAGACAAAGTTACAGAAAAGCAGAAGCAGACAGAGAGAGTAAGGTCTCCATCTGCTGGTTCACTCCCTAGATGGACACAACGGCCGGAGCTGCACCTCACTGATCTGAAGCCAGGGACCAGGAGCCTCCTCCAGGTCTCTCACACAGGTGCAGGGGACCAAGGACTTGGACCATCTTCTACTGCTTTTCCAGGACATAGCAGAGAGCTGGATTGGAAGTGGAGCAGCCAGGACTGGAACTGGTGCCCATATGGGATGCCGGTACTGCAGGCCGTGGCTCTACCTGCTACGCCACAGCGCCAGCCCCGACAATCACTTTATTTTCTTACATGGGTTTCTGGTGCACTTCAGTATTCAAAAATTCTTCTCTTAATTTTAATGACTCTTGAGAAAGGTTTATTTAAATGCATGACTTATGATACAAAGCTAATTTGCTTGAATCTTCTTTGGGATATGTATTATTAAGTCATTCGTGTTTTCCTTTCTCTGTAACAGATGGTCCAAAGCGATTTTTTTTTTCTAAACGGTGATACATAATCTGTTCAGTAAATTCTGAAATGTTTCTGAAGTTCAGTCATTCCAATATTATCTTTTTTTTTTTTTTGACAGGCAGAGTGGACAGTGAGAGAGAGAGAGAGAGAGAAAGGTCTTCCTTTGCTGTTGGTTCACCCTCCAATGGCTGCTGTGGCCGGTGCACCGCACTGATCCGAAGCCAGGAGCCAGGTGCTTCTCCTCGTCTCCCATGCTGGTGCAGGGCCCAAGCACTTGGGCCATCCTCCACTGCACTCCCGGGCCACAGCAGAGAGCTGGACTGGAAGAGGAGCAACCGGGACAGAATCCGGTGCCCCGACCGGGACTAGAACCTGGTGTGCTGGTGCCACAAGGCGGAGGATTAGCCTATTGAGCCGCAGCGCCAGCCAATCCAATATTATCATCTTAAACGCACTGCTCATCCATCCCGTGGTCTGAGGTCTGTACCCCATGGTAGATGTCCCAGCTCCCTGTCACAGTGAGTGATGATTACCAACTTGTCATTGTCTGCTCTTCCTGTTGTTTCAAGACTTTTACTCTTGAGTCAAGATCTCTGTTTTCCCATGCATTCCTATTCATTGCACTTTAGTACGGAGCTGGATTGGAAGCAGAGCAGCAAAGACTTGAACCAGTGCTCATATGGGATGCCAGTGCCTAGGTGGCAGCTTAACCCACTATGCCACAATGCCAGCCCCTTAAATTTTCTTAACTCTGCATCTTCAGCCACTGTTACATTTTTGACATTTTGCTTTGAAGACCTAAGGTCATCTACATCCTATTTTTAAAGCGTAGGAGGAATAATGTGCCAGAAAACATCAGATTATGCAAGTTGGAGAGAAAAAAAAAAAGCTTAATTACCTTTGTATTTTGTGGGGGTGGGGACCTCCATTTTTCTGTGGAATTTGTGCAAAACAACCCACGATACAAAATCACCAAGGAGAAGGACAATACTAATAGCCAAGTTTCTCAAAGAATGGAGAGTTTGGCCATTCATCTGTGTCACTAGAATTCGACAACTGAAGGAGATGTATGGTAAAGGGATGTGAACTTGGGGCTGGAGCTGTGGCTCAGCAGGTTAAAGCCCTGTCCTGAAGCACCAGCATCCCATATGGGCAGCAGTTCTAGTCCCTGCTGCTCTTCTTCTGATCCAGCTCTCTGCTGTGGCCTGGGAAAGCAGTGGAGGATGGCCCAAGTTCTTGGGCCCCTGCACCCTCGTGGGAGACCCAGAAGAAGCTCCTGGCTCCTGGCTTCGGATTGGCGCAGCTCTGGCTGTTGCGACCATCTGGAGAGTTAACCAGTGGATGGAAGACCTCTCTCTTTCTGTCTCTATCTCTCTCTCTAATTTTAGTTATTTCAAATAACTAAAATATTTTTAAAAATATAATAAAGTAACATGATGTGAGTGGTGCTTTAGATGAGAGGAGAACTTGAGAGTAAGGCTTGGGGTTGCCTCCTGGATTTTTTACTGCCTTGCCTGGATTATGTCACTGTTTCTCAGAAAGGCAGACACACGCCCTTCAAATCCTGTAAAATGAATACGTGAGCTATGCCCGAGAACATCCCCTACCCGTCCAGATGCTATGAGAGGGTCAAGAGCAAGATTTCCTCAATCAACTTCATTATATGTGCACATATGTGATCTTAAGAATGCTAAGAATATGGGCCGGCGCCGTGGCTTAACAGGCTAATCCTCCGCCTTGCGGCGCCAGCACACTGGGTTCTAGTCCCGGTCGGGGCGCCGGATTCTGTCCCAGTTGCCCCTCTTCCAGGCCAGCTCTCTGCTGTGGCCAGGGAGTGCAGTGGAGGATGGCCCAAGTGCTTGGGCCCTGCACCCCATGGGAGACTTGGAGAAACACCTGGCTCCTGCCATTGGAACAGCGCGGTGCGCCGGCCGCAGCGCGCCTACTGCGGCGGCCATTGGAGGGCGAACCAACGGCAAAAAGGAAGACCTTTCTCTCTGTCTCCCTCTACTGTCCACTCTGCCTGTCAAAAACAAACAAACAAACAAAACAAAACAAACAAACAAAAAAGAATGCTAAGAATATGACTAACAAAGGCTTTGGTGTTTCCTTCCAGCTGTCAGAGCTGCCAGTTTCTTACACCAATCTCCAGGGCTGTTCCTGTCCAAATCCAGCACAGAATGCTGGCAATTTCTCCTGCAAGTTATCCGAACTTCTACAAGAATAAGATTTAATGACACATGAGATGTTACACCCAAGTTGTTGAGCAGTCTGCAAGTGAGGACTTGTTGCCTATAATAATTTTTTGGATATATTTTAAACTACAAACCTGTATCTATGTTCATCTTGTTATAAAGATTTTGTCATTTTGGGAGTTTCTGGAGTTGCCATATATTTTTAATCCACTCTCCTTCCTTCCCTCCTTCCTTCCTTTCTTCTTTCTAGTATGAGAAGCCCATTGGACAACTGTCTCAACCAGCTTGTGAGTTCCTTGAAGGCAAATACTTAGTCCTTCATCCCCAGGGCACAGCATGGCAGGACCTCGCATTGGTTTAATGAATGAAACAATGAAATAAACATAGTATCCCTAGTCACTTTTCCTTGGCTCATAGCCTTTCTATTACCTTCAGATTACAAATCAAGTATTAAAAAGGATTTTCCAAAGGTCTCAGTATCAGCTGATACATGCAATGCCATGTCTTTATGATTAAAATTTTAATGATTTCATGGATGCAAAATATTTAGACAGTCCTGACCCAATGAAAAAATATGAGTGTTTCTATTTTAACTATTATTGTTAGAATGTCTACATATGATTTTAATTTATGTAAATGATCCTGTGATCAACACAATACAGAAGGAAAACCAAAAATTTAAATAAGGAAACCAGTCGCTAAAAATTTAAAGCTTTTTTCCTTGTGAGAGCATCCTTTCTCACTCCTGTTGTATATTATGAATCTATTCATGCTTACCTGATTAAAAAAACATCCCCTTCTGTTTCTGAACATGATGAATAGCTCCTGCTCACTTGAAAGGTGACAATAGAGCATTAGTTTTATTTTTGTGTAGGGCTGTAATGTTCTTTCCTAATGGCCTAAAGCAATAGATTCAGATAAAAAATTAAAATGTTTACTATCCTTGCTTTGTATTTTGTAAGAAGAGTTCCTCAGAGAACACCATTTTCATTATTGAGGATGATGGATCCTTTTGTGATTTATTTTGCTGTGAAATTCAGAGGGCGTAGCTTTATATACAGCATCATCTCTTCATGAGGTAGCAAGAAGTGAAATCGGCTCTCAGGAAACATTAAGAGCAGACACAGTACATGAGACAGTTTGAACTACTCAACCCCCACAGCTAATTCTGTCATGCTTTGCTAAAACAGTGCAGTGTTTAAGTACTGAAGAAGCAATATGCTGATAATGAAATCATTTCCAGGCACAGAACTTAGAACAGGTAGTTAGTCTCGATAGTTTCAGTATAGATGTCTATGCATTCTAAAAACATTTCAGGCTAATGCATTGCAAAGAAAAGGTATTTAGCATGGAGGGACAGGAATATACCTATTTTAATCAGAACTTAGTACAGAAAGGACCTTTTCAAATGAGGTTTCCTTGAATGGAAAAACAGTTCTTTTTTGATTATTAACACACACACACACACATGAGTAACACAACTGTCAATATTATTCATTTAATCCATAGTTATGAAACAACTTCTGCAAGCCAGAAGCTTCCTTAATACTAACAAATTCTAACTGACAAATGCAGTACATAGGATAAGTTAGATGTATTAGTACACTAGACCCAGCAGATCAATAAAATATGTTTACTTGCTTCACTGCAATAGAAATTAAAATATTAACTTCTTTTTTTATTTGACAGGTAGACTTATACACAGTGAGAGAGAGAGAGACATAGAGAAAGGTCTTCCTTTAGTTGGTTCACCCTCCAATGGCCACTGCGGCCGGCGCATCTCGCTGATCCAAAGCCAGGAGCCAGGTGCTTCTCCTGGTCTCCCATGCGGGTGCAGGGCCCAAGCACTTGGGCCATCCTCCACTGCCTTTCCGGGCCATAGCAGAGAGCTGGCCTGGAAGAGGAGCAACCGGGACTAGAAACCAGCGTCCATATGGGATGCCAGTGCCGCAGGCTGAGGATTAACCAAGTGAGCCACAGTGTCGGCCCCAAAATGTTAACTTCTGATCATAGCTTAATGTTTTTACTGGCTGCAACACAAATGAGTTTTTGATTTAAAACATTCTCTTGTTTGTTTTGTTTTTTTTTCTATCTATCTTAAATAAGAATGATAATTGTCTTATGTAAGAATGCTGTAAAATATACACTTGTTTTATAATGTCTTATTATATATGTATATAATAATACAGAGTGTCTCTGTATTATTGTATACATGTTTTATAAATGTCTTTTATAAGAACGATGCACTGTCAGTTTGCAAGAAAGAAATGATAGGAGGAAACAGCTTACATTTAAATCAATCAACTATCAGTAAATAGGTGGTGGAAGCAGTTAATTACTTAACTAATTCAAGAAAAGCATTAGTTTAAAATCTTTTGTATATTTTTTTCCTGGGGTAAGTTCTTTATCTCCTCTCTCTTATCTCTCTCTCCCTCTCTCTCTCTCGCTCTTTTGGTGGGGGGAGGAGTTTCTGGCAATTAAGCTTAAAAGTGAACATTTTTGTGTAGTTGACTTGTTTTGTTTATTAGTCTATAATCTTGAGATTAGTGGTTAAATCATCCATTGAGACTGAGAACACATGAATTCCTAATCCTAAACTTTGTTTTCTTCCACTGCACATGGAAGTAATCAAGTACACTGGTCCCTTGACCCATGGCGGGTGAGCTCTGAGGCTCCCAGTGGATGTCTGAACATGAGCTCTTCCTGAAGCCTATTGGTAATATGCTTTTCCCTCTACAAATGCCCCTAAGCTAAGTGTTCACCTCTTCACTTAAGCACTGTGCTGCTTCTTCGTGTCATATGAGTTGTCAACATCACCACTCTGACGCTTTGGGCCACTACCGGTAAAATGTGGATTACACGGAGATGGTCAGTCTGATAACCAAGATGGCCACTAAGTGACCAATGGGCAGGCAGTGCACACGGCGTGGATACTCTGGGCAGAGGGATGATTCATGTCCTCCGTTTGACGGAACACAACAATCTGGGATTTCGTCACACCACTCAGAATGGTGCACAATTTAAAACTTATGAATTGTTTGCTTCTGGAATTTTTTAGATTTTCAATTTGAGCTGTTTTCTCCTGTCCTTTCTTTCTTGCAAACTGATTCTGAACTGCAGTTGACCATGGGCAACTGAAATCACAGAAGGGGGAGCTTTGGATTGGGAGAATACTATACCTATATTGTAGTGTGATAATTGAAATAATGCCAGTAAACTCTTAACACAAATATTCAATTATTTACTTAAAATTTTTGATATGAGAACTGCACATGATTAACTGAATTTTAGACAACTTTCACTGATACTAAACAGGCTACATCAGATCTATTAATAATTATACTGTTTTGAATTCTGTCCAGTTCTTTTTTAAAAAGATTTATTTATTTGAAAGACAGAGTTACAAAAAGAGAGAAGGAGAGGCAGAGAGTGAGAGAAAGAGAGACATCGTCCATCTGATGGTTCACTCCCCAATTGGCTGCAATTGCTAGAGCTGTGCCAATCCATAGCCAGGAGCCAGGAGCTTCCTCCAGGTCACCAACACGGGTGTAGGGGACCAAGGACTTGGGCCATCTTGTACTGCTTTCCCAGGCCACATCAGACCGGGTTGGAAGTGGAGCAGCCAGGACTTGAACCAGAGCCCATATGGGTTTCCGGCACTGCAGGCTGCGGATTTACCCGCTACGCCACAGCACAGGTTCCTATCCAATTCTGTAAATGTGCTATGTATGAGCAATTATACGTAAAGACAGAAAGACTACATTCACTCTACTCTTGAAGCCACAGGGATTACTCACTTCAGGTGAACTGTGTGCTTTGCCCAGAAATGCATGATGGACATGTGATTTATTAAGAAGCCCTGCACTTCTTGGTAGATGGTATTTTTGCCCTTGAATTTCTGTTTGACATAGCTTGCTTAGGGAAGGAGGAGGGATGTGAAGGGAAGGCAAAAGATGTCATTTAAGTTTTTGTAAGTATCTTTAAGAAGGCTAAAGGTGAAGAAAATTTGAAATCAATGTCTGAAAGTTATGTGCATTATTAGAATTGTTTAAGTTAACCAATTCAATAAAGTTGTACTTTATTTACGCAGAACCATGTTGTGGGGAAATTAGTTACATGTTGGTGCCCAAAGGAAGTAAGGTGGGCGGAATCCAAAGTTGTTTACCACTAAAACTAATTGGCTGCACAACATCAGGGGAGGTAACAAAACTAGTAACAAGTGTATAGACATATGGCTAGTCCTATAGAAATCCCCTCGTAAAATGACCGTTTAAGTGATTGGTTGGTCCTTAGCCCTGCCCCAATGACTCTGCAGTTTTGTGCTATAAAAGGTTCTGTTTCGCACGAAGTAAATGAGTCCTTGCTAGACTTGGCTCCCTGCTGCGTCTGTCTCCAGGATCGGGAGGCTGGGGAACGGGCGAGCGGCGCACTTACCTTTCCTCGGACCCAGTCCATCCTTGTACGGGTGGACTAAGACCCAGCACCATGTGATGTCTCATTACCTGTGTTCATTGTAAAATTCAAATCAGGGTAAACATCTGTTTCCTTAAACATATCATCTCTTTATAGGAAAAGTTTCAACATCTTCTCCTCTCGCTTTTTTGGAAAAAGATACACGATGCATTATTACCATCAGTGGTTACCTCACTGTGCAGAACTTCTTCCTCTCTAATTTTAACTTAGTACTCAGTAATCAAACTTTTCCCCATGTCTTCTGCCTTCAAGTTCTACAGCATCAACTTTTTTAGATTCTACATATGAGTGACATCTTTTTTTTTTAACTTTTATTTAATAAATATAAATTTCCAAAGTACAGCTTTTGGATTACACCCACAACCATCCCATCTCCCACTCCCTCTCCCATCCCATTCACATCAAGATTTATTTTCAATTATCTTTATATAAGAAGATCAACTTCGTATATACTAAGAAAAGATTTCAACAGACTGCACCCACACACACAAAGTGTAAAGTACTGTTTGAGTACTAGTTATAGCATTAATTCACATTGGACAACACATTAAGGACAGAGATCTTACATGAGGTATAAGTGCACAGTGGCTCCTGTTGTTGACTTAACCAATTGACACTCTTGTTTATGGCATCAGTACTCACCTGAGGCTCTTGTCATGAGTTGCCAAGGCTATGGAAGCCTTTTGAGTTCTCCGACTCTGATCATATTTAGACAAGGCCATAGTCAAAGTGGAAGTTCTCTCCTCCCTTCAGAGAAAGGTACCTCCTTCTTGGATGGCCCGTTCTTTCCACTGGGATCTCATGAGTGACATCTTTCGGTAGTTTTGTTTCTTTGCCTGATTAATCCCACTTAACATATGACACTGGCATAATGACCTCTGGTTTCGTCCATTTGCTGCAAATGACAGGATTTCATCTTTTTGTGGCTGAACAATACTCCACTATATGATATATATATATATATATAATATATGCCATATATATCATATGGCATGTTATATCATATACTGTATATATATAGAATATATATATCATATGACATGTATATCATATACTCTCTATATCATATACTGGAGTATTGTTCATATATTTTATATATTGGAGTATATATCATATAATAGAGTGTTGTATATATATATTTATTCATAAGAATCTTTGAGCTCTTGAAGTTTCACTTTATAGAAACAGTCAAACTGCACATGGGCCTTTGAATTCAAATTCTGCATATGAGAAACGCCCACTTTTATAAATGGCTATTCAATATTAATATGAAAGTTAAGATGCATTTTGGCAAATGTGAGGGCACTTCAAAAATGTATAAAATGAAATTAAAGGATAAATTCATTCAGATGCAAAAAATTTGAAATCTATGGACACAAGGAATCTTTAAATAGTTCATGGAACATGAATATTATGAAAAATCTATGCATGGATTTCAAAAATGCAACCCTGTATGAGTGAATTGCTAACAGGGTCTGTGTCCCCACAGTTCATGGCCCAAGAAGAAGAATTTTTATTAAGAGACATCGAAGACCCAAGTCTGTTAGAACCTTCAATAAGATTTGTGCAGGGCTGAAACATCACATGATCAAGACTGTGAGGAGGGGCTGAAGCTGTGGCTAATGGGATTAAGCTGCTGTATGCAGTGACATCATCTCATTTAGATGCTGGTTCAAGTCTCAGCTCCTCCACTTCTGATCCAGCTCCCTGCTAACGGCCTGGGAAAGCAATAGAGGATGGCTTAATTGCTTGGGCCCCTACACCCACGTGGGAGACCTGGAGGAAGCTCCGGGCTCCTAATTTTGGCCTGGCCCAGCCCCAACCATTGCAGCCATTTGGGAAGTAAACCATGGGATGGAAGGTCTCTCTCTCTCTCTCTCTCTCTCTCTCTGCCTTTCAAAGAAATAAAATAAATCATAAAAAATACTGTGAGGAATATGTTCTAGTATTTGAAGTCCTTATAGTAATGACTTGAGGATATAAAATTATATCATCTTTATTTAATAATATGTAACTCAAAAATCATTTCAAGAAAAGAAACAATAATGGTCAAATACTAAGACTGCAGGGCTGAATTTATATTCTTAGGAGTGTAAGTATGAGTGCTCACCTGATAGATCAATGTTGAAGCCAGTGTGGACACCAGAGAGGTAAGACATAGTCCAAGACATGTGCACAGTGACCAGTGGCTCTTCTCCTCACCAGGCCAGCATGTGCTGTCTCTGGTCTGACCTGAGAGTGGCACTCACATTGTGGGGAACTCTGAAGTCTTTACTTACATGAAATTTGCTAGAGCCAAAACAATACTTGGTACATTTAAAATCTGTTGGTTTGGGCACCTGGACATGCCAACTAGAGCTAAGTTCTTTCTGGTGCACTGTCAGATAAAGAGCATTAAAATTAGTTAGGAAAATCTAGAATAATTTAATTCTCATTTCTACCGGTCCACATTTTGATATATAGTATGGGTTACATAAAATACAGCCACTGAATATATGTCTATAAGCACAAACACACATATACATCACATTTATTGATGGATATATTCTCACATATATCTCAAATTATAGATTGACAAAGATTTCCTAACATTTAAAAGTTTCTAGACTTGTCATATATATCTTTTTTCCTCCATGAGCAGTAGGTTAGGGATGTATCACAGACATCTGCAAACACAAAATTAATCATACAGATTATTTACTGGATTGTGAACTAAATTCAAGCTTCAATAAAATAATGCAGAAAATATATGTATGAATTGAGTATAAACAATGCATTATTCCTTTTCTAAGATCCTTTTACTCAGGGGCTGGCTCTCTGGCATAGTAGGCTAAGCCTATGTCTGTGGGGTAGGCATCCCATATGGGCACCGGTTCAAGTCCTGGCTGCTACACTTCCAATCCAGCTCTCTGATGTGGCCTGGGAAAGCAGTAGAAGATGGCCCAAGTCCTGGGCCACTGCACCCATGTTGAGAACTGGAGGAAGCCCCTGGCTCCGGACTTTGGATCAACTCAGCTCCAGCCATTGCAACCATTTGGGGAGTGAACCAGCAGATGGAAGATCTCTTTCTCTTGCTGAGTGTCTGTAACTCTACCTCTCAAATAAATAAATAAAATCAATTTTTTTTAAAAAAAAGATCCTTTTACTCATTAAGTGAAAAAACAGAACTTAAATTCCTTATCCTGCTGAAAAAAAAATGCAAACAGAATCTAATCACTTATATACTTGTTTTCAGGTAACTTCCAACTGTTTAAAAGTTGTGGTGCATTCTGTAACACCATCTGTATTTCAGAGGGCCTTCCTTGGCGTGGTGGTGATCTTGGCATGGAAGAGATGGGTTGCTGGGAAGCGTGATGCTGGCTCTTCTGACTTTCAGGAGCTGTTTCTTATCCACTGCCTGGCTGGGTAGTCTTCTGGCCTCTGAGCCTGAGACCTATTGCAGGCCAATTCTTTTGGCTTGATGCCAATCCTGCAGCATCGTGGGGCTCAGCAGGTTCCACTTTCTCTCCAGCCAGGGTTGGGACCCCTTGAAAAAGTCTGGCCATGAATTTCATTTAGTCTTGAGGGAGGTTATCAGCTCTGAAAGCTCCCGGCACACAGCCATCGGCTCCTCTAGTCAGGCTTCCCACTGCTTCCGACCCCATTTAGAAATGGGCCAACTGGTGAACTAGGAATGTGAAAACCCAGGGTTAGCCTGGATGCAAAGACCAGGCTGAAGCAAGTAAACCAACAGGTCTGTGCCCCGCCTGGAGAGCAGGATGTCTGAAACAGGATCTCTTGGGCGTTGCATGAGGATAGGGGTAAAGTGGGGGTTGCAGAAGCACTGACAACTTTGTTCTGGGCATTTCGTACACTCACCCATGGTGCCAAAATCCTGCAATGGGGAAATCAGGAGATAAACAAATTACCACGTAACATTTCTTTCCATATAAAACTCAAAAATTGAAGTGAATGGACCAAAGGGGCATCTTAAACTTGAGATCTTTCTTAGGAGAAATCTATACACATAGGTCTTTTGGGCTTGATTATTTAAATACTCAGAACAGACTAATGGAGCTCAGAACATTTTCTTCCATGACAGCCACCTGCATCATGGTATACCAGGCAGTGTTGGAGAGAGCCCTGAGCCAAAGGACTTCGCATTAACAACATCCCTCCTTGCACTTCAGAAGAGCTAACTGGAGGCCTAGGAAAGACCCCAACACATTATATTTTAGGTACTCTATCAGTTACCCCAGATTAGGGAAAACATACAGTATCTGTCATTTTGGGACTGCTTTATTTTGCTAAGTATAATGGTTTTCAGTTGTATCCACTTTGCTGCAAATGAAAGTATTTATTTTTAAAGATGCATAGCACTCTTTTAGGTCCTGTATTGTAGCCTTGTGGGTAACGTTGCCACCTGTGACGTCAGCATCCCATTTGGGCATTGGTTAGTGTCCTGTCTGCTCCCCTTCCAATGCAGCTCCCTGCCAATGGCTTGGAGAAAGCAGTGGAAGATGATCCAAGTGTTTGGGCCCTTGCCACCAACATGGCAGATCACGATAAAGCTCCAGGTTTCTGACTTGGCCCGGCCCATGCTGTCTATTGTGGCCATCTGGGGAGTGGCTGACCCAGCAGATGGATGATCTCTCTCTTGTCTCCCCTTCTTTCTCTGTAACTCTGACTTTCAAATTAAATACATCTTTTTAAAAAGAGTACGTATTTCATATTAATTTCAAAAGTAAATATTTATTGTGTAACTGTGTATGAATGTAGGATCACGTGATAACCTGTAGGACACATTGCACTGCCACAACAATGTTTCAAAAAGCCCATTATCAGATTAACTAAATTATTAGAGTGACCTGGGAAGGCAAGTTATCACTGTGATAACCTTATCTCCGTGAAAAGCATCACCACTCTCCCAAATATAAAACACTTTGTGTTATTATTAATGCCACAAGGCCACTTCCAGAAAAGTCAGAAAATGCTTCCAGTATATTCTTAATCATTTTTTCGCCCAGTGTGTTCTTTGTGTAGGGGAAGTTGTAGCTTTTGTACAGGTTGTTCTCAACATATTCAATGTTATCAAGAATGAAATTCACATCAGGAGACTAGAAAGCAAGGGTTGTGCACATCCAGGGAGGAAGCCCTTGGGAGCTCAGCAAAGTCTGTGCCCAGACTCCAGCTCTGCTGGGGGAACTGCTGTCGGCAGAAGCTGAAAGGACTTTCAGCTGTTTGCGGCATATAGAAGCCTTTTTCTGTGCAATGCTCTGTGGTCAGGGTGCAATGGTAAGAGATTTTTCCCCCTTCTTGTGAGGATACAGCAAGACTACTATAGATCCAAGGATACAAGACAATGTCTGGACATTGCAGGTCTGCACCAGCAGGGGATGGAGCAGTGCTGGTGCTTGAGAGAACATGAGATCCCTGTGCTCTCCTAGGGCAGGAATGGGGAGGGGAGCCAGACCTACGCTGACTGATTATTTTGTGAACAGAATCACTTGTGACCAGGAGCTGTGGGAACAACTCTCATAGACCAGCGATGGGAGGTGGTGTGTTACCTGGTTTGGAAAACAGAAGAGATTTCTTACGAAAATGTTCACAGTAAATACTCTAATAATGCAATCTGAGGAGAGAAGAAATTTGTTTTTTCATTTGATTTTGTTTTTGCTAACTTGTCCAAAGGGGTCTACAAACAAGCTGTGCATGGATTTCAAAATTATTTGCACCAAAATAAATTTATCTTTTCATTCTATTTTTCCCTACAAACCTTTAAAGTATTTCCATATTGTCTTTACAAAGTGGTATGGGTGTAGTCTGTTATTTAGAATTTATATCAGCTCTGTGATTTTTTCTGGAAGAATGTTCCCATAGAAATCATCACCAAAGCTAGAGAGCTCATTGCCACCACTTGTCTGCAGTTTCTGAGTTCTCTCTTCTCTCCTCCACACAGGTTGCTTGGGAAAACTCACCTGCTGAGGGCCCCTGATGTTTAACTTTCCCTTATGAAACATCTGGGCTTCCTGAACTCCAGAGAACTGGGAGGAGAAAGGTGAGAAGAGTTGGAAGCAAGCGAGGAGGCAGGCTAGGAAGTTTTAAACCTTGAATTTTTCCCTTTGCTCCTGACAGTGACAACTCAGGGTAAATGTCAAGTATCACAGTGTGGGGATGAGTTGTGAGTTCATTTTCTGGTCTTAAACAGGAAGGAGTGGTAGAGACAGTTACAGCAGAAAGCAGAGGAGAAAGACGAAATGAGATCAAGCTGTCCCGACCTGTGGAGGCAGTCAAAGTACCTGTAATGTGGTGAGGTCCCAGCAGCTCCTTATGTCTTAGCTCCTGAGTCTGGTCCTTACCCCAATTCTCTTCATGCCCATATGATTTTTGATTATTTTGTGTCATTTATTTGGGAGGCAGAAATATAGGGGGAGAGAAAGAGAACGAAAGAGAAAGAGAAAAAGAAGAAAGGTGATACAAGAGAGGAGAGGAGAGAGAGAAGCGAGAGAAAGAGGGAGAGAGAAAATCCTATCCATTGGTGCACTGCTCAAATGCCCACAAAAACCCTTACTAGGACCTGCCAAAACCAAGAGCTGGGACCTGGAGCTCAATAGCCTTCTCCTGCGTTGGTGACAGGGACCCAGGTACTTGCTGCCTTTTCAGGGTGCACCTTACCAGGAACATGAGCCGGGAGTAGACGTGGTGCTTGGACCCAGGCACTTCATTATGGAATGCCTATGTCCCAAGATGCATTTTAACCTTTGTGTCAAAGGCTAACTCCAGTACTGATTGTTTCAAAGATTTAGAAATTTTAAGATTTTTTTTAAAAAATATTTATTTTGTTTGAAAGAGTTAGAGAGAGAGAGAGAATCTTCTGTTTCTTGGTTCTTGCCACAGAAGTCCACAATGGCCAGGGCTGGGCCTGGCTGAATCCAGGAGCCAGGAGTTTCCTCTGGGTCTCCAACATGATTCAGTGGCCAAAGCACTTGTGTCACCCTTTGCTGCTTCCCAGGTGCATTAGCAGGGAGCTGGATTGGAAGTGGAGTAGCTGGGACTCGGACTGGTGCCCACAGATGATGCCTGAGTTGCAGACGACAGCTTAATCTGCTACACCAGGCCCCAGGTTTTAACTTTTATATTAATCCTTCAAGATAATGTCTGTAGAGAACTTTCAGTACTACCTTTTCCTCTTTGTTCACTGAGGGCATTTTTATGATTGAGATACATTATGATTTGATTTAAACAGTTAAAAAAAATAACCCATGGACATAGCTAGCAATGTATCACACCATTTCCACGAAGACATACATTCTAAACTCCAATCAAATAACAAATATACAACTGTGTCCCAGGACCTATAAAAATGTTATTTTACAAGACAAAAGGAACTTTGAAGATGTGATTTGGGTTAAGAAAAATGAGATGGGGAGGATTATCCTGTATTATATGAGTGGCCCAATTTAATCACAAACCAAAAATCTTTTCTGAGCTTAACAATAGATTGTTATCAGAGGGAGCTGTGACATTGGAAGTGTCATTGAAAAGATACAATGTTCCTGTTTATAGACAGAGAAAAGGACAATTAGTCAAGGAATGTGGGAAGACACTGCAAACTAGAAAAGATAATGAAAACACTTCCCCAAGGCATCCCACCTGCACCTGCTCTTAGTCCAGTGAGATGAGCGCTTGACTTGCAATGTATAGAGCTATAATAGAGTAAATCTGTGTTAAGTCACCAAGTTTGCGATGATCTGCCCCAGTGGTGCTAGAAAATCAACACAGCAGCCATGTTATAGAACATACCCAATTACCAATCTGGAGATTATTTGCTTTACTTGTTTTTTTTTTTTTTTTTTTGAGGTTTAGAAATGCAATGTTTCCGCCAGGCGCTGAGGCTCACTATGCTAATCCTCCACCTGTGGCGCCAGCACTCCAGGTTCTAGCCCCAGTTGGGGCGCTGCATTCTGTCCCGGTTGCTCCTCTTCCAGTCCAGCTCTCTGCTGTGGCCCAGGAAGGCAGTGGAGGATGGCCCAGGTCCTTGGGCACTGCACCCACATGGGAGACCAGGAGGAAGCACCTGGCTCCTGGCTTCGGATCGGCACAGCTCTGGCAGTAGCGGCATTTTGGGGGGTGAACCAACGGAAAGAAGACCTTTCTCTCTGTCTCTCTCTCACTGTCTAACTCTGCCTGTCAAAAAAAAAAAAAAAAAGAAATGCAATGTTTCTTTTCACCATAAGTACAGTGCTAAGAGTTTAATATCTGTTCTCCCCTTTAGTTATCACCTACACCGTTTCAGGTAGTGACTAGTGCAGCCCTTCCAGATGAAGATCTTGACGTTTTAACCAGGGTGATGGCTTCTTCAAGATTCTATGGCTGGTAAGTGAAGGAACTGTTTTGAGTTGTGTTTGCCCTACTGCATCTGGAACTGCATCTGGTTGCAGATGTCCTGTATCTTTAAGTCCTAGTCTCCTCCCGTCTCCCAGTCTCCCACCCTCAGCTTAAAGTTCCTTTGCTCTGCTTTTGTGGCTATACATCAACTCCTACTAAAATCAGCTCAATGAATTGAGAGAAGACATCACAGGGTCCCAGATGCTTTAGGAGGTCATTTATCTCCTCTGTACACAGTCTTTTTTTTTTTTTTTGAGACTGTATATAATTTTTATATTTTTTATTGTTTAACTTTTATTTAATAAACATAAATTTCCAAAGTACAACTTTTGAATTATAGCAGCTTTTCCCTCCATAACCTCCCTCCCACTGACAACCACCCCGTCGCCCACTCTCTTTCTCATCCCATTCTTCATCATGATTCATTTTCAATTATCTCCGGCCTCATCTTGAGGAGTCTCGTTTCCAGGAACCCCAAACCCCCAGTCAAAACGATTCGCCGTTTATCTGCGTGTAGACCCAGGACTGACTGGAGCCCATTTTATCATCATCAAAATTCCTGACAGAACACGATTTTGCCAACCAGTTGAAGGAGGGCATGACCACTATGGTAGACCAGAAACCTGGACATGAGATGAACACGCCCATCTAAATCCCAGGTTCAATCTGTAAGAACATTGACCCCTAATCCCTTGCAAAGACCAGTAATTAAGTGCTAGTTGCCCCTCTTCTGGCTCTGCACTTTGCTATAAATACCTGTCTTCTTCCACCACCCCAAGGTCAGTGATACACTTTATGTCAAGAATCTGGACCCCATTTAGCAGTTCTATAGCAATTCCTCCAATAAGTTTTAGGGTTGTTCTGTAACACAACTCCATATAAAACTTTCAAAAATGAAACTGTTTAGGGGTGCTATTTGCACTTTATTTACATTTATTACATAAATCAAACTAAGCATAAATAACTAACAAGTGCACCTTTTGTATAAATGTTTGCCAAAACATTACCTTATCAAACCAATTTGATATATTCAGTTCCAAGTTTTAGACATATTATAATATGATCAGTGTGCCTATTAAGGGGAATATCTTAGACACAAATAAATAAATCTTGTAAGATTGTTCTAGGCTCATCTCTCAGGAGAGTCGCTTCAATTCTCATCCTTCCCATAATTCACACAGGACTGGGGGAGTTGACGCCTCACCTTGGAATTTCGTGCCCACTGCTTTCAAGAGAACATTTAGAAGTCAGGACCCTCAGCTAATGACTGGCTAACATTGGGTGCCTAAGAGGGAGTCAGGAATCACAATTAAAATGATAATAAAGTAGTGACAGTAATTGCAGTGGAAATATTTCTGATCCTTGTCCAAGGCAGCATGAAGGTATCATGGGAAGGATATTAATGCAAAGTCTTGTGATGTATAACTCTGAAAGACTGAAATAGGAGACCCTTGTTAGTACTTATAAGAGCACTGTACTTCCAAACTCACAGGAGAAAGAAAAATTGAGTCATTATCATTTTATAAATTAGTCATTTTGAGAACTACCTAGCTCTTTGATTGCCCTCTTTATAATAGAATCTTTTTCTACTACCTAATAAATCTTTATTTCAAGGCAAAACAATGTTCAGCTTGAGACTTCTCCTGTCAAGAAAAGAATATTCCATCAATGCAACAGGTCCCAAGGTTGTTTCAATTGAATCTGAAGAGAATATGGTTTAACCCAACGGAGTACATATGATGTCTTTATTTGTCTGAAGTTGATTAAGGTAGACCAGTTGGTGCCTGTGGATTGCTGTGTAGGAGCTAGAGGGTGAGCAGCACAGGCCGGATGCTGTGTTTTGTCCCATGAGCTAATCCCCACTGATAAGATTAGGGACTGGGGAGTGAATAAGGTATAAAAAAAGATAAAATAGTTTGTCATAAATGTAAAAGATTTTTTCCTCCTTTGGGGTTTAATTACAGTTTGCTTAATAAATTCCTTCAAGATATTACACTTGGAAATTTATACTCTAATGAATCTTATCAGGGTAGTTGTCAAAGAATAAACATGAGAAAGTGTCTGGAGGAAAGTGAAGCATTATGATTAACACAATACACTCGAATAAAGATGTATCTCTAAGGTCTGGGATTTATTGTTCTTTTAATTTTGAAAAATAGCTCTTATTGTTGGAGGTATTTCAAGAATTTTGCAAAGCGTGTTATGGAAATAGACATAGAATATGGGAATTAAAGCACTTGAAGAAAACCAAATAGGTATAAAGAAATAATTTTTTTACCTAACCATTCTTACTTGAATTTTATGCAACGTGGACTTTTTTTTTTCTAGAAATAATTCCTGGTGACTGTTGACTGCTTGTACTCCTCATTTTGGGGGTGCATGTGTATTTGGTTCTGTCAAGCTCCACATGATCAATATCCTTATTTGATTCATTGATTCATCATCGTATCCCTCCAGTGTGCTGATCTGCAATGGTAGACACAGCTGGCATAGAAAGCAACTACTTCTTGTAATAGTGAAAGAGTGGTGAAAGGCTGGGACAGTATGCCCCCATGGCCCCATAGCCAATATGAGCCTATCTGTGGGATAAAAAAAGTTTCTTAATAAAAAGGTCAATCTTATTAGGAAGTATTTTAAACAGCTCGGAGAGCACCTATGTGAAAAGAAACCATGTTGTTACTGTGTTGAAGCCTCTGTGTATTGAGTTTGCAATATGACCTGCTCCGTGGCAGTATTTTCATTTACACTTCTCATTCATTTCTAATGTCTACTGACATTGTTCTCTGCATTGTGTCTACCAGAATGGATTGAGGCCATCCAGAATAAGACAGATATTAGAACCAGCAGAAAGCGATTGCAGGTGGCATCTGGCAGGAGTCATTTTCTCTTAAGGCTTTGACATGTCATTCCTGGCAAATCAGTTCTATTAGCTATCTAAAGTCACCAGATGTACCATAGGAGATTATGCCAATAAATCTTTTACATATATATATATATATATATATATTTAGTATTGCTGATTCATTGCAGTTCATACAAGCTCAACCATGTTTGTCTGGAAATGAATTCCAATTTAAGCTTCCCATATGCTTCCTCTGAATAAATGTTTCTGAAATTTGTTCTTGTGTGATATAACCCCATAACAGAGATAAATTCTTCTAACTGATATTGGAATATTGATACGCTATTCCATCTGTTTCAGTTTAGATTTTTCAGTTGATTATTATCTTGGTGAATTCAATAAATATTGAAATACACTTTTAGTAATTATTTTTTTCTAAGATCTAGCAGTCATTCATCTCAAAGGTGTGAAATGATTGCCTGATTTTCCAAATTATGTAACAGTTGAGTGAATGTTTGGCCACATAGAATTGTTTGATGATAGATGCGAGCATCCTGGGCTCAGGCTGTGAGGCAGGCTGCATCTGTCCTCATGGTTCACCTCTCTTCCCTTCCAGAGGAATAGTAATTTACCTCATTGGTCAACAAGTAGCTTAATATTTAGTGTTATGTCTACTTTCGGCATCTGCTTACGTTTTACATATCATTCTAGGTTCAGTTTATGTTTGATTCTTGAAAATTCCTACTAATTTCTGGTAATCATTAATCAGTAACCATGCTTACTGCACCATTTGAGCCAGAAACAGCTATTTCACTTAGATTCTTTCTTCCTTAGAGCAGCTAAAATTCTGCTTAGGCCTCAAGAACCAGATCAAGCATTTCCTCTGACACATATCATCATCTTTGCATTTGCCACACTCTTTTACTATTCTCTATTGTTTATTTTGCTTTCATCTTTTCTTTGCTGAGCTACCTTGACCTTTGCTTCTCAATATAAAATATGAGAGAGGAAAATAAAATAATTCATGTAAAACACTGAAATGTATTAACATATTGATATGTTTTAAACATTTGCTTATGTTCTTCATTCAACCATGCAGTTTTCAATGATTTTATGAATATTTATTAATGGTATTACTGTCCTCATTTCTTCGTTTGGTGCCACAGAGGAGAGACCATTGTATTAAATAGATTATTTGCCTTAAAGGAATTTATTTCTATTTAGGAAGACAAAAGTTACATGCCTGAAAAACATCAACGCTACGCTATATAGAACCTGAGATAAATGTCAAACTGAGTGATACAGCTAATTAATAAAGTGGGATTTGGGGAAATGAAGAATTGTCTGAAACGGCAAAAACAATAAACTCAGATTATGTGATTGGCTTAGAGTTTTCCTCTATGTAGACATCTTCAGTGCCAAACAATTGAAGGCCTTTAGAGATCTAAAGTCAATGTTTATTTCCTTTCAATCCTTACATCAACTCTTTTGTACAGAATTCTTAGCTACTTACCTTTGTCTGAAAATTCTTCTTATTTTTTTAATTTTCCCATTGAACTTGAAAATATATTCTCCCATGAAGAATTACAGCATTAGACCTCATAAAACATCCCTGTTGGACCAGATTGTCACTGTCACTGTTTATCCCTCAATTTGATCAACACATGAAATATAATACTCAAAAAACAGTGGGTCCACTTGCTGAAAGCTGTCTCATTGGCAGTGAAGTAATAGTTTTTAAGCCTGACTTGCTCTTTCAAGGAAAGTCAGGAAAAATACCCAAGCACTATCACTGTTACCTGCTCAAATGCTTTGTTACTTAAAAAGATCAGTTCTCACTCTCATATTGTTTACTCGTGAATTGCTGATACATGAATGAACTGGTAGATGATGGTTTTATGATGTCAGAGAAACTTAGCTTCTGTATAGCTTCTGTATAACCAAACCAGACAGTATTAGCTTCTTTTTTATAATTTTGTCAAATGTTTTGTAATTCAGTGTTGAATCAATTATAAATAACCAGTCAAGTATCAGTCTGCTTTCTTCTGATGTGCATGGGAGGTGTGCCAAGGATAAGGCTGATGAAATGTAACCTTAGACAAGCTCCATCTGTCACACTTAGGCAATACACACAGCCAGATCTTAGTGGTCGAAGTAATAGATGCAAGCTCCTGTGCCGAGAAGATCACACTGATTAAAACAGATTCTTAGGGGGAGCTGTGGTAAGTGTAAATTTAAACCAGGTAACACTTCCAAACAGGTTTCTGCATTCAGAGACAATGCCATGTAGAAAAGCAAAACAGATACAAGTCAGTTTATTTCAATATGCATAATTTTGATTTGAATGCTAATGAAATATTTTGGTGGTAATGCTGCCTCCCCCCCCCCTTTTAAAGAAGATAATACTTAATATAAAACTGAATAACAAGATTCTCTACAATATTAGGGCTCTAAAATATTAGGTATCTTTAAGCTGGGCCGTGAGTTCATGGCTCAGTCAAGCTTCACAGACACGTTTCCAAAACATGATCAGCAGTGGATGAATGCGTTTTCTCCAGGACCAAATAGAGCATACTATCCCACTCTATTTTTTCATGCCAGTCTCAATAGCTACATTAAAAACCATTAATGCTGGTGGGACCCCTGGGGTGAAGCAGAAAAACTCTAACACAACTAAAAATCATTGAATGATGGCAGACTTCTTCCAGAAAAAGTTTCCATTAAGTTTAGGAATTAAGTGAATAGCTTAAAGTTAGATTTTTGTATTTTGCTTTACTCTTTATTTCTAGTTATTGAACCAGCTTATAGACTAGCTACCTTGGCAGTTTATAGAAGTAAAATCAGAAGCAATTTTGAGAGCATTGAAGATTTGCAAAGGTGGTTAAGTCCAAAGTAGGTGTGAATGATTTTGGAGTTACAAAATTAATCTTGATTACGGTATGTGTATAATTGGTTTCTGGGGTGGCTGTTGATTTTAGCCTACCTTTTCCACTTTACTACAACTTTGGTGTGTAAGAATATAAGTGTCTGTTTTATTCAATGTTCATAGTTCATTTTCATAATTATCAGGCAACATTTACTGAAGATGAACTGAATATTTGCTTTGCCTTGATTCCAAGAGAGGATTTTGCTGCGTACAAAGAAAGAATTCTTTCTTCTGGAATGGACTGCTTTCTAATAAATTGAATAGCAGTTATACAAAATGCTAACCCAGTTATAGAAATGCAATAAATTTTCATAAGCAGATATTTAGATGGGAAAATAATAATTTGTTAACCATCAAGTGAGAAGCTGAATTAGAAGATTTCTAACCTCTCTGTTGCTTCATTCTCTTTGATCATTGGACTATCATGTAGCACATACTTAACCCACCTTCCAACACAACTTATAATTTAGAAACTCTTGAATGTATTTTTTAAAAAAGTATTTATCTATTTATTTGAAAATCTGAGAGGGGGAGAGAGAGAGAGAAAGAGAGTGAGAGAGAGTGAAAGAGGTATGTTCCATCTGCTGATTCGTTCCCCAAATGGCCACGACAGCCAGGACTGGGTGGGCCAGGCCAAAGCCAGGATTCTGGAGCTTACTCCTGTTCTTCCATGTGGGTGGCAGGAGCCAAAGCACTTGGACCATCTTCCACAATTATTCCAGGTGCATTAGCAAGTAGCTGGATCAGAAGTAGAACAGGCAGTACACAGTCCTGAGCCCACATGGGACAGATGCTTTGTCACAGTGCTGTCTTATCCCCCCGAGCCACACGCCAGCCCCTAGAGTGTGCATTAGCTAGTTTCTCAAATTCAGCATTACTGATGTTCAGGACCAGATAATTCTTTGAGGTGAGGCTGCTGTGGGTATCCCGCTAATTTCCCTAATTTAGGTTTCCCTAATACCACTGAAAGTAGCAATTCATCCCCTTTCAGTGGTAATTAGGGAAACACCAGTTCAAACAACAATCAAACCCTAGTTATATCCCACAACATTTGGTTAAGATGAAAAACTTAGGTGGTATCTAGTGCTAAAAAGCTATGATGCTATCTACCAAAATCGAAGATATTCATACCATTTGACCTAACAATTTTTCTCAATTTACACATAAAAGAAATGAGTTGTAGAGTTTCTCCAAAATACAGGTACAAGAATGATGATGGAGTATCTTCAAACCCAAAGTGTCTCAAAAGAGAGGACTTCAAAAACATTGAAGAAAGTTGGAATTTGAAGTATGGGTTTATTTTGGACCCCAAATTATGTAATCCATGTGCATGTTTTTTAATAGTAGACATTTCAATATATTTTGAAAAAAATTGCACTGCATTTTTTATACACCAAGGTACAATATACTTTGAATTCTATTTTTCCATGAAGTTTAAGTACCCTCATTTTACGGTGCAATGGTTAAATAAAATAAAATTTATTTTTATATTAGAGTATCATTTGGTCATGGAAATGAATTAAAATAGATGCACAGCAATGTGGATTAATATTCTATGTTCTTTTTTTTTATTTTATTTTTTGACAGGCAGAGTGGACAGTGAGAGAGAGAGAGACAGAGAGAAAGGTCTTCCTTTGCCATTGGTTCACCCTCCAATGGCCGCTGCGGCCAGCACATCGCGCTGATCCGAAGCCAGGAGCCAGGTGCTTCTCCTGGTCTCCCATGTGAGTGCAAGGCCCAAGCACTTGGGCCATCCTCCACTGCACTCCCGGGCCATAGCAGAGAGCTGGCCTGGAAGAGGGGCAACCGGGACAGAATCCGGTGCCCCGATCGGGACTAGAACCCGGTGTGCTGGCGCCACAGGCTGAGGATTAGCCTATTGAGCCACGGCGCCGGCATGGATTAGTATTCAAACATAACTTCGAGCAAAATAAGATAGACCACAAAGAATATAAACTTTATGAGCCCATTCATTTAAAGTTCTAACTAGGAAAAAAAGCATATTATTTACGTATATACCACTCAAAAATAAATGTACATGGATAAAGTCAATTTAATTCTGAGAAAGAGGAAGAATATTGTCACTAGGAAGGGCATTTGAAGAGCTTTAGAGGGACTAGTGATGTTTCTTATCTCAGACTGAGAACAAAGTATTCACATTGCAGTAAATAACATTTATAATTTATCTACTTGTATATTTATATTTTACCATTCCATTTATATATAATGATTCACAAAAATATAAAAATTGCTTATCTTATTTGTACTAAATACAGTGAAACTGACACACTTGTAAGATATTTTTGGAATCTTTAAAACATCTGCATGTTGGGTGCTGTGGTACAGAAGATTAACGGCTGCTTGGGACGTCTGTATTCCATATCAGAGAGTCTGGGATGCAGGAGCACCTTCAGCCATTTAGTTTCTTGTCAATTCAAACCATAGGAGGAATGATGGTTGATGTACTTGGGCTCCTGCCACCCAACTGGGAGACTCAGATGGACTTTCTGGCTCCTGAAGTTGGTCTGGCCCAGTCCTGATTGTTCCAGACCAGGAATGTGGTTGCTTGTAGACTGAACCAGTGCATGGAGGATCTCTCTCTCTCTCTCTCTCTCTCTCTCTGTCTCTCTGTCTCTCTTTCTCTTTCAAATAAATAAAATAGTAAAAAAAATTCTGCAAGTAGTACACGAGGCTAGAAATGAAGAATTTAGCTGGTAGGCTTATCTGAAATTTTGAATGTTTTAAGTAGTAGATTTTTACAGAGATTGTGAAAAAGGGGTTTTCTCATGAAAACAGAGAATAAGAGTCAGTATCTCACAACAAAGTACAAATCTATATCCTCTAAAAGGAGTCTGGGATCTTCTCAACATACATCTGGTATTCCTGAAATATTTTCTATTCCCCCACATTATCATTAGAATTGCCCCAAATGACAAAAATAAAAGTTGAAGGAAGAAGTCAGTTATTGATATTTCTTATTATTTTTTCACCACTATCATCTCATTTTCTAATGCACCCAGATTTCTCATCAAATATTCTGATTTTCCATTTTGCTTTATCCCCAGCCATCAGCGGACATCATCCTCATCTTCCATTAGTCAAATCTCGAAATCCAATCCTATATCTCTATGGGCTTTCTGTATTTTTTCCCATTCCAGTGGAAGAACTAACCCTGTTCTTATGAACTTCAAATTTGACATTTTTAAAGTAAGATACAATATTTTTCCTTTTTAAAAAATTTTAAGTTATGCAACTTTCATGGTTCAGAAACATAGTGATATCTTCCACCTTACCTTCCCTCCTGTCCAAGCTCCAGTATTCTTCCTCCCCCTTCTTCCATTCCCACTCTTAATTTTTACAAAGATCTATTTATAGTTTACTTAATGATGTAAAGTTAACTCTTTTATTAAGTAAAATAGTTCAACAAATAGTATGAAGAAGGAAACACTGTTCCTCGACAGAAGAGACTTTTTTTGCAGCTTTCCAATTTTAATGCTTTTCTCCATAAGTCAACAGTTTCTCTCTCTCTTTTCTTTTTTTCTTTTAAATTTTTTATTATTTGTATGTATCTCACAAATACAATATAGGATCGTAGTAATTCTTCCCACCATCCCTCTCCTCCCTCTCAACCTTCCTCCTCCCTCCTCTCATGTTTGATCCAAGAAAGAAAAGGAAATAAAAAGAAAGAAAGAAATGAAAGAATGGAATAAAAAATTAAGAGAACAGTTCCTCAACAGTCTAAACAAGGGCTGTTCTTTTTTATTGCTTCTTGATGGTGTTTTTTTTCCCCTTCTTTTCTTTTCCTTCACCCTTTTTTTTTTTTTTTTTGCTTTTTGAAACTTAATTGTCTTTAAAGAAGATCCAAAGGATGATACACCCCTTGTGAGCTCTTAGACATGACTATAACTTATGAGACATAATAATATCCTCCTTTTAATATACTAAAAGGAAGTGAATCTTGAGAATAAGTTTTACTATTAAGTCTCATGATACAGCTTTTTATGGAGAGAGGTCCTGCATGGGAAGTTAGTGCAGTGACTCTTGTTTTTAGTTAAGAAATAACACTCTTATATATGACATCAGTGATCACTCAATGCTCTTGACATGAGCTTCTTTGGCTATGGAAGCCTTTTGGATCCAGTAGCCCAACAAGGCCATAGGCAAAGTGGAAGTTCTCTCATCCATTCAGAAAAAAGTACCTCTTTCTTTGGTGGCCACTTCTTTCCACTGGGGTCTCACCCATGGGAGTCCTATATGTAGGATACTTTTGCCCAGAGTATCTTGGCTTTCCATGCCTGAAATGCTCCCCCTGGGCTTTCCAGTCAGACTGGAATGCCTTAAAGGATGATTCTGAGGTTGGAGTGCTACTTAAAGTGATTGTCATTCTATAAGTCTGCTGTATGGACTGCTTCCCATGTTGGAGCCTTCACTCCTTTTTCATTCTATCTATTCTTATTTCCAAACACTTAGTCCTATTAATATGAACACTTTAGCTCTTGATGGTATCTATATGGTAACTTTACTTCTTGTTCCTATCCATTTGGTCTTTGTAATACTTAAGCTGCTATTTTTATCAGCCAGCTCAAGGGATTTTGGGGTCTTATGGCTAATTTTCAGGTTGTATCCCTAGAAGCAAGTCCATATGAATGTATGTAGGACTATACTGCTTTGCAGGTGCATACTTCTTACATTTCACAATTTCAAATTTATGATCTTGGTGATTCTTCCCGCTGTGCCTGCCCTCCCACCATCTCACCCATCCCCCTCCCTCTTCCCTTTCTTATCCTCACTCCTATTCTTTATTAAGATCTATTTTTAATTAACTTTATTCATATATGATTCACTCTATGTTAAATATATTATTCAATGAATCATATGAAAGACAAAAAGATAAGGAAATATTATAAAGGAAAAGAAGGAAAAGAAAAACAAAGATATAGAATAATAAGCTGTTCCTCAACAGTCAACATAAGGACTGATCATAATCATTGTTTCTCAAAGTGTCAATTTCATTTCTACATGTTGTCTTTTAGGTACTCTATTAGTTATCATATGTTGGGAAGAACATATAGAATTTGTCCCTGTGGGACCTGGTTATTTCACTAAGTATGATCTTCTCCAGTTTCATCCATTTTGTTGTGAATGACTAGACATCATTTTATTTTTTACTTCTGTGTAGTATGCCATGGTGTGTACATATCCCATGCTTTCTTTATCTAGTCTTCAGTTGATGGGCATTTGGGTTGATTCTGTGTCTTTGCTATTGTGAATTGAGCTATGATAAACATGGAAGCACAGATAGCTCTTTCATATGCTGACTTCATTTCCCTTGGGTAGATTCCTAGGAGTGGGATGGCTGGGACATGTGGAAGGTCTATAATCAGACCTCTGAGGTATCTCCACACTGTCTTTGATAATGGCTTTACCAGTTTACATTCCCACGAACAGTGGGTTAGGGTGCCCTTTTCCCCACATCCTTGCCAGCATTTGTTGTTTGTTGTTTGTTGATTTCTGTAGGAGGGCCATTCTAACGGGGGGTGGGGTGAAACCTCATTGTGGTTTTGATCTGCATTTCTCTGATAGCTAGTGATTCTGAGCATTTTTTTTCATGTGTCTGTTGGCCATTTGGATTTCCTCTTTAGAACAAAATATCTGTTTAAGTCTTTTACCCATTTCTTAACTGGATTGTTTTGCTGTTTTTGAGTTTCTTAATCTCTTTCTATATTCTGGTTTTTAAACCTTTAACAGTTGTACAGTTTGCAAATATTTTCTCCCTTTTTGTTATTTTTCTCTTCACTTTGCTGATTGTTTACTTTGCAGTGTAAAAGATTTTCAATTTGATGTAAGCCCATTTGTTGATTTTGGCTTTGATTTCGTTTGCCTCTGGGGTCTTTTCCAAGAATGCAATGTTCTGTGACAATGTCTTGTAGGGTTTCCCCAATCTTCTTTAATAATTTGTTGCTATTGAGTCATAGACTCATTAGTCCATTTTGAATGGATGTTGGTGAAATGTGTCAGGTAAAGGTTTTTTTCATGCTTTTGCATGTGGCAATCCAGTTTTTCCAGCACCATTTGTGGAAGAGACTGTCCTTGCTCCAAGGGTTGATTTTAACTCCTTTGTCAAAGATAAGTTGGTTGTAGATGCTTGGATTGATTGATTTCATGTTTTTCTTTTTTTTTTTTTTTTTTTTTTTTTTAACTTTTATTTAATGAATATAAATTTCCAGTGTACAGCTTATGGATTACAATGGCTTCCCCCTCCCATAACTTCCCTCCCACCCGCAATCCTCCCCTCTCCCATTCCCTCTCCCCTTCCATTCACATCAAGATTCATTTTCAATTCTCTTTATATACAGAAGATCAATTTAGTATATATTTTAAGTAAAGATTTCAACAGTTTGCACCCACATAGAAACACAAAGTGAAACATACTGTTTGAGTACTAGTTATAGCATTAAATCACAATGTACAGCACATTAAGGACAGAGATCCCACATGAGGAGCAAGTGCACAGTGACTACTGTTGTTGAACCAACAAATTGACACTCTAGTTTATGGCGCCAGTAACCACCCTAGGCTGTCGTCATGAGTTGCCAAGGCTATGGAGGCCTTCCAAGTTCGCCGACTCTGTTCATATTTAGACAAGGTCATAAAAGACAGGGTGAGGATAGTAACCAATATCCTAAGAGTGGCATTAACCAGGTCTGAACAATTATACAGCATTAAGTGGGGAAGAGGACCATCAGTACACACAGGTTGGGAGTAGAGCCATTGGTGGTAGAGTAGAGGTTATGATTATGAAGGAATGAGGGCAAGTGTGCTAGACAGGGTCTAGAACAAAGGACAGAGTTACTATTAGAGTAGCTAAGAAAGGTGCTGGCTAAGCGGCGCCGGCACACTGGGTTCTAGTCCCGGTAGGGGCACCGGATTCTGTCCCGGATGCCCCTCTTCCAGGCCAGCTCTCTGCTGTGGCCAGGGAGTGCAGTGGAGGATGGCCCAAGTGCTTGGGCCCTGCACCCCATGGGAGACCAGGAGAAGCACCTGGCTCCTGCCATCGGATCAGTGCGATGCGCCGGCCCTAGCGCACCAGCCGCGGCAGCCATTGGAGGGTGAACCAACGGCAAAGGAAGACCTTTCTCTCTGTCTCCCTCTCTCACTGTCCACTCTGCCTGTCAAAAAAACAAAAAGAAAAAAAAAGAAAAAAAAAAGAAATAGAATAGAGTATATGAGATTTTCTAAAAAAATTCTCAAGACTGAAAGATTTGAAGCCTGGCTTTTATTTATTACAGTCCATGAATCAAAATTGTTAGCAAAATTATTCCATGTCTCAGTGACACAAGCTGATGATGGCATTTGGATATATCATGCATTATAATAAATGTGAAATATAGTATAATTTCCAATACAACTATAAACACCTGTAATAGTTTGCTTACTATAGAATCGTGGGAGTATGTCCTACTAACAAGAGCAGTATGTTAAATTAAATTCATTTTCCATTGCATTTATCCTTCTGTGAAGTCATAATATTAAAAAAAATCAATTAATAGGCATAGTATTGGGAATGAATCAAATTTTATTATTTTTATATTACTTTGATATTTATTCAGTCACTAGTTAATCTTCACACATACATTAACATGCCTCCTGCTGTAGTCAGGCTGAAATTATTCCATTACTAGGTCTGATCCTCTGACACCTAACACTTCCTGTTATACTTACACGTTCTCTCTTCTGCCGCTCCTCAGTTCTCTTTCCCCAGGAAGCTCTTTGAGGATGTGCTAAGCATATTCACCATTTGCCATTGTGTGTATCACTAGCTTCCTTTGCTAGGAAAGTTTGTTGTGCTGTTCTTTTATGGAATGTTCCGTAGCTGTCGTTTAGGTCAAGACAACTTAAAATGTTGCTCAATTTCTCCATTTCTGTGTTAATCTTTATTCTAGTTGTTCTTTTAATCATTTAATGTGTTCAAGCTTCCCATTATTATTGTTGAATTGTATAATTCTTTCTTCAATTTTTTCAGTTTCACTTAAATCTTGTGTATTTTGGGGCTCTATTGTTAGATTCATATGTTTGTAATTGTATGTTTTCCTGTGCTTTAATCCATAATTATAAAATACCCTTTTTCCCCCCTAGTAATAATTTTTAAGGTTCAGTTTATATTACATTATTATAGCCAACTCAGCTCCCTTTTGAATATTGTTTGCATGTTATACAATTTTCTAGCCTTTTACTTTGAAGCTATTTGTGTTCTTGAAATTAAGTATGTACTTTGCATAGTTGGAAAATTTTCTCTTTCATTTGAGCCTGGAATCTTCTTCAGGAAACCCCATATTAATCCATAAAATGTACAATACACTTGAAATAATTTAACTTATATAAAGTGTGTTCCTCAATTATGGTGAAGTTAAATCAGAAATTAACAAAGAGAGGAAAACTGAGAGATAAGGATCTATTTGGGAATTAAGTGATCCAATCCAAAATAGATCATATAATAAATTCTAAAAAAATAAGAAATATTTTGAGATTAAAAAATATAAGCCACAACATATATTATTATAATACACATTTAATTACCAATGCAAATGAAATTAAGAAAGTCCATTTACAAGACCAGTAAAAGTAATGAAATATTTTGAAATAAGTTTAACAATGTATACATTGAAGCTAAAAAACTATAGAAAGAAATAAAGGAAATCTAAATAAATGGAAAGAAATATTTTGTTCATAGATTAGAATTCTTAATATTTTTAATAAAGTAATATGCTCCTAATTGATCTAAAGATTTATTGCAGTCACTGTTAGAATCTCAACTGGCTTCCTTGTAAAAACTGACAAATTGCTTTTTTTTTTTTTTTTTTTTTTGGACAGGCAGAGTTAGACAGAGAGAGAGACAGAGAGAAAGGTCTTCCTTTTTCCGTTGGTTCACCCTCCAAGTGATCTGAAGCCAGGAGCCAGGTGCTTCCTTCTGGTCTCCCATGTGGGTGCCGGGCCCAAGGACCTGGGCCATCCTGCACTGCCTTCCTGGGCCACAGCAGAGAGCTGGACTGGAAGAGGAGCAACTGGGACAGAATCCGGCGCCCCGACCGGGACTAGAACCCGGGGTGCTGGCGCCACAGGCGGAGGATTAGCCTAGTGAGCCACAGCGCTGGCCCAACAAATTGCTTAAAACACTAGTATGGAATACAAAAGTACCTAGGAAGTTCAAAACATCTTTTAATAAAAGAATAAAGTTAGAGAATTTATGCTTTGTGGTTTAAAAACTTGTTGCTATGGTGTATAAATTAAGGGTGTTTTGGTACTGGAATAAGGGTAGAAATATAAGCCAATGGAACAGACTTGAGAGTAGAAATAAACCCATGTGTGTATGGTACGACAATTGGATAGCCACACACAAAAGAATATTGTAGCTTTATCTTAAACCATATACAAAAATCAAAATTGGTAAAATGCCTATATAAAAGATTTAAAATTAAAAAGTTAGGGGCCGGCATTGTGATGCAAAAGGTTAAGCCCTGCCTGCGATGCCAAAACCCCTTGTGAGCCCAGTTCAAGTTCTTGCTGCTCTACTCTGGTTCTAACTCCCTGCTAATGTGCCTGGAAACTATCTGGGCCCCTCTCACCCCCAGGGGATACCCGGGCAGAGATGAGAGTTTTACCTAATTTCTAAGTGACTAATATGTTGATCATCTTTTCATATACTTTGAGTATATTTGTACATCTGCTCATTTCTTCATTTTTATTAGGCTGCCTCTTTATAACTGAGTAAGAATTATTTGTATATATTCTGGATGCAAGTCCCTCATGAGTTACATAACTAGAAACCATTTTCTTCTATTAGCTTCGTTGTCTTCTATGTTTCCTGATATATTTTATTTTTTCTTTTTTTAAGATTTATTTTATGTATTTGAAATACAGAGTGACTTAGAAAGGGACAGGAGAGGACTTCCAGATATATACTCAAAAAAAGATATGTTTTCACTCAAAACATAAACATGAATGTTCATAGCAGCATTATTCATAATAATGAAAAACTTAAACAACACAATTATTTCTCTGTTGATTAATGGATACATATAATCATATAATATAATACCACTCAGCAATAAAAGGGACTGAAGTATTAGTTCACACTGCAATGTAAAATGTTAAAAAGTATATGTTAAGTGATTAAGTCAATCATAAAAGCTATGTATTATATGGTTTATATAAAGTGCCTGAAAAAGGCAAATTTATTGGCATACTACAAAGGTCAGTGAATGCCAGGGGATGATGGGATATGACTGTTAATGGGTGAGGGACTTTTTTAGGGAACAATGACAATATCCCAAAATTATTTAGTGGTAATTGTTGCATAATCCTGGTAATATATGAAGCCATTGAATTTTACATTTAAAGTGGTGACTTACTGTATGTGTATTGTATCTCAGTGACTCTGCCATTGCAATGCAGTTTGCAAGAGCATCTGTGCTATGGGGGATGGAAGCAGTTATCCTGGCACGTGATGGGGATGCCCTTCTGACTGCCCCTTCCCTCTCAGGGTCACATTCTCACAGAGACCTCATCACACCTCAGCCTTTTCCCTCTCTGCTAGGATCTGGATACATGTTTGGGTGCTGAAGATCCCCCAGAGGCTCATATGTTAAAGTTTTGGTCCTTAAAGTCTTTATGTTAATGGTAGTACTTAGATATTAAATCCAGTGGTGGTGTTTGAAGGTGAGATCTTTGGGGAGTGTTTGGATGGGATTAGGTTGTTAACAATAGAATCGCTGTGATCAAGTGGTGGTGGTTTCATTAGAGAACAGGATATTCAGACACATGCATGCTCCCTGCTTCTTCCCATGTGATGCCTTGTGAACATCAGAGACTCTGGTCTCACCAGAGGATAAGTCAATGGATTCTGCCCATCATGGGCTGTGTACTCCAGGACCTTTATCCTTCAAATTAGTTACCCATATTTCAATATTTCATTTTGGTGGTGAAAAGCAGAGTAATACTCTCCGTTAAAAGAGCATTCTAACAACAAAGTGTCAAAGTTGCTTATGCTAGACTATTTTAAGCGAGGTTGCAATAGAAACCGACCCACAATTCCCAGTGGTTCAAAACCTGGCCAAATCAAGTCACCTTCTTCTTTCTGTGAAGAATATTTTACCAGCACTCTGTCACACCCATTTGTTTTCATATCGTTTCTGACTGCTTTTACATTAAGGCGGATGGATGAATTGAGTGGAAAGTGAGCTTTGGATGCAAGAAGAGTCAATGAAATAAAAATAGAAAGGAGTGAGAAATAATCAAATGAGGTGTTTTCATCGAAAGCATGCATTTTGTGATTTCAGAAAGTACTACATCTTATTCTGCTCATTGAATAAGCATCCAAGAGCCTTGTATTACAATTTAAATCTCTCCAGAGAAAGTTTCATGATCCTTCTTCTGCAACAAACCACATTTATGAGTTCCTTCCTCAGAGTTCCTGTGTGTGGGAATGACTCCCTGGGGCAGTGGAGCTCCCCAGCATGGCTCCAGCTTGCGCTCCTGGATCGATGTGCTCCCCTGCGTTTGTCAGGAAGGATCGTGGTCCTCTGCTCCTACAAGGTTCTGCTTGTGTGTGACATCCTTCAGATTCATACACGTATCATCGCCAAAGTAAGTCACCACCAGTGCCAACTGCTCTTCTAGTCACTCCCCCATTGTCCACTTCGTTACCTGCAGCAACTGGTTTGAGTGTTTTCATATCAGTGGGTACAAAGTCAGTCAACCTTATACGGACTCCTTTGGTTTATGTGAGTGTAAGAAACTTTTATGTTCACTGGTCCCTCTGAAATTTCATTATTTTTTGTTTTGCAATAAACTGACAACAGATAAATGACAGGAAGAAGAACTTGCACATTTTATTATAAGCCTAGGGCATTCGATTACAAAGTGTAAAGTGGGACAAAATGGCAAATTTTTATGTAGAAGCCAAAGGGATCCAGGCTTGCTAGGGCTTCAGTGAGGAAGCGAGGAGTGTGTAAGATTGGCAAGTGCGCAGCACAGCAAGCCAGGATGGATTGTCTGTTATGCGGATGAAGTCTCCCAGGAAAGCATCTGCTATAATCTCTGGATGCCCCAGAAGTCAGACCCCCAACATCTTTATCCTATGGATAGATCCTAGGGAGTAGGGATATCAGATAGAAAAATCTGCCTGCATCCACTGGTACTTCACCAATACAGATAGTTGCAGATTTCTTTCTTCTAAAGGAGAGCAGTGCCATTCCTATGTCTGCAGAAATCTGCACTTTCTCTGAATAATGAACTCAAAATATGGAAAAGACATGTATTTTGGTTGGGTATTTTGCATTGCCACTTAGCTTCATGAACATCAAGCTATTAAAATAATTCTAAGTAGGGATATACAATCATAACACTACAGCTGATGACATATGTTCTACATATGAAAAATTGGAAATCATGTATGACTACATGTTAAGAAAGCATATATACAGAAAGTTTAAAGAATGACTAGTATTTTGAAAAGTTATTTATTTTACAAAATAAATCACTAGTAGCTCTTCTTTTTAATTGGTGGACTCCTTACTACATTTTTAATTACTAGAGGGCTTCCAAATATTCATAAAAATTTGGATTAATAGATACATTAATTTTGGGGCAAAAATCCTGAAATCCATGTATATGAGGATTCTTCAAAAAATTCATGAAAAATACAAAAAGTTCATGGGCAACACCTATTACGAAAATGCTTTGCATGCATTTCAATTTTTGCAAGATAAACTCATATTTTAATTCCATTTTCCTATAAATCTTTGGAAGTATCATTATATTATATTGCCAAAAATTTGATTTACAGGATTGTATGGAAAGAAAACTGCATTTTCCTAACGGGGAAACTCAACTTTCATTGTTATAATATAGAAATATGAAAAAAATCCATTTTAAATGTAGTCAAGAGCAAACGTATAAAGGGAGAGAAGTAGGAAGGATTGTTTCAATGCTATTCTTTAAGTTAGTGTTCTGTAAACGCAAAGTCAGGCTTTGGGACCAAATAATTTATAGACCCTGCATTTACTTATTCTGAGTAAATGTTAGCAGAGACATGTCATGAATGTACCAAATTATTTCAGCACATCTTTGGTCTCTGTGTTGTCAATCTATGTGCAATCAAAAACTCATTTTAAAGAAGCTTTAAGATAATAATGCCTTTTGAAACTATTAAATCTATGAAAAGGATTAGGAATTGAAAACAAATGTGCTACAAATCATGTTTGTGTTTTCCTCAAGCTTTATGAAACTACAGAGTACCATGTTTCAATGTTCTGATATTGAATCTGAAAGCCAGTCAAACATAAGGAAACCAAAAAAGACACACTGGGAAACTTTAGATTCCTTCAGAATTTGCCTGTGAGATATCTTGAGTGCTTTCGCATGCTAATATCTGGAAATGTCCCTGATAAATGCTAACTATGCGATTAAAATGGTTGCTAATGACGCTGTTGTTTTGGTAAATCTCACACCTGTTCAGTGAGCAGAGTCAATAATGTCCTTCAGCAAGGACTAGATGCATGCCCTCCAAGAAAATGCCTCCTTGGTTCCTTCTTTTTTTTTTTTTTTTTTTTGACAGGCAGAGTTAGACAGTGAAAGAGACAGAAAGAAAGGTCTTCCTTCCGTTAGTTCACCCCCAAATGGCCACCATGGCTGGCGCGCCGCACTGATCTGAAGCCAGGAGCCAGGTGCTTCCTCTTGGTCTCCCATGTGGGTGTAGGGCCCAAGCACTTGGGCCATCCTCTACTGCACTCCCGGGCCATAGCAGAGAGCTGGACTGGAAGAGGAGCAACCAGGACAGGACCGGTGCCCCAACTGGGACTAGAACCCAGTGTTAGGAAACTGGCGCGGTTTTAACCAGGTGGCCGCATGGCCCAGCTACCTGAGCCAGGCTCCACCCCCATCCTAATGGGATTCGCTGCTCCTGCTTCCCTGCCTGCCCTCAGGCAAAGTTTTAAAAGGGCCTGTTCCTGAACACGTGCTCTCTCTCAGTTCTTCTCTCTTGGCTCTTTGCCCTTCTCTCCTGCGCTCTCTTGGCCTCTCTTGGCTTCTCTCCTCCTCTCGTCTCTCTCCTCCCTCCTCTGTGTCTCTCTCTCTTACAGGCTCCTTCTCTTTTTCCTTCGCTGCCCCTTCACTCCGGTCTGTAGGGTGTTCCCCCAATAAACCCTTTCCCTTACTCCTGTCTCCGGTGTGTTTTGCAATGGCTAACATTAATATATAACACCTGGGGTACCGGTGCCGCAGGCGGAAGATTCGCCTAGTGAGAGCAGTGCCGGCCTTACTTCCTTCTTATTGTTTCCTCTCTTCTCTCCATGTCTGTTGCTGGATTTTCTTCCCCTATCATCACTGTGGTATCTCCACTCTTTCTTTTGTTCTCACTTGTAGCACGAGGACACTTACTATTACTCTTGAGTAAATAAGATTCCATTGAACTCATTCTTCCTATGGGAGGAATGATTGCTGGAGAAACACTTCACTCTGTGGGGATTTGCTACCTTTTACTTTGTAAATTTTTGTCAGTCATCTGTTGCCTTCTGGACACCATGGATGCAACCAGCCTTCAAGGCTCAAATGTTTCCTGAGCCTCAGGAACTGACCTCTACAAGAAGGCTCCTCCCACTAATAGCTTCTGCCTTAGTTCAAAGGACTAATATCCATTCACTTTGGAGTTAGAAGTCATCACTGTCACTACAAAGTAAGTGTGTAGGAAGTGAGTCCCGACTGCTGCCCAGAACACATGTTCCTGAAATGTGGGAACAGAATTTGCTTCATTTGCTCTCTGTATCTGTCTCTCCTCTCCCTCTCTCTCTCTCCCTGTCTTTCACTTACTTGGCTTGGCAATATTAGTGCATAAAGATAATTGAAAATGTATCTTGATGAAGAATGGGATGGGAGAGGGAGTGGGAAATGTGATGGATGTGGTTGGGAGGGAATTTATAGGGGGAAAAGCCACTATAATTCAAACGTTGTACTTTGGAAATTTATATTTATTAAATAAAAGTTGAAAGAAAAGCACACAAAAAAGAAATTAAATCCTGGAGCCTCTTTTTTTGTTGTTCTTTGGTTCATATCCCAGTTGAACCAGCCATCAGCCTTGTGACCTTGCACATGTCAACAACCTGCTATGTATATCCATCATAGTTCTACAAAATGGTAGTAATACTAGTACTCACCTTATATAGTGCAATGAGAATTAAAAGGACTAATATGATAAACATGTTTTTGCAGACAGACTAATTAAGTCACCACAAACACAGAAATCCAAATATATTATGGATTAAAGATATCTTCTAGGCTACTTTAAACTCAAATATATACAATGACTTTTATTGAAAGCAGTGACATTGTTAGGTAGGAAATTAGAAATTAGCTTATGTGTGTAAGAGAGACCTAAGGTGATGGAACAAGGACATGAGCCTCAGCCATTCCAGGTTCCTGTTACCCCTGCCTTCTTTCAAGAGACCAGCTCAGTCTCACACCCTGTATTTTTCCCCATCCCACCCCACCCTACCCCCTGCATTCTTCCCCAGGTTTGGAAGCCATGGGACAAACCTGAAGAACCAGTATGGGGAAGTTCATCTCTGCCTATTGTCCCCACCCTACCCCAGGCCCACCTAAGATAAAAAAAAAGAGCCCAAGCCTGTTGAGGTCTTGGCACCTCTGCCAAGTGTTCTTTCTGTCTGTGTACACTCTGGCAGTTGGTCAACATCTGCGAGTTTACTTTCTCTGAATAAGTTTGGTCTCGCTGCGAGTTCGTATTCTGTCTCCTCTCTGTTCTGTGCCTGTTTTCCTTACGTTTGGTGCCTGTGTGAGGAGGCACCAAGCTGTACTTGTTTCCTTACGTAAGGAAAACAAGGCACCTTGGAAAGCGAAAGAATGCAGCAGCCTTTAGTGGTCTCCGAGGCACACCTTGGAAGCTGCCCAGTATTTCACAGTACAACTTCCTGCCCATATCCTAACTTACAGGTGGTCCCAGCTGTAAAGGAGAAGCTCCCCAGGAGAAACCTCTCTGCTCAGCACCAAATGGATTGCCTAGCCTGATAACACCAGGCAATAAAACTTTCACAGCCTTCCCCCAATGGACACCCTGGGGGAAATCTCCTTTGCTGGAAGCCAGCTGGGCTACACATTCTGATAGCATGGGAGTAGTAAAACCTTGGGAGAAATTTTACCTAATTCACACTCAGCAAATCCTTTGTCCATGAGAAGAGGGAAGAGGGAAGGAGAAACAGGAAGAACTCATTCCCTTATAAGCCCCAATCTGAATACAGACTGCACACCCAACTCACAGCTCTTTCTTGAGCCGCCCACCTGGCCTATCAGGTGTATTCTCTCCTTTTAACCATGTAACCTTGCTTTCACCATTCTGAATGACTGGGCGCTCTCTCTCTCTGATTCCATCTGGAGAGGTGCCCATGCGTTCTGATACATGCCCTACCCCATTAAACCTTGCTACCTCATTTACCACTCCTTTCCATTTCACATCTGAATCTTTCACAAAGACAAGAACCTATTCCACTCACCCACTAACATCATGAACTAAAATTTATTTATTAGCATATTTAAAAAAATAGTTTGATAATTGGAGAAAGTTGAGGTTAACTAGGACTCATAAAAGTCATCATCCTGCAGCCAAACCAAAGTAACTTCTCCCTTTTTTTTTTTGACAGGCAGAGTGGACAGTGAGAGAGAGAGACAGAGAGAAAGGTCTTCCTTTTCCATTGGTTCATCCCCCAATGGCCGCTGCAGCTGGCGAACTGCGGCCGGTGCACTGCGCCGATTTGAAGCCAGGAGCCAGGTGCTTCTCCTGGTCTCCCATGCGGGTGCAGGGCCCAAGCACTTGAGCCATCCTCCACTGCACTCCTGGGCCACAGCAGAGAGCTGGCCTGGAAGAGGAGAAACCGGGACAGAATCCAGTGCCCAACCGGGACTAGAACCTGCCGTGCTGGCGCCACAGGCGGAGGATTAGCCTATTGAGCCACAGCGCCCGCCAACTTCTCCCTTTCATACCAAAATAACTTTAGTCAAGGTCTCCATTCTGATCACTCTAGCAAGTTCATACTTCCCTGTTTCTTTCCTTCTAACACATTTTTGTGACTTCTCAGGAAAAGACGGTGGCAGCTTTTCATTGATACTCACTCTCCTTGTCCAAATACTTCCCTTCACCTTCTGCAGGTCACTTCTTGCCATCACGTCTGAAACTTCTGCCCTATCTCCAACCGCTCTCTGAATGTGGACACCGGCCAATCTCTTACTTGTTCAGTGCAGAACTAAAAACAAGCTTTAATGAACTCTACTGAGTTCATTAAATGAAGGCAAAAGGAAGCTGTCAATTATCACTGACCCTGAAGTCCTTAGTTCATGAGTCTGTAAGAGGTGCCTTCTACTGGTCTGTCTTTTTGTAGATATCAACTTGTCATCATTGTATAAGTGTCAAACAATCTTCCCCTCAAAATAAATGTCTGCTCATACACTCACCTGGGATTCCAGATCAGATGTATTTTGATGCAAAAAAAAAAAAAAAAACCCTTTCTCTATGCCAATATGAAGCCAGATTTTAACTGACTCCAGATGACTGGCAATGAAAACATATAATCTAAAAAATTAACATGCAGGGAACTGAGCTCTTTAATATCTTACCTGACAACAGTATATTTGCAGATGCGTTATACTTACCATCCAGGCAAATTTCTTAAATGATTTTAAAGGCAAAGCAGTGTTTTTACCATCAGATGGAAACTGATAGAAATTTATTTTAGAAAGCTTTTATTTAATAAATACAAATTTCCAAAGTACAGCTTTTGGATTATAGTGGCTTTTCCCCCCCTAACCGCCCTCCCATACCCACTTCCATCCCATCTCCTACTCTCTCTCCCATCTCATTCTTCATTAAGATTCATTTTTAATTATCTTTATATACAGAAGATCAACTCTATGTAAGGAAAGATTTCAACAGTTTGCACCCACATAGACACAAAAAATGTAAGACTGTTTGAAGAACTAGTTTTTCCACTAATTCTCATAGTAAAACTCATTAAGGACAGTGATCATACATGGGGAGCAAGTGCACCATGACTCTTGTTCATTTAACAATTGACACTCTTATTTATGATGTCAGTGATCACCCAAGGCTCTTGCCATGAGCTGTCAAGGCTGTGGAAGCCTGTTCAATCCACAAACTCCATCAGTATTTAGACAGGGCCATAAGCAAAGTGGAAGTTCTCTCCTCCCTTCAGAAAAAGGTACCTCTTTCTTTGATGGGCCCTTCTTTCCACTGGGATCTCACTCACAGAGATCTTTCATTTAGGTCATTTTTTTGCCACAATGTCTTGGCTTTCCATGCCTGAATGCTCTCATGGGCTTTTTAGCCAGATCTGAATGCCATAAGGGCTGATTCTGAGGCCAGAATGCTGTTTAGGACATTTGTCATTCTATGAGTCTGCTGTGTGGCCTGTTTCCCATGTTGGATCATACTCTGTTGTTTTTAATTCTATTGTTATTAGCAGACACTTGGTCTTATTTATGTGATCCTTTTGACATTTATTCCTGTCTTTATGATCAGCTATGCACTTAAAATGATCATTTTAACTAGAAAGATGGCATTAGTACCTGACAACTTAATGGGATTTGGAGTCCCAGGGCAAGTTTTTAGCTTTACCCTTAGGTGTAAGTCCATGGGGAGGTGCCTCGACTGCACATCTTCTCCTTCTCTTATTCCCACTCTTATTTTTTATAAGGATCAATTTTCAATTGGATTTAAATACGTAAAAACAATTCTGTGTTAAGTAAAGTGTTCAACCAATTATATTAGGTAGAAAAAGAAAATGGTGAAAAGAATAAAATGATAAGCTGGTCCTCAACAGTCAGGACAAAAGCAGATCAAGTTAACGATTCTCAATGTGTCAGTTTCACTTCTACAGGTTTCCTTTCAGGGGCTCAGTTATTTGTCACAGATCAGGGAGAACACATGATATTTGTCCCTTTGGGACTGGCTTATTTCACTCAGTATGGTGTTTTCCAGATTTCTCCATTTTATTGCAAACGACAGGATTTCATGTTGTTTTACCACTGTATAGTATTCCATGGAGTACGTATCTCATAATTACTTTATCCAGTCTCTGTTGATGAGCATTTCGGTTGATTCCATGACTTAGCTATTGTAAATTGAGCTGCAATAAATATGGAGGTGCAGATAGCTCTTTTATTTGCCGGTTTAATTTTCCTTGGTAAATTCCGAGGAATGAAATGGCTGGGTCATATGGTAGGAGTATATTCAGATATCTGAGGTTTCTCCAAAATGTCTTCCATAGTGGCTTTAATAACTTGCATTCCCACCAGCAGTGGATCAGTGTGCCTTTTTCCCCCACATCCTCGCCAGCGTTTGTTGTTTGTTGATTTAAGTATGATAACCATTCTAACCAGGGTGGATAAAGCCTCATTGTTGTTTTCATTTGCATTTCCCTAATGATTAATGATACTGAACATTTTTTCATGTGTCTGTTGGCCATTTGGATTTCCTCCTTTGAAAAATGTCTGTTTAAGTCCTTGGCCAATCTGTTAAGTGGGTTGTTTGTTTTGTTGTTGTGGAATTTCTTGACCTCTTTGAAGATTCTGGTTATTAATCTGTTATCAGTTGCATAGATCGCAAATAATTTCTCCCATTCTGTCAGTTACCCCTTCACTTTCCTGACTGTTCTTTTGCAGTACAGAAGCTTCTCAATTTGATGTAATCCCAATTGTTAATTCTGGCTTTGACTTCCTGTGCCTCTGGGGTCTTTGCCAAGAAGTCTTTGCCTGTGTCAATATCCTGCAGGGTTTCTTGGATGTTTTCTTATAATTTGATGGTGTTGGGTCGTAAATTTAGATCTTTTTTTTATAAAGATTTTATTTATTTATTTTAGTGGTAGAGTTACAGACAGTGAGAGGGAGAGACAGAGAGCAAGGTCTTCCATCCATTGGTTCACTTCCCAATTGACCACAATGGCCAGAGCTGCACCAATCTGAAGGAACCAGGAGCTTCTTCCAGGTCTACCACATGGCTACTGGAGCCCCAGAACTTCGGCCATCTTCTACTGCTTTTCCAAGGCACAGCAGAGAGCTGGATCAGAAGAGGAACAGCTGGGACTAGAACCGGCGCCCATATGGGATGCCAGTGCCACAGGCGGAAGATTAACCTACTGCATCATGGCACCAGCCCCGTAGTTTTAGATCTTTAATCCATGTTAGTGGATTTTTGTGTGAGGTATAAGGTAGGGGTCTTGTTTCATCCTTCTGCATGTATCCAGTTTTCCCAGCACCATTTCTTAGATAGACTCTTCTTGCTCCAGGAAGTGGTTTTAGTTCCTTGATAAAATATAAGTTGGTTGTAGATGTTTGGATTCATTTCTGGTGTTTCTATACTCTTCCATTGGTCTACCCATCTGTTTTTGTACCAGTACCAGGCTGTTTGATTATAATTGCCCTGTAGTATGTCTTGAAATCTGGTATTATGATACTTCTAGTTATGTTTTTATTGTATAAAGTTACTTTAGCTATTTGAAGTCTCCTGTGCCTCAATATTAATTTCAGCATCATTTTTTTTTCTAGATCTGAGAATAATGTCTTTGGTATTTTGATAGGTATTTCAATGATTCTTTAAAATGCTTTTGGAATAATGGACATTTTAATGATATTGATTCTTCCAATCCATGAACATGATATATTTTTCCATTGTTTTGTATCTTCTTCTATTTCTTTAATGTTTGGTGATTCTCATCTTAGAGATCTTTGACATCTTTGGTTAAAATTATTCCGAGGTATTTGATTTTATTTTTGTAGCTATTGTGAATGGGATTGATCTTAGAAGTACTTTCTCAGCCATGGCATTGTCTGTGTATAGAAAGGCTGTTGATTTTCGTGTATTGATTTTATATCCTGCTATTTTACCAAACTCTTCTATGAGTTCCAATAGTCTCTTAGTGGAGTCTTTTGTGTCCCATATATATAGAATCATATCATCTGCAATTAGGGAGACTTTGACTTCATCTTTACTGATTTGAACCCCTTTGATTTCTTTTTCTTGCCTCATTGCTCTGGCTATAATTTCCAGGACTCTACTGAATAGCAATGCTGAGAGTGGGCATCCCTGTCTGGTACTGGATCTCAGTGGGAATGCTTCCTACTTTTCCCCATTCAATATAATGCTGGCTGTGGTTTTGTCTTAAAATGCCTTGATTGTGTTGAAGAATGTTCCTTCTATACCCAATTTGCTTAGATTTTTCATCATGAAAGGGTGTTGTATTTTAACAAATCTTGTCTCTGCATCTATTGAGATAATCATATGGTTTTTGTTCAGCAGTTTGTTAATGTTGTGTATCACATTGATAGATCTGCAGACATTGAACCATCCCTGCATACCAGGGATAAATCCCAGTTGGTCTGGGTGGATGATCTTTCTGATGTATTGTTGCACTCTATTGGCTAGAATTTTGTTGAGGATTTTTGCATCGATGTTCATCAGGGAAACTGGTCTGTAATTCTCCTTCTCTGTTGCATCATTTTTAGGTTTAGGAATTAAGGTGATGCTGGCTTCGTAGGAAGAATTTGGAAAGATTCCTTTTCTTTCCATTGTTTTGAATAACTTGAGAAAAACTGGATTTTGTTCTTCTTTAAATATGTGGTAGAATTCAGCAGTGAAACCATCTGATCATGGGCTGATATTGTTGGGAGGACCTTTATTACTGATGGTTTTCTATGACTTCATGGTTCAGTTTAGGTAGGTTGTATGTGTTTAGGAATCTCCATTTCTGCTAGGTTTCCCAGTTTGTTGGCATATCTCTTTGTAGTAATTTCTGATGATTTTTTTAAATTTCTGTGGTATCTGTTTTTACATTCCCTTTTTCATCTCTAATTTTATTGATTTGGGTTTATCTCTCTTTTTTTTAGTTGGGCCAATGGTGTGTCAATTTTGTTTATTTAAAAAAAACAGCTCTTTGTTTTGCTGATCTTTTGTTACGTTCTTCTCTAATTTTAGTTATTTCTTTTCTCCTATTAGTTTGGGGTTTTGTTTGCAGCAGTTTTTCTAGATCCTTGAGATATATTGATAACTCATTTATTTGGTGCCTTTTCAATTTCTTTATGTAGGCACCTGTTGCTATAACCTTCCCTCTTAACACTGCTTTTGCTGTATCCCATAAGTTTTGATTTGTTGTTTTGTCATTTTCATTGTGATTGCTTTTTTTAAATTTCTTCTATGACCCACTGTTCATTCAGGAGCTTGTTGTTCAGTCTCCATATGTCTGCATATGCTCTAGAGATTCTTGAGTTGCTGATCTCCAGCTCCATTCCATTGTGGTCTGAGAAGATGCATGATATGATTTCGATTTTTTTTTTTAATTTTCTGAAACTTGCTTTATAGCCTAGTATGTGGTCAATCCTAGAGAAAGTTTCATGCACTGCTGAGAAGAATGTGTATTCTGCAACTGTGTGATGAAAAGTTCTGTAGATATCTTTTAGGTCTATTTGGTCTACAGTGTCAATTAAATCTACTGTTTTCTTGTTTTTTCTCTGGTTGATCTGTACATTACTGAAAGTGGAGTATTGAAGTCCCCAAATACTATTGTATTAGCATCTAAGTCTCCCTTTATGTCCCTCAACATTTCTTTAAATAGACAGGTGCCCTGTCATTAGGTGTATATAATTTATTATAGTTACATCTTGAATCTATCCCTTAATCATTATTTAGTGCCCTTCTTTGTGTCCTTTAATAGTTTTTGTGTTAAAGTCTAATTAAAGCTACACCATCTCTTTTTTGGTTTTCGTTGGTAGTGAATATCTTTTCCCATTCTTTCACTTTCAGTCTGCATGCATCTTTGTTGGTGAGATGTGTTTCATGTAGGCAGCAAATAGTTGGGTTTTGTTTTTTAATCCATTCAGCCAGTCTGTGTCTTTTAACTGGGGAGTTGAGGTCATTTACATTCAAGATGACTTTTGATAAGTAATGACTTTGCTCTGACATTTTCCAAAAAATATTCCTAATTTATACTTTGAACTTCCTTTGATCTTTTATTGAGATTTTCTCCCTTTACCTTCTTTCATATTGATCCATTTTGCTGTTTTCCTGTGTGCAACATACCCTTAAGCAACTTTTGTAGTGCTGGACAGGTGGTTACAAATTCTTTCAATTTCTGTTTGTTATGGAAGGTCTTTATTTCACCTACATTCACAAATGAGAGCTTTGCAGGGTATAGTATTCTGGGATGACAGCTGTTTTCTCTTAAGACTTGCACTGTATCTCACTATTCTCTCGTAGCCTTTAGGGTTTTTAATGAGAAGTTAGCTGTGAGTCTAATTGGAGATCCTCTGAAAGTAATCTGGTGTTTCTCTCATGCACATTTTAGTACTTCCCTTTTGTGTTTCACTGTGGTGAGTTTGATTATAATGTGTCCTGGTGAAAATCTTTTCTGGTCATGTCTATTGGGAGTTCTGTGTGCTTCCTGTACTTGGATGTCCCTTTCTTTCTCCAAACCTGGGAAGTTTTCTGCTAAAAGGGCCTTCTAATCCTTTCCGTCTTTTCATGCCTTCAGGAAGTCCTAGAAGCCATATGCTGATTTTTTTAATAGTATCCTGCAGATTCCCAACAGTGAATTTTAGTTTTCTAATTTCTTCTTCTTGTCATTGGTTTGACTATAAACTTTTCTGGAGACCTTCCATCTGCTGGTTCACTCTCCAATTGGCCGCGACTGTCTGAGCTGTACTGATTTGAAGCCAAGAGCCAGGAGCTTCTTCTGGATCTGTCACACGGGTACAGGGGCCCAAGGACCTGGGCCATCTTCTGCTGCTCTCCCAGACCATAGCAGAGAGCTGGATCAGAAATGGAGCAGCCAGAACTCGAACCAGCATCCACGTGGGATGCCATCACTGCAGGCAGTGGCTTCACTCACTTCGCCACAGCACTGGCCCCAATAAACAGAAATTTTAAAAAAGAAAAATTAAGAGAAAAGAGCCTGGTATGAAAAGAAGAAGTAAAGGCACTTGGAGCCCATGTTCCATGATGTCAGGCACAAGTCCTCCACCAGCTCATTGTGCAGAAGAAACACAGTTATTATGTATGCAGGTCTGTGTGTCTATTTGTTTTTATTTACACCCTCTTCATATGTATTTTTTCCAAACATTTTTTTTTGGCTTGTGGACCATCCTGTAGCTTGGGTTCCCTTGTGATATTGCTACTTCCCAGGTAGCTCTCAGAGGATGTGCTAATTACCTAATTACCCCACCTTCTCTCATCTCCCCCCACCCAAGTCAGGAGGCAGGATAGTCTTCATTCCTTCATTCTGCTTTCTGCCATAATAGCTAGGTAGCTATTAGCCTATGTGTGTAAGAGAGGCAGAAGAAAACAAGAATTTTTAAAGAAATGCAGCAGCAAGCCCTAAAGGCAGACCAGGAACCACACCTGAAGTAACTGGCCTTGTTCTCTAACCTTGTCCCATGGGTTTCAGCAATCTTCCTGGGGACAGCTCAGGGAATTCCCCTTGCCCTGCACCCAGGAGGATACTAGGTCTGATGGCACTGTGCACATAAGATTCTAGGAGGATTCTGGGGAACTCTACATCCAGAAATCCCCTACCCATAATTTCCCAGGAGAGGAACTAGGGGAGAAGAAATGGGGACCCACACTCTTGTCCACAAAAGTTCCAGTCTGAATGCAGACTATGTTTTGTCAGCCCCTGCCTGAGGTGCCCACCTGGCCTTTCAGATGTACTAACGTCGTTATTTCTCTTTATGAAACTGCGGCATTGCTTGCACCACTATCTGTCTTATGTCTGCGAGAACACAAGAAGCCCTGAGCACCTGATCTCCGCTTCTATTTCCACTATCAACAGAGCCCTTCTCTTTCTCCACCCTTTCACCTGCTTCTTCCCTGGGGGAGGAAATGTGCGCTCTCTCCGAATCACCAGTAGCAACTGGTCCTTCCATCTTTTTCTTCCAATGACCCAGGGTGCATGCAGGACTAATGTGCTGTGGTGTTCACCTCCAGTCCAGTTACTTTGCTTGAGAAAGAGCCTCAGCTGAACATATTCAGTGCTGCCTGTAGTTCATTGAGCCCATCTAGTTCTAGACTTTAATTTTTGGAAGCTCAGTGTTGTACACTTTGGCCATGTTCTCTAGCAACAACTGGACCCAGACACCCTTTATTCTTGGTAATGTCATTAACAAGCTATGTGGGCCTTAATCCGCTCATATGTTGTGTGAAGAAAACAATTATACTTTACGCATAGCATTGCCATACAGCGTAAATGATTTAAGTGAAAATTCGAAACTTGCTTCAGTGTGTTTGGCATATAGAGACTGCTAGCTGATATAAAAAACCAGTACGATCTCTGAGCTTCCTATTCCACAGTCTCCTTCCTTCTATTTCAGAGGCTCGGTTGGAGCAGAGCGATGATATCTATTTGATCTCACTGTCAAACCCCACACAGATCATATTTCTTCACTCAATTATTAAATCAAATAGATAAATAGAAACCCTGCTCCTTGGGAGGTCACATCCTCAGTTCTCCCTTGCAGTTGTGTGCACCTGCTGACACTGGCTCACAGGTCTGGCACCCCTGCTGTTTTCAACCAACACGTCTTGGTTTTGCCAGTATTCAAAATGGTGCCCTGGACGCTTATCTTCCAAATATCAACACCTGAAGAAATGTGCAGTATTTCTGATCATTTTCTAAAATGTAATTCATGGGCCTGCCTTCCTTCTTTGCTTCTTTCATCCCTGCCTCCATCCCTCTCTTCCTTTCTCTTTTTCTAAGGGTAGAGAGAGCATATCCCCATCTGTGCATTCACACCCCCAATGCCTTAATGAGCGTGATGAGGCCTGAGGGAAGCCAGTCACCAGAACTCCCATGTGAGAGGCAGAAACCCAGTTACCCAGGGCAACACTGTTAGCTCCCAGAGTCTGCATGAGCAAGGGGCTGGGGTTAGATATCAAACTCAGGTACTCCAATGCAGGATGAAGTTTTGTTAGCCATTAGGCTAAATGCTCACCCCTATTCATCATTCTTTATGATTTTGTTCACTTGTGTCTATTCCAGGTGCCTTAGGATTATACCAATACTTGATAAACACAGGTTCTCCGGCTCCAAAAACACAATTTGCTTTACTTCTCTCTCTCTTAATATCTGTGGGTGTATCAGAAGGATAGCCAGGCACATTCCATTCTCTTTTCTTAGCCTGTCTCACTCACTTCTGAACCAATTTTCACAACTTGTTTCTAAAATGAAGCATCTTCTAATTAAACCCACCCACTTCTAACTCCTTAATTCAAAGTCATTTTCTGCAGTTTGGCTCTCCATGCTATTTTAAATTGCAAATTTAGAATATTGCTTTGTTGTTGCTTTCAAATTTTATCAGGAATATGCTCTTAATAAGTAAATTAATAATATTATCTGTTTTCCTCCATACATTTTCAAAGAAATTACTTCTTTTAAAATAGTGGATTCTCAAGAAATATTATCATCTGGCATGTGAGTGTGTGTGTGCGCCTGATAACAGTGAGTCTTTCAGTCATAGCTTACAAAGGCTTATTGGACTATAGATTTATCTTGGTTTTGAAATATGAGGATACTTTAATGGTTTATGGGGAAATGGAATTAAAAGATGTTTATTTTGAAATGTATGCATAATTTTTCATAACAAACATTTTTCATGAGCTCTTTAAAGACTCCTCATATGCATGGATTTCAATTTTTTTGTACAAAATAAACATTTTTAAATTTAAGCTTCCATGAGAATTTTGAAGTATCTGTGTGTGTGTGTGTGTGTTCTCCTGGCCATCACTGGGTCAAGATTTACGTATGCCATCAGAAATTCCACTGAAACCTGCAGAACAGAACTCTGCTTAACAACCCTTGGCTACAAGAATGATTTATTTGATAAGAAAAGTTTTTCTATTTTAAAAGCAACACTTCCAATCTTCATTACTACAGTCTTCTATATACTGTGGAGAATTTACACTGGACAGAATTTTTGTGTTTTAAAAGTTTACATTTTTACCATTTTTAAAACAGTAGGTACGATTTGACTTTGACCATTCTAACTGTGCTATTGAATTGGGGAGCTGAGCAAAGAATTTCTTTTACTGGTTTCTTTATCCTGCACCACCACCCCCGACCGGGCTGTAATCTCCAGTCCAGGGCTTTCTCTTCTACTGATTTATGTACGGAGCCATGCCAGCAGGTGAGAAAAATCAAAGTAAACTTGACCTGATACTTCCTGTGATAGTGTGGCTGATATGGTTCTGTTTGAATCATTCTGTTAGTCATCTGTGAGGTTGCTTTTGATGTATCTTTGTAGAAGTCATATTCTAAACCCCATGGTTTGAAGTGTCTTACTGTCAAATGTCAAGAGTTCTAATTGGCCTTATTGTAACTTGTAATTACATGAGAATATTTCTCCTTGGTTTGTAATGGCTTATTGCTATTCCCTTGCTGTCTTGATTTTCCAGTTCATTAAGAAAGAAAATGTTAGTTGCTACTGAACTAAAGGCAATCTCTCTGTCTCTCTATATACGTCTATCATCATTTATAATGTCATTGATCAAATAGAGAAGGTTTTAGTTTTTAAAAAATAATAGAATTTACAGTCTATATGCACTCACCTATGTAACCTTTTTAGTAACTATATTTCCCTTTTGTGTATCATGATAAAATCAAACAGTCTCCCAGTTCACCAAGCAGGTTCTAAAATTCTAACTGCACTCAAACAATTTTTGATTTTTTTTTTTTTTTTTTTTTTTTACTAAAAAACAAAGTTGGACCATGGTCTCAGGCTTTGTTTCATGTGATTCTTGGACTGAGTGCCTCTTGCTCCAGCACTTGTGTGGCACTTCAGCTTACCAAGAGACCAGGTAATGCACACCTATAAGAGTAGTGTCACACCTCATGCATGCTCATGGTCCAGAAAACTATGCCCAGTCAGCTTTGTCATAAGTCTTGTCCAGGTGTGTGTTCTGGAAAGTAAGTGAATATTTTTGCACTCTATTTCCCACTCCTGGTTGGTGCCCTATGTCTTCCACTGTGAAACTCACACTGTTGCTAAAATGAGCTCAGCAAACTCCAACCTGACCACTGTTCTCTCCCTTTCAATCACCAGCAATTGCTTACAATTGTGCTTGAATTGAAAGTGAATTTCTATTCACGTTGAGTTAATTTTATTTCTTAATACATAGAACTTCAGCAGGATTACGAAGGACAAAAAAAAACAAAATTATGTCACTTGGAGAATTCTCCTACTGCTTTCATGTAATTTCCTACCTTCCTGGCCCCAAGGGTCTCCAATTTCATTGATTTCTGATTTCTATGTCTTAAATTCCTTTTTATAAAACTAAATAGGTATGAGTTTTATTCACATCATTTCAACATGATTTGCTCAGTTGTTTTTTTTTTTTTTTTTTCCAGTCGCTGAATGTTTTGTGTGCAGGGCTCCTGACTGAAGAGCGCCCACTGGTGTTACAACAGGAAATCCACCTTCTTTGGAGGCCAACCCTGGGGGTGGGGTTTATGCTGCAGACAGGTTTGTCGTGTTTGATTCTCTTTCATTTCTACAGTAAGTGACTTTACACTTTTCCTCTTGCTTTCCCTTCACCACCTCATTTCCATGAGGGATCGCCCATACTGCATCTCCTTCTTCCCCAGAGCAATGCTTTCCCAGGTCCACATTTCCCCCCTATTTTCTTTGAAACCCCTGGCTTGTAGTCTGGGCTCAGCAAACTCAAACCTGACCACTGATCTCTCCCTTTCAATCACCAGCAATTGCTTACAATTGTGCTTGAGTTGAAAGTTGGCCGGCGCCGTGCCTTAACAGGCTAATCCTCTGCCTTGCGGCGCCGGCACACGGGGTTCTAGTCCCGGTTGGGGCGCCGGATTCTATCCCGGTTGCCCCTCTTCCAGGCCAGCTCTCTGCTATGGCCCAGGAAAGCAGTGGACCGGGAGAAGCACCTGGCTCCTAGCTTCGGATCAGCACGATGTGCCGGCCTCAGCGGCCATTGGAGGGTGAACCAACGGCAAAAAGGAAGACCTTTCTCTCTGTCTCTCTCTCACTATCCACTCTACCTGTCAAAAAAAAAAAAAAAAAAAGATTTAGAAAGTGAATGTCTATTCACGTTGAGTTAATTTTATTTCTTAATACATAGAGCATTAGCAAGATTATGAAGGACAAAAAAACAAAATTATGTCACTTTTACGAGACTTACCTAGTGTCAACATTGCCTGGGCTGTTTCAGTCTGGGTTCTCAGAAGTAGATGTGAAGTAGGCAGGCATACAGGTTAAAATTGATTGGATTTGTGAACTGGAAGACCAAGCCTTCACCACGCCCCTGTGTGGCCGAATTCCCCTACCTGGCCACACCTGGGTGCCCACCAGCCAATCAGGTTAATTAACCACACCCCTTTGGAAGTGGGTTAAAAGCCGGGACATGTTGCGGCCCGGCCTACTTTTCTTCCCTGGACTCTTGTCAGGAGGGGGCTTGCTGTAGCCCCGCGCCTCCAGGGCACATGGCCCTCGGGCCATGTGCTCCAGGCTTCCTGGCCTAGATGCTCTTCCACGTGGCTGGTTCCTGGTGCTCGGTATGAACCCCTATTCACCTCTCTCTCCTAAATAAAGCTTTCACTCTCCTATGCATCTTTCTCGCTAAATAAAAGCTTAAAACGTATCATGCTGCCTCATTTATCTGTGCCAGTAGTTAGAATTCTTCTCTAAATATTAGGCAAGAACCCTCTTGGGCTTATTAATATCGGGGATTTAATAATAAGCCCGTGGTGAAATAGTAAGGCACCCCAAATTCCAGTAGCACATGTGGTACCACGGGTAACATTTCTAGGGAACTTTAAGGGGCCACATTTTAGTGTAAATTTTAGGGGGTCTTTTCTGATTTCAGATGTTGAGAAAAGGCTTTGAATATTTGTTGTTTATTTGCAACAGGATCCTAAGGAATAATATTTGTGTCTGAGGTCTGTGTCCAGGATTTTCCCATTGAATGTCAGAAGCTTGCAGTCTCGGTTCTTGTTCTTAGGTTAGCTCTGTTTGGATTTAATGCTCATTTCTCCACTCTCAGTGCCTTGGGATCTGCAGAATTTCCCATCTTCTCATGGCACTGCAACCACGGGCAATGCTGGTTTTCTTTCAGTTCCTGCTGATTATATGACATTGAGTGAGCTGCGTGGAAAGACTCATATGCAAGATGTTCTCATTAGCCTCCACACAGGCAAGGCTTAAAACAGGAACTTGCAACCTTCTGTGCCCTGCGCGTCGCTGTCTGACCCTGCCTCCGCTTCCCAGGATCCTCCATTCACTGCTCCTTCCTCTCTAGCTCTGGGTTTGCTCATTTCTTTGCCTTTGGGCTAACTCTACTCTGGAGACTTTGAGCCCATTTTATGTTACCCTTTCTGAAATCTCTCCTTCCTTATCCTCAACTGTTTCATTTGCTAGATGCTCCCATAGTACCTGACATTTTCCCTTAACCTCATTGTTTTAACTTACCTTTTAAACTTGCCACGTCGGTGTCTCTCAACCGCTGTGCAGAAGCTCAGTTTGGCTTACCCCAGCTCACCTAGTGTCAGCGCTGCCTGGGCTGTTGCAGTCTGGGTTCTCAGAAGTAGATGCTGAGAAAAGGCTTTGAGTTTTTGTTGTTTATTTGCAACGGGATCCTAAGAAACAACAGAAGAGAAGTGGGCACGTGGCGTACGCAAGGAAAAATCAGCTAATAAAGGATACATGAGTGTTTCCATATTTTGGGTACCTGAAGCTTAATCATTCCAGGGAATAATTGGAGTCAACACAAAACCAGCGGCTTGGTCAGGGAGAGAGCTGGGCTGATTTGCACTAGTTCCCATCAGTAGGTGGTTGTTGTCCCTCCTTGGGATGTGTTAATTCTTTGGCAATTCTGGCCTGATCAGAAAGAGCCTCAAACAAAGGTAAGAAGGAAATGGAAACTGACCTTATGCATGTAGGCCAAAACGGTGCTAGGGATTTCCATCTAGCATTTTATTTCTAACAATAAGCCCACAGAGAATGATTTTCTTCACATTTAAGGAGGAATGTCATGCACTTCTGATCCATTCAATAGTATCATGATCACTTTTTGTTTTTCAAGTTCATCACTTATGAAACAAGGATCTTAAGGCTTCATTATGAACTTTAAATGAATGAATGCACAAAGATTGCTTAATACTCTGACAAGCAAATACTAAACACTCAATATTAGCAGTAAATTAAAGATGGCATTTAGGGAACAAAAAGCGAGAAGAAAATATCCTAGTAAATAAAATATAGATACGTATTAAAATAATTGTACTATAGTGGGCATTAAGCCTCATAGTGAAGGTGCCTGTGTCCCACATCAGGGTAGCTGGGTGGGACTCCTGGCTCTGGCTTATGACCCCTGCTCCCTGCTACTGCAGACTCTGGGAGGCAGCAGGGATGGCTCAAGTACTTGGGTCCCTGCCAATCATGTGGGAGACCTGAATTGAGTTCCTGGCACTCATCTTCCTACTCAGGGCTTTTGCAGACCTTGGTAAATAAACCAACCAGCAGTCGGGAGGGCTCTCTCTCTTCCTCTCCCTAAAATAAATTTAAAAAATAATTTTACTTCAATCCTTTTTTTGATTGTACAGCTATGTGGTATCTTAATTGTACGTGTAATTAACGTACTGTGTTGCATGGTGGCTATTATGTCTTTTCCCAACAAAGCACATGCAAGTTTTCCCCTCCTTAATCTATTCAGGGACTGGTGTTGGGGCACAAAGGACTAAGCCTCACCTGCCCTGCTGGCATCCCATATGGGTGCCCGTTCATTTCCCTGCTGCTCCACTTCTGATACAGCTCCCTGCTTACGTACCTGGGAAAGCAGCAGAAGATGGCTCAAGTCCTTGGGCACCTGTGGTCCTGTAGGAGACTTAGATGACATTTCCTGGTTCCTGGTTTTGTCCTGGCCTAGCCCCAGCCATTGCAGCAATTTAGAGAGTGAAGCAGCACATGGAAGACTTCTCTCTCTCTCTGACTCTGCTTTCAAATAAATAAATAAATCTTGAAAGACATATATGATGAGTTTTTACTAATTACCAATATGATTTCAATTTTAAATATGCTAATGATTGATTTTTGGATGTATGAGATAGAGACAAGAATACAGTAACTGAAAGAAAACAACTCTGCCTACTTTTTTTAAGTTGAGAGAGCACATAATTTTACTCTCCTAAATACTGAATTCTATTGACTGAAGAGTGACAGAGTTTAAAAAGTCTACGGCATTTCATGTGAACGCTGTATCTGTGGCTTAGCAGAAGCAGTACATGGTAGAAGAACAATTATTCAGTTTCTTTTTAAAAAGTTAAAAATATGGAATCTGTATTGACTCTGATAATACCATAATTCATTGGTCAGAATGCAGTAGCTACATCACCATTGCTTATATCAATAAACTCATTAAGGGAGCTAAAGATTTTTCTCTTTGAGTTATTGTGCTCCTCTGAACAGTCAGTGAATCCAGTAGCAATTCCCTGGATCCAAATAATCTGCTTTTGTTTCTCTGGAAGACCACTAGACAAATTGTTCTGGATATATCATAGATGCATACAAAGAAGCATCCATATCCTTTTTAATATAATTGTTTTGGGATTCTTTCCTATGCAATATTGTATAACATAAGATTTTAAAATCATAGAAACCCATGCTGAACTCTGGTTTCCCTTCATATTTGTTGAAATCTGTATATTCATACATTTTAATCTCTAATATTTAGTTTATGTGCTTCTACAATAAAGAAAATAGTATAGTGTCCATCTTATAAAGGCATTCTAGAAGCTAATAAAATAAATTATGCCAATTAACTGCTGTATTACTTGACATTCATGGAGGCTCAACAATGAAACTATTGATATTCTTCAATTTTCTTTGAAATCAGAGTGTAATTTAAGCTGGTTCATTAAAGGCAACATCATTTGAATCTGCTTCATCTTTGTACCTTGATGCACGTTGGAAATTGGTAAGTCTAGGGAGCAGAATTTAAAAGAAGTCTTATAATTAGTCTTTAATTGTAGTTGTTTTTAAATAGTTTAGTCAAGTATGCAATAACATGAACTTTTGCTGGTTGGGCAACTTGAGGTTTTAATTCGCCAGTGTCTTCCCAGATCCTTGAGGAGACACAGTGGCTCAGAGGAAGCACCGCACATTCAGAATGGGGAGGTGTGAATTAGAGCGACCTCACATCCAGGATTTCATCAATATGTGTCTGCTGTTGTTTTTTTGTTTGTTTGTTTTGTTTTTAGTATTTTATTATTATTTCAGACATACTTTCTTTTTTTAACTTTTAATTAATAAATATAAATTTAGAAAATACAGCTTTTGGATTATAGTGGATTTTCCCCCCATAACCTCCCTCCCACCTGCAAACCATCCCATCTCCTACTCCCTCTCCCATCCCATTCTTTATTAAGATGCATTTTTAATTATCTTTTATGCAGAATATCAATTTAGTATATACTAAGTAGAGATTTCCACAGATTGTATACTTACTCCCTATATGGGGAGTATGTGAGCAGTGACTCCTATTGTTGATTTAACAATTGACACTCTTATTTATGACTTCAGTAATCACCCAAGGCTCTTGTCATGAGCTGCCAAGGTTAAGGAAGCCTCTGAGTTCACAAACTCCGACCTTATTTAGACAAGGCCATAGTCAAAGTGGAAGTTCTCTCCTCCCTTCAGAGAAAGGTACCTCCTTCTCTGATGGCCCCGTTCTTTCCACCGGGATCTCACTCAGAGATCTTTCATTTAGGTCATTTTTTGTCACAGTTCTTTGGCTTTCCATGCCTGAGAAACTCTCATGGGCTTTTTTTCTGCTGTTGTTTTAAAAATTTTAAATTTATTAACTCACTTCATTTTTACAGAAACCTTCGGGGATGGCACCGAAGACCATATCTATGGCCTGCTGTGCTCTATTGCCCCTGCCTATGCCTTCACACCTTGCAGCCCTGAGTATTGGCTGCCAACTGTTCTCAGAGTTGTTCTCATCATGGAAGAACCATACATTCCTCTCTCTCAGGCTTTCATGCAGGGGAGATTAGCAAGGTACAAAGAGTGGACTCTGCCTCAATGTGCATCTGACTCTTTGCCCCCCGTAACTTCAAACTGAAACAGGCTCCAGCCATGGTATCTGCTTTCTGGGGTAGCTCCCAGGAACTCATGTCTCTTGATCTTTAGCACTTTGTGTGGACTTCTTTTATACTGGATCTGGATAGCTATAGGTATACAATAGAATGTGGCAAGAGTGAAATTGCATGAGTCTAAGGTTAGGTTAAAAGATTCTTTGAAGGTTCTACATTTATGTTTCTGAATGTTTGGTCTGGAGGACAAGCAGCTAAGAAAAGTCTATCTTATGAAGGCTTTGCTGTGAAGAGCTCAAATTGCCCTTAGAGGGAGTCTGTGTAGAGACAGAAGGCTGGGCAACCCTCCAGTGTTCCAGCCATCCCAGACCAAATGTCAAACATAAGAGGGAAGAACCCAATTAGACATTTCTTTTTGTTTGTTTGTTTTAATTAGTTAATTTAACACATGCATACACACCAAGAGAGGCATGCAGAGAAAACTGATTCACTTCCCAAATACCCCAACAAGGCTTGGGCTGGGGCTGGGGCTGGGGGCAGAGCTCCAATCCAGGTCTACCATATGGAAGGTGGGAATCCAATTTAGCTATCACCACCGCCTCCTTGGATTTGCATTCGCAGGTAGCTGGAGTCAAATCTAGGTATTCCAGCATAAGACACAGTCATTAACCAGTGGCTTTATCACTAGGCTAAATATCCAACCCTCTCTTGAACATTTCAACCTCAGTGGATGCCACATGGAGTAGACATGAGGACCCCATGCTGCTGTCCCTAGTTGTGCTGTCTCAGCTGTTTGGAACCTTTCTCCTCACACAGTCAAGCAGAGACAGACCTCACTATAGTCTGCAGAAACTCCTGATCCACTGGAATCATGAAACCACGTGAAGATTATTGTGTTACTCCACTATGTTGGGGGTAATATTGAGAACACCAGCAGAGGCCACACACCTGCTTTCTTCCTCAGTTATATCTTACTTCCTGTCTCGCCCTTTTTTTCAGCCTAGCCTTTCCTTAAGTCATGTGCTCGAGAACCATCATCCCAGCTCTTCTTCCAGCTTATGCCAAGTCTGGTAGGTTATGTTATCTTTCACATTTTAATGGTGCTCAAACAAGCAAACAAACAAAAATGCATAAAATCTCTTGGTGACTTATTCAAAATTATACAGCTAGTACTTGGGAGGTCAGGTGTTGGAGTCAGAACATAGAGTCTTTGTTCTTAAACAAAATGCTATACCTAAGCTGCTTATCTTGGGGAGGTTATTGTGTTAGGCAACCAGGCTGCATCTTCAAGTCAAATGAGGCTTAGAATATAAATAGCAGCAATGCACTTATTTTCTGATTTTATTTTTCATTTATAGGGTCTGCGTCTTCTACAGAGAGGCAGACTCCCCTGTCTTGTTTAGCATGTAAGCCTTCTGTGAGATGGCAGAAGGATGGCACATGGGGCTGTCTGGCTGGCAGCCAAGTGCAGTAACGTTCTGTTTGCACCATGCCAATCCTTTTGTCACTTGTTAAAAATTCAGTGTTATCTCCTCTCCCAAACATTGCTACCATCTGCCTACACATGACTTTGACAATGATTATGTGATAATTGCGTCTATGTGTCTGATACCAATTATTATTTCGTGAAAAGACTGCAGCACTTCACTTTTACGCACCAATTATTTTAACTCTACCTTTCTAGTCTTGCCCCATCCTGTATCCTTTAAGTATTTTGCTGATTCTTTGAAAAGTTTATTGGGGCCAGTGCTGTGGCATAGCAGGTAAAGCTGCCACCTGCAGTGCCACCATCTCATATGGGTGCCAGTTCGAGTCCTGGCTGCTCCACTTCCAATCCAAGTCCCTGCTAATGTACCTGGGAAAGCAGTGAAAGATGGCCCAAGTTCTTTGTCACCTGCACCCATATGGGAGTCTCTGTCTCTGCCTTTGCCTCTTTGCAACTCTGCCTTTCAAATATATAAATAGTCTTTAAGTAATAGTCTTGGGACTAATTTTTTAAAAGATAACAACAGAATTATTATGTGGGCTGGTAAAAGTGTCCATTGAATTTTATTAAATGCAGCCAAGATAATGTAATAGTTTTATAGTAACATTATCCTAAATATATACTTAAATAGGTATGCTTTTGCATTTATGGATCTTAAGCTTGTTTTCAAAGTTATCGGGAAATAACACATAATCTAAAATAGAAAGTTGTCAGTGAATGCCTGCAATATTTAGCAGAGCCCCTTCCATAAGAAATTCTTGAAATAGTAAAATCTTTTCAACATTCGAATCTAATAAACACATTGCTCATCTCAACCTCCTCACCACTTTAGCTATAAAATAGTTAATATTTGCTACTTTCCTGGAGTAATTATAAAAGCACTTTCATATATGTGCCTCTCAGATGATGATCTTCCATGGAAATTCCTGGCAAGTGTCTCAGGGAAAACCACATGATAGGCTTAAAGCTTATTACAACTAAAGTCTAGGGAGTAAACGAGTGAGAGCCAGAAGTTCGGATTCACCCGGGAGGAAAGCAGAGCTATAAATATCAGTGTAAATGGCTCTTGGGATCTAACCTAGGAAGTCCTGGCAAACTGCCAAGGTCCCATTTAGTGAAAATACTAAGTGTCAGACTTGAAAAAGAGTGTAGAAGTCAAAACCTAAAGGAAGTGAAGGGTTGGGGCATTAAGTACAGGACAATCACTATCTATAATTCTTTAACAAACAAACAAAGTTTCACTGTCTCTCTCCCTGTTAATCCTGCTGTTCCCAGAGCATTTCTTGAGTGAGTTTCACTCGGTTTCATAGATTGTGCTTTGTCTTCTGAGTTTTTCTGTTTCCTCTGTAAGATCTGCCTCAATACCACATTTTTTCCGTATCTCCTGTTAGCATTCCTGCCTCTGAACCCATCTTTTCTCATAGTGCCATGTTCCTTCACCTTACCACTTTTCCCCTTATGTTCTAATTATTTATCAGTCTTATTAACAATTACATCTCTAGTATACAAAATTACACATTAAGAACAGAGGAAAGAGTACAGTAGACATACATCTATTTCAATATTTATTGAGTAGCTACTACATTCTTGGAATAATGCTAAGTACTACAAACACAACAAAATAATCCAAACCCTGTTTCTCCTTCTTTTTAATTTTTTTTTACATTTTTTGTTTTTTTTTTCCAAGAAACCTTTTATTTGAGGTATGCAAACTTCATGCATTTCATAAATTCAATGCATTTCATAAACACAACTTTAGGAACATAATGATTCTTTACATCCTACCAGTCCTACTTCCTTCTCCCTCTCCTATTCCCATTCTTATTTTTTAATCAGATCTATTTCTATTAACTTTATATACATAAGATTAACTCCATACTAACTACAATTTTCTAAATATATAAATATATAATATAAATAAATCATCTATTTATATTATATATATATATATATATATATATATATATATATATATATATACAAACCACTGTTCCTCAACGGCCGAGAGAAGAGCTGTTCAAAATCATTGAGTTTCAAATTGTCAATTGCACGTCTATGGGTTACCTTTTAGGTACTCTAATAGTTACCACAGATCAGGGAGAACATATGGTATTTGTCCTTTTGGGACTGGCTTATTTCACTAAGTATAATGTTTTCTAGTTGCATCCTTTTTTTTTTTTTTTTTGCAAATGACAAGATTTCATTTTTTTACCACTGTTTAGTATTCACTGGTGTACATATCCCATAATTTCATTATCCAGTCTTCAGTTGAGGGGCATTTGGGTTTATTCCATACCTTAGGTATTGTAAATTGAGCTGCTATAAACATGGAGTACAGACTTCATTTCCTTTGGGTAAACTCCCAGGAGCAGGACGGATGGGTCATCCAATAGGTCTACATTCAGAAATCTGACATCATGGAGCCTCCATGTGAACATGGACCACATACAATAAACAGTACTTCTTTTGAAGCCCTTAATTTACTATCTTTATTCCAATAATTATTGTATGCTACCAAGAGGCCAGTCCTTTACCATTGGCTAACCTTCTTTTATATTTCCTCATTTTTACCCATCTTAGACGTCATGGTCTATTTTTATATTTATGTCATTTTCTCCATTCCCAACCCTTTTTCCCTTTATAACACTGGCTTAGCAAAACCCCAAATACAGGTACACATTAGGGTCTACCTGTTGTGTTTCTCTAAAACTTCTGTGTGGCTAATCATGGCTACAGAAAAATATGTAATCCTGCTGACTGAATTTCTCCTACATTTGAGCACAAATTTCAAGGTACTCAGGAATTCTACTCTATGCATCTAATCAATTCACCCTCCACTGTTTCATAGCTCCTTACCTCCTGCCTGCTATGTTATCTGATTGCCTTTCCTTCCAAATCAATTACATCAATATACAAACATGCCATTATATATATCCACCATCACATAAAAGAAACACAAAAGCAAAACTGCATTGTTCTATAGCCACTTCTCTAATCATCAGCTAGATTTTGTAGTAAAATTCTTTCACATGTTTCATGCCCTCTGTTTCTACGTCCTGTTTTTCAGCCTCTCTTGATTCCACTATAACCAGCTTTTCATCTAGTCTTATCAGTTCACCGGTGACTACCATGTTGTCAAATCAAGCTAACTCTTCTAAGTCTTCAAATTACTTTGTGGCTCATAGCACCGAGGAATTTTCCAGTTTCTTTGAGAGTGCATTTCCTTGGTTTTCTCGTTTCTTCTCTGTCCAGGCCCCTCTTTCCCTTATAAATATTTAATGCCCTTTGCAGATCTCTTTTGTCATTGCTCTTCTTTTAAACCGCATCTTGGTTGATTTCACACATTTCCAGTGTTTTAATATATGTTCATATTTCTAAGATTCATTATTCTAAACTCATATATATATATTCATGTATATGGATATATTTGTATATGTATAACTATCTGATAATATTTCCCCTTGGTGTTTATAAGCCTCTTAGCTGTGCAGGATTTGAAATCAAGTTACCACATGAGATGTTCTTTCTTCATCTCTAATATCCCTTCTCTTCACGTCATTCAAATCTAAGCTTAAAAATAATTTCAGAAAAATCCCAATGTAGCCACTCATTCAATCCCTCTCCAAACTATGCATTCTTTTAGCCTGGTGTGCTTTTCTTATTTACTTGCTTTTTCTCCATTTTTCTCACTAGAAACTAAGATTCATGAGGACATGAATTGCTATACCTTTAGAACCTAGAACAAATATAACAGAGTAGGCATTCAAAGATTTTGGTAAATGAATAATTGAAATAAACAATGAATAAAATAATTATAGCCATATGTACTCTAAAGGAAAAGAGAGCTCGTGTTCAAAAATCAAATACGTATGGAGTGCGAATATAATTGTTGGAGATTACCCTTTTCTGAAAAATGACTATGATTTAAAGAATGAGAAGGAATCTGCTTTGCTTAAAGCCAGGGGAAACACGTTCAACAAAGAAGGACCAGAAAGAGTAAAAGACAGGATGAAAGAACTTGCAGAATTTTAGGAATTATTCAAAGCGGGGCACAATGAGTGAAGGAAATAGGGGCTTCAGATGACAAGGAGCAAAAGGCAAAATCCAGGTGTCAAGAGAGCTTGCTGATTATGCTGCCGAGTTTTGGCTCTATAGTTAGTGATAGAGAAAACCACTGGCAAGTTTTAAGCAGGCGAGTAATATGATATTTTAAAATAAGGACTTGCTTGTGCTGCTCAGTGGATACTGGATGAAAGATGAGTAAAAGCAACAGGAAGTGGGTGTGTGATAGTGTTGGTGGGTCTCAGCTGTTACTATGACATCGACAAAGTGATAGACTTGAGATTTATTTTGAAGATACAAATGATAGATTTTGCCAGTAGATTGAATATGAAATGGAATAAAGGAAAATAGATTTAAACATAACTCATGTTTCTGTGTACACTCACAGTGCCCTTCATGGGGTATAAGATGCATCACGTCACATGTCATCAAGTATTTTGTAATTGACATCGGTATTAATCATATAAATTTTTAACTGGTCATTCCAGTAATGTCTCCAATTCAGATTGATATTTATTTCTGCTGTAACTCACATAGGGTGAGAATAGAGGAAAATTGTGCGTAATCCCAAATTTGGAGGCTTCATTTGCTTTACTCCATAGTTGCCAAATGTTGTGCTTTTATTAATGGAAAATTAAAATGTCAGAGAATGTTTTCCAGTTTCCATGTAGGAGCCTATGTGTATAACTATCCTTCTAACATCTAAATATTTTTCAACCATACTGCATGAATCCCACATATACTAAGACTTGAGAGTTGAAGGTAAAGAGTTACCATCCCAACAACAATAGTACTAAATTATAAAAAATTAATGGAAAAATAAGAAAAGAAGGAGGATGGAGGGTAGAAGTCAGAGAGGGAGATAGTGTAGGGTGTGAAGTATCTTTATGCTCTTAAAACTGTGTATATGAAATGCATGAAATTTGTTCCCTTTATATAAACAAAAGAAAAAGTTAGAAAGAAGAGTTGAAAGTTAAGTTGGGCAAACTATGCACAACAGCATGTCAGAAGAGACAGCATCAGAACAAAAGATAATAGTAAATCATCAAAGAAAATATTGGACAAACAGCTACAAATTGTTAATTAAGAGCAAAAAAAATCAGTATCTTTATTATTATACTTGTATGTCAGCAAATTAGCTAGAAAGTTAGGCCATATCGTAAAAAAAAATTATCACAGGATCAGAGCCACATTTTCACTATAGCCATGTCCCAGAATAATTCTGCGAAATCAAAAGCTTGTCTGGAATTTTGGTAAGCCGATTCTTTTTTTTCCCCTTGGCTAAGCTTCCAAGTGATCATTCTGAGCTAGGGTTACCAAAGAGATCCTTGTATAGCTCTGAGTACTATGGTAATATGACCACAACCACCACTATTTTCCATCCCCTTTCCAAATTTATAAGATCCACATTCTATGATGAAAATGGGAAAAAAAACCAAAAAACAAAAAACAACAGTATCAGGAAAACTAAAGATTTTGTTTTGTTTTTGTGACCTTTAATTTGGAGTTACCCTATTCTGAGTTCCCCTTACCTATTGCAGACAGGGGATACCTTGAGCATAAACTCTAAGGAATTCAGTATTCACTGTAGATTCCCACTGCAAGTTTCATTTGGCTGGCTTCCCTGACATGCAGAAGAATAGATCAAGTGTAAATGAAAATTACAGATCTATCACACAACTAGTGAAGACAAAGTATTTTATGGCAAGGTGAGTGTTGGTGTATATCTCCGGGGAATACCACAGTCATTTTGGATCACAATGGAAAAAAAAAAAAAAAACTGCAGTAAACCTGGGATTCTGGAACCGCATAATTTAAATATACTTGTAACAGGCAGCCACATGATGCCAAGTTAGTAATATTCAACTTTTAGCTAATTCATAATTTACATTTTAAAACTTAAGTAAAAATTATATATCTTTTGCACCCTGATGTTCATTAGAAAAAGGTGATTTCTCAAGGACAGTGTCAAAGAAACATTGTAGGACATGAAGTTAAAGAGGCAAAGAAGCTTTCATTCAAGACTGTTGTAGTTGAGAGTGGGAAACAAACTCAACTGTATGGAGAACAAAGGTGGGACAGTCTAAGAACTGGAGTGAATTAATGAAAAAGTACTGGAGAGCTATACAGACAGTGTTGGTTAATCTTCTTTAGCCACCTATGTCTGATAATTGGTACTTGTCAAAGTTAGACTCCTACCTGCCTACGAAGACTAGGAGACAAGTGTGCTATGTTTCTTCATGATTATATTTCTAGAACATTTACATCTTGGGACTAGAAGAAATTTTTAATTTCAAATTATCTTCAGTGAGCACTCTAAACAAAGGTCAAGGTCAAACTATGAGGAAGCAACCTGTCTAACAGCCAACCAGATACAAATACTAAGCTTCTCTTTGTCAATGGCTACAGAAATAATTTTCTGCAGAAATTCTGCTAACATTTTCTTTTACAGGGAAAAAACTTTTAGCCTGAGTTATTCAAAGTGACACGCAGAGACTTCTAGGAACTCTCGATTAGGTTTATGAGCTTCTCAGAGATCTATGTCATGGCTCTACCTCTCACCTGCTAAGACCTCTAACATTGTTTTGAAAAAGACTGTGCTGCAGCATGGGATCCTAAGAGGCTGGGCTGAGGCACAAATGTTATTAGCCTCTTCTCCAGCCAGCAGGAAATCCCTGGAGAGGGCGTTGTGAGTAAGAAGGCTAGAGGTAATGTGGAAGGGAAAAGCAATTGCTTCTGACTGCTAATGTTTAATCTGTCCCCTCCAGAAATGAAAGCAGCCCTTTATCTTTGAGGAGAAAAAGGTGAGTTAGAAGGAGAACAAGATGACACCGGTAGTTGATGCTGATGCCTTAGTAGTAAATTCGATTCAGCGTATGACTTATGCGAATTTCAAGACTGAGATAAACTTCACTAATGTAATGGCTTCTGGGGAATAGTTCAGAATTTCTTTTAAGTTTCTTAAGCTGCTATTGCCTTGCCATTCTGGGCTGCATTGTAGTGGAAGCGTTTGATCTGACACATTTAATGAATGACTTGTCGTCATTTCTATCATCTTCTTAGAATTGTGCTCCAGGCTGAACCCTCACACAACTTGAATGGAAGCCTTAAGGTTTTTTTTGTTTTTCTCATATCCGAGAATTTATAATTCAATAGAAGACAAAGAGTAATACATTCGGGAACAGTAAAAGCACTTTAATAAAAGTCTATTTCATAATCAATTCATTAATTTTATATTTTCAAAATATTAATTTAATGTAGCCAGTAAGTCCCATGGGTTTTAGCTATATTTTGTTATATAACACAGACATAATTATTCTAATATCACAGTGTACATATGGTTTTAACACTCTTACATCACACATTGATATGAAATCTTATGAAGAAATACAATTTTATAGCTTTGAAAAAGAGTGGTCTTAAAAATAGTTTTATTAAAGTATAACAGATAAATTTAATATATTTACAGTGTATGGTTTGATGAATTTTGACAAACATATCCAAACATGAAACTATCACCAAATCAAGAAAATTAACACCATCTGTTACTTAATTTCCTTGTCCACAATGTTCGAGCCTTTTCCATTCTAGTCTGGACAGCAATGCCAAATTCTAATCTACTTTCTGTTATTATACATGACTTTTAAATATATAGAGTTTTATATCAAATGATTTATGCAGGAGGTGCTTCCTCAATGTATTTTCATTTTTAAACGAAAGTTATTTATTTGAAAGGCAGAGTGACACACAGAGAGTGGGGGAGGGGGGAGAGAGAGAAAGAGAGAGAGAGAGATCTTCTATCTGTTGGTGCACTCCCCAAATGACGGCAACAAGGCCAGGCTGAAGCCAGGAGCCTGGAACTCCATCAGGGTCTCCCATGTGAGTGACAGGAGCCCAAGCACTGTCCTGCTTTGCTGCCATCCCTGGTGCATTAGCAGGCAGCTGGATCAGAAGCAGAGCAGCCTGCCCTAGAACTGGTGCTTTCAACGGATGGCAGCATGGCAGGCCTTGACTTAACCTGCTGTGCCACATTCTCAACCCTCAACTTTCTTTTAGCACCGTATTTATTGTGAGGCTCACCCATGTTTTAGTGACTATGAATAATTCATTATTTTAATTGCTAAAAGAATTCTGTATAGGATATTGATTCAGAGTAACTTGAAACTGGTTGGAGGAAGTGCTTTAGAAGACTCAAAATAGAGTCCACTCACCTGACATGTAGAAAGTCAATCTTTCACATCCAAGTGGTAGAAAAACTGAGATGCTTATGCAAAGTGCAGAGCAAGGAGTCAGGCAGCTCTTGGTTAATTACCAGGATCCCTGGGGAGTTCGGGTGAAGGCTTTTAAAGATTGAGGATAGGACTGAGAGGTGCACGGTCAGCTTGTGTCCCAGTTCCTTGTTGGCCTGCAGTGTCCACAGCCTTCCTTTGACTGGTTGGTGATGTATGTACTGTAAGGGATCTTGAAGATGGCGGAACAAGCTTCAGTTTGTCTGGGGACTACATGCAGACGGTAGCTACTTTTTTCTTTCTGTAAAAGGGGCTCCTAGAAACAAGACCTGACATCGGCATAATATCTGTTGGCAAAACAAATGACCTCATGGAGTTGGGCCAGATCCATTTCATCTGGGTCTCCCATGTGGAAGGATAGGGTTCCATGCACTTGGGCCATCCCTGCTTTTCCAGGCACATCAACAGAGAGCTGGACTGGAAGAGGAGTAGCTGTGCTACAATTCTAGGACAAACAATAAAGAATTTTTAATCCTTCCTTTTGTTAATCTGGATTCCAGTCACTGTTATTTATTTTATTGCTAACTTTGCAATAATTTACTGCTTAAAAATCTCTGTATAATCTTGAATAGAAAAGGTGATAAAAGTTTTTATTTTCTTGTTCTTGACTTTAACATACACTATTCAAATTTTATCATTATGTATATTATGAGCTATAGATTTTCTTAGATGACTTTTACTAGGGTGCATACCCTTTCTAGTTTGCCAGTTCTTAAGATGAACTATTACAACTTGTTAAGTGATTGTTTCATATCTATCGAGTTGTTTTAGACATTTTCTTTTTAGTTTTAATTAGAACAAACTGCATTGATTGATTTTCAAGTATTGAAGTAACCTAGTGTTTCTAAGATAAATCCTTAGATTTCATAATACTCTTTGTCAGTTTTCTGTGTGTGTGTGTATTTGTATCTGTTTTCATAAGAGAGTGAACAGTATTTCTATGTTCATGTCTGCTTTTGCTATCAGGATACATCTGGATTCAAAGAATGCATTTTGAAGTATCTCTTTTTGATTTTCTGGAATAGCAGTTCTGTAAATTTTCATTGCATGCATTTTGAAGTTTTCTATTCTGTGTATTAATATTTGGAATAATTAATTAATTTTAATTTTATTTAATAAATAATTAATTTTCTTCATACCCAGAAATAATATTTGGCATTAAGTCTATATGGTATAACAAATGTAAGCACTCCAGATTTCTTTTGATTACAGTTAGCGGTTTTCTTTCTCACCTCATTTACTTTCAATGTACTTGTGTTTTATATTTGAATTTCATTTTAGGTGCATAGCATAGAGCATGGGCCTTTTTTTTTTAAAACCATCTGACCACTGCTACTTTTTATTTGTATCTGGTCATTCCCCTTTTTTAATTTTTTTTAAGATTTTATTTATTTGCTTGAGAGGTAGGGTTACAGACAGTGAGAGGGAGAGACAGAGAATGGTCTCCCATCCACTGGTTCACTCTGCAAATGGCTGCAATGGCCTGAGCTGCATCGATCCGAAGCCAGGAGCCAGGAGCTTCTACCAGGTCTCCCACGTGGGTACAGGTGCCCAAGCCATTGGGCTATCTTTTACTGCTTTCCTAGGCCATAGCAGAGAGCTGGATTGGAAGAGGAGCAGCTGGGACTAGAACTGGCACCCATAAGGGATACCAGTGTTGCAGGCAGAGGATTAATCTATGCCATAGCACTGGCCTCTGGTCATTCACTTTCATTTTGACTATTTATATGGCTAGATTTGTCTATCTTCTTGTTATTTGTTTTGTGTTTGTCTCCTTTTTATTTTGTTCCTCTTTTATTCCCTTTTATGCCATATTTTGGATGATGATTATTTTATCTTATTTCATTTGTGCTTAATAGAAATAACTACAGTTTTTTTTACTTTAATGAATATTTCACAATGTACAAAAATACATTTTTCATTTATCATAAATCAACTTTAAGTGATATTATACCATTCATGAATAACTTGCTTTATAATTTAATATGAGTTTAGCGTATTATCTTTATGCCTGATTTGCAGTTTTCTTTATTTTTCTTGTAATTGGAGTTCAATGGCTTACTTGGACATAAGATTTATAGTTTCAATCAAATTTGGACATGTCTGGTCATTTTTCTTCAAATAATTGTCCTGTTGTACCTCTTCTGTCTTTTTTCTTTAATAGACTTCAATTTTGTGAAAATTAAGTTGCTTCACAGCTCATTTATCGTCTGAAATTTCATTATTTTTTTTTTTATTCTATGGGCTTTATCTTACATCACTTCTATGACTCCATCTTCAAATTCAGTAATCATTTCTTTACCACTATTTTGCCTTTTATCTGGTATGTGCTTTTTTAGTCTCAAATATAGCTTTCTACCCTAAAATTCTCCATGGGTGACTTTATAGTTTTCATGTACTTATTTAATTTTTGAACACAGTTATGACTGTTTTGAGGTTCTTCTCTGGTAATTCTAGGATCTTTGTCAGTTCCATATTTCCCTCATGGTGCTTCGTGTGGTGTGTCTGTGTGTTTGTTTTTGTAATATTCAGTAATGTATTGGATTCAAGATATTATAGTTCTTCCCTTATGAGGTGCTACAATTGTTTGCATCTTGTCTTTTATTTTCCTAGTTCTAGGCCACAGGGAAGTCAGCTGGATGCCATTGCAGGTCTTCTACTGAGAGCAGGCCAGCTCTCGGGCTATTTATCTGCCACCTCCTTAAGAATAGCACTGTGGGCTCTGTTCCATGCACTGTGTTTCATGACGCAGCCTTCCGTTTTGCTGCTAACATCATCTGTCCAGTCTTCTGTGACATCTAGTCTTCTGTGAGCACTGAGTGCCGCCACCACTGACTCATCTGGGGGTTCTTGCTTATCTTCAGTTAAGTTCTTCATGCACATGCTATAACTAAGAGATGCGCAGAGGCGAAATTCTCTCTGTATCTCTGAAGTTCCCTCCTTTCTAGTAGTCTGTCCTCCAAAGTTTGCTTCGGTTTTTCCAGCCTCTGATGTGTTTCATTATAATTCAGATAATTAGGGCCAGTGTTGTGGCATAGCAAGTAACTCCACCTCCCTCAATGCTGGCATTGAATCTGGGCATTGGTTGGTGTCCTGGCTGCTCCACTTCCAATCTAGATCCTTGCTAATGAGCTAGAAAAAACAGTGGAAGATGGTCCAAGTTTTTGGACCCCTGTTACCCACGTGGGAGACTATGATGAAGCTCCTGGTTCCTGGCTTCAACCTGGCCCATTGCTAGCTGTTTTGGCCATTTGGGGAGTTAACCAGCAGATGGAAGATATTTCTTTCTCTCTGTATCTGTTTCTCCCTCTCTGTTATTCCACCTTTCAAATAAAGGAGTGGGAGGGAAGTTATTGGGGGGGGGGGCTACTGTAATCCAAAAGCTGTACTTTGGAAATTTATATTGATTAAATAAAAGTTAAAAAAATACTATCTTAACAAATAGTCATTAAAATTAGTCATCTGAAAGAAATTTCCTAGTTTTCTTAAACCAATGAAAGTAGAAAAAGAAAATAAAGAAGTGAATTTTAGGAAGCAAGTAACCAAAATCAAATTGGCTGCACAAATAAAAAAGTAATTTTGAGGTGGGTTAAACTGGATAAAAGCAAGCAAAGAGCTGCAACAAGGGATAAAGAAATTGAAGTGATATGATAGACTCTGAAATTTGAAAGGGTAGAGAGAGAGGAATTCCCAAACTAGGAATTTTTCAAAAGATAATGTGTACCTGTCATTTATGTTCCCACAATATAAATATTCCTTGTTTTTCCAGATCTTCACAAGAATCTGGTTGTATCCAAAGAATCTCAGAAACGCTTATGAAGCAGGCTAACTGATCAAGGTTCAAAAAGTCTTAATAAACTGTCTCTGGCTGACACACTAAAGCGATACTTGACGAGTTCCATTCCCAAGAGGTAATTTATATGAATTACAAAAAGTGGATGTGATGAAAGTATGAGATAATCACCTGTCTTGTTTTGCTCACTTTCAGAATAACATTTTTATGCTTGATCCAACAAAATACAGTTATACATTACTTAACAACGGAATACGCTCGGAGAAGAGTGTTGTTAGTTTATTTTGTCATTGTGAACATCACAGAGTGCACTTACCCACAGTAAGATTTCTACGGCTTCACTAGGGGATGTGATCTGAAGGGATCACCATCAAATGCATGGCTCATCACTGACTGAAATGTTGTCATGCAGCGCAGGACGACAGCTTTTATAGAAGAGAAGCTGTTCACTTGTAAACAGCTCCCTGTGCGTTAGTCTTCTCTTTCTTGAGCATGCCAAAATCTAGTAGCTTAAAACAATAAATATCCAATGTCTCGTGTTTTCTGTGGGGAGCAGGCAGGCTTACCTGAGCTGGGTGCCTCTGTTTCAAGGTTTCTCTCAAGGGGACAAAATGTTAGCCAGCTAGGGCTGTAGGGCTCAAAGGAGGGGCAATTCCCTTCCAGATTTTACAGTGGGCATGTGTACTCATGGGCTCTGCATTAGTATTCCAATTCTTCACTGGTTATTGGCCGTAGATCAATAGGTAATAGATAATAGGGGGGATCAAGACATGCAAGCTGGCTTTCCCCTGAGCAAGGGAAGAGAATCCTTTGAAAGGCAGTCTTTGCGCAATGTAATTTTTGAAGTAATTTCCCCATTATTTTTTACCTGAAATAGGTAAAATAGAAAAGGTTAATGTTAAGCTAAAGGAGTTTATACAGATAAAGCTTAAAAAAAAAAAAGCTTTGTTATCCTGAAAATGGTACAGTAACAAAAGGTTTCAATTAAAAGAAGTAATACAATTCATAAAAAGCACTTAGCAGCTTGTCTTCATAATAAGAAGTCTATGGGGAGAAATTACTATGATTGTTAGCATAAGTATTAATATATGTTTTATGCTGAGTGTATGAACATTTATGGTGAGGAAAATGTAGTTATAACAATATGCATATATGTGATTACAATATTCAGTAATTTTATAGCACCCATGTCGGGGTAATGAGGTTATTCACACTTTTTAATTCAGTTTATGTAATTTTTATTTTTAAGTTTTTCTAAATAATGTTTTCTTTTAGGATTAAAAAATATGGGGTTTGGCTATTTGATTGAATGTATTCTCTTTGCATATTCATTTTATACATCTCAATTTATTCCAGGACTAATCCTCCTGACCCTCATCTCTCAGATTCACAGAGTCCTGTAGTTTTTAACCTCTTTAGTATGACTTTTGTCTTTTGTACCAGTTGATTCTAATTCCATCTTAACAAGTGACATCCTTGGGCATTTTTATTAATTTGATTGCTACATTTCTTCTTTCAGACACAACTTAAGATTATTTTTTAGCATAGAAATATTTGATCATAGATTCTCAACTATTTCTTTTCTTAGAAATTATATCATGATATCATTATATACTTTGGTATATATCACTATATGCTTTGGTGGCCATTCCCATAAATATCCCAAACTAGGAATAGTGTGACCTGCATATAAAGCATGTAGTAAATCCTGTGTGTGTGTGTGTGTGTGTTTGTGTTTTGCTAAAAGATTCTGCAAATTATTCTGGTAAACTTCTCTTCAACCCCCAAGTTAAATTTGTCCCTTAAGAGCTCATATCCACCTGAGACATTTAATTTTCCAGGTCTTGGCTGTGGGACATCATATGGAGTGGTGGAAATAGCCCCACACGTATTATCAGATGACCTAGGTTCAAATCCTTGCTCTGTCACCTACAATTCTTGTGATTCAAGGCAGTCAGTTTGCCTTTTTTGCTTCCCTTCCATGATTTTAAAATAGAGATAAAATATATTATAATGAGATTGCCAGAATAAGGTGAATTCATACAAAAACTCTTTGTAAGATAAAGAGCGTTACATAGCCAAAGGAGGGCTTATTACTGTTCTTTTCAGTGTGCTTACTTAACTTTTCAGACCTTTTTTGCACTGTGCTTTCAGTCCTTTCCTTATTTTGAAATCTCATACTACAGGCTCCTTTTCAAACTTGTTCATGCTATCAATTGGTTCTAACTGGATCTTTCTTATTGGCCGGGGTCAGGTCTACAGTCATGTTTGTGTCAAAAAGTTGATATCTCATGGGGAATATATTTTTGAAGAAAATTGATTAATCAGATGATTTACTGTGAACATAAAACAATCAGAATGATTGTTTTTAAAATATCTTGATATATAACATGGAAGTTTGTTGCCTAAAATTCCTGAATGACATTTATTGTACTTAGAATCAAATTACAACTCCTAGTTATTTTTGTTATTTCAAATTAATCTATGTGTAATTATTTATTCCCTGAGATTTCTATTTTGTATATTTCCAAAATTAGAAAATATATTTATAGTTTAGACCACACTTATATTGAATAAAGAATAATGAGTATGTTTTTTCTTAAATTGATATAATCAAACTAATGAATCATTGGATTTTTAGTCATATTTTTGAAACTTTATATTTCTACATATATTCTCTTCAATGTGGCCTAATAGAAGATAAAAGAATGTCAATTTCTAATTTAAACATTAAAATTAAAGTAAATTCATTTATAAAATTTAAGCTGCTATTTATTTAATGTAATATCTCCAATTACATGTAGATATATATTCATGGATATGTAAGCCTATACAATAAATTTAAAAGCTATTTTGGGAGTCTAATATCTAGTAATATCTCCATTCATTCTTAACCTTTTTTTTTTTTTTTTTTACAGGCAGAGTGGATAGTGAGAGAGAGAGAGAGACAGAGAGAAAGGTCTGCCTTTACTGTTGGATCACCCTCCAATGGCCGCTGTGGCCAGTGCATCTCGCTGATCCGTAGCCAGGAGCCAGGTACTTCCTCTGGTCTCCCATGGGGTGCAGGGCCCAAGCACTTGGGCCATCTTCCACTGCATTCCTGGGCCATAGCAGAGAGCTCCATTCATTCTTGTTTCTTCCTGGCTGCTTTCTGTGTCTTCCTCTTTCTAAATATTGTAACTGGTATAATAATTGTAAAAATTCTGTACCTGGGAAAGCCAGGACTTGAGTTTTGCTATTATGTTACTAATGGAGAAAAATAAGGAGCTCTTTATAATATAATGCCCAATTACCAGGTGTTCTTTTTAAATCAGAATTTGAATTTTAAAAATGTGTAATAGAGGCCGGCGCCGTGGCTCACTAGGCTAATCCTCCGCCTTGCGGCGCCGGCACACCGGGTTCTAGTCCCGGTCGGGGCACCGATCCTGTCCCGGTTGTCCCTCTTCCAGCCAGGCCAGCTCTCTGCTGTGGCCAGGGAGTGCAGTGGAGGATGGCCCAAGTGCTTGGGCCCTGCACCCCTTGGGAGACCAGGAGAAGCACCTGGCTCCTGCCATCGGATCAGCGCGGTGCGCCGGCCGCAGCGCACTACCGCAGCGGCCATTGGAGGGTGAACCAACGGCAAAAGGAAGACTTTTCTCTCTGTCTCTCTCTCTCTCACTGTCCACTCTGCCTGTCAAAAATTTAAAAAAAAATGTGTAATAGAAGCAGAATTTTTGGGAACAATGATAGTATGACAACGTATTTTTTTCAGGTTCTGTATAATTTAATGAACATGGGCAAAGAGCTTTGCCTTGGCCCATCCTACACACTATTGCCAGTGATGCCTGGGGAACTAAGTGGGCCAATAAATCTTAAATTTATTAGTTTTCTGCTTTTCATCCAATAGACCTAATTAGAAGAAACTGAGAGTAAGACTTAAGAGAAACAAACAAAAATAACAAATTAGGACTAAGCAATGCATCCTAGCAGGTGAACATTCTAAAAGAGTTAAGGTAATTGAAGGTGATGTGTCAGTGCTGAAGTTTTAAATTTAGCATTCAAATATATGGACATTTTCTGATTTATTTTAATAATGAGTCAGCCATGTTTTCAAAAATATCCAAAGATTTTTTCAAACTAGCAATCTTAATTTTAACATGATTTTTAATTCATTTGGTAATTAACAGAAAATATTGGTATAATAAAACCCAAAAGCCCATATCATTCTTAGTTATAATTTCCTATCATCTGAGTGTAGTTTAAATGCAATGGATGAGAAAGTATTATAGCTATTATTAATATGATTGTTATTTGGAGCTTCCATAATAACTGTAATAATTTTGGATTTGCTGCTATATTAGCCATTTATGAAAGATTTAGTGAGTGGTTTCCAAAACTGGAAATATTTTTAAGGTGGAGAATTAGAAGAAAATACCTATTTTTGTCTCTATTTTCTGTCTCTCAATTTTGTGTTCCAAAATTACTGAACATGTACAAATCTGAACTTTCCTGGCCCTTGTTTTAAAGTCAACAGCACACTTTATTATTTTAAAAGACGAACAATGTCCCATATTGATTTATTATTGGTTGAGTTTCGAGCATCCCTTTGTGTACAATGTTCAACACTAGCAATTTCAAATTATTTCCTCACCTTAGGGTAAAGACCATCTTAGACTAATGTCATTTGATAACATGCAATTCTGCAGGTCATATTTTACGTTGCCATTGACAATACTTTGATGAATGACTTTAAAATAGAATAAATCTCCTATGTTATAAAACAAATGGCCTTGTACACTTTTGCAATCATAATGGATGCTTTTAACAGTTTAGAATGTCTAAAGTAATTCGAAACCCAATGAAAATAAGCCAGTGGTAGTGTTTTGCTTTGCATGAAAATTATCAGAATCCTTCCAAGTGCTCCGACTGAAGCCATGGTTTGTGGGCACACCCGAGATACAGGCACAAATGATCCTCACGTGGAAAATAATTCAGCTGGTACTTCAATAACCAACTTATTCTTTCTTTTTCTTTTTTTTCACAGGCAGAGTTAGACAGAGAGAGAGACAGAGAGAAAGGTCTTCCTTTTCCGTTGGTTCACCCCCTAAATGGCTGCTATGGCTGTCACGCTGAAGCAGGCGTGGTGCGCCGAACCAAAGCCAGAAGGCAGGTGCTTCCTCCTGGTCTCCCATGCGGGTGCAGGGTCCAAGCACTTGGGCCATCCTCCACTGCCTTCCCAGGCCACAGCAGAGAGCTGGACTGGAAGAGGAGCAACTGAGACAGAATCTGGCACCCTAATCGGGACTAGAACCCAGTGTGCCGGCACCACAGGCAGAGGGTTAGCCAAGTGAGCCCCTGCGCTGGCCATCAATAACCAACTTTTGAGAGCATGGGGGGCACTCAATGGGTGGAAGTCAGATTCTATTTCTCAGGATGCAAAAATTCCATTAATGTAGATATTAAATTGGAAAATTTTTATATTTTGTGCTGATTAGGACAGAAAAATAAATACTCCTTAATTCAGAAAGTTGTCCTTCAGAACCAAACTGTAAAACACTGGCTTTTCAATACAGTATTTTATACTGACATGTTTGAGTGATATTCAAATGATTGAGAAAAGAATCTTCAATGTATTTCATTCTGATTTCATAATCATGGCCATACCCTGTGAAATCCTGTTTTCCCAAAGAAGGGGCATTCTGTCCTCAAAGAGTAGAAAACAGCAATAGTTCAATCAGAATGAATAATAATTTAATCTCAAGTAAGAATTTCGTAATGACTTGTGTTCACAGAAAACTATCTTTAACTGACCAGAAAACACTGATCCTTTAATTAATTGACTCCTGCAATTGTCCCTTAACATTATCACATTATTATTCTTCATATTAATGAGCTTCCTAACATCTTTTGCATTTCAGATTACTTAAATTAGTATTCTTTCTGTATTTTGAATCACAAATATTTTTGACCGAGTTAATTAAACTATTGCATCATTATCAATGACCCAACAGTCTTTCTTTTCCTAATTTAAGCTACATGTACTTGAGCAACAAAAGTTTCAGTGTGGGAAGATGGAATACGTGTAGGTAGGAGCAAAAACTTGGTGAGATATTGAAAACCCCATAGTCAATCCAGCAGCAATACCAATAGCCAGCGTTTGAAAGCTTCCCTGGCAACACTTCCCTTAGAGTCCCCTTCCTCATTGCTGTGGCAGGAGGTTTCTTTCTTTCAATAAACTTTTTTTTTTTTTTTGCATACTGTCCCTCTTTGTGGAAATTTTTGTTGTGAGACAAGAACTAACATGACCCTCATTGTCCAAGCAACAATACTTAGTAGCACTCATTGTTATTCATTTTACTGGATAATTACAAAGATTATTGAAGAAAGAGAAATAGAATTGAGGGGAATAGAAAAATAGGATATAGAAAACTGTCATAGATCAGTAACTATCAATAAATATAAATATTTGTTTGTTACCAGAGAGAGAATGAGGGGGTAGTAATATTTACCTTTTTTCCTTTGCAATATGAGAATTATAGTCTGAGTTTTGGGGGAAATTTTCATTCATTCCTGCTAGGAAAGTAGATTGTCTTTTTCGTATCTTTGCTAAGGCATCACTTGTTTGGTGATCAGACTTGCCAATACATATATTTGTAATATAATTTTATAAACCTGTGTTCCATTCTGTTCATTGATTTGGCCTGGCCTAAGCAGAAACATTAAAACAGGAGATACTTAGATCACTGTCGGATCTGTGCTCAGCTGCCTAGATGTCAAGCTGCGCTGAGCTGCAAACTGGAAGAACGGGTGGAACCATAGGTAGATGGGACGTGCTTTATACAGTGGATGGCAGCAACAGCAGCAGCCAACAATACAAGATTTGGCCACCTTACATACACATACACACAATAGTGGCTCTTAGCTAGGGAATTACATAGCAGAAAATGTGTCAACCTAACTGGGCCCACTGACCAGCAGAAAATGTATCAGCCACTGGGGCCAGCCTGGTTGCCATGGAGGCACAGATAAGACAACATAGCAGCATACATCTTGCATGAGACTTAGCATTTATTATTGAATCTGTTTACCTGGGTTTTCTTCTCCTGACACTCAAACACAAATCCCTCTCTCTGTAACTTTTCTCTGCCTCTCTCCTTTATTGCCATGTCCACTGACTCTATATGGGAACGTTCTCTCAGATTCTCTGCACGCACTGGTCAAGGTGTAGATCGATAATTTACACCTTAAAATGAAATGTAATTAACACCTCTTTTCTCTTACAGGTGATTTCATTGTAAGAATTATTTCGCATCTTACCTAAAGCATCCTGTTTTAAAATTTTTCTCTAAACTCTATCTGTATTTTAATATTGCTTCATGGATCAACAATGTACCCCCTAGAACAGCAGTGCACACCCTCCATCAGTAGGTCCAACACGTGAATCTCTAAGTCTCCTGAGACTGAAAACTTGTTCCATTCACTTTCTTTAAAAAAAGGATTTACTTATTTTATTCAAAAGAATTATACAGAAAGTGAGAGAGACAGTGACATCTTCTATCCACCAGTTTTCTCCCCCAATGGCCACAATGGCAGGGACAGGCCAGGCCAAACCAGAGCCAGTGAAAAACCCGAGGGACCCTTACTCTGGTGTTTGGTGTGCTTTACGGCGAGTGTGGCTAAGAGCTAATTGCAGATCTCTTGCTTCTGTACACATCAGCTTTGCTTGCTAACGCTTGGGGGTAAGAATGTTGCCAAACTAAAAACAAAGAACTGGGCCTGAGAACAAGGAGCAGGGCCCGATCTCAGGCAGGTTTCACAGACGCCCTTCCCAGATGTTCCACTGAGATTAATGGGCAGAACATTCCTCGGGTATTCCGAGAAAATAGCCCCCTTACCCCCGCCCGGGGCAGACACTCCCCATCTAAAAGGACCCAATGAGTACCCATGGGAACCTTTAAACTAGCCAATCAAGCCAAACCCCGTGAAATATGTTAATCCTGTGGTTTTTGCCTTTAAAAGATGCTTGTAACTGCTGCTCGGGCTTCTCTTCGCCTCTGGTGACAGGGAGCCCATTTGCGTAAACGCCTAATAAAAATCCTCTTGCTTTTGCATCTACTGGTCTGGAGTTTGGGTCTTTGGGCGACCACCCAAGCACATTGGATTCCCAAACTTGGGGTCCATCACCAGAAGTTTCTTCTCAGTTTCCCATCAGGGTGTTGGGGTCCAAGGATTTGGGCCATTTCCCACTGCTTTCCCAGGTGCATCAGCAGGGAACTGGATAAGCAATGGAGCAGCCAGGAGTCTAACAGATGACATCCATATGAGATATCAGCACCACAAATGGCAGCTTAACCCACAGAGCCACAGCCCTGGCCCCTCCATTCACTTTTTAAAAATAATTTTATATTAATTCATTTATATATCACACATTTTACAGAATCCAAATTGAGTAAACATTTAGTAAACTTTTGTTGAATAAATACATATATGAACTAATAAAAAACACCCTAGATGAATGAATAATATAAATCTCCTTTTAAAAAATTAGCAATTAGTGATTAAGAACAGTAGCTACCTTTTTTTTTTTTTTGACAGGCAGAGTGGATAGTGAAGAGAGACAGAGAGAAAGGTCTTCCTTTTGCTGTTGGTTCACCCTCCAAGGCCACCGCAGCTGGCACGCTGCGGCTGGCACACCATGCTGATCTGAAGGCAGGAGCCAGGTGCTTCTCCTGGTCTCCCATGGGGTGCAGGGCCCAAACATTTGGGCCATCCTCCACTGCACTCCTGGGCCACTTTTTTTTTAATTTATTTTGTTTTTTATTTTATAAATGTGAATTTACAAAGTGCAACTTTTGTATTGTTGTGGCTTCCCCCCCACCAACCTACCTCCCTCCTGTGGCCCTCCCCTCTCCCTTTCCCATCCCACCCTTTATCGAGTTTCATTTTCAATTACCTTCATATACTGAAGATCAACTTAGTATCTACTATGCAAGGATTTCAACAGGCTGCACTCACACAACCGCACAAGGTATAGGGTATTGTTCGACTCGTAGTGTTTTTACGTTTCATAGTAAAACACATCAAGGACAGAGATCCTACATGGGGAGCATGTGCCCAGTGACTCCCGTTGTTGATTTAACATTTGGCACTCAGTCTCCCAGGTGCAGCCCAGTATCTGCATCTCAAACACCCTGCTCCCTTGCTTCTGTCTGATAACATTTGTATCCATAAAGTCCTTTGTTTCAGACCTTCAAGAGAAAACTTAGGGAGAAGCTTCTTAACATTTGCACCCATAAAGTCCTTTGTTTTAGCCATAAAGTCCTTTGTTTCAGGAGGAAGTGTGTGAAGACAAAGACCCATCTCCTTAAAAACCCCTGGTCTCAACGGGACTGCGGGCTCAGCCCTCTGCCTCTCTGCTGAGCTGCCCGCCTGGCCTGGTCAGGTGTAATCTCTCCACTCAACATGTAACCTCACTCCTTCCCCTCCCCCAGTCTTTCAGGCTCTGTCTGGAGAGGTGCCCATCAGTCATTACTGATGTCCCTTCCCTAATAAACCTTGCTATTTTACCTCCCACTAAAAAAAAAAAATAGCAATTAGGATGAAGGATTTTTGTTTAATTGCTTTCTTAATGTATGTTTTGGCACTCTGCTTGTTTGCTTTTAAAGAAGCATTTCACTCATTTGTTTAGACCAAGTTGAACTTCCTGTTCTTGTAACACACATAGGGGGAAATTTGAAAAAATTCAAACAAAAATGTCACAAATATTGTTGACTTCTAGCTATTGATCTTATATAGTTCAATTTTACAGTTTATTATGCATAGAAGAAAACATAATGGACAAAAATATTTGTATATGTCCTGCAACCTTGAGTATTTTAAAATAAATAGCCTCCATTTTATTTTATCAAGATTGATAAAAATATGTCAACTTCTTTTAACAAGAATTCTGGTAGCTGAAAATCTGCATAAGTAATATGAGGCATATCTGAATTGGATCCATAGATCACAGAAAGTCCCTATTTTGTTAAATTAATCATGCTTTGTAGATTTAGCTTGGCCATTTTCCAAAGAAATCTTCAGAATAAATTATTTTTTTGATCTTAATTATTTCATAGATGATTTCTCATCAAGTAGAAAAGGCCTGTTTATTAGGTAATAGAATGAAAGTTACAATTGCAAGAAATGTTTTTAAGCACAATCTCTTTCATAAAGTGACTATTTGTCTAATAAATGTATAATTACTTGAGTAGGCTTTCAAATTGCAGCATAGTCTGCTACAGCAAAAAATTGATGTTAAGAATTACCAGGCATAACTATCTTCAACCCCTTGTTTTGATAATGAATATAATTGTCGCTGACTTTTAATCTCTGTCTAAAGTGGGGTAATTGTTCTGAAGCGGAAAAAGGAAGAGTCAGTTATAAATATGTTAGCATCGGAATGTTCATTTGGAACTCCTTAGAGGCTAATTAAAAAGCACACAGAATGAGCACTCGCGTCTTATCTGGTTAACTTCTCCTGTGTGGACGCGTGGAAGACAGTCCTTCCAAGTCTGCTTGTAGTTACACAGGGCTGTGCAACTCTCATAGACGTGAGTGCGGCAGACTCAGGATAGGATTGAGGCTCTGGAAAATCCTCCTGCAGGCTCTTGCTTTCTCATTTCTCTGGAAGCCGCATTTGGTGATGAAGAAATCACAGTATGAAAATCCTTCAAATCTCCCCAGACACCACTTAGAACACTGCCCTGGAAAGTTATTGAACCTCATCAGAATTTGCATTAACAAGACATAAGCCTTTGCTTTATGAAGCCACACAGATTCCAGGATAATTTTTTTTATTTCATTATAACCTGGTCTTTATGTAAATGAGAATTATGCTCATTTTAGCCAGCATCTCTAGAGGATTAAATGCACATTCAATATCACAGGGTGAGCATTGCACATATAGTTAAGAGAGACTAGTTACTGCCATGTAGATCCAAGATTGAGGAGAGCTAAGCAGTGGAGGTTGGTCCCACGAATGTAATTCAGGTGCATCCTGTCAGCAGTGACAATTCACTGACAACAATTCACTGACAGAGGGCAGGTCCTGGGTACAGCTCCAAAATCATTCGATTAATGAAGTAGTACAGGTGGGAAAAAATATGTATCTGATATAGTGGCAGTGAACATGGAGAGGATGGTGTACATTTTAGAGTCCCTGGGAGACAAAGCAGACTTGTGGGGTGTCAGTGTTACAAGAATGAGAGAGAGAGGTTATAGCTAAGTTCTCAAGTTATGTGTCTGGGGAGAAGGCGATGCCATCAACACCAGCAGGGTCCATAAGAAGAGGAATACCAGGGGCTAAATCATGTCCCTGTTAGACACCCTCATGAAACTTGTAGATGTTGCCTCTACAGGAAATAGTTTGCAGATAAGATTGAGTTCAGGATCATGAGCTGGGCAATTATTCTCAGGAGCAATCACAGGTGTCTATTAGATGAGGACAGACAGAGATTTCAGACAGAAGAGGAGAAGTCAGGGACCATGGAAGTAGAGAATGGATTGATATTGATCATAAACCGAGGGTACCAGCAGCCGTCAGAAGCTGGAACAGGCCAGGAAATGCATTCTCCCCTATCTTCTCTGGACGGAGAATGACTCTTGATTTTGGACCAGTCACACAGGATTTCCAGTCTCCAAAGTGGTAAGAGAATTTCTGTTTTTAAGACACTAGGTTCGTTAAGTCCCTCCCCTTGCCTCTTCCTCCCTGTTTCATAAAAATGAGATAAGTTGACTTCTTTTATAATTAGAATGATATGTTTAAAAATTTGTCCCTCCAGCTATCAAACTCATTATCTTGACTTCCCTCTGCACTCTGGCTCCCTATGTCAACCTTTTCTTTCACGTCTGTCTCAGTCTGTAATTATTACAGATTTTCATACTTCACGGTAGGTTGACTGCGAATTATTGCTGGCTATATTAATATTGTATAAACAGAATTTATTTCAAAACTAGGTGGACTCTCAGAGGAATTGTGGCTCCATGTCACTGAATATTTATAACTGAAAGGAAGACCCCCTCAAGGCTCCAAAATTATCATCCTTATTACACTTTATCTAGCATTCATAATCAAGTCACATTAAATTTTTTGCACTATATTTTCTCTTGGATTTTCTACGTATTTTTCTGTTATTTTGACCCAGGAACTAAGTCCTTTTTCAAGTCAGTAAGGCCAATCTCTAATGGTTTCTTGGATGCTGTGACTCCTCCTTACACCTGATGATAGTGACTCCTCCTTGCACCTGATGATCTCTTAGCACTCTCTGACACTTTTTTGGATGGCCCTTCCCCCTAATTGTATACATTATTTTTTGTTTTAGAAAGAAGGTGTGAAAGATAAGGGGTCTGAATCTTATTTTTCTCACTCTCCGTTGAATTTAGTTTAGGCAGCAGGATGACAACAGACACATGGTAACTATATGTGATTAATTCTTTGTCACTTAGCTTCCAGTGAGGCTGTCAGAAGTTCAGTGTTCACTGGGCTGCTCATTTCTTTGTAGAGGATTTCCCTGTTCTCTCTGGAAGACTTGTGGGTGCGTCCATTGCTTTCCTCCTTGGATATTTTTATGGGTTATTTCTAGGTAGAAGCTAATATTAGAAAACATTCAGCCTTCTTGATGTAAGGTTAGAGTTTTCAATTAGAAGAAATACATCTCCAACTTCAGCTCTGAACATTGCCCCTCTGTTATTTCTTTGGTGATTTTCTCTCCTCTCTTTCTTTCATTCTTTCCTTTACTTTAATAGTTCCTGCTTCTTCTTTTCATACAGCAAAGTTTTCTTCACCATCTTTTATTTTTAGTTGTTGCTGTTGTTTTTGTCCTATATTCTGAAATAGTCCCTTACTTTCCATTTCCAGCATTTAATTGGATTCAATTTTTACTACCCATATTTTAAATTGTACTTACTTGCTACTTTTTATATTTCATTGATATATTATTGAAACTCTCGGAAGATGTTAAATTGAAGTAGTTTACAATTTGCTTAGGTTAGCAAAACTGAATTTATTGTTTTCTTATCAGGATTGGTTGTTTAAAATTTTCACCTTTAGTTTTCTATTTTGAATTGTTGAATTTGAATTTCTAAAATATCAATTAATGCTTAGTCAGTGATTAATATGCATAAATGATCAAGGATATAAACTTGGCTGGCTAGCAGGGGTATCCTCTACTGTTATTGTTATCTCTTTTGAATGAGAGGGATGTTTATTTGTAATAACGAGAAAGAAAAAAGCAAGAGAGAGGGAGAGAAAAGGAGCAAGAGATGGGAGGAGAGATAGAGGGGGAGATTTTATTGTGATATTCCAAGTATATGTTATAAGAATAGAGCAGGGCAGAAGATGAAATCCAGATACATTGAAAAAAACCAACAATGAGGCCATTCTGAATTGTGTGAACTCACCCTTACACTGGGAGTCATGAGTCCTCCTCAGTTTGTCTACAAGCAATATATTTTTTTAAATATTTGTTGTTAAGCAAACACCACTCCCTGGTGCACAGCAAAAGTGGGATGAGGATTGGGACAGGAACGTGTGATTGCCTTTCATGTTGATGTGCCATCAGTCAGTGTGGTTTCTGACCATCTTCCTAAGCCTTCTCTTTCCAGCTCATGATCCAGGGAGCTGCACTGTGCCAAGCTGTGCCTTGTAGCTCCACTGTAGCCTATTTTGGTGAATGTACTGATTGGCAGCCTCTTTTATTGTAATAGATCCATCAGTGTGTGCCCATCACTTTTCTGTCTTTCAGAAATTCGTTCTGATCTGTTGACTGCTGATGTTTCTCTGCTGCCATTCTCAGAAGCTCTGTGGATTTGTTCATTTTTGTATTTCTTCCTGAACACTCAATGGATTCGTGAGATACAGAGAAATTTAATGAGATTTCTGACTCTAATAACTGGAACCAGAAATCCTGGGAGAATTTTTAAAATGTTATTTCATAAAGGAAAGCAATTCACCTGTTTGAAGTCAATAACAAAGAAATATTTCAATATATGTGTATACATGAAAATAAAAGACCTAAGTTCTTCATTCTGCGGTATTTACACAAATCACCAAAGTACCCTAAATAAGTAAGAAAGAATTCAGGGAAAAATTGTTTTTACATATTTGAAAATCAATATTTAAATAGTATTTCATTTTCAAGGATATATTGAAAAGTAAATGACATATGGAAAAAATATAATTTCATTACAAATAGCTTAAAATAGTTGATAACTTTACTATGCATTTATCTTAAAAAGCTTATCATTTATTAAATTAAAATTATTCACAGCATGACTGGAAAAAAGGATACAGGATATGAAGGAGTACTCTAAATATGAAATGAGTAATACAAATTTAAAGATTTATAGTATTGGTAAAATTTGGATTTTTGGTAGATGTAATATAACTTCTTTGGATGCCAAAGACAAAAATATAATTTGAGCATATTTAAGATAAAAGACGCTGTACTAAAGGGATATTGACATAGTTTACTGCATCAAAGAAGAACGGACCCCAGAATACTTCTTGGAGTTCTCCACGACCCAGTGTCTGTGAGACATTTACTGTGTCTGAGGGACCCTCACTGATCCACAACTTTCTTGTTCCAGAAAGCAGACATGGTGATTGAATCCCGGGGTTGCTTCCATCTTATTTTTTCTTAAATTGTGTTTTTTATTTATATAAGGTGAACACATTTCATATATAGAGATTTCGGGGCTTGGTGATATTTTCCACCTTACCCTACTTCTCGCCCATGCACCCATCGTCCATCCAAATTACTTAGTGACCCAGGAGGAAAGCAACTACTTGTCAGTAAGTTCTCTGACCTACCATGACGCACCTCAGGGACTTGCTATTGTTGCAGATTTTTCTTTCTGCTGAATGTTTAGAAATGCTGCAGCTCCTTTGTGTTACAGCTCTTTGTGCCAGCATGGTTGATTCACAACCAGGAAAGAAAAGGCACATGACAAGGAAGTGAGCAACAGGAAGGAAGTTTGTTAAGTGAAAGAGAGAGCAAAAGTGAATGAGAAAGCTCCTGGCAGCACAGGGTAGGGTCCCAAAAGGGGTTTGCTGATGGAGACATCATTTCTAGGATTTTATTTTTTAATATTCAATTATTTTATTTGAAAGGCAGAGTTACAGGGAGGTAGATGGAGACGAAGATGGAGAGGGAGAGGGAGAGGGAGAGAGAGAGACAGAGATATCTTCCATCCGCTGGTTCACTCCCCAAATGGCCATCCAAAAGCCAGGAGCCAGGAGCATCTTCTGGTCTCCCATACAGTGCAGGGGCCCAGGCACTTGGGCCATCCTCAACCGCCCTTCCAGGCCATAGCAGAGAGCTGGATACGAAGTGGAGCAGCGGGGACATGAACTGACGCCCATATGGGATGCCAGCACTGCAGGTAGCGGCTTTACCCGCTATGCCACAGTGTTGGCCCCATTTGAATTTAAAAAGAAACTTATCAATCAATCAATTTATTTATTTATTTGGAAAGCAGAGCAAGCTAGCGAGTGAGCGAGAGAGAAAGAGAGAGACCAGCCATCTGCTGTTTCACTCTCCAGATGGCTGCAACAACTAAGACTCGGTCAAGCATTCCTGCCTTCTTTTGCTGTTCACCCAGAGACACTAGAACTCAGCTGGATTGGAAGCAGAGCAGTTGGGATGCCTGTGCGGAGGCAGCGGCTTCACCCTCTAGGCCACAGTGCCTGCCTGTGTGGGATTTAATGTTTTTAAATGGGAGCTTACCCCGATTGGTGGCTATATGTAATACTAAAGTGAAAATCTATATAGAACAAGATATAGGAGCAGCTGGCAGAATCCCCCTTTCTATGTAGATATGCTGACAAGGTCAAACTGAAGTGCACCCAGCCACTCAGAGATCAGTCACTCAGAGGTCAGAATTGGGTAACGGGTTTTACATAGGGAAGTTCATGGACTGTTCGAACAGGTCCACAGTAGTCAGGACTTTTAGCTGATGGCACCTTGTCCAGGGTTTCCTGTGATTGTGTTATTCTACCTCAGGGCCCCTGGTACCTCTCTACTTGCATGTATGAAGAATCTGTCTGCTGGGGCCGTTACTGTGGCCTAGTGGGTAAAGCTAGCTCCTGAAATGCCAATGTCCCATATGATGCTGGTTCGAGTCCGGCTGCTTCACTTCCGATCCAGCTCTCTGCTATGGCCTGGGAAAATTGTAGAAGATGTCCCAAGTCCTTGGGCCCCTGCACCTGCATGGGAGACCCCAAGGAAGCTTCTATTTCCTGGCTTCAGATCGGGGCAATTCTGGCCATTGCGGCCATCTGGGGAGTGAACCAGCGGATGGAAGAACTCTCTGTCTCTGTCTCTCTCTCTCTGTCTGCCTCTCTGTAACTCTGACTTTCAAATAAATAAAATAAATCTTAAAAAAGAATCTCTCTCTGTCACTATGAAGAAATAATATGGGTGGAGGTATCTGGCACTGTGAGTACAACCTTGCTCACTCACTAATCCTCCTGGTGAGGAAGTGATGACTGAGTTGATTGCCAATAAAAGCAGATTGCACGGCTGTGCTGGCCAAGTTACAAAGCTACGTAATGAGTCAAGAGGAGGATTTGTTTAAAGGAAGATGTTGGAAATCTATGGAGCAAACTGTTCTTGAATTCTTTCTTGACAATCATATCCACTCAAAGGATTTGGAGAGTATTGAGATTGTAGGAAGTATACTAAACAAGAAATACACGTCCTGCTTTACTAGCTGTAACATTGTTTGCCAAGGCTTTATTGGGCTATTATAAGTCCAGGGTTTACTGATCTAAGATAGATGGGAGCACACAGAATCACCTAAAGATCAATAATTACCTCAATTTCCATGGAGTTCCAATCTGGCAAATGATTTAGTCGGAGGAAAGATCAATAGTGTACCTGAGAGAAAAGAGTGGAACTCCTTTGGTCTACTTTATGCAACTTACATAAACCAAGGTTTTGGAGCCCAAATATGTTTTAACCTAGAAACCTTTTATTCAAATTTTATAAACTTCATGAATTTCATATATACAAGTTAAGGAACATAGTGATTCTTTTCTCCCTACCCTTCCTTCCACCCTCCCCTCCCACACTTCTTTTTCCTTCCTCTCCTATTTCTATTATTTTTAATAAGATTTGTTTTTAATTATTTCATATATGTAAGATTAATCCTACACTAAGTGAAGAATTTAACAAATAGAAGAAGAAAAACACACAGTTTCTCAATAGTTGAGACAATAGCTGTTCAAATTCATGGCATATCAAAGTGTCAATTTCACTTATGTACATCACCTTTAAGATACTCATTAGTTATCACAGATCAGGGAGAACATACAGTATTCGTCTTTTTGGACTGCCTTATTTCACTGAAAATGTCTTCCAGTTGCATCCATCTTGTTGCAAATGACATAATTTCATGTTTTATTCACTGCTATGTAGTACTCCATGGTATACATATACCAAAATTTCTTTATCCAGTCTTCAGTAGTTGGACATCTGTATTGATTCTGTATCTTATTGTAAATTGAGCTGTAATAAACATGAGAGTACAGATAACTCTTTCATATGTGGAATTTATTTTCTTTGGGTAAATTCCCAGGAGTAGAACAGTTGGATCATATGTTAGGTATATATTCAGATTTCTGAGCTATCCCTATACTGTCTTCCACAGCGGTTGTAGCAGTTTACATTTCCGACAACAGTGGATTAAGGTAGCTATTTCCCCACATCCTCACTAGCATTTGTTGTTTGTTGATTTCTGTTGCTGTGGATTCGTTCTGAGAGGAGGAGCATGGTGGAGACAAGAGGCGCAGAGTCACCACACAGACACCAGGAGTTGGGTGAAAGTGGGCCAGAGGCGAGCAGCCTGAAGACTCCTTTATTTCAGTTGCTACAGCAGCTTATATAGCCAAGGCAGCCAATCCAGTCAAGGGGCAGTGTATGCCTTAACCAATCACAGCCTGTTGCCAGGCAGGCTCCTTTGCCAGGTGGGTTCCGAAGCCATTGCTGAGTAATTGACGCTTGCTTGCCAGTGGCCATCTTGGCATGGCCTTCTCATTCCACCATATTTCCCACTTTTCATTTATTTTTGAGCAACAGGAGGCATGATTCTTGGCCACAGCATTGTTGACCCCACTTCCATGTGGCCTCCTCATGCAGCTGTGCCTGTCTTAGGTTGTCCCCCGGGGGATCTTACCTGCCATTGAGTAACCAGCGCTCAAAATGGGAGACTACCGGCATGCTTGCTCAGATAGGGGTATTCCTCAGATAGGAATGAGGAACAATGGTAATCAGGAATGGCTTGACTGCACACAGGCTGTGGGCCGTTTGAGTGGCTGATCAGAGCTAGTGGGGTATAAAGCAGTAGCGGATGTGGTTATGGGCAGTTCCTCAGGGTAGGATGATAGGGCAGGTGCATCTTCTAACAAGGCGGATTCTCAGTCTTGTTCAGCTGGTTCTGGTTGGCTGTTAGTTGCAGGCTTGATGTTTCTGGCTGGTACCCAAATGGGCTGTCCCACATTCTTTGGAAAGACACAAGCATATCCTCGACCTTTGGTTAGCAGAGGGTGTGGTCCCTTCCATTCTCCTGTCAGGGGGTCTTTCCACCTAACCATAGGGGCTGGGGTCTGGGATGGAAAGGATCCCCAGTGTTTATAAGCTGGGCTGACCCCTTGGGAATCAAAATTAAGAAAATTGATAGTGAAAAGGACCTCAGTCAAAGCAAGCTGCGGGTCTAGGGACATATGATTGTTTTTCTGTCTTTGTAAGAGATCTTTAATTGTCCTATGAGTTCTTTCAATGATTGCCTGTCCCTGTGGGTTGTATGGAATACCTGTGGCAGATTGTATGTTCCAGGACCTCAGGAATGAATTAAATTCCTGTGATATATATGCTGACCTGTTATCAGTCTTTATGGTCCAAGGGACACCGAGGACCAGAATGGCTGACTTAACTGCCTTTATCATATTACTAGCCTTTTTTCTCCAGATTGGGCTGTTGCAGATACAGCCTTTGAATAAGTATCTACCACCACATGAACAAACTTAAGTTTACCAAAGGAGTTAATGTGGGTGACATCCACTTGCCAGAGCTTTTTAGGAGCAAGGCCTTGAGGGTTCACTCCTGCTTGTTGCAGTGAGCCTAATGGGGTGGGGGGGCACAATTCTTGCAAGAACACACTAGGTGTTTGCATTGACTCTGGGAAAAGCAATTTTTTATTGATTGGTGACATATGAAATTTTTGGTGTAGAATATGGGCTTGTTCTAGGTGTCCTATGGAAGCCATGTTGCAGGAAATAAGACAATCAACCTTTTTGTTGCCTTGGAAAATAAAGCCAGGTAACCCAGTATGTGATCTTACATGTGAGATATTCTCAGTTAGCTCTTTAAGTGTTGTGAATATCTGGTCAATTGGCTTATTGGTCGGGTTAAAGACTGCAAACGGGATCATCGTTGCCACCTGTACTGTGTATTTGCTGTCTGAAAATATATTTACTGGCCCATCCTAGGAAGGAGTAGTACCTTGACTATCATCTTTTTCCATTGATCTGATCACTGCTCCAAACAGTGACTTGTTGGCATCCTTAAACACACTCGGTGCCATGGATATAGGTTGATTAACAGGGGAAGCATATTTTGGATAGTCTATTTCTAAGGTTTGTAACCTCTGGAGTAGCCTGTACGCCGGCAGGTGATTGTCAACCTGTCCTGGGAAATTTGTTATCAAAGTTTGAAAGAGGGTGCTTGGAATCCAGGGCCTGAATTCTGTGTCTGCTCCCGCATTACCGGCAAACATGTGGGTGGGATGGAGTCTAGCAGCTGCCCTGAGAGCCTGGGGTGCCTGGGGACTGCCACAAACGTGGGGATCCTCACTGGGTGTGGATGGGATGACCTCACATGGGTTATTGCCTCGAGGTGGTCTAAGTTCATCAAACAGATATTTGGGGGGGTGGCTGACTAGGCATTGCTGTGTTGTCTGCTGTCATGTCATTTTACTGTCAGCGCTCTCTCCCCAAGTCATCGACTGTTACCTGTGAGGCAGTGGCCTGGAGTGACAGGTTCTTATAACTCACAGATTCATTGTGTTTGGTAATCTGTGTGGCTTTCTGAGAGTGGGGTATCTTTCCCATGTTTGAGTGCTTGAGAGTGGTGCGCCACACCAACTCTAGCTAAAGGAAAATACCCACAGCACTGCTGCCATAACAAAACAAATTGCTAGCACCTCAGTGGCTGATGGCATTATGCAGGGGGTTCCCTGCGTTAGACGAACAGACAATGGTATATCAGATCGTAAGTATGTCCTGTGCTTAGTGGGGGACTTCCTTGATTTGTTAGGTCAAGGCCATATGCCCACATCGTATCTCCAGAGTGTCACCTCTTTTGAGTGAGGGAAGATGACGTGGTTCCAAATTCTGGGATGATCATTCCCTTATGTGAATTTGCCAGGCGGAGCCAAAAGTAAAAGGAGGAGCTGAGAAGTGGCGTTATGCTTCTGGGTGGTGTGTGCCTAACCTGGGGTCACTTCGACTGAGGAAAAGGACAAAGACAAGGAAAGGGGCATAGGAGGGGTTCTGTGCTCACCCTCACAGAACCGAACAGCACACAAAACACCAAGAGGCCTACTTGCCGAAATCAAGGGGGGACATCGCCAAGTCCGACACACTGTCTCTCTCTCAGTTACGTTGAGCTCCAGATGTTGCTGTGGATTCTTTCTGAGAGGAGGAGCATGGTGGAGGCAAGAGGCGCAGAGTCACCACACAGTCCCTGGGAGTTAGGTGAAAGTGGGCCAGAGGCAAGCAGCTCGCAGACTCATTTACTTCAGTTTGTACAGCAGCTTATATAGCCAAGGCAGCCAATCCTGTCACGGGGCGGTCTATGCCCTATCCAATCACAGCCTGTTGCCAGGCAGGCTCCTTTGCCAGGTGGGTTCCAAAGCCATTGCTGAGTAACTGATGCTCACTTGCCAGTGAGCCATCTTGGCATGGCCTTCTTATTCCACCACAGATTTCTATATGAAAGACATTCTGGAGGGGGTGAGATGAAATATCACTGTGGTTTTAATTTGCATTTCCACGATGACTAGTGATTCTGAGCACTTTGGCAATGCAGAATTTTCTGTTTGATGTTATCTCATTTGCAAATTTTGGCTTTTACTGCCTGTGCCTTTTGGGTTTGCCTATACCAATGTCGTACAGGTTTTTCCTAATGTTCTCTAATGTTTTGAAGGTATTAGGTCATAGATTTAGGTCTTTGATCCATTTTGAGTGGATTTTTGTGTAAAATGTAAAGTAGAGGTCTTGTTTATACTTCTTCATGTGGAGATGTAGTTTTCCCAGCACCATTTGTTGAAGAGACTGTGCTTGCCCAGGGATTGATTTTAGCTCCTTGTCAAAGATAAAGTTGGGGGGCTGGTGCTGTGGCACAATGGGTTAAAGCCCTGGCATGAAGCGTTGGCATCCCATATGGGCACTGGTTCTAGTCTTGGTTACTCCACTTCCAATCCAGCTCTCTGCTGTGGTCTGTGAAAGTAGTAGATGATGGCCCAAGTCCTTGGGACCCTTCACCCACGTGGGAGACCTGGAAGAACCTCCTGGCTCCTGGCTTCAGATTGGAATATCTCTGGCCATTGTGGCCATCTAGGGAGTGAACCAGCGGATGGAAGACCTCTCTCTCTGTCTCTACCTCTCTCTGTAATGCTCTCTTTCAAATTAATAAAATAAATCTTTAAAAAAAATAAAGTTGGTTGTTGATGTATGGATTGATTTCTGGAGTTTCTATTCTGCTGCATTGGTCTATCCATATATCTTTTTTACAGTACTGGGCTGTTTTAATTATAACTGCTCTGTATTATGTCTTTTTTTCTTTTCTTTTCTTTTCTTTTTTTTTTTTTTTTGACAGGCAGAGTTAGACAGTGAGAGAGAGAAACAGAGAGAAAGGTCTTCCTTCTGTTGGTTCACCCCACAAAGCACTTGGGCCATCCTCTACTGCCTTCCTGGGCCACAGCAGAGAACTGGACTGGAAGAGGAGCAACCAGGACAGAATCCAGTGTTTGAACCGGGACTAGAACCTGGGGTGCCAGCGCTGCAGGTGGAGGATTAGCCAAGTGAGCCACGGCACGGGCATGTATTATGTCTTGAAATCTGGTATTCTGATGCCTCTGGCTTGGTTTTTGTTGTATAAGATTGCATTAGCATTTCTGGTTCTGTTGTATTTCCGTATGATTTCCAGCATCCAGATCTTGGACAAATGTTCTTGGTATTTTTGTTGGTATTGCATCAAATCTGTAAATTACTTTCAGTAGTATAGACACTTTGATGATACTGATTCTTCCAACCCATGAGCATAAAATAGTTTTTTTTTTTCATTTTTCCTGTCTTTTCTTTCTTTAATGTTTTATAAATATTAGAGCTCTTTGGTGTCCTTGGATAAATTTATTTCAAGGTATTTAGTTCGTTTTTGTAGCTATTGTGAAAGATTAGAAATTTTTCTCCACCATGGCATTGTCTGTGTATACATTGTCTCACCATGTGAGAGCTTAGGTCCAAGCAGCCTAAGCTCCAGAGCCTGTGATGTGCTGAGGGGCTGGGGGCACCTCAGAGTCCTACGTGGATGCCCAGTCTTACGTGGGTGCCCAGCCGCCTATCAATCCTCCCAGGGAGACTCATGTGTCTCCTCCCAGCTGGTTTCTACGCGTGTGGACCCAAACTGTTACATATTTCCAAAATGGCATCCACTCTCTCTCTCAGTTGGTTGCAGGGTGCCATTGTCAGGGTTCAAGGAAAGAGAAATGTGCCCCCTTTTTATTGCATGTTGGTAGGTACACTGTCCCCCATAGCGCTCCAGGTCAGACTCATGCCAGGCTCTCTCACGGCTTTACTGCCAGTGGCTTCAGCCGGCTGCTACAGTATGGTCTCACCTTACTCTCCAAACCTGGTGCTGAAACTCAGCTGCTGTGGTCCTGTGTTGTGTCGTTGTTCATGCTGCCAGTTCATACCCTCTATGTACATCCACAAGGTCCCTCTAACTCCATGGAGTTTCCACTGTAGTCTTCTCCCTATTTAGTTCCTGAGATAGCACTCTCTCCATTTTTTTGTAACTATCTTCCCCTAGACTAGAGCAGTAAGAACCCTCCTTATTCCACCATTTTGGATTCCTCCATATGCTTTGTAAAGATTCACTCACAAGTTTTCAAATCCGTCTGTGGACATAGTGGACTTTGGCCATCTGGAGAGGAATTTAGGAACTGTCACATATAAATGCATTATTTTATATTAAGGTGTTACCCTAGTAAGTGAACAACATGTCAAATTCATGTTAATGTTTCTTAATCCAACTTGCCTTCCAATAGTACATGTGACTATTCTAAAGATAAGAAGTATCGTTTCCTCATTTTGAAAACTTCTATTTTGTATGTTTATCTTCCTCCCTTCTCTATATGATGTTAAAAGAATTTATTTTCCTTATAAAATACTGTACAGGAATGATATTCCCCTTATAAGTTCATGTTCTTTAAATTCATACCGTTTCTTATGGTTTTGTTAAAAAAAGTCTTTATTACTAAACCACCACCTGCTCCCCATTGTGCAGGTTCGTTTCCTGTCTGTAGAAATGTTTCTCCATGTTGCTGAATATCTTTGCTTTTTAAAGTACTTAATTAATTTCTTAAATTTGTATCATGTGGGACTAGCAGAAAAAGTAGATGGATAGAGAAATATAAAACATATTTTCACACACACATATATACACATACACATATACACATATTCTACATGACAGGCATCTTGCTAACATAATATTTCAAGCTGGAAATGTTTAGTTTACCTTAGGAATGGAGATACAGTTATTGTTTTTTCTTAGACTATCCTGAAATTTTCATGGCCGTGCTATAACATACAGAACAATTGCCTTCTTCCTGTTGTCAGAATATAAAAGTTCACCAAACCACCACTGAAGTGTTTAACACAGCAACTAAGTAGCCACTTTGTTTTTGTTTGTTTGTTTGTTTGTTTGTTTTTTGTTTTTTTGACAGGCAGAGTTAGACAGTGAGAGATTGAGACAGAGAGAAAGGTCTTCATTCTGTTGGTTCACCCCCCAAATGGCCTCTACGACCGGCACGCTGCACCAATCCGAAGCCAGGAGCCAGTTGCTTCCTCCTGGTCTCCCATGCGAGTGCAGGGCCTAAGCACTTGGGCCATCCTCCACTGCCTTCCCAGGCCACAGCAGAGAGCTGGACTGGAAGAGGAGCAACTGAGACAATATCTGGCGCCCCAACCGGGACTAGAACCTGGAGTGCTGGCGCCACAGGCGGAGGATTAGCCTAGTGAGCCGCAGCACTGGCCTAAGTAGCCACTTTGACACTTGTATCGAATGGCAGATCATGCACCTGGTTTGAGTTAGCTCCTGATTTCAGCTTCGTGATAATGTGCCTAGGAGGCAGCAGGTGATAGCCTCACCATGTGGGTCATGGTCACCTACGTGGGAGAATCAGACAGAGCTCTGAGTTCCTGGTTTCTGCCTGGCCCAACCGTGGCTGTAATGGGCATTTGAGTTGTGAGTCATGGGAAGGAAGAATGTCTCTCTCTATCCAGTTGTTTATTTCTGGAGCTGCTGTTTGGTGCATTGGATTAAGCCAGCTGTCCACAATACTGGCATCCCATATCATTGCGCTGGTTTGAGTTCCAGCTGCTCTGCTTCTGATTTGGCTCCCTGCTAATGTGCCTGAGAAGGCAGCAGAATGCAGCCAAAGTACTTGGGTCTTTGCCACCCACACAGGATACCCAGATGGAGTTCCAGGTCCTGGCTTCAGTCTTACCTGGCCCCGGATGTTGGCACCATTTAGGGAGTAAATAAGGAGAAAGAAGGTTTCATTTATTCTCTGTCTCTCCCTTTTTGTCACTTGCTTTTCAAATAAACAAATCTTTTAAAAATAATTTATTTCTTTCCCTCTGGGAGTAAATCATGTATCTCAGAATTAACTGTTGAGCTATTACACCCACCTGTCATAGACTAAAGTGTAAAGATAGAAGCACACAGGCATGAAGTAGCAGATTTATAAAAGAGAATATCATGCTTGATAAGGAAAGAAATATATAACTATTAATGATTTGTATAAGTAAATTTACATATGCAAAAGAAATTATAGAAATAAACATTTGCTTAATATATAATGCTAACCAATTTTCTTAGGGAATATTCAAGAAAAATGCAGTTTTAATTTTACTGTGCACATGAGATCAATTAATGTATCTCATATGCAAATATGAAGGCGATGACCCAGAATCCAAATGCTTGTTATTTCTGGATTTGGCATATGGCTCTCTGTAACAGCAGACATAATGATTTCAATAAATTAGCTGCTAATGCCATGTAATGAACTCTGATTTGTGTTAATTTGGCCATTACTTAGCAATTTCATGTTAATATTTTTTAAAAAAAATCATTTTAAAGGCAGTATTAGAATTTCATTTTGCTTCTAACATTTTGAAAATGGTAAGAACAAGGAGGACATTTTGATTCAGATGTTTTAATAAGACAAAAGCAATTGTTTAATTCAAGAATGCAAAATTTGACAAAGTTTAAATAGAAATGTTTCCAATAAACCAGAGTTTTTATGTTGTTTAAAGATTTATTTATTTATTTGAAAGTCAGGGTTACCCAGAGAGAGGAGAGGCAGAGAAAGAGAGAGAAAGAAATAGAGGGAGAGAGAGGGAGAGAGAGAGGTCTTCCATCCGCTGGTTCATTCCCTTGTTGGTCGCCACAGCTGGGGCTGCCCTTATCAAAAGCCAGGAACCAGGAGCTTCTTCCCGGTCTCCCAGGTGGGTGCAGGAACCCAAAGACTTGGGCCATATTCTTGCTTTCCCAGGCCATAGCAGAGAGCTGGATTGGAAGTGGAATAGCCGAGTCTCGAACCAGTGCTCATATGGGATACCGGCACTTCAGGCTAGGGTGTTAACCCACTGTGCCACAGCACCAGCCCTGATGCTGAAAACGGATTCAGATATTATGCACTGTAATTTGACCTCCAAAACCAGAGTTTTTAAAAAATATTTTCATTGAACAACACTTATGTCAAAGGGATTAGAAAGATTATTATCTGAAATAATCATTGCCCAATTCCTCTGTTGGAGTCTTCATTGCTTTAACAAATTTTTACCTTTTGCAGAGCATCACAAAGTTTGTCTGGCTGTTAATGGTGGTGGTGGAGGAGGAGGTGGTGGCACCTATATTACACATATATGTATGTGCCACACATATCCTCACATATGTATGTGTATGTATTACATACACCTCAAAAGCACACACTAAATTATTTACACTAATGTATTGTTAAAATGAATAATTGCTTATTCCACTAATTACTGAATGGTTACTTTATTTGAGTCATTTAAAGTGAAATATTAAAAGAGATAGAATTTTTTTTCTCTTTAACAAATGCCACATAAAATAAACTTTTCCTTAATACTATGGCTTGTACACATGAATCAATGGTAGATTTTGGGTTTCACTGAACCTTAAAAAAGCTTAATATTTTCTAATTAGTTTTATTGGAGTCTGAAAAAAGAGTGCAATAAAAGATAAATTTATTTCTATATCTTTTACATTTATTAAGGAATGGGTTCAGAGGTGAGAGAGACTACCAAGTCCCAAGATCTTCAGAGTAAGTCTGCAGCACTTTCCAGCTCATTCCCGAAGGCCTGAGGTTGGGACAAGTGATGGAGTCATCCTGGTGTGTCTGAGGGCCTGTGTGTCTACCAGCCAGGGAGAACTGATGCTTCAGTTTGAGTTGCGAGACAGGAAAATTGCTAATCCCCAACTCAAAAGCCAGAAGAATTCTTTGATTTTTTTGTTCCACTCAGGGTCCACTCTCATGAGGAAGGGACATTTGGTGTCACTTTACCAATATAAGTATTAATCTTACGCAAATGCACTCATGCAGATTCACACAAATATCAAATAAGTGGGCAACTCAGCCCAAACAAGTTGAGTCATACAACTAACTGTCATATTAGTAGAAGGAGAACAGTCGATGAATACACATATCACAGACCTCTGACAGCTTATGGAAATCAAACAAACTGACCACAACCTTCCAAGGAACCTTAGACACAGATCCACTGAATCAAGTGGAGTAAGGAGTCCCCCGTGACAGAACTGTGCTGGTACAAGTTCCAAGAGTCCGAGTGATGAGGCTCAGTCTCCAAGTCAGTGAGTCTGAGATAAGATAAAGAAGAAACACATTGGCATTAGGAACAAATTATAATTACAGGAGAGTCACTGACAATCCAGCAGATTAATTCCACCCTGTGAGAGGTTTTAAATATTTAGGAGATTACCATGATGTTAGTACTTTGAAAAATGTGCAAAAAATTCCTCTAAGCCTGAGTATCCCCAGTAATCGCGCCCAACTGTCCTTTTCTTCAAAACTTTGCTCAATCACATGCAGATAACTGGTCATTTGTATTTAGGACCATACTCCTTGGGATGGAGAAGTTACTGAGGCTTGTGATCTCCACTTCTGTGCTGCTGATCTTAGGATCAGAGATAAGGTAGCATTTGGCCTCTTGGATTCCTCCTTTTGCCCTTGCCAGGGGTGGAGCTCACTGGAGAAGGAGCAAAGATGGAATAGGGAGGAGGCCCTGCTGAGAAGCAACTGGTTAGAAATCAAAATAAACAAAGCAGAGTGAAAGAGTTTGACGCCTAGAACCTGCCTATGGAAGGCATTCTTGGAGGAATTTCCTCAGCTTCAAACCACATGTGTGAATTCCTAGGCCCTAAGACCAGGGCCTGTGCTTTACCTCTCCTGGTGCTCTTCTTCCAGATCTCACAACCAGCAGAGAAGTCACAATTATGCAACTGCAGTTACAGGCATGTCTCCATTGCCTATGTTCATCACCCACCCAGCATCTCTGTCTCCCACCCATTGCCTATGTTCATCACCCACCCAGCATCTCTGTCTCCCACCCATTGCCTATGTTCATCACCCACTCAGCATCCCTGTCTCCCACATGCCTGCACTCTGACAATCACTCAACCACAGTCAGAGGGCTCAGACAGTAATTGCTCAATTTCTATTTGTTGAGTATTTGTTCCATAGGAAAACATCTCTACTAACTTAATCAATTCTGTAAATTACATACATGTACGTTGTAGCATACTGAAGTCCTGAATAAAAAACAGTGTATTTATAGCATTTGAGTTAAATCTTTACCAAAATCAATTTGGTCATCTCAAATTTATTTATTTCAACTGACAATATCATTTCAGTGGTAAATTTTAAGTATGCATGTTCAGATAAATGTGACTATGAGAGGAGAAGTGGTGAAGCTCATGTGGAAAGAAAGTTGAAGGCATAGGACAGATTTGATGAAGAGGAAAGGAAGAGAAAATACACTGAACAATGTAAAGAAAAAAAGTAAAAAAAAAAAGGGCCAGAAGCAGAAAAATATGTATATATTCTGCAACTATATTGCTTAGCAACTGTTCTTAAGTTACAGCTCATTTTGAAGAAATGCAAGCTGCAAATCACATATCAGACTGTAGCTTAGGTAAGGAATACAGTTCAGAACAATAAACATTTGAATAAAAGATTTGGGTCTAAATTAACCATAATTGATGGATAGATGTACATTTTACACTTAATTTAAATAAGAGATTTAAAATATTTATAGGTTTTTACAATCCTGTATCATAATTAATCAAATGACTCAATGACTATACTAATAGTATGAGACATCTACTCTGGTTAAATGCACATGTTAGGATCATATGTAAACTGATTCATCAGTATTAATTACATTTCTTGCATGCTAGCTATATTTGGACCTCGTGGTTGTTATACATAAGCAAAAAAATCTTTACTTTCCAAGATATGTATTTGATTATAGATGAGAACTCATTGGGACTTGAGTAGGAAGGGGCAGAAATGGAGCAGCAATAGTGCCATGTGGGAAGTGGGGGCAGTTGATTATAACGTTAAAGGATAAGAAAACCAAAAAGTTGAAATGAGAAAGACAGCTTCAAGCCAATTCCCGAATCCAAAGAGTCTCACTGAGGCCTAGTAAGTGATTCATCTACAGAATGAGGACAGGTGGTATCATGCCAAAGTGTTTGTGATTTATTTCCTTATGTAGAGTTATTAAATAATTCTGGATAGTAATAATGACACAGATAGGCAAAATAATTAAGGTATACTTTTGTGTAATTAATTCCTTCACAGATAAAAGGAGTAGAAAGGTAGAAGATCTGGCAATCATGAAGAAATTGTTATGAATGAATTTGAATTATTTGAATGCCACTTCTAGTTCTTTCTGGATTTTTAATAGAACTCATTTAACTAAATAATATATAAAATATAATACAGTAGATAATTAGAGATATAGCGCTCTCGCTCTCTCTCCCTCTCTCTGCCTCTGCCCCTCTCTCTCTGTAACTCTGTCTTTCAAATAAATAAATACATATTGAGAGCGGCAAGATGGCGGAATAGGAAGGGAGCACACTGATAGTAGGGAAGAGACAGTTTTATTAAAGTGGAAATACTGCAGGTTCAGGGAAGAGTAGGGGAAGAAACAGCAGAGGAAACTCTTCTGGAACCAGTGATTCACAGTGGACCTGCGTGGAGAGTGTGGGAGCCAAAGTTCAGGACACCAGCGGCAGACTCAACACACCAGCCCTGGAACACAAGGTGAGCCGAACCTCAATAGCCCGAGACACCAGTGGGAAAGCGGAAAGAGGAGACTAGAGGGAACGAGGCTTGAAACTCCGTGGGGAAAAGTTCACCAGGCTAACTAGAAGAGAGAGGGGAAAAAAAAAAAGTGACTGATACGGACACAAGTTTCTCTCTTCTCCGCTCACCCCTCAAAGGCGAGCAAGACAAAGAGCAGGCACCATTTTGGACATATGTCATAAGCAGGGCGACCTCAGGTCTGCACCAGCCCTGAGCCTAGCAGAAAAACCTGATTCTGGGGGAAGGGGTGAAATAACAGGAGATTAGGATCTAACTTGGCAACCCAGTAAGAGACTGCAGGAGAATTGGAGCCCACACCAAGGGCAGCAGAGATTCCCTGTGTGGTCCTTGGGAAAGAGCTTCCAATCTCTGGCTCCTGTGGGTATATCATTCGCCTGCTAACTACCTCCAATTACGTTCAGCTGTGAGTTCTGCTGTGTGGAATTACTTCCCTTTTGAATCAAAAAAAAAAAAAAAAGAATGAAAGAAAGAGAGATTTACCACGCCTAACCTGGGAGTGTCATCTTTGACACACCCTCAGCCCTGAGGAACCAAACACAGCTCTCAGTCCACACTCATCTCAAGCCTCTAAGGCTCCACCGAAAGCAGACAGTCCACTTAATATAGAGCCATAGTGTAACAAGAAAAAACACCACAGTGAAGAAACCAAATATCTCCAACATGCCATACAACAAACGCAAAAACCGAGGTAACAAAAACAAGGAAGACATTATGAGGCCACCAAATGAAAAAGACACCCCAATTCAAGATTATGAAGATGATGAGATTGAAGAAATGCAAGTAGCGGATTTCAAAAAATTGATAAGAACATTAAGAAGTTCTCAAAAACAAATTCTTGAAGTACAGAAATCCTTAATGGACAAGATAGAAAATCTCTCTCGTGAAAATGAAATATTAAGGAGGAATCAAAATGAAATGAAACAACTAGTAGAACAAGAAACTGTGATAGTGACGAGAAATCATAATGAAATGAAGAATTCAATGAGAGCCTTAAAAACAGAATGGGTGAAGCAGAAGAGAGAATATCGGACTTAGAAGACAGAGAACAGGAAAGGAAACAGGCAAACCAAAGAAAAGAAGAGGAAATTAGAAATGTAAAAAATATTGTCAGGAATCTACAGGATACTATTAAAAAACCTAACATTCGGGTTCTGGGAGTTCCTGAAGGCATGGAGAGGGAGAAAGGATTAGAAGGCATTTTCAGTGAGATACTAGCAGAAAATTTCCCAGGTTTGGAGAAGGACAGAGGCATCTTAGTACAGGAAGCTTATAGAACCCCTAATAAACATGACCAAAAGAGATCCTCACCACGACACGTCGTAATCAAACTCACCACAGTGAAACATAAAGAAAAGATCCTAAAATGTGCAAGAGAGAAACGTCAGATTACTCTTAGAGGATCTCCAATTAGACTCACAGCAGACTTCTCATCAGAAACCCTACAAGCTAGAAGGGAATGGCGAGACATAGCCCAGGTACTAAGAGAGAAAAACTGCCAGCCCAGAATACTATATCCTGCAAAGCTCTCATTTGTGAATGAAGGTGAAATTAAGACTTTTCATAGCAAACAGAAATTGAAAGAATTTGTTGCCACTCGTCCAGATGCTTAAAGATATGTTACACACAGAAACACAGAAACATGGTCATCAATATGAAAGAAGGTAAAGGAAGGAAACCACAGCAAAAGAACACAGGAAGCTCAATTTCTCTTTGACATAGAATTAAAATCTTATTCTCTGTTAAAGCAATGTGTTAAAGTAATCTATTATGTTCTCTTGATGTCTGTTAAATTCCAATTGTTAAAAAACAGCTGAATTTTTATTAAGAGCTATGGGTTATTTAAATATGTGCTTATTTTCAAAGATTTGAATAATCACCTTGTAACAATGATCAAATTTGGTCTATGTTATGTCATGATTTTAAGGAATCTTATTTCAACCAGATATTTTGGATTTTGAGCCTTCTTGGCATTCTTGACAGGCATTCAAAAAATCAAAGTTTCAAACAATCTGGACTCTAAAATTTCCAGTAAATCTTGGACTTTGGTTTTTCCAGTTTGGGCCCAACTGAAAAAATCGAAGGACCTATGTCTCTCATCTTATAGAGACACCAACTAATCAGGCTATTTGGATTATATTAGAAGTACTGTCAAGGTGTGATGTGGTACTAAATTTTAAGTTTCTATAATGGAAAATGCTATTAATACAAATGTTTGAGAATTAAAAAGTCTAATGATCTTGTGTTACTAGACATGATCCTACAGGTGCTTTCAAAAATACTGTGAAGTAAGCAAGTGCCTCTTGTTGGTTGATGAGTTTATAATTTTAAACATGGCGACTTAAAGTCTTTTGTCATCCAAAGTTATATATGATTTGCTGCTCATAAAACTAAAGCGTTGTTGGTTCTGTGTTTAGCTGTCCTCCTATAGGTTCCTATGGACTTTTTCCAGCCACTTCTATTGTATTCAGTACTTTGGGATGGCTCTGTAACAGATGAAGCCAATAATGTATTAACAATACCAACTGAGAGAAAGTATGGTTAACTGAGGTTACTAAAAACAAAAAGCAATTCAAACCAATTGGAAATCTACAAAAAGAGTTAAAGATTTTAAAAGCTATTATTAAAATTGCTATATTGGTCTAGTATGTTATGTTATATGTGTGTACATATTGTATATCCACATAGGAAAATTTTATTAAGAGTTTTATTTTAATTGGCTTACGGATAAGATTGTCCATAAATTTAAGCTGCTAAAATTAATTAAAGATACACTTTAATTTGTGTGACCTGAATCTCTGCATCATATGTTTTAAACTTGTTGGTAGAAAGAAACTAAAAACATTTTATATGGTTGTGCTTAAGTTTACTGGTTAAACAAACTACACCATGTTAGATATTTAAGAGGTGTTTCCAAATACATGATTCTTAAAATTTATAGAAGGCATTGGACCTTCTGGTAAATGTTTTCTTAAGTTGTTATCTAATGGTAGAAACTATTTGCTAAGTATTCATGTAATATTGCTATTGTCAGCAAGCGATCTAGGACTTGCTCCCTCATTTCTCTATTCTAACCCAACTTGTTCTTTGATTTCTCTATTCTCCTCAAGGTAGGAAACTAATTTATTATGAAGGAATCTGTAGGATGCACAATTTAATCTTTAGACCTTATAAAAGAGATGGCTAACATTTTTCTGTAATAGCATAGCCAAAATAAGAGCTTAAATAATAATCTCATATCTAGATTCTCTTCGCCATCAGTGAAGTAAACAGTAAGTTGACAAAACCTCCCTTTCAGACCAAAGGGAAAGAAAGTTTTAAGTGAGAATATAATTTTCCTCATGGGCATTATCTACCTTAGAAAAACTGCTACAGAACATGCCTGTGACTATAGACTTGTAGTTCAGGCCACCGAAGATTAGAGATGGGACTTGGGCACTCCCTTGACTTGCATCCTCTGGTCTGCTTTAACAAAAACCGGGAGGAAAAGAAAGCTAGGCATCAGAAGCAATGGGTGGCAGGCCTATTAATGGCTGATCTGTACAGTGATCTACCCTCAAGGAGACCCAACAGGCCAGTCCACTGCAGTGGCTTTCAATGTGGTAAGCCTGGGCTTCAGCAGAAGTCAGCTTGTGAAGAGCCCTGGCAGCTCTGCCAAGAGTTGGATCACTGGAAATGGACCTGCCCTGGAGTGGAAGGATGCCCAGGTCAGAGCCACAGATCTTATTGGCTCTAAGCTGAAAAGCCCTTCACTCAGCCCAACTTCCAAAGTGACCACTGCAGCTGAGGGTATGGTCAAGTAGGGTCAGCAACATTGCAGGCAGAACTGTAAATTTCTTGTTAGAGATGCCCCCTGCCTTTACCTGGCCAGCTCTCCTCCCAGGCCAGCCAAGTAATGAAAGTCAGCAGAGTGCCTTCCCCAGGAGGTTCACACCTCCCTTAGGATGTACCCCATGTGAAGAGATAGATAGGTCTGGGCCTCTTATAAGGCCTAAAGCCCAACAGATTATTATCAAGCCCCTTCTATCAGGTTCTATTTGCCTCTCAATCAGAAAACTTAATTGTAGCTTAGACAGCAGCTTTCTTAGCTCCTCTAATAATGACTCTGTCCTTTGTTCTAGACCCTGTCTAGCACACTTGGGCCTCATTACTTCGTAATCATAACCTCTACTCTACCTCCAATGGCTCTACTCCCAACCTGTGTGTACTGATGGTCCTCTTCCCCACTTAATGCTGTATAATTTTTCAGACCTGGTTAATGCCACTCTTAGGACCATTGGTTGCTATCCTCACCCTGTCTTTTATGACCTTGTCTAAATATGATCAGAGTCGGCAAACTTGGAAGGCTTCCATAGCCTTGGGAACTCATGACGACAGCCTAGGATGGTTACTGGCGCCATAAACTAGAGTGTCAATTTGTTGGGTCAACAACAGGAGTCACTGTGCACTTGCTCCTCATGTGGGATCTCTGTGCTTAATGTGCTGTACTTTTGATTTAATGCTATAACTAGTACTCAAACAGTATGTTTCACTTTGTGTTTCTATGTGGGTGCAAACTGTTGAAATCTTTACTTAATGTATACTAAGTTGATCTTCTGTATATAAAGAGAATTGAAAATGAAGCTTAATGTGAATGGAAGGGGAGAGGGAAGGGGGGAGAGGAGGGTTGTGGGTAGGAGGGAAGTTATGGGAGGGGGGAAGCCATTGTAATCCATAAGCTGTACATTGGAAATTTATATTCATTAAATAAAAGTTAATATATATATATAATTAGAGATATTTAATGTATTATTTTGTAAGATAGCTGTACTAATATATTTAAATATTTTGTCTTGATTTATGACTAAATTAGTCCCTGGAATATTCTGAGAGTCACAGATCAGCTGACTTGATTCACTCAATCCCACAGTGTGAGTTGCTTGACCTTGATACATTTTCTTTCTTTTCTTTTCTTTTTTTTTTTTTTTTGGACAGGCAGAGTAGACAGTGAGAGAGAGACAGAGAGAAAGGTCTTCCTTTTTCCGTTGGTTCACCCCCCAGTGGCTGCTATGGCCGTCACACTGCGCTGATCTGAAGCCAGGAGCCAGGTGCTTCTCCTGGTCTCCCATGGGGTGCAGGGTCCAAGGACTTGGGCTATCATCTACTGCACTCTCAGGCCACAGCAGAGAGCTGGCCTGGAAGAGGAGCAACTGGGACAGAATCTGGGGTTATGGTGCCACAGGTGGAGGATTAGCCTAGTGAGCCGCGGCACCGGCCGATATATTTTCTAATGCTCTTTCTCTCTATTCCTCAATTTCTCTGACTTATACGTCTCCATGTAACCTCAGTTTTCCCTTTTTATTTGATTTCATAAATCCTTCTCTTTTAGTCACCTGTCTGATACTATCTAATATACCATCTAATAGAAGATACCCATTAACAGCAGTGGTAAACTCTTAAGCTGCAGTAAATGATATGACTAGGGTTTTTATCTAAGCCTTTCTTCTCATAAAATATGTGGATTTTTTCCTGTGTCCCTCCTGAATAGGCTTTGTCAAAAAAAAGAACAGCTTATGAATATTTGATTTATTACACTACTATCCAGAGCACCAAAATTGAAATGCAGTACCTAAAACACCATTTGTCATTAGGGTGGTAAATGTTCATCCAGTCTACTTGAATTTTTATTCATGGACATGGCTAAAACTAGAATTTGTAATGGCCAAACATAGCCAAACAAAAGACAACAACAGCTGAAAGTAATTATGGAAGCTAGTGTTTTACCTGCATCAATATATGTCCACTCTCATAACACAAATATGCAAAAGAAACAAGAATAATTTAATTCCAACAACAGTTTTTTAAACTTACTTTAATAAAATTTTGACCCTCTCATCCAGAAAAGCTTAATTGACTTGGCCATAAATTTTATATATGACAATATGGGTTTAATGTCTCCTCTCTTTGTCTATCCTTCATGAATTCACATATAATACACTCTCATGCCTAATTCATTTCTGTGGAAGTCCTGCTGTGAATCTTCTACCTGATCTGTCCTTTAGAGATAGAAGGAAGTGTAAAAGAAAGATGGATATCACTTCTCTGTACTGTGATTAAATGACAGCGGGCTATCCTCAAATTAAAAAAAAAAAAAATGGTCAAGGGGCAGAAACAATTAAATTGCTCAACACTTATTGAGCGTTTACTATGGACTGTTTATCCTGCCTTGCTCACGGATGTAAATTGGACTCTAGTATACCTTGCATTTTTTATTTCCCTCCTTTACTGAACAACCCTCAGTAGATTTCTTTGCTGATTTCTGCTGTTCTGTCTGAACTCTTAGTACTGGCACATGTAAGGTCAAATACTTGGGTTTTATTTTGTGATCTGTCTACACATCCTCCCTTTGTTTCACCTCAAGTCATGGCATCAGTACTATTGACATTCTGATGACCATCAAGTTTATATGCCAACCCTAGACAACGCTCCTGAATTCGAGTCAACATGTGCAGTTGTTTAATCAGTATTTCCATTTGGCATCGCTGAGACACCTTGAATCAATTATATCGAGAGGCAAACCTTCGAGTTTCTCCAAAATGTATTTATCTAGTCTTCAAATTTCAGTTAGAGGCAACTAATTTCTTAAACTCCTCAGATCAAAATGCTGGGTCACCCCTTACTTTGTCTATTTTTCTTGTAGCTTTGCACCCAGTTTGTCATCATTACTCATTGACTTTCTTTAAAAATATATCAAGTTAACTCTTTCTCACCATCATTCATGTCTTAACCACGAAAATCTTCCATCTTTTAGAAAAGTTCCACTGGGGTGGGCACTGTGGCCTAGTGGGCTAAGCCACCGCCTGTGGTGCTGGCATCCCATATGAGTTTAGGTTCATGTCCTGGCTTCTCCTCTTTGGATTCAGCTCTCTGCTATGGCATGGGAAAGCAGTGGAAGCTGGCCCAAGTCCTTGGGCCCCTGTATCCACGTGGGAGACCCAGAAGAAGCTTCTGGCTCCTGGTTTTGGATTGGCCAGCTCTGGCAGTTGTGGCCATTTGGGGAGTAAATCAGTGGATGGAAGACCTTCCTCTTTGTCTCTCCCTCTCTCTGTCTGTAACTCTACCTCTCAAGTAAGCAAATTAATCTTCAAAAACAAAAAGCAAACAGAATTATGCTGATACATGTCAGATCATGTTGTTATGCTCAAAACCTTGAAAAACATCTCCATTTTACTTAGTGTATGAGCCAAAGTCATTTTGTTGATCGCACTTCCCTGGTGTCCCATGTTGCCCTGATTCCTGTTAATTTTTAATCTCACTCCTTTTAAGCTAATGGCTTGCTCTCGATTCTGCAGTTACATCAGTTTCCCTATGTTTCTATGCACAGAGCTGCCTTAGGACATTTGTACCAGCTCCTCTTTTTATGCCTGAAGTGATCATACCATAAACACATGAAAATTTACTCATTTCTTGAAATCTTTGCTTAGGTGTCACCACATGAATAATGAACCTATTTAACAAATCCTAAATATTGTAACTGTTAATCTTTTTTGTAGGATATGTAGACATTTAATATGGAATTTATTTGTGGGACTGGTGTTGTGGCATAGTGGGTAAACCTGCTGCGTGCCATGCTGGAATCCCATATGCACGCTGGTTCGTGTCCTGGTTTCTCCATTTCCAATCCAGCACCCTGCTAATGACCTGAGAAAAGCAGCAGGAAATGGCCAAAGTGCTTGGGTCCCTGCAACCCACAGGGGAGACCCAGAAGAAGTTCTTGGTTCCTGGTTGCAGTGTGGTCCAGCCTGGGCCACAGAGAATATCTGAGGATTGAACCAGCAATGGAAAATATCTATCTCTCTGTCTCTGTCTCTCTTTCTCTCTCTCTTTCTCTAACTGTGACTTTCAATAGATAAATAAATGTTAAAAAATAATTTACTTTTGCATTTGTATTGTTTATTCCTGTCTTTTCATTCTTCAATATTCAAACTAAGAACAGGAAAATTAATCCATTTTTTAAAAACTTATGCTGGGTACTTGAAAAAAGGCTTGACTCAATATCAAAGTTCATCTCTTCTGAAAAGCACATTTTTAAACTGTTCAAACGATTTTAGAAACACAATGTGTTTTACAATAGAAAGCAGATTAAAGGCCAATTTTACAAAGTTTATTTTCTATTTGTATTTGTAGATAGTTATATACTGTTTTGGTGCAAATGACATGCAATTTTTGACACAATATGATAGGAGGTGTTCAGTGAGTATTTGTTGAATGAAAAAATAAGTGAGAATAAACAAAACAGTTTTCCCCTTAATGCATTTACACATTAGTTGAACACAAAGACTTAATATAAAGAAATTATTTATAACTGCACACTATGCAAGCTGTAATATTTGAATACATAAGAGAAATTCACTCTTACTTATTACTGAGAGAAGAGTAGGAAAAAGTGGTCAAAAATGTCTACTGTTACTATCAGAACTAAAGCAAGAGGTTTTGCTAATACAAGTAGGGAATGGTGGCTCAGAGAAAGAAGCACTTAGTCTGGGAAGTAATCCTGGGTGGTGACAATCACTTACAAAGTTAAAAGTGCTGCCACAGAGCAAGCAGTCATCTACAATTTGCAGTGTCAAGTTGGAGAAACACCCCTTGGTTTTCTTTTGAATGCTCTTTTACAGTTATTACAGCAAACCTTTGCCCTAATGGCATATCAGATACATGAAGTTTGCGAGCTTGTAGTAGATATGTACGTGCTCCCTCTTCATCTTGAGAGTTTTAGTCTCACATCTTGGGAATATGACTTCGGTTATTTTGGGAAAAAAATTAAGTGATATAGATCTGTGCCCATGTGTTTCTCTGGAGCTCCATCATGTCTATAAAACAAGTGAATTTGCTTTGAAACTAACTCCAAAATTACCCTCAATGGTGGTCTGTGAGAAGTTTTAGAAGATTGAAGGGGAGCTGGTATGATAATCCCAGGTCACAGACATGCAGTCTTGTTTATTTTGAGGAACCAAGGGAGATATGGGAGGAAAAGGGTACTTTATAGATTTTCTACGACACGAAATTGATTGCAAGTAAGCAGTAGCGGCATGATGGTGTGAGACTGTTTTAAATTTATCATTCACTTATTTATTTTGGTTTGTTTTAGCTTTGGTAGGGTGAAGAGTGAATTTAAGAAGTATCTTCTCTGTAGATAATTTACAACAAAATTTAATTTATTACTTCCTTGGAATAATAAGGTGAGAACATTGGAGTAATGATTCGTAGATATTACATCAGAAAAAAATATTGAAAATTTGGACATAGAACCATGCATACATCAAATATACATCAACAGCTCTTGCCTTAGCATAATATCTATTGAAAAAGATATTTACAAGCATGCCATCAAAGCAAGGAAAATAGATACTAAAAGTGTTTACATTTCAGAGATGAACACTTATGGTGCAAAACTAAACTGCAGCAAACTGTGCGGTTTTGTACTCACATGAACCGTAGGCAAGAACACAGCTCTCCATGGAAACTCAAACAAGTCAGGTCAGGGTTCTTCAGCATTTCCTCCAACAATTGAAATGGGAGAGGAAACCTGCTTTCCACTATGATCCTGAAGGCAAGTACAATCAAAGCAATGGCTACCAAGAGGTGGAAGTGATTCAGCCAAAGGAAAGGCAAACAGGTGAAGAGCATAGCTCAAGGCAACAGTTTTTGGGGATCTTTAAGGAATTTTGCTCATTATTTTTTTGGAGGACCAAATAATATCTTCTTTTCATATAAGTGTTTCAGGAAAGTAGACCAAATCTTCAATTGAAAGACATAAAAGTTTTACCATAGAGTATTGCTGCACTACGAGGATGGTCCTGTTCATTCCTCTCATCAAAATGGGCTGTGTTTTTTCAGAATTTTGATGGGGAGTCCTTAAGTGTTCACTTTACAGTCCTGAATTTACTCCTTTCGACTTCTTTTTGTTTCCTAGTGTTAAGAAAATCTCTAATGTGCATGCACACAATTTTCTTTAGTTAATAATATAATTTAACTTGGTTAAATTCCCTAAACCTTCAGTTCTTTAAGGATGGACTAAATAGCTAATTTCATCATTTACATTATTGTCTTAAAGTTGATGAAAATTATGTTAAAGAAGTGTATACTTTTATTTTTATCTTTTCATTTTATTTCCCCATGAACTTTTGGAAATTCCCTTTTATTGTAAACAAATGATAATATATTAAGTGAACTCTGATATGTATGGTCCATTGAGAGCCTGTAACTGACTATAATCCTCTTAAGTAGGAATCACTTATTTCTTTCTATCCTTTTCCATTAGAGCTGAGCCATCTAGCAGTTTTTGACACACACTAAACAATTGCTGATTTAATATTTTTCAAAACTGAATACTGGGGGCCAGTGCCATGGCACAGTAGGTTAATCTTCTGCCTGTGGCATCAGCATCCCATATGGCTGCCTGTTCTAGTTCAGGCTGCTCCTTTTCCAAATCAGCTTTCTACTGTGGCTTGGGAAAGCAGTAGAAGATGGCCCAAGTCCCTGGGTCCCTGAACCCATATGGGAGACCAGGAAGAAGCACTTGGCTCCTGGCTTCGGATTGGCGCAGCTCTAGCTGTTGCGGCCATTTGGGGAGTGAACCAATGGAAGGAAGACCTTTCTTTCTGTCTCTCCCTCTCATTGTCTGTAACTCTACTTCCCAAATAAATAAAATCTAAAAAAAAGACTTAAAGAAACCTGAATATTGAACTATAGTCAGCTTTTGATATAAGTCTCAGTGAAGGACTATATCGGAATTTTTTAGACAAAAGCATAAGCATGTTACGTCTACTCTTGCCTTCTCCCTCACCATCAGCTCCTCAACCATTCACCTTACACCACAGTTTGGTCATTTTTTTTTTTTTTAATTACTCACTGATTTGAGAAGTAGAAAGACAGAAAGACACAGAGAGAGCTCTCATATGCTGGTTCACTCCTCAAATGCCTGAAATGGCTGAGGCAATGGAGCCAGGAGCTGGAACTCAGGCCAGGTTCCCCCCAACAGGTATGAAGGACCTGACTGGTTGAACAGTCACAGCTGCCTCCCAGGGTCTGCGTCACCAGGAAGCTGTATTCGGCAAGTGGAGCTGGGTGTTGAGCCCAGTTACTCCTTAGTTGGTTTTCTGCTGTCACTGAGACACATACACCAAATCATGCAATTCTATTCTCCATACAGTGGAGAGTGTGATTATTGTAAAATTAAATCAGATAGTTCCATTCCCCTTTGAGAAACATGCAGTTAAAACCTCATGGGCTCTCTGTCACAATGAGAAACATTGCAATGTTCTTACTATGAGACTCCCAAGACCTTCTGCACATAACTGCTTCAATCTCACCTCTTGGCATTCAATATCTGCCTTGCTCAGGTTCACTGACCTGGTCTTTGCCTTTCTTTAAACCGACCAGTCCCATCTCACACTGGAGAGTTGCAGCTGTTCCTCCTAAAGTGCTCCTTCCTCTAATGTTTATTGTCTTTTTTTTTTTCTCATTTTTTTGGAATGATCCATTCAAATGATATCTCATGAGGGAAGTTTTTCTTGTCTTTAAGTGAAACAGCACGCCCATACAACTTCTTCATTTAGTCTGTTTTCTCCTCTTGTACCTTTTTTCCTGTGCCTACACCATACAGCATGATTCCTCATTGGCTCTCTGCTGGACTCAGCTCTAGTCTTCTCTCTGTGGACATAAGAAGTCATGATTTCTACTTTTTCACAACTTAGATTTCCCATCAGGTTGACTACAGCTTCAAAACTCCCTGAACTATAGGCTGCATTTCCTACAGAGAACAATTTTATAACCTCTGTTACCCTCTATTGGAAATAAGCCTGTTTGTCTTAGTTTGGTTTATGCTTATCCATCCCTAGGGCTATAAGCTTGGGTCAAAGGGGGCTATAATGACTTGTGTCCGCTCAACACATTATTTCATTAGGATTTTTTAAAAAATTCATTTAATTTATTTGGAAGGTGGAATGACAGAAAGGGAGAGACAGAGAGTAAGTAGCTCCACAAATGCCTGCAACAGCTGGGGATAGACCAGGCTAAAGCCAGGAATGAAGGACTCCATCCTGGTCTTCCTTGTGGGTGGGCCACATGTGCTATCTCCCCAGGGTATTAGCAAGAAGCTGGATCAGAAGCACAGAGTAGCCAGGACTTGAGCCAGTACTGTATTATGGGATGTGGGCATCTCAAGCTGCAGTATTACAATACCCACCCACATTCAACACTTTAATTAGCTCTCTGTGTAAAGAACTCTAAGAAATGTGCAATATGTTAGTGATATATTTTTTTCAAATTAGCATATAATATATAGTTTCATGGGATTTGGCATAAACATCATACAAGAATGAAGATAAATATTTATAGTTATGAAATTTAATCCACAGTAGAATATCATTAAATATTTTTGGATATAATTCAATTTTCAATTAATATACATATAATTAATTCTAAAAAGTCTGCATTAGATGTACACATCCTTTTGGTAATGGGCTCACAAACTTATAAGTGCTGATTTAATCTCCAATTTCATTTATGAACTCCCATATATAGTTGATATTCTGAAATGAAATAAATACTTATGGGATCATTGTGATAACTTATTGGATATATCTCAGAAGTTATAATATAAGCAAAATTTTAAACACAGTCCTAGAAAAAGGAATTTTCAGGAAATTGGAAAATTTCAAGGGCAATCAAAGTTGAGGAATAATCATTTGTTCTCTAGCATATTCAAATGTTAATCATAGATAAATCTGATCGAAGTTAAAAGCTTGTTCCTACAAGAATAGCAATAGAAAAAGCAGTTACCAGTGGTGCTGAGTGGCTCATTATGTGATGTACTAGTGATAACAAGTTACTCCAAAATTTCATAGCTAAAGTAAAAATAATTACCACATAGTTTTTATGTGTCTGGAACTCAGGAGCTCTCTACTGATTATTCCTGGTCCATGTTCTCATGAGGTAACACTTTGAGGTCAGCAGGACTAAAGCCACTTGAGGCCTTGGTTGGAGCTGCAGAATTCCTGCATTGTTGTCAGGAGGCCTCTACTTCTTGCCATGGGAGCTCTCCATAGACTTTAAGTTCTTTCAGCGTGAGTTTTTCTATAGACTGCTCATGGCATGACATTCAGTCTTTGCCTGACAGAATGATGAAAGAGAGACAGGGAGATGATAGAGGGAGAGACAGACAGACAGACAGACACACACACACAGAGATTCTGGAGTCTAATGATTCAGTCTCTAAAATCACAATCACTTATTTTTATTCTGCTATTCACAAATAAGTCACTAGTTCCAGCCCACCATCAAAGAAAGAGTAATTAGACTCCACCTCTTACAGATGAGAATATTAAAAATGTATAAGATCATCATAAGTGTCATAATGTTTTTTTTTTATTCAAGCTTCTAGGGATTTTCACTTCATTATTGTATTTTGATGTGTGACAATGTGTAGAGCTTATTCTATTATAGAAATGACTCAAGGAAACTGAATGAAAGGGGTAACCATTATTATTAGTAGTAGTGGTGGGAAATTAAAAATGTACACTAAAAGGGAGTGGGTTAAAATGGTGAGATTTAAGAGATATACTGTAAGGTAAAAATGATGGATCAGCTTTCAAAGAAGTTAAAAGGCAAAAGTGTCAAGAGAAAAGTTAGCATTCCGAAGTTTAATGAAAAATTGTTCTTTGACACCAAAGGGAACTATAATAAGAATGGAGAAGGTACAATGAATACTTTTTAGGAGGAATGAGGGAATTAGATAAGGTCATGTTGTTTTTAATGAGCTCATGTTTCCTCAGCGAAGTACAGAGAAAGGTTCTTTGTGCAGATTAGAAGAACACAGATTAGTAGAAGGGGGAGGGGATGCGGAGATGGGAAGGCTTTAGTAGCTATTTGGGAATAAAGGGAAGTTCCAGGACTAGCAATTAAAGGAACACCAAGAAAGTTTCCAAAGCCCACTTGATACTGGAATTCATATATTTGGTGCCATTTATTTTCTTCTGTGTACTGAGATAAGCTCTCAATAGGCATCACAACCATCTGAGATGATGTTATTATTTTAGAAACAGGGAAACTGCGAGTCATGCATAAATTTTACCACCCAAAGTTGTACAGCTACTGCATGGCATAGGGAAAATTGGAACCCAGGTCAGTACGACACCAATAGATTTCCTGGTAACAACCACTTTTCCAACAGAGTGATTCAGCAGGAAGGCTGAGAATGCATCATCTGGAGCTAGGTGCTGCTACATGGGGTAAGACAAATAGAAATGAGACCGAACAGGATGCTAGAAATAACATAATTTGCTATCACTATAATAAGTTTCAAGTTATATCAGAACAGGAAATTATACGGGGCTTTACAGTTGAAGAAACAAATAAGGGATCAAGATACCATTATCCCATTTCCCTTAAATAATTCCAGCAACAATTATCATTGATTTTCACTATAGCACCACATGAGATTCTACTTCATGGATTCAGACAGTCATAGATGTAGTTATTTTAAAGTTAATCTAACCATTTCTATCATTTTCAAAGTCAGAATATAGCATACAGAAAGATGAAAGGACACATTTTTTAAAGCAGGTCAACTAGGACTTGTCTTTGTGGTACAGGATTGATACTTGGGTCCATACTGGCAATTGATTGAGAATAAAGTCCCCCACATTCCAAAGAAAGACACTTGCAATTGAAAACTTACCACTAAACCCATGCCCTACAAGTGTGTGAGAGCCAAAAATTGGATTGAGAAGACTGAATAGGATGCAGAGTGGGTCCAGCTTTTATGTATCTTGAAACATAGCTTTGTAGATCATTAAAAAAAAACCTATAAATAGATTTGCATATTCATATAAACCTCATAACTAGTGGAAAATATTATGAGTGGCTGACATGGAAATGAAGAAGTCTTGAGCATTACTCTACAGTGCATTGAGAACAACACCCTGAGCATGTTTCCGGTGTTCTCCATGGAAATTATAGAGCAGCAAGCACTACTTTGTGGGTGTTGCTGACTGGGTGTTGAGTACACACTGTTTGACATGGGAATTACACAGCTTTGAGTGGACACACAAATAGGTAATTTGCTTTGAGCTTATTCCATGCCCATCCCATTGATGAGGAAGAATCAGCTACAAGAGGCTGTGTAATGGACCACCTGGGGCCCCTCCAAAGAGCTTGTGCTCCATTTGACATGTGGAGATTGCTGGTGCCAGTAGGCATCAGACAGGCTTCTGGGACCAAGGAGAGTTCTATATTTATGATCTTTTAAGAAAAGAGGTGTTAGTACCTTTTCTCCAATCTTTCTATCTTTAGTCAATAAAAGAAATAAGGGAGTAGTTCCAAAATTCTGTTTATATCTTTCAACCACTTTCAACTTTGAGAACAAAGGCAAGAGTTTTGGACATGATATTACATTTTAATTCTAAACTGGGCAGGGGTAAGTTTTACCAACTAAAAGTGTCTGAAATGATGAAAATGCCTTTAGATGTTTTTAAGAGACAGGAAAAGTGCATTCAGTAAGGTTCAGTGAAATATGATGGGTGAGGTGCATACACAGTCACACACACACACACACACAAGTATAAGCCACATTGTCACAACTTCTAAATGACCCTTTTTGAAATCTTAAAAAAAAATGTATAATTAGAATGTGTTAGGGCAAAACCTATAATTCAGGATTCTTGTCTTCTTTCATCTGTCCATGAAACCAAAGTACTTCCTCTAAAGTTTGAATTCACATATCAACTAAGATCCAGTAACATTTATTATTTAAATGCAGACTTTTACGAGAGAAAAGTATTTCTCTCATATTTTTAAATTTTAATGAAATATGTACCATGAATCTGAGGCTGTACTAACACTCTAAAAGCAAAGATGGATGGATCAACCTCAATATCTTATCTAGCCATCACTTTCCATACAAATAAAGAAATCCACTGTACTCAATTAGTACAGATAATATCAGTGTTCTTTGGTTTAGAGTCTTGATTTCTCTGCCTTCATATTTTTAAGTTTAGAGTATATTAAATACTTTCATCTATCAAGTTGCAATCCTGTTTAATAATGTTGGTTGGCACCTCTGTGCAACATGCAAGTAGTCTGATTCTGATTCATTAATCTGGAATTAATTTCTTAGTTCACCCAGAGTCATTTTATACATCTTTTTGTTCACTCCAGTGTTGGATCTGAAAATCAGTCTTCACAAATATTATAGTCATTGTCACATTCTTTTTCTGTACTCCAAGGTTCTTCAAGAGGTGCTTTAAATCCAATCTCTTTCAAGTGAGTGTGCTTGCAATTTTTAGCACCATGGTGGCAAGTTTCTTTACTTGCTAAAGAAATCTGAAAATACAAAGCTTACCTCTGTTTATGGCTCAAAAAATATAATAGATAATGTTAAATTATCACTGATACTTAGAACATTTACTTAAAGAGAATACATTATTGATTATATTTTATTTAATAGTAAAAAGTGACTTTTATGAAAGCATTTTACATTAACTCAAGAAATACTTCCTAATATTACATGTTTAGTATTTTGAGTACCCTAGTAATTATATTGAACAAAACTGAATATGCTTAAGTTAATAACTGAGGACAATACAAAACACAAGTTAAATGTAACATATCTAGTAGGCAATGAATTCTTATAGACCATTAGAAAATGAAAAGGGTGATGGGGAGTGTTCCAATGTGGGGGAGTGTCCAGTTAGGATCATGGATGCTTCACTGAGCCATGGGCACAGAGTCTATGTTTCGAGAAAGAAATGAGCGAGTGTGGATTTAATCTGGGGAAATCAGATGGAAGAGCCAAGACAAAGACTGGAGATTAGATCAGTCATATCTACCTTACGATTCATAAATTACTCAATTGTGCCAATTTCCTGATATCAAGTTCAGCATCGCATTCTCATCAGCAAATGATTTACTGAATCATTTCATTCAGTAAATTGCTCTTATGGGCAGGGTGTTAGGGCCTCTATGCCCCTTCCAGTATCCATGCATTGAGATCCTAATCCCAGTACCTCAGAAGCTGACTCTTTGTAGATAGTGTGTGGAAAGTAGAAATTAAGGATAAATGAGCTCATATAGGTGGACTCCAATCCAATTTTGCTTCTTTGTTTTTATTTGTTTGTTTGGCATGCTTATCAGCAGAGGAGGTTAGCATAGAGACACAGAGAGGAAAGACCACATTAAGACCCAGAGAGGGCCGGCGCCGTGGCTCATTAGGCTAATCCTCCACCTGCTGCGCCAGCACCCCGGATTCTAGTCCCGGTCGGGGCGCCGGATTCTGTCCTTGTTGCTCCTCTTCCAGTCCAGCTCTCTGCTGTGGCCTGGGAGTGCAGTGGAGGATGGCCCAGGTCCTTGGGCCCTTCACCCGCATGGGAGACCAGGAGGAAGCACCTGGCTCCTGGCTTCAGATCAGCGCAGCGCTCTGGCCGCAATGCGCTGGCCATAGCAGCCACTTGGGGGGGGGGGGGGTGTGAACTAACGGAAAAAGGAAGACCTTTCTCTCTGTCTCTCTCTCTCTCTCACTGTCTAACTCTGCCTGTCAAAAAAAAAAAAAAAAAAAAAAAAAAAAAAAAAAAAAAAAAAAAAAAAAAAAACAGAGAGAAGATGGTCCCAATAAGCCAAAGAGAATAGGGCTTTATATGTAACAAGTATCTTCACAGGTAGATCTTGGAAGTCCAGCCTACAGAATTAACAAATTTCTGTCATCCAACTCATACAAACTAACATTTTAACAATTCTAAAATATAAATGAAAAATTTAGCAACTGAAAAATGTTCTATATAGGATACTGTTTTAGATACTAAATAAATTAATGCTTTCCAGAAACTCTGTGAGTGTTATGGATAGATAAGTCAGATCCCAATGCCATGGGAAGTACAAGTACACATCTCAGTTAATTAATTTTGAGTTTTTTTTTTCCTGATCTGATTATGTTAGTAAATATCAATAAAAATAAGAGTTATTTTGAATTCTTATCTGTTATACAAAGCTCTGCAGGGGAAATATTACTCTTCCTGTAAGATTGCATTGCACAATCAGGCCAGTGAGAAAGCAACCCAGGTGCTTCATGCAAATCTCTGTGTCCTTCCTGTTAAAGACTTTAGTTGCTAAATCCTTGCTCAGAAGAGGCATCTTTGGCAGGCACCCTGCTCAACGTTGAATATGCTTTCCTCTTCAGAAGGTCCAGGCAGCTCGCAAGGGCTTTGGATTGCCTGCAGTCTGTGAGCAGGCTTTTTTTGTTTTTGTTATTTGTTTTTTTCTAGTACCCTCATAACCTCTGGAGTAAAACATGCACAGATAATCTGCCTGGTTTCCAGGCTTTTCTTGATTAACCACATAAGAGAGCAAAGACTTCTGAGGGAACACTGCCTCTAAATTGACCTGTTGTGGTGCTCCTCCCAGAATATGAAACACGGTACCATCTGATTCAGGAGAGCGTGATAGGACAGTGTTCTCAAGAAAACATTTCTAGGGGTTTCTTTGTAGATTTCTGCTACTCAGTCTTCCAGGAAATTTGCACTCAGTACAGAGACGTGTCTTGGTTTCACTTATCCCTGCCATTGCTAGGTTTTGTGGAAAGAAAACCCTGTAGAAAGAAAACTTAAACAAATCTCTGTTAATTACAGTTTGCACCAAGGACTTTCAAGAAGCTGAATTTAATACTGCATTCTCACAAGCAATTATTTTTTGTCTCAAACAACCTCTAAGAATCCAAGTAGGAGAAATCTTTGGGAGTTAATAGAGCTTATCATTAGAACTCATTCTTCTCACTGATACTGTTTCTAAACATTATCATGATCATTGCAGCTGCCATTTCTTGAGTTTGTTTTTAAATCTGCATATCTGTTTGTTTCTTTGTAATTTACATATCTCCTTATAAATGCTTGTCTGAATTAGGATCTACAGATATCACTGCACAGAGATATTCAAGGTCAGACAATAAAGAGCTGATGTAGGATTCAAACTCAGACAGCTTGACTCTGAAGTTTGCTTACTTAGATGTAAAATGAATGACTTAAAGAGTTTTATCAGGGGCCAGCGTTGTGGCTCAGCGAATTAAGCTGTTGCCTGTGACCTCAGCATCCCAAATGAGTGCTGAGTCAAGTCCCGACTGCTGCTCTTCTGATTCAGCTGGAGGAAGCAGTGGAAGATGGCCCAAGTGTGTAGGTTCCTGCCACCCATCTGGGAGACTCAGGTGAACTCGCAGGCTCCTGGCATCTGTCTGGCCCAGCTCAACCATTTCAGCAATTTGGGGAGTGAATCAACGGATGGAAGATTTCTCTCTTTCTGTCTCTGTTTCTCCTTTGCTTTATGCACTTGGCCTTTTAGATAAATAAAAATTCAAAAAAGCAGCTTACATGGATGGATGCATGATATATTCAAATATTCCTGCTGCCTTTAAGTGATATTTTCTTATTTAGAAATTAACAGTACAATAGACATAGTTCTCAACTTTGTTTTATGTAAAAGATTACACATTTAGAAGGCTTTAAAGGGTGACACTGGTTTCTGATTTTAGTGTTCGATGTTTTCCTTCTTATTTTCATCGCAAACTTTCACTTCTCCACCTGTACCAAGCCCAGGAATATGCTCTACATGATTGCATTAATGGCTCTCCACCCTCAGGCTTCTGGTTAGTATAGCCATTAGGGAGTTCAGGCATTAGTAGGGGAGAGATGATGAAGTAAGAGTCCTTGCTATTCTTGCTGCCTCCCTCCAGTGCAGGCAGGATCCAATTGAATCTTTTGTGAAAGACTGGACCTCCTTGAGACAAACTTCACACTATGATTTCTTAATCTCTCAGTGGTGCCAACTTCCTGCTTCCTTTGGCCATGTAGTAGGTATGGTACCTCCCTATTATTAGCAACAAGGTATTATACCTTCAGTTTGGTTGTCCCTGTGCCTAAAATATATATTTCCTATATGAAAATTTTTCTTGTCATAATTTGTGTATGTCAACAATTTTTCCTCTTTCTATGATTGTTACAATTCAAAAAGTTTTATATCAAAATCCGATTATTAAATTTAGGCATACTTGACACCAGCCACAAATATTTCCTAAATGCATTCTCAAATTCTTCTCTGCTGATTGCCTTTGAGATACTAAACATCATATCAAGATCCAAACGGATCTAGTAACTAAAGGATGACCTATGGATAAGCCAAAATAAAACAAAACAAACAACCAATGTGGTATAAAAATTCTGTATACTGTTTTATCCTATCCTATACATTCAATAAAGTATTCCCTCTCTTTTTCTGTCTTGCTTTCTCTGTTGCTCTTCCTTTTAAATAAATAAATAAATCTTAAAAAGTTGAAGTAGGCATTGTGATACATTGTGTTAAGTCACCACTTTGGACCCCTGTTTCCCCATTAGTGGGCATGGGACTCAGTCCCTCTTCTGCTGCTTCTGATCCAGTTTCCTGCTAATGTACCAGGGATTCAGCATCTGATGGTGCAAGTATTTAGATTTCTACCACTAAGGTGGGGGATACAGATAGAATTCTCAGCGTTTGGCTGCATCTTGGCCCAGTCTTCACTATTGGAGGCACTGGGGAGGAAGAGTGTGAACAAATAAATGGAACATCTTTCCTTCTCTCTCTTCCTCCATGTCACTCTGCCCTTCAGATAGAAATAAATAAATAAATAAATAAATATATATATATATATATATATAAATGAATACAACTTTCAGAAAAGTATTTCTCAACTGTACAGAAGTACTAGCGAGTCTTCTTCAGTTTTTTTTTTATCAATGATTTAGAGTTTATTTTATTCTTTTATTTGATTTATTCCCAGGTATTTTATGACTCTTTCTTTGGAGCTACCATATGTGAGATTCCTTCATTCTGTTTCAGATGATCACCATTGGTGTATAGCAACACTACTGATTTCTGTACATTTGACGTAAGTACTCCTTTCTTTACTTCTTTCTCTTGCCTATTTGCTCTAGCTAAGACTTCTAGTACTATGTTGAATAAAAACTATGAAAGTGGGCATACTTGCCTTATTCGAGATCTTAGTGAAAAAGCCTTTGGGTTTTATCAATTTAATATGATGTTAGCTGTAGGGTGTTACATATGACTTTTATTATGCTAAAGAATAATCCATCTATACTTCACTGTAAATTTTCTAACGTGAGAAGATGTTGAATTGTACAAAATGTCTTTTTCTTCATTTGTTGAGATCACATGATTTTTTATTGTTCATTCTGTTGATGCGCTGTATCACATTTACTAGTTTATGTGTGCTGAATCATTCTTGTGTGCTTGGATGCATTTAAGGTAAATGATCTTTTCAGTGTGCTGTTGGATTCAACTTGCTAATAATTTGTTGAATATTTTTGTTTCATGTTCATCAAATAGAATTTGGAAGAATCCCTTCTCATATTTTTGAAATTATTTAAGAAAGATCAATGTGAATCTCTTCTTTAAAAGTTTCATCTGATTCAGCAGCAAAGTAAGTCCTGAGCTTTTCTTTGATGGAAGTTTATTATTATTATTATTATTATTATTATTATTATTATTACTGACACAATACCACTAATTGTTATTGTTGTGTTTATGTATTCTAGTACTTCATGATTCAATCCCTGTTAAGCAATAAGTATCCAAGAATTCGTTCATTTCATTTAGGTCATCAAATTTGCTGCCATTTAATTTTCCCAGTAATTTGTAACGATCGTATGTATTTCAGTGCTGTAATGTAATTTCAGAGTTGCAATGTCTCCATTTTCATCTCATTGTGTGTATTTGAATGCATATGCATTCATTTTTTCAGTTTGGTTAGTCTATCTAAGAGTCTGTCTTTTCGAAGATACAACTTTATATTTCATGGATTTATTTGTAATGTTTAGGACTGCTGTCATTCATGTGTACTCTGGGTCTTATTCTTTTTTTCTTTCTATAAATTTTTGATTTGACTTTTTCTCCCGTTCCTCAACATAGTGATAAATTGTTTATCTATGATCTCTCTCTCTCTCTCTCTCTTTGATGTAGGCATTGATTTCTGTAAATCCTCTTTTATTACTCTTTTGCTGTATGTCATGAATTTTGGTATGCTGTATTTCCATTTTCACTAATTTCAAGAATTTTTTTTTAAAATTTCCCCCTTGATTTCTTCCTTGATCCAATGATTGTCCAGGATAAATTTGTTCAATCTTTATAGTTTCAGAATTTTTTTCATTTTATTGGTTTCCACTTTTATTATATTATCATTAGAAAAGCCATCAAATATAGAAGTTATCGGAAGTACCGATGTTGTAATACTTACATCTTACTGAAAGCAATTTATAGATTCAATGGAATCCTTATAAAAAATCCCATTTGTATTGAACTATTAAAGTGCTACTAAAATAGTTAGAAAACCAAAAAGATCCCAAAAAGCCAATATGATCTTGAGCAAATGAGCAAAGCAAGTCATTATACTACTTGACTTCAAAATATATTACAAAGTTATAGTAATTAAAACATCATGATATTGATATGCAAAAAGATCTGTAATCCAGTGGAGGAGGATAAACACCTTAGGAGTAAATCCACACATCTTTAGCCAACTGAGCTTTGACAAAAGGGCTAACAGTGTGCATTGCAAAAAGAATAGTCTTTTTCATAAATAGTTCTGGGAAAACTGGATGTCTTCTTGAAAAGAACAAAACTAGACTCCCTCTTCTCACCATGTACAAAATTGAAAACTTAAATGTGAGAACTGAAACTTTAAAACTATTAGAAGAAAACAGGAGAAACACATCAGTGCATTGGGATGGGCAAATATTTTCAGATCAGAATTCAAAAGCACAAGAAATAAAGGCCAAAAAAGACAAATGTGATTTCATCAAATTAAAGAACTTCTGCACAACAAGAAAACAATCAATAGAGTAAAGACACACCCTGCAGAGTTGGAGTAAACATTTGCAAATTATGCATTTGATGAATGGTTCATATATAGAATATATGAGGAATTCAGCCAGGTTAATATATAGAATATATAAGGAACTCAATCTGCTCAATAGGAGAAGAACACACATCCAATTTAAAAATGAGCAGTAGATCTAAGCACACATTTCTGTAAGGCTGACATAAAAATGACCCAAGGGTACATGGGAAAAAATATCAACATCAATAATCATCAGGGAGATACAAATCAAAACCACAATGAGATATCTTCTCAGTCCAGTGACACTGGCTGTTATAGAAAAGACCAAAGTATTGGTGAGCATGTGCAAAAAAGGAACACTGGTGCACTTCTGGTAGGAAAGAAAACTAACACAGTTATTGTGGCTGTATGGGGCTTCTTCAGACTCTAAAAAGCACCATCACATGATTCAACAAACCCATTTTTTGGGGTAAATACCAAGGTAAATGCAATCCACCCTTCAAAAAGACATTAGAATGGCCAATAAATGGAAGCAACCTAAGTGTCCATCCATCACTGAATGTACTTTTAAAAAATGTGGTACATGTGCACAATGGAATGTTATACAGCCCCATAAATGGATGAAACGTTCTCAAATCTGTAATATGGTTGGAGCCAGATATCATTATGTTAGATGAAATAAGCCACGCATATTACAACCAATACCATATGATCTAATGCAGTAGTAGAGTCTAAAAGATAGGTAATGCTGTGCAAGTTGAAAAGAGAAAAATTGGTTATGAGAGGCTGGGGAGGACATTGGGGAGAAAGGATTGGGGAAACACATTGACAGGTTCTACATTATAACACATTAGGAGTAAGAAGTTACGAGATTCTATTGTACAACAAGCTGACTATAGATAATGTATTGTTTATTGCTCTATTATAAATGCCTAGAAAATACTATTTTAGATGTTTTCATTACAAATGAATGTTAAATGATTGAAAGAATAAATATATTTATATAATTGGATATTACACAATGTATATATGTAACAAAACACACAGTATCACATACATATGTACTTTTTATATGATTATGAAATATATTTAAAAAAAAACATAAGATTCATTAGTAAAAATTCAATATAACAGGCCTGAGTACTTTTTAACCATATGTCCATCCTGGAATTTTTTTTAGTAAAACAACCACAAATAGTTTATTTCTTGGTTAGAGAGTTAGAATCCCTCTAGCATACTGAAGCATTGATCAATTATGAATTATAGTGACAATCACCATCATATTGAACCAATGCTGAGTCCTCAGTGTAACAGCATAATTCTGATATATTACTTTTGTTATCGTCATTGTTCTGTATGGATTTTACTTTCTTCATTTTTATTGTTTTAGTATCAGTATTATAGAGACTAAATTTAGTTTAGCTAGTTAATTGGAATACCTAAATATTTGAAACAACGTCATGTGATTTTTTTTTCCTTTGAGCTTAGTAGTTCAATTTGTTCTATAGTCATAGTGAAATTTCCTATAGGTACTAGGAAGATTGCAAATGTGTTTTTAGTCTCCCATAGAAAGATAAGGATAACAACAAATGGTTAGAAGGGCACTTGACCACCAGCATATCACTAGAGAAACTTAAAATGCATATATTCTCCTGATGGAGTTCAATTATATCACCTTCATATTCAGAATAAAATAATTGATTACTGAAATAGTTGATAGTTTATTTCTTGCATATATATCTGTGTATTTTGGAGATTAAAGAACTTCACACATCTAGTAGACAGTCTGAAGAGATTTGCTAGGCATCAGTTTTTTTTTTTTTTTTTTTTTTTTTAGGTTGCTGGATAGCAGTAGAGCTAAAGTTTAGTGGCCTCAGACACTAATCACAGAATAATCTACTGCTTTTATAATAGAAACCAGTTTGACTTTTGAACTAGCATCATTTTCTTCCAATAGCATTAGAATCAGGGCCTTGGTTCCATCCCCAAGAGAATACAGTTTTATATTATTCCTTTTAGCTCAGGCAGGAGTAATCTTCATGCCAAGAAATTTCTTTTCTGGTTGAAACATATTATGGCCGCTTCTGTGGCTTCACCTTTGTCCTAGTCCCCTTTGAGAATAACAGAAAAAGATAAATAAAAAAGCCTGAGCTAGTCTTCTTTTTTTCTCTTCTTTTCTTCTATTAGCAAATGGATTTTAAAGAAAGTAATTTCTTAGAGAACTCTAATAGTTGCTATCATTTCAGAATAGTTTGTTGACTATTGATTAATTTGGAATGCCACAAGTGAACACAATTGTTATTAGATTTCAAATAACAGAGTTCTTATGTCGCTTGGTAGATTATAAAAGACTTAAGGCAGCTGTTTATTGGAAAAAAAGCTAAGGAGATGGTGTGTGGCACAGCAGGTTAAGCCTCCAGTTCTGACACTGGGATCCCACATCAAAGGGCCTGTCTGAGCACAGCTAGTCCCTCATTTTCCACCCAGCTCCCTGCTAAAGCAACCAGGAAGGCAGCAGAATATTACCCAAGTGCTTAGGTCCAGCCACTCATGTGGGATATGTGGATGGAGTTACAGGCTCCTGGTTCTGGTCTGGCTCAAGCCTGGCTGTTGAGGGTGTTTGAGGAGTGAACCAGTGGATAGAGGTGTGATTTGCATTCTCTCTCTCTCTCTTTCTGTCTCTCATGCTGCCTTTCAAATAAACAAATAAATCTTTAAAACAAAGAAAGCCAAGTCTTTGTCACAATGTTTTTCCTTTTATGTTTATATAAACAACAAAAAACAAGCTAGTTTGCTTTCTTTACATTGTGTTTAATTTCATTTAAGTTGTACAAGTTTCATTAATTTCATACATACAGATTTAGGAATATAGTGACATTTCCCCCTCTAACCTTCTTCCTACCCATGCTCTAATGCTTCATCCTTCCCCCTCTCACATTCCCACTCTTAATTTTTACAAAGATAAATTTTCTGTTTACTTAATGATCATATAGTTAACCCTATACTAAGTGAAATAGTTCAACAAATAGTATGAAGATAAAATAAAATAATGTTCCTCAATGGAAGAGACATGGGCTCTAAACAATCATCAAATCTCAAAATGTCTATTTCATTCTAGTACATTACATTTCAGGTATTCTATTAGTTACCTCCAATCAGTGAAAACATATATCTGTCTTTTGGGGACTGGCTTATTTCACTAAGTATAAAGGTTTCCAGTTGTGTCCATTTTGTTGCAAAAGACAGGATTTCATTTTATTTACAACTGAGTAGTACTCCATAGTGTGTGTGTGAGTGTGTGTGTGTGCGTGTATCATGATTTCTTTAGTCAACAGTTCATGGGCATCTGGGTTGATATCAAATCTTAGCTATTGTGAAATGTACAGCAAAGGATGGAGGTAAAGATAACTCTTTTTCATATGCTGATTTCTTTTGGTTTGGGTAAATTCGCAGGAGTGGGATGGATGGATCATATGGTTGATCTATTTGTAGATTTCTGAGGTATTTCTATACTGTCTTCCCTAGTGGCTGCAGCAGTTTACACACCCAACGACAATGGAACAGAGTACCTTTTTCCCCACAAGGTCACCATCAATTGTTGTTTGTTGATTTCTGTATGACAGCCATTCTAACTGGGGTGAGGTGAAATGTCATTATGGTTTTGATTTACATTTGTTAGTGATCCTGAGCAGTTTCTCAAGTGTCTGTTGGCCATTTGAACTTCCACTCTTGAAAAATGGCTGTTTAAGTCCTTTACCCATTTCTTAACTGATTTTTTTTTAAATTGCTATTGAATTTCTTGAGCTCTTTATAGATTATGGATGTTAACCTTTATCAGTTGCATAGTTTGCAAATATTTTCTCTCATTCTGTTGGTTGCCTCTTCACTTTTCTGATTGTTTCTTTTGCAATGCAGAAGCTTCTCAGCTTGATATAATCCCATTTGTCAGTTTTGCCTAGATTGCCTGTGATTCTGGGGTCTTTTCCAAGAAATCTTTACCTATGCCAATGACTTGCAAAGTTTCCCCAATGTTCTCTAATGATTTGATGGTACCAGGCCAATGATTTAGGTCTTTGATCCATTTCGAGTGGGTTTTAGGTAAGATGTAAGGTAGGGTTTAGTTTCATACTTCTGCAAGTGGAGATCCAGTTTCCCCAGCACCATTTTTTAAAGAGACTGTCGTTACTCCAGCGATTGATTTTAGCTCCTTTGTCAAAGATAAGTTGGTTGTAGATGCATGGCTTGATTTCTGGAGTTTTTATTCTTTTCCTTTTGTCTACATGTTTGTTTTTGTGCCATTACCAGGCTGCTTTGATTATAACTGCCCTGTAGTATTCCTTGAAATCTGGTGTTGTGTTGTTTCTGCTTTGTATTTGTTGTATAAGATTGATTTAGCTTTTTGGAGAGTCTTGTGTTTCTGTGTAAACTTTAGCATATTTTTCCAGAGCAGCAAGCAATACAATTGATATTTTGATTGGTATCACATTGAATTTGTAAATTGCTTTTAGTAGTATTGACATTTTGATGATATTGATTCTTCCAATCCATGTACATGGAGGATTTTTTCCATTTTTAATGTCTTTTTCTTTTTCTTTCTTTAGAGTTTGATAATTATCTATGTAAAGATCTTTGACGTCCTTCGCTAAATTTATTCTAAGGTATTTAATACTTTTTTGGAATTATTGAGAATGGGACTGATATTAAATGTTCTTTCTTAGCCATTACGTTGTCTGTGAATACAAAGGCTATTGATTTTTTTCTGTGCCAATTTGTAGCCATTTTACCAAACTCTTTTATGAGTTCCAATTGTCTCTCAGTGGAGTCTTTTGGATCATCTGTATATAGGATTAAGTCACCTGCAAATAGGGGTAGTTTGATTTCCACCTATCCATTTTGTTTCCCTTTGCTTATTTTTTCTTTCCTAATGGCTCTGCTAAAACTTCCAGGAATATATTAAATAGCAGTGATGAGAGTAGGCATCCTTGTCTGGTTCTGGATCTTAATGGGAAAGCATCCAATTTTTCCCTGTTTGGTATGATGCTAGCAGTGGGTTTGCCATAAATTGCCTTGATTGTTTTGAAGAATGTTCCTTCTATACCAAATTTCCTTAAAGTTTTCATCCTGAAAGGATGTTGTATTTTATAAAATGCTTTCTTTGCATCTATTGAAACAATCATATGCTTTTTGTTCTTCAGTTTGTCAATATGATATATCACATTGAATGATTTACCAATGTTGAACCATCCCTGTATAGCAGGCATAAATCCTACTTGCTCTGGGTGAATGATCTTTCTCATGTATTGTTGGATTCAATTAGTATCTTTTGTTGAGGAGCCTCCTCCGGGTCTCCTGGGTGCAGGAGCCCAAGGACCTGGGCCATCCTCCACTGCCATCCCAGGCCACAGCAGAGAACCGGATCAGAAGAGGAGCAGCTGGTACTAGAACCGGTACCCACGTGGGATGCTCGTGCATCAGGTCAGGGCATTAACCCACTGCACCACAGCACTGATCCCAAATCTACTCATTTCTTAAAGGTTTCCCAATTTGTTGGCATACAGTTCTATGTTGTGATTCCTGTTGATTCTTTTTAGTTCTGTGGTATCTGTCACTACATTTCCATTTTTCATCTCTGTTATTGTTGATTGGGGTATTCTCCCTGTTTTTTTTTTTTTTTTGTTAGTTGGGCCAATGGGTTATTACTTTTGTTTATTTTTTTCAAAATAACAGCTCTTCATTTTGCTGATGTTTTATATTTTTGTTTCAATTTTGTTTATTTCTTCTCTAATTTTAATTATTTCTTTTCTCCTATTCATTTGCAGTTTGATTTGTTCTTGTTTTTCTAGGCCTTTGAAATGCATTAATAGCTCATTTATTTGGTACCTTTCCAATTTCTTGATGTGGGCACCAATTGCTATAAACTTCCTTCAATATTGCATTTTTTTGTATTTCATGTTTTGATATGCTGCATTTTCATCTTGATTTGTTTCCATAAATTTTTTGATTTCTCTTTTCATTTCTTCTATGACCCACTTTTCATTTAGGAACATGTTGTTCAGTCTCCATGGGTTTGCTTATGATCTAGAGATTCTTGAGATGTTGATTGCCAGCTTCATTTCATTGTGGTCAATGAAGTTGCTTAGTATGATTTCAAATATTTTTGAATTTGCTGAGACTTGCTTTATGGTCTAGCATATGGTCTATCCTAGAAACAGTTCTATGGACTGATGAGAAGAATGTTTATTCTGCAATTGTATGGTGAAGAGTTCTGTAGATATCAGTTCCATCTGGTCCACAGTACAGATCAGCTCTGCTGTTTCTTTGTTAATTTCCTATCTAGTTGATCTGTCCATTGACAAAAATGGGGTGTTGAAGTCCCTCATTACTATTATACTGGAGTATATGTCTCCCATTAGACTCATTTATATTTCTTTTACATAGCCAGGCACTCCGTAATTGGGTGCATATACATTTATTAAAGTCACATCACCCTGTTTAATTGATCACATAATCATTTACATAGTGCCCTGTTTCATCTCTTTTAACAGTTTTTATGTTAAAGTCAGTTTTGTCTGGAATTAGGATGGCAATACCTGCCCATTTTTCTTTCCATTAGCATGGAATATCTTTTTCCATCCTTTCACTTTCAGTCTGCATGTATCTTTGATGGTGAGCTTTGTTTCTATTTGCATGGAGCAAACAGATGGGTCTTGTGTTTATTCCATTCAGCCAGTCTGCATCTTTTAATTGGAAAGTTGAGGCCATTTACATTCAAGGTGACTATTCATAGATAATGGCTTTGCCCTGCCATTTATCCACAAATATGCCTATTGTTTATTTTGAATTTGCATTGTACTTTTACTGTGGGGCTTTCTGCCTTCACATTCTTTCATAATATTGACTATTTTTCTGTTTTTCTGTGTGTAGCACATCCTTAAGCATCTTTGGTAAGGCTGGACTAGTGGTGACAAGTCCTTTAAATTTCCATTTGTTATGGAAGGTCTTTATTTCACTTTCTTTCTTTTTATTTTTGACAGGCAGAGTGGACAGTGAGAGAGACAGAGAGAAAGGTCTTCCTTCTGTTGGTTCACCCCCCAAATGGCCACCACGGCCAGCACACTACGGCCTGTGTACCACACCAATCCAAAACCAAGAGCCAGTTGCTTCCTCCTGGTCTCTCATGCGGGTGCAGGGCCCAAGCACTTGGGCCATCCTCCACTGCACTCCTGGGCCACAGCAGAGAGCTGGACTGGAAGAGGAGCAACCAGGACAGAATCTGGAGCCCCAGCTGGGACTAGAATCTGGGGTGCTGGCTCCACAGGTGGAGGATTAACCTAATGAGCCACGATGCCAGCCAGAATTTTTTCTTTACTGTGGAAAGTTTGACTATAATGTGTTGTGGTAAAGATCTTTCCTAGTCATGTCTGTTGTGAGTTCTATGTGCTTCCTCTATTTGAATGTCCCTTTGTTTCTTCAATTGTTTTCAGTAATTTTTTTACTAAAAAGGACTTCCAGTTCAATCTGTTTTTACACACCCTCAGGAACTCCTTAGACCCATATGTTGGGTTTTTTGATAGTATTGCATAAATCTCCAACACTGTTTTTTAAGTTTTGTATTTTCTTCTTGTTTTTTTCTCTTGGTCGGACTCTAAGATTTCCAAAGACTAGTCTTCTAATTTAGATATTCTTTCTTCTGCCTCACCTAGTCAGCCATTACATTTTTTATTTGACCCATTGAGTACTTCATTTCTAATATTTCATCTTGATTTCTCTTTAAAATCTCAATTTCACGGGAAAAGTTTTCATTAATGTCATGTATGATTTTCTTTAGTTTGTGGATTTGCTTCTGATTGCTTTTGAGTACTCCTATGATTAATTTTTGAATTATGTTTCCAGCATGTTCCAATTTCTTCATTTTCATATTCTAATATTGAAATGTTTTGTTCCTTTGGGGGGTGGGTGGTCACGGTGTCTTGTTTCTTGAATTTCTACATTTGTTTTAAGGCATTTGTGAAATTGAATTTTCTTTTCCTCTGATGGCTTTTCTCTGAGCTATGCCTCTGTGGCTGGGTGGAATGTGTGTACTCTCAGCAAACACCAAGAATTGTGTGATGGGTGTGGCCAGAGAGTTCTGGTCAGTTCTCCAGGGTGGGGCAAGTATCCAGGGTTATACCCAAGTTAGGCATGGAAGATCTCAATGCCTGAGTGTTAGCTCCCAGTGTGTCCTACTCCACCATAGAACCACACAAATGACCTGCACAGTCCTCACTGTGAGCACAGTTTCCACTGCCATGATCTGCTCTAGGCAAACAAGGAGCTCAGAGTATGTGGAGCCATAACCTATGATTGGCCAGAGACTCAGCTGCACCTTCTCATGTAACCACTGAGTCTCCCCAGTCTCAGCACACAAGTCTCCACAGTCACTGGGTGCAGAGGTTTCCCTTTGGCCTGCCAGCATATCTAGTCAACAGTAGATGTTCCCTGAGTCGCTCTACCCAGGTGTCTTGATCCTGGGAGGGTACAGGTGCCTCACGGTCCCATGTGGTTGCCCTGCCATCTCCCAGCTAAGCTCAAAGTCAGTGGGGACTATGGATTGTTCCCTCCACTAGAATCTCTGGAACCACTGGCTGAATGATGCTCACTCCCAGCCACAGCCACCACTGCTACTAAGAAGATAGTTTCCTGTATTGTGTGCACCCAAAGTCTTCCACAGCTCCCACCCAAACCCAACATGTTGCCCGCCTTTTCTCAGCAAGCCAGTGGGCACTGTTGTGTGAAAGTTGGGGAGAGGTAAACGTGTCCCCTCTACTTCTGGGTTCACAGGCAACTTCTAGCAACTGCCAGCCCCCAGGGCTCCAGTCTAGACTCACACCACACCTTCCCTCTGGCTACGCACCTGTTTGCTGCAGTCTGGTCTCACCTCCATCTCCAAGCTGCCACCTTCTTCAGCTCTCAGCTGCTGCAGTTGAGCACTGTATTCATACTCGTGTGGGCGTTCACATGCTCCAAACAGGTCCACAGCATTCCTCCTCCTTGTATAGGATCTCCATGCAGCTTTCTCTCTGATTCTCCTCTGAAAGTGCACTACCTACACTTTTTTTTTTTTTTTTAACTTTTATTTAATGAATATAAATTTCCAGTGTACAGCTTATGGATTACAATGGCTTCCCCCCCCCAATAACTTCCCTCCCACCCGCAACCCTCCCCCCTCCCGCTCCCTCTCCCCTTCCATTTGGATCAAGATTCATTTTCAATTCTCTTTATATACAGAAGATCAATTTAGTATAAAGATTTCAACAGTTTGCACCCACATAGAAACACAAAGTGAAACATACTGTTTGAGTACTAGTTATAGCATTAAATCACAATGTACAGCACATTAAGGACAGAGATCCCACATGAGGAGCAAGTGCACAGTGGCTCCTGTTGTTGACCCAACAAATTGACACTCTAGTTTATGGCGCCAGTAACCATCCTAGGCTGTCGTCATGAGTTGCCAAGGCTATGGAAGCCTTCCAAGTTTGCCGACTCTGATCATATTTAGACAAGGTCATAAAAGACAGAGTGAGGATAGTAACCAATGATCCTAAGAGTGGCATTTACCAGGTTTGAACAATTATACAGCATTAAGTGGGGAAGAGGACCATCAGTACACACATGTTGGGAGTAGAGCCATTGGTGGTAGAGTAGAGGTTATGATTACAAAGGAATGAGGCCCAAGTGCACTAGACAGGGCCTAGAACAAAGGACAGAGTCATTATTAGAGGAGCTAAGAAAGGTGCTGTCTAAGCTACAATTAAGTTTTCTGATTGAGAGGCAAATAGAACCTGATAGAAGGGGCTTGATAATAATCTGGTGGGCTTTAGGCCTTGTAAATTCAGAGGCCCAGACCTACTATCTCTTCACATGGGGTATATCCTAAGGGAGGTGTGAACCTCCTAGGGGAAGGCACTCTGTTGACTTTCATTACTTGGCTGGCCTGGGAGGAGAGGTGGCATCTCTAACAAGAAATTTACAGTTTTGCCTGCAATGTTGCTGACCCTACTTGACCATCCCCTCAGCTGCAGTGGTCACTTTGGAAGTTGGGCTGAGTGAAGGGCTTTTCAGCTTAGAGCCAATAAGATCTGTGGCTCTTACCTGGGCATCCTTCGACTCCAGGGCAGGTCCATTACCAGTGATCCAACTCTTGGCAGAGCTGCCAGGGCTCTTCACAAGCTGACTTCTGCTGAAGCCCAGGCTTACCACATTGAAAGCCACTGCAGTGGACTGGCCTGTTGGGTCTCCTTGAGGGCAGATCACTGTACAGATCAGCCATTAATAGGCCTGCCACCCATTGCTTCTGATGCCGAGCTTTCTTTTCCTCCTGGTTTGTGTTAAAGCAGACCAGAGGATGCAAGTCAAGGGAGTGCCCGTTTCCCATCTCTAATCTTCGGTGGCCTGAACTACAAGTCTATAGTCACAGGCATGTTCTGTAGTAGTGTTTCTAAGGTAGACAATGCCCATGAGGAAAATTATATTCTCACTTTAAAACTTTCTTTCCCTTTGGTCTGAAAGGGAGGTTTTTTCTACTTACTGTATACTTCGCTGATGGCAAAGTGAATCTAGCTATGAGATTATTATTTGAGTTCTTATTTTGGCTATGCTATTGCAGAAAAATGTTAGCCATCTCTTTTATAAGGTCTAAAGATTAAATTGTGCATCCTACAGATTCCTTCATAATAGAATTAGTTTCCTACCTTGAAGAGAATAGAGAAATGAAAGAACAAGTTGGGCTTAGAATAGAGAAATGAGGGAGCAAGTCCTAGATCGCTTGCTGACAATAGCAATATCACATGAATACTTAGCAAACCGTTTCAACCATTAGATAACAACTTAAGAAAACATTTACCAGAAGGTCCAATGCCTTCTATAAATTTTAAGAATCATGTATTTGAAAACACCTCTTAAATATCTAACATGGTGTAGTTTGTTTAGCCAGTAAACTTAAGCACAACCATCTAAAATGTTTTTAGTTTCTTTCTACCAACAAGTCTAAAACATGATACACAGATTCAGGTCCCACAAATTAAAATGTATCTTTGATTGCTTTTAGCAGCTTAAATTTATGGACAATCTTATCTATAAGCCATTTAAAATAAAACTCTTAATAAAATTTCCCCATGTGGACATACAATATGTACACACATATAATATAGTATAATAGACCAATACATCAATTTTAATAATAGCTTTTAAAATCTTTAACTCTTTTTGTAGATTGCCAATTGATTTGAATTGCTTTTTCTTTTTAGTAACCTCAGTTAACCATACTTTCTCTCAGTTGGTACTGTTAATACATTATTGGCTTCATCTGTTTACAGAGCCATCCCAAAGTACTGAATACAATAAAAGTGGCTGGAAAAAGTCCATAGGAACCTATAGGAGGACAGCTAAACACAGAACCAACAACGCTTTAGTTTTATGAGCAGCAGATATTCAAATTTTTGAAAAAAGCACATATTTAAATAACCCATTGCTCTTAATAAAAATTCAGCTGTTTTTGAACAATTAGAATTTAACAGACATCAAGAGAACATAATAGATTACTTTAACACATTGCTTTAACAGAGCATTAAAGTTTAATTCTATGTCAAAGAGAAATTGAGCTTCCTGTGATCTTTTGCTGTGAGGTTTCCTTCCTTTACCTTCTTTCATATTGGTGACCATGTTTCTGTGTTTCTGTGTGTAACACATCTTTAAGCATCTTTTGCAGGGCAGGATGAGTGGCAACAAATTCTTTCAGTTTCTGTTTGCTGTGAAAAGTCTTAATTTCACCTTCATTCACAAATGAGAGCTTTGCAGGATATAGTATTCTGGGCTGGCAGTTTTTCTCTCTTAGTACCTGGGCTATGTCTCGCCATTCCCTTCTAGCTTGTAGGGTTTCTGATGAGAAGTCTGCTGTGAGTCTAATTGGAGATCCTCTAAGAGTGATCCGACGTTTCTCTCTTGCACCTTTTAGGATCTTTTCTTTATGTTTCACTGTGGTGAGTTTGATTACAACATGTCGTGGTGAGGATCTCTTTTGGTCATGTTTATTAGGGGTTCTATAAGCTTCCTGTACTAAGATGCCTCTGTCCTTCTCCAAACCTGGGAAATTTTCTGCTAGTATCTCACTGAAAATGCCTTCTAATCCTTTCTTCCTCTCCATGCCTTCAGGAACTCCTAGAACCCGAATGTTGGGTTTTTTAATAGTATCCTGTAAATTCCTGACAATATTTTTTAGATTTCTAATTTCTTCTTCTTTTCTTTGGTTTGCCTGTTTCCTTTCCTGTTCTCTGTCTTCTAAGTCTGATATTCTCTCTTCTGCTTCGCCCATTCTGTTTTTAAGGCTCTCTAATGTGTTTGTCATTTGATCTATTGAACTCTTCATTTCATTATGATTTCTAGTCACTATCAGAGTTTCTTGTTCCACTAGTTGTTTCATTTCATTTTGATTCCTCCTTAATATTTCACTTTCACGAGAGAGATTTTCTATCTTGTCCATGAAGGATTTCTGTAGTTCAAGAATTTGTTTTTGAGAACTTCTTAATGTTCTTATCAATTTTTTGAGATCTGCTTCTTGCATTTCTTCGATCTTATCATCTTCATAATCTTGAATTGGGGTGTCTTTTTCATTTGGGGGCGACATAGTTTCTTCCTTGTTCTTGTTAGCTTGGTTTTTGCGTTTGTTGTTTGGCATGTTGGAGATATTTGGTTTCTTCACTGTGGTGTTTTTTCTTGTTACACTATGGCTCTATATTAAGTGGACTGTCTGCTTTCAGTGGAGCCTTAGAGGCTTGAGATGAGTGTGGACTGAGAGCTGTGTTTGGTTCCTCAGGGTTGAGGATGTGTCAAGGATGACACTCCCAGGTTAGGTGTGGTAAATCTCTCTTTCTTTTTTTGATTTAAAAGGGAAGTAATTCCGCACAGCTGAACGTAATTGGAGGTAGTTAGCAGGAAATGATATACCCACAGGAGCCAGAGATCGGAAGCTCTTTCCCAAGGACCACACAGGGAATCTCTGCTGCCCTCAGTGTGGGCTCCAATTCTCCTGCAGTCTCCCACTGGGTTGCCAAGTTAGATGCTAATCTCCTGTTATTTCACCCCTCCCCCCAGAGTCAGGTTTTTCTGCTAGGCTCAGGGCCAGTGCAGACCTGAGGTCGCCCAGCTTATGACGTATGTCCAAAATGGCGCCTGCTCTGTCTTGCTCGCCTGTGAGAGGTGAGCGGAGAGAGAGAAACTTGTGTCCGTATCAGTCACTTTTTTTATTTTTTTTTCTCTCTCTTCTAGTTAGCCTGGTGAACTTTTCCCACGGAGTTTCAAGCCTCGTTCCCTCTAGCCTCCTCTTTCCGCTTGCCTGCTGGTATCTCGGGCTATGGAGGTTCGGCTCACCTCGCGTTCCAGCGCTGGCGCGTTGAGTCTGCTGCTGGTGTCCCGAACTTGGGCTCCCACGCTCTCCACGCAGGTCCACTGTGAATCACTAGTTCCGGAAGAGTTTCCTCTGCTGTTTCATCCCCTACTCTTCCTTGACACTGCAGTATCTCCACTTATATTAAACTTTCTTTCCCCCCGGACTAAGTGTGCTTCCTGCCTATTCCGCCATCTTGCCGCCTCCCCTACACTTTTTTTTTTTTATTTGACAGGTAGAGTTATAGACGGAAAGAGAGACAGAGAAAGAGGTCTTCTTTCCATTGGTTCACTCCCCAAATGGCTGCCACGGCCAGCGCTGTGCCGGTCCGAAGCCAGGAGCCAGGTGCTTCCTCCTGGTCTCCTATGCCGGTGCAGGGGCCCAAGCACTTGGGCCATCCAACACTGCCTTCCCGGGCCATAGCAGAGAGCTGGACTGAAAGAGAAGCAACCGGGACTAGAACCTGGTGCCCATATGGGATGCTGGTGCCGCAGACAGAGGATTAACCAAGTGAGCCACTGCACTGGCTCTACTACCTACATTTTTTTTAAAAAAATGTTTATCCCTAGCATAGAGCAGTATGTCATTCCGTAATATGCCATCCTGGAATCCCCCACTTTTTATACATTGTTGAAGTGATGGTGCCTGCTCTGAGCTCTATGGCTTACACCTTTGGTGACGCTTGATGAGCTCAATGAGATCCAATAGTTCTTCGATGTTTAATAGAAGGAAAAGTGCCAAACTGTCAGTGTCGCTGTGCCAACCAATTGAAAATAATGATTAAATAAGTAGTATTTATACTGGATCTTTTCTTTTTTTCTAATTTACTCCCTTTTATGCTAAATTCATCTGTGTAATTTTTTAAATGTAATCTATTAGTCACAATGTCAAAGAACAACCAAAAATGGTTCTCATACAATAAGAAGAGAAAAAACTTAAAGTTCAGGAACATACAAACAATCCAATCTCAGGAACAAGCAAGAAGTATATTATGATGTCCTGCACTTGATATGCAGCTAAAGAATTGATGAATAATATTATAATAAATGCCTTTTAAAATTGCACCCTCCTGAAAATAATTTAATCATAAAATTGTTTCTTAGCTCTTCCTTACTTTAATGCTGCCTCATAAAATCCTCATCTAGATGATACTATTTAAGGAAAAAAGAAAGAATATTGGTATTTGCTTTGAATTATAAACTCTTGAATTTACTACAGTAAAATTAGTAAATAATTATTTTAATTTGTACAACACGAAGAGGTAAAGGATAATAAAATAAGGGGGTAGGCCGAAAGACTGCTAAGGTTTGACCACCAAATTTCAACTTATACTGTGATTAGCAAACTTTCATATCATAGTCAACGGGAAAACTTTCCTATCACAGTCAATGGGAATGCTTTCTCCTGTTGAGGGTTTACAAGATGGTTACGTTAATTGGTCTGAAAAGAAAAAGTGGAGGAAGACACTGGACTGAGCATACAAGGCTTGGCTCTTCCATGACATGTTGTCTAATCTTGGGAAATCATTGCACCTCTGTGGCGCTTGCCCTCTTCATCCGATAGTATGTGGTGATGTCCAAGTGAAATCACAGCCCACCATATTTGGGTGATATTGGATGTGTTTCCTAATGTATCTGGAACTTTCTTCCCACTTTCACTTTGCAGGTGAAAACCAGATTACAGAGTTAATGTGAAGATTAATTGAGCAAATATTTTTAACTATTTGCATTTTTGCATAGTCCATTGTAAGTTCTTAAAGAATATTAATTTTAGCCTGTTGTGGTACGATTGTTTCGGTTAAAATGGCAGCAAAGAGAGGTCAGTTTGGTTCTTGTCTGACTTGAAAGAATTTCAACATGGACAAGAAAATGAACAAAGCAAGATTTATTTAAGTCAGAAACCTGCAGCAGCAACCGGGAGTGGGCTGCAAGAGAGGTAGACCTCGGGCCGATGCTGTAGCTCAGTAGGTTAATCCTTTGCCTGAAGCACCAGCATCCCATATGGGCACCAATTTTAGTCCTGGCTGCTCCTCTTCCAGTCCAGCCCTCTACTATGGCCTGAGAAAGCAGTTGAAGATGGCCCATGTCTTGGGCCCTGGCACCTGTGAGGGAGACCTGGAAGAAGCTCCTGACTCCTGGCTTTGGATCAGCTCAACTCTAGCCATTGTGGCCATTTGGAGAGTGAACCAGCAGAATGAAGACCTTTCTCTCTGTTTCTCCTTCCTACTGTCTGTAACTCTGCCTTGCAAATAAATAAATAAAAATCTTAAAAACAAAGAAGTAGAACTGAGAAACTGTGATAAGCCAATCTTTTAAACACATTTTTTTTTTTTTGGGAAAAAAAATAGAACAGCAGCTAACAATTAGTCAGAGGTTGGGAACAAAAACCATTCAAAGGCTGAAATGATAAGCCTGTCTAGTTCACTCATGATATAAAAAATAAATAAATAAAAAACTTTCAGAAGCATGGGATAGTCTTTCTGTTTTCACAAAAAACTAAAACCTCAGAAGCATGGGATAACTACTTCCTTGCTATTCTCATGACAGAACTGGACACTCAGAGGAGTGGAATGTGCACTTTTGCTTGCTAATGGAAGCTTTTGGGGAGATGCACACATTTTGCACCCTCTTTTACTCATTCTGACCAGAATACAACCTAACTTCCTACCAAAATTTAATTTTGATGATTCCATTGCACTTATTCAAGTTCTATATATAAAATAACAACAGCGGCTTCTTGTGTTTGTTGCGTTTTTTCATAAGATTCTCTACATTGTTGGAGGCTTTGCCGAAGTGTGAAGAGGAGATTGAGTCGTTTATTGATAGCACATTTGGCTCAGCTCAGCTGAGACATAAAAGGGAAGCAACCCCTCTCTCCAGTTTTCCTCACATCCACTGGCAAATTCCATCAGCAGAAGGAATTTGATAAAGACTTTAAAGAAAGGGGTTCTTGTGGTTTCCAAAGCAAAAAGAGATTATTTTTCAGGTTATTGATAGCGTGTCATCTTAAGGGATCTCATCTTTAGGGATTAGCTCTAATTTTTAAAGTGTGTTACATAGAAGCTATTTCAAAGATGGTCTCTTGAGATCTGAGACATGTGTGGCTCATGATAAGGTCTACGGCACAGTTCAGGGCAATAATACTGTCTTCATCTCAGTAAGACATTCTGTAGATCTCTGGAAACAGCTGTGGTTTTCCTTTAAAGTTGTGATAAGATACACATGAAATAAATTACCACCTCAGAAATTTTAAAGTGTGTAGTTCAGTAGAGTTAAAGGCCTTCACATTCTTATAAAACTAATCACTGGAATTCTTTACTTATTTTGTGGACAGATGCTTTTTGCCATTAACAATTGCCCATTTACACCTCCCTGTCCCTAAGCAGTCATCATTCTACTTTCTGTCTCTGAATTTGAATATTCAAGGTAGCTGATGCAGATGGATTCATTTATTATTATTATTATTAATATTATTACTCGCATATGACTGACTGACTTTATTTAGTGCACTGTTCTCAATGTTTACCTATGTTCCAGCATATGCCAGAATTTCCCTCCTTCTTAAGGCTGAATACTATTTTGTTGCATTAATGTGATGATTTCTGTTCTTCTGTCAGTGGGCATGAGTTACTTTAATCTTTGGACTATTGTGAATAATGTTGTTATATGCATGAGTGCACCAGTATCACTTCAAGATCATGCTTCAAATTCTTTTGAGTCTACTTATAAGCAAATTTGCTGCTTGATAAGATAATTCTATTGTAAACTTTGAAGAACCTTTACTGTTTTCCATAACAGATGTATTATTTTACATTCCCACACAAACAGGACTAGAGTTTCAATTTCCCCACATCCTTGCCAATACTTATTTTTTTAAAGTAGCCTTTCTAATAGGTGAGAATGTAGCAGGAACTTTATTATTTTTTTTCTGGTTAATCAAATTTATTATACCTCATTCCACATTTGCTTTTTTTTTTTAAAAAAAATATTTATTTATTTATCTGAAGACCAAGTAACATAGCGAAAGGGAGAGACAAAGAGAAAAAGGGTCTTCAACCCACTGGTTCACTCCCAAAAAAGCTGCAACAGCCAGATCTGGAGCAGGCCTAATCCAGGAGCTGGTCTCCCACCTGGGTAGAATGGGTCACAAGTTCTGGTACCATCTTTGTTACCTTCCTAGGCACAGCAGTAGGAGGCTAGATTGGAAGCAGATCAGCCAGGGCTTGAGCCAGCACTCTAATATACAACCAATACCTTAACTGACTGGGCCACAATACCAGCCCCTGTTTTTCTTTTTGTAATCGCCCTGGCTTATAAATCCCTCAAGCAAGTGTGGTAAATGCCTTGCTTATTGGTGTGCCCAATGGTTTATACATTCCCAGGACTCAGTAGAGATTCACTGAAGGTGTGTTAAATGTACCACTAGAAAGAGCATGTACAGTTTGGCGCCTCAAAAGCTTGCTGCTGTGTGGTATGCCAGGCACCAGTATTTCAGGCTAGGTGTTTCCCAGCAGGCTCAGGAAGCACATCAAGGTTGTGTACTTCTCTGGAGAGATGTGTAGGCAGCAAACATTAGCCAAAAGTCTGCCTAGGAGGGATACAGACGTTCCTTGAATGCTTTTGAGAGTCTCCCTTGGGCTCCCTAGAAAGATGAAAACAAATGTTAGACTTAGGAGAGGTAAAAAGGAAGGCAGTCATGCCTGACTTCTCACAACTAAGAGAAGTCAACAAAATTCTGATACTGCATTTTAAGGGACTATAACCTGATTTAATTTCTAAATAGCTATACTGTTCCCCAAATTGGCCAAGTAAGTTGTATATTATGTATCATGTTGTAAGCAATTTGGTGTTGATCTTATTTCAAGCACTACTTAACAATATTTAATGGGAAAGAAGAATTGATAATGAACACCTGTTAGATTTAGTACATGGATGCAAAATGAGCTTTGTCTGACAGTGGCTTCTATTAGTTACTATGTCTCTTATTAAAAATCGTCTATGAAAAATGCAGATGGGCCTAGGTGCTAGTTAATAGTTGAGAGACCATGAAGAAGTGAAAGTAAGTTGTTCTTCAAAAATCTAGATGTTCGCTTTCCTCATCTGTACTTTAACACAAATAAATGATCACACGTGCCTTTTGGGGGAAAATTGGGGTATTATTAGTAAAATACTTGTTCTGGTGTTGCACAGTGATTCTGCCTGGGGATATAGAAGCTCCCTCAGAGAGTGCATTAGGACCAAAATTTGATTCAAATTCAGAAATTGGGCAACAGATCATAACTTTTATACAGGGGACCTGTCATCAGTCTCCTGATATTCTCTTCAAGTTCTCTGATGTGTTCATTTCTGTACTTTATATTCTACAGTCACAATTGTCCCCATGTTACAAATCACCACTGAGTCTCCCAGGGATCATAGTATCCTTACATTACTGCATTCCTAATTGCTTTGCTAATGAAATGCCTTATGATGCATCCTAGGGATTATAGTCACCTGAAAGGTTTTCTACACTTAAATGGAATGAAAATGTCATCATGTTCACATCTCTATATCTTTTTTTATTATTTTTAAAGATTTATTTATTTATTTGAAATACAGAATTACAGAGAGGCAGAGGCAGAAAGAGAGAGATCGATCTTCCATCCACAGGTTCACTATCCAATTGACTGCAATAGCTGTAGCTGCACCGTTCTGAAGCCAGGAGCCAGGAGCTTCTTCCAGGTCTCCCATGGACTTGGGCCATCTTCCACTGCTTTCCCAGGCTATCGCAAGAGCTGGATCAGAAATGGAGCAGCCGAGACTTGAACCAGTGCCCATATGGGATGCTGGCACTGCAGGTGGCGGTTTTACCCACTAGGGCACAGCGCCGGCTCTACATCTCTATTTCTTTTGACCTCTTTCTTCTGCTGTCTGCTGTGACAGGTCAGACTCATTTACTTCTATTAGTGGGAGGACATCGCCTTCTCCAAGCTTCTTTTCTCTGTTCCAGTAGCATGTATATTTATCTCCCAAGATTCTGGACAATCTTTAGATCCTTTATCTCAAGACAGTATTCCCCATTTGATAAATTTACCTTGCACAGCTTCCTATTCCAGCAGTCTCAGGATCCAGCTCCCCGACACCAGTTTCCTGCAGGCAGATACTGCTTAGATCCTGCAGCTCCTTCTTTATGCTGTTCCTGATCTCCTTAGGGAAGTCTAGGACTTCCTTAACCTTGCTGAGTCATAAGCACAAGGAGGAATATGGCAGCACATGCTTAACACACTCTTACTTCAGAGCAAGGTCCTCCACCTCATCTTCAGAGGAGTGGATACTCACTGTCCCTCCACGGGGCGGACTGAGGGACTCAACATTTTTAAATACAGTAATGCAGATGTTCTCATTCCCTGTATTAATACAGTTAAGAAAGTGAGTGTAAGTAGCTCATATGTTGTGGCTTATGGTCATTTTATTATTATATGAAACAGCCTATGTTTTGGGATCATAGAACTGCCAATAGAAGAAAAGTGTGCTAACTGGCATTGAAATAGGTCATTAACAATAGAAGACCCAAAGAAAACTGAGGTTAGTTGTGAGTACAGTGTAAGTCTACAGAGAAAACAAACCAGTATATCAGAAACAACAATGCTAATGGATAACAATTTAGAGGCAACATGGATATTCCACAGTTCCAGAGAGAGGACTGGCGAGAACAACTTGTGTGCACAATTGTTTCATTTTGAATATATTTTCTGTTCTTTTCCACTCTTACAGATATTAATTAAATCATTGAATTGTTTCTTCAAGTAAATCTGGTCTTTGTTCCATCCTTTGAAATCAATCTAATAGAGGAATTATATTCCTTGTGAATCCTTGTCCCAAATCCACTTTTATCTGCTGATAATATTTTCGCCTTCCAGTAACCTTTAGTTTATAATTGGTTAAATACAGTTGAGGTTTGGAAAGAAATGATTTCACTCACCTTGTTATTGTTTACTATATTATATTGTAAATTACCTGCTTTTATAGGGGACTTAATTCTGGAATTAATGCAACCACAATTTATTGAGAACGTTTTATGCAGTGGCTTTAAAGCTAGCCACTTAAAGATTCAGTCTTCAAAATAAGTCTAAAAATAAGTAATAATTTCATTTTTCAAATACAAAGAAATTAGGTCCCCTCACATGTACAAATTGAGAGATCACACCCAGTTTTCCAAGACTTCCCAAACCAAGGCTTTGAAGGATAATGGTAGAATAGGAGCAGACAAAACCAGTTTTTGAGTCAAAGAGTATAAATCTCGTCAAAGAAAGATCTGATTTTACTTCTCAAACATCCATGACATGTAGAACTGCCAAAGACTGGCATAGCAGTAGAATCTATTGGGGATTATTGATTAAAGTAGGGCTGCATTTTTACAGGTTTCAAAAACGAGATTTTCTGAAGGGTCCCTGTAGACCTGATGACAGACAAGTACCTTATTTGCATCTATTAAAAGCTCTCTCAGGGTTATTCATTAAGTAGAATAAATTCCAACTGCAGCCACTTTCCTGAATTAGATTACAATTTCACAAAGATAAGGTGCCTTTGCCAATATAAACCAGTGCATTTTTTTTGCCTTACATGTTTCCTACAATAATTGTTGCACTGGAAATACAATTACCAGATTTCTGTCTCCTCCCCTAATTCTCTCTACTGACCTTTGTGTTTCATGAGAATCTAAAATGAAGCCATTTGAAAATTGCAATCAGGATGATCTTATAAAAACATTAATGGAAATATAATCATGTCTCTACTAAAACTCTTCAATGGCTGTTTATTTTACCCAAATTAACCTGTCAAGTTTCCTACCTTGCTCTAAAGGATTCAGTGCCATTCTGTCTTGCTGTCCTCCTTGTCTGCTTGCTCCTTAGCCTCTTAGTTTTAGGCATTTTCACTTCCTGTAAAAGCAGTTTAAATTTTCTTTCTTTAAACTTAGTCTTCCCCGTGAATTTCTCATTTAAAAAGAGAAGACTTTTTGAGGTGCACACTCATTAATTGTCCCATTATTTCCATCCTCCCTACTTCCGTATGTTTTCTTAAGTGTGGATATAAACATTCCAACAGGTGTTTTCAAAAATACTGTGAAGTAAGCAAGTGCCTCTTGTTAATTGATGAGTTTATAATTGTAAACATGGCAACTTAAAGTCTTTTGTCATCCACAGTTATATATGATTTGCTGCTCATAAAACTAAAGCGTTGTTGGTTCTGTGTTTAGCTGTCCTCCTATAGGTTCCTATGGACTTTTTCCAGCCACTTCTATTGTATTCAGTATTTTGGGATGGCTCTGTAAACAGATGAAGCCAATAAAGTATTAAAAGTATCAACTGAGAGAAAGTATGATTAACTGAGGTTACTAAAAACAAAAAGCAATTCAAATCAATTGGCAATGAAATGTGCCAGGGGATTCCAACACAATCCCATCAAGGTGGCATGTACCAATGCCATCTCACTAGTCCAAGTGATCAATTTCAGTTCACAATTGATGGCTCTGATAGGTCTAAGAGTCAAAGGGATCACACAATCAAGACAAGTGTCTGTTAATACCAACTGATAGAATCAAAAAGGGAGAGAAGGATCCAACATGGGAAGTGGGATACACAGCAGACTCATAGAATGGCAGATGTCCTAAACAACACTCTGGCCTCAGAATCAGCCCTCAAGGCATTCGGATCTGGCGGAAGAGCCCATGAGAGTATTAGGCATGGAAAGCCAAGATACCATGAAAAAAAAAAAAGACCTAAATGAAAGATCTCTGTGAGTGAGATCCCAGTGGAAAGAACGGGGCCATCAAAGAAGGAGGTACCTTTCTCTGAAGGGAGGAGAGAACTTCCACTTTGACTAGGACCCTATCGGAATAAGATCAAAGTCAGCGAACTCTAAAGGCTTCCATAGCCCTGACAACTCATGACTAGAGCCTAGGGAGATTACTGACGCCATGAGCAGGAGTGTCAAATTGTTAAGTCAGCAACAGGAGTCACTGTGTACTTACATCCCATGTGGGATCTGTCCCTAATGTGTTGTCTAATGTGCAGTGATGCTATAACTAGTACTGAAACAGTATTTTTACACTTTGTGTTTCTGTGTGGGTACAAACTGATGAGATCTTTACTAATTATATACTGAATCGATCTTCTGTATATAAAGATAATTGGAAATGAAAAAAAAAAAACCAAAAACCCTGGTGCTAAATTGGAAATGGCATAGAAAATTAATTAATTAAAAAATATTATGTAGGATCTCTGTCTTTAATGTGCTGTACACTCTTATTTAATGCTATAACTAGTACTCCAACGGTAGTTTTTTCACTTTGTGTTGCTATATGGGGCAAACTATTGAAATCTTTACCTAATATATACTAAACTGATCTTCTGTATATAAAGAGAATTAAAAATGAATCTTGATGTGAATGGAAGGGGAGAGGGGGCGGGAAAGGGGAGGGTTGTGGGTGGGAGGGAAGTTATGGAAGGGGGGAAGCCTTTGTAACCCATAAGCTGTACTTTGGAAATTTATATTCATTAAATAAAAGTTTAATTAAAAAAAGCTATTATTAAAATTGCTATATTGGTCTATTATGTTATGTTATATGTGTGTACATATTGTATGTCCACATGGGAAATTTTTATTAAGAATTTTATTTTAATTGGCGTATAGATAAGATTGTCCATAAATTTAAGCTGCTAAAATTAATCAAAGATACATTTTAATTCGTGTGACCTGAATCTCTGTATCATATGTTTTAAACGTGTTGGTGGAAAGAAACTAAAAACATTTTATATGGTTGTGCTTAAGTTTACTGGTTAAACAAACTACACCATGTTAGATATTTAAGAGGTGTTTCCAAATACATGATTCTTAAAATTTATAGAAGGCATTGGACCTTCTGGTAAATGTTTTCTTAAGTTGTTATCTAATGGTTGAAACTATTTGCTAAGTATTCATGTGATATTGCTATTGTCAGCAAGCGATCTAGGACTTGCTCCCTTATTTCTCTATTCTAAGCCCAACTTGTTCTTTCATTTCTCTATTCTCCTCAAGGTAGGAATCTAATTCTATTATAAAGGAATCTGTAGGATGCACAATTTAATCTTTGGACCTTATAAAAGAGATGGCTAACATTTTTCTGTAATAGCATAGCCAAAATAAGAGCTTAAATAATAATCTCATAGCTAGATTTACTTCACCATCAGCGAAGTAAACAGTAAGTAGAAAAAAAACCTCCTTTTCAGACAAAAGGGAAAGAAAGTTTTAAAGTGAGAATATAATTTTCCTCATGGGCATTGTCTACCTTAGAAAAACTACTACAGAACATGCCTGTGACTATAGACTTGTAGTTCAGGCCACCGAAGATTAGAGATGGGACTTGGGCACTCCCTTGACTTGCATCCTCTGGTCTGCTTTTACACAAACCAGGAGGAAAAGAAAGCTAGGCATCAGAAGCAATGGGTGGCAGGCCTATTAATGGCTGATCTGTACAGTGATCTACCCTCAAGGAGACCCAACAGGCCAGTCCACTGCAGTGGCTTTCAATGTGGTAAGCCTGGGCTTCAGCAGACATCAACTTGTGAAGAACCCTGGCAGCTCTGCCAAGTGTTGGATCACTGGAAATGGACCTGCCCTGGAGTCGAAGGATGCCCAGGTCAGAGCCACAGATCTTATTGGCTCTAAGCTGAAAAGCCCTTCACTCAGCCTAACTTCCAAAGCGACCACTGCAGCTGAGGGGACAGCCAAGTAGGGTCAGCAACATTGCAGGCAGAACTGTAAATTTCTTGTTAGAGATGCCCCCTGCCTTTACCTGGCCAGCTCTCCTCCCAGGCCAGCTAAGTAATGAAAGTCAACAGAGTGCCTTCCCCTAGGAGGTTCACACCTCCCTTAGGATGTACCCCATGTGAAGAGATAGATAGGTCTGGGCCTCTGAATTTACAAGGCCTAAAGCCCACCAGATTATTATCAAGCCCCTTCTGTCAGGTTCTATTTGCCTCTCAATCAGAAAACTTAATTGTAGCTTAGACAGCACCTTTCTTAGCTCCTCTAATAATGACTCTGTCCTTTGTTCTAGACCCTGTCTAGCACACTTGTGCCTCATTCCTTTGTAATCATAACCTCTACTCTACCACCAATGGCTCTACTCCCAACCTGTGTGTACTGATGGTCCTCTTCCCCACTTAACGCTGTATAATCGTTCAGACCTGGTTAATGCCACTCTTAGGAACATTGGTTGCTATCCTCACCCTGTCTTTTATGACCTTGTCTAAATATGATCAGAATTGGCGAACTTGGAAGGTTTCCATATCCTTGGCAACTCATGACGACAGCCTAGGGTGGTTACTGGCGCCATAAACTAGATTGTCAATTTGTTGGGTCAACAACAGGAGCCACTGTGCACTTGCTCCTCATGTGGGATCTCTGTCCTTAATGTGCTGTACATTGTGATTTAATGCTATAACTAGTACTCAAGCAGTATGTTTCACTTTGTGTTTCTATGTGGGTGCAAACTGTTGAAATCTTTACTTAATATATACTAAAGTGATCTTCTGTATATAAAGAGAATTGAAAATTAATCTTGATGTGAGCGGAAGAGGAGAGGGAGTGGGAGAGGGGAGGGTTGAGGGTGGGAGGGAAGTTATAGGGGGGAAAAAGCCATTGTAATCCATAAGCTGTACTTTGGAAATTTGCATTGATTAAATAAAAGTTAAAAAAAAAAGAAAACTGGGTTTCCCACTAAATAGTTTTGGACCATGATGATCTCCTAATCAATAGAAGTCCTTTCCTGAGGAAGTTGAAGTGGGTTCAAAAGTTTACGTCTTAGAACTAATTTTCTAAGGTAAGAAAATAAAAAAAAAATTAAACCTATAAAGTGTAAGCGGCTCTCATTTTCTTGCAAGTGAACAGGATGGTGTAGGAGTTTCGTGTGTGGTGAGAAACACAGAAGTAATGACAAGCAGACAGGCGTCGTCTGTGGCTATGCCACCTCTACCTCACCAGATACTTCCTAGATTTTCTGCAGGGTTTCTTGCAGTCAATGGTTCTGGACTTTGCTGGAGTTCCTGTCGCATTCTTGACTTTGTGTTTCACAAAGCACCTTGATATCCAATCATGAATTTATTAGAATCCCTGCTATCTCACTGAATGTGACTCCTGCAGAGGGTTAACAAACTCTCTGTTTTTGTGAAAACCACATTGACTTCTCATTGTCATGGCTGAGGGCTTATGGCTGTAGGGTCCTATCCAATACCCCTGCCCTACACCCTTCTAGTCCCGTTTGTGAGTTCAGCACTTACCTAGGGTCAGCCTTGTTTATTTAATCTACTACATTAGTCATTTTTTACTAAGTTGAATTACTAAACTCAATTACATGCTACACAATACGATGGGATATTGGTGTGTAAATAAAAACAATGGTCATTACAATAACTTAATTGAATATTTTGGAGATAGTCAAGAAAAAAGAGAAAATATTTTTACAGTGCTGTGGTATCAGATATAGGAAAGCCAATTTTAAAAGATTTCAGAACAAACATAAGATGAAACATTTTTAGATATGGGCATTTGACTTAGTGGTTAAAAAGCTGAGGTAGACACGTGCACCCCATTTTCAGAGTGCTTGTATTTGGGTCCCAGCTCTGTCGCCAATTCCAGCTTGCTGCTTATGTACAAAATGGGAGGCAACAGATACTGGCTCAAGTGGTTCAGTTTCTACCACCTATGTGGGAGACCTGGATTGAATTCCCAGCTCCTGGTTTCAGCCTGGTATGCTCTCAGCCATTGTGGACATTTAGGGAGTAAACCAGTGTGTGGAAAATCTCTGTTTTTCTGCCTCTTTAATCAAATTACTTTTTAAAATCAATGCAAGTTAAAAGCTTTCTCACCCCTCCTTCTGTCTACTCTCCCTAGCCTTTAGCAACCACCATATGTTCTTGACATAATGAACTCCACTTCCATTCAGTTTGTGTGATCCCATCCCTTCAATGGCTGAATAGAGCTTGAATGTGTGTGTGTGTGTGTGTGCATACTCATATACTTTTCTTTATCCATTCATCAGTTGGTAGACACTTAGGTTGTTCCATTTCTTAGCTATTGTGAATAGTGTTGCAATAAACATGAGCGTGTACCTGAGAGTGGGTCTGTTGGATCCTACGGTAACTCTGGTTTCTTGAGGAATCTCTATAGTTGTTTCTGCAATGGTTGCATTAGTGTACACTCCCAGCAATAGGGTACAAGGATTCCTTACTCTGAATCCTAGTCCGCACTAGCTTTCTTTTGTCTTTTGGAAACAGCCAATCTAATTGGGGTGAAGTGTTCTTGTTCTGGCTTTGATTTTTCTTGGATGATTAGTGATGTTGAGCATCGTTTCATATATCTGTCAGCCATTTGGTGTCTTCCTTGAGAAATGTGTTTAAATCTGCTGCTCATTTTTAAATTGGATTTTTTTTTAATTTTTACAATTGAGTTTATTATATATTCTATTAACTTTATTCCAGAGGTAAAACTTGCAAAGATTTTTTTCCCATTATTTACAAAATTTTCTCTTCACTCTGTTGATAGGTTTCTTTAATGTATAGGTCTTTAGTTTGATAAAAATCTCATTTGTCCATTTTTGTTTTTATTTCCCACGCTTTTGGGGTCTTATCCCAAAATACTTGCCAAGTCTGATGTTCTAAAGTGTATTCCCTGTGCTTTATTCTAGTAGTTTCAAAATCAGAAATGATTTTGGATATCTTCATCACAAAAAAAAAAGATAAATATTTGAGATGTTGAATGACTTTAGTATTCTGAGTTGGTCATGAATTGATTAATACACAATACATACATGTATTAAAGCACCTCACTGTACTCCATAAAGATGTACAATTGTTATCTTTCAATAAATTTTAAGCTTGAAAAGTACTTACTTATATATTTAAGGTTAAATGAATTATTTTAGTTAGAAATGTCCTCAACTTTAAATAGATTTTTATTTATCCAATAATTCCCGAATTCTTCTGCCTTGTATGACAGCATTTCAACTTTTTTTCCTAGTGCTTGAAGTTGAACTAGTTGAGTTTCTGATTATCCCTTGATCCTCCCAATGCCAAAAAACATGCTGCATAAAACCTTTTATTTTACGAATTCTCACAGATTGTTTGATATTTTTTGCAGACTTACAGATGCCAAAATAAAAGAGAAAGATTACAATAAACATTATATTGACAAGAGGTGTGTTTAGAGTGAGCAAGTAGGAGTCAGTAACAAAATGTTAAGGCTTCTTAGGTGATATTTGTTTTCACAAAAGCATAGAATTCACTGTGACTTTAAGGAATACAGACAAGGCTATGTTGTTTCTCTTTATTTTATTTCCTTCTGCATTGATAATTTCTCCACTTGCTAAAAGGACTTGAAACGGATTATAGTAAAAACAATTCATTAAGGTTAACTCATTAACAGAAAATTGCTCCTATATAGCATTTATTGCACTACAAACCTAAGTTGTATTCGAAAATATCTTTGCATTTAAAAGTTGAGAGTTTGTAAGCAGCTTGAAAAAAGCCAGTTCTTCAAAACTGCAAAAATGTTTTTTTTTTCTTTCTTTCTTTACTATCTGTGCTCATCACATTGTAGTATTTAAAAATATTTAACTTAATTACATGATTGATTTATGTTGCAAATCTACCTAAAGCCATGCAAAGTCTTTCTTACAGTAGTGTTTAACACATGGTCTGCTTTGAAGTTGTTTAATTGTGTACCCATATCAGAGTATATGTGTTTATGAAGGAGAAGTTGGTTGCTTTTAAAGATAACAGTGTAATAGAATTTTTTTTTTATTTGCAGCTAGAAGATCTATAAAAATAAAATTTAGGACTTGCCTACTTATTGATTTTATAATTTCAATCTAAAAACTTCATCACTATTTTCTTGCCAACCTACACCAAAGACTATGCCAGTCAAATAGCTATAAATTTTTTGGTCCATTTTCTGCAATAGTTTGAAGGCTATAAAAATTTTACCACATTGCTTCTGGGTCTGATTTACTGACTGTATAAATCTGCCCGATCTCTTGATTGGCAGAGATGAATCCACTAATTCTGGGCAGACGTTTTAGAAGAGCAATCTCAGGAGCCCTATTCTCAGATAGGGGCTATGATGGTCCTGTTGATGCTTCAGCCTGGATCCAATTTACTAATCTTTTCATGTCACTTTGTGTAGAGCAGAACTGAAGGAGTTTGACTTCACATAATATCGGTAGTTATTACAGGTGTCTGAGCCCTCTTGTGTACGAGATAAAAGTACTGAAATATTTAACTTATTTTAGCAATGTTTTATACATCTATTGGATTCTCAAAAATGTACAGTTGCAGCCAGCGGTGTGGCACAATGGGTAGGCCACTGCCTGCCACACAAGCATCTCTTATTGGGTGATTGCATATTTGAGTCCAGCTGCTCTACTTCTGATCCAAACCCATGCTAATGGTTCTGGCAGAGCAGTGGAAGATGGCCCAAGTACTACTACAGGCATTTAAGGAGTGAAGCATTGGATGTAAGATTTCTCTATTTCTCTGTCTCTGTCTCTCTCTTTCTCTCTCTCTCTGGGTGTAATACTGTCTTTCAAATAAATAAAATAAATCTCTTTTTAAATGCATAGTTGACCCCTGAACAATGCTGGTTTGAACTACATATATCCACTTGGTATTTTATTTTTGGGGGAGGAGTGAATTTCCAACAATTTGTAAGAATCATATAATCATCTAGAAATATCAAGAACAGTTGTGAGGGACCCAGTGTCATGGGTAAAGCCACTGCTGTCTGTGATGTCAACATCCTATATGGGTGTCAGTTTTTGTTCTGGCTGCTCCACTTCTGATCCAGTTCCAGAACAACGGCCCAAGTGTTGGGGCCCCTTCTACCCACACAAAAGACCCAGATGAAGCTTCTGACTCCTGGCTTTGGCCTGGCTGAACCCTGACCTTTGTGGCCATTTGGGAGTGAACCAGCAGATGAAAGATCTCTCTCTCTCTGTCTCTCTCTCTCTTTCTTTCTTCTTCTGTAACTCTGGCATTCAAATAAATAAATAAACCTTTTAAAAATTATATATGTCATAAATATTTATTCTTAATAATTTCTAGAGGGAGGGAGGGAGCAAGAGAGATGGAGAGAGAGAGAGAGAGAGAACATGCTACCTATGTGTATAGTAAGCCCTTGAGTACTTGGCCATCATCTGCTGCCTACTGGGGTGCATATTAAAAAGACAAAGAATCAAAAGCTGAGTAGCTAGGAATTGAACCAGGCACTTCTATGGGATGTAAGAATTCCATGCAGCATATAAAACTCTGAGCCAAATGTGCACAGTAAGAACTTCATTTTTAATTTGTAAAAGCTTATAGCTAAATATTTTCAAAACAAGACAATAAACTGTAAGCACCGGTTAATGATGAACTTGGATAGTATACTTTAGAATTACACTTTGATTTTCTGATTAGGTGGGTTGGCACCTCTAAATACTTCTGATTGTTCAAGTGTCAATTGTATTTTAATCTGTCTGATCAAAATAAAGACATCGTCAAAAAATCCCAAGTGACTAACATAGGATTTTCACAACAGGTGCAAACACAAAGGAGCAAATATCTATTTTACATAATAAAATGTCCATTTTAAAGCCTTGAAGAGGTTCATTATAGCTTTGATCTGCTCATTCCTTTAAAGAAATTATTAAATATTGCTTCAGGATGTGGTCAAAGTGATGAAGTACTCAGAATAATGTCTTACAAATGTCATTCTCAGAACTAATGACTTCTGAGTGGCCATTTGAAATATTAGACCTTTTAAACTTATCTTTTCCTGTGTACCTTTGAATGGCGGAGAGAGATTTTCTCCTATTAAGTAGATATTCCCTGCTGCATTTGCTCATACATATGTGCACATTTACATGAATCTTTATGTGTGCAGAACACTGATATTGTAATCCAGGGATTCATATTGATTGTAATTTCACCAATGTGCATTTCAATTTAGACGTCACTAAAATGTACCCAACTTCCTACTTGCAGCAGTTATTTTTAACATAATTCAGTTTAGCTTTCCTAGCTTTCCCAAACAGATGATATTCCAATACAAGAGTTGCAAACTTTATGAAGGCAAAGACTCATCAATATTTTGCCATGTTTGCATACCCACAGTTCCAAAAAGGGTATCAGGGGTATAATTTAAGATTTAAGGGGTAAGCACCAGAATAAGGTTGTCTAAATGGAATTGTCACTAGCTTGTTGGGTGATGTTGAGTGAATTATTTAAGCTGTCAAGTTTCAGTGTTCTGAGGTGCAGAACATATCAATTGTCTATTGCTGTGCCCATATCTAGGCTGTCTCTACTGCTGTAGTGTAGGACCATTTCTGTTCCAGTAAGATCCTGCATGCTCGAATAATCAGATATGAAACTCAACCATATTTTTATTTTCCTACAACCAATTCATAATCTACTTGAAGACTTTCATTTTGAAATCTGCCTCAACTGATGTCCTTGAATATTTAAATAAATGATCTTATTTAGCGTGGGTTTTGTATCACCCTTGTTTTTACATGGTGTATATCCCTGTTGTAGTATAAAAACAGATCTGTGGCAAGTGTTATGGCTTAGTTTGGTAGTATGCCCCTTGTGGACCTATGGACCCCATGTGGAAGCGTCTGGGATCTAACCCAGCCTCCCACTTAACATGCAGCTGTCTCTAATGCTCCTAGAAGGCATCAGATGTCTGCCCTGTACTTGGATACTTGGGTTTCTGCCACCCCTGTGGCCTATGTGGATGGAGTTCCTTGCTCCTTGCTTTGGCATGAGTTTGCACCATGTATTGCAGGTATTTGGAGAATGGATCAGTGGATAGAAGATCTGTCACTTTGCCTTTCAAATAAGTAATCCAAGAAAATTTCAAAAAAGCTGAAAAATTTTTAAGTCAAATAATATGTCTATGCATGCGTCTGAGTGTGTGTGTATGTGTGTGTGTGTATGTGTGTCACAAAGCATGTCAATTGGCGTATAAAATAATTAGTAGATATTTTTAGGAAATATTTCATGAAATGATGTATTCATCACAGATGTAGTTAATACCATAATTGCTACTGTTTTGGAAACTAAATATTGTGAGAAATCTCCAGTTAAAATGTAATTTCATGCCAACATACTCAGTCTCCCACCTGGCCATCTATGGGGACTATGGGTTTCATCCTAGAAGATCTTTGTGGTTGAGGTTCTTTTCCTGAACTGCACAGCTAACTCCTCTTCAGGAATTGTCCTTATGTGAAGGAAGCTGCCTCTCCCTCTCCTTGGGCAGGCGATGACTGAACAGATACAAAGACCTAGACTCCTTGCTTCAATTTGGTCTAATACAAAGAGCAACTGTCTCCGGAATGTTCTGTCACATCAGTTGGGCCCCTGTCATGATGGAAACATTTTTCAATTCCATGATGTGCTGGAGTTGTTTTCAAAAATATTTATTTTATTTATTTGGAATGCAGCGATACAGAGAGAGGGGGATGAGACACAACAAGAGAGAGAGGGAGAGAGAGAGAGAGAGAGAGAGAGAGAGAGAGAGAGAGAGAGATGTTCCAATCACTGGTTCATTTCCCAAATGGCCGCAACATCCAGGGCTATGCCAGGTGAAAGACAGGAGTCAGGAGCAGGAGCCAGGAGCTTCAACATTCTCTCCCACATGGGTGTAGGGTCCAAGCATTTATGCCATCTTCTGTTTTCCCAGGCACGTTAGCAGGGAACTGTATCAAAAATGGAGCAGCTGGGAGTGAAATTATTGCTCATATGAGATGCCAGCATTGCAGGCAGTGGCTTAACCTGTTATGCCACAATGTCAGCCCCATTTGCATCTTAAACAACTTCTGGGAGTAGGAAGAAATTGTATTGAATTTTAGGAAGGTATACTATCATTTTGGCTTATAATTATCATTGATCTTCAGGCAGAAAATAAAAGCAAATTCCTCTTTTGACATTTTTGCATGCCCTCATTGATGAATGGTTATGGGATATTAAATTACACCAATGGTATTTTATCAGCTTCTCCTCTTCATATCTTATTTTGAGAGAGAAATTCTTTTTTGCCTGACATCTCTGCTGTTATAAGGTTGGACGTAGCTCTGTAATTTAAAGGATTAAATTGGGTTTAACAATAAGAGTAGGGCTTGGTTTTCTCTCACAGATTGCCATGGGAACACAAGTGCTGCAAGGCTATTATACCTCTCATCTGAAGCGTTTCAAATAATTTGGAATATCTCAAACACGACATTCAGAATCTCCCTAGCATGGCCATCCAGAATATTAAGGTTAAGAAGATCAGACTATTTTGTAATTTAGCACTGTTCCAAATATTCCAGTGGAACCAATTTAATAAATTGTAGCTTCATTTGGAACATATTTGAATCAGTAGTATTTTCTGAAAGGCTAATTAGTACCTAATATGTATGCCTAAAATGTAGCAATCCCAAAAAAAAGGCAAGGAAACTTCATAGAAGGAAGAAAGCTGCTAGAGATACAAAAGAAGATGACCTAGTTTATTTTCTTCTTAATTTTTCTTCTGGTGAAATATACATTTAAAAATTCTAGAATAAGGAAAACAATACTATAATACACTATGGTAATGTGAAATTTTAATAATTGATCCATTGCTAATTTTTGGTAACATCTACTTTACAAAAGAACAGAGAGGACATTACTTTTACATCGTTTGCATGGGCCACAAATTTTGCATTTTATCCAGGCTTATTGACGTTGTTGTCAGCATAGCTGAAAAATTTACATGCTAATTATTTTTATATTGAAATCGGTTAATACTTATTAATAATTTTGCTTCCATGTTATTGAGAGCAACATCATTAAAATTTGATAGACACTTTTTCGAAGGAAAAAAATAAAGTTATCCGTTTCTTCTCTATTTCTTCTATTCGAAAAAACAGCTGCGATATCCTGAATGTTTGTGTGTCCCCCAAATTCACGTTAAAGCCTAGCGCTAAAAGTGATGGCATTATGGTGTGGAGCCACTGGGAGGTCATGAGGATGAGAGGAGTTGTGAGGTGGAGCCCTTGGGAATGGCCCAGAGAGCCGCCGGCCCTTGGCCTCTGAGGACACAGCTGCCTTCCGCGGATCACAGAGGGAGACTCCAGGACACCAAAGCTGCCGGCAACTTGCCCTGCGTTCTCTGTTTTCTAGAACTGTAGAAAATAAACTTCTCCTGTTTAGAAGCTACCCAGTTTGTGGCATTTGCTACAGCTGTCCAAACATACTAATGCAATGATAATCTGAATATAATTCAAATGTCATAAAGCAAACATTCATTTACGTAGTCATGATTTTTCTAATCATTAACCAATTTGTTTTTCTTTTCAGCCTTCATTTTGTAGACATTTGAAATTACCTTATTTTTAAAGATCCATAATAGACTGTACTTTTGGTTTCCAAGTATTTAATTTCACTATATTTTTCCCACACAGCTATAATAATGTATATTATTTTTCTAATGATTTTAACATGTCCTGACTCATCAGAAAGACTAACAATTTGTCAGAAGTCAAGTTGACAACATGTCAGTCACTTCCAAATATTTTACATTTTCTCTCTAGGACAGGACCAGATTAATATGCATTAAGTAAATCCATATGAATGTTGGATTATTCATTTTTACTGAACTAATCTCAAATATTTCCCTATTCTGTTACACATTTCTAAGAGATAATAGCTGGAACTGTACATAGTATTATAGATAAATTCTAACAGTTTGGTGCAGAGGTATCAGTCAGAAAAAACATGGCATGAAATATAGTAGCACAGATTGATTTCATTTTGTCCCTTAACAAAAAATAAACATGTAAAAGTGATTGTACTTTCAGCAATTAAAAAAAGTGACATAAAAATAATTTCCAGTTAATGAGAAACACTTCAGAATATACTTCCCATTTGATAGCATAACACATTTCTGATCTTCTTATTGCAATCTGATTAATGCTAAAGAGAAAGTTAGAAACATTTTTATTATTTTCCTTCCTTCAGTACCTGGAACAAAGAACAATTTATGACTGTACTTTAATTTTATTGCTACTGAACCTTTCCTAAAATGAACTGGCAGATGCCATTAGCAGGTTAATTGATTTAATAATGTCCTCATGAATAAGCTGGCATTTCTGCTTTGAATTGCTTTCTCAATTGATTAGAATAGGATTTCATAAAATGTATAGAAAGAGCAACAGGGAATTCAACTCTAGACATTTCTGGCTAATTCATTAGCTTTTAGAAGTTTAAGAATTTATTGCATTTTCAATTTGCTAAATACACAGCCTTTGCCAGCAATAATTAGACACACACATTGCTTTTACAAAGGCTCTTGAAAACGTGGTCTTGTAAAAATGACACCAGGAGAAAACTATGTCAATGCCCTGGCCGTGTGTTTATTTCTTCAATTTCCAGAGAGTACACCTCTCAGGGATTTATAAAATGGAGGAAATTATGATCTATTATGGTGACATTCAAGAGTAGCCTCAGTTCAGAGGAAAGAGAAAAGGGATGATTGTAGAAAACAGGCCGGCGCCACGGCTCACTAGGCTAATCCTCCGCCTGTGGTGCCGGCACCTGGGGTTCTAGTCCCGGTTGAGGCACCGGATTCTGTCTCGCTTGCTCCTTTTCCAGTCCAGATCTCTGCTGTGGCCCAGGAGGGCAGTGGAGGATGGCCCAAGTGCTTGCACCCTCAGGAAAGACCAGGAGGAAGCACCTGCTCCTGGCTTCAGACTGGCCGGCAGTAGCTGCCACTTGAGGGGTGAACCAACAGAAAAAGGAATACCCTTCTCTCTGTCTCTTTCTCTCACTGTCTAACTCTGCCTGTCAGAAAATAAATAAATAAATTAAAAAAAAAAAAGAAAGAAAGAAAACCAGTAACACAGATGCCACCATCACCACATATCAGAGTAATGACAAGGACAAATCTGTGTCAAAACTACTTTCTAGAAAAAAGCACAGGTTTTTTAAAACAACACTACTTCATATTTCAGAGGGCTACTGAATTCACGATTTGGCCAAAGGCCAGATGGTCACATGTAAAGATAATCTATTCAAGCCCCAAGTCAAAACCAAGTCTCATCGTTACAGAAAATATCCTAAAAGATTAATATAAAGTATAATTTCAATGACTCATTATTATTAAATTATATTTAATATTTCACCATAAAATTTCAAATATTTGACTTTGTTGTGAAAGACTGATAATTTCTCATCTTTTTCAACATTTGTTGTGTTCCTAACTTCCTATGAAAATGCAAATGATTTTCCTTACATTGATAGTGGATTTTCTGTTTTTAATTCTGCATCTTCTAAATGAGATACATGAAGAATTACCAAATATTTCTGAAATAATCATTATCTAAATGGAATTACATACCCCAAAATAAATGGAACTCAAAAAAGCTATTATGTTAATGCAATAATGTTAGGTTAACAAATTCTACAAAGAGTGCAAGTGTGCATATACTAACCTGTAAAATATATATGAATTTATTTATTTAGATGGATAAATTATTTTTATTTCTGTCATTGTTTAAACAATAAAAATTTATTGCTCAAAACAGGGATTTTCATAAGGTTATATGATCAAGATATTGCCTCTTAATCCTCTCATTAGTTACCATTTATTTCTCCTTTATTTAAATATTTTAAAACTATTATAATATTTAATTTTGCAATAATAACTGCATTATTAATTTACTGACAGAATGTTAAGATATCAAATAAATATAGATTTTTTATTCCAATAATAGGTTAATGCTTACCTATATTTGAATGAAGCATGGAAATATTAACAAACATGTGAATTTTATTTGTTGTGGGTATTATTAAGCTGATTAGATATCATGAGAACCTATGTTGTACCACATCCCAAATTAAATATATTTCTGCCATTTTCAGGGGGAAATCTTTTGTCAGTAGGTCACACCACTTATTATTTAAAATTTTTTGGCAATTGTTCTTTCCAACTAGCACTGTGGTATAGCAGGCTAAACCTCTGCTTACAAGGAGGGTACCACATATGGGTGCTGGTTCGTGTCCCAACTGCTCCTCTTCTGATGCAACTAATTGCTAATGCTTCTGGGAAAGCAGCAGAAGATGGCCCAAGTGCTTGGACCCCTGTCACCCAGATAGGAGATCCAGATGAAGCTCTTGGCTTCAGCCTAACCCAGCCAAGACTATTGTGGCCATTTTGGTAGTGCACGAGTGGATAGAAGATCTCTCTCTCTCTATGTAACTCTGCCTTTCAAATAATGATATTTAAAAACAAAAAAATTAATAATGGGATGGCCATGACTTTACAAGTAAGATATGTAATATTTTGATACAATATTTTAAATCATCAAAATCAATGTAGAAATCCGTAATGAATAAAATTTAAAAATAAAACGTGTCTTACAGAGATATTTTGGTGTTTCAGACAAATGGAAAAATGACTAAGAGTGAAAAACATTCCACCTTCAGCTGAGAGGGTGTTATGTGCATGTGAGCCATCTGCCAGAAGTTCAACTTTGTGGTATTTGTTTCCTACTTCTGTAAAACAAATGACCACATTCCCCAAATACCCATTTTTTGCTCGTGGTCTTGGGGTTGGGTCTGTGAGAGGATTGACTGCCAAAGGCATGGCAGGTTTCATGATGATTGGATCATACTACAGCTTGGGCTGGCATTGTGGGACAGCAGGTTAAACTGTCATCTGTGATGCTGGCATCCCATGTGGGCGCCAGTTCATAAGCAGAGGAATACGATGCAAGCAGTTGGTATCCTGCCACCCATGTAGGAGATCGGATAAAGCTCCTGGCTCCTGACTCGTGGCCATCTGGTGAGTGACCCAGTGGATGAAAGATCTCTTTCCCTTTCTCTCTCTCCTTCTCTCTGTAACTCTATCTTTCAAATAAATAAATGAACCTTAATAATTGTATTAAAACTTGGTTTTGATTGTGGGTTAACCCAATTCATTGCATTATACATTTAAAAATGGTTAATTTTATATCTATATTATACTTCAGTAAAGCTAATATTAAAATGAAAAGATGTGAGTTTACAAAACACACTGAAATATTGTATTATTTGAATGTGATAAAAATGCAATTCCTATGCATGATCATGTAAACCTATAAATTTATCAATAGGCAACTTTCAGTAGAAGAGATTGATAAAATATAAGGCTCTTTACAAAATTCTTCTTCATCATATGAGACTAAACCTTGCATAAAATTTGCATTATACCTGTCAAGAACTTAAGGAAAAATAAAAATTTACAATTCGACCTTAGTAAACTAAAAGTGCATAAAAATGTTTTACAATTGGGAATGAAGGGTAAGTAACTTGAAGAGACTGAAATAATATCACACCAAAGCTTTCAATTTCTGTAAAATTTTACAACAGCTCTCACTTAGAACATTGAATACATAATGTCATGTAAACTAATTTAGCATTTGGAAGTTGTTAGCTTAGACAAATATAAATGTTTCTTTTGTAACATAAGTAATAAGCTGTTGCTTTTTATTTCTAAGTTCAGTAGGAACTACCCATTACTTTTATGAAATACAATTTCTCTTGATAAAAATGAATTATAAGCCTTGAAAAAGTGTCACTTGTTCAATTTATATGACTGTTTCATTTTTAATCAGAACTTCCACTCAAATGGTTATTTTTTTTATAGTTACAGAATGAAGGAATAGTTAAAAATTGACCTTAGTAATTAGATTCTAAAGATGAAGAATTTTAGTGGTGAAGAGATGACAGAATTGAATGATTAACAAAAGAAACACAAAGTTTCTATGAACTTACCATACTTAAAATTTTCTCATTTATAAGCTTGTCAGTTTACTAATAAATAAGAATTATTGCTGAAGAAAATAGAATGCTCCTTGATTTTTCTTCATGTTAATCTGGACATAAATAACCACATATCCTAAATAGCATCCCCATCTTTTTCCTTCTCTTGATCCAGTTTTGAAGGCACACATAATTCCTTGTGATGCCTTCCACTTTGTATGTATTGTATAAGATTGCTTTAGCTATTCAAGGTCTCCTGTGTTTCCAAATGAATTTCAGCATCATTTTTTCTATATCTGAAAAGAATATCTTTGGTATTTTGATGGGTATTACATTGAATCTGTAAATTGCTTTTGGATGTATGAATATTTTGCTGATAATGATTCTTCCGATCACGAACATGGACATTTTTCCATATTTTGGATATTCTTCTATTTCTTTCTTTGATGTTTGTAATTCTCATCATAGAGATGTTTGACATTATTGGTTAAATTTATTCCAAGAATTTTTTTTTTTTAGCTATTGTGCATGGTATTGATCATAGGAGCTCAGTCTCAGCCAGGACATCATCTGGGTATACAATCACTGTTGATTTTTGTGTACTGACTTTATATACTGCTACTTTACCAAATGTTTCTATGAGTTCCAATAGTCTCTTAGTGGAATCTTTTGGATCCCATCTATATAGAATCATGTCATCTGCAAATAGGTTAAGTTTGACTTCCTCCTTCTCAATATGTATCCCTTTGATTTCTTTTTCTTGCCTAATGGCTCTGGCTAAGACTTCTAGTGCTATATTGAATAGCAATGGTGAAAGTGGTCATCCTTGTCTGGTTCTGGATCTCAGTGGGAATGCTTACAAATTCTCCATTCAATAGAATGCTGGCCATGGGTTTGTCTTACATTGCCTTGATTGTGTTGAGGAATATTCCTTCTAAACCCAATTTGATTAGAGTTTTTATCATGAAAGAGTTTTGTATTTTATCAAATGCTTTCACTGCATCTATTGAGATAACCATATGGATTTTGTTCTTCAGTTTGTTAATGGGATGTATTGCATTGATTGATTTGTGAATGTTGAGCCATCCCTGCATACCAGAGATAAATCTGCTTTGGTCCTGGTGAATGAGCTTTGTGATGTTTTGTTGGATTTGATTGGCCAGGATTTTGTTGAGGAATTTTGCATTTATCCATCAGAGATATTGGTCTATAGTTCACTTTCTCTGTTTTGTCTCTTCTGGGTTTAAGAATTAAAGTGATGCAGGTTTCACAGAAAGAATTTGGGAGGATATCCTCCCTTTCAATTTCTTTGAATAACTTGAGAAGAAGTGGAGTTAGTTCTTCTTTAAATGTCTGGTAGAATTCAGCAGTGTAGCAATCTGGTCCTGGGGCTTTCTTTGATGGGAGGGTCTTTATTACTGATTCAGTTTCTGTATTGGTAATGGTTCTGTCTAGCTAGCTTCCTAGCTCAATATACGTAGGTTGTATATGTCCTGGAGTCTATCCATTTCTTCTAGGTTTCCCAGTTTGTTGTTAGACAGCTCTTTGTAGTAATTTCTGATGATTATTTTTATTTCTATGGTATTTTTTGTTATATTTACTCTTTCATCTCTAATTTTATTGATTTGGGTCTTCTTTCTCCTTTTTTTGTTAATTGGGTCAATGGTGTGTTAATTTTGTTTATTTTTTCAAAAAACCAACTCATCGTTTTGCTGATCTTTTCTTTTTTTTTTGAGTTTCATTGATTTATTCTCTAATTTTTATTATTTCTTCTCTCCTACTAGTTTTGGGTTTATTTTGATGTTGTTTTTCTAGATCCTTGAGATGCATTGATAGATCATTTGGCATCTTTCTAATTTCTTGATGTTGGCACCGATTGTTATAAACTTTCTTCTTAACACTGCTTTTGTTGGATCCCATAAGTTTTGATATGTTATATTGTCTTCATTTGTTTCTGGTAATTTTTTAAAAAAATTTCTTTTGATTTCTTCTATGACCCACTGTTCATTCAGGAGCATGCTGTTCAGTTTCCATGAGTTTGCATATGTTCTAAAGATTCCTGAATTGCTGAATTCCAGCTTCAATGCATTGTGGTATGAGAAGATGCATGGTATAATTTCAATTTTTTTGAATTTGTTGAGAACTGCTTTATGGCCTATTATGTGGTCATTCCTAAAGAAAGTTCTATGCATTGGTGAGACAAATGTGAATTCTGTGGTTATATGGTGGAAGGCTTTATATATTTCTGGTAGGTCTATTTGGGCTAAAGTGTTGATTATCTCTGTAGTTTCCTTGTTGATTTTCTGTCTGGTTGATCTGTCCATTGCTGAAAGTGGAGTATTGATGTCCCCCATTAATATTATATGAGTATATATTGCCCTTTACATCCATTAACACTACTTTTAGATAGCCAGGTGCCCTGTAATTAGGTGTATCTACATTTATAATAGTCACATCTTCCTGTTGAATTGATCGTTTAATCACTACATAGTGTCCTTTTTGTCTCTTTTAATAGTTTTTTGTGTTAAAGTATTTTGCCTGATATTCAGATAGCCATACCTGTTATTTTTTGGTTTCTGTTAACATGGATTATCTTTTTATATCCTTTCAGTTTCAGTCTGTGTACATCTTCATTGCTAAGATGTGTTTCTTGTAGGCAACAAATATAAATATTTTATTTTTTAATCCGTTCAGCCGTCCATGTGTTTTAACTGGAGAGTTGAGACCATTTACACTCAGGTGACTATTGGCAAGTACTGACTTGCCTGCCATGTTTCCATAAACAGTCCTAATTTTGTACTTTGTTTTATGGTACTTTTGTTGAGTCATTTTCTCTGTTCATCTTCTTTTGTGGTGTTGTTCCTGGTCAGTGTTTCTGTGTGTAGTACATCCTTATGCATCGTTTTTGGGGTTCGGTGAGTACTTATAAATTATTTCAATTTCCCTTTGTTATGCAAGACCTTTCTTTCTCCTTCATTCATAAATGAGAGCTTTGCAGGGTATAGTCTTCTGGGTTGATAGCTTTTGTATGTTAAGACAGAATATATCTCAGCATTTTCTCCTTTTCTGTAGGATTTCTGATGAGAAATGTGCTGTGAGTCTAATTGGGTTTCCTCTGTATGTAATTTGGCATTTCTCTTGTGCACATTTTAAGATCTTTTCTTCATGTTTTGCTGTGGAGAGTTTTACTACAATGTGTCGTGGGGAGGATCTTTGCTGGTCGTATCTATTGGGAGTTCTGTGTACTTCCTGTACTAAGATGTCTCTTTCTTTTTCCAGATTGGGGACAATTTCTGTTATTATTTCATTAAGAAGGCCTTCTGATTGTTTCTCTCTTTTCACACCTCAGGAACCCCTAGAACTCGTATATTGAGTCATTTGATAGTATCTTGCTGATCTCCAATTGTATTTTTTAGTTTTCTAATTTCTTCCTTTTTTTTGGTATGACTGTAGTATTTCCATAAATTTGTCTTCTAATTCTGATATTGTTACTTCTGTCTCACCTATTCTGTTGTTAAGGTTTTCCACTGTATTTATTATTTGACCTATTCAATTCTTCATTTCTAGTATTTTATTCTGACATCTCTTTAATATCTCAATTTCTTGGGAGAGCTTTTTGTTTAGATCCTGAATTTGCTTCTGGCAATTAATTTTTTGAATTCCATTTCTAGCATGTTCTTGAGCTCTTCATCTTCACCTTCTATTTTGAAGAGTTGTAGTGTTCCTTTGGGGGTCATATACTGTCTTCCTTATTCTTATTTAGAGTTCTTCATTTATTTTTTTGGGGGGCATTTGTGCATTGTTTTTCTTTCTTTGATTGTTTTTCTCTTTAATTTGCATCTTTGTGATTTAGTGGGATGTCTATACTTTTAATGAGTTCCAGGAGGTATGTGCTGGATGAGGTAAGGGTGCTTTAGTATTTGGGGGCGGAGGTGATCTCCAATGTAAGGCTTTGTAGCTTTCCTCTGGTTTTTTGGTTAGAGGAGATTATTTGCTTCTGTTGATGTAACCCGCCCCTTTTCTCACTGTTGTGGGACACCCCGGTGTTAGTCTCTGAATGTTCAGTGTGATATCACTAGCTTAATAAACTACATCTCTAATCTACACAGATTTTCTTGTGGTGAGGTTTCCCTCACTTATGAGCTGCTATGAGTCTGCACATTGCAAGTGGAAGCACAGAGCCCCACATACTGGGGCCCAGCTCACCTCTCAATCCTTGTGGAGGTGGGTATGAACTCCAGTTTGTGGAGCCCCACCTACTGGGACCTGGCTAGCTTCTCAATGGTGGAAGGAACGTTCTTGAGTTTTCAATATTTAGGACTCCTTGTTGTACAGCTTGTGTGGTGGGGAAGAAATTCTGAAATGTCATGATCCTTGTTCCTGGGTGGGGGTTGTTGTGAGGAGGCCCTCACAATTGATGAGTGTGTGCACAGGAGGTAAAGGCGAGACAGTCTCATGCTTACATTTGAAAATATAAACAAACAAGATGGCTTTTTCCAGCTGGCTGCAGGTCTAGGTTGGGAGAGATGGGGGAGGGAGACAGGCAGGTGATGCCCAACCTCTCTGTTTGTTCCTCTATACCATCTCTTTTTTCCCACATGGAACTTCAAATGCAGTTTGCCAAGCTCTCCCTCCCACTGCTATTTGCTGCTCCATGGACCTGTGATTTCTGGTCTCACCTGGTCTACTGGGGGCTGGTGCCAGTCTCCCTGGGCCATATCCCTGCCATGCCTCCACCTTGCCTCTGGCACGTCCCTCTGTTATTTCTCTTTAAGCATGGAATTGCCCAGTCTCTGTTGGTCTTCTGGGCTTTCCATCACAAATTTCCTATGACTCTATCTCTGTTATGTTTGGTCTATCCTTTTTAACCATCCATTTTGCCCTGTATGACTCAGATCATCCTATTGCTATATCGCCATCTTGGGAACCCACCATTACAGTTTTTAAAAGCACAGTTGATAAATTTAGTTACCCACTGCACTGTCTATTTACTCCTCAAAATGTGGTTAATGCTCTAAACACACAAACTCTATGCTGGTCTTGAGGTAAACCATCTTAAATCACACAGCTACTCTAACTAGATTTATTACTGGAGAAATCTCCTGTGAGGAGGATCTAACATTTCATTCATGGAGAATCTTCACAGAAGTAAGGGTGTACAGAGCTGTGACACTGGGTTTTCAGAACCAAAGACAACACAAAGGCTGATTATGCAGAGCGTTGTGACTGCCTCTTATTTCAGTTGCTTCTCAATACACCTTTCTTTCCAAGAAGCACTGACTTGCTTTGACACTCCCTGGAAAAGCTCAGGCCCATTCTGAACTGCACTCAACTTTTCTGGAATCAGCTAATTCTCTTTACTTTCCCAAAGGAACCATTCAGGTCTGTTCACTTCCTGATTTCACTCAAGAACGAGTGCCTTTCATTCTAGGCTTGTTATGTGTTTGGGTGAGGGAGTAGGTATTCCTTTGTGTAATTTATGGGACTTTGAGTGAAGGAGGAGAAAACAGAACTAGCAAATTAAAGGTGGACCGCAGAGTTTCTGGGAGAGAACGCTGTCTCCAGGCAAGAATTCCTCCCCAAACTCTCTGGCAATGGATGTGTTTGGCTATGGAATGGACCCAGTGAATATGATGTGGAAGCTCAACAGGAAGTGGAACTAAATTTTCTATGGGAAAAAAGTGAAAAGGGATTTGGGAGACTGGGCTTAGGACATCTAGTCAGATAAATGAAGGAGATCTGCAGAGACAGAAGCTGTAACAACACGGCAAAGGACTGAAACTTGGATCCAGGACAATCACCACGATGTTTTTTCTCTAACACAAGTATACATACCTGAGCTGCTTGTGATAATTGGGCATTTTCTCCTGCACTGGTGTGGGAGACCCTGAAGAAGCTCCTGGCTCCTGGTTTCTGATTAGCACAGCTCCGGCCATTGCGGCCATTTGGGGAGTGAACCAGAAGATGGAAGACCTCTCTCTCTCTCTCTCTCTCTCTGCCTCTCCTCTCTCTGTGTAACTCTGACTTTCAAATAAATAAATAAATCTTTGAAAAAATATCTAATGAGGAGATGGGTCAACAAGAACTCTCACTCACTGTTAATTAGAATGCTCAGTGGTTCTATCATTTGGGGAAATAGTTTGGCAATTTAAAAAAAGAAAACCAAAACTAAGCATTGGGCTGTCATAAAATACAATGTGAGAGGCCCAGGTGGAATCTTGGGCTCCTGGCTTCAGGTTGGTCCATCTCTGGCTGTTGGGTGCATTTTGAGTATGAACAAATAGAGGTTGATCTGTCACCTATGTATCTTTGTATGGACCTTTCTATCTATCCATGTATCTATACATCCATCTATCTTTCCACCTAGCTAGCTAGCAATCTTTCTCTGATGCCCTGCAAAAAATAAATGAAAAGCAAAAGGCATTTTTATAGAGTAGACTGTAATAGATCCTATTATATAATTAGAAGAAAAATGTAAACCATGTCTAAATGTCTTTTTTTTTTCAGTTCAGATAGATAGGATGAAGTCATCTCACTAGTAATACAATCTATTTAGTTTTATATTCTAGCAAAATTGAAGGAGGATCTTATTATATAACACCAATCAATCACCTGGATAGAAAATGCATGCTACAGAACATTAGAGCAATGATAATATTCTTAAGTATTTTAGAAGTCGTCTTGGGAGAATTAGTATTTTGTTGCACTGCTTGAAGGAAATCACATTTAGATTTCACTATCATTACCATCAATGACAAGTTTGTTTTGTTTTGTTGATGATTTATTTCATTACAAGTTTAGTTGTTATTAGCTCCCAAAGAGGAAGCAAGATCTATTTTTAGGGAGAAATCATTTGTGACAGAATTCTATGTCAATAGGGATGTCAAATATCAGGTGGGAAATATATTATTTTGGTTTAAAACTATACATAGAAACTGTTCTAAATGCCAAACCCTTTAAATATCATAATTAGTAATTATGTCATGGTCTATTTATTATGTTCACATTTTATTTCAAAGTTCACTGGATTATTCACTATGAAACATCCATGGAACTATATCTATCTATCTATCTATCTATCTATCTATCTATCTATAATAACTATACAGTTGTTAGTGACCTTACTACTTGTATCATTGGCTAGGATTGAGTTCTTGATCAGGTAAATTGTAGGATGGTATAGGTGGGAGGGAAAGATTAAAAATGAACCTGAAAGAATTTGCAGTGATATTTTGATTATAAAGATGAGGTCATGGAAAATTACATATAATAAGGCACTGAGTTATACAGTTCATGAATGCATCATTCATTGTGTGTAATTTATATTGTTATAAAACTGTTACAAGTGTTATTGGTGAAAATGATTCATAGAATCATAGAAATGCTCATCCTAAATTTCTGAATTAAAAAAAATTCTGGACTAAAAGCTCTAAGTAATTTTATTAGATGTATTTTTTAAAGTTTTATTTACTTATTTTAATTTTACTAGAAAGGGAGGAAGAGGAGAAGGGAAGAGAGAGACATATCTCCCACTCACTGATTCATACCCCAAATGCTTACACCATCCAGAGCTGGGCCAAGTCAAAGTCAGAATTCCGTAATTCAATCCAGGTCTTCCGTATAAGTGACAAGAGCCCATGATCTTGAGCCATCACCTTGTGCCTCGCAGGGTGAGTTACAGAAGGAAGTTGGATCAGAAGCAGAGCAAAATATAAAATTTCTATATGAAATGATTATAGAGGTGCCTTAGCCTATATGCCCAATATCTGCCCCTAAGTTACTTTATTATTCAGGTTATCACATTGGAATGGTTTTTCCACTTTCCCAAATATTCACCCCACTTATATACCCAGTTTGCTAGAAGGCATAATTTTGAAGTAAGTGGCATATGTGGGACTTTTTTTATATTGCTTCACATGAATGAAATTGTTTCCTTCTGCAATTCTATGTTCTTTGGTACATGAATTAAATAACATAATACATATTAACAGAAGAAAAACAATTTTAATTATGAACACACGCATGGGAGTTCCACAAACACTTGAGACCTAAAGATGCGTCCAGATGATTGAGGCTTATTTACCACACAAATTGTAGAAAGGAAAAAGGAATTGGGTCGTCAGGGGAGTGGTGGAGGCAGATTATGGAGTAATGATGGAGAGGAATATGTGGTGACTACTGGCTGTGCTGTTACACACACTGCGGGCTCTCAGATGACAAACATCATCTTATTGCAGGTCTCTCACACAGATAGCTTCATTGCTGATATTTCCTTTACACATGCACATTTCCTTTATTAAAGGTGGAGTTTTGGAAAAGCTTATATTACTTTAGCTGGTTCTCAACTGCCTTTAGCTCAAATGAATCAGCAAACCTATGTGGCAGATTCTGAGGGGGCAAATTTTGATCTACAATCACACTTCAGATGGCAGGTCTGGAACCCCATCAAGGGCAATGTGAGTTTACAATACGTGAGATTTGCAGGACTTCTTGCTATATGAAATGGTTGTGGGAATACTTATAGAAGCATATAGTCTGGTGAAAAGCTTCTGACCCTTTAAAACAGCATCTCTGGGGGAAAAGATCCCACTTACAAATGCCAGTATTTTGTTGCTATTTTCACATCAAAAACAATGGGTGACTATATATATAATTTTAATGATCGAGAATGGTATGGCTTTCTAAGACATTGTGATTATTTCTGTGATTACAACATGGCAACTCAAAATATAAAAACACATCTGTCGTTTCTAATTATACCTGTTCCTGAACATTTCCATCATGCTAATTTCATTTGCTGAGTGGAAATAATTGAATTTGCCTTTCCTTTTGTTTCATATTTGTTTAAGCAAACACCTGGGGATTTGTGCCTATAGGGAGAAATATAATGAGATACTTCAAAGATACAGCTCACTACCAAATCTCATTGTTTTCACTTTTTGCTGTTATTTACATAAGCTTTAGAGTTCCCGTTTCTCTCTCCAGAGTCAAAATTGTTTTCTTTTTCAGCCAAATGCTATTGGTAAAAAGAATTTGAGCACTGCAACATAAAGCACTTATGCAATAAATCACTTTCAATACTTTTTATAATAAATAGAAGCTTAAATGGCAATACACTGACAACAAATTAGTTTTTCCTACTGGTGGTTGGAATTCCAGCAACTCAGTATTTCCAATTATACAGTGGCTTCGATGCCTTAGTAGGTCATAATGTTGGTTAACCTGTTGCAGAGCTTCTGTCCTCTGTCTGTCGTTCTTGGTATTGTGGGAGGCATGAATTTCATTGCTGCATGTTTAACCCACTTGTCCAGGCATGCCCTAATATATAATTTAACACATAAAATAGGTAATAATAGTATTGATAACAAATCTTTATCACATAATTTACATATTACTAATTTTTCATGAGAATTTTTTTAAAAAAATATTTATGTATTTACTTGAGCAGCAGAGTTATAGACAGAGAGAGGGAGACACAGAAAGAAAGGTCTTCTAACCACTGGTTCACTTCCCCAAATGGCCCCAATGGCCAGAGCTGGGCCGATCAGAAGCCAGGAGACAGAAGCTTCTTCCACGTCTTCAGTGCAGGTACAGAGGCTCAAGCAATTGGGTCAATGTCTACTGCTTTTTCCAGGCCATTAGCAGGGATTTGTATCAAAAGCCTAGCAGACAGTAGTCAAACCGGAACCCCTTAGGGATGCTGGTGCTGCAGGTAGGTGCCTAACCTATTAGACCACAGCTCTGGCCCCAGAGAATTTAAAGATTAGACAAGTGATACAAAGCTTTTATGAAAAGAATGAAATTATATAAAAGTTTTACAGAATGAATAAAGTTAAGACAGACTTATGAGGACTAAAAATTATATTCAAAACATGAAACCAGGTGGAAAGAGAACATTACAAGATATGACTAAGGGCTAGGCTTATTTTCTATGATGATTTAAATTCTAAATCAATTATATTTACCAGAATTTTAAAGCCTTTCACACGTGTATGGGAGAACAAATTGGTAACTGTAATGATTAGATTTAATGTAAGATAGTTTTAATTGCAAAAAAGTTAAAAACCTCATCCATCTTAGTAGAAATAAATCTTTACTTAGTATAAAGTTGATATTCTGTATATAAAGATAATTAAAATCAATCTTAATGAAGAATGGAATGGGAGAGGGAGTAGGAGGTGGGATGGTTTGGGGGAAGGAGGGTGGGTACGGGGGGGAAAGAACCGCTATAATCCAAAAGTTGTACTTATGAAATTTAAATTTACTAAATAAAAGCTTTCTATAAAAATAAAAAAGGAAATAATAGCTTTGCATGAAGCAGGACATAGGGAAATCGACTTATCAATCAGAGAACATCAATTTTCTTTGACCCATTTCACATTGTCCTTATTCTCTCTTTGAAAGGATTCACCATCATTTACTGCATCATTTATTGGCAGGGTGACTGTGGGCCTTTTACTTGAACTATATAAATGTCATCCACCTTATTTAGGCATTGGCTTCTCTTGAAACATGTTTTGCACCTCTTCTTAAAAGCAGAATCTCTCAGACTCCATTACTATTGTTCACAGCCAGAAAATGAGAAACTATCTTCCAAGAAAATCAGGTCAAGCTTGTTGAGAATAGATTTATAAACTTAAGCCATACATGGCAATTGGCATTCTGTTGTATAATTTGACATATTAGGAAAAGTTAGTAGTGCATTTCAAAATGAGGCTATTTTCATCCCACTTAAACAGAAGCCAGGAGCATGAAATACCACGTAGTATACATTGAACCCCGACTCTGTGAATAACTTACTTAGGAAAATTGTACACTATCATATTATTTAAAATAAATGTTTTGGTGCTGTGATGCCATGCCCAAAATTTCCTTCAGGAATGAAGGACTTAACCTCAAAAACCTGGACATTGCTTCCCAGATGTCTTCACACTTTGGAGATTACCTCATCTGAAGAAGCTGAATCAACCTCTCTATCCAGACGAGCCAGATTCCAATGGTCAATGCACAGAGTGAAAGCTGCTTCTTCCTCCATCCTACCTCCTGATCTACCCAGGGGCCAGCAAACTCCTTCCCTATGATTATACTACAAGCTAACCTCTTCTGTTTCAGTATTTACAATTCCAAAGGTGCTCATTTCAACTGTATTCCCTAAAAAACATTTTCTCTTTGTTTCAGATTCCTATAGAATTCAACCCATAAATAGTTTGATACATTTATAAAATATATCAAATATATCAAAAATATATCTAAAGCATGCATTCCTCCATAATTCCAGCTTTCCATGTAGTCCTTATTTGAAAGCCCCAGATTTGCTTAAAGTTCTTCATAGTCAAAACATGCTCATCTCACAAGAAGTATACAGTGTTAGCTACATTTTCTCCGATTTGATTCTTAATGTTAATTTCTGCTATGGTTTGGATGTGTGCTCTCCAAAGATTCAGTGTTGCCAATGTGGTCATATTAAGAGGTTGGGCCTTTGAAAGCTGATTAGGCCATAATGGCTCCTCCCTTAGGGATGGAATTGGAACTCCTTAACAAACTCATACATGTGTCCATGCAGCATTTTCTTTTTTAAAAAATATTTCTTTATAAGTCAGAGTTACACAGAGAGAGGAGAGGCAGAGAGAGAGAGAGAGAGAGAGAGAGAGAGAGAGAGAGAGTCTTCCATCTGCTGGTTCACTCCCCAGATGGCCGCAACAGCTGGAGCTTCACTGATCTGAAGCCATGAGCCAAGAGCTTCTCTAGGTCTCCCACATGGATGCAGGGGCCCAAGCACTTGGGCCATCTTCCACTGCTTTCCCAGTCCATAGCAGAGAGCTGAATCAGAATTGGAGTAGCTGGGTCTTGAACCGGCTCCCATGTGGGATGCCGGTATTTCAGTCCGGGGCGTTAACCTGCTGCGCCATAGCGCCAGTTCCTATGAAGCATTTTCTTAACCCGACCTTTCAGCTTCCACTCTCTAAGGACACCATGCTCTCCCACCCCAACTGAAGGATGCAACAATAAAGTTACATCATGGAAGCAGAGAGTAGCCCTTAGCAGACAACAAAATCCCGTGGCATTTTGACCTTCTTTGAACTTCCTAGCCTCTAAAAGTTGAGAAAATGTCTTTGTTCTTCACAAATTGTGCAGTCTTTGGTACTTTCTTATAGTAGCACAGACCTGGGTCTCTGCCGCCCATGAGTGAGACCTGGATTGTGTCTCCAGTTGCTGGTTTAGGGTTGGACCAGTCCTGACTGCTACAGTCATTTGGAGAATGAAAAAGTGGATGGGGGATCTGTCTTTATATCAATGTCTGTTTATTTCTGTTTTTCAATAAACAAAATAAATATTTTTTTTTAAATAAGAAGGCCATTGACAGATCACATAATACTAATTTTAGCAGACAGAAGCTACATACTAGTGAAATCCCTTATTTAAATTTTATTCATAATATTATATTCTGGCAAGCAAGTAAGTTTCTATGATTCATTGAAGAAAGCAGACACAGGCTCTAATTTATTGGTAGTGTTTTAAAATAATAAAAAGAGGTAATTGATAAATACACACTTGGAACAGACTTTCCTAGGGAGGCCTTAGTAAAAAGTGCCATTGAGCCAAGATGGAATCATAAAAGAGCAATCATAAAAAGACCAGGAGAAGGCATAACAAAGGGAGAAGGAATATGTCTAATATCTCTGGAGGTGAGAATGTCCTTGATTTATTTGAAGAATAATGGAGTTAGAATGGCAGGGGCATAGGAACAGGAAGCCTTCAAAGCTCATTCCATAGAAACATTGAGAAGAAATTAATGTGCAAAGAATTCATTAAGGAAGTGCCTTCAAGGCATGGGAACAGTAAAGGTGACCTGAGAGGATGTAGGTGGAGTGTTAATATCATCCTCTAAGGAAGGAAAGTAGGCTATAAGAAGACGACAGAATTTATACATGCAGTAAGGGACTAGATACCATTTTATTGGATTTAGCTTTGGCTAATCAGATAAGTAACAGAGTTTTGCTTTAAAATTATTATTCTAGAGATACAATCAAAATAAAAACAGAAACATTGTAAAGCATATTGGACCACGGAGATCTGATTGTAAGGAAAGTAAGGATGGTGGCTCCAGCAATGTATGGATAAAGATGTGTAGCCAGATTTTCAACATATTGCACAGGTTGATTCTATACATTTTTCTGAAAGTCTAGATGTAAGACATACAGGATGGACCAAAAAAGATGATACCTTGGATTTTAGCCTGAATAGGTAGGTTGTACTTTTATAAAAATGGATAAACATTACAAATGAATAGGGTTAGTAAAAGAAAACCATTATTCTATTTTACAGAAGTATGTATATCAAATGTTGAAATAGAGGCAGCAGTTTCATAGCCTCTAAGAAATTTCAGCTATGAAGAATTACAATGTTGGTGCTGGATGAGAAAAATAGAATAGTTAAAACCGATGGAATGCTCCACCACTCAGGTCTCACAGAGAAAAATTGCTAGTGAGGTCAGAATAAACAGTAAGTTGTGTAAGACACTATAATGGCATTTAAAAAGGATATAGTCAACAGTGATGATTTCTAATGATTGAATAAGAAAAAATAACATTTGTATGATATTAATATGTGTATATATATATATATATATATTTACAGCAGCCCCTGGGAGCTGCCTTTTTTAAGATTTATTTATTATTTATTTGAAAATCAGAGTTACACAGAGAGAGGAGAGGCAGAGAGAGGTCTTCCATTTGCTGTTTCATTCCCCAATTGGCCACAACAGCCAGAGCTGCTCCGATCTGAAGCCAGGAGCCAAGAGCTTCTTATGGGTCTCCCATGTGGGTGCAGGGGCCCAAGCACTTGGGCCATCTTCTACTGCTATCCTAGGCCACAGCAGAGAGCTGGATTGGAAGTGGAGCAGCCAGGTCTCAAACTGGTGCCCATATGTGTTGCCGTTGTTTCGGGCCAGGGCCTTAACCTGCTGTGCCACAGTGCCGGCCCCCATGGATGATATTAATATTTTGAAGCAGCTCAGCAGGAGGCGGACTATTAGGAAGAGATATGTAAATCCCAGGGCCTACACAGTTAACAAAATTTCCTTTCTCCTAATTCTGATTACATAGTAGATTCTAGTGATCATGAGTCATTGCAAATGATATCTCTTCACTGCTCTTTGTGTGTGTGTGTGTGTGTGTGGAGAGAGAGGGGCAGAGAGAGAGAAAGAGAGAGAGAGAATCTCCTAAACAATCTTTTGTGCATTTTGACTTTGGAACTTTCACCTGTGCTTTCCTTACTGATCCTGGATAGAACAGAGAAATGCAGCACCACAATTCGACAGTAGAATTCTAAACTCATCACAGCTCCTTTTCAGATTGCTGTGTGCTTCATCTCTGTTGAACTGTACTCCTGGGTTCTTAGGAGAAGCCATGGAATCAAAATGTGGTAAGCCCTCTATTGCATGGCAATGACAATTTCTACCATTTTATTATAATCATTGAAGTTTCTACAAATTTTCCCTATATTCTCTTCTCTGAACTCTTTTCTGATGGACTTACAGAATTGATCGTTCTCACTTCTGTGCAACCATTGTATTTTCATTTCTACTCACATCTTTTCCATGCACTTTTTACATGGTTGTCTCACTCACCACATAATGACTTTCTTGAAGACGAGCTTATATTTATCATATGTTTTTCACTACAACGTTATAATATGTCAGGCATACATCACACCAATATTAACATCCCTGGATGCCTGGAAGAATCACTACAAGTGCAGAATATTTGAAAGGGAGATCAACAGGGAGATGGGAGAGAGAGTTCTTGTATGTACTGTTTCATTCCCCAAATGCTTGCAACAGCCAGGTTGGGCCAGGCTGAAGTCAGGAGCCAGGAAGTCCATCTAGGATTCCCATATGGGTGTCAGGGTTCCAAGTGCTTGGGTCGTTCTTTTTAACCTTCCCAGGTGCATGACTGGAATGCTGGATCAGAAGCAGAGCAGGTAGACATAAACTACACTCCAATATTGGATGCTGATCCTGCAAGCAGCAGCTTGACCTGCTGTGCCACAACATAAGCTCCTGTTAGTTTTTAACTTTAAAAACAAAATAGAAAAAGATAATTACCAAAATCTCATTTGATTTTCAAGTTAAAATAAATGGATCTATTGCAAGGATAAGTGGATTATAATGGCCTTGGAATGATAAAGGTAATGAATGTATCTCCATGTAATCTCAGAAAAAAGTCTACTCTATCAAAAATTAGGTATTTTTAAAGCTACTTGTCATGTGCACAGAGAACATAAGTGATATCTCACTTATGTGAGCTTAGCACTCTATGCATTCATTATGTCTCATTTTTCTTGTTTCCACTTTTCTTCACAACAGAATTGGATATTTAAGTGATATCCAGTATTCAAATATCCCTGGTGTTTCAATAGCTCTTTTAAAGACTGACTGCAAACAAGCTACACAAAGAAAAGACATCTCATAACATGTCCCCTTATTTGAAAATCACTTGTTGATCATATTTAAATAACACAGTTTCCTCAACACAAAGAATATGATCATGAACACAAAATGTTTTTCTACATGAATCTTCTCAGACATTCAGGCTGATCCTTTGTCTCTCAGACATTATTGCAAACAAATTTGCAGGATTTTTATAACAATTTCTGGTATATGTGGACTTATTATTTGGCCTTCAATTGTTTTAAATGTCAGTATATTAGGTATATTCGGAGACAGAATGGCTACCATTGAGTTACCTCAAATTTTCCACAATGGTATTTCATCTCTTTAAAGAGCTGGAAGCAACTGTGTTGGAGCTGTAATTCAGCTGGAATATCTGTCTTTCGTTTACTCCCAAGGAGGATTCTTTTTGATTTTATTTATTTACGTATTAAAGATTTATTTATTCATTTGAAAGAGTTACACAGAGAGAGGAGAGGCAGAGAGAAAGAGGGAGTTCTTCCATCCGATGGTTCCCTCCTCAATTGGCTGCAACAGCTGGAGCTGTGCCAGTCAGAAGCCACGAGCCAGGAGCTTCTTCTGGGTCTCCCATGTGGGTGCAGGGGCCCAAGGACTTGAGCCATCTTCCACTGCTTTCCCAGCCCATAGCAGAGAGCCGGATCAGAAGTGGAGCAGCCGGGTCTCGAACCGGTGCCCATATGTGATGCCAGTGCTTCAGGCCAGGGCGTTAACCTACTGTGCCATAGCACCGGCCCCTCAATTTAATTTTTTTAAATTTATTTTTGTTTGTTTGAAAGGTAGAATTATGGAAACAGAGGGAGAGGCAGACAAAGAGACAGAAGGAGATCCTCCATCCTCTGGTTCACTCCCCAAATAGGTGCAGGGGCCCAAACAACTGGCCATCTTCCCCTGCTTTTTCGTACACACTAACTGGAGCTGGATTGAAGTGGAGCATCTCGGACTCAAACTTGGTGCCCATATGGGATGTAGGCATAGTAGGCAGTGGCCTGACAAACTGCACAACAATGCTGGTCCCTAAATCTTATTCTTTTTTTTTAACTTTATTTAATAAAAATAAATTTCCAAAGTACAACTTTTGAATTATAGCTGCTTCCCCCCCATAACCTCCCTCCCACCCGCAACCATCCCATCTCCCACTCCCTCTCCCATCCCATTCTTCATCACGATTCATTATCTTTATATACAGAAGATCAACTTAACATATACTAAGTAAAGATTTCAACAGACTGCACCCACAAAGACACACAAAGTATAGAGTACTGTTTGAGTAGTAATTTTACCGTTAATTTGCATAGCACAACACATTAAGAACAGAGGTCCTACATGGGAGCAGGTGCACAGTGACTCCCGTTGTTGATTTAAAATTTGACACTCCTATTTATTATGTCAGTAATCACCTGAGGCACTTGTCATGAGCTGACAAGGCTATGGAAGCTTCTTGAGTTCACCAACTCTGATCTTATTTAGACAAGGCCATAATCAAAATGGAAGTTATCTCCTCCCTTCAGAGAAAGGTACTGCCTTCTTTGATGGCCCGTTCTTTCTGCTGTATCGCACTCACTGAGATCTTTCATTTAGGTTTTTTTTTTTTTTTTTTTTTGCTACAGTGTCTTGGCTTTCCATGCCTGTGAAACTCTCATGGGCTTTTTAGCCAGATCTGAATGCCTTAAGTGCTGATTCTGAGGCCAGAGTGCTGTTTAGGGCATTTGCCATTCTATGAGTCTGCTGTGTATACTGCTTCCCAGGTAGGATCATTCTCTCCTTTTTAATTCTATCAATTATTATTTGCAGACACTGATCTTACTAAATCTTATTCTTAAGAGAATTTCTAAGTAGTGGATGATTTATTATTATTATTATTATTATTTTTGACAGGCAGAGTGGACAGTGAGAGAGAGAGACAGAGAGAAAGGTCTTCCTTTGCCGTTGGTTCACCCTCCAATGGCCGCCGCGGTAGCGCGCTGCGGCCGGCGCACCATGCTGATCCGAAGGCAGGAGCCAGGTGCTTCTCCTGGTCTCCCATGGGGTGCAGGGCCCAAGCACTTGGGCCATCCTCCACTGCACTCCCTGGCCACAGCAGAGAGCTGGCCCGGAAGAGGGGCAACCGGGACAGGATCGGTGCCCCGACCGGGACTAGAACCCGGTGTGCCAGCACCGCAAGGCGGAGGATTAGCCTAGTGAGCCGCGGCGCCGGCCGATGATTTATTATTATTATTATTAGCATATGCTTCTGTTCCAAGAATGAGTATCTTTGTTTATATTATAGTATATTTTTTATTAAAGGCCTAGTATTTTTTTCCAATAGGATTTCAAATTACTTCCACCAAATACAAAAATAACCTCAAATGTTTTAAATAATTCCCAAAATAATATTAATAAAATAATAAATAATAATAAATAAAAGCATCCAAAATATTTTTATTATTCTGTAGGCAATAATAAATAATAAAAATAAAATAAAATAATTCCAAATATTTTTATTACTGTATAGGTAACAATAAATAGCTTCAAATAATAAAAAAATCCAAATATTTATTAATATGTATAGGAATTAATCAGTTTGGTAACTTGCCTAGTTTACTAATTTCACAAAGATATAGATGGTCAAATTATGTCTGTGCTGGCTTTGTCATTCACTAACTTCCATGTTAACAAATTGTCTATATGTTTGACATTGATTATTATATATTTGAGAATAAAAAGGATATTTGCATATTACTGATACTTAGGCATCTCCTATGAGTGTGAGTGAACTTTAACTTACACATGATGTAATTGTGACATGTAGCCATGCAAAGGCTCAATAGACTGTCTTAAAGCACTAAGACAGTGGACAGTCCAACTTCTTATCCCAAGACCAGTCTTTAGGGTAAGATTTTTTTGAGTGATGTTTTCATTTGAGTATCTTTCCAATTGGGAATATAATTCATGTCAGTGTTATTTGCAGCACATGTTGAATCCTAAAGTCATTTCTGGGTAATGGGCTTCTTAAATTATCTTTCCAATGATTAAGATGAATGAGTCTACAGTAATACTGGAAATCGCAGATTACATTGTACTATCTCATAAATAAACTTGAAATACAAGTCTCACCCAATTTCTCAGGGTTACTTTGCAATTCTATCACAATTTTTAAACAACTTGTGTTTGAATTCTCTGCTGACAGAAGCCAAGCAGTAATAAGGAATTAACTACTATCTGTCCTACACATTATTAGTGTAGTAAATTTGCAAGCTATTTTTGGAATATGAAGGAATAAATATATTATGTTGAGATAGATCATTGGTATTCTTAAATCATATGTCTGCGTAAGGATATATGCTTATTTTCTTGAGTGCTAGCAAATTACCCACAAGTCCTTGGAAGAAAGGCAGCTAACCTGGGAACAAAATAAAACCCTAAGATAAATTTTCCATCATCCAGAAAAGAATAGGATAAAATCCGAGTTATTTTTCAAGGAATTAACAACGTGGTTACACTGCTTTTCTGAAATAGATTTTAAAACAGCATCCTTGTTTTTCTTTTTATGCCATTCCTCATGTTGGAGTTATGCATTGTTCCTATAGTTTTAAACCATAGCATCTACAACTGGTCTTTAATACATGCTTTATTGCATATTTAAATAGCGTTTTTCAAAGCCTGGAGGTTTTTCATATTTCTTTAGTGAGATTTATGCAACCAAATTTGTAGATTCAGAAAAGGAAATCAAGTGAAGAGAGTTGATAACTCTATTTAATGTAACCTTCAATTGCTATAGGCTAACATAAACCTAAAAAAAAAAAAAAATCAAGTACCCAACTTAAATCAGTGAACCCTTTAATTTTTGTTCTTTTATTTTTTAGATTCTCTATTGAATTTCCAAGTCCAATGGCCTAATCAAGTGACTGCCTGTGATACCAGAATGTGCCTCTGATATCTTTATCTCTCCCAATATCAAGGGCAGCTTACTTAAGGAAATGTGTCTTTCACAGTTATAGAATACCCCCCAAAAGTACCTATTGAGTGCAAAGCCAAGGAAAATCTAAATAATGCTCAGGCTACAGGAAAACTTTCAACAGTGGAAAAATACCCTCCAGTATCTGAGACAATCAACAAACTAGGGTTACTTTCACTAAGGGTCACCTATTTCATAGCCATCCTGAAACAACACAGAACCAGGTGGTCATAGACTTAATTCTGTCTCTGTGTGGCTATGGGCAAGTGTACATCAGGTGTACATTGGTTCACTGCGATGCTATAATGAGGAAATTCCTCGGTTTACGGGCTTTAGTGTCCTGTTCTGATAATAGTAGACATGACTTGATGTTTTATTCACATAATATAAATAATGTATACCGTGCAAATGGGAGATGATAGTCACTCCATAATACCTATTAGTAAATACTATCCCACTTTGTGGAGAAAGAAAAGGCTCGGGGAATGGACAAAGGGTTAAACTCAGAACTTTTCTCCACTAAATTCTGCTGTTTTTCTTGAAGTGAACTTCTGGACTTCCGATCTGTGCCTAGTAGAGGTGCTAGAGATGGCAATGCAATGTTAAGTAGATAGAATCCTTGCATTTGGGATCTTAAAGTCTCTCAAGACCTATGTTTCATGCCCCCTTTAGAATACTTAGAACAGAGTACCCAGGGACACTAAATCCCAATTGTATACCTAGTGGAGCTATGCACACAAGCTATGAATATCATAACATCAGTACTTCTCAGGATGCTGAAGTAAATTTTGAGAATAAGGTTCTGCTATTGAGAATTTATTTTTAAATTCTAAAACCAAAATAGAGTGCCCCTTCTATCTCTCAAAATGTCTATCCTGGGGCAGGTGCTGTGGCCTAACTCATTAAGCTGCCACCTGCAATACCGGCATCCCATATGAACACTGGTTCCAGGTTCAGCCTCAGCCATTGCACTCATTTGTGGAATGAACCATCAAATGAAAGATCTCTCATTCTCTCTCTCTCTCTCTCTCTCTCTGTAACAGTCTTTCAAATACATAAAGTAAACTTAGTACAATGTCCATCTTTTAAGTTGCTATTGCAAATAAATATGAAACCACTTATACAAATGTTTAGTGGAAAGCTACTACAGTGCTAGCTACGCAGCAGCCATTAAAATTAACATTCTCATGGAACATACATGTGAGCTTGGTCTTTCAATGACTGTGTGTTACACTATGTTTGAGTTGGGCAAACATTTTTGTTTTCTGTAGGCACTTTCTCTGTTTGGAAGTTTTTTTTTTCTTCCAAAATGTTTATTCATCAATAATGTCTAGACTGGGCATCACTTCAGATAGCACAACAATTCCAAGTGAGAATATTGTTCACAAGGGTTGTTCTTACGCTTTTGAACTGGAGACCTGGACTGCAGCACATTTTGACACAGGGATGATATGAGTTTTTATTTCTATTGTGGCAGGAGGAACCCGCATGTCTGTTCTTTTTCTTTACTTGCTTCACTTAATAACAAACTCCTCCAGAAGAAACAAAAAGCAGAAAGAAAAGCAACAACGTTTCAATAATACAGCAAGGAGTTGTTCTATCAGATAGCCAATAATTTGGCAGCAGAAGATTGATCTACTGTTGACTGATGGCTATCAAGGTTCTTTCAATAAAGAGTATAGATTGCTCAAGAGTGTCCAGACATGAGTTAAAGTCTTGGCTTTGTCACCTGGTTGCTGTGTAGCCTTTGCTAAATTTCTCATCTACAATAACCTGAAATATTTACATCTGTAGTTTAAAAATAATATCACCTATCATACAGATCGGTGGAACAAAAGTGGTGTGTAAGAAAAACACTTAATGGTGTGTCTGGCATAAGGATATTATAATGAGTAATAATTGGTCTCCTTATTTCCTCTCACAAACACCTGAGAAATAAGGAAATTAGCATTTGATTAAAACTTAATAGGAATAATGCTATGTAAACTTAGGAGAAATAGCACTTTTCAGAATTTGGAAAATTGGATCTGGAAGTACCTTTACGGTTTCTCTATTTATTAGTATTTCCTTTTCTCCCAACCTGACAGCGTATCAGTGGTATTTTGTTGAAAGACGGTAATAGTTTTCTTCATTTTAATTTTTTTATAAAAATCATTAAGACTCAGGCTGGCACTGAGGCATAATAGGTTAATCCTCTAACTTCGGAGCCAGCATCTCCTATGGACACCGGTTCTAGTCCTTGCTGCTCCTCTTCTGATCCAGCTCTCTGCTATTCCCTGGGAAAGCAGTAGAAGATGGCCCAAGTCCTTGGGCCCCTGAACCCACATGGGAGACCTGGAATAAGCTTCTGGCTCCTGGCCTCAGATCAGCCCAGCTCCGGCCGTTGCGGCCATCTGGGGAGTAGACCAGTGGAGAGAGGAAGACCTCTCTCTCTTTTTTTTTTTTTTTTTTTAAATTTATTTGACATATAGAGTTAGACAGTGAAAGAGAGAGAGAGAGTCAGAGAGAAAGGTCTTCCTTCTGTTGGTTCACTCCCCAAATGGCCGCTATGTCCAGAATTACACCAATCTGAAGCCAGGATCCAGGTACTTCCTCCTGGTCTCCCATGTGGGTGCAGGGGCCCAAGCACTTGGGCCATCTCCACTGCTTTCCCTGGCCGCAGCAGAGAGTTGGACTGGAAGAGGAGCAACCAGGACTAGAACTGGCACCCATAGGGGATGCCGGCACTGCAGGCAGAGGATTAACCTAGTGAGCCACGGTGCCAGCCCAACCTCTCTTTCTTTATCTCCCTCTCACTGTATGTAACACTGCCTCTCAAATAAATAATAAACCAAATCTTTAAAGAACGTTCAAACTCATAAAGTGATCACTTAAGTAACAACTGTCCATGTAGAAAATGATGTAGGTAGGTGAGGAAAATGCAAACACACACACACATACACACACACACATGAATTTAAGGAAGACAATATCCCCAACATTTCCTTTCTCATGGATAAATCCCATCATCCATTTGCAAAATATCACAGATATGACAAAACCTAAGCATGCACATTTATAATCAAATGGAATTTGGGAGCTACTGTTGTGTAAGAATGAAATGATACAGATTAAACCATTCCTGTGAAGAGAAAGTAATACATAATTTTGCCCTAAAAAAAATTGCATGCCTTGAGACATACCAGTCCTCATTGCTCATTCTGTAAAGTCAGCTTCAAAACATGCAGTTGTTCCTCTGTAATTGGGAATAAATGACACTCTGAATTATAGAACATGACAGCTGGATGAAAAAAACTCGAACACTTAGTTCTTTATCTCAGTCCTCTTTGTTGAGGAGGGTCTAATGAGAGTTCCTGTGAGCAGTGATCAGGGGGTGGAACAAAGAGCTGCGCTTCCCACCTTTCCTACCTAACTCTATTATGATGTGACCTTGTTAGGTAAGACGAGGTTTGCTAGCATTGTACTTTTTTCATCATCATTTCCTGTTTAAAATCATTTACAGATTCATGAAGATGAGATGAAATGTACAGCCTGGAGCAGTAGAGAAGACATTTTTGCTAATGTAATCATGTTTGCTTTTCTCATTTAGTAGAAACTAAGTGTTGGCTTTACCTTTGGGTATGTGGGACTATACTAAGCCTCTGGAGTTTAAAACCTTTTGTTGGTTTTCTATCTGTGAAAATATTAACGATGATAAATGCTAAAGCCAGCGGGGATGGAACATGTTTTATTGAAGTTCTTATTGAAGAAAGGACTGTGGCCAAAAGAATCTCACTTTTCTTGATTTGAATTCAACCTAAGAACCTGGAGAATCCAGGATTGAGAAAGCTATGTGTTTGCCCTGACCAGTAGGCCAAGGTATGAGGCAGAGAAACCGTTGTCTTGAAATGACCTCACTAGATCCATATTACTGCAGTACTGCTGCTGTGGAATTTGAGTTCAGAAGTCCTCACAAACTGACAGGGTCATACAACTGATAAACGATGACAAGGACCCTCTCCTTGACCAACTTTCTGTCTTTTCTGAGCCTTCTTGTTAAGGAGGACTTGACCTTGACCCCATCCCCTACAGTTGTCCCTGCAGTGCCTACACATTCCAGTTTAAACAAGAATCCCACTAAGTCAGTTTAGAAAGAATTCTCTATCCTGATATCCTATCAAATTCCTCATTCCCCATACATGCTGCATAAATTGTAGGCGTGTCTTCAGCAGGAATCCTGTATAAGTTAGCTGAACAAGAATTCCCCTAACTTGGCCGGCGCGGCTCAACAGGCTAATCCTCCACCTAGTGGCGCCGGTACACCGGGTTCTAGTCCCGGTCGGGGCGCCGGACTCTGTCCAGGTTGCCCCTCTTCTAGGCCAGTTCTCTGCTATGGCCAGGGAGTGCAGTGGAGGATGGCCCAAGTGCTTGGGCCCTGCACCTCATGGGAGACCAGGAGAAGCACCTGGCTCCTGCCTTCAGATCAGCGCCGTGCGCCGGCCGCAGCGGCCATTAGAGGTGAACCAATGGCAAAAGGAAGACCTTTCTCTCTGTCTCTCTCTCTCTCTGTGTCCACTCTGCCTGTCAAAAAAAAAAAAAAAAAAAAAAAAGATTCCCCTAACCTGATGTCTCCTTTCAGTAAGGTTCCACCTACTGACATGCTTTCTCCAAACGCACCTGTCCCTTGGCTGTGAATATCCACTTTTCTATAGGAAGAGACAATATCATTTTAATCATTTTCACAGGCATGATCTTTGGTAATTATTATAATTCCAGGGGCCTTGAATGGTGGCACAGTAGATTGCCAATTTGAGTCCTGGCTGCTCCACTTCTGATCCAGTTCCTGGTAATACACCTGGGAGGGCAGCAGAAGACAGCCCAACTACTAGGACCCCTGCCAAAGATGTGGGAGCCTTGGGTGGAGCTTCAGGCTCCCTACTTTATCCTGGCCAGCCCCCAATTACATAGCCTTCTGGGGAGTGAACCAGGGATGGAAGGCACTTCTCTCTCTCTCTCTCTCTCTCTCTCTCTCTCTTGCTTTCATTCTGTCTCACTCCCCCTCACCCTGCCTTTCAAATAAATGAAAATATGTATTAAAATAATGCCCAAATTTCAAATTGAGTACTTTATTTTACATCTATGAATATGAATTCCCATACATAGTAAGCAACAAAGCTTAGATTTGTTGTTTTAACCTCAAATCCAGAGCATTTTCTATTTATTCTTCACAAATATATTTTGTAAACAGCAGATACTTAGCGTCAATGCTTTATCGGCATTGTCTATTTCTGTGAATCTATTTTTCTTCACTTCAACACTGTGTGCTGAAAGTGAAGTTCAAGTATTTTATTAGTAAACGTAGAAAAGGGCCAAGTTTTCTTCAGGGACACTTTGTTTATTATAAGACATATAACATTATTTTTTCATTTATTTTATTTATTTGAAAGAGCGTAATAGAGGAAGATACACACACAGGAACCATCTTCCATCATTTGTTCACTATCCAAATGCCCACAACTGGCAGTGGTGGTTAGGCCTGAGCCAGAAGCCAGGGATGCGGTTTGAGTCTCCCACATTGCAGGAAGGGAACCAACTACCTTAGCCATCACCTGCTGCCTTCCAGGGCATGCAGTAGCAAGAAAGGAATCAAGCCCAGGCTCTCTGATATGGGATGTGTGATTTCTAAGTGACATTTATAACAAATGCATGCCTCTATAACATATTCCTAATATACACCTAAACAGTATCAAAGAAAGCTAATATCAGAAATCTTTCTCTCATGTCTATTGTAAGTTTTTAAATAATCCCTAAACCACTAAAAAGCAATACATTTATTTGACCTGCTGAAAACTCATTTTACCTACCCCTGTTTATTAATAGCTCCAGCCAACCCACATCTCCTACAGTTTCTTGTTCCAATAAGCTGGGACCATACTAGCATCTGCTTGTGGCAAATATGCTCAGAATTCACTAACAGATTCTGATGAAAGCCAAATAAGCAGAGAGCAGAATGTGGAGATAGAAGTGGTTTGCATTTCTTTTTTGGCTTGCTATTTCCTTCTTGTTGGGTCCCTGCCTTTCTACCATCAAGCTCAGTTCAATTTTATTTAAGCCTTCGGCATATAAACTGCATTTTGTCATCACAGCTGATAAAGGCAGAATTTATGATTATCCTGATTTTTGCAGCCTTACTACTGAATTCAATTTGAAGTCAAATCTATTATAAAAGATAAAATATGCAAAGGAACATGGTCTCAAAATACAAATTTATAGCACTCAGTGCTATCCATCTTGAGTGAGAATGAGCTGTCTTCCACTGAATAAGAGTTGATATTATTTTTACAAAAATTCACAAGGCGCTTACCCCAGAGTGGGCCAAGATTGTGTTCAGCACTGCATTTGAGGTTGCAATCTCCATTGCACCTAGAGGCAGTTGTACCTGTGTTTGCTGATAATTTTTTTTTTTTTTTTTTACTTTCACTGGAAACATCCTCAAGTTTTAGATTAATCTTCCTGAGGATATTCAAAGCAGGTTTCATCAGAAAACATTTCTTCATATTCACAGTTGTGTAGAGAGCAAATAAGCCACAGAGTGCTTTTCAAATAAATAAGGGAGACACCTTATTACAGTATGCACCATCTAGCTTGGACCCACTGTGTAAGCCAAACATTGGTATACTAATGAGTGATCCAGCAGCTGGTTTCTGTCCCAATTCTTTTGATTAACGGTTCAGAAGTTGCACGGGACACAAGGTAGTAAAATAATATATTACATATTGCTTTGTGGCGGAAAGTATTTTGAAAATGGATACATTGAATGTTTCATGTAGAAAAATAACCTTGGAAGAAACAAAAAAATATTGATAGTCTCATGTACCATCATTCTCTGTACTTATCAAAACTTCTAATTATTTGATTTTATACATGTTTAACTACATAGCTCTTTGGATTTCTGTTTTCTTAGGAATGTTTTTCTGAGGGCAGAATTACTACCTCTATACCACACAATTTTAATTAATTCTATAAAAATTGAAAAACACTGGAGCAGACATAGTCGCACAATAGGTTAAGCTGTCGTTTGTAACACTTACATCCCATATTGAAGTACCGGTTCAAGTCTTGGCTGCTTCCATTGCAATCCAGTTCCCTGGAAATGGACTGGGAAGACAGTAGGTGATGGTGAAAGTACTGGAGTCCTTGCCACCGACCTGTGAGACTCAGATGGAGTTCCTGGCCCCAGATTTAGGCCTCAACCAGCCTGGGTTATTGTTGCCATTTTGGAAGTGAACCGTTGGGTGGAAGTTCTCTATTTTGCTCTTTCCATGACTCTGATTTTCAAATTAACTAATTAATTCTTGCTTATATAGAATTATTTTATGCAATGTAAGTTTCATTGATAAAAGTGACTAACAGAGTCTGATAACATTTGTTTTATTTATCAAATGTATTTGTTCAACATATAAAGGAACAAAAATACAACAGTAAACATTATAATTGTCTATAACATAGTTTCTAAAGTATTAGCCATTTTAGAAAAATATTTTTAAGATGGAAACTGTTTACGTTTTTTAAATCTATGTAGATGTTTTCAGATAAATCTCAGAAGAAACCTCAAAGTTCAAATAAAGTATATTTTAAATTAAAAAGCAATGAAAAACAAAACAGGAAGACCATTATGGAAAGATGAAGGGTTCCATATAGAAAGAGAAAAGAACACTTGCAAACATATATACCCACAATATTGGAGCATCCAAATAAATAAGGTGCTTTTTTTTATTAAGATGAGCTGTTTTTCTTTTTTATTTTCATTTTCATTTCCATTTTAAATTTTAACAGAATTGATATGATTTATAGATACAGGTCTAAGAACATAATGATAATCCCCTCAGCCCTCCTTTGTTCCACCCTCCTTCTTACTATCATTCTATTTTTTAGCTTGAGGTAACATATTTTAAATTTAATCTACTGTTAAATGGCTTAATACTTCACTGTATATGAAGTTTAACAAGTAAAAAACAAAAAGACCCTTGTTTAGTGTGAATATAGACAACATCTATAAACAAGAATGCATAAATTACCATTTCATACAAATACTTTGGTCAATTAGTTATTCATAATCTCTTTCAATGAAATACAACCAATGACAGTCTAAAATCTAAATATTTCTTCTGTCATTATAATGATAATTTCATTTAAACATTAAGCCATTTCCTCTCAATAGTTAATGCATGGAAACAATTTTATGCAGATAATTATATATTACATCTTTTGGACTCTATCAATTACCATAGACAGGGAAAACATATGATATTTGTGTTTTGGTGAATGACTTATTTCACTGAGTATGATGATTTCTAGTTGCATTCATTTTGTTGCAAAAGAAAGGATTTCATCCCTTTTTTATAGCTGAGTAGTATCCCGTAGTGTATATGTACAAAATTTTCTTAATCTAGGCATCTGGGTTGATTCCTTATCTTAGCTATTGCAAATTAGCAGCAATAACCATGGGGGTACAGACCACTCTTTTATATGCTGATTTTTTTTTTGGTTTGTGTCAATACTCAGATTTCTGAGATATCTCCATACCGTCTTCCACAGTAGCTGTACCAGCTTACATTCCTACCAACAGTGGATTAGGGTACTTTTTCCCCACATCCTCCCCAGCATTTGTTGTTTCTTGATTTCTGTATGAAAGCCATTCTAACTGGGGTGAGATGAAACCTCATTGTGATTTTGACTCGCATTTCGCTGATAGCTAGTGATCCTGAGTATTTTTTCATGTGTCATTTGGCCATTTGAATTTCCCCTTTTGAAAAATGCCTGTTCAAGTCCTTTGCCCATTTCTTAACAAGATTGTTTATCTACTTGTTGTTGAGTTTCTTGAGTTCTTTCTAGATTCTGGATATTAGTCCTTCATTACTTCATAGTTTGTAATGTTTCCTCCCATTCTGTCAGTTGCCTCTTGATTTTTTAAAGATTTATTTTATTTTATTTATTTGAAAGACAAATTTACAGAGAGAGGTAGAGACGGAGACAGAGAGGTCTTCCATCCACTGGTTCACTCCCTAAAAGGCTGCAATGGCTGGAGCTGAGCTGATCTGAAGCCAGGAGCCAGAGGCTTCTCCTGAATTTCCCTCATGCATGCAGGGGCCCAAGGACTTGCGCCATCCCCCTCTGCTTTCCGAGGCACATTAGCAGGGACATGGATAAGAAATAGAGTAGCTCGGACATGAACTTGTGCGCATATAGGATGCTGGCACTGCAGGCCGGGGTTTTAACCCATTGTGACAGAGAGCCTTCCCCTGCCTCTTGACTTTGTTAATTGTTTTCTTTGTGGTGCAGAATCTCAGGTTGATAGAATCCCACTTACCTATTTTTGCTTTCATTGATTATGCTTCTGAGGACTTTTGCAAGAAGTCTTTGCTTATGCCAATGTCTTGCAGTTTTCCCAATGATCTCTAGAAATTTGTTTCTATCAGATCATAGATTTAAATCCTTGATTCATTTTGAGATGATTTTTGTATAAGGTGGAAAGTAGGGATCTTGTTTCATATTTCTACACATGGAGATCCAATTTTTCCCAGATAATTCTGCAGGAATTGATTTACCTCCTTTAGTCAAATATCCATTGCTTGTAGATGCATAGATTGATTTCTGGAGGTCCCATTCTGTTCCATTGGTTTACATGTCTATTTCTGTGCTAGTGCCAGACTATTCTGAATATAACTTCCCTGCAGTATGTCTTCAAATCTGGTATTGTGATGCCTCTGACTTTGTTTTTGTTGTTTATTGATGCTTTAGCTATTTGGGTTGTCTTGTATTTCCATATGAATTATAGCACCTTTCTTTTTCCTGGATATGAGAAGAATATCATTGATATTTTGATTGGGATTTCAATGAATCTGTAAATTGTTTTCAGTATTATGAACATTTTCATGATATTAATTTTTCCAATTCAGAAACTGGAAGAATTTTTCTATTTTGGGTGTCTTTTTATTTCTTTCTTTAATGTTTTATAATTTTCAGCATAGAGATCTTTCATCTCCTTGGTTAAATTTATTCCAAGGTATTTAAAATTCATAGCTATTGTAAATATGGCTGGTCTTAGAAGTTCTTTCTTGTCTCCTTCATTTTTCTGCTCTCATATTGTTTCCATCCCAGACCAGACTTAACTTGTCTTGCAGAGTTGGCCATTGCTGTACCCTGCCAGCCCTGATGGGTGAACCTGAGTGGTCACACTGCACATTCTTTCAATACAAAACCTCTAGGTTACATATGGGCAATGTGTTTGCAGCTAATTTGGGATAAGCATAGAGAAAGGAATCACTGAAATGTTTGTTAAATGTCACCTGTTGAAAGAACACCCTCTTCCACTGGCAAGATTGCACCTCTAGATTCTGAGAATTCTATACCCGATGGTTCCAGGAAGAACAGTCTCTTATGCATCATCTGCTGCTTCCAAATAATTAGTGGACTAATTATCAAGTTAATTTTCCTTAGGTTCAGCTGAATACTCTACTACTTTATGCCTAGAAATCCATTTCTTAGGTTTTTTTTTTCTGTAGAGCATCCTTCAATATCAATTCCCTAAAGACTAAAAACGATAGTCATTTGTTGAAAATTGACAAAATTACCCAAATGCCCTTAGAAGAATTTTGATCACCACACAGGAATGAGACTCATCAAATGGAAGAGTCCCAAGTATTCAAAGGTAAACCAGACTTTTGCACCCAGATGTCTTTTCTTACACAAAACCAGACAATTGCAGGTTTGAGCAGCTTATTATATAGTCATTGCTGCCTCTTCAATAACTCATTTTGATATTTTGTAATTTGCCAAAATGTGCCTTTGTGATCCCAAGGCTCTTAACTACTTTGTAATGAGTGTGTATGAACAGATGGAAAATGTTTTCAATTTCAGAGAAAACCACTAATGGATGTCACCAGCTATTAGCAGAGCTCAGGTGGCTCTGTCTTCCACGGAAAGGTATTGTCATAAAACTCTTGATTTTTTAATGAAATGTTTGCTCATTTATACTTAGATGGCAATTTAAGACTTCAAAAGTCTAAACAGATTAGAACTACAGTTAGAAATTATTCAGTGCTAAATAGCCTGGAAATCCAATTTCAAGAATCTCACCTGAAAACAGTAATGCCAATACAGGTCATTTTATTAGAATAACATGAAGTACTATAAAAACAATTCCTCCAAAGAAGTAGACAAAGAAATTTAGCTAAAAAGTTCCATGTATGCTTGAGCTTTAGTGATGATCCCTACTCAGAGTAAAAATGAGTATGACTTCTCTCTTCCATTTGTAACCCAAACAAGTACACCTTCCAAAGAAAAACACATCAAATGAATGATTATAAAAGAGGACATTCCCACAGCATCATCTATCTCATGTTCAAAAGATCTACTAAATGCAGAGCCAGTAGTCTGTAACCTATCCACTAAAAAAGCACCAGGTTCTTCATTTGCAATGTTCTTAGCGTCATGTCTTATATGAAAAAAAGTCACACTTCAGGTCTAATTAGTGGATTATAGTCAATCGTTATACCTTCTCTTTTACCTATTAAAACTTGGATCCAAAATATATCCAATGCCACCTGTGAAATAATCTACCTAACTTTTTTTTTTCTCATTTTGTATTCTACCCACAGGAATCCTTTATATGCAAGTTAGATATTTACCTAGGTCCATGCAAAAGCAAACAAACAAACAAACAAACAAACTTTATTGGTTATTTATCTTTAATGATAGCTGATTATTTAAAAACAACTGTTGACTGAGTAATGAAATTATAGTTTATACACACAATGGAATACTACTCAGATGTAAAAAAGAATGAAGTCCTGTCTTTTGCAACAAAATGGAAGAAACTGGAGAGCATTATGCTGAGTGAAATAAGCCAATCCCAAAAAGAAAGTCTGGATGTTTTCCCAGATTTGTGGTAATTAATATACAGAGTGCAAAACAATGTAACGTGTATGAGTGAAATAGACATTTTGAGATTTGATTAGTGTTTATAGCCCTTAACTATACTCTTGAGGAACAGTGGCTTTCCTACCCACTGTTGTTTGAACACTTTATTTAGTGGAGGATTAAGCTTGTGATTACAAAGTTAATTGAAAGTCTGTCACCGTAAAAATGAAAAGAAACATAAGAAAATTTAAAAGCAGGAAGGGTGGATTTGAGGAGAGGAAGGCTACAGTGGGAAGTATTATGCTCCTAAAACTATATATATTAAATACATGAAATGTATTGCTTTCTACAAGTAAAAAAGTAAAAAAAATTAAAAATAATGTTTTGTAAGGTTTATAGCTTGTCAGTGGAAAAATTAGATAATAAGCACCAGAGATATACAAAACAATGGTAATTAATATTTAATATGAAGAAAATAAAACGATGTGCTGATTTGGTGACCACAGTGGGTTTTAATGGCAATGTTCTCCCTTTGGGATTAATGGAGTAGACCACAGAAAAACACCCAGGTCAGAGGGTGCAGGCAGTAGAAAGGCATGCAAGAGAATCAGATCATAGCATGGTGTTATGTGGCAGAGTGACAACATATCGAATGAAATGGAAGAAGTTTATAATTCCTTGAAGCAAAGAAATAACAGGTGGGATTGCATCCTTACTGGTCAGCCATCATGGGACTGCAACAAGAACAGCCACATGGTCAGGTTTGCGTTATCTACATTGTCTAGAGTGTTCACACATTGGATTCTGAAGATGTTGAAATGTATCAGGTTTCCTTCTTCTGAATGTTGCCTAAGGCCTAGTAGTACAGGCAGAGAGAAAGGCAAGATTAAATATTTCATTTAACAATGTTTTAGGCATTGCCATTATGATGGGAACTCTCCCTTGAGACACAAATAAGATTTTCCAGAGACGTAAGTCCAGAATGATGATGACGTATCAACTGTAGAGAAAGGGTACAGGGTGAAAAGGCAGGACAATACTTTGTTTTTTTTTCCTTCTCGTGACTGAGTTTGACATACTTAAGGGTATTATAACATGTTTTAAAACTAAGCCTATGCATTAGGTCATCTAAAATGTACATAATCTTATTTTACCATTGATTATCAAATTTGTTCATAAATTGCTTGAGAATGTGATCATTTATCTTTCGTTACTGTAAGTCCAGTACTATATGTTACGAAGTGGAATTAAGAAATAGTGATCTTATGCTTCCTAATCCTGTTTTGGGGGTCAGTGTTGTGTAGTAGATTAAGCCACTGCCTGTAACGTGGGCATACCATTGGGCACTGATTCAAGTCCTGGCTGCTCCACTTTTGATTCACCTCCATGCTAATGGCCTGGAAAAGCAGCAGAAGATGGGCCCCTGCATCCATGTGAGAGATGAGAGATCTGGATAAAAGTCCTGGGTCCTGGCTTTGGCCAGGCACAGCCCTGGCTTTTGTGACCATTTGGGGAGTGAACCTCTCTCTCTCTCTCTCTCTCTCTCTCTCTCTCTCTCTCTCTCTCTTTCTCTGTATGTGTGTGTGTGTGTGTATGTTTCTCCTTCTCTGTTTGTAACTCTGCCTTTAAAAAAAAAAACAAACATACCCTGTAAGTCATACCCTGTAAAATCATTAAATGAACTTTTGATTATTCTATTCTCTTAAAGGATTATGCAGTCATACCACTAGCTTTATTTTAGACCATGCAAATGCATTAATTACCACAGGCTTCATCATATTAATCCAAATAGACACTTGAGAACCATTTGATAGCTCACATCATTACTGAGAGTCAGAAATCTAAGAGCACCTTAGTTGAAAGTTCTGTCTCTGAATCTTTCACGAGGTTACACTCGAGCTGTTAGCAGAGGAGCACTTATTGGAAAGGTCTGAAGGATACACATCAAGTTCTCAGCCTTGAGAGCTGGCAAGGGTCCTGTGTTGTGGCAGAGCCAGTACAGCTGCCGCCTGCAGTGCCGGCATCCCATATGGGCGCTGGTTCGAGTCCCGGCTGCTCCACTTCCTATCTAGCTCTCTGTTGTGGCCTGGGAAAGCAGTAGAAGATGGCACAAGTCCTTGAGCCCCTAAATCCACGTGGGAGACCTGGAAGAAGCTCCTGGCTCCTGGCTTCAGATAGGTACAGCTCCAGCCATTGTGTCCAACTGGGGAGTGAACCAGCGGACGGAAGATTCTCTCTGTCTCTGCCTCTCCTCTCTGTATAACGGACTTTCAAGTAAATAAGTAAACCTTAAAAAAAAAAAATGCTTTGGTTCCTTGACTGTAGACTTCTTCATGCACTTGGCTTCTTCCAGAATGAGTGGTCAAGAGAAACAGTGAGAAAGATGCCATACTGCATTTTATGATTTATTCTTAAAAAAAAGTTTCACATACACTTCATTTTAGTAAGAAAGGAGCCACTCATTCCAGCTAACACAACACAACGGCCTGACTACCAGGGGTTGTAGAAGGCTGGAAATCACCTTGGAGGCAGACGACCTCAATGAAGTATGACTTTTGCTTTATGGTTTCCTTCTTTCTTCCTGCAATTCCAATTACAATAAGTTTACATACATAATTTTCATTTTATCCCATTTATTCCTTCTTCTGTTTTCTCTACTTCCATGTTCTTTTGTTTTGTGCTACCATATATATTAAATATCCTAGTTTTAAATGTTCCCTTTCCTGGGGCAGCGTTTTGGCACAGCAGGTTAAGCTGCTGCTTGCAATGTGGGCATTTCATGTAGGCGCGCTGGTTCAAGTCCTGGCTGCTTTGCTTCCAATCCAGCTTCTTGTTAATGTTCCTAGAAAGGTAGCAGAAGATGACCAAATACTTTGGCCTTTGCCACCCTGTGGTAGACTTAAGTGGAGTTCTTGGCCCCTGGCTTCAGTCTGGCCCAGCCCTGGCTACTATTGTGGTCACTAGGGGGATGAACTAACTGAAGGGAGATTCTCTCTCTCTCTCTCTCTCTCTCTCTCTCTCTCTCTCTCTCTCTCCCTCTCTCTCCCTCTCTTTTACTGCCTTTGGAATAAATAAGTGAATGTTTTAAAAAGTAAAGAAAATTCTCTTTCCTGCTTGTCTAATTCCAGATGTCAAGTTCATCTATTAAATTATAGTTTCAACTACTGCATTTTTAGTTTTAGAATTAAGCTTTTGTTGTTTTTACTTATTTATGTTATTTGCAAAACTCTTCATCTTTTTATTTCCTTTAATAAATCTTGGGATTTAAAAATTAAATATCTACAATTTTCTCTTTGTGCCCTTTTCTTGATTTTTATTCTGGTCTATTGTAAGACAGGAAAGTTTTATTTCACATGCTGGATATTGTGTACAGAAAATAATACAGACCTTGGATAGTGGTGTATTCTTTCAAGAGCGGATTTAGTTTTCCTTTAGTGGATTTAGTATGGGTATATCACCTTGATACAAGCAATGCTGGCCAAGGAAGCACTTCTGAGATTGAACTGAAAAGTACAGATGTTTTAGTTGGTTCCCCTTATATTCCCTCATAGGTAAGACCCTATAGTCTAAATTTAATGTGTTTAGTGCATTGTTAAAATTTCTGCTTAGCTTTTAGAACCTGCAGATTTCTTTTCTACCAATATTGCCTCAAGTATGAGCAATTTCTAGAGCTAAATTAAAAATAAATATTATTAACAATGCAGGGATTTCCTCTCTCAGATCGCCCTTGCTCTGCATCTGGGTCCTTAAAGCCGGAAGGTGCTTGTTAGAAATTAATGAATATTTGTGTCTTTTCAGAACAGTGTGATCACCACACGCTCCAGATGACTGCTCGTGCTCTGTTCTTTGCCTCTGCGTGGTAAATTACCGAATGCCAAGACAGCGGATACCTCAACAGCACCCACACGTCTTCCTTCCTTTAGGATTTTTATTTCTGCAGTACATGTGACTGTGCTTAATTTTTGATGCCTTCAAAACAGCGTTTTTGTATTTCAACGGGATTTCACAGCTGTTTCATCTAAGATCAGTTATTTCATCTTTGCGGAAACAGAATTCACTTAGTTCAATTTATTATAATATATACATACTGGATATCGAGACATGGAATTTCTATTTCCCCCCAAATTTATCACCAGTTCTTAGAAATGTAGAGAGAGCAGATGTCTGGAGATGGCCAGAATTCTGTGGAAACCAGGAAGCACAATGGGAGATGTTGGTAGGCCAGAGCATCACGGCAGAATTATAGTAAAGACAAGAGAAATGTTTTTCTAAGCAGAGTAAATTCATTCCTCTAACTTGTTAGAAGCTGGCTGGACTCAAACTAAAGCAGGAAAATAAGGTCACAAACTAGCAGATTGAATTTTGTGTTTTTCTTTTATAAAGAAATATTTGCTTGGGATTATCAGAACCTAGAGCACAAATTGTATTTAACTAGGATTATTGGATACTGTCTATTGAATGGAAAAATTTAAAACTGCATTATGTCTACAGTTATGAACACTTTAGCAAAGATAGACTGTGATTTTATTTATAGGTTTATGCTTTGAACTGCATATAACTTTCTAAAAGACTTTTTGGGTGATAAAACTTTCTGTTATTGCCTAAAAATAGTTTTATTTTTTGTTCTGGCTGTGTTAAGTAGAAGAAAAGCAGTTCACAAGTTATATCATTTTATATTTCTTATGTAACTAAAGACTAATGTGATAATATAATAGAGCTTAAAGAAGTAAAGTTAGACTGTATTAGAAAATGGAAAATATACTTTAAGGCAACTTTTGCCCTCAAGATTTAATTTCCTTTTCAAATAATTATAATGCAAGTCATTTTAAAATTAGCATTAAACTTAGAATTTATTGTCATATTCAGCTGATACTATAAATACATTGCCATATATAGCTGATACTGTAAATACATTGTCATACATAGCTGATACTGTAAATACATGAAATGCATTACCATGGCCTATACTGCCAGGTACGATTTGAGTACCCATTTTCCAATCTCATCTCTTGTCTCTACCTACTGCTCCCCTCCCCTTAGCCACTGGAATTATAACACACTTCAAATTGTCAAGGTATTCCCACAAAAGGCTCTTCGCCTTGTCTTCTTCAGATGAAATGTCTTCTCCAGGAATTCTGAACCTTTCTCATTTCACTTGTCTGCCCTCAACTTTTGTTTTCACCCATCATCATCTTCTGAAAGCAGGGTTGTCACCTTTGTCCCTGCCCCTTGTTTACATTTTTCCCAGTTTGCTGTTATTCGGCCTCTAATACTGTACATTCGTTGTTTCACTTGAATAATGTTAGATTCTCCTACTCGAATATGAATTACATGAGATCTATTTTCAATGTAAATATTAGTGTCTACAATACATTCAGTAGTTGATTTGTATTAATGGGTAAAGGAATCCATCCCCACCTCCACATACATGGAGAAGAAAACAAACAACATGAGTATACATTTATAATTGTAGGTTAATACTGTGTACAGAATCAGTCATCTGGCAACGATTTCTTGTTTCTGTTGATTTTTGCATGTATCTTCTAGAAGAAGCAAACTGATACTTTATCTTGTCTTTAGTTATGGGTATGATCTCTGCACTGAGGATCAGAACAGGAGAATCCCAGTGGCACAGATTGCTAGTAGTCTTATAGGTATTCTTGCCAGGTGAGAGCCACGGGTTCAAATCCTGAGTTTGCTTTTTTTTTTTTTCTTTCTGTGTTATTGGACAAATGGCTGTCCATACCTGTATTCACAAGATGTGAAAAACTAGGCAGAAGGCCTGGAATCAAATAGCCAAGCAGTAGAACTCACCCTTATTTCTGCTATTGGTTTTTGATTCATGAGATATAGACTAATGATGGTCATTAAGTTTCTGAGGCTCTCTTTTATCATCCTCATAAGAATCACATTTTTAAATATCAAAATGTACTTCTTTTTAGTGTAAAATAATAGTTAGTGGTTGGAAGATTGTTTGGAAAGGATTAATCGAGAACTGGGTTCAGCCATGACACTAAAGAAGTTTCATGTGTTGTGCATCTCTGAAAATTTTTGAGATCTGTAGCCATTAAATTTTGAGACACTATTGTTTGTACTATTGTGTAATTAAGCACTCAGAAAAGACAAACTATTCTGAACTGTTTATAAGCATTCAAACACCAGTTTCACAATCATGCTATTTTTTTTTTTTTTTGACAAATAGAGTTAGACAGAGAGAGAGAGAGAGAAAGGTCTTCCTTCATTGGTTCACCCCCAAAATGGCCGCCACTGCCAGAGCTGTGCTGATCTGAATCCAGGAGCCAGGTGCTTCCTCCTGGTCTCCCACGTGGGTGCAGGCACCCAAGAACTTGGGGCACTGCTTTCCCGGGCCACAGCAGAGAGCTGGACTGGAAGCAGAACAACCAGGACTAGAACCCGGCACCCATAAGGGATGCCGGCACCGCAGGTGGAGGATTAACCAAGTGAGCCAAGGCATGGGCCCCTCATGCTAGTCTTAAACTTGCAATTTTAGACTTCAAATGGCCACATTTTTTAAAATATTTTTTATTGTGCTCAGGAATCTCTTATATATTTTACTATTTAAAAAGTATCATTTTATTTTATTTTTAAACATTTATTTAATGAACATACATTTCCAAAGTACAGCATATGGATTACAATGGATTTCCCCCCCATAACTTCCTTCCCACCCGCAACCCTCCCCTTTCCTGCTCCCTCTCCCCTTCCATTCACATCAAGATTCATTTTCAATTATCTTTATATACAAAAGATCAGTTTAGTATATATTGAGTAAAGATGTTAACAGTTTGTACCCACATAGAAACACAAAGTGAAACATACTGTTTGAGTACTGGTTATAGTATTAAATCACAATGTACAGCACATTAAGGACAGAGATCCTACATGAGGAGTGAGTGCACAGTGACTCCTGTTGTTGACCCAACAAATTGACACTCTTGTTTATGGCATCAGTAATCACCCTAGGCTCTTGTCATGAGTTGCCAAGGCTATGGAAGCCTTTTGAGTTCACCGACTCTGATCATATTTAGACAAGGTCATAGTCAAAGTGGAAGTTCTCTCATCCCTTCAGAGAAAGGTACCTCCTTCTTTGATGACCCGTTCCTTCCACTGGGATCTCACTCATGGAGATCCTTCATTTAGGTCATTTTTTTGTTTTTTTGACAGAGTGTCCTGGCTTTCCATGCCTACAATACTCTCATGAGCTTTTCAGCCGTATCCGAATGCCTTAAGGGCTGATTTGGAGGCCAGAGTGCTGTTTAGGACATCCGCCATTCTATGAGTCTGCTGTGCATCCCGCTTCCCATGTTGGATCGTTCTCTCCCTTTTTGATTCTATCAGTTAGTATTAGCAGACACTTGTCTTGTTTGTGTGATCCCTTTGACTCTTAGACCTATCAGAGCCATCAATTGTGAACTGAAATTGATCACCTGGATTAGTGAGATGGCATTGGTACATGCCACCTTGATGGGATTGAATTAGAATCCCCTGGTATGTTTCTAACTCTACTGTTTGGGGCAAGTCAGCTTGAGCATGTCCCAAATTGTACATCTCTTCCCTCTCTTATTCCCACCCTTATATTTAACAGGGATCACTTTTCAGTTAAGTTTCAAGACTTAAGAATAACTATGTATTAATTACAGAATTCAACCAATAGATTAAGTAGAACAAACAAAAAAAAATACTAAGAGGGATAAAGTATTAAGTTGTTCATCAACAGTCAGGGCAAGGGCTGATCAATAGTATATGTCTCCAATTTATATCCAAAATAAGAAAATGTAAAAAGAAGTGGCAGTTTGTTTCTAAGCAAATAGTGTTATCCTTTTTGACTTTGTATACCAATTCTATAACTCCTTCTACACTGTAAATATGATTCATTTTTAAAAGAAACGCTCAACAGAAAAGAATTCTGCCTTGGCTTTTCCAGAATAAGTGAGCAATGTCATGATTTTTGCTACTTTAATGGTTAATATTTGCATTTTATCCTCAATCTAGGGTGGTCATTTTCCCAGGCTCTTGAGAGCACAACTGTTATTTCTTTTCATTGTTGTTGTTCTTGTTTGCTTATTTTTTTAAAAAAAATATTTTATTTACCTAGAAGGCAGAGTTATAGACAGAAAGGCAGAGAGAGAGAGAGAGAGAGAGAAAGAAAGAATGACAGAGACAGAGGAGAGATATCTTGCATTTGCGGGTTCACTCTCAAAATGGCCACAACAGACAGGGCTGAGGAAGGTCTAAGCCAGAATCAAGGAGCTTCTTTAAGATCTCCCACATAACCGTCAGGAGTCCAAGCACTTGGGCCATCTTCTGCTGCTTTCCCAAGCCATTAGCAGGTAGCAAGATTGAAAGTGGAGCAGCTGGGACTCTAAGAGGTGGCCATACGGGATGCTGACTTTGCAGTTGGTGCGTTAACCCTTGATACCACAATGCCTGCTCCTACTGTTATTAAAGAGCACAGTCAATATACTCTCAGATAACTGTCTTTTACTGGTAATGGGTATAGGACAAGATTAGTGGAAATAGACTGGTGTTAATGGTTTTATTCTGCCATGGTGCAAATGGAGTTGGCTGCTGATGTTTCTGATTCTTAATCATAATATCAATGTTCTTAGATCACATTTATAAATGTAAGAGAGGTTTAAATCTCAGAAACAAACAAAAAATACAACTTGATCTTAAAAATAGAAGAACATTAATTGACATCCTTGTTTGAAAATTCCCAAAACAGGCAACAATGGAATCCAAGAATTCAATCTCTCCTCCTAGGACTTAGTGCTTCTCTCTACCCACGCTGATCTCAATGTCCTCGGTGTCTAAAGGAGAGTTTCAGATTTTCCAGTTACAATAGAAAAATCTCTAGAACAGGCACAGATCACATTTTCTTTCCACATTACAACCCAGGAGGTATGGAGTGAATCTTCTGCCATCTCCTCAAATCTTGATGCTTACTCTGTTCCATTGACTTGAATCAGTTTTCAGTGCCCAAGGAATTTTGCTTGGTCCCTCAATCCCATTCAAGCCACTGAGGCAAGAAAGGGTGTAGGGGGAAAACATCCGCGGAAGATCAGAAGAGTGCTGATGTAAGAAAGAGCACTGAGACTCTAGTCACTCACCACATGTCTACCAACTTCTGTTGTCCTATGTGTTCTCATACTGAGAAAGACTTTCTGATAAATATCACCAGGAGCACACATGCAGGGAATCCAGTTAGTTGATTTACTTCCTGTATTAAGGGGGAACACATTTCATGAGGAACAACACAGGCAGATTCTAAAAGAATTGGAAAGAGACTTTTAACAGGACATGCACTTGTGCCTACTGACAGTTTCTAAGAACCTGGAGAATCTTGAAACAGCTTGTTGACCACAGTCATCTTATTCAGAGGGCAGGAGAAACAAAGTATAGCCAAGTAAGGAATCAGTAAGTGCCTGAATTATGAGGCCTTGGTGATGTCTAGTTTGAATTTTTTCTTTTTTTTTTTCTTTTTTTTTTTTTTTAGTTTCTGTTTGAAATGCCACAAGTTGATTACCTACAGAACTGACAAGTAAAATTAGGGTTCTGCTTCTTCAGTAGCTACAATGTCAAGATAAATGAGGAATGCAGTGGGGGAAGAATACCTCTTATCTGAAGGACCTCAGCTGAAAATTGAGGCTACTACAGTGTGTCAAAGTGACCCAAATGTTTCTGAGCCTTTCAGTGAAAGCAGGTTGTTCTATTCTCACTAATGTGATTCTGATGGTAAATTTTCCCTCAACTTAGTGTTATAGTCACCTAGACTTCTCTGTTCTATGCTTCAGTGATAATTAACAAAAGAATTATTTACATATGCAAACTGTAAAACTGACATCCTTTAAACCTATGATTTTATTTTAATTTTTTACCATGAAAAATAACTACAGAATTATTTCAGTATGATGGTTTCTGTAGTAAGCATTACTGAAGAGAATAATGCCAAAAATATACAATGATACTCAGCTTATTGTTGAGCATTTATCCTTTAAAATGCCCAAGAATATCCTTGACTGATAAGTTCTTAAGTATCTGTAGTGAAAATAGTTATTTTTATCCTGCTTACTCTAACTTTGTTTTATTAGCTTGTGGTTGTTTTCCAATAAACATTAGATCTATAAATTAAGGAAATTTTACTTTGGTTCTAACGATTTTTCAGATTAAAAGAAAACAGAGATGCATATTGATCAAGTAACTTGCTCACGTTCACAAGTTAATTAGTGACAGTGGTCGGGGTGGGACTCACCTAACTGTGCTCTTTCTACCCTACAGCCCTGGGACCAGCTGCCTGGCTGCCCAGGAAGGTCTGTACAAAAAGTCTCACGCTCCATTTCTCTTCAATCCAGGAATCCACTAAAAGTGGGCTGCTTCCCCTAAGGAACCCACAGACTGGCCCAGTGACAAAACTCCTTTCGCTTAGAGAATATGTATGTCAGCTATCCATGTTCTGCTCATTTGGACATTGTAGTTATTGGTCACATCATTTCAAATGCCTTTGGAGAACGTTGTCTCTTGCATTTTAGTAGGAAAACATTATCTACGGGTTTGCATATGATAACTATAAAACTTTATTTAGTATGGACTGGAATATGGAGTTCATTGAATGTGGGGCCTTGGAAATTCTGTAGCATATGAATTTTTGAGGGTAAATTTTGAGAAATGGGGAGACTTGGAGAATCAATTTTATGATAGAAAACTGTGATTTCTCTCTCATTTGCTCTGTGTGTGTGTGCGTGCAATGTACATATTTAAACTAAGCAGCTACATTTATAAAAGGATTACTTGCATTTCTTTGAAACATTTTGGTTAAAATAATATTGGCATTGAATTATATAAAGCATTACATTTTGAGTGAGTACATTAGTTGTCATGGCGACAATTCAGAATTGGCTAAAGTTTTGATCCTTAGCAGTTGAGTCTCTTGCTAGAAAATTTTCTTGATCTTGGTATAATTTTTGTTCACTTGCCTGAGTTTCTCATATTTGTGAGCGATTGGTTGGCATTTCTGTTTCTTTGAGATTGGCAACATGAAGACTTTTTGGACTTCAAAGAGTTATTTTTTCTAAAAATTCTACACACACACACACACACACACTTTATTCTGTAGGAGTGTCTTTGTCTTTCAAAATCTACCCAGGGTTACTCTTCAAAAATAATTTTGCTCTTTGATTCAAGGACTATGATATGAAGAAAATGAAAAAAAAAAAATCTCTTCCTCTCTCAGTGCGAGACCGAGCTTCCTGGTGAGAGATGCATGACAAAGCATACTAACTTACATTGGGAAATCAATAGGTATGCTTTTGGTGTAGTCACATTTACTGATGGTAAGTATGGTGTGCAAGTCCCCCGTTCTTTCTCCCGATTACCCTAAATATACCATGTATAATTGTTGGATAGTTTCAAGAACCTTTCCAAGAACTCCCTGGAGAATGTCTTCTCAGAGAGTGGCAATGTTCCCCTAAAGGAAACCCTCTTTGATTAGGAACTGAAGGCTGGCTTGAAATGGAACAGGGACAGAACAAATTTGAGAAACCATAATTCATATACATCTTTAAAGATTTTATTTAAAAAGTGGAGTTACAGAGCGACAGAGAAAGAGAGATTCTATCCACTGGTTCACTTCCCAAATGGCCTCATCAGCTGGGGCTGAGCCAGGCTGAAGCCAGGACCCAGGAGTTTCATCTGGGCTTGCCGCATGGGTGCAAGAGCCCAAGGGCTTTCCACTGCTGTCTCAGGTGCATTAGCAGGGAGCTGGGACAGACGTGGAGCAGCTGGGAATCAAGCAGGATCCCTTAGAGGAATCCAGTGCTGCAGGCAGCTGTTTAACCCACTGAGCCAATGCACCAGTTCCAGCCTTTATTCATATCACAGTAAGAGTTTGAACCCTCTGGAGAAGGGCTCTGCCTTCCATGGCAATGTTGACCCTTAAGGCAAGCAACTATAAGGTAGGATGTTCAGTTACAGTGCAGAAAATTACAAAAATATATGAAACAATCTCTGCTATCAAGGATGGAAAGTTAAGGGGATCATCTTCTTGAATAGATTGATTTGATAAATAAAATATTTTATGGAAATGAAATAAAATAAAGATATTTACTTGGTCACGTGCTATTAATTCCTCTCTGCCTCTAATTCTCTCAAAGAATCTATTTAAATTCATTTAGCAATAAGGTTTGAGTATCAGGCGTTATTATAAACTGTAGAGACCTACAACAACAATTATAAGAATAAATCAACTTCTTGCCTTTAGGGAACTTATTTTCTAATGAGAAAGGCAGGAATAATGAAATAAAGGAATCAATACATACAGCATTCCAAGTGCTATCAGCAATGGGAGCTGGGAACATTCATTCACCATATTGGTTTCTCACTGGTTGGATTTCATTTGCTATCTCGGTGTTGCCTGTGACTATAGACTTGTAGTTCAGGCCACCGAAGATTAGAGATGGGACTTGACCACTCCCTTGACTTGCATCCTCTGGTCTGCTTTAACCAAAATCAGGAGGAAAAGAAAGCTCGGCATCAGAAGCAATGGGTGGCAGGCCTATTGATGGCTGATCTATACAATGATCTGCCCTCAAGGAGACCCAACAGGCCAGTCCACTGCAGTGGCTTTCAGTATGGTAAGCCTGGGCTTCAGCAGAAGTCAGCTTGTGAAGAGCCCTGGCAGCTCTGCCAAGAGTTGGATCACTGGAAATGGACCTGCCCTGGAATCGAAGGATGCCCAGGTCAGAGCCACAGATCTTATTGGCTCTAAGCTGAAAAGCCCTTCACTCAGCCCAACTTCCAAAGTGACCACTGCAGCTGAGGGGATGGCCAAGTAGGGTCAGCAACATTGCAGGCAGAACTGTAAATTTCTTGTTAGAGATGCCACCTGCCTTTACCTGGCCAGCTCTCCTCCCAGGCCAACCAAGTAATGAAAGTCAACAGAGTGCCTTCCCCTAGGAGGTTCACACCTCCCTTAGGATATACCCCATGTGAAGAGATAGATAGGTCTGCGCCTCTTAACTTACAAGGCCTAAAGCCCACCAGATTATTATCAAGCCCCTTCTGTGAGGTACTATTTGCCTCTCAGTCAGAAAACTTGATTGTAGCTTAGACAGCACCTTTCTTAGCTCCTCTAATAATGACTCTGTCCTTTGTTCTAGACCCTGTCTAGCGCACTTGGGCCTCATTCCTTCGTAATCATAACCTCTACTCTACCTCCAATGGCTCTACTCCCAACCTGTGTGTACTGATGGTCCTCTTCCCCACTTAATGCTGTATAATTGTTCAAACCTGGTTAATGCCACTCTTAGGAACATTGGCTACTATCCTCACCCTGTCTTTTATGACCTTGTCTAAATATGATCAGAGTCAGCGAACTTGGAAGGCTTCGATAGCCTTGACAACTCATGACGAGAGCCTAGGGTGGTTACTGGCGCCATAAACTAGAGTGTCAATTTGTTGGGTCAACAACAGGAGCCACTGTGCACTTGCTCCTCATGTGGGATCTCTGTCCTTAATGTGCTGTACATTGTGACTTAATGCTATAACTAGTATTCAAACAGTATGTTTCACTTTGTGTTTCTATGTGGGTGCAAACTGTTGAAATCTTTACTTAATATATACTAAATTGATCTTCTGAATATAAAGAGAATTGAAAATGAATCTTGATGTGAATGGAAAGGGAGAGGGAGTGGGAGAGGGGAGGGTTGCGGGTGGGAGGGAAGTTATGGGAGGGGGAAGCCATTGTAATCCATAAGCTGCACTTTGGAAATTTATATTCATTAAATAAAAGTTAAAAAAAAAACAAAAAACAAAACAAAAAGAAATGAATGAAAGAAAAATAATATTCCAGGCTTGACCATTTACAGTGGGAACAGCTAAATAAAAAAGCTAAAAAGCACAACAGAAAAAAAAACACTTTCAGAAGAGAATGAATTCAGTGAGACTGATGGCACTGGGCCTCCTCAGATTATTTCCCATGGCCAAGGTATGGAAGCAGACATTGGGGTGAATCACCAGAGAACCAGTGTAGGAGCTTGGGGCAAAGCTGCATAGTAGCACATACCTGTTTGGTGGAAGCCCTGTCTTGGTGATACAATATCTTATAATGAATTAGATCTATTTATACAGTGTCAAAGGAGCAGGTTAATGAAAAAGTTGAAGGTATTCCATACACTGCATTGTCCAAACTCATACCAAATGGGTCACAAATAAAAGCCACATGAATTGGTTTTATAAAAAAAAGCAAAAATAATTTTAAGAATTATTCCATGTAATTTCTTAAAATTATTAAATTAAATGAAATTTTAGTGAGTTTTACACATTATTTTTCTCATTATAAGTCTTTAAAATCTACACTGTATATCCACCAAAATAACTCAGGTTGGACTTTTGATACTTTAATTACTCTGTTATATCTCATGGCTACAATTTCAAACAGAACATCTATAGATTTTTTTCCTCTCAGTTCCCTGGCTCATCCCTTGAGATTTCTAGCCTGGAGAACAAAAGCACAGAGATTTCAATGAACTGTAGTTAGAGTATGGGTTTTCTAGCTTATAAAAAAACAACTGGAAATTCGGGGCACTTTCTCTATTTTTTATGTTAAGTTTGTGGGAACTTCAAAAATGTATGGAAAATGCATTGTATGATAAAACTATGCATGGATTTCAGTGTGGTATAAGCCAATCAGGACAAAGTTGACTTATGATAGTAGGATTTGTAATTTAATTTATTAACAAACTCTTTTTTATGATATGATAATTTATTTTTCACATTAAAATGATATAAATACAAAGAGAACAAATTCAATGTATTTTGTAGATACTATTCAAAGAATATAATGATTTTCCAGTCCTCACTTCCTCTCCTTGCCTTTCTTTCTACATTACTTCCATCTGTCCTTCCTTTCTTTTTCTTTTTTCTTTTTTTGGAGGGAAGTAGTTTAGACTACATTGCTCTACCATCTCTGAATAGAATCTATAACCTAAATAATCTTCCACTGCCTTGTCATACCTTGTCTGAATAGGATCTGTTGGGAGAAACTGAGAAGGATAAGACATCAATTTAAAAAGAGCACAAAATAGACCAACACATAATCTGGTAACACTGAAGAAATGAGAAGCAAACAGCAAATTGATGGCGAGGCTTAACTAGAATGGTGAAATCATTGATGATTTTCTCAATGTTTATGGGGAAAATGCCCTAAAGAAACAAACAATTAATAAATGTGTACACCATTTAAATTACTTATTTATTGAAAGAATTACAGGTGGGGGGAGAAAGTGAGACAGAGAGGTGTTTTCCATCCTTGGATTGATTCCCAAGATGGCACAACATTTAGTGCTCTGCCAGGCCAAAGCCTGGAGGCAGGAGCTTCATCTGAGTTTCCCATGTGGGTGGCAGGGGCCCAAGCACTTTGGACATCTTTCATTGTTTTCCCAGGCCATTAGCAGGAGGCTAGGTTGGAAATGGAGGAGTTGGACAAATGGGCACCCCTACAAATATACACACTCTTATAACGGGCAAGAGAATGTTGAAGATGAAACCACCGATGGCAGAGAATCCGCATCAATTCCTGAAGATTGCTCATGCTTTAATCAAAGAGGCCTGATAACTAACAACAGACTCCACAGCCAACACGATAGACATTTCAATTAGCTCAGCTTCCACAATGTTCACTGAAAAAATTGAAATGGAGCCAATTTACTACTCAGTGGGTTCCAGAGCATTGTGCCCAGATACACTGCAGACAAGAGCAGAGTTTACGATGGGTGTTTTCGACAAATGGGATTAAAATACAGAAGCACTTCTTCCAAGATATACAACAGATGAACCACGGCTTTACCGGTGCCATCCTGGGAAAAAAAATAAATAATCAAAATGATGCCTTCTAAGAGGTGGAAGTGGTTGAGTGGAAGCACAGCAAATATCAGTCAATAGCAAAGATCATGGCACCAGCTTTTTGGGATGCTTAAAGCATTTGCTTCTGAGCTTCCTCTGGGGGTCCCAAGAACAATTACCACCTGCTGATTCCCAGGGTGTAGTGCCAAAGCTAGCTGCAGCTGATGACCACGTGAGAGCCTTCACTTCAGCAACGCTCCTTCATCAAACATGGGCATGTGTGTAAGAGTTTTGATGAAAAATCACTAAGCATCGAGATTAGATTACTGACTTGGGCCCTCCGTCTTGTCTTGGTATCCTAATCTTAAAAATTCTACAAAGGCCATTAAGTTTTCAACAGTTGGTAAAGAGATGAGATTGACAGGGCTCAACCCTCAAAACCTTCAGTTCTTAGGGATGGAATAAGTAGCAGCTTACTAAAGTGTCTTGATGGAGTTTATGTTGAGAAATACAGTTTTTTTTAAATATTTTTATTATTTTTTTGCCATGAAATTTCCATCATATTTGGTTAGTATCTTAAATATGTTACAAAGTAGAAGATACTATTATGTGGAAATATGGAAACATATCTGGATTAAAATAAAACAAATTCTTGAATTTCTGAGCATTTCTTATCTGTGTGAAATTATTGTAAAATTGTGAGTTATTTTAAGAATCGAACAAAGAAAAGTCTGTCTTTCTTTTGTTCATTTTTTCATTTTTATTTTGCTCCTATAAGAATGACAGCAAGAAGGTCAGGCTCAAGTCTTCCAAGATTTTCTGAAATTGAAAAGCACAATGTAACCAACTAGAAACTACTGAATTTCTCCTGATTTCTCATTGAATTACAGAGTCACTAAGAACTGCCAACTTGCTGACTATATATATATTTTTTTTTTCATTTTTTTTTCATTTTCAATTCTCTTTATATACAGAAGATCAGTTTAGTATATATTAGGTAAAGATTTCAACATTTTGCCCATATAGCAACATAAAGTGAAAAAAACTACCATTGGATTACTAATTATAGCATTAAATAGCAATGTACAGCACATTAAAGACAGAGATCCTACATAATATTTTTTCAAATTAATTAATTTTCTATGCCATTTCCATTTTAACACCAGGTTGTTTTTTTTCATTTCCAATTCTCTTTATATACAGAAGGTCAATTCAGTATATAATTAGTAAAGACCTCATCAGATTGTGCCCACACAGAAACGCAAAGTATATATATATATATATATATATATATATATATATATTATATATATTTTTAAATCCAAAAAGCAAAAGGTGAGCACTCACCATTGACCTGCTTGTCAGAAAACACTGACCGATTTTTCTAGATGCTGACAGTTTATGATATTTTTTCTCATTTTGTCCTCACAGCATTCTATGTCAGGTGTTTTCTATCTCTGCTTTTTGAGAGCATTTGTTAAAATGATTCCTGATTTCACAAAGTCACTGAAAAACAATAAAATTTAACTTAACCAACCAGAATGGCGATTTTCTAATATGGAAAGTTCAATTGTATACATCATATTAGTATATTATCAGAAAATATCATTTAAAATAATTTATTTTTGATTTCCTATTAATGGGTTATTAGTTATTATAAAAGCATATGCCCTCTAATACTTTCACATAGGACTCAAAGGCATATTTTTTGTGTACATGATTTGGTCATTTAAATTTTAAAAGCTAATTTCGTTATTCTTCACAGTAGTAACCCAGCTTCTGTTTAACTCTTTGTCAATGAATATTTAGTTGAGAGCAATATAAGTAAATGTTATGTAACCATGCTGTACTACTGCCCTTGTTTCAGATCAGTCAGTACTAGATTACCAATCATCAATTACCTATGTTGCAAGACTCTTCTGATGAATAAAGCTTGAGGACAGTACTGCGCTCTTCCCATGCCCAGCGTGAACATGCTGTCATTCTGTACATACAAGGGAATATCTCATAGACTTTCAACTTCTCCTCTCAGTGACATAGGGAAACATTTAAGCCCTCCAAAGACTTTGATTATTCCCTGGATATATTTTCTTCCATTTTCATGAGATACCAATTTGACAAAACAAAAAACAAAAAACAAACAAACAAACAAAAAAAAAAAACCCGTCAAATTGCTCTAGATTTCATTCTTCTGCATTAAGTGCACAGTTGTAAAGATATTTATTCTAAACTTAACTCTATCTTGGTTTCTAAATTTTTGTTTAAATGTTAGAGACTCATCAACAGCTCACTCAGTAGATATGTTTATTATTGGATTGTAGAATTGCTTGCACATTCTGTGAATGAGATTTCTTTTTCCCGAGGATATAGAATCTTAATTTAAATCTATATTCAGTACACGATTGACTGATACCTTTCCGTGCAATGGTCCTAATTCATTTTCTTTTAGTGTACATTCATTTAGTTATATCTGGTATTAGAATCCACAGGGTTTTACAATGTTAGCCTTTGTTTCCCTCTATTTTGTTATAGAATGCTATAAGAACTTGTGCAGACTTTTAAAGTTTTGTTACTCCTTACACTATTTTTATGAAGTAAGGGAAACATCACTATTTTGTAGGTAAGAAGAAGGAACAGTAATGAGTTAAACCCAGAAATCTCAAATGTTCTGTTCAATTTCTCAGGTCTTTTTCAATGGATCCTGTGCCTCACTACAGATCCAAATCCCGATTTCCCTAGATATACTGAGATTCATGCTTGCACAATGGATTTTCTTGGCATTATTTTTACCTAGTTAATGTAAGCCCATTTGTGAAGTCGTTAGAAGAAAAACAAAATTTTCATCTTAGAAAGAAAATGATAAAAGTAAGATATTTCACTGTTCATAGTCTAAAAAAAAGAACTGACATACATTCAGGACAAAAAAATCACAATAAAGAATCTCAACCAGATGAGATTGTTTAAAAGAAACCTAAAGTGAAGTATAGAGAGTAGACTACATTATAGAAAGCAGTTTTTGCTTAACATTTTGGAATACTTTTTTTAAATTACTATAGACTTAAGGTAATTTAAAAAAACAGCATTGGGATACTGTGCTTCATCTACTTTTCCCCAAAAGTAGCATCTTGAATAATTATAGCACATCAAAACTGTGGAAACCGGCGTTGACTCATTCTACTAAAGTTAATTACATGTACACGTGTGTGTGTGTGTGTGTGTGTGTGAAGGTATATGTATTGCTATACTTCTTTATCACATGTGTAGATTCATGTAACTGCCTGTACAGTCAAGACACAGAGCTGTGTATCGCGATGAGACTCCCTCATGTGCACCTTTATAGCCATACTCACTCCCTCTCCACCTCTAACTCTATTGCCTGGGAACCACCCCCTGCTACCTTTCTTATAAGTTTTCCATTCTGGAATACTAATGTAGTTTAGCAGGAAGCTGAAATTAGGGGTGGAGTAGCCAGCACTTGAACCAGGCACTCTGATAAGGAATCCAATCTTCTCTAGTGGTATCTTAACCACCTTGCCAAAAACTTACCCAGTTTTTGATTTCTGCTTATTTATATAACTCCATTCCTGTACAGAGATTTTCTGTGTTTTTTTTTCAAGATTTTTTATAATTGTTCACTAAAGCATTTTGTGGTTTGCTGCTTTAAAATCCATGTTAGGTTATTCCAACACCTCAGTCATCTCAGGGTGACGTGGTGTGATTATATTTTCTTAAACAAGTTGTAATTGTCCTGGTTATTTACATGATGAGGGATTTTGTATTGTATCATGGATGTTTTGGGAAATATGCTATGGGACTCTGGGACAATGTTCTTTTTTAGCAATTACCTTGTTTAAGCATTGTGTACAAGTTCCAGTGAAGGTATGTGTTCATTTCCCTGCTGTACCCTGCTAACACCAGCAAAATTGGAGTGTTAACTCACCCTGCTTTGTTCAGACAAGAGGGATAAAAACTCAATTCCCTCTGGGCCCCACTGACACATTCCTGGTGAATACTGAACAGTATCTTATATTGCCTTGTTCCTCCAATTGGGGATGCAATTGTGGCTCACTCCTGAGACAATGACATTAATCAGGGTAGAAGTGAAAGATAAACTAGTACCACCTCATTGCTACACAGTGTGGGTGGAAGCCCAAGGATATCACAGAGGTGTTGGCATTGGGTGTAGACCAACCCCACATTGCACCATCTCATTTTCCTTATTTATCCTGGGTGGAGTTGAGGCTCAGCTCCCTGCTAGGTCCTACTGACGCCAGCTAGGTAGGAAAGCACCCAACCTTACTTAGCTTCACCCGACCTTGGAGCTCCTGGTTGGGTGTGGGCTGTTTCTCTCAGGTCCTGCTTGCACCAGGACATGATACATAGTGTATATTAGCCGAGTTTTACCTTCCTGATCTGACTGAGATCACAAGCTCAGCTCCGCACTGAAATCATGACACCCTCCTTGCAGGAAACTTAGAGTACTACCCACTTCTGCCAGGAAGAGACTTGGAAGTCAGCTCTTGGTAGAATTGATGAATTGTCTCTTTTTGTCAGTAAGGAAAGGGTGCAGTCCTGTGGTAGGCAAAGTTGGAAATGTACACCCCAAATTGCTATTGTTAATTCCCATGACAGTGATTTAATGGAGTGTCTTCTCCGTGGTCATGCTATGTTACTTGACAGAACAGATTTTGTGGATATGATTAAGGCTGCTGGTTGGCTGATCCTGATTCAATCAATAGGGAAATATCTTGATGGACCTCATCTAACGATGTGACCTTTTCGAAACAGAGGGATTTATTCTAGCTGGTGGTAGAAAAGGACGTCTGAGATATGTCAAGCCAAGGCAGGACTCTGCATGTTAGTGCTGGCTTTAAAGATGAAAAGGCAATGTCCTTCGATCATGAAGCAGCCTCTAGGAGCTGAATGCAACCTCTTTCCAGCACTCGGCAAGAAAATGGGGCTGTAACTTCTATGGCCATACGATGGACTCTGCAAACAGAAACAGGATTGTTCATCCACATAGGAGTTCCTTCTAGCCAACACCTTAATTTCAGGCTTGTGAGATCCTTTAGCTAGAACTCAATGGAATTATTCAGATTTCTGTCTCCAAAAACTAGGTTAATAAATGGATATTTTTAACATACTAAATGCAGAACAATTAATTAGAGAGCAATAAGTGAATACAAATTTGTTCCTTGGAAGTAAATGCTGCTACAACAAATATGTAAAAATGTAGGAGAGACTGCATAAAACTAATCAACTGCTATAATCGGTGCCACAAACAACACCGCAGAAAGGAAACCTGAGTGTGGCCTATCTTCACTGAGCTAGATGGGGGAGATCTGCTCCCCCGAGCACCACCAATGCCGGTAAGTAGGGGAATGTGAATTCTGCCCCGCATTCTGAAGGCTGGGAGTGAGATGGAAGATCAGTTCCCTGTTCAGTCATGCAGAAACACATGAGGGACCAACTTGCAGTTTGTGAGTGATTTTTTATTGTGTTAGGTCAATGCCTTAATGGTTCTTTACTTAATGAAAACAGGCTACATAAACAGTTTTTGTGTTGCTGTGTGCATGTGTGTGTGTTGATATGTATGCTTTTGATGGTTCTATATTACACAGTACTTTAACTCCCCTTCTAGAATATAGGACAAGTATTAACTAAGACCAAGGAACTCATCTTCACATGGTCCTTCAAGTCTTGAGGTCTTTGGGCACTCAGGCATCTTCTCTCCATCCATGGGAGCTGAATTTTATGGGTTAACTAGATTGAGATATGGGATACTCAGATATTGTGTTAAACATGGCTTTGGTGTGCCTTTTAAAGATTTGTTATATATTTGAAAGGCAGAGCTACATACACACAGAGACAGAGGGAGGGAGAGAGAGAGAGAGAATTTTCCATCCGCCACTGCACTCCCAAAATGACCTCAATGGCTGGATCTGCTCTGATTCGAAGCCAGGAGCCAGGAGCTTCTTCCAGGTCTCTCACGTGGGTGCAGGGTCCCAAGCACTTGGGCCATCTTCTACTGCTTTCCCAGGCGGTCACAGAGAGCTGGATCAGAAGTGGAGCAGCTGTTACACAAACTGGCACCCATATGAGATGCCAACACTGCAGGCAGTTGCCCTACCAGCTAAGCCACAGTGCTGGCCAGTGATGTGCATTTGATGATGTTTATGGATGAAATTAACATTTGAATCAGTGTACAGAGTAAAACAGACTACCTTGCCCTCAAAGTGAGACATTTTGTGCTGTATGCACAGTGCAGTGACTCCTTTTCAGAGATGGGACTGAAACACGCATGACTGTGGCAAAAAAAAAAAAAAAAGTGACCTAAATGAAAGATCTCTGCGAGTAAGATCCCAGTGGAAAGAACAGGCCATCAAAGAAGGAGGTACCTTTCTCTGAAGAGAGGAGAGAACTTCCACTTTGACTAGGACCTTGTCTAAATAAGATCAGAGTTGGTGAACTCAAAAGGCTTCCATAGCCTTGGCAACTCATGACAAGAGCCTCAGGTGACTATTGATGTCATAAGTAAGAGTGTCAATTGTTAAATCAACAACAGGAGTCACTGTGCACTTACTCCCTATGTAGGATCTCTGTCCTTAATGTGTTGTACTATGTGAATTAACTGTATAACTAGTACTCAAATAGTACTTTATACTTTGTGCGTCTGTGTGGGTGCAAACTGTTGAAATCTTTACTTAGTATATACTAAATTGATCTTCTGTATATAAAGATAATTAAAAATTAATCTTGATGTGAATGGGATGGGAGAGGGAGTAGAAGATGGATGGTTGCGGGTTGGGGGGAGGTTATGGGGGAAAAAAGCTTCTATAATCTAAAAGTTGTACTTTGGAAATTTATATTTATTAAATAAAAGTTAAAAAAATATAAAAAATAAAAATTAAAAAATTAAACATGTGTGAAGTAAATCATATCAAGCATATCCTGACATTTCAGGAGTTTCTTTAAATGGAAAAGAATCCCTAAGGGATGGTGGGAAATGAGGGAACAATAATAACCCAATGGAAACAATAGCAGGTAGAATGAGGGTCATAGATTATATGATTAGGAAACTGAGAGGATTTCTAAGACAAATTTATTTTGTGACCTAATTATATTCCTTGACAAGCATCCCTGGGTCACTACCCAAGTCATCCACTGTATAAATTCTCCCAACAGGTGAAATCCAGCACAATGTTCTTGTTTTATAAACCTAACATGGCCCAAGTCATTGAAATACCACCAGAAGTTAGATCAATCTAAGATTTATGAATATTCCTAATCCTTAGCAGTATTTAAAGATAGAATTGTAGGGAACAAAGTTCTTGCCAAATCATTGTCAGCGAGTACAAATCCTCCTGAACACAGAGTGTGGCCGCAGAAACTGACTACGGATAATAAACGACCCACTGACAAGAAGAGCATCAAGCATCGGCTCCCACGAGGACATGCAGCTGCTTCCCCAGACGTGCTTATCTAGTATGTCTTGCTAAACATGTTTCAGAGAAATCTGAGGGCTATAGGAGCATGTGCATGCGCCATACAAACGGCTGTTGTCATCCTTGTCGATACAGAAACATGCTGGGATTGTCCGGCAGCACTTGGCAGAGGAAGAGCCAGCATGTGCTGTCTCTCCTTTCCCCTGCACCTGCCCCCCGCCCCCCAACATAAACCACGCTTTATTTGATCTGAGTACTATGTTAGCAGAATATGAATGAAGAAAATAATAAATAAGATACTCTACGGAGGGAGATATGATTTGTGCTGAGCATGGAGCACCTGGGTTTCTTCTTGTGCGCACTTTCCAGAAAGGATTCCTTGTTATTACTGAAACTCCACAAAGCAGCTGAGTAACAAAGTAAGGGCAAACTCTAGTGGCTCCTCCTGCCTCCATGCTTTGGGTGGTGCCGGTAGTGGGCATTGGTGTTTATAATACAAAGGTCAGCAAAAGGATGGAAAATATCCTTCTAAAAGGTTTATGAAGAAATTTAATTCCAAAGTTGATTTCATGGAAACACCAGGAATGATCACAGAAAAGAGTTACTCATTCAAGGCTGCGTGTCCAAAGATTTTAAATCTGTTATATGGCAAAACTGAAACCTTAGTGGAAGAAATGGTCATTTCCTGCATGTGAAGGAAAACATGGAATAGTTATATAAACTAGAAGTGGATTTTGTTAACAAATGCAGCAACATTTTTCTCAAAATCAGTGTCAAAATCAATTAGGATTGAAAAGCTAAAGTGTCTTTTATGAGCTATTCCTTATGCTTCGTTTTCACTCAAGTCATATTTGGAGCTGTGTCCTGTGATAAGCAGAAACATTTTTGAACATTCAGGTGCCATTTGCAGTATGCCCTTATTGAAATCCAAAATCATATTTTAAGGAAATAGTCAATCAACAATATTTTCAATCCATTTACTGATACATACCATAAAATGTTTATTACTTTCCCTATTTTCCAATATGTGATATTTTTTCAAACTGTAAAAAGGAAAGGAATATAACAATTTCTATTTAGTCACACCACCACATTCCAAGGCGATTTTTATATTAGGGATCAAGGTTATTATGGATTATTGGCTAAGTTTGCTGTAAGCTTTCCCTGAAATGAACTGAAGTGTTTTCAGGTGTCACACAGAAAGAATATATAAGAAAAGAGAGCCCATGTTTCTATTCATTGTTAAGATTTATTTCCTTTGTGGATATATTACTAAAGTGATTCTAAATGTAAAGCTGAAATAATAGTTTTTGGGCTCTTACAACATTTATTATGAGCTGGTCATTTGGTTTTCAGCATTGTTTGTTGACACAAAAACTAATTGTACATGAGTAAAGTTTCAAGCTGAGAAAATATAAGAGAAATAAAGAAACGGAATTATATACAAATAGTTAACTTTACCAATGGGCTCAAATTTTTACCTTAAATAACATAAATTTTGCTACAATCTACAAAGTTAAGAAGCACGGTGTGGCCATGACATACTTTAAACTATCTTAAAATAAAGACTCTCAACTTAAATACATATGTGTGTGTGTGAGTGTGTGTGTGTGTGTGTGTATTTGTGATCAAGTCTTTAAAATCCATGGACACCAAATATATCTTATTCAATAAATAGTTTATTATGACCAACTAGCAATTTTTGAACATAAAATAATGCTGTATTTCTCAATGCCTGCACCAATAATAATGAGCTAATACTCGGTTAAGTCAAGACTCTGTTGGAATGAGAAAAGGGGCAAAGTCCCTTTAAGAGTGGAAAATGTTCTTGCTTCTTCTCAGAGGCAGCCATTAGGAACACTTAATTTTATCAGGAGAAGAGGGTAGAGAGGATTACCAATTTCCCTGTCTCCTGATTGGTTGTAATTCTAGTTCTCTAATTGGTTGTTAGCGATTATTCTGCTCCTCTCTGATTGGTTAAATCTAGGCCCAATCGGAGAGAGTCACCTTTTGTGTGAAAGAGCTAGTATCCACTGGCAACTCGTCCTTTGGAGATTCTGAGGCAGAAAGTTTCTCACTTCAGTAAATCTTGCTTTGTTCACGTGGGAATTCTTCTTTGATGTGAAACAAGAACCAAGGTAGCCATCATCATCCCATAACAATAATTCTTTCTAAATCAAAAATTTTAAACAAAATAAGACAACTAGTCAATAATTGGGGTTAACAAGTATGATTGTTAAAGAGTGAAAAAACTTTAAAAGTTACATAGTCTTAAAAAGAAACAAAATCATCATAAATAATTGCAGGAAGATAAATTTAAGAACTGTAGCTTTGAATAAACTACAATAGATATGAATTCATTTTGTTATGAAAGGAACATTTACAAATTAGCAAAAATTGAGAGTTAAAAATGAAAAGAAAATTAATTCTAAATAAATTATAATCTCACTAATGAAGTAGTTAAAATAAAATATAACTATCTCTGTTAAGGTAGCTAAGTAGACATTAGCCTCTATGTATAATAGGGGCCAAAAAATGGGATGGGCAAGGAAAGAAATGTAGAAAAAAGCCTTGGGAGCAAACCAGCATTAAATATCCAAAGTGTCACTCTTATTCAGTGATCTTACAAGGTAAGTATTTTGTGTGGTTGAGTAAGGAAGGAATGTGGGGGCAAACCACATATATAAAATTTTTTTCATTGTTCAATAATTGGATCACGCGTGTCCTAGTCATTTTACTGTGGGCAGCTTATTGGAATCTCATCTGCCCTGGGCCAAGGGGCCTATCTAATTCTGGGAGGAATTTTAGAAATTGCATTCCCAGGAATCCCTCCACCCAGCTACATCCCAGGAGGGAAGGACGGAGGAGAGATACCCAGAATCCACAAAATTTCTATTCTGAATGCAGACTAGGAACTCAGTTCTCTTCTGGTATATCAGCTATCACCTCTCTTCATTTAACTGTTTCAGTATTCACTTGCCCTTCTGTGTCTGTGCCTTCATACTTCATCGTCATGAGACAGTGGACTTGTATAGCTAGGAGCAACTACCCATTCCTCCTGCCTTATGTCTCTCTTTCTATTTAACACTGTATGAATACATTCATACTGATTAGGAAAAAATAATTTAACATTTATTTATTGCTGGCATGGACAAAAGGGGCTCTTTCTTATGGGGTTGATGGAACATGAACCAAATTGCCACATCATTCTGTAGGACCATTCATTAATGGCCATGTGGTTTTAAATGTTCTTTGCCCCACTCTCATACCTAGGAATTAAATCATGTAGTCCATGATTGGGACAATACAGGCATGTACAGAGAAGACTTTCAATTTTTGTACCATTGCACTGCTCTTCTCCATCAGAAGTTTGATAAATTATATATGATCTTCCCTGCACACAGAGGACTACAGATATTTGTGGCAATAGTAGAAGGAATTAAAAGGTGACATTTAGAATTTTGGGGGAAACAACAAAATATTATAAAATATTAAGCAAAATATTATTTTATTTATTGGAACTACAGTAAGATATACGATTTTTATTATTATAAAATGTAGAATATTGAAATGAATTAAGCATATTTAGTAATTTATTACAAAAATTATTTGAAAACCTACTCTGTTCTCTCTCTTGTTTTCAAAATGCAGTTGCAAAAAAAGAGTCACAGGAGTTAGTAAGGAACCCCTTTTGCTAGGTATAGATGTAGGCAGATTTGTAACATCAACTACATTTCTACCCTAGGTATCAGGCCATACATAAACGTTAAGCTTGCAGGGTGCTACGAAAACCAAAATATTAAAACATTTAAATTAATCCTTCATCTAGTTAGAAAAATAAAGTCATTTACATAGGTTCATACCTACATATACTATAAAATCATTTAAAATTGTATGGGAAAATTTCCTAAGTACAAACTTTCAGAACTCAACTCTTTAACATCAGGAATTGCCTATTATTTTGAGGCATAAAATAAATGTCAAATGAGCAGAGCTGTGTATACACTCTGAAATACCTTCCTGTTGTCTTAAATGTGGAATTATTAAAGAAACAATAAAGACTTACCAACACACACAAAAAAATGCAGTTGTTATGTAGCCGTTCATTACTATAGTTGTTGGTATGCCAATAGTTGATATTTATTTAATTAATAGTGGATAAAACAATAAAATGAACAGCTGTAAATCTACAATTAAACTTAATCAGAACATTATCAACAGCATTTTTTCATCTTGTGTGCTTCTTGAAATTTCCATCTGAAATTTCCTTTCCTGCTTAATTGTTATTTTCAAATTTGCATTCATCATTCCCTGGGTTTTCATTTTAATATTTTATTGAAGCATAATATTCATCCAGAAAATGACAGATTCATCTACGTTATTCATGAAACAATAATTTATTTATTCTCATTATTAGATAGTTTCCTATGGTATGCACATACAACAACTTATTTATTACACTGTAGTAATCAGTTATTCAGTTATATTTATGTATTAATATATTTTGATGTATCTTTTGATGAACATGTATTAATTTTGTGGGATATATAACAAAGATACAACTACTGTGTCAAAAATATACCTATATTTAGCTTTTTCAGATGGAGTCAACTAGTAATTAAAAGAGGATACATCCACCATCATTGTGAGAGTTTCTGATAAATAACAAACTCATTAACATATTATATTATCACATTTAATAATAAAAATATTTATTTATTTAATAATATTAAATTATTAATTAAATAAATATTCTGTTTCCTTCATTTCAATGAGTGGAGTATATTCCCCAAAATTAGAATCTTGACTTGGCCATGAAAATTGCTTTGGTCAAGGAAGTAATACGGTTTCACAGTGTAACTAGAGGAATAAGCAACAATTTCCTGCTTGAGTTTGCTCTGTGCCTTAGTGGTTTCCGTGAGAAGAATATGGCCAGTTTAGCCTTATGATCTGAGGAGATGGATGAGAGACACATGCAACAGGCACAGCTAGCCAACGAAGCCATGGTAGAGTAACTGAACTGAAACCTGGTAGGTAAATGAACACTCTCGTGTGATGGCGATACTGTGTGGTTCTTTCCTAAATAGACTTAGTACGACCACAGTTTAATAACATGTGAGCCATTCTATTGCTTGAGAAGTGGTATTATGTTATCTGTATATGTTAGTGTGTATGTTAAGCTTGCATTTTCTTGATATCCAATGAAGTCACAGACATTTTCTTACCCTGATTAGTTACTAGGATATTCTGTTTCATAAAATTTTCATTCAAGTCTTTTTGTCACTTTTATATAAATCATCAACATTTTTGTAGAAATTTTTATATAAATACAAGAAATATACACACATACTATATAATATAGCTGTCAGTGAGATTCACATTACACACGTGTTTATATGGCACAGATAGGTAAATGAACATGTGTTTATATATTCTGGAAATTATTCATTTATTTGTATTTCATGCATTCTACCATTTAGAGTATTGTTTCACTTACTTAATGTTATCTTTGGTAGAGATTTGCTAGTTCTACTGTACATTAATGTATTATTTTTTCTAATTTATCACTAGTAGTTTTGTATTTTGTTTTCAAAATGCTTTTATGCCTTGTGAATATGAAAAGAACATGTATTTTTATTCTTCACACAACAATGGGGCTGGGCCAGGCTGAAGTCAGAAGTCTAGAACTTCATCTGGGTCTCCCACGTTGGTAGAGCATCCCAAGAAGTTGGACCATTTTCTGCTCCTTTCCCAGTATAATAGTAGGGAGCTGGATTGGAAGTGGGTCATCAAGGACTCAAACTGGAACCCAAATGGAATGCTGGTGTTGCAAGTGGCAGATTAACCCATGGACCACAATTCCAGCCCCATACTTCAGTACTTTAAAAGCTACATTTGATAACATAACTTTTAAAATTTTTATTTGGTTTTATGCCACAGATTTGAAATAAATCATATTGATTATTTTTCCAACATGGCGTATTTACAAGGATGAGTTATTTAAAAGAAGTTCTCCACTACTTCTGCCAACCATGTTACAATGTTCAATATTAAGATCTCTGGTTTCTTAGATCTCATTAAGACTCAAAATGTGTTTGGAGCTGTTTCTTGTTTTGTTTTTGTTGCTGCTTTTTGTTTGCTTGTTTTTGTGTAGTTTTCCTAAACCAACACTCCAATGTAAAACAAAGTCTGAAGCCTGACTCACATAGTCTCGCAACTGTTTCTTTTAGCTATGTGCATTCTGCTATAACCCCACACATCAAAAGTACTAGAAATGAAATCAATGCTGACATTTGTCTGCAAACCAGGTGGAATGTCTGACAAGTCACGAGATTCACTTTACAAAGTGACAACCCTGACATTCTGATAAGTGCAATGATTACCACCCAATCCTCATGGCTACCAAAGCCTTCCCCTTGGGCTGGAACTCAGCTGTTCATAAACACTTCCCTTAATGAGGGATGGCGGGACTGGTGACAAATGATCATTATCCTTCCTCTTCCACCAAAAAAACCCTTGACATGATGAAGTGCTCACATCGATTCCATCTTCTCTTTTGTTGTCAAAAAATCTATTAATCTGTGGGGAACTGTGGCCTTCGAGGCCAAAGAATCAGCATTGCTGATTGAGGAAGATCTACATTTTTTTGTTTAGCAGTTTTGCCTGAATTAAAGGAAGAAGAAAAATGGCCCTCCCCTCCCCCACTCCTTTTCACCAAAGGCATGCTTTATTTCCACTCAGTCTGATTATACATCTTGAGGTGGAAAGGTGTGGAGGTGAGCTGGAACGCTCTGAGCAGGCCTTTGCTCTATGAATTCAGCACACGCCACCACTCACTTCTCTTTGCCAATGTCCCAAATGTTGATCTGGGGAAAGAAGATATAAATTTCTCTACAGACTCTTTGATGATAACAATCTTTAAATCAACCATCTCACGTCTTTCAAGGGGAAGGGAAAATCTGATTTGAAAAATCTAGATTCTGATTTATACTTCAGAAAGAATACTGTGTTGGAATCATTAAATGAAACCAATAATATTAACAACTTTAGATGAAAGTCATGTTTTAAAATTCTTGGGGCACTTTCATGTGTTGAAATAGTTAAAGCTCTTTTTAAGTAAATGTGTTATCAGACATGTTTACAAGCACAGAGTATTATAAGCTAATTTTGTAACTGGGTAGAAAGTAGTTACTTAGAAGACCAACCTGCATATCATTTGGAAATGCCAATCTTGAGCCCTCTTTCCCATGGGTAGGTGAGACTGTTGTCTTAGGGCAATGAGATGAAGCCTAACAGTTTGCACATGGCTCTCATCAGGACCTTCCTTGCCTTGGGATTTGTCCCTTTTTGCGACATTTTCAGTATTTCCCTTAGCTCATGGATTAGGGTACACAGTCCCATTCACATGCTTTTTTTAAAATTTTTAGCTTATTTGTTTTACTGACATCCAATAATGGGGTACAATGTAATATTTTTATACATGCATAATACATTTTAATGATCAAATTAGGGTCAAGATAGCGAGGGCATGCTGGGAAATACAGATGAGAACAAGAGCAAGTCATATCTCTCTTTCTGGATTCAGGCCTTTGCTTTACGTGCTTTCCTAATCTACCTCTGGGTCCTAGAACCCTTCTTGTTTTAAATTAAAAAAAAAATCAACTCTTGATACTATTATCTTCATTCTCTATTAAAATTTACTTTCATAAAGTGTCTATTTATGACCAGGGAATATCTTCAAAATTTTAATAGCAGGTGGAGCACATCATTTGTCTGATCAGAACTGACAGCAGGCAAGGGGCTGAGACAAGGTTGAAGGCATCCTGCTTATTCTGGAACTAACCCTGGGGCAGGCAGAGGCTTCCCAAGGCTTCAGAAATGATGCAATAGCCATGTTGCAGTTTTCCAGAGGTCAGTAATAAAATTATTCATAATTGCATATATTCCATTGGCTGCCTTGTCTCTGAACATTTTGTGAATGTTTTATTGTTGAGACTTGGTGATGCCACATCTCCATAGCTTTGAAGTGCACAGGCCCTGGGGTTAGACACTAAGAAACCTCCATGCGCAGGGTCAATGAATTTCAGATTTCTTTATCTCAGTGATTGCTGAAATGTTGCTGGCTTCCACAGTCTCAGTAAAACTGCTGAACCATTTTATTACTGTAAGGTAGCTAAAGATATATTCATGAAATATAATAAACAAGTTTATTTACATTTTAAACCTAATCAAAATGTTATTGCTACTTGTGCAAATAGTTGCAAAAATTTTGAATAAGATATTAGCAATACAGCTGAGCCGTATATCAAGAATAACATACCATGACCAAGCAGGTTTAATTTCAGAAATGGAAAGGTGGTATCTGTCCACATAAATCAATCACATCAACATACAAATGTGAAAAAACATAAATATAAACATATAACTGCAAATACACATTTATAAACATATATTTTATATAAACATTTATAAAATAACATATACTCGGTATTATAAATGAAGCACTAAACATAAAGAGAGAAGGAAACTATATATTTAAGTTATTTAATATAACAAAAAAATCTCAATATAGACATCTTACAAATATTTCAATAAAAATCATAAAGTATCCAGGTCTCATCTGCATTTGTATAATAATTTCTTGGAATTTCTAGCAGATAAATTATAAAAGAAGACCAAAGAAGCAGCTAGAACCTTGGAAAAGAAGAAGCAAGTAAGCTCAGTGCTGTGATTGAATTAACTCCTTCTTGAATTCCTGCCAACTTTGAATGATTCCAGTACAGAGCTCTCAGAAAAATTCTTAAGGCAGATTGAAATTTTGTTGCATGCAATAGCAACATGTAAAGTCAAATATTTATATTAGCAGTATATACAGCAATTACCAACAAAGTGCAGAAAAATGTCATTGAAAATATTGCCAAATTCTAGAACATTCTCTGTTGTGGCCCGGGAGTGCAGTGGAGGATGGCCCAAGTGCTTGGGCCCTGCACCCCATGGGAGACCAGGAGAAGCACCTGGCTCCTGCCATCGGATCAGCACGGTGCGCCGGCCACAGCGCGCCTACCGCGGCGGCCATTGGAGGGTGAACCAATGGCAAAGGATGACCTTTCTCTCTGTCTCTCTCTCTCTCTCACTGTCCACTCTGCCTTTCAAAAAAAAAAAAAGAAATGTATTTTAATACAAAAGATATAAGGATCATATTAAATATATTAGTAAAATATATAAAAGAAACCTAGACAAATGACAAGCTGCATATCCTTACACATAAAATCAGTATCTTTCAAATATAAGTTCACCAACTATATCTAAATGTTTAAAATAATTTCTATACCTCTTTATAACCTTAATTCAATATTCATATACAAAGAAATACCTTAAAATATCCAAAATACATTTTAAAGTAGAAATGTTAAGTTTTAATATAAGAATATAGTAACACTGTAACCTAAGTAATATCCACCGGCCATTGGCATTGGGATAAAGAAAAGCCAGTTAACACAATATAAAGAAAAGCATCCAAGTACACAGAAGATGGTATTATTTGAAAAGTAATATTTCAACTCAGTGGGGAACAGATGAACCAGTGGTTAAATAGTAGGACCCAAATTATGATACATCAAGAAGAAAATTATGTTCTATCATTACCTTCCAGTACAATTTTTTTCAGATGCTAGAAATGTACATATAAGAAAAACAAAATAATAAGAATCATAGAAAAGGAAAAAAAAAGCAATACCCATACAATCTGCAACATGGAAAATATTATAGACCACAGGTAGAATCCTAGAAGCCACAAAAACAATATGAGCATATCTATTCCGTAAAACATTATGAGCACACCTATTTGAGACAATGATTAAAATGGCAATGCTACCAACCAAAACGGGCCCAGCTTTCTGGAGATTTCTAAGAAATGCACAGATGGTGCCAGCATTGTGGCATAGAGGGTAAAGCTGCTGCCTGCAATGTCAGAATCCAATCTGGGTGCCAGTTGGAGTCTCAGCTGCTCCTCTTCTGAACCATCTCCCTGTTAATGTACCTGGGAAAGCAGCAGAGGATAACCCAAGTGTTTGGACCCCTACCACCATGTGGGAGATTCACATGAATCTCCTGGCTTCCTAGCTCCTGGCTTTGGCCTGGCCCAGCCACAGATGATGCAACCATTTAGGAAATGAACCAGGGGGTAGATATTTCTCTCTCTCTCTCTCTCTCTCTCTCTCTCTCTTTCCCCCCCCTCTCTCTCTCCCTCCCTCTCTTTCTTTAAAACTGTGTCTTTTAAATAAATAAAATAAATATTAAATAACATAAATGTAAAGAATGAGTTGTCATGCAAAGCAATTTATTAGAAGCAAAGGAGACCACAGGGGATAACATTCAAAGCCTTGACTTCCTGACTGCAGGAAGTGGGTATCTCTCATTTTAGGGAGAAGAATGTGTAAGAGGGGAATCTTTGTCATTGCATATTGGGGTGGGTTCCAATATGTGCACAGTTCAGAAACACGTTGATGTGATATTAATACAAACAGAACAGGTTTCCATGTAGTCCATAGATACGCTATGCCCCTCCCTCCCTCCCTCCCTTCCCCTCCCTCCTGTTTCCCTCCCTCTCTTTCTTTCTCTCTCTCTCTTTCTTTCTTTCTTTCTTTATCTTTCTCTCTTTCTCTTTCTTTATTTCTCTAATTTTCAGCTCATTTTACAACCATCAGACTGAGGAATACTAAAAAGAGGTGAATAACATTGTACAACAAACAGAGTAGGAAAAAGGTATGGAAAATATTATAGATCATGACACAAGTTCTTTGAAGATGAAGTTGAAAATAATTATTAAATTTTAAATATATTTTATCTATGATCTGTGCAAACCCAGTTGAAGATATCTGTCCCTTCCAGGATTAGAACATAGAGACAAATGTCATTCCTTGTGAAAGTTTATTAAGTTCAGTCTTATTCACACAATGAGGTATTATAAAAATACTAAACGGATTTTGTCTGAATTCAAGAGTTCACTTTCAAATGTATCACAAATGGTATTGTTGAGAGAGAAACACAAGATGCAGAAAACTGTGTCAAATTTTCTTGGCAAAATTAGTTGAATATATTTATCAATGTATAGATTTATACAGGAAGAGAAAAACATAAAAAATATGCATATGACATATTTACTTGACTTATACAGAAGGAAACAAATGCCAGAGATGAGGAGATAAGAAGAGTGCTTTAAAAGTAATTTTTAGGGGCCAGTGCTGTGGCAAAGCAGGTAAAGCTGCTGCCTGTAGTGTCTGCATCCCATATGGGCACCGATTCGAGTCCCAGTTGCTTCGTTTCTGATCCAGCTCTCTGCTATGGCCTGGGAAAGCAGTAGAAGATGGCCCAAGTCCATGGGCCCCTGCACCCATGTGGGAGAACTGGAAGAAGCTCCTGGCTCCTGGCTTCGGATTGGCTCAGCTACGGTCGTTCTGGTCATCTCAGGAGTGAACCAGTGGAAGGTAGACCTTTCTCTCTGCCTCTGCCTCTCTATAGCTCTGCTTTTCCAATAAATAAATAAATAAATTTTTAAAAAATAATTTTAATACTGTCCTAATCTTTAAAAAACTATTTTTTTTACACTGCAAAAAGGTCATCTATTTACATGAGTGATTTAAAGACATTATGGTTTTCTTTACAAACAGATGTAGGAACAGGAATTGTCCACTTTTAAAAACTCTACATTTCGGCCGGCGCCGCGGCTCACTAGGCTAATCCTCCGCCTTGCGGCGCTGGCACACCAGGTTCTAGTCCCGGTCGGGGCACCGATCCTGTCCAGGTTGCCCCTCTTCCAGGCCAGCTCTCTGCTGTGGCCAGGGAGTGCAGTGGAGGATGGCCCAAGTGCTTGGGCCCTGCACCCCATGGGAGACCAGGAGAAGCACCTGGCTCCTGCCATCGGATCAGCGCTGTGCGCCGGCTGCAGCGCGGCTACCGCGGTGGCCATTGGAGGGTGAACCAACGGCAAAAGGAAGACCTTTCTCTCTGTCTCTCTCTCACTGTCCACTCTGCCTGTCAAAAAAAAAAAAAAAAAAAAAAAAAAAAAAAAAAAAAACTCTACATTTCAACCCTCCACTATTAGAATCCACTGAATTGCGGCGTATCAAAGGCTATTTTCTGTTTCTTCCCGTTTGATGCTCCAAATGAATTTCCATCATTTCTCCATCATCTATGGCCCTGGCTCTCCTGAAAAGTCTCTGGGCACAAATCATATGGGCAGGTTTTTGACCTGCAATTAAAATACCCAAGCACAAGCCCCTCCCCATGCCGTGTCCCCCGTCTGTGTGGTTCAGTCCTCACTGTCCGACAGTGTCTCGTACTGTGCTGAGAGCAGCGGGGCGGGCTCTCGCTCCCAGATCCTGTTCTGTTGGTGAGGAGCTGCCTGGTTCACAGCAGAGGGGGCACATACGATCAGTGTTGGTGGCATGCTGCTGAGCATCCGCAGGGTCAGGGGGTTATAAGGGAACTGCGTTGAGCCTGTTGAAGATGGCCTGTCTTCCCAGGCCCACCCTGGCGTCTGCCTGTGGTAGTCCCCCTCGGAATGCACAGAGGAGACCGAAGAGGGCCGTTCACTTCCCAGGTAGGCTTGCCCAGGGATGGGAGATTTTGATCTCCTACTGTTTGACTTGCTAATCAGCTTTGGTTTGCAAAGGCCTCCTGAAGGAGGTGATGGGTCCCCTTCCTCTCTCCGTGTCTCACTACTGGTCACAACTGAGTGCTGGCGCCACCAGGCACTACTCCCACAGTCTGGGACAGGACCACTCCGTGCTCCTCTACTTTGTCATCAAAGCTCCCCATGAGAGCCTTCCTGATAATGTCTTCTAGACCAAGATTACTGGCAGGATCAGCAAAAGCATGGCCTTGAGAGCTAACTGAGCCTGATGTGGTAACCACTGGCCGATTAAAGATCTCAGTTCCTGGCTGAGCTGCTGCCATATCAGAGTCACCTCCACCAGAGGAGTTCAACTTACGAAAAATCTCCTGCTTCTTTGATTGAACCATGGGTGATGTGTTTTCCAGCTTGGTGAAGAATGAAGGCAAGTAGCTAATACTGCCTGGTGAGCGGGAATCACCCCTCTGCTCCGAAGGCTCAGCTCCCCGCTGAGACAAGAGCAGCATGCTTTCCTGCTTCACTGGAACCCGGGGTGGGGAGATGGGCTCCTAGGGCTCTGAAGAGACGTGACTCCTCTCTGGGGATTTTTAAAGATTTATTTATTTGAAAGGGAGAGAAAGAGAGAGAGAGAGATAGAGAGAGAGAGAGATATACAGAGAGATCTTCCATCCACTGGTTCACTCCCTAAAGCGCTTTAAGAGCCAAAGAGCCAAAAGTGGGCTGGCTGCAGCTAGGAGCCATGAACTCCATCTGGTCCTCCCATGTCGGTGACAGGAACTTAAGTACTTGAGCCATCATCACTTGTTGCTTCCTGGGGTTACGCACAGGAAGCTAGGTTAGAAGAAGTATAGCTAGGACTAAAATTGGCACTGCAGACATAGGTTACAGACATAGGTTGCAGACAGTTTAACCTGCTGTACCATATTTGGTTGCCATTAAAATAATTATATTAAGTCAGCATATACTGTATGAAGGGTAAGTATGTATATAAATCTAAATGCAATTTTCAAGTATAGGAAAGAAAAAGGAATAAATGAATATATTTAAAGAAAATAATTCAGAATAGAAAGTGGCAGTTCAAAATGCAGACTCTATTATTAATGTCTTATTTCCATATATTAATTAACCAAGTTTATTTCAGTGTGGTAAGAATTCACTTTATGATGTTAGCCCAATCACTTTATTGTTTAACTTTGCTGATCATGTGTATGTCATGTGAGTTTCTTGAGAGATGATTAGCAAGTAAAATAAATCTTGAAATAGCTAAGTGGCTGTCATCTGTAGTTATATAGACAAATTATATATACAATATAACTATATATAGTTATAGTTATATAACTATATAGTTATATATAGCTATATATAGTTATAGTTATATACATATAACTATAATATAAATTATATATAATATATTATATATAACAAAATACATAGTTCATTTTGGCTTCAGTAGATGTAATCTTGCAGTCTATTCAGAAGTTTCACTTCATCTGTGACAGTCTAATAAATTGAGCTGGTATTTTTACTTAATTTGTGAGTGATTACTTTTAGGATGAACTAACAAATAAATGTTATAACAGACTACTTGGAATACTGTTATTTAAAACATTTATTGACACTTATCTTATGTGTAATAATAAGTGTTTCACCTTAGGGCCAGTTAGGACAGTATTAAACCAAAGACTTCTTTATGTTCTTCTCTTCCTTCTCACTTGTTCTTTCATCAAGAACTCTGTTCACACACACACACACACACACAAAGAGCCTTTGTGACTCAGAAGAGGAGAAAGTCATTTGCCTAAAAGAGCAATAAAAGCTCTAAGATGTTTTATTAGTCATAAAGATTACAAAAATTGAGAAGATCCTCTGAAATTGTCAGCCTCATTTGCTTCTAATGGAGATCTAATAGAAAAAGTATTTTAATTATTTTCCTGTGAAGCAGAAGGACCCCCCCCCCCTACAATTACAGTTGAGATTAAGCTGAATCCTTAGTACAGCTGGGGCGGAATTAGGGAACTCACACCTGCTGGGAGAATTCCCTAGGTGTGTCTCTTCTGACTTTCAGAAATTTACATGGTTAGGTTCAGGCCAAATACACATGACAGAAATACAACTTGGATAGAAATAATCTCAAATAGGACTCTACAATGTAATTTTTTTAACTTTTATTTAATAAATATAAATTTTCAAAGTACATCTTTACTGTAAAATTGTTGTGAAAAAATTCTCTTATTTTTTTTTGGGGGGGGCATCCTCCACTGCACTCCCTGGCCACAGCTGAGAGCTGGCCTGGAAGAGGGGCAACCGGGACAGGATCGGTGCCCCGATCGGGACTAGAACCCGGTGTGCCGGCGCCGCAATGCGGAGGATTAGCCTAGTGAGCCGCGGCGCCGGCTAAAAATTCTCTTATTTTTAAAAACGGTAAATTCAACTACAGAATGCTATGACGAATTATACACTTGCAATCAGGACACGCAGGATATTGTATAGGTAGTGTAATAGAAATACCATTAGAACAAGGGAATCTGTTTTGGCTCATCTTTGATACAATTGAGACATCTGATAGTTCTTATCATCTGTCTTCTGCATCTTATAACCATAACCCAGCTTCATTTGGAGGCACCCTAGCAAAATATTGATCGTGCACCATTCCCTGTGAAAAGTGTCTTGCTTTGAATACTGTACGATATTTCCCCTTGCCTTTGTATAAGCGCGTTTTTGCCCAGTACTTCTACTTCTCTAAAGCCCAGCTACAGAACCCATAGGGAAGCTGTTGTTCAGTTTTAATATATGCACCAGCCCCTGTAGCGCTTGCTACTAATCATCTGTGCACTGTTCCAGCTCTCACTGAGGAAATCTTGGTCAGCATCTCTGTGATGGATAACAAAATTATTTTCACTCAGGTGGCGTTCCTCCACACCATTCCCCAGTAAGCCATTCTCTGGTTCCAGTTCATGGTGGAACTCATTTTCATGGCCAATTTGTGATTGGATGGAGCATGTTACTAAATCTGTCTGTCCACTGAGTTGAAGGCAGAAATGATGTTTGTCACTCCGGGGCTGATGTTTTTTTGTTTGTTTTGGCATGACGATAGGCCATGTATGAGAAGATAGTTATTCTGCTCATCTGATTCCTTCAATGACCCCTTGATGGCTGAGCTCCCTGCCCTGCTGAAACCTGGTGGCAAACATGAAGTAGAAATGAGATGGAAACATTTGCTGTTTTAAGCCATAAACTTAACGTGAAATTTTTGTGAGTTCTACCCTATTGTAATCGATATATGGTGCTTCAATTTCTAACTGAGAACACTGGATAGAAAGTTTACCAATGCAAAGTTAATATTTTCATATGAAAAGAATTCCAATAAGTTATAAATTCCAACATGTAAACATTTCATATAAGAGACACAGAATAAAATAATTTCAAAAGCTATTTCTAGAGTAGTAGGCGGAAAAAGAGGAGGAAGAACTTAATAGAAAAAGTATTTCAGAAAATGTCAAGTGGCTAAGTGCATCAAATGCTGAGAAATTATGTAAAATGTGGACTGAAGATAGGCATATGCTTCAGTTAGGTGGCAGTAATTTTTGTGCTTGATAGGGACAGATTTTGTGAAGATTTTGTGAAGAGTGTGGATAAGTTTGTCATGGAGAAGGACATGAGAGTATTGTAGGCATGGAAAACCAAGACACCATGGAAAAGAAAGAAAAGAAGACCTCAAGGAAAGATCTCTACGAGTGAGATCCCAGTGGAAAGAACGGGGCCATCAAAGATGGAGGTACCTTTCTCTGAAGGGAGGAGAGAACTTCCACTTTGACTATGACCCTATCGGAATAAGATCGAAGTCGGCGAACGCTAAAGGCTTCCATAGCCTTGGCAACTCATGACTAGAGCCTAGGGAGATTACTGACGCCATAAACAAGAGTGTCAAATTGTTAAGTCAACAACAGGAGTCACTGTGTACTTACATCTCATGTGGGATCTGTCCTTAATGTGTTGTCTAATGTGAAATTATGCTATAACTAGTACTAAAACAGTATTTTTACACTTCGTGTTTCTGTGTGGGTGCAAACTGATGAAATCTTTACTTAGTATATACAGAATTGATCTTCTGTATATAAAGATAATTGAAAATGAAAAAAAAAACCTGGTGTTAAATTGGAAATTGCATAGAAAATTAATTAATTTTTAAAAAATATCATGTAGGATCTCTGTCTTTAATGTGCTGTACACTGTTATTTAATGGTATAACTAGTACTCCAACAGTATTTTTTCACTTCGTGTTGCTATGTGGGTGCAAACTGTTGAAATCTTTACTTAATATATACTAAACTGATCTTCTGTATATAAAGAGAATAGAAAATGAATCTTGATGTGAATGGAAGGGGAGAGGGAGCGGGAAAGGGGAGGGTTGCGGGTAGGAGGGAAGTTATGGGAGGGGGGAAGCCATTGTAATCCATAAGCTTTACTTTGGAAATTTATATTCATTAAATAAAAGTTTTAAAAAAAAGGACATGAGACAATTAGTATAAATTTCTCTTCGAAATTCTTCGCTATGAAAAAAAGAAAATCGATGTAACAGTGTTGGGAAAGAACAGGTGTCCCCGCAAGGGAAAGTTCTGATTTGGATGTTTTCTATGTGATGTTTTCTAACTCGGCACAGTAGAATCCTTGGAATATTTTTTAAACTGCCCAGAAAATTACAGGATCTCTGGGTGTAGAGTCAAAGCTATTGCCATGTTTTAAAGCATTGCTGAGGTTATAATGTATTTATGATAAATGTGACAAAGTCATATTTAAATCCTCATGGGGAGAGCTTGATGGAGAACAAATACTTCTGAGAGACAGAAAATAGAATTGAGAGGAATAGAGTCCTAACAATTACCAGGGAGCAGAGCTGAGGTAGAGATGACCTTTTAGTAGGAGAAGAGTCCCTCCGCACCCCCGCCCTGTGTTACAGCATCAGCGAAAGCCCAGCAGTATTTACAGTGCACATACTTCTGTTTATCTGAGAGAGAAAGGTGATAGAGTTTGCATCTGAATGAAAGTTCCATTTTTTCATTGAAGCAAAGGAAAAACAATATTCTGAAAATAAAGAGATATAAGAAGGTCAGAGTTCCATGGAAAGCTAACCTACTGGAGAAACATTGTGGTCTCTCGGGGAAATAGTGCAGTTTTTTATGAGGCTGATATGACACATTTTTCAAAATTTCTCAACTGTATGATTTTTCTTTAAAGATGTCCGTCTAACTGATTGTAGCCGTGAACAAAGCCTCTGATAGATTCACCATGAATGTAGATGTGGCATGAAGTTGAAATGTGAAGGCAGTGGTGCAGTGTGACACATAGTACTTTAGAGAATGATTGAAATGTGATTCTTATTTACTTGGAATTATTGCTGGGTATGGATGAGATAAAGGGAAAATTGCACTTCCCTTCCCTGATACTGGTGTCTTTTTGTGCGTAAGAGCAGAAAAACAGAGTGGGTGGAGGCTTTGGCTCAAGGATGGTTTGTTTAAGTTACCCGGATAGGAAAGTAAATGGTGTTCAGTCACAGGGAAAATATAAGACCACATTGTAGAGCAATATTAGAGGATAAAGCTATTGCTGATAAAGAGTTAGGAAGTCTGGGTTGCTGGTATTTAACATATTATAATAATATCAAGGATTAAGTTGTAATATATAGATTTAGAAACCATCACTCTTGAATGGCTAATGATTGGAAACTTTGGAGATAACTATGATGAGAACATGGAGAGGTACCGTGGATGTGATTAGCCCTCAGAGCATGATCTCCAAAACTGGGAGAGTCATGCCTGCAAAACTCACTGGGGAGTGGTGGGGACACAGCTGATGTCAGCCGACCTTGACGTACACGGGAGATGAGAGTGACTGCTGCAGTGGAATATCACAGATTACCTAGGTTTAGCTACGAAGTGGATGGTGGACACATTGAGACATTATAGGTTAGTGAACACTGCAGTTGGCTAGGATGAATTGGAAGGAAGTTAGAAGAAGACAAACCCTGTGGTATCTTCCTTCAGGAGTTTTAAAGGATTTATACTGATTGTTGGAGGTGATGTCTTCTGCTACGGGAAGGAAAGAATTTTGCATCAGATGACCTTAAAACATCATTTCCAGGGCTGAGTCTTCAAATGCTCTTTACTTCCCATGAAGCTATCATTGCCTTAACACTGCCCACGGTAATCACAGGACACAGTGACACCATGGAAAATAATATAACTTAAAAACAAAACAGAAAGTAGTTAAGAGGGCGTAGCAGGATGCAGACTGGTTTCATGAGCGACAAAGCTGTGTGTATGGCAACAGTACCCTGTCATCTACTGTTCTCTCAGAGAACATTTTTCAGAGTTGAATGTAGAAATATAGGAAAGGGACCACAATAGGAGACAGGCTTCTTTCTAGATATCAACCTTCTTGAATTCCAAACACGTGTAAAACAGAGTAAACATTTCTGTGTGGTGTTAACTGTTAATAGTTGAGTGGATGCAATTGACCGATGGTTGACATCTTCTTTCTGTAATGTTTTCTGAAACCTAACATAGGTATGCAAATAAGTGAATCCCATCTGGTTGAATCAATAGTTTGAATATTTTTGAGTTTTCATGGTAGTTTTGAATAAAATTTCATTTACCACTGGTAGAAAATAAACTTTTAAGTATGCCTTTTTTTTTTTTATTTGGCAGGTAGAGTTATAGACAGAGAAAAAGGTCTTCCTTCCATTGGTTCATTCTCCATGGCCACTATGGCCAGCACCGCACTGATCCAAAGCCAGAAGCCAGGTGCCTCTTCCTGGTCTCCCATGTGGGTAGAGGGGCCCAAGCACCTGGGCCATCCTCCACTGCCCTCCCCGGCCACAGCAGTGAGCTGGACTGGAAGAGAAGCAACCAGGACTAGAACCCAGTGCCCATATAGGATGCCAGCACCACAGGTGGAGGATTAACCAAGCTGGCCCTTAAGTATGCCTTTTAAAATATAAACATACATTTCCATCACTGCATAAAGTACATCAGGGGCAACTTAATGTAAATCACTATTAACATGGTAAAAGGGGTATAATTGGACGTCAGTACCATAAAGACAGCAAATTCTTACAACACAGGTTTGAGGAAGAGTGAACATAAAAGAAACTGAGAACTTAGGAGAATATTGCATGATCCCTACATCATCTATCCTAAGGTTGTTTCTAACTCCTTGGGATAGTGAGTGGTTACCCCAAGAACACACAACCAACCAGAGGCAGAGAACCTGCCAGAAGGAATAAAAAGAACTATAGGGTGAGTGGTCAGGTGACAGAGGAATTCACTAGCAGGTATGAGCAGTTCAAACCTTTGTGATAAAGGTCTACGGGGAAGAAAGAAAGTTCTTGAGATGTAGGTGAGCTGCAGTTAGCATGCAAGATTGTCAGAAATAAAGCTCCTTGAGGACTCTCACAGGCCCACCAGGAAGCTAATGTGCTGGAAAAACAACACATCCAAACCAGGGAGAAAGGTGTTTTATAGTCACAATAGCCTTGTGATGACCCTCGACTGCCTTCTTTGCAAAGTCTGTACATTTCTCTAGTGGGCAAATACAAAAAGTTTACAGAGTTCAGTCCTAGAGTCACAAAGTACCTTAAAAAGCATGGGTCTATAACTAAGAGGCTTCTGCAAGGAAAAAAAATTAAAAATCGTAATTAAATACCAATGGAGCAAACCTAAGTTCCAGGGATTCCAGGAATTTTTGGTTTCAACATATTCAGTCCCCAAAGATGCATTTCTAAGTAATTAAGCAGGAATATTTGCGATTGAAATGTCAGCTTACACATGACAGAACTCCCAGTACATCTTAATTGTAAGACTGTTCTTGGATAAGCATAAAGGCAGCTTTAATAAGTGAGGGGTTTTGTATTGTAAGTCGTTTGAAATACACCATGCAAGTTGTGCAGGTTGATGTGAATGCAGGCAGGAGCTGGGGCCAAACTCTTGTTCTATGTCAGAATCATCATCCTCTATCATTCATTTCTTCACAGTACTTGCAGCCTTCTTTGCTTCCGTGTTTCCTCTTTGGAGATGTAAATTTTCCCAAGAGGATCATTCTGTTTAACTCCTTTTCCTAAGGATTCAAATACACACACATACACATACACACACTTAATTTTTAAAAAGACTATGCAAAAAAGCAAAAAGTAATAATCCTGCTTCTCCAGCTCTAATCTTATTAGAAGCCAAGTATTGCACATAAACTTGGTCTAAAACCATACTTATTTCATATTCCAAATTTTCAAGTTGTGTTGTATCCTGACATGGATTTGAAGGTTTTTGTTCTGGGTTGCCTATTGTTTATGCTTGAAAGAGGGGTAGAAGTGTTGGGTCCCTGGAAATGGACCTGCCCTGGAATCCAAGGGCTCCAGGTCAGAGCCACAGACCTTGCTTGCTCTAAGCTGAAAAGCCCTTCACTCAGCCCGGCTTCCAAAGTAACCACTGTTTTTGAGGGGATGGCCAAGTATGGTTGAAATCGGACAAGACCCCCTAAAATTCACACTAAAATGTGGCCCCTTAAAGTATCCGGGGTGCCACATGCACTACTGGAATTTGGGGTGCCTTACGATTTCACTACAGGCTTATTACTGAATCTTCGATATTAATAAGCCCAAGAGGGTTCTTGCCTAATATTTAGAGAAGAATTCTAAATACCGGCACAGATAAACGAGGCAGCATGTTACGTTTTAAGCTTTTATTTAGTGCAAGACGTATCTAGGAAAGTAAAGGCTTTAGTTCAGGTAGGAGGGAAGGGAAAGTCTGGGAGCTAGGGTAGTGTTCATACTACTCAGAGAGCAGGCCGAAGCCATGTGCAGCAAACACCTCGAGCTGCTGTCCAACTGCTTGTCACCGGCAGCACCGCAGAGGTCGAGAGCTTTTGCGACACTCCCTGCCTTTTTTTTTTTTTTTTTTGACAGGCAGAGTGGACAGTGAGAGAGAGAGACAGAGAGAAAGGTCTTCCTTTTGCCGTTGGTTCACCCTCCAATGGCCGCCGCGGTAGCGCGCTGCGGCCGGCGCACCACGCTGTTCCGATGGCAGGAGCCAGGTGCTTCTCCTGGTCTCCCATGGGGTGCAGGACCCAAGGACTTGGGCCATCCTCCACTGCACTCCCTAGCCACAGCAGAGAGCTGGCCTGGAAGAGGGGCAACCGGGACAGGATCGGTGCCCCGACCGGGACTAGAACCCGGTGTGCCGGCGCCGCAAGGCGGAGGATTAGCCTAATGAGCCGCGGCGCCGGCCCACTCCCTGCCTTTTTATAGATTTTCCACAGGGGAGTGGCTTGTGGCCAGGTGGGCACTCAGGTATGGTCAGATAGAGCCTGATGTCACATGGGGGCGTGGTGGGGTACTAGGTAGAGTGTAAGGTCACACAGAGGCATGGCGAAGGTATCAGGTAGGGCGTGAGGTCACATAGGGGCGTGGAGAAGGCGTGGTCTTCCAGCTCACAAATCTGATCAATTTTAACCTTTATGCCTGCCTACTTCATGGTCACCAACATTGCAGGCAGAGCTGTATATTAACTAAAAATATTTTCCTTTTAGAAATGCCACCCACCTTCTCTTCAAGCCAGCTCTCCTCCCAGGCCAGCTAGGTAATGAAAGTCAACAAGCTACCTCCCTGATGATGGACCCCACGGAAACAGATAGATAGGTCTGAGCCTCATAACCAGCAAGGCCTTGAAGCCCACCTGATTATTTTCAAGCCCTTGTCAGTTTCTATTTGCTTTGCAATGAAAACAAACAAACAAACAAACTTGCTTGCCCATGGTTTAGACACCTTTCTTCTCTGTCCTCTGTTTTAGGTTCTGTGACTTTAGAATCTGTGATTTTAAACTGTTTATTAAATTCATTTTTATCAGAGAAAAGAAAAATTGAGAAAGAAAAATTCTAGGTGGCCAAGCACATGAAACCTCCGATGGAAGCAGTTTCTGCAAGCTGGCACTGCAACCCCCTGGAGAAAACCCATCTCCTGCTGGAACCATGTTTTGACTCCCCTTCCCAAAGACGCCCCTTTCAGCAAGAAGCAGCCAGAGCGATCATCGTCCAGTCCCCCAAACAGATGTTAGGGAACATTTCCTGTTAAGGGGGATGTGAGGAGTCAGAAGGGCTAATAGGTAGTCAAGGTATCCCCAGTGGAATTTGGGGTGTAAAATATTTGCTTCATTCCCCAAAAACGTTATTTTTAGCAGAACAAAATGCCCTCCTTCCTTAGGAATCTCCAAATTTACCACAAGAATAGCAAGGGAGTGTTGATTTTATCTTCCTGAGCACACAGCTTTTTGTGAAAACAAGTTACCTAGCCTGCCTTTCTGGATGGTCTTTTGTTTTATCATGAGCAAGCCAGAGAGGATAAAGGATTGTGGATCAGATCCTTTGGGTTTTGTCCCTGCCTGGTAACTGAATGCCAAGATGATTGTCAAGGTTTTTTTTTTTTTTTTTTCTCTTCAAAATTGTACTTAAAAACCCCAGTGCTACAAGTTCCTTTGGGTTCTTTCCTCTCTTGGAAGCCCCCTCCATGCTGCTCTGGCTGGAGGTCTTTGACTAATGAATCTTTGTAAATTTCAAAAAAAAAAAAAAAAAAAGAAGAGGGGCAGGGTATGTAACGCATGACCAAGCTTGCATGGTGTGAAGAGACCCAGATCATCTAACTCCCCATTCTGATCAGCTTCCTTTTGGAACGGGTGAGGTAAAACCAGTTATAAATACACACAATGGACCAAAGAAAGCACAGGACTTAAAAAGATGTACAGGATTCACGAAAGCTAAGTGGGATATTTGTGACAGACACCTGGGGATGGTAACTGGGACATGACTTGATTCTAATTCTATAACTGTCTGTATGTTATTCCATCTCATTTTACACACACACACACACACACAATCATACACACGCACAACTTTTCTTAGTCTCTCTCTTTTCAACAACCTACAATTGGTCTGAATACTTTTTTCATTTCTCACTGAATTGACTCCAGGCTCATGAAATCATTTGGCTAGACTTCAAGCATAACCGGAATCCTGTCTTGAAAGATAAATAGTATTGTTAATCAGTATTTCTAAATCATGCTTTACAAATGAGAACACAGCAAGTGCAAGAAAAATTAATTTCTTTTTTCTTTTCACCTTTACTCAGCACAATTCATGAAAAGCAGCAACTGATTTTTGGGCAGTCTCTTGACTGCGGGGAAAGGTGAGGCTGCTACCTGCGGCACGGACACAGGGCACATGTCACAGTCTCTCACAGGGAATGAGCTGGCATGCAGCAGACCAGCCTGCTGGATGTTCACAGCCTTAAGACTAACACAAGAAGATGTAAGTACACTTGAGGGCATTTTCTGTTTCACAATGACCTCTCTTTCCTGAGAGTTGTCTTTGTAACTCCCAGGGATTAAGTGCTATCATGGCGCTGTGTGACACTGTTGTTTTGACCACAGTTAATCAGACAAGGATGGATTCCTACCTCACGCTGGGCCTATCACACTGGGGCTCCGGAGCAGTCTGGATTGGGATTCAGAACACCGTGAAGGTCTGTGCATAGAGCTGCAGTCACAACCTGTGGGCCCAGGAACTGTGGGCTGGCCGGCTACACCAGGACAACGCAGCGTGTGATCTACAGCACCTGAGAACTGAGATACGCATTTGAGCAAAACAGAGGACACTCAGGAAGGAAATTCATTTTGGTTTTAGAGCTTTGGGTTCCAATCCCTCAGTCTAGGGTAATTTTTTTTTTAAAAAGCAAATGAGTTTTTCCTTTTAATGTGTATCATAATACCTTCCTTCTTGAGACCATCAGAATTTATTTAACCATGGACCTAATGTCTTACAGATTTGCAAAATTTGTATTAAAAATGTCAATAGTCATTGTGTGCAGGTTTTTCAATTTTCTTTTTTACCCAAATTAATCATTTATAGACAATTATTTAATTTTCCTTTCACATTGACTGTTTCTGTACATATGGACACAGACTTTGTAAAAACACTTTGTCAAATGATTTCTTGGTATGTTTGATTTCTTTTTTTCTTTCTTTTTTTTTTTTTTGAAGATTTATTTATTTATTTGAAAGTCAGAGTTACACAGAGATAGGAGAGGCAGAGAGAAAAAGGTCTTTCATCCGATGGTTCACTCCTCAATTGGCCACAATGGCTGGAGCTGCACCGATCCAAAGCCAGGAGCCAGGAGCTTCCTCCAGATCTCCCATGTGGATGCAGGGCCCAAGGACTTGAGCCATCTTCTGCTGCTTTCCCAGGCCATCGCAGAGAGCTGGATGGGAAGTGGAGCAGCCAGGTATCTAAGCAGCGGCGCCCATGTGGGATGCGGGCGCTTCAGGCCAGGGCGTTAACCCACTGCGCCACAGCTCCAGCCCCGGAATGTTTGATTTCTTAAAAAAACCAAAGAAAAATAATTGCTACGTCTATTTGTAGCTGTTTGCTGACATTACTTGGATGTCTATTTTTAACTGCTTGTTAGCATTACTAGGGTGATTTTGTGATACAGGATGTTGCAGCAAATTAACGAGAAAACAAGGAATAGTTTAAAGTGTCTGCCTTTTATTTATCATTTTATGGGCAAGTTGTTGAGCAAATAGAAGATGATGTTAATAACATGTGGGAACTGAGTGCCAATAAAAATAAAAACAACAATTATAACTGTTAGTATTATCATTGGTAACAGTGTAATACTCTCAGTGGTTGAAGTAGGAAAGTAGTGGTTGAGATACTGCCAGTAGTAGAGCTGACATTAACAAGAACCTATGTAGTCTGTGCCAGGACCTCTGCTACAACATTTATGATTTTTCTTCTTGATCTCCATAGCGACTTTTTTTTAAATTAAACTTTTATTTAATGAATATAAATTTCCAAAGTACAGCTTATGGGTTACAATGGCTTCCCCCCTCCCATAACTTCCCTCCCGCCCGCAACCCTCCCTTTCCCGCTCCCTTTCCCCTTCCATTCATGTAAAGATTCATTTTCAATTCTCTTTGTATACAGAAGATCAGTTTAGTATATATTAGGTAAAGATTTCAACATTTTGCCCATATAGCAACATAAAGTGAAAAAACTACCATTGGATTACTAATTATAGCATTAAATAGCAATGTACAGCACATTAAAGACAGAGAACCTACATAATTTTTTTTCAAATTAATTAATTTTCTATGCCATTTCCATTTTAACACCAGGTTTTTTTTTTTTTTTTTCATTTCCAATTCTCTTTATATACAGAAGATCACTTCAGTATATAATTAGTAAAGACCTTGAAAACTATTATGATCATATATAGATGAGAAATAAGAATGCAGTGGGCTGGCGTCATGGCTCACTAGGCTAATCCTCCACCTGTGGCACCAGCACCCCTGGTTCTAGTCCTGGTTGGGGTGCTGGATTCTGTCCCAGTTGCTCCTCTTCCAGTCCAGCTCTCTGCTGTGGCCCAGAAGGCAGTGGAGGATGGCCCAAGTGCTTGGGCCCTGCACCTGCATGGGAGACCAGGAGGAAGCACCTGGCTCCTGGCTTCAGATCCGTGCAGCGTGCTGACCACAGCGCACAAGCCGTAGAGACCATTAGGAGGGTGAACCAATGGAAAGGAAGACCTTTCTCTATGTCTCTCTCTCTCTCTCACTGTCTAACTCTGCCCGTCAAAAAAAAAAAAAAAAATGTAGTGGCCTTAATGATCATTGAAAAAAGTTTGAGATTAAATTAGTTATTTTAATTTTATGTTTTGATAAAACAGACTTAAATATGTACGACCCATATTTTCAATTTGACTTATAAATTTTCTTCCGAGTCTTTCCCTTCTGCCACTTTCTGCCTCCTTGAAGCAGGCGTTCTCTATATCCTACATATTTTATAAAGATCATGAAGTATTCATTATTAGGTCTTCCCACCAAAAGATTAAATGCAAAGTCCTTTGCCTTGTGTTATGGAGCTAAACAGTGTTGTCTGGGGAACTGCAGTACCTATACATTTTTCTCTTATTTTCTTCCATGTTTCAAAAACATTTCTTTCTGATGTTAATTTTCTCCTCTGGGTATCACATTCTCTGATATTTGAAAATGAATGACAGTTTCCTCCAAGTTTAGCCTGACTGGGTTGCTCAGATTATAAAGTGTGTGTTCTCAGGCACTTGAACATTGTTCACAAATTGGATTTTTGAAGTGTTAGCTGTGTTCTCTTTGAGGGATTAATCTCTCCTTCATTGGTGATGGGGAGGAGGAGGAGTGACCCAAATGCAATATTCCACAGGCATTATCCCTGGCCACCCTTAAAGCTCAAGACCCTTGGTTAGCTCTTGGGCAATTTTTCAACTTTCTAAGTCCTATTTCTGCTTTGCCGGCAGATCACACACCTCCAGCACATCTACAGAAGTTTGTGTATGCATCCTCAATGTGTTTTCAACCCTTTTCATGTCCGTTCACTTTATTTCAAGGACTTTTATGTCTGGGCTTCACAGAAAACATCTTATTTAACTTCTCTTCATTTTATTCCCTTAAATCCAAGGGGATAAATAAAACAAAAAGGTATGATCTTGCAAGCATCTTCATTAAAGATAGGGCCACCCGTTCACTCTGGAAGCAAAGCTCAACCTTTGCCAGAGGAGGTAGGTTTACTGAGGAAATTCGCATCCTAGGAAGGGGAACAAAAAGCACATGTTGTTTTTCTTCACTCCCTGATGGTAACTAGAAATTCTAGGACCGTGATTTGAAAGTTTAGTATATATATATATATAATCCCTTCTCAGATCTAAGGGGATGGCTCATGATGCCTGGAAACTCAGCAGTGATGCCAGACCTTGCAAGTAATGGCTAAGAATCTTTTCCCACTGGTAGCTGAGAGTCTTGTTCAAATAGGGATTATTCAAATACAATTTTTAAAAAAATAATTGAACATTCAGAAAGTACCTACTTTCTCAATCATGTGCTGCATACAGAATGTTACCTCAGCCAACTTCTCAGAAGTGGAGCCAGCGTGTTGCAAATTGCAATGACAGAAAACAGAATGGACACAGATTTCTCAAGAGCACTGTTTGAGCGTGTGCAAACTAATGTTGCAGTATTATTTCATTAAAAAGGAGAAAAAAAACCAGTGGAGGCTGTTGGGTATGGCAGCTGGCACTGGTGGTGATACCTGCATCCCATGTTGGCGCTCCTGGATTTCAGTCCTGGATCCTCTCCTGGATCCTGATTCCTGCTGGTGAGACCCTGGGAGGCAGAAGTGACAGTTCAAGTACTAGGGACTCTGCTACCCATGTGGGGGTTCTGAATTGAGTGAGTTCTTGACTCCTGGATTCAGTCTGGTCCAGCGTTTGAGAGCTGAACCAGCAGACAGGAACTCCCTTTGTCTATTTCACTGTCTCTCAAATAGCAAAATCAATAAAATCTAAAAAAGAAGAGAGAAAGAAACATATCAGGAAAGTATATGTAGGGGGCCAGCTCTGTGGTGCAGCACAATAGCTCCCTAGCCTGAAGCGCCTGCATCCTATTTGGGCGCCGGTTCGAGACCTGGCTGCTCCACTTCCCATCCAGCTCTCTGCTATGGCCTGGGAAAGCAGTGGAAGATGGCCCAACTCCTTGAGCCCTTGTACCCATGTGGGAGACCCAGAAGAAGCTCCTGGCCCCTGGCTTCAGATCTGCGCAGCTCCGGCTGTTGTGGTCATCTGGGGAGTGAACCAGCGGATGAAAGACTTCTCTCTCTCTCTCTCTCTGCCTCTGCCTCTCTGTGTAACTCTTTCAAATAAATAAATAAATCTTAAGAAAATAGAAAGTGTGTGTACAAGCATGAGAAAAAGAAACATAAGTCCAGAAAATTAATTATTTTGTGGAAGTGCTTTCATTTTTACAAAAACATTTCAGTGTTATGTGAGTGATTTATGGGAATAAACAAATAAGAGCAATATTTTCTATCCCTTGAGAGAAGTGTGTTTTTCGAATAGTTCCAAAATAGCATATTTAAAGAAATAATTTTTTTTTAATTTGACAAAACCTAAATATGCACATCATTTGGGGTCTGAATAGCCTTGGTTTTCAAGCACTTATTCAAAAAGGTAAATCTATATTTCAAGAAACTGAAAACTATAGGTAAAATGAAACTTTGCAAGCCTGGCCATATTGATAGGGGACTGGTGTAGGAGATAGACTAGGTTCATGAGCTAGAGTCCACACACCTCCTTGTCCCCATGTATTCTCACCTGTATCCACCCACATGTCAATCAGGCTGTGTAACCACTTCCTTTTTGGAAGTGAATAAGAGGCCTGGAAAGCTCTGAGCCTGCACCCTCTCTCGCCAACCCCTCTCTCTCCTGTATGCACTCTCGCCTGCACTCTCCCTGTAAGGTTACCGACAACCCCTGGAAATGATGGGTTCAAATGTCCCCGTTTACCCTTATTAGCCCACTCTCCCTTAATAAAGCCCGCGTGTTCCTGTGTATTCTTCTCATTTTCTAAATAAATTTTAAATCTTACCATGCTGCATGCTGTGTTTGAGTTCCTGCTTAAAATTCTTTTTTTAACTAAAGGGCAAGAACCTGAAATATTAAATTTTGACCTCATTTGACCCACAACAATATAACAAGACTAGAATTTCCCTGACAGGTCAACAAGTTGTCCACAGGAGGTGTGTAAGCCCTGCAAGTGTTTATGTGTGAAAGAGACAGGGATTATAGAACTGACTACTTTTATTTATTTTTTTAAGGGAAACGGCTTATTGATGGGGAAAAATCTGACAGGCTGAAGGGAAGGGGCAAAGAGAAAAGAGAGAGAGGGGTCCAGAGAGAGAGAGAGATCAAGGGGGGGGGTGAAGAAGAAAGGGGAGGGTCAAGAGAGAGGGAGATCAGGAGAGAGAGCACCTGCTTGTGAAGCCGAAGCCGGTCCTGTTATACCTTTACCAGGGGGCAGGGAAATAGCAGCTGTGAAGCCCATTAGGATGGGAGTGGAGCTGACACCTGTGGTTGGGACACTTGGTCACCTGGTTTTTAGAAATGGAAGTGGAGGCTAGAGCTGAGGATGGTGTCTTGTGCGTAAATCGTGCCACAGATAAGACTGCACCATGGCCAGTGCTGTGGACTGCACCATGGCCGGTGCTGTGGCTCAATAGGCTAATCCTCCGCCTACGGTGCCGGCACCCCGGGCTCTAGTCCTGGTCAGGACATTGGATTCTGTCCCAGTTGCTCCTCTTTGAGTCCAGTTCTCTGCTGTGGCCCGGGAGTGCAGTGGAGGATGGCCCAAGTCCTTGGGCCCTGCACCTGCATGGGAGACCAGGAGAAGCACCTGACTCCTGGCTTCGGATCAGTGCGGTGTGCCAGCTGCAGCGGCTATTGGGGGGTGAACCAACGGAAAGGGAAGACATTTCTCTCTCTCTCTCTCTCCCTCTCTCTCTTTCTCACTGTCCACTCTGCCTGTCAAAATAAAATAAAATAAAATAAAAATAAAAAAAAGACTGCACCATTTTACTAATATTACTTCCTTTTGTTTTTTATAAAACAAGTGTTGTATGGGATTACATCAGCCCCAAAAGTCCAGGAGGGATGGAGGGAAGATGATCCGTCTTTAGAGCTACTTCCTGTGACATGGGGTGACACGTTACTCTCTGCTGGCATGGGACAATGTTTCAAGCCATGATCTCCTGGGTGGGGAGCTGAGTATATTCCTGTAACAGCATTTGGTTGACTGCCTGTTTGGTGAAGGCTTTGGTTCGTTCTATTATCACCTCCTGTAAACACTTAAACAAACAAGATAGTATAAAAGCCAGGGTGAGAATAGCATTCAATGGTCCTAGGAGTTGCATTAACCAAATAATGAGAGATTTCATAGAGAGGAAATGATTGGGGGGAGTCTCTGGACCCTAGTGAAGACTGTGTGATGGATGTGGTTTGACACTGATCTCAACCAAAATCGGGAGAGTCTTCTCTTCTGGGTAGAGGGGTGTCTGTAGGGAAAATTCTGAGTAATCATACAATGGTCAGTGGGGAGAGGACCAGCAATATACACGGGTCAGGAGTAGAGACAATGATGCAAGAGTAGAGAGTATGATTATGACAGAATTAGGCCCCAAATGGGCTAGGCAAGTTCTAGAATAAAGGACAGAGTCATTACTAGAGGACCTAAGAAAGATGCTATCTGAAGCACAGGCAAGTTTTCCCATGAGAGGCAAATTGGAACTGACAGAAGGGGCTTGATAATAATCTGGTGAGCTTTAGGCCTTGTCGGTTATGAGGTCCAGACCTATCTCTTCACATGGGGTGCATCCTAAGGGAGGTGTGAACCTCCTTGGAGAAGGCACCCTGTTGACTTCCTAGCTGGCCTGGGAGGAGAGCTGGCCAGGTTAAGGCAAGTAGCATCTCTAACAGGAAATTTACAGTTCTTCCTGCAATGTTGCTGACCCTACTTTGCTGTTTCCTCAGCAGTGGTGGTTACTTTGGAAGCTGGGCTGAGTGAAGGGCTTTTCAGCTTAGAGCCAACAAGATCTGTGGCTCCGACCTGCAGTTCTTCAACTCCAGGGCAGGTCCGTTTCCAGTGGCCCACGCTTGGCTGGCAGAGCTGCCAGGGCTCTTCATAAGCTGACTTCTGATGAAGCCCAGGCTTACCACATTGACAACCATTGCAATGGACTGGCCTGTTGGGTCTCCTTAATGGCAAATCTCTGCACAAAGCAGCCATTAATTTGCCTGCACCTATCTTTACATTGCTTCTGCTGCCCATCCTTCTTTTCCTCCTGGTTTTTGTTAAAGCAGACCAACAGAAACCTTTAAGAGGATGCAAGTCAAGGGGATGCTCAAGTCCCATATCTAATCTTTGATGGCCTAAATTATAAATCTATAGTCATGGACATGTCCTGATAGTGGTTTTTCTGTGATAGACAATGCCCACGAGGAAAGCTATGTCCTCACTTTAACATCAAACATGATGACCATCTTATCTAGAAGATTTGAAGTCATTAGTGAAACTTTCATTTGGTCTGAACGGGAGTTTTTGCCTGTTTACTGTGCCCATGGCAAAGTAAATGTAGCTGTAAAATCATACGTTAAGCTCTCATTTGGCTATGCTATTATTACAGAAAAATGTTATCCATTCCTTTTATAAGGTCTAAAGATCAAATTATACATCCTGGGGAGTCCTTCAGTATAGAGTCGTTTCCCATCTTAAGAATAGAGAAATAAGGGAATAAGTCAGGCTTCCCAGATCACTTACTGACAATAACAATGTCAAATGAAAACTTAAGCAAGCAGTTTCAACTGTTAAATAACAACTTACGAAACATTTACCAAAGGTCCAATGCCTTCAATAAGTTTTAAGAGAAGCATACATGTATTTGGAAACATCTCTTAAATATCTAACATGGTATAACTTGTTTGACCAGCAAACTCAAGTACAAACATGTCAATGACTTAAGTACTTTTAATTTCTTTCTACCAACAAATTGAAAACATCTGATACAGACATTGATTAACTTAGCAGTTTAAATTTATGAACATTTTTTAAATCTATAATCCAATTAAACAGAGTTCTTAATAAATGTTCTCATGTAGACATTCAACATATATACATATATAACATAACATACAAGATAGACGAATAAAGCAGTTTCAGTAATAGCTTCTTAGAATCTTTAACTGTTTTTTTTTAATTACCAATTGATTCAAATTACTTTCTGCTCTTAACAACTTCAATTAACCATACTTTCTCTCAGTTGGAACCCGTAGGCATTATTGGCTTCATCTGCTTACAGAGCCATCCCAAAGTGCTGAATATAATAGAAGCCACTGGGAAAAGTCCTTCAGAACCTATGGGAGGACAGTTAAACACAGAACCAAAAATGTTTTAATTTTTGAGCAGCAAATATGGTCTACAAAACTGTGGACAACAAAAGACTTTAAATATCCATGTTTTAAAATTATAAACTCATTAACCAACAAAAATAGGCACTTGCTTACTACACACAGTATTTTTGAAAGTACAATAGGAATTTATAAAATATTTATCCAATTTCATCCCCTGGGCCTTTCTCATTAAGATAACTGTCACATCTGGTAACACAAGATCATTAGACTTTTTAACTTTTGGACATTTGTATCAGCATTTTACATTATCATAACATAAAATGGAGCACCACTTCACATCTTGACAATACCTGTAATATAATCCAAATAGCATGTTTAGTTTGTGTCTCTACAAGATGAGAGACATGATACTTCCAGGGGCCCAACTGGAGATATCAAAGACCAAATTCTTTGGAACTTTGAATTTTGAATGCCTGTCAGGGATGCCAAGAAGGCTTAAAATATCTGGTAGAAACAGGATCCCTTAACATCACAACACAATATAGATCAGATTTGATCACTGTTACAAGTTGATTACACAGATGCTTTAGAATGAATGTATTTTCAGACCATAACTCCTAAAAATCAGTTGTTCCTAAACAATCAGAGCTTAACAGGACACAAGGGAACACAATAGATGATTTTAACAGTAATCTTTTGATCAGTCTAAAAATTGGAAATAAACACTTAAATTAGCACATGGAATTATCCTATAACTTGGAACAATTTTAAGAGTAAGAACTAGGGAAGAGAAAATAGCTTACTGGAGCTGGCTAGAACACTAACAGAGTCACCAATTAAACAAAAACTATCAAAAGTAGATACTGCAGGTTTTACACAGATTTTTCAGACTATTTAAAATATTGGCTAACATATATGCATTGCAAAAACCTCATGGCTTTAACAGAGGGACAAATTCTAGTGCTATGTCAAATAGACTAACAGCTTTTGCTTTCCATCTCTTGATTTCCTTGATTTGCATTTGAAGTAATCCTTTAGAAATCTTCAAATTAAGACATTTTCTAAATAAGATAACACATTGAATTTCAACCTTAGTTACTTTCAAGTGGTGTTGAACTACTTTCATACAGAAAATTTATGAAAACATGTTAGCAAACCAAAATAGTTTTTCCATAGAGTACAGGGTGCTAAAAGTACCAAAGTTTACATTTAGACACATTTGTCTCATTTGCCTTTACGCAATTTATATTTAGCAATAACACCTGGATGACTTATACCTCTGTCTGAATTAAGGTCAAAATTGAATTAGTATGGAATATTAATTCCATATTAAAAATGCTAGCTATAAATCAGTGATTTTAAACCAGAGATTGCAACGTCCACCTTAGTGGCTATAACAACTACTGATTACCCATTGCTATATCATTGCAAACCAGCTAAAACAAATTGCAAAACTAGTTCAGTTAGTTACAAAGCAATATTTTTAAAGATAGTGATCTTCCTAGATTCAAAGGGAGAAATTCCTTTAAACTCAACGTCCAGCTACAGCTGAAGCAAATTTTCATGCACAAGATTGTTATTTACCAAAGACATCTTTTCAGATTTTAATTGAATTTGAGTCTACTTTTCTTTTTTACCCAAAGTACAACATAGTCAAGAGTCAGCCACTTGGGATTGCGTTTGAAACAAAAGTTCAGGCAGCCGCCAGACAGGTCCCAAAGGTGTCTGTGGGCTAGGGGTCCATGTGCCAGGGACAAGAAACCCAGTGGAGATTATTCATGTTAGGTTTAATGGGAGAGGGCATCCAATAGAGCCGGTGGGCACCCCTCCAGAGATACCTAAGGAGGAAAATCTGATAGGTGACAGGGTAAGGGCAATTAGGAAAAAGGAGATGTGTCTGGAAATAACAATTAACCCAGTGAGCCTGCTAGTATGAAGGGCCAGTAGTCTTGATCATTATTTCATATGGGTTGGGAGAGATATATCTAAGAAACGCTTACTAATGGGACATGGAAATCGAGTTTGTAGGACTTGAGGAGACCGGTAAGGTCAGCTTGATATTCAGGTACAAGGCTGGGACAAAATCCATTAAAAGAGCTAATTATCCTGTTTGGCTTGCTCATGATAAAACACAAGAGCCATCAAAAGTGTAAGATACCTAATTTGATTTACAGTAAGCTGGGAGCTCAGAAGGATGGAATCACCACTCCCTTGATATAACAGGAGGGGTGGGGGGCAAAGACTAGCTGGAGGACCAGGGCCAGAGGGTGAAGGCATGGAGACTTGCCTTTGCTTCTCCGGGAGGAGGGTGTTAGAGAGGATCACAGATAAGGCAGGGTGGTGGGTGGGGAGTGGAGGTGGAGTAGGCAGGGACATGGACTGCAGGAACTTAGAATTCCCAGGCAGGACGGGGAGGTACAGTGAGTGAGACTGTGAGTGCCAGAGCTGTGAAGGTAGAAGAAAGAGGTTTTGGCTTTTTAGCAAGAGCTTTGGGAGTTAAGAGAACTTGAGCCAGAGAAGGTTTAGAGCTGAGATAGGAGAAAGACTTCTGAACACTCACAGAAGTGATAAAAATCTCAAATAGTGTCAGGGTCAAACATGGACTGGTTGTCGAAGTAGGAGGGTCAGACAAATGCTGAAGGAAGAAGCTCCCATGGTGCCCTGTGGAGTCGGATTGGCAGATATTAGGCGTCTTTGAGATCACGGTCATCCGATGGGATGGGATGGGAACAGAGGGTGGGGTCATCACCCATGCATACACTGGAGCCTAGGGCTTAGCCCGTGGAAGGGAAACAGGGGGTTGAGTCATCACCCATACCTACTGTTGCCCAGACAGAGTCCGTAGAGGCATGAGGCCCCAGGATTTACCTTAGCTGGTACCAGGACTTTGGATGCAGAATACCACACCTTTAGAAAGTCCCACTGAGGGCCGGCGCCGTGGCTCACTAGGCTAATCCTACCCCCTTGTGGCACCAGCACACCGGGTTCTAGTCCTGGTTGGGGCGCTGGATTCTGTTCCGGTTGCCCCTCTTCCAGGCCAGCTCTCTGCTGTGGCCAGGGAGTGCAGTGGAGGATGGCCCAAGTGCTTGGGCCCTGCACCCCATGGGATACCAGGAGAAGCACCTGGCTCCTGCCATCAGATCCGCGCAGTGCGCCGGCCGCAGCACGCAAGCCACGGCGGCCAATGGAGGGTGAACCAACGGCAAAGGAAGACCTTTCTCTCTGTCTCTCTCTCACTGTCCACTCTGCCTGTCAAAAATTAAATTAAAAAAAAAAAAGTCCCACTGAGAGGATCCTCCACCCAACCCATCTTACCTCAGGAATTTGAAAGGCCAGGGTGTGGATGGAGATCACAAAGCATTCGGTGGTGTGGAAGGAGGCCTGGGGGGTGTCTTTTGTGGCTGGCAGAAATCCAGGATCCCAAAGCAGCTCAGATCCCTGAGGGGAGAGCAATGGTGGACAGGAGAGCCTGGATCTGTGTCACAACACCAATGTAAGGCCATCACAAAACACAATAAACACCGGACGTAAGGGAAAGGGTGTATTGACTGGAGAAATCCGACAGGCTGGAGGGAAGGAGGGAAGAGAAAAGAGAGGGGTCCAGAGAGAGAGAGATCAAGAGAGAGAGAGAGATGGTGAAGAAGGAAAGGAGGGGGCGAGAGAGAGGGAGATCCAGAGAGAGAGCAGTACTGATTTTAAACCAGTTTCTCAGTGTGGCGCTGTGGTGCAGTGGGTAAAGCTGCCACCGGCGACACCATACGCATGGCAGTTACCAGTCCAGCTGCTCCACTTCTAATCCTGCTCCTGCTAACACGCCTAGGAAAACAGCAGACGATGGCCAAGTCCACGGGCCCTTGAACCCGCATGGGAGACCTGGATGATGTTAATGGCTCCTGGCTTTGGCCTGGCCCAGCCCTGGCTGCTGGAGTTATTTGGGGAGTGAACCAGCAGATAGATTCTCTTTCTCTCACTCTCTCTCTCTCTTAAACTGCCTTTCAAATAAAGTAAATACATCTTTACAATAACAGGTCTCTTTCAAAAGTTTAAAATGTTTGATTCTAGCTTATTTTGGTGTGGCCAAATAACTTGTGTGCCTGCAAATATTTGCTTTGTTTGACTATTTAAAAATAAGAGATAAGAGATTAGATTTGCTAATTTAAGAATGTTGGGGTGGGGGTGAGCCCAATAAAAATTTCTGGGTTTGAGAAAAGCAGGCAAACTGATAGAGTTGATCTTTAGAAAATGTGATTCATCTTATTGCTGAACTTTCTTGATTTAGAAATTTCTAAAAACATACACTGCTTGTGCATTGCTCAGAGACTTGTATGTCCACATACACACCCACAAATTCATGATTCTGGAAGAGAAGTTGGGGGAGGGAGGACTTGGTTCTTGTAAATCAAAGTCCACACTGCTCTTCTACAGGGTTATTCTATTTCTGACAGACCACATTTCTGAATGTTTGATGTGAGTTTCTAAAACTGTCTCAAACCTGTGGTTAAATTAAGGAATGAATGATGAATTATAAATCTAGTAGGCTTTGTTAAAATTCCAAAATCCTGTTCTTCTAAAAAAGAACAATTCAGCTACAGTTTCGAATTTAATGACTTAGGGAAACTAATTGTTTCTGTTTCTAAGGATGGAAAAGCAGACCCTGAAATGGTATGCCTGTGTTTACCATGGGAATCAAGTGCTATTGTGGTCAAGGGCAGCTGTGGAAAGCTCTTGATTTTCATTCCCACACACTACTGAGACAAGGAGATGGAATAGGAAGATGGTGGTGGGGTGAAATTTCAGCCCTTTCTTCAAAGAATTTTGATGCAAACATCTCATATGTAGCATCAACATTTAATGTACTAATTGTGGATGCTAATCCTACATATGATTGTTGGATATTTTAGAGTGCATTACAGGATACAGTGTTCTGTTTTTACCAAGCATACAAAAATGATATGGAGACTTTTTTTTTTTTTTGCCTTTTTAAAACACGGTAGAATGAGACTTGGAGTTCAATCATTTGTGGAAGGACATAAGGTGTCAATTTGAAAGATAAATCCCGATTTTAAATCACCTGGGGGGATGCAGCAGTGTTTTATTTTTTCCCCCAAAATCTAATGAACATTGTTAAGGATTGTGCATGGCAGCCCTGGCCACTGCACTCTCCTGGATGCCTCTCCCTGGACTGTGACGCTGCAAGTCTCAGACAGAACTCACAGGGGCTTTTCCAAAAACTCCCTACTGATACTGCCCAGATTCACGCTCTGGGCAGCTGTGGTTTAATCGTGGTCCAGCAAGTTTTAATTCCCTTATTTTGTAAGGAGTTCAAATTTCTTAAACTGCAGTATCCACACCGTCCCGTTAAGGAAAATCGTACCTGCTTTTGTTCGTAACAACGAAATGAAAAAGTACATTAGCAACATCTAGTGAGTCATAAGCCCCCAAGCCACTTCCACTGCGCTCTCCGTGGAGCCGTATTGGTTCCTCCAGCTCTGTTCTCCGAGGGATCCACCCTGCTGAAACGGAGCAACCTTTCATGCTTCATCCTGACATCTTCCTGAGAAGTATTGAACTGAACGCTCAGCGGCTGAGAGAATTATTTATTATTAGGAGTAAGTATTAAGTTCTTTTTATGACACCAGCTCTCTCCCAAGTTTGCAATACATTCATCATTTTAATGCTTCCTTCAGAGTTTTATCATAAAAACGACTCGTTAATTCAGACCATTCTGAAAAACTGAATGAGAGAATTTGAGAAAAGTCAAGGCTGAAGTTGAGCTTTTCACTATCTGTGGAAACAAATTTCAGTGACTATATTGACACATGAGTATAAAATTATCTTAAGGAATCTATTTAATCAGACTGACAGAGTGAACTAAATTAGTTTCAAATGGAACTATCTGAATTCAACTAACTTGACTGTATGATGCTTTCCTGTTTTTTAACTGTGAGTTTAGGTCTTCCAGATGATCACTAAATAGAACTTTTGTAAGATGCATTTTCATCTTAATATTTAAATTGTGTTGCAATATATTTCATATCAATATTAATAATGTCTTTACAGAAAATATGCAGAATGGGGAAACACATATACGCATGAATAGATATTAGTTACTTCTTCAAGAAAATGAGGTTGGGGATTAGTTTTAACACATCAATCTCTTTTATTTGGAAAAACAGCAGTAAGTATCATTAAAAACAGAATTCTTAAATGGCAATTACTAGAGCTCCCATAATAAAAACAGAAAAAAGAAGAGAACAAGAAAAACATTTTGAATTTCACATGATTAAAATATATACACATAAATGTATAATTTATGAAATAGAATAGAGAAATATAGAGATAGAGAGTTCATATTTGCTGGTTCACACTCCAGATACATTTTTTTTTTCTGCCAGGCAGAGTTAGACAGTGAGAGAGAGAGAGACAGAGAGACAGAGAGAGAGAGTTATAGATATTGAGAGAGAGAAAGACAGAGAAAAAGGTCTTTATTCCTTTGGTTCACCCCCCAAATGGCCGCTACGGCTGGTGTGCTGCGCTGATCCGAAGCCAGGAGCCAGGTGCTTCCTCCTGGTCTTCCATGCAGGTGCAGGGCCCAGGCACTTGGTCCATCCTCCACTGCCTTTTCAGGCCACAGCAGAGAGCTGGACTGGAAGAGGAGCAACGGGGACAGAATCTGGTGCCCCAACCGAGACTAGAACCCGGGGTGTCGGCGCCGCGGGTGGCAGATTAGCCTATTGAGCCATGGCGCTGGCCAGATACCTTCAGTAGCCAGGGCGATTGAAACTAGAAGCTGGAAACTCCATAATCCAGGTATTCAAAGGGAAAGAACCTCGTCACTTGAGCCACCATTCCTGCCCCTCAGGGTCTGCATGAGCCGGAAGCAAGACTCAAGAGTTGGAGCCTGGAAATGTGTATCCTAACCAGCATGTTAACTGCTAAGCTGAATTCTCTCCCTTGAAATAATAGTTTTAGTATAACATTTTCTCAGTCATAGAACATATGAACACATCATTTCAGCTACTATTGTACATGGATTTCATTTTAAGGAAATTTTATTGAACTCTACTAATATTCATATTTGCATTGGGATATTGGAATGTTTTAAATAATTGGACAGGTTTTTTTTTTTTTTGGGGGGGGGGGACAACTTGCTCAATCCTATCACGGAAAGGTGCACTTTTTTGAATCAATCATTATCTTTCCGCTTTGTCCATATCTTGTTATAAGTTAGGGACTTTAGTTTACTTATGTCACTAACTTACAAGTCATACTTTTATGTCCTATCTCTTCCAGTGCCTCTTATCCATCCTGGAAAATGTAGCAAGTATCCCGGGTTTGAGTTCCTGCTTACCTTCAGGAGGTCCCTTCAAACTTGCTTCCATGTCAGACTCTTTGAGCATATTCCAATGTGTTCACAGCAAGGAATACATTTCGTTATGCTCCTCCCGAAGAAGCCTGGGTACTGAGTATTTTGAATTTTCAGTGAATACTTCTATTTTTGAAAATTTATTTTCATTTTATTTGAAAAGCAGAGAGAGAGAGAGAGAGAGAGATAAAGAGATTGAGAAAGTCAGTGCTTTGAGTTCTCATTTCAAGTAACCTGAAGGCCTCTATGAGTGCACTGAAAGGAGCATAAACCTTACCCCCCATATCCACAGACGTGAGATTTCTGAAAACCAAAGTCAGTATCTAGTCCTCAAGGTGACTGACTAATAATGCAAACTGAATTCTCAGTCTTTAAGAAGCAAAGGCAATGAGTGGGAAGGAATGCAGTTGTAAATTTGGGGTGGGGATAAATGAGCAGATTCCAGTGGAGCTGACAACCTTGGGCCCAGCATTTCTACTGAGTCTTCTTGGCCTGTTGAATCAGTCCTTCTGCCTGCCAGAGAGGGCTAGTCTGCCCTCTTTTGCGAAAACTATCATTTGTCATTGAGGAAGTTCTCTTGCAAGGCCCTGCAGATCCTTCCCCAGGATCTCTTGCTTCTACTACAGATTTATAGCCCAAATCAAGTCCTCCCTACCCCTAAGGATCTAAGGTACAAAGTATGATCCATGAGGAAATATAAATGTACGCTGAAGTAACTGCCTGATTTTGCAAATGTGTAGCAACCGAAGCCTGGGGGATGTCCACGATGAATGACCTGAGCTTCTGCAAGAGACTCATACCACCAATCAGTGTTCAAAGAAGAGGATAAATATTGAAGATACACGGTGTTGGATTCCAGAGATAGTCTTTTAGCTTGATGTGATAATAATGATTCCAGCAGCTTGCTTAGTTGCTTGACTGAAATAAGGATCCAAAGGTGGTTTAAATTAAATGAAGTCAACATGCCTAAACTGCTTTGCTATATATGTCGAGGTATTGATAGACTTATGGAAGATTTATCATATAAGACACTCAATCCAGCCCCATAAAATTCCAGAGGACATGCTACAGGGAAGAACTCTGTGGTCATTCTTCTCTGTTGGTAGAAATTGTCTGAGAAGTGCCCCCAGGGAACTCAGATACCTAAATGAGATGAAGTTAATAGGATCCTATGATTCAGGGACCATATGGCAGCACCTAGTCACCAGACAATGGGGTCATAGTTATAGTAATTGACAATGGAACAGAGAAAGTAATCAAAATTATTTGGCCTGTGCAGATGCTTAATGTTATCTTGTTGATCATGGTTTCCCCAGAGTGAAACAGATGGGCAGAAATCCAAAATAGTGGTTCGTATGTATAAATGAGAAAGGCATAGGTCTACTGAACAGAAATCTGACTTGACCAACTAAAACAGAGTTCCCTTGTTCATTCAGCTCCCATATCTGAACAGCTCACAACCCCAGGGCTTCTCTGAAGTAGATGCCAAATCCTTTTGAGGAAGTGCCCTTTTGTGCTGACAAAAAATGTATAGTTAATCTGCTTTCTTGCCTTTCTTAAAGGGGACTGTAACTATTTAGAAGGAATGATTGCAAATTAAGGAAGGGGGGTATTTAAGACATTTCAGCCAGACACTGGATCAAAACTGAAACCTTGTTTCACAGACCCACAGTCTCACTATAGACAACTGGTTAGCACAGGGGGTCATGGCCAGGTAATAGAGTTTTGGCTCAGATTAATCACCAGTGTATTCAGTAAGCCCTTGAACACACTCTGTGGTTGTTTCTCTTGTTTCAAAACATGCAATTGAGATAGACATAGTTGGTTTCTGGCAGAATCTGTGCAACAGTTCCCTCACCTGTGAAGTAAGAACTAACTAAAATGGTTGGAAAGTCCATGCAGAAACCAGCAGAACCACCTGGGAAGAGAACAAACCAAGCAAAAGCCATTATCTTGTTTTAGGAGGGTTTGCAGAGACTGGCAAGTGCAAGGGTGCTCTTTCCTCTGTCCAAGGGGACAAAGCAGACTGCAGTTCACCAGTCCTAAGACAGGTTTTATTCAGTGATAATCACTAGAAGTGAATCCAGTGTCAACTAAGCTTAACACTGCCAGAAGGAGAGGCAGGCGACTTTTTCAGTGCTGAGTGTTCTAAGGAAAGGCACTGGAAAGCATTAAGGGGAAGGTTGGTTCATTTAAATAGGACATTTGAGCTTGATAGTTGGTGCTTAGCCAGAGGAGAAACTGCTTCAGTATATGTATAATAGCATAGTTGTGCCAGTTGGAGCAAGACAACAACCAAAGTTAGGCCCTTACCCTCCCTAAAGGACTATGGGTCACAGCTATTTTCTGAATGCCTTGCATTTCAAAGAAACTTATTTCAGGGCCATTAAGACAATTTTGGGTGGTAGAAAATTAACATCTCAAAGGGGGAGGGAAATAATTTATAAATGCAAACTACTGAAAGTAACTGCTCTAAGAGGGAGATCAGGAGACCATCAGCTAATCATTAGGCTTTGGTTGTAATAAGCAGTAGATCTCTTGCAAACAATGAACTTTTTCAAGTAGATTTTTGTTTGAGAAGCCATAGGTGAGAATAGCCAATGTAAACAATGTGATTTTTTTTTTTTTTAATTTCAGAGAGAGACAGGCAAAGGGACAGAGATAAGGAGAGAGAGAGAGAGAGAGAGAGAGAGAGAGAGAGAGAGAGAGAGAGAGAGAGAATCCCGGGTATCTGCTGGTTCAATCGACAAATGCTTATAATGGTTTTGGTTGGGCAAGGATTGGAGTCAGGAATCAATGCAACTCTCCCATGAGAGTGGGAGGGGCTCAGCTACTTGAGCTATAACTGCTCCGTCCCAGGTTCTGCATAAGCTGGAAGCTAGAGTCATGAGTTCAAACTGGGAACCCAGGCACTTGGATATGGGATGTGATGTCTATGCTGCTAGGCTAAAATCCTGCTTCCTATTAAGGAGAGGCGAGATCACTAAGGGCACAGCCTTAGGATACTAACAACTTGGTAGAGTTTGGCTTAGTCTCACAGTGCAGGAGTTTGGATACAATCCTTGTATGCTGAGAGGTTTTTCTAGTTTCCACTTTGTTCGGCAACTCACCAGATTTGGCCTGTGTAGACGACAACTGGATTTTAGATTATGACAGTAGATTGCTATAAACTTGTCAGGTTCTACCTACTGATATAGTTACTGTATCAGATGAAATTTTAGTGAATGAACAATTACAAAAAATAGATTTCATGCACTTGATATGCAGCCACGTATTGGTAACTGTTTTTTTAATTTTTTGTAGCTGCAAGAAATTTCCCAAAACTCAGTGATTCAAATCAAAACTCACTTATTCTCTTCTAATTCTAGAGGTCCAAAGTCAAATGAATTTGAGTAGATTCTGTGATGAGATAAAATGTCTGGACAGATGTTCCATAGGGATGTATGCATTCACATATTAAAGGGTGTTAATAATTAGGTTATCAGGTTTGAACTAAGGAAAGCAGCCTCTAAGAATGCCTCCAAACATCCTTTGGTCTAGTCTTCCTCTGATAGCTACTACTGGAGTTTGGATTTGATATATATTACCCTAATGAGTAGAACACGTCAGCGGTGATAGTAACTGTCACTGTTGAGATTTGGTTATGAGAAAGACCATGTTTTAATATCTTCGATGTTCCCTCCTCTTACTATCCCCAGACTGTTCATTCTAGGGAAAACCAGACATCTCGTCTTAAAAAAGCACCCAGGTAGCCCATGGAGGGCCGGTCTGGTAAGGAAGTGGAGTGTCTGAAAACAGCTATGGGGAACTGAGTCAGTGAGAGTGAAAGCATTCAGATGGCATTGTAATCCTAGGCTGGCACTTACCTCCACTCAGTAAGAGATTTTGAGCCTCAAACACTTCCAGAGTCCTGAGCCAGAGACACCATGAGATTATAAATGCTTGTTGTGTTAAACTGTTGTTGTGGGATGATTTGTCATATAGCAATACATAACTATTGTAGTTTTCTGACGAATCAGCAACTCTGTCATCCTATGTATAGAGACACCTTGGAGCAACCATGGGCCAGCACCAGTCTCAAATGTGGTAAGCAAGTGAGAAGGCAATCAAACTGAACAACAGGGATCAATTTTCAGTTAAATTTAAACACCTAAGAATAATTGTGTGTTAATTAAAGAGTTCAACCAATGGTATTAAGAAGAACAAGAAAATGCTAAAAAGAATAAAATAGTAAGCTGTTCCTCGACAGTCAGGACAGGGGCTGATCAAGTCATTGTTTCTCATAGTGTCAGTTTCACTTCTACAGGTTTATTTTTAGGTGCTCAGTTAGTTGTCACAGATGGAAATAAGAAAGGGAGGAGATGTAGAGTTCGGCTCATGCTCACTCAGACTTATCTCTAATGGTAGAGCTAGAAACGTGCCATGGGATTCCAAATCCCATTAAGCTGGCATGTGTACCAATGCCATCTCACTAGTTAAAGTGATCAGTCTTAGTTCATAATTGATCATAAAGATAGGATTAAGTGTCAAAGGGATCACATAAACAAGACCAGTGTCTGCTAATAATAACTGATAGAATTAAAAAGGAGAGAATGATCCAGCATGGGAAGTGGGATACACAGCAGACTCATAGAATGGCAGACGTCCTAAACAACACTCTGGCCTCAGAATCAGCCCTTATGGCATTGAGATCTGACTAAAAGCCTATGAGAGTTTCTCAGATACGGAAAGCCAATACATTTACACTGTGACAAAAAAAAAAAAAAAAAAAAAAAAAAAAAAAAAAAAAAAAAAACCTAAATGAAAAATCTCTGTGAATGAGATCCCAGCAGAAAGAACAGGTCATCAAAAAAGAATTTACCTTTCTCTGAAGGGAGGAGAGAACTTCCACTTTGACTATGACCCTGTGTGAATAAGATCGAAGTCGGCAAACTCAAAAGGCTTCCACAGCCTTGGCAACTCATGACTAGAGCCTAGGGAGATTTCTGACGCCAGAAACAAGAGTGTCCAATTGTTAAATCAACAACAGGAGTCACTGTGTACTTACTTCTCATGTGGGATCTCTGTCCTTAATGTGTTGTATTATGTGAATTAATGGTAAAACAAGTATTCAAACAGTACTTTATACTTTGCATGTCTGTGTGGGTGCAAACTGTTGAAATCTTTACTTAGTATTACTAAGCTGATCTTCTGTATATAAAGGTAATTAAAAATGAATCTTAATGAAGAATGGGATGGGAGAGGGAGTAGGAGATGGGATGGTTTGCAGGTTGGAGGGAGGTTATGGGGGGAAAAACCGCTATAATCCAAAAGTTATACTTTCTAAATTTATATTTATTAAATAAAAGTTTTAAAAAAATAAAACTGAACAACAGAGAGCCACAATGTAGATAATGCTGGGAATTAGAAATTCAGTTAATCAACAATTCCTCTTTATCATATTAAGCCAGAGATGTTTTTCTCCCTGAATTAACCTGCTATTTTGATATAACTATGTCATCTCCATCCATGATTTGTTATCTGGAACTAACGAAAGAAAAACTTTTGTGTTGCAGAGAGTAGGATCAACATAGTGACAACATTGGAAAGTTTTTCTTTTTTTTTAAAGTTATTTTTCCTATATATTTAATTTAAGGAATTGCCTTCATTTCAATAAAATAATTTTCATTCCATATTTTATTTGTAACCTTAGATACATCTTTATTTTATAGCTATCATCTATTTATCATCTATTTACATTTATTTACAATATCATCTATTTACAATTATTTTATTATTAATAAGTCATTCTTAGTTAAATGATAGAGGGTTTTGCATGCATTTGGATTGATAATGGCTATATGTACAGGTCCTAAGAAAGTTTTAATTTACTGTGTGTAATGATACAACAAATAATATAATTTTAACACTTTAGAATAAAATAATACATGTATCTATGTATGCATATATGTGTATATGCTCAAATACAGTGGTATATAGAAAAAAGAATCACTTGTTGTGTCAGTCCGAAGAGATAAATTGTAAGTCTATGGAGTTAATTTTTTTGGAAAAATGGAATTTTTCCTACCAAAGAAAGAATTAAATTTTGAAATACTTTAAAACATGGCATAAGATATGGGAAGAGAGGGGCCAGGACATTCGGGTTCAGGATAGTGACAGCTGTTATTTCGTAAAGGGTCACTGGAGGAGGGGCTCACATTTTGAGCAGTGGTTAAAGTACCATTAAGATACCTGCATCCTATATTGGATAACCTAGGTCTGAGTCCCATTTCCATTTCCAAGTCCAGCTTCTTTTTAATGTGTACTCTGGGAAGCAGCAAGTAATAACCCAAGTATTTGGGCCCCTAGCACCCATGGGAGAGAACCAGATGCTGCTTCTCATCCCTGACTTCAGCTTGGCCTAGACCTGGCTGTTGCAGGCATTTGGGGAATGAAGCTATTTATGGGAGATTTCTGTCCGTTTGTCTGTCTCTGTCTCTCTTGCCTCTCTCTATCATTCACATAACTAAAAATTAATAATTTTTAAAAAGTCATTGGGAAAGTGGAGGTTGAATAAATACTTAAGGTTTTTTGTTTGTGTGTTTTGGTTTTGTTTTTTCCAGTTTGAGAAGGTGGGGGTTGGAGAGAAAGAGACAGTGAGAACTTCTGTTTGCTAGTTCACTCACCAATGGCTCAAATAAAGTCAGGAAGGCAGCAATTCAATCCAGAAATCCCACATAGGTGGCAGGAAACCTCCCAGGGTCAGCATTTGCAGAGGCTGGAGTCCAAAGTGGAGCAGGTATGGAACCCAGGTACTCCGATACGGGATGCCGGTGTCTTAACCTGCAGCGCGACTACAGGCTCTTGAAGGAGAGCACTCTCTCGATGTTAAGAGAGAGCATTTTAGACAGTAAAGGAGTCACAGTATAAATGCTCTCAAGCAGGCCGGGATGCTGTTGTAACTGCAGGAGGCAGCAAGCATGATAAATGCTGGCTGTTGAAGGTTTTTTTGAGGACTTTGGATATAATTTATGTAAACAATTACTAGCTTTAAGCATAATAGTTACATTATCAGATTTACATTTTTCAAGGACGTATACTTCTGTTATTTTGAAAATAGAATAAAAGGGAAGTGGTAAATCTGAAGCAAGAAAACTCTTCAGAATTATCACTTATTGCAATAATAATTCAGCTCAAATAATCTTAACTGTGACTGCAGGCATAGAAGTAAAGGCAGTGAGAAGTGGAGTGAGTTGTGCATCCAGTAGGAGACAAATCCAGTTTTCTGTGAGAGAGAAAGGGAAGGAAGCTCTGTGACTGTGAGGTTTGGAGGTGGAGAAACTGATAAAAGGGAGTGCTGTCAACAAAGAGGTGTTAGGGCACTCCTAGGAGGAAAATGAGGGATTCAGTTCTGGACACATTGAGATTGCATTGTCTTTCCAACATTCAAATGAAGCTGCCAGGTTGTCAAGTCATGTTGTATGGAGGAGTCAGGAGTTCAGCAAACGATCTGGAATAGACCCATAAATTCAGGATTCTTGATCATCTGGGTGATATTTGGATGCTAACACTAAGAGAACTTGTTGCACAAAACAAGAATCTGAAAAAAAAAAAAAGTAGTAACACAGACACATGAGGTGTTGCTGAGTTGAGAACAATGAGAGAGACTTGGCTGACCTCAGACCCGAGAATCATAACACTTTACAGGAAATCATGCCCATTCCCATCATTTCTTCCAGTTTACATCATTTTAGAATGTGTTTTAAAATCTGGAGTGCATTTGAACAAGGGCAGGTGACTCTGAAACCGTTCCTTTCACATCAGCACTTGGAAGTAACACAGCCATTATCAGGGTCAGGGTCCACATGAACTGAGAAGTTTCCTGCTAACTTTCACTCCCCAGAAGGCCCCGACTTGGGCTCCATTCTCTGAGCTGATTGCTGAGGCTCAGGGAAGCTCTGATGAATGAGAGCTGCAACTCCCCAGTGATTATCGATTCCATCCAGCTCAGTGGATAGAAATAAGTACTCTGTAATTTGTTGTGACACGGAGTAGATGTGTTTATTTATTAAAGGAGGCTGGAATGGCCGTGTGCCACCTGGTCAGAGAAAGAACAACTTTCCTTTTGGGGACAGCAAGAATTTCAGAGAGTGGCAAATTACGTTGGCTACAGGAACTCCCTAAAAAGGATGACGATGCAGTTTTATGACAGAAGCCAGAGAAGGAAATAGACAGAATCAAATCCTCTGTTTGAGTGTTCTGCCCATTTCAGCTGCAGGTGCCCTTTGATCTTTGGGCAAGTTACCTCACATCTTAAGCTCGAGTTTTTCATCCCAGAGATGTGGATAACGATAGGAACCTCAAGGGTCATTGTGAGCATACAAAAAATAGATGTGAATGTCTCTGAAAAAGTGTCAAGTGTTACAGAAATATAAAAAAGTTATGATTCATGAATAGATATCCAAAGCCCTTAATTTAGTGAAAATAAAGATCAAAAGAGTTGTTTTAACTTTAGGAACCTCTATGTTCCTCAAACATTTGTGGTTTCTGGAGTTTTGAATTTAATACTTTATTGAAGACTACCATGATAGAATTAAACGCAATGCATTTGTAAATGATAATCAAAAATACTGAACATTGTGTAAGACTTCTCCTTGTAAAGATCATGTTATAGGAGGTTTACTGCATTAGGATTTAAGGCAAGATTTTCTTCCAGAAGATAAATGGATTGTCATCATAAAGAGGAACAGTATTGATGAAATGATACTTTTAATGAGAAAGCTTTTATTGATTATAACAAAACGCTTTCATGCATGTATTTTTATTTTGATTGTCTATATCTAAGGTACACAGCAAGGTGTTTTGATGTTCATATACACAGTGAAATCATCCCTACAGTCAAGCATATTAAAGTATTTGTTACTTGTGTAATTATCTTTGTGTGTGTGTGTGTATAAAAAGAACCTAAAATCTACTGTCTTACTACATTTTCAGTATACAAGGCTGTTTTTCCCAGATTGTTGGATCCCCAAACGCAGCCAGAGACTTGAACACACTGAAATGCAAGAGCAAGGTTTATTTTGAAAGTACAAGCTGCAGCAGGGACCCTGCCTACTCAACCGTGCAGCGGAGGGCAGAAGAAGGCCCGGAGCCATGCTTGGGAGCCTCTTTTAAAGCCAGGTTACGTCATCGAGGGGTGTGGGTTAATGGTGGATTGGCTGGGGTCACCTCTGGTACTTCCTGATCGAATGTGGTTGTTCCTGAATGGGTCAGACCCAGGGGATTTCCTTATGTGGTGAACGCTAGCAAGCTGTTCCGTTGTAATCGGTTTCCCCGGAGTGAGGCTGCTTTTACGGGAAGTTGGGCCTGCCTCTCCAAATGGAGGCATTTTTTCGAAACATAGTTACTCTGGCCCTTCAAAGGCAATGTTATTAACTCTAGTCATCATGTTGTAGATTAGATATCTAGACTATTCACCCCACATAACTACACATTTGTAAATGATTATTTCTATTTCCTTACTTCTCTAATGCTGGCAACCACTATTCTATTCTAATCTTGATTGCTAGGTGTTTGGATTTCACATATATGTGAGATCATGGAGTATTTATGTTTCTGTTTCTGGATTTCTTCACTTAGTGTGTATCATCTATCTTCATCCATATTATTCCAAATAGCAGAATCTCCTTTTCTGAGACAATGATATTTCATTGCATGTATATACCCCAACTTAATTATCCGTTTAATCATAGAGAGACTGTTAGATTGCTTTTATATCTTTGCTAAGCTGTAATGAACATGGAAGCAAAGATATCTCTAAAAATCAGATTTATTTTCCTTTGGGTGGATATAGATATAGGCAGGTATATACAGATATCTATATCTATATCTATATTTATCTATCTATATCTATATCTATATCTATATCTATATCTATATCTATATATATATATATAGAGAGAGAGAGAGAGAGAGATCAATCTAGTCTAGAAGTGGGGATTTCCAGGTCATAAATAGTCAACTGATTTTCATCATGGCTATTAAGAGGGGAAAAGACAGTCTCTCTCCAACCCAGGGTGTTGAGAAAAAAGCATAGCCAAATGCAGAACAATGAAGCTGCTTTTTTATTTCATAGTAGACACAAAAATCCACTCAAAATTAAATACCTAAACGTAAGACATCATGCTGTCAAACTAGAAGAAAATGTAGGACAAAATGTTCTTACTGTTGGCTTTGTGATGATTTCTTATATATTACACCAAAATTGGAGCAACAAAAGCAAAAGTCAACAAGTGTTAGCTCATCAAACTGAAAACCTGCATAGCAAAGGAAACAATCAACAACAAAAATGGTTAAATAAAATGTATAATAGACAGGTTGGGAAGAAATATTTGTAAGCTGTGTAATTGTTAAAGGGTTAATATCTGAAATTTATGAAGCCCAGACCAGTTGCCACCTGGATTTCATCTCTGTGATATTTGAAGTACAAATTCCACTAGCCTGGTTAGATTTTGACATAAAGAATTGTGAGTTAATGCATTTGTGTTGTTTTGTTCTATTACCTTTGTAACTGTTATATATCAATGCAAAACTAATATTTGTCTCATTGAAGGTGTTGAGTAAGCTGCAGTTCTATTTCCTGCTTTATGCAAACTGTCAATTTCTGTTTGCCGCAGAGAATGGTAAATTAAGCCATGCCATGGCAGAGCTTTGAAAGCCTTATGTCCAAATGTCTAGAATATATTTACTTACATACATGTGTTGTAGTATGATCACTTGTTCATGGCATAAGTATTTTCAGAGTCTCTCACTTCCCCTGGTAACATTAGATGTGAAACATATCAGATGATAGAATTGATATTTGCCTAGGGATAATTTTAATCCCATCTTTTCTTGCTGACTAAATAACCCAAGGAGCCAATGCTCATATCATTCCAAGGTCATGTCAAGTACAATTATATTTTTGAAATAAACTAGTGCCTCTGGTAACTCCTATGAGACAACATTTCATCTCTCAATGAGTGGAAATAAATATGTTGCCTGGAGCTTCTCTGGAGTACTTGCTCTAATGGATGCATTTTTTTTTTTAAGATTTATTTATTTACCTGAGAGGCATAGGCACAGAGAAAGGGAGAGACAGAGAGAAAGGTCTTCCATCTGCTGGTCTGTGCCACAAATGACCATAATGGCTGGAACTGAGCCAACCCAAAATCAGGAGCCAAGAGCTTCTTCTGGGTCTCCCACGTAGGTTCAGGGTCCCAAGCACTTGGGTGATCTTCCATCACTTTCCCAATCCATCAGCAGGGAGCTGGATCATAAGTGGAGCAGCCAGGACTTGAACTACTGTCCATGTGGGATGCAGATGCTCAACCTAGTATACCACAGTGCTGTCCCCTGGATGCACTCTCACAAGGCAGGTGGAAGCTTTTTTAATGTCATCTTCCATAAAAAGGATTATTGCATCTCACCGGTTACCAAATCTAAGACTCTAATTACCAGAATACTATTAGTTCATTTTGAATGTAGGATATGGATGTGATTTTTAGAAAAATATGTCCAGATTGTTAAAAAATAACACATTTATGCATTTATTTTCATTTTATTTGAAAGGCAGCGAAAGAGAGAGACAGACCTTCCATTTGCTAATTCACTTCCTAAATGCCTGCAACAGCTTGGTCTGGGCAAGACTGAGGCCAGTACTCAATCTGAGTTTCCTACATGGGTGCTAGTAACCAACTGTTGAGCCATCACCTGCTGTCTCCCAGGAATCAGAAGCAGAGCAGGGACTTGAATCCAGGGACTCTGTTATGGGATGTAGCATCTTAACAACTGTACCAAATGCCTGTCCTCAATATAGATAGCATTTTTAAAAATAAAAATATAACAACTGGTTTTAAAGTGGTATTGTCCAAGAATTAAGTGCATAGACTTCAAGAAAAATAATTCTTTAATGTAAACTATTATTTTATAAAATCGAGTGAATACCCTAGATTATTTTAAATATCATGATTGCTACAAAAGTATCCAATAATATCCTTCCTGAATGGAAATAATAACAATGATGATGACAGATAACATTTATTAATTGCTGAAATGTGATAGATTTCTTTCTTCATGTCACTTATATATAAATAATGATGAACTATTTATCTACCATTTAACTTCCATTTTATTATACGAAGACTGAGGGCAAGACGGATGAGACAATGCCTCAATGCTACACAAATACTAAATGGTAAATCTGGAATTTGTACCTAACTTGTAAGTCTCAAAAACTTTTGTCTGGACAGTTATAGAAAGAAAACAGCTTGTTGTTTCCTTGGGTAAGCTCCTTTAACTACTGCTCTGTGAGTTTGTGTGTGCATGACTGAGGAATCAGAACTACAAAATGGAAAAGCCAGGGGAAAACCTGTTTTGTTGTTGTTGTTTGATCTGTTTATTTGTCCATGTTCCATTTGTACTTAATAGGATGACCTTGAGCCCTGTTATCTGCAGAGCACTGAGACAAAGAGAGTGGGTAACCAAAGGGAAGATGGATTTGAAGGAGAGGGGAAGTTACGGAAAGAAATGATAAGATCTAGGACAAGCACTGATGGAGGAGCCAATAGCACCACCTATTCCTCAGAGACCTAAGACAAGAATGTCAACTTGAGAAGGAAGCATGTGCCTGCTGGCCAGCAATTTGGTATCTGTTCATATTAGTTCAGCTTTTATTTAGGTAAAGAAAGAAATATCAGCAACAATAAGTGGATTATGAAAGCTATGGGGTTTACAAAAAGGCTAATTTGCTTCAAATATTTCACTTGTTTACTAAAAAGACAAAAAAAATAAGCATAAAGTTCAGGATTGTATGAATGTAGAGTTGTGGTTGTGTGTATGCACCTGTGTGTGAGTGTGTGAGTATGTGTGTGTCTGTGTGTGTGTTATTAAAGCAGAGAAGACAATCTAGATTGATTAGAGTTGAAAAGGTTACAGTCTAGCTCTGGGGTTAATAAAGGTAAAAGTACCAGCTAGAAAGCTTGGAAGGGACTATGTAGCCAAAGATGGATAGAGAAAGATTTTGCATGTGGCAAATTGCCCATAAAATATATAGTGTCTTATGTTTTGCTTATAAAGAACAGTAGGCATAACAAGAATAAGTTATTGGTATGCCAGAATGACAACACCTTAAGTAAGAGAATATTTCATTAATATTAATGTATCAGAGACAGCCTTTGTCTGTGTTCAGTATAATGTACTGAATGAACTCATAGACTGATGCTTTAAAGAAGGTCAAAGAAAAGTTGGAGTATGTGTTAGATCTGTAAATTCACCATATGATTCTGCATATACTAGTTGGAATAGGATGATGGAGGCTGTGAATCAAGGCCCAGATTTGTAATCAAATGTGAAAAAGTAGACACATCAGCTAGAAAGTCTTAAATGATGATACAGTTGACATCAGCATCCAGAGAGGGAGCCTGTTTATAATTGCTCGTGAGAACCAAGATGTAAATGAACCCCCGCATTCAATATAATGCAATATACATTGTGCTTATTTATCTTGGTAATTGTCTTCCTAGAAGTACATAAAATCCATGATAGCAGAAAACACAAAATTGGACAGGGATTTTTCCTTATTGTTAGAGTTTTGTCTGGAATAAAATTTGTGCTTGATAAATATCTGTTGAATGAAAACTAGATGAGGAACAGGTGTTTGCTGCAGCCATTAGGGTGCCACTTGGGTTGCCCACATCCCACATCAGAGTGCCTGGTTTGCATTCCATTTCCTCTGCTTCTTATCCAGCTTCCTGACCTCCTGATAATGTAGGGATGCAGCAGGTGATGGCTCAAGTATTCGAGCACCTGCCGCACACATGGGAGACTCACTGCAGTTCCAGGCTCCTAGCTTCAGCCTGGCCCAGCCACAGCTGTTGCAGGTATTTGGGGGGAGTGAACCAGTGTATAGATCTCTCATTTGCACTCTCTCTCCTTCTCTCTCTCTCTGTGTGTCTGTGCATATGTGCATGTTTTCTCTCTAACTTTCAATTAAATAAATTAAAAAGATAAAACAGATGAATAAACAAAAGAATGATTAATAAAGTGCTATTCTAGTTGTGGTCCTCCAGTATTCAGGTGTTGAAACTTAATGGCCAATGTGAAGGTATTAACAGATGGGGCCAGGAAGAGGTGGTTAGGCCATGAGGGCATCTCCCTCATGGATAGAATACACGCCCCTATCAAAGTTTTCAGATATCAGTGGCTCCAGTGCCCTTCATCCTTCCACCATGCCTTGCCTCCCGGGTGCAGTGACAAGATGGCAGCTTTGGAATGAAGAGCAGCCCTCACCAGAAAACCCAACCTTACAATGAGTTTTCCTTGGGCATCCCAGCCTCCAGAACTGTGAGTAAATACATTTCTGTTCTTGGTAAATGGCCCAGTTTTACATATTTTGTTTTAACCTCACACAATAGACTAAGAAACATGGTAATAAGGAAATAAGGATGTTTGGTTTTGCTTTCTGGTACTAAGAGATGAACACAAACAGAAGGAGACATAAGAATATCATTTTAGACAATTTTTTGGTATCCTCTTCTATTTCTTTCTGTAAGGTTTTGTAGTTTTCATCGTAGAGATCTTTAACGTCTTTGGTTAAGTTTATTCCAAGGTATTTGATTGTTTTTGTAGCTATTTTGAATGGGATTGATCTTAGAAGTTCTTCCTCAGCCATGGCATTAAGGTTTCACTTATGACATGAAGCAAAAAGGGGTTTGGACTACTTACATGAGAAGGTGAATGGGGTGAAAGAAAAGTGTTGAAAAGCAATGGCACAAAGCAGTTAAGGGCCAAATGGGCGGGGAATTTGGCCTGACGAGTGAGTAGTGATGTTAGCTTTCAATATGAGTAACTTAAAGTAAAATGCTGTGATCCATGTCAATCGGGGTCACAACAAGAAGCAGGTGGTATCTGGATTATTTCACTTGGCACAGTATCCTTCAGGTGCATCTGTATTGCTATACACAATAGGGTATACTTTTTATTCATTTATTTGAAAGTCAGAGTTACAAAAACAGAGGGAGAGAAAGAGAGAGAAAGACAAAAAGTGTTGGTATACTCACCAGATGGCCCCAACTGCCAGGGCTGGGCTGAACCAGAGCTAGGGACTGGGAGCTTCATCTGGGTGGCAGGGGCTCAAGCATTTGGGCAATCTTCTGCTGCTTTTCCCAGGCCATTTGCTGGGAGTTGAACAAAACTGGAGCCGCCAGGACATGAACTGGCCTCCATGTGGGATGCTAGCATCGTGGGTGGCAGTTTTACTTGCTATGATACAACATCACCCCCGAGTCTAGTTTTTTAAGGCTGAGTCATTATATTTATGTATATACCACAATTTCTTGATCCATTCACCCATCAGCAGACACTTTGGTTGTTTGCATATCTTAGGATGGGTGTAGGGACTCTAAATCTTCTCTTGTGGAAAGTAGACACAATTATAAACCCGAGATTCTAATTTCATGATCTTATACAATTGGGCTGTACACATCTCCTTACCCAGAATGATAAATTGACCAAAGTTATGGCTCATGAAGATAAAGTGGCATATTTTACATTCATGCTTTAACATTTTTATTGAAAAATTTGCTCAAACTTTTACTTAGATGTTTTCAGCTTTTACGTTGGGTCATGAACAATGTGAAATTTTACTTGATTATTGGCTATATTTGGGGTAGCACAATATTTTTAAAATATTCTAATATTCTTTTTTATAATTATACCGATTTGTTAATATTTTTAAGAATATGGCAGAGCTTAAAGTATGGTTTTAATTCATTTCAAGTATTATCTGATTTGTGGCAACAATTTCAAAAGATTCTTAATAAAAGACTTGAGTACTTTTTTAAACAGTTGAGAGTAAAAAATTTCAATGTAATTATAATTTTGCTGTTAGCCAAATTTTCTTTTAATTTTCTATTACACAATTTCCCAGGCACCACATCCAAGGTTAGCAAGCACTGAAAACTTGGGAGACCATTTGGGTTTTCCTGAATGTCATGCAGTCCTGGTATAATGAAATCTAAATCCCAGATCCCAAGATTTCATGGCTATTAACATTCTATTGAACTTTAGGAAGCTATATGAATTTTGTGCCTTAATAAAATTGCATTGAAATAATATTTTACTTTCTGAGAGAAATATACCTGATTCTGTTTTTAAAGATTCATTTATTTATTTGAAAGGCAGGATTAGAGGGAGAGGGGAGAGAGAAGAAGAAGAGAGAGAGAAATATTTCATCTCCTAGTTCACCCCCCAAATGGTGTCAATGACCTGGGTTGTCGAGGTTGAAGCCAGGAGCCAGGAGTTTGCAGGTCTCAGACATGGAGCAGGGTCCTAAGCACCTGGGCCATACTCTGCTGCTTTCTAAGGCACATTAGCAGGGAGCCAGATTGGAAGTGGAGCAGCCAGGATTCAGCCAGCCTTCATAGGAGGGATTGGCCTGTCAGGCATACCCAGTACTATTGTCAAAGCATTCATTATGTAGTAGGGTCAGTGTTGTTGCTGAATATCATGCCTAACATCATCAGTTGTGAATCAGATATTAGACATGAGAAAACAGCAAATGGGAGTACTCTCTCTGCTACACCACAATGCTGTCCCCTATACCTGATTCTTATTCCATGAAAAGAGCTACAAAATCCAATATTCAGTACAAGAAGGAAGATTTGTAGAGGTTGTTCACAGAATACTCACTCCTCAAAGTATTATCTGGAGACAGGTGAGAAATAGCTGGCTGTCTCATTGTCTTTTACTTTTGAAAGCCCAACAGTGCTTCCTATGATTGTTCAATACATTTATATAGTTTAATTTTACTATGAAATGGGTACTTTAGAAACAGAACTTTTCAGGGTTGGAAAGAATGAGCTTCTGGAGAACTGGTTAAGTCCTTCTTGTTCCGCTTCCAATCCAGTTCCCTGACTATGTGCATGGGGAAGCAACAGATGATGGCTCAAGTGCAAGAGCCCCTACCATCCATGTAGAAAACTCAGATTGAGCTCTGGTCTTCTTCCTTCAGCCTGAATCTGCCATGGCCATGGCAGCCATCTGGGAAGTGAGCCAACAGATGGATGATCTCCCTCTGTCTCTCCCTCTCCCTGTCATTTCATCATTCAAATAAACAAGTACATCTTATTTTTAAATATAAAAACTAAGAAAGGATGGATTTATGGGATAAGTCATATTTTGCAGAAACCAATGGCAGATAGACAACTAAATCATAAAAATTTGGAATAGAATAGTAAAAATTCTTCTAAAAGTAAATCCTGAATTAAATAAACCACTGAGAAATTACAGTAGAGTAGGCAAAGTCTAAGCCAAAATGGACTAGACCTATAATTAGGACAATTGATACAATGTGTTAAAATAATAAAGATTCTTCTCAAGCACAAGTATAGAATTAGCATGAAACAAATTTCAAAAATTCATCAGTCATTGTATTACTTGAAAATCAATAGGACAAAAGCATTTTGGTCCTACTCTGGTCAACTGCCAGAACCACTCGAGTTGGGAAACAATTCCCAACCACCTCAAGTGAATTCAGGAAATCATGGTTGCTTCCATATATTGGATTGTTCTGGGAATGCGTTTGGGCAGCTATTGTGCTGTTAATTTGCTCTTAACTATAAGTCATAATTTAATCTTTCCATATACAATACCATGTTATCAAAGTATTCATTATATAGTAGTGTCAATATTGTTGCTCAATATCATGCCTAAAATCATCAATTGTGAATCCGATATTAGACATGAGAAAACAGCAAATGCCTCTCAAATAATAATAAGGACAAGCAAAGATATTATTCACTCTGTTGTCTCTCCCACACTTTCTATTCATTCCTGTGGGGAAAAACAAGTTTTGAATCATATGAACTTTGAATGTAACAAGACTATCAAAAAATATAAATATTCTTTTTCATTTTATCAAAGTGCTAATTTTAGCTACTCTCCATGAAATTATACTAGAATCAATTTAAACAAAGGATTTATGAAAACAAGTAGAACTTTTGTTTATTGTTGTCGTGCTGGTCTTTTTAGAAAGCAATTGGTTTAATTATTATGAAAATCCTCAAAAAGTATTTATTACATTTATATATATACATATATATACATACATATATATGTGTATATATATATATAAATTTAAAGCTTTATTTATTTATTTGAAAGAGTTACACATTCAGAAGGGGGTGGGGATCTTCCATCTGCTGGTTCACTCCCCAGTTGGCTGCAGCGGCCAGAGCTGCGCTGAAATGAAGCTAGAAGCCAGGAGCTTCCTCCGGGTCTCCCACGTGGATTCAGGGGCCCAAGGACTTGCACCATCTTCTAGTGCTTTCCCAGGCCATAGCAGAGAGCTGGATTGGAAGTGGAGCAGCTGGGACTCGAACTGGTGCCCATATGGGATGCTGGCACTGCAGGCGGTGGCTTTACCCACTACATTACAGCATAGTAAATATTCTATACGGTTTATTTTAAAGCTTCAAATGATGTAAAAACATATTTATTTTAAAAAATATATCCCATGCATATTTCTTACCATTTTCTAATCAGAAGGCAGTATTGCTAATGATGCTAATTTCATTTGTAGATATTCTTTGAATTATTTTCAAATATTTAATTATTTAAGCTTGTATAAAGAGCACTGTATTTTTACAAGGGTTCTTTAGCAGGGTTAGAAATATGAAGTTTAGGATGTTCCATTCTTGTCTTGATACAAAAGGGATCAATCACACTTAGCTATTAGAATTATTGCAGTGTGATAATTAAATTTTATTGTAATTATAATATGATTCATGACTCAGGTTTTCACTTTTATTCCTCTCCATCAATACCTATCCTATTCTTTTCATTCAGAACATGGACCTCATTACATTCTTTTATACTTTTTAATATTAAGAAAAGAATTTTATGAGAAATTAAGGTAAATTGTTCTATTAACATGATAGAACCCTATTTTCAATAACTTAAGCATTGCATTCTAACACATATTTGCTATTTGACCATATTTTGAAAGTTATAAATGAACAAAATCTATTAAATGAAAATACATAGCTATTATTTCTCCATATACACTTTCATTTTTCCTTTATCTTAATGTTTATAAAATTATTTGTTGAGACAGAGACAGTATAAAAGAATCATCATCTGTTGATTTCATTACTCAATTGCCTGCAATGGCCAGAGCGAGACTGAGGCCAGAGCCAGGAGCCATCCAGGTCTCCCACGTGGAGGTCAGGCACCAAGCCCTTGAGTCATTACCTGCTGCTGCCCAAGATGAACACTGGAAGGAAGCTGGGATTAGGAGCCAGGGCCAGGACTCAAATCCAGCACTCTGATATTGGACGCAGATGTCCCACATCGAGACCTAACTGCTATGCCCATCATTTCACACTTCTTAAGGTCTATTTATTTCCCTTCCTTTTTCCTACCTTCCAATCCCACATTCCTCTTTCCATTAAGCACTTAAAACTCTTTACAAACACTGTAGTTTTACAGAAATACATTAAACTGACTTATATTTAATTTTACCAGATTTTTCAGTTTGAAAATAAGGTCACATATGTATAAAAGAAAATCAGCATTAGAATATAAAAGCAACTTTTCTGTGTGAGAAGCATCAGAACAGCCTTGTCTGGTCTCTTCAGTTTCCACTCACAGAAACTGCTCCAGGGCTTCTGGGAAAACCACTAAGTTCAGTTTCCAATGGCCCTGAATGTACTGTTGAACTGGGAGGGCGTGCCTTGATCCTCATTTCTTCCCTGGGCCATGCATCTGAACTTGCCTGTTCCTAGCAGCTCTTAATTGAACGTAGGGACCCAGTCAAGTAGCTGACACACTCAAAGCTGTTAACCTAGGTTAACCCACAGTGTGTCAAAGACCAGCATCAGCAACTTCCCACATATGCTTGAATATCAGAGCATCCTATGCCAATGTCGTATCAAGTCTACAAGCTAACAAATTAGGACACATCAAGATCATGGAAACAACTGTCACCTTGCCAGAAAATGACCATTTCCCATGGTTACTTTCACATGTGAACCAGACAAAGCTGTGTGTAGTGCATTGATATTCAATCAACACTAACCTAGGTGTTGTCATAGAAATATTTTGTAGCCATGGTCAATATTTTCAATCAGTTGCCTTTAAGAGTTTCCCACAATGACCCTGGTGAAACTTCTGAAATCATGTGAAAGGCAAAAACTGTTTTCTTTGAGGGAACATGAAATTCTGCCTCAAGATTGTAGCATCAGAGAGAGAGAGAGAGAGAGAGAGAGAGACAGAGAGAAAGGTCTTCCTTCCATTGGTTCATCCTCCAAATGGCCGCTACGGTCGGAACTATGCTGATATGCATAGCTACAATAGCATCAGCTACAATCTTGAGGGGATTCCGGTCTGTGGATGCATCCTACCAGTTTCAGACTTGCCTGTCTACACGTTCACTTAAGCCAATTCCTTGAAATAAATCTCTCCTTTTACAGACAAAGGTATCAATAAACATGACGTAGATATAGATACAGATTCTACTAATTCTGCTTATGTGGAGCCTTCAGGCTAACACAATGCTATTTACACGGAACTCACTAAAAGCAATTCTCCTTTGTGGCAAAGCTAGTTTTTTAACTGGGATCATCTGTGGTTATTTTCTTTTAATTTTAAGTAGAATATAATCTGATAAAAGGATAACAGTCATAAAATAAAACTGAATTTGCCTTCAAGTTTGTATTTTTTCCATATAATACAGGGATTGTATAATATGCTTTGAACACAGCATATAACGATTCACATGATAAGAATAGGAATCTCACATGTGATCTGCTGCCATTTTATTTTTATTCTATTGTGCTGCACTTTTGCCACACATATTTTAATTTTCTGATGCATAAATTTTTGTACTATTTCTTCAGGTATTCTTGCTACTTATATTTGATCTATAGTGATTTTTAAAACTTTATTAAGGTTTATTTGAAAGGAATGGGGAGAAACAGAGAGACAGAGAAAAAGAAAAACAGAAAAAGAGGTTCTGTCCATTCTCACTCTCTAAATGCCTGCAGCAGCCCAGGCTGGGCCAGGCTAAAGTCAAGAGTGGCAACTCTGGATCTCCCACGTGGATAGCAGAGGCCTCCCAGGATGAACATTTGCAGGCAATTGAATCTAACCAGACATGGGAGTTAATTCCACCACTCTGATATGCTATAGCTTAACCCACTATACCAGACACCCACCCCTGATTTATAGTTCTTAAAATCAGTCCTTTACTTTCAAAAGGAATCAACCTATCTTCTGTGTCAAGTTTAATAATACTATAGTGCCATTCGTGAGGCTGTGTTAAGAAGGACACTTCGTCTGTGTTCCTGACCAGTAGGGACAGCTGATATCTTTGATACTTACCATGGGTGTGGATGGGAAGGGCAGCTGGGAGGTCTGATCAATATGATGATGTTAGACACATTCACGTTGCCAGACTCAGCCTCACCTCTGAGCTCTACATGACTTCTTTGAAATAGCATCACTATTCGTCGGATCATCTATTCTTTTTTTATATAGATACATTTATTTATGTGAAAGGCAAAATGGGGGGTGGAGAGAAAGAGAGAGAGAGAGAGAGAGAGAGAGAGAGAGAGAGATTGAGAATCCATCCCCTGGTTCATTCCCCAAATGACTGCAGTGGTGCAATGGCCAAGGCCAAGCTAGGCTTAAGCCAGGAGCCAGGAACTGCATCTGGGTCTCCACGTGAGTGGAAGAGACCCAAGTACTTAGCCATCTTTTACTATCTTCCTAGGCACTTTAACAGACAGCTGGATTGAAAGTGGAGAATCTGGGCATCCAATAGTTGTTCCTAAGGGATGCTGGTGTCGCAGACCAAGTTTAACCGCTGTGCCAGAACTCTGGCCCTGATCTGTTCATCTGAACCAGAAAATAGAGTCATCTCAAACTTCTCTCCCTTTGATCTAGCTGACACTGAATCTTGGCAATTCTGCTTCTTAAACATTTATTTCCTCTCCTATATGCAGCCTTGGGTACATTCCTAACACAATCCTTAATTATAAGGGACTTTATGACTGCAGCTACTCGATGCATCTCATAAAAACAAATGTTCAGAATTGCCTTTGTGTGTCTGGTGACTAAACAGTGTAAGACTGTGAGCGAGTTGGCAAATAAATATTTGACAAATACCTGAACATCCATTATAAAGGCTTTCCCATCCTCACAAGATGAAGTGCCAATCACCTTACACTTCTCTTTGCATTCTGCCTCCTCCTTTGTACTTTACACAAAGTACACTTGCAGCACTTGTTTGCGTTGTTTGTCAGGGTTTTGTTTTTGAAAATCAGAGTTACAGAGAGAAAGGGAGAAATACAGAGATATAGAAAGATCTTCCATCTACTGGTTCCTCCCTAGATGGTCATAATGGCCAGGGCTGGTCCAGGCTGAAGTCAAAAGCCAGGGCTTCATCTGGGTCTCCCATGGGGTAAGGGGTCCAAGCACTTGGGTTATCTTCCCCTGCTTTCCCAGTCACATTAGCAGGGAGCTAGATTGGAAATGGAGCAGCCAGGACATGAATTGGTGCTCACATGGGATGTCGGTGTTGTAGGTGTGGCTTTACCTGCCATGCCATAATGCTGGTCCCTTTTCAGGGTTATTCTCTCATAGTAGTACCTGTTAAGTTATGCATAGAAACTATATTCCAAAACATCTCCTCACTGCTTATGTTCAGTACAGCTCCTGTGTTCATTGTCCCAACAGGTTCTGCTAATAGGAACCAAGGAAAGAACTCTGGGCAGGTGCTGTGGTCTGGGCTCCAAATTCTTCTGCAGCACAGAGAGTGAGTACCACCTTTTAAAATGGATTTTATTCAGAATTCCATATGGGTGTTCTGGGTCAGACAGGTTCATCATCAGTATTTAAACTATGATTGCAGTGGTCTCTGTTTCCCAGTTATTATGCTTGGAGGGTAAGCCAGGTGAAAGACTTGTGTCCATGCATGGCTACACACAAGACAGGTGAACAATGAAAAGAATTGCCTTACTCTGCCTGCATGTGGGAGAAGGAGGAAGGTGCCTTCCCTCTTACTTATACAAGGAGACACAAAAACCTGTGCCCCATGAGGTGAAAAGGACCTTGGGTTCTCAATCTAACCATTTGGCAAGTGAATGAGTTTTCCAATGGCCAGGTGCATCCTGGTATTACTGGATTTTCTACCTAGAGATGGCTCCAAGGTTCTGTGCATCATTTTCCCTTGAAGTAGAAACACACACAACTGGAAACAGGCCATTCTTCCTGCAGTCCTTTGGCCATCTCAGCAGGTGAATATCACTCTCTCAATGCATGCTCTGAGCCCAGGGTCTTATCTTTTTGGCCACATGACTGTAATATTTCAAGATCCAGTCCTCCAAATAAAGTGGTTTTGAGGAACTATAGCTAGATATGTGGGCATGAACTCACTGAATCAAAATATCAGAGCATTAAGGCCTGTGGAGTGAATTAGAGCAAAATAGGAATTTCTGGGGAGAAGAGAGGTGTCTGTGCAACTTTACAAATGTAGATTTAAGCAATCACACAATGGTGGTGAGCAGTCACATGGCAGGAATAAAGGAAAAATTATTTTAGCGTCAGAATGTTATGAAATTTTCATGACCCAATATACTCTCCTAAAAATTATTTCTGACAGATGAAAACTCTTAGATAAAACATAAGTAAATCAAATATAGTGCTACATTATAAGGATTATGCATGATTACTTAGAGTGTTTTATTCTAGTAATGGCTACAAGACAGTTGAAATTATTAAATCTATATAATTAAGTACAATAATTCAGAGTTGAAAAGAACTTCCATTACCACTATTTTTCAACAAACCAATTATAAGTATTCAGTAATAAAAAACTTAGTATGACATTAGTACCACAAGAATAAGGAAAATGTGTGGAATAAATTCTAAAACTCAGAAATAAATTGCTGTGTGCATATGTGTGTATATGTGTACGCCTAGGATAAGTATAGATTTACATTTAATTTGGTAGGGGAAGCTAGATCAACTAATAAGTATAGCAGGAGAATTACCTGTTTGAAGCAAATTAAGACAAAGTGTTGTAGGGGAGTACATGTAACAAAATTTAAGCTGAAATAAAGGTTTCAACATAAAATAAGTTAAATTCTTTAAAAAAATAAGAAATTGTTGGTGAGAGTTTATCTGTACTGATGAAGGCATCAAAGACCAAATATGGAAAACAAAGCAAAGTGCTATCACAAGCCAATGGCAGTTGGGAAGAATATATGTGATGCAGGTGAGAAAGGAATATTAAACATTTATATTGCACAAGGGCAGGTGTTGTGGCTCCAAGGGTTAAGCTGTAGTGTGGACACCCGTGCTCCTCATCAGAGTGCTTGTTTGATCCTGGCTACTCTGCTCCCAATCCAGCTTCTTGCTACTGCTTTCTAGAGGCAGCAGATAATGACTCGCAAGCTTGGACACCGCCAACCATGTAGGAGACCCATGGAGTTCTGGGCTCCCGGCTAGGGCCTGGCCCAGCCCTGGCTATTATGAGCATTTGGGGATGAACCAGCAGATGGAAGATCTCTCTTCCCTGTCTTTCTCTGTGTCTATGTTTGTTTTTATCGTGCTGTGCCTTTGAGTAGATTAAAATAAATAACAGTAACTTAAAATATATAGATAAGACAAATAGAAAAATTGAAACAGTAACAGGAAAAGCTGAGAAAGCATAAACAGATATTTCAGAAGTAAAAAAAAATTAAGTTGACCCATAAAGTAAATGAAAATAAAAATTAGATATGATTCTCCTCTAAAAGTAATGATGATAATGGAGAAAATCATCATCATTGTTAAAATTCCCCACCTTTGCAATCATTTGGAAATTGGGCAGTTTACCGCACTGTTGATGAGAAAGCAAACAGGAATTAAATTCTGCAAATGATTTCCAGTTGCATATCAAAAGTTGAGGAAGCTCACATTCTTCAATTCCACATCTTGAGAAGCCTTCTCTGTATACAACCAAGATTTCGACAGAGATGTAAGCAAACTACCTGGCAATAAACCTATAATAAAATTTTATATATTCAGTGCAAAACCACAAAGCCATTAACCACCCTGTGTTTGCAGAAAATTACCTCCTTGAAAAATGAAGGGAAAATAAAAGCTGGTTACAAGTTATGGATTTAATTTTCACTGGAAAATAAAAATTATTTCCAAAAGAATTAGAGCAGACTGTGGTTGTGGATGGTAAGTTTATGTCTGTTTCAAGTTGCTTATCTCTGTTCCACTCCTCTCCCTTCTCCCTGTCTTCCTTTTCCTTTTCTCTGACATTCAGGTCTCAAACTGCCCCTTCTTTCTCCTCCTCTCCTCTCCCTTTCTTCATCCCTCTTTCACTCTGTGTTTCTTTCCTCATTTATCCTTTATCGTATATGGTACCTTGCATAATTTTTCAATAAATGTAAACTTTTCACCATTGAGGCACAATTTTTTAAAGGTTTTAGTTATTTATTTGAGAGGTAAATTTACAGACAAAGAGGGGGAGAGACAGAGAGAAAGGTCGTCCATCTGCTGATTCACTCCCCAAATGGCCACAATGGCAAGAGCTGAGCCCATCCAAAGCCAGGAGCTTCTTCCAGGTCTCCCAAACGTATGCTGGGGGCCAAACGCCTGGACTGTCTTCTGCAGGTTTCCCAGGCCATAGCAGAGAGCTGGATTCCAAGAGGAGCAGCCTGGACACAAACCAGTGCCCATATTGGATGTCAGCTAGCCTACTGCACCACAGCACCGGCCCCAAAGCACAATTTTTAAATGGAACAATCTTTGCAGTATTATTGAACATCATAGGGAGAATGTAAAAAATATATTTTAAAATAAGCTTCTTCCTGTAACAGCAGTCATGCATTTAAGAACTTTCCAGTCTGAGTTTAAATGACTTAGCAAAACACTGTAGGTATTACATTTCTGTCTTTGAGCCTTTGGGTTTTGTTTATATCTATTCACAGTAGGAAAAAGGTTATTTCCAAACTGAGCCTGCATGTATATGACATACTGTAGTAGGTAAAGGAAGAAGAAATCTTCTCATAGGCTGTGCCATTTAAAGAAGATCATGTTCTTAAGAAAAAAAAATTAAAAATGCCATGACCTTATGCACATATGTACCTGCATAGTAAGAGATGCATATGTGTGTGTGTGTGTGTGTGTAACACACATGCCCTACTGCCCATGGCCACTTTATGTTATTGTCTCAAATAATCACTTAGGATAAAGCATTATGTACACACAGATGAATAGCATTGTGTCTGCGTGAGTCTGATGCAGAAAGTGAATTGCATTCAATGTTTATAGCACAGAAGTCTTAGGTTTCTGACTGCTACATCAATCCCCAGGACTTAACTTGATTAATAAATACATCACTGAAGATGTACAAAAATACACTGTAGAGTTTGGAGATAAGAATATAGTTTATAGGCTTAAATAAAATCAACCTTTTAACACTAAAAATAGATGTGAGAGAACATTCTTCTCAACTTTCACAATTCACCCCTTGTCTGTTTTCATTATTCGTACTTTCCTGCTGTCTTCTCCGATTCTCTTTGTAATCAGCACTGCAGAAGAATCTTCCTGAACCATCCAAATATTTTTTTCAAAATGAAATTCATATTAATTTTTCAGTGGAAATATTTTGAATATGAAATCCAACTGTAAAACAACCATTTCACCTTCATTGTGAACTTCCATAGTTCACTAATAATATTCATTTCATTGTGTAGTTTTTATAGTAAAGAACTTTATTCCATACACAAATGACACTGACACCTCACATGTGGTTTAGCCTCTTGATTCTCATCCTAGATTTAAGCCCTGAAAAATGTGTCACCTGCAATGAGTTCTAGTATGAAAACACCGCTACGCACATACATGCACACACCTGCCCAGCCACCTACTTGCACAGGAGAGCTGACACACTGAACATGCAGGCAACAGCTCAAATCTGTTTTCCTGATTTTAAAATTACCAGGTAAAGCTAGAAACTTGCCATGGGAGTCCAAATCCCATTAAGCTGGGTGCTACCAATGCCACCTCACATGTTAAAGGGATCATATTATGTTTATGACTAATCATAAAGATAGGACTAAGTATCAAAGGGATCACATAAATAAGACCAAGTGTCTGGTAATAACAGTAGATAGAATTAAAAAGGAAAGAATGATCCAACATGGGAAGCAGGCCACATAGCAGACTCACGGAATGACAAACGCCCTAAACAGCACTCTGACCTCAGAATCAGCCCTTAAGGCATTTGGATCTGGTTGAAAAGCCAATGAGATCATTTCAGGCATGGAAAGCCAAGACACTCTGGCAAAAAAATGATCTACATGAAAGATCTCTGTGAGTGAGATCCTGGTGGAAAGAAGGGGCCATCAAAGAAGGATTTACTTTTCTCTGAAGGGAGGAGAGAACTTGTACTTTGATTATGGTCCTATCTAAATACAGAGTCTGTGGACTCAAAAGGCTTCCATAGGCTTGGCAGCTCATGACAAGAGCCTCAGGTGATCACTGACGTCATAAATAAGTGTCAATTGTTAAATCAACTACAGAGTCACTGTGCAATTACATCCTATGTAGGACCTCTGTGCCTAGTGAGTTATACTATGAGAACTAAGAGTAAAACTTGTCTTCAAACAGTACTTTATACTTTGTGTGTCTGTGTGGGTGCAAACTGTTGAAATCTTTACTTAGTACAGAGTTGGTCTTCTGTATATAAAGATAATTAATAATGAAGAATGGGATAGGAGAGGGAGTAGGAGGTGGGACAGAAGTAGGGGTAGGAAGGAACTACTATATTCTTAAAGCTGTACCTATGAAAATTGTATTCATTAAATAAAAGCTTTCTAAAAAAACTGGATCAAAAATATTTGAGGGGGCTGCTACTGTGGTGTGGTGTGGTAGGCTATGCCTCTGCCTGCGGTGCCAGCATCCCACATGGGTGCTGGTTCTAGCCACAGCTGTTCCTCTTCTGATTCAGCTCTCTGCTATGGTCTGGGAGGATGGAGAAGATGGCCCAGTTGCTTGGGCCCCTGCACCCACTGGCTCCTGGCTTCAGGTTGGCTCATCTCCAGTCACTGAGGCTATCTGGGGAATGAGCCAGCAAATAGAAGACCTTTCTTTCTTTCTCTCCTTCTCTCCTTCTCTCTATCTGTAACTCTACCTCTCAAATAAAGAAAAAAAAAATCTTCCCATAGTTGATGCACATGAAGTCCTCAACAAAAATAAGTTGCTGAATCCACATGTTGTTCTTAAAATGTAGGCCAGAAAAGGAATTATTCTGTTGTTATATACAAATTGGAACATTACATAAAATCATGGGAAGATGTCTTCTACCACACCCTGTAGTGTATAAATACAGTAAGAGAGTTTACTCCTCCTTTCTTTCAGTCACCCTGGACACAACATCAATGTGTATTTCAGTTAAAGGGAAGGTACTATTTCATTAAGGAGTGAACTTCTGATAATAAACAAGCACAGATGTCTAAAGAATGAAACTTTAAAATATTTTTAAATAATAATTTGGAATACAGATAAACAGAGACAAAAGAGACAACAGGAATCAGAGACAGAATGAGAAGGAGAAAGAGCATGAGAGAGAGAGAGAGCGATAGAGAGAGAGAGAATCAGAAAGAGAGAGAGAGAGATAGGGGGAGAGAGAGAGCTCTGAGCTCTGAAAACTCTTGAAGTGCTTACAGTGTCCAGAGCTAGGCTGGATAAAAATTCAGGAGAGAGAAACTCCATCCAAGTCTCCCATGTGGGTGGCAAAAATCCAGTCATTTGAGTCATTGCCACTGCTTCCCAGGGTCTGCATCAGTAGGAAGCCTGGATTAGCTGAAGTCTAGAATAAAAATTAGTATCTTAAGTGCTAGATTAACTATTCTTTCCCAAAGAAATATCTTAGCGTGAAAAATGCATGTGCATGATTTTTTTTTTCATTCCACACTATAGTGATAGCATTTGGTTTGGGCAAGCCATAGCCCACACATTTTATCACAGCTTCTGAAGAGACTTTGCAGATATATTTTCTGAGAGATAACCTGACAACCACATGACACACACTACTTCCTTGTCTTACTCTGTGTCAAAACCAAGAACACCTGCATTCACTATTAATTAGGAGAATAAATATTCTGATTTTTTAGATAAGGAATATGAGACAAAACAATTTTTCATTTATAACATGTCTAACAGTTGATGATGTTGGAGAAAACAGACAATCCAAACTTATCTTCTCCAATTCCAGCCAGGTACTCAATTCTCTAGAACACAGACCAAGCAAAATTCCATAGAAGTGGTCTCAGGAAATATGAATGAATGACAGAAGTTGAAATGCAATTTAAAATGCCAATATTGTAGCTATAATTGACAGAAAAGAGGAGAGAGAACAATTCAAGTAGAAGCTAAAAAACATCAGTGCCATTGAATGAAATACTGGAAGTGTTGTCTGATCATTTTTAAATTTTTTTTTTAAAATTTTTGACAGGCAGAGTGAACAGTGAGAGAGAGACAGAGAGAGAAAGGTCTTCCTTTGCCATTGGTTCACCCTCCAATGGCCGCTGCAGCTGGTGCACTGCGCTGATCCGAAGGCAGGAGCCAGGTGCTTCTCCTGGTCTCCCATGGGGTGCAGGGCCCAAGGACTTGGGCAATCCTCCACTGCACTCCCGGGCCACAGCAGAGAGCTGGCCTGGAAGGGGGGCAACCGAGACAGAATCCAGCACCCCAACCGGGACTAGAACCCAGTGTGCTGGCACCGCGGGCGGAGGATTAGCCTATTGAGCCGTGGTGCCGGCCGTCTAATTGATCTTGAGCACAATTTACTCTTCAGTAAAGGGAGACTCAAACTAGAGCTATACTAATTGTTTGCATTTACATATATTCAACACCAAGAGTACACAGTAACATTCTAGGCATTATGTAAATCACAGGTTTCTAAAATGTTAACCCTACTCACAGATATGAGAGGGGGTGTGCATTAACAACATTAATTCATTTATGTATTTATGAGCCCAGATATACTTACCACTTAATATATATGAAGCACAGTGCTTTGTCCTAGAGATACATCAGTGAACAAGAGACAGTCCTTGTCTTTGTTAGGCTTTTGTTGATGTGAGTTTGTGTGTATGTATGTATGTATGTTTATACATGTATGCAAACATGCTCTCTGTCAGTTGGGGATAAGAGGACATGAACAATATGCCACTTATGGTTACAAAGGAAGGGATGAAATATTTTTTAGTCCTCAATTGTTGGCACAAGAAACAATTTTGAGCAAGTATTTGGCATGATTACTGATATAATATAGAAATACAATTCTAAAGACGTATCCTGATGTCATGGTAGAGAATGGCAAACAAAAGTTAGGATAAAGTCAGGATAGTAGATTGTGAATCCTGAGTTTCAAGCAGGGGCAGAGTTGTGTCAAGAGACAGAGAGAGTATTTGATGCTATCTTTCTAGAATCTGGACACCAACAGTAATGCAAGTAAGGAATCAATTCAAGGAGTTTTCTACTAACTACATTATTTTTATCTCCTTCCTAACATGAACTGATGTATTCTGTGTTCTCTGAAAGATTTATACTTGTGGGAACAAAAGTAGAGAAATGATCAGGAAAGAAAGTTAACTACTTGTTATTTTCCAGAAAGACAAAATGAGATAGGCACTAAGTAGAAGTTGCTAGATCTAATCATTCAACTATTATCAGTTGCATCTAAAGAAATTTTAATAGAATCATGGAGTATGTATAAAATAAAACCTATTTCTCCTTCTTTGTGACTATTCCATCAATTCTAACCATTACTAATTTTTTTTTCATAATAGGGATTCAAAAGTAATTTTTCCATGAAAGAAGTAGTAATTCAATAGAATATAACTAAGAATTAGATTGAATACAAAAGGCGGAAAGAATAATGCAACATAAAATTTCTAACACAATACCACAAGTAAAAGTATTATTAAATAAAAAGTATAGGTAGGTCTCTAGCTCCTAGTGGTTATTTGAGGTTGAGAAAAGGTTGCTTAGGAGACTAGACAAACTTGACTATAAACACAGCTAGAGGAGAAAGAACAATGGGGAGTGAACTGAGGAGAGATGGGGTGTGAGAGAAAGGAGGAAAGAATTGAGAGGAGTAGGCACAGGATGAAATGAAGATATCGTAAGTAGAACACAGAAACTTATCTCTTATTTTTATGTCGTGTTATACTGAATATAATAAGTAAGAAACCCCAGCTTTATGAAACTTTAAAAACATTTTAGCATTATTAAGTTTATAGTCAAAGAGCAGATATAGTTTAAAGCTAATCAGGTCAATCACATCTCCCAGCTATGTAGCCAGGGAAATCAGTAAATTTCTCATAAGGGAATTTTCAGTGACAAGAACGATAGCCTCCAGATAGACTCCATTTGTTTCTATTGCTTCTGCACTACTGGAAAAGGTGACTTTGAGATTGCTTACAGTCCTGCGTTTTTATGACTCGGTGACTCATTTAAGCCATCAGCACTTACCATATAATAATAACCCAATGAAATCATAAAAATTTGCTCCCCAGATTATAATCAATTTATGTGAAATGTAGTATTTAAAATAGCTTTTAATGTTGTTATGAGCATACACATTATTAATTAGACATTGCTTATACTTTATTTGAACCCAAATATTACACTGTCAAATTATCATTCAGTAAGATGTATGGTTTCTTATCATTTGCTTGCCTTGTTAGTGCTCTCAAATTATTACACTTCACTTGTGAAGTAATATACCTAGTATATGCTATAAAGTCAGAAATGAATTTATATAATACATTATTTTACTTAGTTATTTCAATTTTATGCACTAGATAACTTCTGTAGCTAGTGCTTATTATTTGCCAGTATTTTCTTTAAATGTGTAGACAATGATAAAAATGTGTTTATGTAGAAGTTGAACTAATTCCTGATTTTTTAGAAAGTAGATATTCATGGATTTATTTTTACCAGTGATTTTGAAGACTGAAATGATAATTACATCTACTGTTGATGGAATGAGCCAATGGTAATGTCAACATCCTCCAATTTCCTTAGATCAATTGATTCGTCTAACTTCACATACATTGTAGTTCATGTCATAACTTATCTTCTAACATGTCAAATGTATAATGACATGGTCATTAATAGTTTTCACTAAATATCACTAAAATATTTATCTCACAAAGCAGCAGTGTTCCACAACTGAGTGGGTGGAAACCATTGAAGGGAGACTCTTCCAAAGTGGCATGGTACACAAGCTTGTGGAAGTCTGAAAGCAAAACAAGAAAATAGAATAACTCTTCTGTGCACTCCAGTCTTTAAGTGCAACCAAAGCTATCTATCGAGGCTCATAGCAAAGGGGGACACAAAGCATACAGATTACCTATTGAATACTGGTCTCTATTAATTACTGGAGGAGGGAAGAGTACTTGGAAGGCAAATTTAGTTTCTATTCTAAAATCTGAAGGCAGGAGAGTGGAAAGAGGATAGGCTGCACACAATGGCAATATCAAAGGCCAGATCAGCCAACTAACAGCCTAAATCTGTGTAATTTTTCCCATACTAACAGTCAGTAACAAGAAAATCATCTCCTTTTTGAGTATAAAATGTATTTATCTTAGGTAGTACTGTTTCTTTACATGCAGTATTTGACAACAAGTAAAACATTTGAGATACAAATTAATAAATAAATAAAACAATAAACATGCATAGGAAAGAAACAAGACAGTAACTAGAACCAAGCCCAGATGTTTTATCCCAAATATTTGAATTGCAGGCAAGGCCATTAGATGAGATATGAAACTATGTTTAAGATTTTATGGAAAAGTAATTAATATGCTTGAATAAATAAGGAATATTAGCAGAGAAATCAATGTACTATATAAAATATTCCAATGGTAATTATAAAAAATGAAAAAAATGATATTAAAGATGAAAAATTGCTCTGATGAGCTTCATAGATTGAAAACACAGAATAATGGCTTTGCTTGACAATAACCCAATAAAATTATTCAAACAGAGCAAAGATTATTTTTCAAGTGAGGATAAAGAGCAAACTGTTTGGGATAAGTTTACAAAGTCAAACTACTTACCATACATGTAATAAAGCCCAGTTAGGAAATAGAAAAATAGGACAATGAAATACTCAAAGTTGAGAAATTGTCAAACTATAAAGCAACATACATATCCAATAAAAAATTCAGATAATATAAAAATGAAAATGTAAAACATATGCATATCATAATCAAACTACTGAAAAGTAACAAGGAGAAAATTTTAAAATTGTACAAAAGAATTAAGCAACAGTAAGAATTACAGATGACTTGTCAGCATAAATAATGGGTACTAGCAGACAATTGGCTAACAATGTTAGTCTATAAAACTGGAATTTTTTTTTTTTTGACAGGCAGAGTGGACAGTAGAGGGAGACAGAGAGAAAGGTCTTCCTTTTTGCCGTTGGTTCACCCTCCAATGGCCACCGCGGTAGGTGCGCTGCGGCCAGCGCACCACGCTGTTCTGATGGCAGGAGCCAGGTGCTTATCCTGGTCTCCCATGGGGTGCATATTAACAAAAATATATTCCAGAAATAAATGTAAAAATAAGACAATTTGAAATGGAAAATATTAAAGGAATCATTTTCCACAAAGAATATATATTTATAATTTAAGACATATATGACCAACTTCACTTTAAAAATATTCTGATGAACTTACTCCAAATAATTTCTCTTTTTTTATTTTTGTTATTTATCTTTTTTTTAAAATTTTTTGACAGGCAGAGTGGATAGTGAGAGAGAGAGAGACAGAGAGAAAGGTGTCCCTTTGCCATTGGTTCACCCTCCAATGGCCGCTGCAGCTGGCGCATCTCGCTGATCTGAAGCCAAGAGCCAGGTGCTTCTCCTGGTCTCCCATGCAGATGCAGGGCCCAAGGACTTGGGCCGTCCTCCACTGCCTTCCCTGGCCATAGCAGAGAGCTGGCCTAGAAGAAGGGCAACTGGGACAGAATCTGGCACCCTGACCTGGACTAGAACCCAGTGTGCCCGCGCCGCAAGGCGGAGGATTAGCCTGTTAAGCCACGGCACCGGCAAACTTACTCCAAATAATTTCTCAATGTTAAAAGAAATAAATACACAATCCATTAACTAAAGAAAGATATTTTAAATAAAAATACTCCCTGCAAATTTAGTATCGCACAGAGAAATTCTACCTATGAATGAGTAAATTGTGACAGCAAAAAGCCATAGGTTTGAAATTTGAGATAAGGGCATCACATTTACTTATTTCCATTTATGTCCACATTTTTTGTAGAACTCCTATGAGGAGATTTCATGATCTGGATGCCACACTGAAATTTCTTTTCTAAAATTTTCTTCTGTGCCTTTTTATCTAAGATCTGTAAAACTTTATTTTTCATTTTTCTAAACACAACTTTATCATCGCATATTTTGTTTTAATTTCACACCCAATTTTCTTTTGTTTTTTTAAAGATTTATTTATTTATTTGAAAGGCAGGGTTACAGAGAGGCAGAGAGAGAGAAAGAGGTCTTCCATCAGCTGGTTCACTTCCAGATGGCTGCCACGGCTGGGGCTGGGCCAATCCACAGCCAGGAGCCAGGAACTTCTTCCAAGTCTCCCTCGCAGGTGCAGGGGCCAAGGGCTTGGGCCACCTTTTACTGCTTTCCCAGGCCTTCGCAGAAAAACTGACTGCAAGTGGAGCAGCCATATGGGATGCTGGCACTGCAGGAGGCAGCTTTACCTGTTATGCCACAGCACAACCCTCCTCTTTTTCTTTTATTTCTATGAATAAAATTCCAAATTCATGATACATTTTGTTATTTCTGCTTGTCTACGTTAAAAGTCATCTGTTTTACTTAACGTACATTGGTAAATTACAGATTTAATACAATTTATATTTCCTTCATGTTAAAGCAGTTTTCCCTGTAATAATATGAGTTACTAATATAGTTTGTTTTCCTATAGTTTCTACTTATAGGAATAGTCTTAATGTTCATTTTTTATACTGAATACCTAACACATTTGGAATTATCAATCTTCAAACAACTTTAATAACATCTAGATTTTCTGTAAGTAACCTATGTGAATTTATGATTTGTTGAAAGTCCATTTCTCCTAAAAATGTAACTTCAATAATTACCAATAGATGAAGTTGAATTTAAGTCTCCAGATGCATATTTAATTGAATAATGTTTTCTAAATTTGTTTACAGTTCAACATATATCTTCTCTTCTTTTTCAATATTTGATTTATTTGCTTAATTTGCTTAAAAGAAGTCGTTGAGACTGATAGAGATTTGTTTATCTGCTGTTTCGTTCCTCAAATGCATGCTATTGCCAGGACTGACCAAAGCAGATACTGGGACATTAATTCAAGGTTGTCATGTGGTTATTCTAGACTCAACTACTTGAGCCATCGCTGCTGTCTCACAGGGTACACATTAGCAGCAGGCTAAAATGGGCAGTGGGGCTGATATTGAAACCCAGGGACTCCAGTATAGGGTGCAGGCATTCTGAACAGTAGCTTAACTGCAGTACCAACCTTCCACTTCTAGGACTTTTAAATAGATTCTATCAGTCCTGGTGACATGTGAAGTAGTGCTTGGCAAATACAAATTATTTTTTCTGGAATAAATCATCCTTTTACACTAGTCACATATTTACCTACTTATTGACTAATAGCATGATAAATTTAAAAAGTTATTCATTTAACAATGACTCATTGATTATATTCTACTTTTACAGCATTGTGGAAGACACTGAATTTGAAAGGTTAATAAAAGTGAATATGTTCACTAAGTGCACTATGATGCTACAACTGTGGTTGGAGACAGGTATAGAAGAAGGACAACAGGTGGTGGCATTATGACATGGTGGGTTACAGCACCACATGAGAATCCCATACGGGTGCTGGTTCAAGTCTTGCTGCTCCACATCTGATCCAGCTCCTTGCTAATGCACCTGAGACAGCAGCAGAACCATCGTTCAAGTGCTTGGGACCCTGGGGAGACCCAGAGAAAGCTCCTGGCTCCTGGCTTTAGTCTGGCTGGGCCCTGACTACTGCAGTCATTTGGAGAGTGAATGAGTACCACATGGGAGACCTGGATGAGGGCCCTGACACTTGGCTACAGCCTGGCCCAGCCCTGGCCATTGCCGCCAATTTTAAGTGAACCAGTGGATGGAAAATTCTCTCTCTCTCTCTCTCTCTCTCTCTCTCTCTCTCTCTCTCTCCTTACTCTATAGCACTACATTTCAAATAAATAAATAAATACTTTTTAAAAAGAGGACACAAATAAAACATAAATAATTTGTAAAAGAATCATGAAAATGAAATAGACGAAATTAACACAAAACTTTTTCTCTTATCTTACACACAATGTAGCACATTATTTTTCCTTAATGCAGTAAACATTTGAAACAAATTTGGACATTTTCACTGGTTCAGAATTTAGGAGAATTTATTATGAGACTTTTTGTTTAAATACTGATAACATATATGGGTGTTTCAAAATATTAGGAAAGATTTGACTTTTTAAGGATTAAATGTGATTTATCTATGAAAAAGTACATTAATTGAATTAAAGTTTTATCCAATAAAAAGTGAACTATAATAATTTCTATTAGACTTACCTTTAAATTCAAAGACATAGAAAGATTAAAATAAAGAAATGAGGAAAGTTATAACTATGCCTAAAAAGACAGCTATGACATAACTGAATGGTCTTATTAATGTCAGGAAACTAGACTTCAGAAATAAAAAGGAGAATTATAGGAATAAAGGAAACATTTCATACTATTGCAGGGGATAATCAGCCAAAAACCTAAAACATCCAGATGTTTACGAAATCTCTAACAAAACATCAAAATATACGTAGCAAATCCTGACGGAATTAAAGAAGTAACAGACAGCTTGAGTTGGATATGTCAATCTGTCTGAGTAATTGCTAGGATAGAAAAATCAGTGAGAATATACAAACCATTGACATTCTTATCATTGCTTTATGAAAATGATGCATGTTTAATACAGAAAGCATGTATATAGAAATAATGAAATATGTGGAGAGAAACAAATACTAAATACTAGAGTAAAAATTCAATAAAATTGAAATTGGGCAACAATAGAGAAAATCAATGACACCAAATATTGCTTTTAAGATCAATATAATTGATCTAAAAATAACTATAAATGTATACCAAGGTTTATCTAGATGTATGTTCATTCTAGCACTTTTTAAATAATGAAAATTTTGCAGTACTGGAAAACTGTTCAAATGAGATATAATAAAGTTGCAGGCGTCTGATGCTGTGGTTAGGACATTCCTTGGGATGCTCACATCCAATACTGGAGGGCCTGGGTTTGAGTCCCAGCTATACTTCTGATTCCAGCTTTTTGCAACCACATACATTGGGAGGCATCAGGTGACAAGTTCAAGTACTTGGTTCCCTGCCACCCACACAGGGGACCTGGATTGAGTTCCAGGCTCCTGGGCCAGACCCAGTTGTGGTGGCATTTAGGGAGTGAATCAACAGATGGAAGATCTCTATCTATCAGTGTCTCTTTGCTTTTTAAATAGATTTGAAAATATATATAGTAAAAATAACATTATCTATCATTTATTAGACACTAATTATATGCCAAGCACTGGGCTAAGTGATTTATATTTTTAATAAAGTTTGCCAATTGGTTTTATTTATTTTTCTTTATTTGAAAGGCAGAGAGAGAAGAGAGAGGAGAGAGAGAGAAAGAAAGACATATTCCATCCACCACTGGTTCACTTCTCAAATACCTACAACATTCAGGGCTGGGCCAGGTGAAGCTAGGGTCCCAGAACTCCAATATGGAATGTGGGTATACCAAGTGGCATCTTAATCATTGTACCAAATGCCTGCCCTTCTTTTTATAGATTATTTTACTTCTTAACAATTGTGTAAAGTAGGTATTTTTGTTCCATTTTACAGATGAAAAACAAATTGAGGGATAGAGTGGCTGAGTGACTTCAGGGCCACAAAAGCTGGGGAGGGCAAGATATCATATCTGAACACATGCTTGCACAGACAGCCTCTATTCTTAGCCAACAGCATGAAGATGTTACTGCTATCAGTTAACAATATATTATCAGAAAAAAAAAAAACCCAACCACATGACAAAAAGTATGAGTGGTGCATCCCATTTGTGTAAAATGGACAACTGAAAAATATATTTCTATTTCTAAGGGAGAAAAAGGCTAGAAATGCACCAGAATTTTAACAGTGGTTATCAAGGGTTGTGGGGTTATGTGTCTGAGTGTGCTTTGTGTGTTTTGTGTGCTTTCACGTAATTTCTAAATTTTCTACACAAATATGTATTATTTCATAATCAGATAAAATTAATGTCATTAAAATGAAAAACATTTAATAGAAAGATATACGAAGTCTGTATTTCAAATAAAAATAAATTCCCTTTCTATTTAAAAAAAAGATCAATATAATTGAGTAGTTCTCTGGATAGACTAGTCATGTTAAAAAAAACTTGCCACATTAAGAATTAAACGAGGGTCATCAACAATGATACTATAGACAATGTGACAAAACTTAGATGAAGTGGACATTTACAAGTATTGATGTATTTGAAAGACAGTACAGATACAGGCAGCCATTCCATTCATTGGTTCACTCCCCAAGTTCACTCCTCAAGTTCACTTCCCTGCATCAGCCAGGAAACTCATGAGCCAGGGTTCTGGTCTCCCACATGGGTGGCAGAGACCCCACGTACTTTAACTATCACCCTCTGCCTTTCAGAGCTTGCGTTACTAGGTAGCTGGGGTTGGGAACAGAGCTGTGTCTCAGCCTCAGGTGCTCTGATACTGGAGTGGGCACTCTAAGCTGTGTCCTTAGCTGCCACATCAAATGCCTGACCCTGGACAAATTCTTTGAAAACTGCTATGATGGGCAGAATGCTACACCAGTTATATCCATGCTCTAATCCTGAGAATCTGTGAATATGTATCACTGTGAAACTAAAAGGACTTTGCAGGTGTAATTAACAATAAGAACCATAAGATCGGGGAGGTTTTGTTGATCCAGTTCCAATCAAATCAAAGCTTACAAGCAGATCGTATTCTCAGGCTAGGGTTAGACAGAGAAGGCAGAAGACAAATTTTGAGAGAGTTGAGGCATGAGAAGGACTTGTCCCTCCATTGCTGGAGTGGAGTCACCTGCAAGCAGGAGAAGGGAAGTGAGTATCCTCTAGGAGCAAGGATCAGGCTCCAGTTGACTGGGAGCAAGGAAACATGGAACTGAGCTCCACAATGACATAGACTGAATTTGGACAACAATTTGAATGATCCGGTAAGTAGGTCCATCCTCAGGCCATCTGACAGGTACCTTAACTTTGTCTTTATAATATTAAGCATATGGCCCAAGTGAACCACGTTGAACCTGAACTTATAACCTGCTGAAGTGCAAGAGTGAAGATTATTGCTTGATGTCACCAAATTTATGGTACTTTGGTAAGACAGCAGTAGGAAATTTATGACGCCACAAATACCAAAGCTTATTCGAGAATAAGTAGATAGTGTGAGTAGACCTAAGTCAGCAAAATACATACAGTTCATGGGAGAAAGTCTTTCCACAAGGAATATCCAAGTTCAAATGTATACTAATAGCTGTTAAACTTTACAAGGAAAAATTAGCACCAATGCTATGTAGGTTTTCCAGAAAATAAGAGGGATGCTATAATCATTTATTTATGAGTCTAGTGTTTCCTTGATACTAAAATCAGAATGAAATTGTTTATTCTGTTGAAATCCATTGCCTGATGTCCTATATGATCTTTGATAGAAACATCCTTAGCAATGTGTTGGCATATCAAGTCCAATGATACGTAAAAGTGTAATGGACCATGACTAAATGTTTTTCCTCAGGAAATACAAGATACACATTTGCAATTAAATTAAATCAATGCATTTACCATATTAAAAGGATAAGGGATGCCCGCGCCACAGCTCACTAGTCTAATGCTCTGCTTGCGGCGCTGGCACCATGGGTTCTAGTCCTGGTTGGGTCACTGGATTCTGTCCCAGTTGCTCCTCTTCCAGTCCAGCTCTCTGCTGTGGCCTGGGAAGGCAGTGGAGGATGGATCAAGTCTTTGGGCCCTGCACCCATGTGGGAGACCAGGAAGAAGCACCTGGCTCCTGGCTTCAAATTGGCACAGCACGCCAGCCTTAGCGGCCATTTGGGGGATGAACCGACGGAAGGAAGACCTTTCTCTCTGTCTCTCTCTCTCACTGTCTAACTCTGCCTGTCACGCACACACACACAAAAATGATAAGGGAGACAGCCTTAATTACCATAGACACTAAAACATTTGACAAAATTGAACATCTATTCGTAATTCTTAATATCAGTATCATAGGAAGAGGAAGGAATTGCTATACCTTGATGTAAGCCATGCACCAAACATCTGCAGCTAATTGTATATCTATGGTCAGAAACAGGGCAATGGTGTTCACTCTCAATATTTCCATCCAACATTGTGTCAGAGATTTTAATTAGTGCAGTAAGGTAAGACATCAACTACAAGAATTAAGAAGAAAGAAGCAACACTTCACTTTGGAATCATTGTGACTGTAGGGTTAGAAGTTTTGATGGATCTACAAAAAAAAACTATGATAATTAATATATCAATTTAGTGATGTTGCAAGACAATAACAATATACTAATATTAATTGTATTTCATTATATTAGCAACTATCAGTTGGAAAGTTAAAGAAACATACCTCTTAAAACAGCATAAATACTTAGGATTAAATAGTTAGGGATAAACATCATGAATAATCTAGAAGTGCTTGAAATTGTGAAGAAAAAAATGATACCTCAGTAACTTAGAGATACATGGTGTTCTTGGACTATAGAACTCAATAAGGAAGACATATGTGTGATCAATAAAGACATAAAAGTATGAATGAACATCAATGGGTCGCCAGGGAAATGCAAATCCAGGAAAGACAAAGCCCCATCAGCCCCTTTGTCTTATATCAGGAAGAAAGTTACCAGAGTTCTGACTTACAGAATTGTGTGAGATAATAAATTTGTATCATTTTAAGTGTGTCAGTAATAGGTTACAGCTTCACTTCCAGTCTGATGTAAGTGCTCTCTCCCCAGAATGGTCACATATGAAGAAAACAACCGGATAAAAAGGAAAACCTTTGTTTTTTTCATTTTTTTCAGATTCATCTATGCATTCAATGAAATTTCAGATAAAATCTCAACAAAGGTTTTCTTAAAGGAAATTGACAACCCTATTTTCAAATTTCTATGGAAATGCAAAAGATCTATAAAAACACAAACCAATCATTTTTGTTTATACCACCAAATTATTAACTGTAAAAGAAAAAAATTAGATTTGCTTTGAAGTTACTAGAATTATTAACCTCTACTCTTTGATGGTCTCTACTAAGAAAACCAAACAGAAACCTGCAGACCCAAAAAATATACTATATAGATCAGATGAAAGATTTGTGTGTAAACTATACAAAGAACTCTTCCAACTCAACATGAGAAGACAGACCACATAATGGTAAATGGGAAAATCATTTGTACAGATACTTCAATAAAGAAGATATATGTGTGATCAATAAAGACATAAAAGTGTGAATGAACATCAATGGGTCGCCAGGGAAATGCAAATCCAGGAAAGACAAAGCCCCACCAGCCCCTTTGTCTTATATTAGGAAGAAAGTTACCAGAGTTCTGACTTACAGAATTGTGTGAGATAATAAATTTGTATCATTTTAAGTGTGTCAGTAATAGGTTACAGCTTCACTTCCAGTCTGATATAAATGCTCTCTCCCCAGAATGGTGATATATGAAGAAAACAACTGGATAATACTGTGACGAACAGATACAGCAACTAGAATGCTCACAATTTCTAAAATTTTATTCAAAATGTGACATTTTATATGGTTGTGCTTAAGTTTACTGGTTAAACAAACTACACCATGTTAGATATTTAAGACGTGTTTTCAAATACATGATTCTTAAAATTTATAGAAGGCATTGGACCTTCCGGTAAATGTTTTATTAAGTTCTTATCTAAGGGTTGAAACAGTTTGCTAAGTATTCATGTAATATTGCTATTGTCAGCAAGTGATCTAGGACTTGCTCCCTCATTTCTCTATTCTAAGCCCAACTTGTTCTTTCACTTCTCTATTCTCTTCAAGGTAGGGAATTAATTCTATTATGAAGGAATCTGTAGGATGCACAATTTAATCTTTAGACCTTATAAGAGATGGCTAACATTTTTCTGTAATAGCATAGCCAAAATAAGAACTTAACTAATAATCTCATAGCTAGATTCACATCGCCATCAGCGAAGTATACAGTAAGTAGAAAAAAAAAAACCTCCCTTTCAGACCAAAGGGAAAGAAAGTTTTTTTTTTTAAACTTTTATTTAATGAATATAAATTTCCAGTGTACAGCTTATGGATTACAGTGGCTTCCCCCTCCCATAACTTCCCTCCCACCCGCAACCCTCCCCTCTCCCGCTCCCTCTCCCCTTCCATTTGCATCAAGATTCATTTTCAATTCTCTTTATATACAGAAGATCAATTTAGTATAAAGGTTTCAACAGTTTGCACTCACATAGACACACAAAGTGAAACATACTGTTTGAATACTAGTTATAGCATCAAATCACAATGTACAGCACATTAAGGACAGAGATCCCACATGAGGAGCAAGTGCACAGTGGCTCCTGTTGTTGACCCAACAAATTGACACTCTAGTTTATGGCGCCAGTAACCACCCTAGGCTGTCGTCATGAGTTCCCAAGGCTATGGAAGCCTTCCAAGTTTGCCCACGCTTACCACATTGAAAACCTCCCTTTCAGACCAAAGGGAAAGAAAGTTTTAAAGTGAGAATATAATTTTCCTCATGGGCATTGTCTACCTTAGAAAAACTACTACAGAACATGCCTGTGACTATAGACTTGTAGTTCAGGCCACCAAAGATTAGAGATGGGACACGGGCACTCCCTTGACTTGCATCGTCTGGTCTGCTTTAACACAAACCAGGAGGAAAAGAAAGCTCGGCATCAGAAGCAATGGGTGGCAGGCCTATTAATGGCTGATCTGTACAGTGATCTGCCCTCAAGGAGAACCAACAGGCCAGTCCACTGCAGTGGCCTTCAATGTGGTAAGCCTGGGCTTCAGCAGAAGTCAGCTTGTGAAGAGCCCTGGCAGCTCTGCCAAGAGTTGGATCACTGGAAATGGACCTGCCCTGGAATCGAAGGATGCCCAGGTCAGAGCCACAGATCTTATTGGCTCCAAGCTGAAAAGCCCTTCACTCAGCCCAACTTCCAAAGTGACCACTGCAGTTGAGGGGACAGCCAAGTACGGTCAGCAACATTGCAGGCAGAACTGTACATTTCTTGTTAGAGATGCCCCCTGCCTTTACCTGGCCAGCTCTCCTCCCAGCCCAGCCAAGTCATGAAAGTCAACAGAGTGCCTTCCCCTAGGAGGTTCACACCTCCCTTAGGATATACCCCATGTGAAGAGATAGATAGGTCTGGGCCTCTTAACTTACAAGGCCTAAAGCCCACCAGATTATTATCAAGCCCCTTCTATCAGGTTCTATTTGCCTCTCAATCAGAAAAATTACTTGTAGCTTAGACAGCACCTTTCTTAGCTCCTCTAATAATGACTCTGTCCTTTGTTCTAGACCCTGTCTAGTGCACTTGGGCCTCATTCCTTTGTAATCATAACCTCTACTCTACCACCAATGGCTCTACTCCCAACCTGTGTGTACTGATGGTCCTCTTCCCCACTTAATGCTGTATAATTGTTCAGACCTCGTTAAGGCCACTCTTAGGATCATTGGTTACTATCCTCAACCTGTCTTTTATGACCTTGTCTAAATATGATCAGAGTCGGGGAACTTGGAAGGCTTCCATAGCCTTGGCAACTCATGACGACAGCCTAGGGTGGTTACTGGCGCCATAAACTAGAGTGTCAATTTGTTGGGTCAACAACAGGAGCCACTGTGCGCTTGCTCCTGATGTGGGATCTCTGTCCTTAATGTGCTGTACATTGTGATTTAATGCTATAACTAGTACTCAAACAGTATGTTTCACTTTGTGTTTCTATGTGGGTGCAAACTGTTGAAGTATTTATACTAAATTGATCTTCTGTATATAAATAGAATTGAAAATGAATCTTGATGTGAGTGAAAAGGGAGAGGGAGCGGGAGAGGGGAGGGTTGCGGGTGGGAGGGAAATTATGGGAAGGGGAAGCCATTGTAATCCATAAGCTGTATACTGGAAATTTATATTCATTAAATAAAAGTTAAAAAAAAATGTGACATAATTAGGGATTGTGTGGGAAGGAATGATAGAACCATTTTCTGTCCTTGGGGCAGGAGTTGCAGGAGATGTGAGATAATGCATTAAGCTGCCAATTGGGATATTCACATCTCATACTGGAGTGCCTGATTTGAGTTCTGGCTGCTCTGCATCCAACTCAGCTCCCTCCTAATCCACCTAGGAGAAAGCAGATTATGGCTTGGATTCCTGCCACTTACATGGGAGACCCAGATAGAGTTTCTATTTCTGGGCTTTGGCCTAGCCTTAGTTGTTGTGGGCATTTGGAGAATATAGATAATTTCTCTCTGTCTCTCTGTCACTCTGCATTTCAAGTAAATAAATAATTCTTTTAGAAATATTCTCTGATTTTACTCAGATGCACAGTTGTATATATGAAACTATACTCTTAAAATGTAGAAACTGCATTGGATGAATATTATTTCTCCAAGAAGTTCTTTTCAAAAAAGAAATCACTTCTAGTATTGCTCATTTATGTATGTTACTAAATCTGACTGTAGAGCATTAAAAAAAACCCTATCTTTAATAACATTAAGCATATAATTACTAATCATTTGGAATAATTTAACCTTACACCTTAAACATTTCTAAAGAATTAAGCAATATTACATTAAATGAATTGCTTGATTCTCTCCAAACTTTTATCCTAAAAAGTAAACCAAAAGTAGTAAAAGAGTCCTGTGAACTCATTCAAGGTGCTTTAGTAATAATATAGTTGCAAATTTTTTTCATTTTTCTTACAGATAATTTATATGATAACACCCAAGTTTTTACTGGGTATTCTAATTTTTATGAAAAATTACAAAACTTTCACTGAGTTTTTCTTCATCCCTTCTGAAACAAAGTATAATGACATCAGAAGCTAAAGAATGCTCAATGCCCCGTTCACTGGAAAAACAAACAAACAAACAAAAAACCAAAAAAACTTCTTCTTTTCTGATCATGGCCTCAAGTTCTTGTTGCTTTTCCTACTGTTTTGTTTTGAGAATACTTTTTCCTTAACAACATTTTTTGAGGAATGTTGACACATCTCATGGGAATAAAATTATTAATAAATAGTACACAGGATCACTTCCACCAAAGGGCCTGCTTCCTCATCTCTAACCATATTTTCACTGCATTGGTTACATTTTGCCATTCACACAGGACTCTTGAGATTCTTCCAATATCAGTATCAGTATCTCCCTATTAAATTGCTGTGAATTCTACATTGGCTCTTTGCCACTGTCAATTGTGCTTTCTAAGCTCACAGCTCTGGCAGGCTTTTGGATTAGGGCCGAAGAGGTCTTCATTTCATATCACTGTGTGCCTGTGTTTGAGTCCTGGCTCTACTCCTGATTTCAGGTTCCTGTTAATATAGACACCAGGAGGCAGCAGTGATGGTCCAAGTAGGTGGTTTGCTGCCCACTCACATGGATTATTCCCAGCTCTCTGGGCATCTAGAAAGTTAGCTGGTACGTAGGATCTCTCTCTCTCTCTCTCTTTCTGTTTCTATTTCTCTCTCTCTCTCTCTCTCTCTCTCTCTCTCTCTCTACCAATAAGTAAATAAACAAATAGCTCCAAGCTCTGCTGTGGGCTTCTGCTTGGTTTGCCCTGCTCATGAAATAGGTCTCAGAGACTCTTGTCAACCTTGTCATGGTGCTTTCAAGCCTTCAGAGAACCAGGAAACATTACAAATATATGTAGAGCAGGTTTCTTTCCCTAGAGTCCAAAATTTCATTCTTTATCTACATCAGAGTGTAATCACACAGAGGTGTGAGTGTGTATTTGTGTGTGTGTGCCAGACTGTGCTAAAGAGTTGTAGGAGCATAACAATGATTAATATGAAGATGATAAGTAAAAACTATGCACTAAAGTACTTTATTCTTAAATTTTGAAAAAAGTATATAAAATGCAATAAACTTAACCATAAACACAGCTTTTAAAACATGCTCTCTACTCTATTCTTACCTTCAGTTATAGATCTCTGTTTACCTGTTGGAAAGCTCCAACTACACGCTAAGGCATTGATCTTTCCCCAGCATCTCATCCCTCAAGCAATGTACTTACCTACATCTGAACTACTTAGAGAAATATCATAATATCTCACGTCTCCAGAATGTATAAACATTAAGTTGCTGAAGTAAAGAATGTTATGCTGGATCTTAGTGGAAAATATAAAATATATTACATATATACTGTAATACCCTGGTAATACCTGAAATACGAAGTTCAGAACCAAAAGTAAAGAACTCAGTCTTGGTCGCCACGTGGGTGGCATGGACCAACCACTGACACATCACCTCAGGATCTGCATTTGTGGGAAATTGGAGTTAGGGAGCAGAGCCAGAGCCGGAGCTGGGATTTCAACCCAGGCACTCTGATGTGGATCAGAGACATCTTAATCAATGTCTAAACCGCTACGCCTGACACTCATCCTTTATGCTTTTTCGAAGAAAGGTAGTAAATCATACCACAATGCTAATAGGAATAATCCTGAAGATTTGGAGGTAATATAGGGAGAGAGGATTAACAAGAACTTTGACAGTGGGAGAAGGAAACTTGAGGGAAGTAGAAGTACTCTTGAAAGAAAAAAAAAAAAAGAAGAAGCTTTTATCAGTGTTAGAGTAGGTAAGAGGGAGAAAATGGAGTTCGCACATGGATAGGTGTATAAACCCAGTTGCATTACTGCTGCCTCAGAACATTCACCAGTCTTTTGTGTGAGACATGGATAATGTCATCACGCTATGGTTGGTGTAACTCTGAGATTACATATCATCAAGAAGTTCTTTCTTTTGCCTCAAAGATCGTATCAGTGCTCTTCTGCAAAAGTTAAAAATTTGAACACTGAACATGTATGTTAAAATGTCTATTCATTAAGCTGCTGTGTGTTGTATACTTCACTCTAGAGTACAAGTCATCTGACTAGAGATAGGTAATATATTCCAGGTTTCAATCACTTGTGTTTTTCTTAAAATGTCTTCATTTTTTAAAATTATAAATTGAATATTTCCTTTGTGGACTTTTTTTCCAATGAGGAGACAGGACACGGGAGCATACATTCTAAGAGAGAGCTGCCAGATAGCTCTGCACTCCCACTTTTATTTAGAGGATACCAACAATTCTATGAGCCAACAGGCAGGTAGGCAAGGTTATACATCAACTTAAGGATTTGGGAAAGGAATTCGGTCTGGTGATCTAAGATAGGGATTAGAGCTGTGTTGTAAATCTTCAGAGACAGGCCCATTTAGATGTTCCTGCAAATTTACAAATTCCAGAAAACACCCCAGATACCAATTCATGTCCTTTAGCCCCCTGCCGCTCCTGCTGCCATATTCCTTTGGGGGTGGGTGTGCCCCCTGAGAGGCACTTAGGCAGCATCTCTATATCCAACGTAAGAGCACCTCACTTTGTATAATTGAGACATAAAATGTGCTTTTTCTAATATTAAATATTTTTGAATGACTAATAATGGAAAAATTTAACCAATGAAGTCAGTTTTGTTATTAAGAAGTCTATGTATCCAATGAAAGGTAGATATCGTAAAAACACTAGAATCTGGATTACTCTGAAAATAACTATTATTTTATAATGAATTTTAAAGGAATATACCTTTCATAATTTCAAAGATTCTTAAAGAGAAACAAATACTTTTTACCACTGTTAAATTCCAACTGTTTAATTCCTCCTTGATATTTATTACTAACATATCTACAGGCCATATAAAGTAAATACAAATGAGTTATAACCAGTTTAATAACATTTTACCCCATTTTCCACATGACATAACAAATAATTTAAAATATAGAATTTTTACTGCATTTCATTAATTTGTGTATTACTTTCTGAATCGGAGAGACATGGGATTTTTCAGGGTTGGATACATACTGTTAATTCCATTTTTTACTCTCCTTTGAAGGTATCACATGGGCTGCCACTACCACATACTGTTTAAACAATGATAAATTGTTACAGAATTTCAATATTGTATAGAAAAAACTGTTTAGGGAATGTGGTATGCATATTTAGTCATCTCATTTCTTACATATGATTCATGAAGCCAGGAGTCACCCAAATTGCACTGGATGAAAGTGTCATATTTAATCATACTAAAAAATGCATATTCTCAATCTTCACCTTGTTTAGAATACATTTGAAATTCCAAAGAGCTTACTAAGTGAACAAATTAAAATCACTCAGCCTTGGCATATTTAAGATATGATATATAACATAGTTTACCTCTCAAGTATTCAGTATATATATCCTCATGAATCTGAAATAGCTTAAGAAAGCACATTATTTAAATATTTAGCATAGGTTGGGCTCAAACATTAGACTTTAAATGGTGCAGAAGAGAACATGGCATTAATTCATGTTTGCCAAGTTCATCTTAAATAACTGTTTCTAATAAGGAAATTGATCTTGAATATTGTGGGGGAAGTTGTTCTTGCATCAAACACAAGTATCTTCATTTCTGAAAGTTTGCTGTTATACAAGTCATTGTATTAGAAGAAACAAGAGTCAGGCCGGCGCTGTGGCTCAACAGGCTAATCCTCCACCTTGTGGCGCCAGCACACCGGGTTCTAGTCCCGGTTGGGGCGCTGGATTCTATCCCGGTTGCCCCTCTTCCAGGCCAGCTCTCTGCTGTGGCCAGGGAGTGCAGTGGAGGATGGCCCAAGTCCTTGGGCCCTGCACCCCATGGGAGACCAGGAGAAGCACCTGGCTCCTGCCTTCGGATCAGCATGGTGCGCTGGCCGCAGCGGCCATTGGAGGGTGAACCAACGGCAAAAAAGGAAGACCTTTCTCTCTGTCTCTCTCTCTCACTATCCACTCTGCCTGTCAAAAACAAACAAACAAAAAACTATTAAAAAAAAAAGAAACAAGAGTCATTGGAATGTATAGCTTCTTGAATGTGCAGAAAGAAATTATTGTTTCTAAGTCGAGCTTACATGGAGAACACTGGATAACATGGATGTGCATGAAGTTTATAAGGCACATGCTTTGAATAATTTGCTGCAGCCAACTCATGATAGAGGGTGGTAGTGTTTCAGTAAAAATTAATGGCAATTCATACAAATTTGCAAAGCTTGCCTTTTTTTCTTTAAATGTTGTTGATACATAGCATGCTAGTGGCAATAAATTAAATGAAAATCATATAGATATCTTAAATATTAATTTCTCTATGCATTTCCCATTCAGAAATTTATTTCTTATCCCATATAGTAGCTGACCTCTAAGCCAGAAGTGATTCATCTTTTGTCACTAACTCTTTAAACTTTATTCCAGCTTTCTCCCAAAAGTTAAAGCACACATTTATGAACCACAAGGTTTTGCATAAAAAGTCATTGCAACATGACCTGCCTGAAGCTCACCTTCAGATTAAGGAAATTGGCTATGAGGAGCACTAATAGATTTTTTCCCCCTTCTTCTCAACACATACTTGTGAATGTAACTCCTGAGGAAAAATGACTCCCTGTAGAGGGGAAAAAAGACTAAATAAAGGTCTCAAACAAACCATTTTAGTAGTATCAGCATTCTGTTCATGGGTCTTACTTCTCAGGTCAGAAAACACTCTGTTTCCTCTTTTGGGGGTACAGAGATGTGTCTTCTTGGGGACAAGATCTCTATAAACCATATGGAAATTGACAAGGGCCCAGCTAAATTGTGACTTGCTGCTGCAGCTTGCATCTCCTTGCTGCAACTCACCTGTAAAGAAATTTAGGTAAGGATTGGGGTTGGTCCCCTAATCAAACAGTATGTATTTGCTGAGCTTACCCATTATCGGGTTCCTGGCAGAGATACTGGAAGCCACTTGAGGCAGAAATGATGACCCGATTGTCTTTTTCTTTTTCTTTTTTTTTTTTGTGGAAATAAAACTGTTCTATGATTTTATTTATTCACTTAATTTAGATAAATATGTTTATTTTTTTATTATTAAACTTTTATTTAATGAACATAAATTTCCAAAGTACAGCTTATGGATTACAATGGCTTCCCCCCTCCCATAACTTCCTGCCCACCCGCAACCCTCCCCTCTCCCGCTCCCTCTCCCCTTCCATTCACAGTAAGATTCATTTTCAATTCTCTTTATATACAGAAGATCAGTTTAGTATATATTAAGTAAATATTTCAACAGTTTGCCCCCATATAGCACCACAAAGTGAAAAAAAAATACTGTTGGAGTACTAGTTATAGCATTAAATAACAGTGTACATCACATTAAAGACAGAGATCCTACATGATATTTTTTAAAAATTAATTAATTTTCTATGCAATTTCCAATTTAACACCAGGTTTTTTTTTTTTCATTTCCAATTATCTTTATATACAGAAGATAGATTCTGTATATAATTAGTAAAGATTTCATCAGTTTGCACCTGATGAAATCTTTTTTTTTTAATTTTTTATTTCAAAAATGTGAATTTACAAAGTGCAACTTTTGTATTGTTGTGGCTTCACCCCCAACCTCCCTCCCTCCCGTGGCCCTCCCCTCTCCCTCTCCCGTCCTGCCCTTTATCGAGTTTCATTTTCAATTACCTTCATATACTGAAGATCAACTTAGTATATACTAAGCAAGGATTTCAACAGGCTGCATTCACACAACTGCACAAGGTATAGGGTATTGTTCGACTAGTAGTGTTTTTAAGTTTCATAGTAAAACACATTAAGGAGAGAGATCCTACATGGGGAACATGTACCCAGTGACTCCCGTTGTTGATTTAACAATTGGCACTCTTATTTATGGTGTCAGCAATCACCAGAGACTCTTGCCATGAGCTGTCTAGGCTATGGAAGTCTCTTGAGTTCATCGACTCTGAACTTGTTTAGTCAAGGCCGTGTCACAGTGGAGGTTCCTTCCTCCCTTCAGAGAAAGGCGCCTCTCTCCTTGATGGCCTGTTCCTTCTGTCGGGGTCTTGTTCACCAGGGTCTTTCATTTAGATTGTTTTTTTGCCACCGTGTCATGGCTTTCCATGCTTGTGAGACACTCATGGACCTTTTAGCCAGATCTGAATGTCCCAAGGGTTGATTCCGAGGCAGGGGTGCTGTTTTGGGCATTTGCCATTCTGAGTCTGCTCTGTGTCCTGCTTCCTCCTCAGGATCATTCTCTCCCTTTTAATTCTATCCTTCATTATTTGCTTACACTGGTCTTACTTGTGAAATCTCTTCGACACATACCCTATCTTTTTGATCGGTTGTGTATTTATACTTATCACTTTACCAAGTGCGCTGGCATTGGTACCTGCCTCCTTGGTAAGATTGATTTGAAATCCCATGGCACATTTCTAGTTCCACCATTGGAGGTAAGTCTGAGTGAGCATGTGCCAACCTATATATCTCCTCCCTCTCTTATTCCCACTCCCATGTTCAACATAGATCACTTTTCTGTTAATTTTAAACGCCTAAGAATGATTGTGCATTGATTACAGAGTTCAACCAGTGGTCTTATGTAGAACAAACAGAGCAACAACAACAACAACCACCACAACAAAAATACTAAAAGGAATAAAATAGTAAGTTGTTCCTCAACAGTCTAGACAAGGGCTGGTCCTGTCAGTGTCTCTCATAGTGTCCATTTCACTTAGCAACAACAACAACAAAAATACTAAAAGGAATAAAATAGTAAGTTGTTCCTCAACAGTCAAGACAAGGGCTGATCATGTCATTGTCTCTCATAGTGTCCATTTCACTTCAATGGGTATCATTTTAGATGCTCTTTTAATCATGACTTGTTGCTGTTGATTTCTCAACAATGTTGCAGTGGATTCATTTCTGAGAGGAGCAGCGTGGTGGGGGCAAGAGGCGCAGAGTCAACACACAGACCCCGAGAGTCGGGTGAAAGCGGGCTTGAGGCGAGCAGCCTGCAGACTCATTTATTACAGTTGGTACAACAGCTTATATGGCCAAGACCAGCCAATCTTGTTGCACTGGTCCTAACGGGGCGAGGGGTACACAATTCTTGCAAGAGTGCACTAGGTGTTTGCATTGGCTCATTGTTAGCTCTGGGAAAAGCAATTTTATGTTGCTTGCTGACATATGAAATTTTTGGTGTAAAATACAGGCTTGTTCTAAGTGTCCAATGGAAGCCGTGTTGCAGGAGATAAGATGATCAACCTTTCTATTGCCTTGGAAAATAAAGCCAGGTAACCCAGTATGTGATCTTACATGTGAGATATACCATGGGTATTTTCTGTTCTCAGCTCTTTAAGTTATGTGAACATCTGGTCAATTGGCTTATTGGTCGGGTTAAAGGCTGCAAAAGGGATCGTCTTTGTTACCTGTACTGAGTATTTGCTGTCCGAAAATATATTTACCGGTCCATCTTGGCTAAGGAGTAGAACCTTGACTATTGCTTTTATTTCTCCCAACTGTACTGATCCCCCATGGGGTTCTACATGAATCTTATCTTTTTCTGTTAAAGATTTGATCACTCTTCCAAAGAGTGACTTGTTGGCATCCATAAATGCACGTGGTAACATGGGTATAGGTTGATTAGCAGGGAAAGCATGTTTTGGATAGTCTATTTCTAAGGTTTGTAGTGTCTGGGGTAGCTTGTCTGCTGGCAGGTGATTGTCAATCTGTCCTAGAAAATTTATCATTAAAGTTTGAAAGAACGTGCTATTCTGCATCAATGTTGACAGTTCTAATTGTGATAGTGGTAGGACCACTATGTCTGGCTCTGTGTTAAATATCTTATTGGTATAATATCTTAATTTAAGTCCCATCATAAGGATGGCATCTACTTTGTTTACTATTTTACGACATTCGCTCCAGGCTATGTGCACCCAAAAAAGTGGTTCGTGTTGTTGCCAAATAACTCCTAAGGGGGCCTTGAGGGTAGATATGGTTATGGCAAATAGAGGCACCTGAGGGTCATATCTAAAGGTTTTTAAATTTGACAACTGGGTGTTAATCTTTTCTATGGTGGATTTGGCTGCTGGTGTCAATGTGATTTTTGAGGAAGGGTGTTTCCCTTAGTCAGTAAATCATATAGCGGTCTAAGTTCTGCAGGTGTTAGGGGAAGGAAGGGCTTCAGCCAATTGATTTGGCCACATAGTTGCTGAAGTTCATTAAGTGAGTATTTATGCTTGACTTTTAGGTTTGGGCCCATTGGAGATATATGGGAGGAGATTTGATAACCAAAGAATTGAAAGGGAGGAAAATGTTGTACTTTTTCTGTGGCAATAGACAAACCCAGGAATTGTAAATTTCTTACTGTCTCACTTAGACAGGCATTCAGAATTGCTGCATTCTTGTGAGCAAGTAAGATATCATCCACATAATGTATGAGCAAGCACTGATCTTTAAGTGTGCTGGTCACATGAGAAACATATCTTTGGCAAATGGCAGAGCTATTTTTCATGCCTTGTGGGAGTACTGTCCACTGGAATATTTTTGCAGGGAGCTGGAAATTGGGCTCCCATACTGTAAAGGCAAAGTAAGCCTAATCCTGCCCTGCAATGGGAATGGAAAAGAAGAAATCTTTGATATCAATGGTAACTATGTGATATCCATTAGGAATGGCCCCTGGATGGGGAATGCCAGCCTGGAATGTTCCCATCTTTTTTATAATTTTTATATATTATTTATATTTGTAAATAGCTCTCAAATCCTGTAGAAGCCTTTATTTTCCCTGTTTCTTTGGTATCACAAAAATGGGTGTGTTATGAGGGCTAGTGGAGGGTTCTATGTGTCCCTTTTCCAATTGTTCCTGTACCAATTCTTTAAGGATGCTAAGTTTGGGTTGTATTATTGGCCACTGCTCTACCCAAATGTTTCCTGTTTTTTTCCCATTCAATGGGGATTCGGCTTGGCTTTTGTATGAGGTGAGCAGTGGCCCCTAGAATTGGGGGTGAATCTTACTTGTAGGTTCTCCATTAAAGCTGCTGGCTTGTGGAGATTTGTGATCTGTAGTAAGGACTGCTTGCATTTGTGAGAGTACATCTCTCCCCCATAAGGTCATGGAAACTTCAGCAATTAGTGGAAAGATGGCTCCTGTATCTCCATTGTCATCTCGCCAAGTTACAGGTGTGATGACCTGATCAGCCAATTTTAATCCTCCAACACCTTGGAGGTCAGGTCCGGGTGCTGTCTTCCAATGTTGTATTTTTCTTGCATCCCTAGCTTTTAAGACAGTAACATCTGCTCCTGTATCAATTAAACCCACAAAGGCAATGTCATCTAAATATAGGGTCAATTTCGGCCTCAGGTTGAAGATGGGCATCGACCAGTTAATGGTAGTGGGACTCCCTCTTACTTGCTGGGCTGAGGGCTTCCCCACTGGGAGTTTAAAGGTTTGGTCTTGCAATCTTTTGCCTAATGAAAGCCTTTTTTACATCTGGGACACAGCCTTTTGGGCTTGCCCCATCTTTTAGCATTTGGGCAGTTTCGCCGTAGGTGTCCTGTTTCCTGGCATCCCCAACAAACTGTAGGGTCATTAGACTTCTTTGTGCTCAATTTGTTAATGGCTGCAATCAGGGCCTGTATGGGTGTATAGGCAGGGTTTACCTCCTTTGTGGCTACTATCCACTTAGAAATGTCTTCATTATGGACTGGGGTGATTGCTGCTTTTGCTTCTTTGGTAGCACCTTCCCAAGCTAATTGTTTGACCAAATTGTCTTGATCGGGGCCAGGCAGTAATCTTTTCTCTACTGCCTCCAAGACTCTGGCAAGGAAATCAGGGAACCATTTGCCTGGGCCTTGAACTAGATTTCTAAAGAGCTGACTGTAATCAGGAGGGTTTATATTTTTAAGGCTTTAAGTGCCAAATCTCTGGCCTGATCAAAATAGGCAACTATTCCAATGCGGGCCTGTTCTTGAGGATATATGTAGGTGCCACGCTTGTAAGCATATCAAAGGTTACTGCTATTCCATAGGCAGCATTATTCCTTGCTACAGTTTCAGCCTCTTCCTTGTTAAGAGGCTTTCTACTGTAAAACCTGTGGTCTCAACAAACATGCTTTGAGCAGTGCAACCCAGTCAAAATGAGTTTGAAGGTTTGTTGCCCATTGTTTGAGCACTTGTTCAAAGTAGGGAGAGTCAAGACCTGACTCTTGAGAAGCCTATTTTAGCATAGTAAGGTCATTTATGGGTGTTGGAATCCAGGGCCTGAATTCTGCATCTGCTCTTACATTAACAGCAAATGTGCAGGTGGGATGGGGTCTAGCGGCTGCCCTAAGAGCTTAGGGTGTCCGAGTACTGCCACAAATGTGGGGATCCTCACTGAGTGCTGATGGGACGACCTTGAATGAGTTATTGCCTAGAGGTCCTCTTAGTTCATCCCATGGGTATGTGCAGGGTGGCTGACTTAGGTGTTGCTACATTGTTTACTACCTTGTATGCTACATTGTTATTTTCTCATTCCACTAGGCCATGCCAAGGTGGCCACTGGCAAGCGAGCGTCAGTTACTCAGGAATGGCTTTGAAACCCACCTGGCAACGGAGCCTGCCTGGCAACAGGCTGTGATTGGTTGGGGCATAGACCGCCCCTTGACCAGATTGGCTGGTCTTGGCTATATAAGCTGTTGTGCCAACTGTAATAAACGAGTCTGCAGGCTGCTCGCCTCAAGCACCTGACTCCCGGGGTCTGTGTGTTGACTTTGCGCCTCTTGCCCCCACCACGCTGCTCCTCTCAGAAATGAATCCACTGCAACATTGGAGAAATCAACGGCAACAATGACTGAGTATCAGTATGACTCCTGTTTTAGATTTTCTAATCACAAGGATCCAATCTCGTATCTCCAGCTTCTGACTGGGATCCTGCTCCATCACAGATGGGCCGTTTGAAATGAGGTTGACACCACACATATCACCACTTATGGAATCAGAAGTATTAATATCAACATCATGCCTCCCATACCATTTTGATTCTAGAGACCCTGTTAATGTGATTTGGGACACACAAACATGTACTTCTAAAACTTACATATGGGCTGAAATTTCTCTTCTCATTGTGAAGGTAGATTTCTTATTGTGGACCCATGATTTTTTTTCTGGTCTTTGGCATCCTTAGAAACAAGGATGGTGGTCAAGACCTGAACTGGTCCTGGAAGTTCACACTGGACGTAACTCCGAAGCTGGACTTTATTATTAGAGTGTTTTCAGTGCATGTGGTATGTTGTGCTGTGCTGTGTGTGTGTGTGTATGTGGTGTGGTGGGGCTGGCAGTGTCTGGCTCATGGGCCATGAAAGGCCCATGAAATCATTTAGTCTGTCTCTGCCAAGGCAACTGCATGTGGTACTCAAAATGCAAAACATGTATAGCAGGCTAATTTTTGAGTTGGTGATTATATATATATATATGTATATATATATATATATATATATATATATATATATATATATATATATAACCCATGAATGTTCCAAATACTGAAATGGTTCTTAGTATAAGAAAGATTCCGGCTGGCGCTGTGGCTCAACATGCTAATCCTCCGCCTTGCGGCGCCGGCACACCGGGTTCTAGTCCCGGTCGGGGCACCGATCCTGTCCCGGTTGCCCCTCTTCCAGGCCAGCTCTCTGCTGTGGCCAGGGAGTGCAGTGGAGGATAGCCCAAGTGTTTGGGCTCTGCACCCCATGGGAGACCAGGATAAACACCTGGCTCCTGCCATCGGAACAGCGCGGTGCGCCAGCCGCAGCGCGCTACCGCGGCGGCCATTGGAGGGTGAACCAACGGCAAAAGGAAGACCTTTCCTTCTGTCTCTCTCTCTCTCACTGTCCACTCTGCCTGTCAAAAATAAAAAAAAAAAAAGAAAGAAAAAAAAAAAAGAAAGATTCCGTTCCCTTGTTTAAATCAACTGATTGTACTGTATTAATATTATAACAAGACATTAACTGTTAATTTTTTTAATTTCCAAAAGATTTTTACTATGGAAAACAAATACAATTATAAATAGGAGTTATAGGAAAAGAATTTAAAATTTTGTTTAAAGTCAAATTTACTATAATCTAACTTGATATAATGTGCTCATAATGTCCAGCTAAAACCTAACTTTATAAAATAAGTTACACTGTTAGAAGATATTATTAAATTGTATAAAATGGTTTAAGATTTGAAAATGAGACTCTAACCCCACAGAATTTCCTCTCTTTGATCTTGAGTCTAGGATCCTACAGTAACTGTCATTTAAGCATTTTACGTTTGACCACTTTCTTTTGATAACTTAAAAAATAATAATAACTGGGTAAAATGTAGATGAATTTCTTTCCCTGGAACACTTCTGTGATTGTAATGAAATTTCCAAAACTTTATTCATAAAAGTCTAATGGCTTAGCCTGCTGAGCTGTGCTACCTGTGGTGAATATGTACCCTCAATTAATTTTACAGGGATTAAGGCTGTTATCAATGGTAAAAATGAGCTCTGTTATTTCTCTTACATTGTGCTGTACTATGAAAGATGGATCTTGGAAACACTGAATGTGTGATTTATAATGTCATTTTAAGAGAATTCGAAGATCATGATGCCAGGCAATCCTTATTTCTTGCTATGGTGCTTAAGTATTTATCTTGAGAGGTTGTATGTACTTGCAATGGAAATGTAGAAAATGCTTGTAATATATACTACACAACACAATAGATAAAGGAGAAATAGTACCAGGTAAGTATCAGGAGAATGCAAAATGGATCAAAGTGACACAGTAATGGGATATGGATCTTATGCCTGTTCGGGATGCCAGAGGATTATTGAGACTGGGTTTGTTGAGTCCAAAAGTCGTTACCTTGTTGTCACTGTTTGATAGCTAATGTGAGATGACTCTGTGGTAGCAGTCAGCTCTGAGAAATGTTTCTTAAACAGTTCATGCTATTGAATAGTTCTTAAAACATCTTTCCACTACTGCTATGAAGTAAGTGGTTTCAAGAAGCTACTAAGTGTGGCTGATTTCTATGTATACTTTTACGTTTGGAAACAATAACACAATTGTGTATTTTCTAGGATAATTGAGTTCATGACAAATGACATAAAGGGATAGTATTTGTTGTAATTTTATTAACTTTGTTGGAAGTTCTTCAGTGAACTTAATAGACCTTGCATTTTTCTTACTCAAATAAATGAAATAGTATTTACTATCTAGAAATAAATTAAAAATGAATGAGTATTGAACATGCTAAAGTAAACTTATTTAGATATGTTTCATCTTTACATTTATTGTTCTTAATGACTTTTATGCTATTTAGGAATACAAAGCATAATATTCCATTCAGAACATTTCTGTACCCAAAATAGAATATAAATATATGCTATATGTAACCCAAACAATGAATTAGAAGCAAAATTATCCCTCTGACATATTTATACCCTTTAATAACAGCTGAATTCATGTTGTAGTTGAAATCCAAGAATATATAAAGTAAGCAAGAAATTTTGTGATCCATTTCTACCTCTTACCAGCTTTGTCTCTTGAGATAATTTATTTATTTATCTTTCTTGATTTCTGCTTCTATAAAATAGTTTTCGTGTTATTGCTCTCATTACTAATCATGCTAAATGTCTCTGCTTCTACTACTAATTACTGCTCAAAGCTACTGTGGAAGCAAAATAAAATGAGAACTACATTTGAAAAAATAGTTTAATCAAATCATAGTGTTTTCATTAACCCAGGAGATGCACAGAAGACACTGGTTTAGGGACATGCATGTTTTGCAATGTGCACATATGAGAAGTTGGACATACTCAAAGATCAGTGTTGCTGTGTCTGCAACCGAACGCAAGCCCTCAGTGCTCTGACAGTACCTTGCCACGCCAACCTACATCTCCCCCTTGTTTCTGCTCCTCGCTCCAGCAGTTCTTTAGCACTGGTAATAGTAATCACCATTATCAGAACAGAAATTAACTTCCCATAACCTTATAGGGATATGGTTTCAGATTGTTTTGTATCTTTGTTTCCCATGGATTTCTTCTTTCAGTCAAAAATTATTTACTATAACCTTGAACGTGAGTGATCAGAATACTCCAGTTGCTCTTTCAAGTGTAGGTGACTTCATCATGTTTGCTGAAATCTGTAAGTTGATCTTGCACATTATTTTCACATGCGAGCATTAGCCAAGAGATTTAGAATCTTATTAGTGTTATGAGCCCAGATTGTATGACTGTCAAAATGGTAAAGAGAAAAATAAAATAAAAAAGATTTTTCTTTTTTTAAGATTTTTTAAAAAAGATTTATTTATTTATTTGAAAGGCAGAGTTACAGAGGGGCAGAGACAGAGAGAGATGTCTTCCATCTGTTGGTTCACTGCCCAGATGGCTACAATGACCATAGCTGCTCCAATCCGAAGCCAGGAGCCAGGAGCTAGGAGCCAGGAGCCAGGAGCTTCTTCTGGGTCTCCCACGCTAGTGCAGGTATCCAAGCACTTGGGCCATCTTCTCTTGCTTTCCTAGGTCAAAGCAGAGAGCTGGATCAGAAGAGGAGCAGCCAGACTTGAAACGACACCTATATGGGATGCTGGCACTGCAGGTGGCGGCCTTATTCGTTATAATGACCACAGCGCCGGCCCCAAAGGTTCAGGATTTCTTGTGGAGATGAGAAATTGGGAAGGAGAGATATTAATTTAGACCAAGTTATTGAAAGATTGCATAATTCTGATAGGTGTAAGTATTATTTAAGGTACAATTATTACAGTTTGAAATGGATGAAGGCATGCAGAAAAGATGAAAGAGATAGCTAATCTTTATTAATCATCTATGATATATGAACCTATTAAGGGCATAATGTAGTATTTAATAGGAGTGAAAGCTTTGTAATCAAGAAGATTACACTCAAACCCAGTCTCTTCAACTTACAAGCTAGAGACCTTGACTGAGTTATAATATACATAATCTCTACATACCTCAGTTTTCTTAACCACTGAGTACAAATAATAATAAAAATACCTAATCACAAAACTGTTCTGTGGATAAATTAAACTGTTTCAAGCACTTGTAAGACAGCGTGGGATACGTCTATTTTTCTAATTTTCCAGACTAGGAAACTAAGACCTGGAAAGCCTAAGAACCTATAATATCACTGAATTCAGTAAAATGGATCAGAACTAGGATGCACCTACTTTTGAAAAAAATATGTTTTTTTTTATATTTAACTATTTTTTACTATTTTGCCATATTCATGTCCTACCTAGACATTAACTACATATACATGCATATTTTTCTTGAGAGCAGGCATATTAATGTCACATATCATGAAATTCATGACAAGGATCATAAATGAGGAAAGAAGGGCAAATTATTATGTACAGGGTATAATTCAGTAAAGACTACCTATAATGATGTATACACCAAACAGTATGATAGTCACACTTTTCTATATTTTCTCTATATGTATTATACTTCACATATGGGAGGACATGTAGAATTTATCTTTCTGTGTCTGGTTTATTTCCATTTTCTTTTATGTCGATTTTGTTTCCACTGTGTTAAAATATGATAGTGATAGTGAAATTACTAATTATGAGGTTGACATTCAAATGAACTATGCTTGAGTGAAAGTTGAAGGTAAGAGGGTGGCAGAAAAAATAGGTAGACTTGATAGTAGTATTACTGTAATTAAAATAACTTGAACGTGTGGCAATAGAGCATATGTCCAATGTGCGATGGATTGCAAGGTGTTCCGGAAAGTGTGATGACTTTCTTCAGAGTATTGTGTTTCTGTGTCTTTTTTTTTTCCTGTAACAGTGCATTGAATCCTGTTCTACTTTTCTTCTCATTCAGTGTTTTCTGCAAAGAACAACATGAGGTTGTTAAATTCAAACACCATAGTCTTGTAAGAACTTTCATCACCATAGTGAAGTTGCAGTCATTTCTTCCCTGGATTAAGGCAAAATCCTGTTTACAGATGCTTGGATTCCTGCAGCAAGAGTTTTTAGACAGTGTACTTCGAATGGCATCCCCCTACCCCTTCCCACCTAAAAGCTCCCAAAGCCTTAGGTTTTTGCTTTTAATACACCTAGTCATTTCGCATGATCTCCAAGGTCAAAGGTAATTTGCATACCCCTCCCATGCCAATTCATAATACCATCAAGCTGACAGAGATCCAGCTGCCTGCTCTCTCTCTGTTTTCCTTGACAGTGAAATCTTGCTTCTGCCTGTTCAGTTTTCACCATTTACTTCCATTGGAAATTATTTTGTCCATTCACTTTTACATCTTTATTTAACTTCCCCATCCCAACATTTGAAATAGAGTAGAAGCTCCATGAAACCAGGGGATTGTCGCCATCAGTTTTTGGGCTTCACTATGTTTTAGTGATAAGTGGGTAAACAGTAGGTTCTCTCTCACAGCACAAATGGATCATTGGTGTGGTACTCTACTTAGATGATCCTATTTTACTTGTGAATTTGCATTAATGCATTTTCTTTTGTGTTTCATTTACTATACTGTTGGAACTGAGAAGGATGAAGGATATCTTTAATGGAGAAGTATGCAGATGAAAAAAGAGTTAAAAATTGAGCTATGTTTCTGAGGAAGGCAGCGGATTTTTTGAGCCATTGCATTGAGTGGTTACAATGAGCCCTTAAATAATTGCATTTCTTTGAATCAGTATGCTGTGACTAAGCCTCTTGTGATAACAGAGGATTGATTCCCCTCTCTCACTTCCCCTGCTAGTTCAAACCCTACCTTAAGAAGAAACAATTAGATTCCCTCTAAATGTGATGTTACTGATGAGCTTGTTCTATGGTCAATGGTGGAAATCAATGTTCATTTAAGAGCCTACAATACTTTGGCTTTTTTTTTTTTCCTTTTCTGTAGTCTTTATTGATTCTTTTTCCCATGGGAAGACACTATCTATCGTGCTGTATCCAGAGACTGCTTCCAAGGCTCCACATTAGAGGAGTGAGTTTTCAGTGAGATTCTCCAGACAGGAAATATGCCCACACTGTAATATGTAGATGAAGGCCATAACATCTACTATGGGACATGGCAGATGACTTCCATTTAGAAGAGATCAACAATATTGTGAAAAGACACAAACTCATCCCTGACCTTTGCAGTGACTTGAGTGGCAAGAAGGCATGATAAGAAGTCTATACTGGATTATAAATTATTATTTTTGGTTAAGTGTACACTCTTAACTAAGGCTGTTTGTATTGTGAGTGTGAAGTATATATATTTCCTGGCTGATAGAATATATATATATATATATATTTTTTTTTTTTCCTGACTGATAGAAGAACATTATGTAGTAGTATTTTCAATATCAGTATCAGAGTCATACGCTATGTAGCTCCTGGATTTGAACCGGTAAGAGTGAACCCATGAACAATGGCCACTGGTTTCATGGCAGAGTTGCTTCTGGACAGGTGCGCTTCTCATGTCAGACCATTCACCCTCTTTGTTTACAGGAAGAACACCTACGGAAATGTTGGAAGGTGAGATAGTCTCTCTCACTTTGGGTCATCACATACAGATCTTCCTCATAACAACTTTTATGATACACATTTAATAAGCTGCATTGTACTTAAAATTGCTGTTTTGTGTCTTTTATATTGGAGGCTGATTTTTATGTTTCTGGGGCTGGCGCTATGGCTCACTTGGTTAATCCTCCACCTGCAGCGCCAGTAACCCACATGTGCACTAGGTTCTAGTCCCAGTTGCTCCTCTTCCAGTCCAGCTCTCTGCTGTGGCCCGGGAGGGCAGTGGAGGATGGCCCAAGTGCTTGGTCCCCTGCACCCGCATGGGAGACCAGGAGGAAGCTCCTGGCTCCTGGCTTCAGATCAGCACAGCTCCACCCATGGTGGCCATTTGGGGGGTGAACCAAAGGAAGGAAGACCTTTCTCTCTGTCTCTCCCTCTCACTGTCTATAACTCTACCTGTCAAATAAATAAAAAATAATCCATGCAAACAAAAAAAATATTTTGTGTTTCCACTTGTTTTCATTTGAATGTATAGCTCAATAGAGGAAAGACAATAAAATTTAATCTACATAATAGAATAGTTATATCTAATATTTTTTATGTATCAATAACAGAAGAGAATTTATATATAGTCTAATATAACAAAAACAAAAATAAAATACTATTTCCAGAATCCAAATGAAAAATGTGAATTTACATAAGTTTTTCAACTCCAACATTTTGACATTTTATTCTGCTGTCAATTGCACCTTAGTTTAATTTTAAAAATTTTTTTAAAGTAATGGAATAAAATCTTTTAGCCATATGCACGCACTTCTGCCCAATTTCATGGGAAATTTCTGCTATCCATTCCTTCTCAATTGAAAATTAGAGAACTTTTTTATTATCTGAATTATAGTACAAAATATATGTCCCCACAAATATTTATCATGTATTTATGGCAAAACAATTCAAAACACTTCCTTTTAACTCTTTTAAAAAAAAGATTTTTAAAATTGATTTATTTACTTGAAAGGCAGAGTGATGAGGAGAGGAAAGTGCACACTCACACACACACACAGACCTTTCACTCAGTGGTTCATTCCCCAGATGGCTACAACACCCAGGTCTGGGCCAGGCTGAAGCCAGAGTAAGGGACTCCACTTTGGTCTCCCTTGTGAGTGGTACGGTCTAAAGTAACTCGGGCTATCATCAATCATTTTCCCAGGCGCATTAATGGGAAGCCGGATTGGAAACAGGGTGTCCAGGATTTGTGTACACTGGTATCTCAAGCAGCAGCCTGAAGTGTTGGACCACAATGCTGGCCCCAGGCCAATTTATATATATATATATATATATATATATATATATATACACATATATATACATATATATGTACATACATATATATTGTACATACATATTGTGTATATATATATATATTAGATTGCTGCTACTACTGTACAGTTACCCTACTGTGCAATTGAACATCACAACTTCTTTCTCCTAACTGTAACTTAGTGCTTGCTAATCACCCTTTCCCCATGAGGCCCCCTGGCCCACCCTTCCAGCCTCTAGAATTGGGCTTAAGCAGCATGGAGTGCACTTAGATGCTGTTAGATTTGAGTATTGCGTCCTGTAGTCACTGTATTGAAATAATCACAACTTGTTATTTGAGATTATTTGAGAAGACGAAAATCTTTTGAGTACACAGTTTGAACTGTCTGAGCACCACAGCTACCCCGTGGAGACCTTATGGGTTTCCTAATATTGGTCTCTTTAAGAAGGTTTCTAGTTGTGTTGTGATCATTAGACTTTTACCCCCCGGGATGCTGGCCCTACACACCTTTGATGCTCAGAAAATTCAGTCTCCCCTGGGATGGCAGTCAGATTTCTCTAATCCTGCTGTTCAATAAAGCATAAAAGAGGAAATAGTTGATCAGTAAAGGATATCTAAGATACTTTCTGTCACTACATGGATATCTACCCTCTATTGAGTGAAAATGCCTAAGTATCAATTTTAGGATTTTTTCATAGGAAATTTTGAGGAGTAATGTACACAAATGTATATTAAAGTCTGAGTTTGTGATAAAAATACTCGAATTGTGCACTTTCCTAACTCAGCTATAAAGGTAACTTACCCTTATGTGATAACAGTTTTGATTTTTCTCCTGTTATTGGATTTATTTCTTCTACTTGGAAGAGAGATTTATAGAGGAAAACATAAAGGGAAATAGTCATGTTGAATACTTCTTCACTAACTGTGGGATAATTAGCTTCGAACTATATCAGTTACTTTGCTTTATTTGTGTGTTTTTTCTTTATTCTAACGTTCGGTGCTTATCTTTTGCTTTATATTTTTACAATAAGGTCTAAATTCTTCACCATAAACATATGATATGTTCATCAAATGTGACTAGGAACATAAAGAGGAAACAGATGGACTACACTGGTACATTTTCTTCTAAAACTAAAAAGCTAAGCATATTAAATTAAATAATAGTACCTTTCTCCTTAAAAGAGTAATTTTCTCATGTTGCTTATGGTTATCAAGTAAAATATGACAGCTATATTTGCATTTGAGATAAACAATGGGCATTTTTATTACTATGTCTCTAATATGCCATATACATTTCACTAAAGGTTATTTTTTGTTTATTTGAATTTCAAATTTAAGTGTCTTGCAAGATTCAGGATATACTTAAAGTAAATTTTTGTTCTTTTTTTCCTGACATGAAAACTAAACTGTTGATTTTGTTTTATTTACTAAATCTGACAAATTTAATTGTGCATCAGTTGGTATACAGAAAATCATGTAATATATATATATATATATATATATATATATATATATATATATATATATTTGACAGGCAGAGTGGACAATGAGAGAAAGAGACACAGAGAAAGGTCTTCCTTTTTCCGTTGGTTCACCCCACAATGGCCACTGCGGCTGGCACGCTGATCCGAAGCCAGGAGCCAGGTACTTCTCTTGGTCTCCCATACAGGTGCAGGGACCAAGCACTTGGGCCATCCTCCACTGCACTCCTGGGCCACAGCAGAGAGCTGGACTGGAAGAGGGGCAACCAGGATAGAATGCAGTGCCCCGATCGGGACTAGAACCTGGGGTGCCGGCGTCACAGGCAGAGGATTAGCCTAGTGAGCTGCGGCACCGGCCGTAAAATCTATTTTTAAAAGATTCATTTATTTATTTGAAAGGCAGAGGTACAGAGAGGCAGAAGTAGAGAGAGAGAGAGAGAGAGAGAGAGAGAGAGGTCTTCCACCCACTGGTTCACTCCCCAGATGACTACAATGGCTGGAGCTACACCCATCCGAAGCCAGGAGACAGGAGCTTCCTCTGGGTTACCCCCGTGGGTACAGGAACCCAAGGACTTGGACCATCTTCCACTGCTTTCCCAGGCCTTAGCAGAGAGCTGACTCGGAAGTAGAGCAGCTGGGACACAAACTGGCACCCATATGGGATGCCGTCACCGCAGGTGGCGGCTTTACCTGATATGCCACAGTGCAGGCCCTGTAAAATATATTTAAAGACCTGTAAAACCACCATGGCAAAGTTATTATGTCTAATACTTCAATGTGACTCCTCACAGGTACATATTTTTGTCTTTAAGTAGAATAAAAATAATACAAAAGCATTATTGTTACTAGATGAAAGTTTATGGCATTCTGAATTTTAGTGAATCTAATAATCTTCCCAACATAGGCAACTTAGTGAAAGAATTAATCATTTTTTCTTCTAGAAGGGAAATAAACTATGATTCAAGTATTTTTCATTATAAAGAAGTCATCTTAGTGCCGTATTTTTATAGTTACTTTTCATAACCAGAAAATAATGTTGATATCCTTAACTAAACACAGTTTAAATCAGAAACAATTATACCAAGAAAATTCTATCAAAGAAATTGTATAAAGTTAGATCTTTTTCTTCAGATAATTCTTAGGAAATCTGACCTTTAAACCATAGCAACATTCCCAATAAGTGGAAGAAGCATTTTTAAAAATTATGGTTACAGAATAGAAAGCAATTTGATTAGCAAAATCCTCCTTTTAAATTATATGCTGCATTGTAAAAGTGATTCTCCATTTTCTTTTGTGATCAGTGTCTAGCCTGACAGCAGGAGCTGAGCACAGTGTAAATAACCATTAGTGCCCCTAGAAGAAGCAAATGCTAGCAAAGACCTTGATTCCCAGAGTAAGGGCACAAGGTTCACTGAGCAAAATATTGGTAATTAGCTCTGATTTTACTGTTGTTGAAAAGTGTTAATTACTTAATGAGTTTTGAAGTGGTTAACTGTGTTTATTCGTCAATGAAAAAATTCATATAAATAGGTGATCAACACATTTTTATTATCCTATTGAGAGGAAGAAAGCCAACACAAATGTTTTTAATAACTTTCATGCTCTAAATATTAACAGTGCATTATGAAACGCTCTCTTGTGTTCTTAGAGGAGTAGAGATATCAACATCAATTTCATAAACTTGAAATATAATATATATTTTAAAACTATACAGCATTTTTCCTATTGGTAATAATGAACTACAAAGAAGATATTGTTGATCTTCTTGATGTTCTAGGAAACACTAGTATGCAAAAATCCCAATTTGCATAATCTGTATTAGTGGGTGAGGACTATGGAAATTGTGGCTTCAGTACAAAGTCTAATTTATCTAATTATGGAGGAAGTGAAAATATAGACAACGTTCCTGTGTTCAGCACCATGAAACAAATACCAATCAATATACCTATCCATTGTAAGCAATCAACACCCACATGATAAGGATAAAGAGTGACCAATTGACAGTTTTATCAATGCATAACCCTGCTCTCTTATGTATAACCTCCATCACATGCTGAGAACATACAAAGCTGTCACAGAGTCATCAACATCCAAACAATTTTTGCAATGTTTTTAATGTAAATAGATCTCATCCTGTTGTGGTAAGAACTGTGTTCAGTAAAAAGACTGAAGAAAGAGAGAGAGAGAGAGAGAGAGAGAGAGAGAGAGAGAGAGAGAGAGAGAAACTTTGCATGTCAGACTAGATTAATTTTAGTCACCTATTAAGCATGATGCTTCAGGTTAAGATGACTTAACATCTGTTGAGTCATTGCCAAGATGCATTGTTCTTGCTCCTTTGGGACGTAAGAAACATTCTTTGCCTGTATCTGTTTTTTTCCGTCTCTGGCCTAGCAGAAGTAAATTTCTACTTGAATTTCTGTCATCTTCCAAACTGGAGTGAGCATACATGGGTGGGAGGTGTGGCATGAGCAGGGTGTAAAAACCCTGTGCTCTCTTACAACCTCTTTTTCAGTAGCTGTTGTAGAATCGGGTACCAAAATGCACCTGCTGTCAACAGAAGGTGAATGATACACTGCTTCCTTGGGTAAGCCTTTTCCTTTTCCTTTAGTCAGCTTATTGGGAACCTAATTGCCTGAACCTAGCAGCTCCAGGCGTATGTCCTTCCCGGACATCAGAAAGAAGGTTGCTGCGTGGATCCAAAGACTGTGCTGCCGATCTGAATCAGAGCCTATCTCACCATTGCACCCAAGTCCATGAGTCTTAAGAATTGACTTTCCAGAAGTCCCAATTGATTCTCTAGTTAATTATATTCAGCAACTCATCTTCGTATTGAAGTTTTGCCTTGCAATATTTTGCATGTTTTAAAATCCATTTTCCTACCATTTGGCTATTTTTCAGGTTGAAAGAGCTCAGATCACAAAACCAGCATTTTGAAGAATAAATTTTTAGTTCCATTTGTCAGCTTGTAAAGTATAACATTTTATAATTTTTAAATAGATTGATAGATTTAGTAACTATGAAGACTCATGTAGTAGTTTTAAGAGTCCTTGCCACCCCTGTCCCCACCTTGCCAGGAAGCTCTCATTTAGAACTAAAAATCATTTACTCTATCCAGGAAAATATTTTATCCAGAATCATGGTTTACTAGTGAAGCAGCAACATCTCAAAATCAACAATCCATGTTAGACATCTCCCAGAATTGACTAGCAAAGAAGCAGCAATAGATGAGAGAGAAGGGATTCGAAACTGCCCATTGGGAGACCTAGTTTGAGTCCCTGTTGAACCAGTGGATGGTAAATATAAGTCTATCTTTCTCTCTCTCTCTCTCTCTCTCTCTCTCTTTCTCTGCCTTTTTCTGTCTCTCTGCCTTTCAAAGAAATACACTAAAATAAATAGGATTATTCTAGCCCAGTGTTTTTCAATAAAATAATCCAATATCCCTTTTTTAAAATAAAATATTTGGAGATAATAGAACAGAGCATGTAAATCAAGATTTTGAGTTTTTTTTTCCTTTTACATGTTTTGATTTTAAAGATTCTAAGTTAGTAAAATTAAAAAATGAAAGAGATCATTTTTGCCGGAGATTCTTTTTCATTTAGCAGCTGGTTTAGGATATGGCGGCACATACTGTGACTCTTTGAATTAAAAATGGAAGGCAATTTATCTTAAATAAACAGGAACAGTATCTTAACGGAAACTTAAAGAAAGGCGTTATCTGTGTTATAGTCCACAATTATGAAAGAGTTTGGTTAAAATGCATCATCATGAAATATTTATGCCATTTCCTAGTTCTTTATTAAAATTCATTTTTCATATTTAGTTGCATGGGCAATACCTATGTCATAGCTTTAAAATAAATGGAAAAATCACAAATAAGAAAGTTAAAATGGTTGGGTATCTTTAAAAACGATGGGTTAGCAATGAAAACCCTGACTCACTTACCGCATTTTATTTTACCTCGTGATGTCTCCCAGACAAGGAAGCTGATTTTGTGCTTGAACTTTATTCTACCTGAGTAGAATTCCATGTCCTTGTCCACCTCCACATTTATTTATGATTGCTTGCTAAAGGATAACCTTCCATCCAAGCTGGTTATGTCTCCTTTATTCTGCGCTAATAAATAATTAATGCATATTTCAGAGTAAGATACTTGTTAAAAGTTATTCTAGAAAGTAGAACCTGATTGTCAGTCCTTCCCGCTTGAGTCTGGCTTCCTCTAGTTCTTGGTTACATTAGGCTGTGGATGGGAGACAATGGAAGATGGAGAAAGATTTTACAGTCTGATTTTAAGGTGGCTGCCATGACCCCCACCTACCAGTGTTCACACAGTTTTATAATCTTAGGTCCCTGAATTGGGGGCAGAATCTACAGTTAATCCTCAACTGTAAAATTCTATACAAGTGACATAATTTTATTCCTATTATTGCATTATGTTATGTAAAACTCACTCTTCCTAGCAGAGGCAAACTAGAGATTTTCTCAGCTCTTACTGCCTTTTGAGAAGCGGGATGACAGGGACACTTCAGCTATAAAGAACCTACCGCAGGCAACAACCGTGTGTGTAGGGAAGTGGATGCTTTCCTAAGTGAATCTCTGGATGACAATCCAGCCTTGAAGTTTTGTGAAAAGCCAAGCAGAGAGACTGCTAACATAGACCTGGACTTTTGATCCCAGAACCTGTGATGCAACACCATACATGGAAAATTCCACAACTAAGTTCATGTGGTAGGTAGCAGTCAAAATGCAGGGACAATAAAAATACTATGTAAAACTATCTTCATATATTTAGAAAGGTGTTAATGAGTGAATTTAGTGTCTAAGTCAGATCCTATCCCCATACATACATAATGATGTCTCATTATGTATCTACAAGTATTTTAAAATCTGAAAAATTACAAAATCTTAAATACTTCTGTTTCCAAGTTTTCATTAGAGATACCCAACCTTCATAGGACTTGACTTCAGGGAAGTACTCCTCTTTTCTTGTTGGCATCCCCATGCAAGCATCGAAACATACACTGTAAATCACATACATAAGGTGTTTTCAAAATGTAAAGTGAAACACACAGAACAACTTCAGTTCATGGGAAATTATCTGCTCCCAGTTATGACCAAAAGAGTCATAAGATGCTCGTTGTTCTCTGGAAGAAGCAACCTGTGGCATGACTAACTGAGGAGTATTGGTTCCATTTCTATATTTCCTTCCACATTATCCCTTGGCTCTTCCAATTGCCCTGACACAACTTCAAGCCAGAAATAGAAATTAGTGAATGATGAAATGATTATTGATTTTAGTGACAATGAATTATTTTGTTAACTTAGTTTAGAAATGCATGGTTTATTAATTTCCTAATATTTTTGCTGTGGCCCGGGAGTGCAGTGGAGGATGGCCCAAATGCTTGGGCCCTGTATCCGCATGGGAGACCAGGAGGAAGCACCTGGCTCCTGGCTTTGGATTGGCGCAACGCGCCAGCCGTAGCAGTCATTTGAGGGGGTGAACCAATGGAAAAGGAAGACCTTTCTCTCTGTCTCTGTCTAACTCTGCCTGATAAAGAAAAAAATAAGTTAATATATTTTGTAAAATACATTTATGAAAAAATAGTCTGTACTCTTTGTGTATTTAAACTAAAACACTGGCAAATGTTTTATTTTGAAAATTAATAACATAAGAACTTGTGAAATTTCCTATCATAAAAAAGTTAGTAGCATGCTATTTTATATAGATCCAAGTTTCCTCTTTTTATTTTGTAAAAATAGGATAATGTTTGCACATTAGTGTTTTTCTCCTGAGCTTATGGTGAAAAAGAAACTCATTTGAATTAATTAAAACATGGGGATTGTAATGAAACACCACAAACCTTTTTATTAATTCTGTTGACAAGTCACTGTTATTTTCATGTATCTTAAGAAAGGCAATATTTCTGTTCTTGTAGAAAATTGGTCATTACCAATGCTTTGTAGTACATTAAATTGATTCTCTGCAATACCAGTGTCTGCTCAAGTATAAAAATAGACCTGCAATTTTGAAAAACACGGTTGTAACTGAACTTCAATGCTTTGGAAAAAGTGTTTCCAACAGTGTTTTGTTTCTTGTAACCTGTTTCCACTCTGAGGACAGAAACTGAATGTGATATAAAATAGTCATTAGTGCCTGTAGAATAAGCAAATGAAAACAATGACCTTGATTCCCAGAGTAAGTATGCAAGGTTCACTGTGCAGAAATATTGGATAATTAGCTCTGATTTTACTGTTGTTGAAAACATTAATTATTTAATGAGTTTGAAGTGCTGAAGTGTTTGCTTCTGACTTAAAAAAAAATGTAGTTTTAAGTAATCAACAGCCAGCCTTAGCCCAATGAAAGAAAATAAAAATGATTTGTCAAAGCCTTGTTGACAAATCCAGTTATGCCTTTTGAAAATAAAGAAATGCAGAAAAAAAAAGCTCATTTAAGTTCCAGATTCTATGATGCTCGAAGCTGAAAAACAAATCAATAAGAAAGGTAAGATTGGGGACATTAGCGAAAGAAGTTGTGTCTCACGCGGAATAAATAACTTGTTACTCCCATATGTCTTTTCAAATAAAATTTGAAATGTAAGCAAATCGGAGACAAATCTGAAGATATTCTGTTAAGGGTAGATAATTCTTGAAAAACAAAACTCCCTGTTGTGTCTGAAGCAGATTTCAAGAAAGTATCTGAGTAGTAGAGGAAACTTAGATGAAAATCTATAAAAGACGCTAGCACATATACTAACAAAAAGCAAATAGGGGACATATAAATGATGCTTAATACGCTCATTGTTTACTTGGTCAGGAGGACACCTGGGCCAGTGTCTTACAAAGTAACTAGGGCATTAAAAACTAAAATAAAAAAAACAAAACAGCACCAAAATATACTATTGATAAGTACTTTAAGTCTGAAAAGAGAATGTTTATCCTTAAAGGAAAAGAATGGAAAACGAATACTTCACCAAATGCTGTTGTAACACTTTTTAAAGATGAAATTACTATCACTTAGAATAATCATGTGGAAAAAAAAAATACGTACACACACACACACACAGAAAAGAAATGTTGTGGACTAGAAAGGCCAAGAAGAATAATGAATATCTTTAAAGTTAAAAGTATATAAGTGAACTAAAGTAAGTTCAAATATTTGAGTTGTAGAATACAGCTTTAGAAAGGGCTCTACTTAAAGAGATAGTTCAACCGTAATTAATTTTGAACATTGCATTGCTGACAATTGCAAAAGATTGTCTCTCTATAGCTTGATTATGATATGACATTCAACTGCTTTGAAAATTAATCATTTGAGTAATCCTAAAAATGAAGGTTAGCTTTAAGAAGAATGCCAAAGAATGAATTGATAAAAATTAAATGCATAAATATAAAGTATGAAACAGAATTCTGAATAAAAACCTTCAAATATAGTTCTTTCCTTCTTAATTAGTAACGTGTAATAAAAGTTAAGTTGCAGTATTTTGGTGTGTATTTATATGCTATTATTTAAAAGCCAGTTTTTTTTTAATTAATTAATTAATTTATTTTTTTTGACAGGCAGAGTGGACAGTGAGAGAGAGAGACAGAGAGAAAGGTCTTCCTTTGCCGTTGGTTCACCCTCCAATGGCCGCCGCGGTAGCGCGCTGCGGCCGGCGGCCGGCGCCCTGCGCTGATCCGATGGCAGGAGCCAGGTGCTTCTCCTGGTCTCCCATGGGGTGCAGGGCCCAAGTACTTGGGCCATCCTCCACTGCACTTCCTGGCCACAGCAGAGAGCTGGCCTGGAAGAGGGGCATCCGGGACAGGACCGGTGCCCCGACCGGGACTAGAACCCGGTGTGCTGGCGCCGCAAGGCGGAGGATTAGCCTAGTGAGCCGCGGCGCCGGCTAAAAGCCAGTTTTGAAATCTCCTCCATATTTTTATAATTGTCAGTAAAATAATGTTTGCTATTAATATTATTGTGTCCAGAATATTTTCTATGCCAATGCAAAATATTTAAATCTAATTTTCAAAGTCAAGATGTTTTCAGAATGTAAACTATTATGTTGCCACTTTAGTATACTTCTGTCTTCTGGAAGTTTCTAAGACAATGAATCTTTTTTCATAACTTAAGTACAGTTTTGTTTATCAGAGCCAACTGGTACTTCTGATCAAAGAAGTTCAAAATCTATTAAAGGATCATTATTGTCATGAATAGCGTTCTGTGAAAGTATTTTAGGCATCCCAATAATGTCTGAGAATGCTACTTATATAAAGGTCTATTTGGATTCAAAATCATTGTCACAAGTTAGTACAGTAGATGCTTCCTTTCCCATTCCTTCTTCATATCTTTCTAAAGTTAAAAATAAAAGACAGGAAAACCTTGATTGATCACCTCAGCACAAATACAAGGAGGACATAACCCTGGCTTGTGTTCCTAGAACGGGCTGTGACCTGAGTGTCCCACATTTTCCCTTCTCACAGGGGAGCCTGTGTTCAACACAATGAGAGGAGCCAGTCATTGCTGCATGTTGCCCTCTTATACATTCCTCCTAAACAGGATCTGAGCTCCTTCTAAGAACAAGCCATTTTGTCCCAGATACAATTCTTCCAGTTTTTTAGGGCTGGCACCTGCAAAGGGGAACAAGGCTGTGTGATCCATAGTGACTTACAGATTACCACTTGATGAGCTAAATATAGTTAGAGGGCTCTTTTGAACCAGTTTCTGCTTCCTCCATATCCGGGCTGACCTGTATTCCAACTTTGCCAACTTCAAAAGTTGCTCAATGCCTAATATGCTCTGTGGGTCCTTTCATGTACTCTTCTCTGGCAGCAACTGTTAATGTTAATAGCCACAAGGAGTGGTATATGCCTCTCCTCTGCCATCTCAGACCTCTCTGCTTATGGGACTTATTTAAAATTTACCTCTAATGAAAGTTATACATTTTAATACATGAAAAGCATAGCAAGAGCTTTTCATTTAGGCAGCAATGCTATTTTTGTCCTAATATGTACCTAGAGCAACCAGTTAACCTCGGGGTGGGGGGTGTGTGTGTGTAGATTTAAGATGGTTCTTAAATATTGTTTTAGTCTATGATGAAACATGACCAATGTTTAATTTCTTATTTTTCTACATAATTTGCTCTCACCAAATAAATACTTCTTCCATATTATATAAACGTACTTATTCAAGAAATCTGAAGCTCAAATGAAAAATAAATTGCTAATATAAGGTGGCTGGTTGCCTTAATACAATTCCTAATAGATACTTCAGTTTACAACTTATTAATTTATGAGCTAGATTATTCTAAACTTGAAAATTATTTCAATACTTATGCCAAATAGATAGCACTTTCATAAATAGACATACATATTTAATTGAATAAATTCAATTACAATATTAAATTATTGCCACCTAAAACTTTTTACATTTAGAAATAGATTAAAATGTTTCCTCTTCTGAACATATTTTATAAAAATACAAAAAATAAGCCTTTGATATGATGGTGAATATTGAATCCTTGTTTCTAATGATCTCATATCTTACTACCTATGGTTTAAGTTGCAAAGAACAATTAACAGGTACTTACAACAGAATCTGTAGCTCCTCATTGCTCTGTGGTGCCAACTGATGATACATTGTTGTGCTGGACTAAAACCATGAGCATTAATTATCACGGAGAAAATAGTTTTTTGGTATCCATTAGATTTCATTGTCATTCGTTACTCAACTCTTCACTCTGATCCTATTTTGCTGAACATATACATTGGGTTTGCCTTACTTTATATCTGCCAAAAGCCTGGAATAATACATATTTTTGAAAGAAAATCAAATATTCTAAGGTTTTTTTTATTTGAATTTTCAATCAAAGACCACCAACGATATTTTTAAAAAGAAGCACAGACAGTGGAAAATTATTGCTAACTAATTACAAATTTATTAGTTTCTTTGATTTGTATGGAAAACAGCAACTATTACTAATGATGATAGAAAAGGAACATCAATATTCACACTATTTCCCTGTGACTAAGAACCAACAACTCATTGTCCTCTTTGTGGTTGCAAATAAAGAAGGTTTTAGTCAACAAATATATATATATATATATATATATATATATATATATATATATATAATTTTGGAGGTTTATTTATTTGAAAAGCAGAGCAACAGAGAAAGAGAGAGGAGAGAGGGAGAAAGATCTTGATCTGCTAGTTTACTCCGTAAATGCCTGTAACAGCAATGGCTGGGTCCGGCTGAAGCCAGAAGACAGGAACTCCACCCAGGTCTCCTAGATGGTGGCAGAGGCTGTAGTATTTGTGCCATCTTCTGCTGTTTTCCCAGGTGTGCTACCAGGCAGCTGGATCAGAAGTACAGCACCTGGAACTTGAACCAGCAACCCATATGGGCACTGTAAGCAGGGGATCAATCCAGAGCACCGCAATGCTGACATTATAATCATTTATTTTTATTTCATAACTTATAATATAAAGAGACTTTTGGCTATTGTTTAGTTTTTGATCCAGTTTTGGTTCCCATTCATTCCCGTTCCAGTTTCTGCCCATTAAGTTGAATTCGTTCAGTTACAGTTTCTTTCTTTTTTCTTTAAGATTTATTTATTTATTTGAAGGGAAGAGATAGAGAAGAAGAGAGAGAGAGAGAGCGAGAGAGAGCTTTCATCCACTGGTTCACTCCCAGAAGTGAAGCCAGGATATTCATCTGGTCTCCCATGTGGGCTCAAGTGCTCAAATACTTGGGCCATCTTCCTGGGCTTTCCCAGGCACAATAACAAGGAGCTGGATCGGAAGTGGAACAGCCAAGACTCGAACTGGCACCTCTATGGTATGCCAGCACTGGGGAGGAGGCTGGGCCTTCTATGCCACAGCTCTGGCCCTTCATTTTCTTTCCTGTAGTGTTGAATTAATCTTAATTTCCAACACTTTATTATTTTAATAAACTTGGTTTTCATATTAGTTTCAGTCCACAAGAAAATTGCAGGAAAGGCATAGAAATTTCCCATTTACTCCTCCCAACAATGCATTGCTGCTCCCTTATCAGCATCTCCTACAGAGTGCTATATTGATTACCACTGATTAAACTATATTGACACATCATTATCACCCCAAATCAGTTATCTCATACGTTAGCATTCCCTCTTCATGTTACACTTGTGTTAGGGAAAATATCTGATGATACCCCACAAGCATGCGGAGTAGCTTAGCTTCCCTAAACATCCTGTTTTTACACCTGCTCATTCCCCCATCCTCCCAGCCCTGACAGTCTGGGATTGATTGACTCTATCCATGCTTTTACCGTTTCCAGAATCTCACATAGTTGAAATCATGCACTAAGTAGCCTTTTCAGATTGGCTTCTTCTGCTTCATAATTTGCATTTAAATGTCCACCATGTCTCTTATTGGCTTGTAAGCTCACTATTTTCTAGTTTTGAAAAATATTTTATTGTTGGGACTATCACAATTTATCTGTTGACTTGCTGATGGATATGTTGGCTGTTTCTAAGGTTTAGAAATTATGAAAAAAGCTGGTATTAACAACCATGTGTAGGATTTATGTGGGTTGAAATTTTCAGATCCTTTGGTAAAATAACAAGGTTGTTATTTCTGGATCTTGTACTAAGAACATGTTTAGTTTTGTGAGAAACTTTTCCTCCAGCAATGAATGACAGTTCCTCTTACTCTGTATTCTCAGCAACCTAACCAACACAGGTTAACTTTATAAAGAGAAGGGGTATGTTTTGCTAGGTCTAGGGGTCTCATAATGACAATGATCTTTATATTAGCAGAATCCAGAAGAAATGGAGTGTCAAGAATTACCTAGGAAACACGCATCTCTGTCTCTGTAGTCTCTCACCTCACCTCCTTATGAATCTACCAGGATTCGATGATGGGGACCTCACTTTAATGACATAATTTAATCATTTTCCTAGGTCCTAACCTCTAAACATATGATTGTAGTAAGTAGTCACACTCTTAATGTCACTAATATAAATAAGATTTTGGGTATTAAATTTGTGCATAATTTGGGTGGCACACATCATATTCAAACTATAGCAATTATTATTAAATAAAATCAAGAAGGACATATTCACGAGTAAAGTAATATTTTGGAAATGATGTTTGTAAAAAAGAGTTAAAGGAAGGACATATGTGATGCATCTTGCTATAATTTCTGTTTACAATGCCACTGTTAGCTGAAGTTTTCTTCTGGCACACTGGTTATTTTCCTAACTCTAATATTGAGTTTACTGTGCTCTCCTGTGTAATAGCTTACCTTGAAGTTGAGGCTTTGCATGTATCATGTGTCATTTCTGTCGTTGGATTCTCATGTGTCTCTCTACCCTTCCTAGCCAAGGGGATTTAACACCAACATCAAAAGATACATTATGTTTAAAAAACATTTAATATTTAGATAGTAACTGCTTTTACTATGTTTTAAACTATCCAGTAACAAAAAAAGTCTCCAATGTATTGTACAGATCAAAAATCAATAAAATGCTAACCACTCACCACTAAAGAAAAAATCACTGTCCTTGGTTTTAATACTCCAGTGACTGTCTAACTCATTCTCCTATTGTTTTATAGCACATTTACCATGTATCTAGTTTTGTTTTTATATAAATGTATTCTTTCCATTTGTGGGATTTTCTTTTTTAATCCTATTATTTTATTAATAACATTATCAGAAACATAGAGAATCTCTCTTGATTTTTAAAAATAGTTTTACAAGCACAGATGTTTTAAAAAAGATAAAATGGAAAGAGTAGTGATCATGCTATTCTTTTTTAAATAAATATTTATGCATTTATTTGAAATGTAGAATTACAGAGAATTGGGCACAAACACGGGGGGGGGGGCAGAGAGAGAAGGGGGAGGGGAGAAGGGCAGGGAAAGGGAGAAGAGAGAGAAAGAGAGAGAGAGAGAGATTTCTTTCATCTGCTGGTTTACTTCCCAAATGGCTGCAACAGCTGGGGCTGGGACTGATCAGGATGAAGTGAGGGGCCTGGAACTCCATCTGGTTCTCTGACATAGGTGCAGGGACACCAGGACTTGCATCATCTTCTGCTGCTTTCCCAGGTGCATTAGCAGGAAGCTGAATCAGAAGTGGAGCAGCCGCTGCTCAAACTGGCTTCCATGAGAAGCTGGCATTGCAGGCAGCAGCTTAACCTACTGCACCGCAATGCTGTCACCAAAATGCTATTATTTCAATACATGTCTCCCATAACAATTTGTGTCTCTCAAAATTACTGATGCAGAGGACAACTCCATGACATCTGGGTTTGGAGATATTTTCATTTGAACATCAAAAGATAAAGTATCTAAGTTAGGCACTGTCACAGTAGTTAGGATGCTGCTTGGGAAACATATCAGAGCCTAGATTTGAGTCCAGGCTCTGCTTCTGCCTCCAGCTTCCTGTAGGTGTGTACCCTTGGAGTCAGCAATGATATCTCAAGGACTTGGATCCTTGCCACCCATGTGAAAGACCTGGATTTAGTTCCTAGCTCCTAGTTTTGGCCTGGGCCATCCCCGGATGCTGAGACCTTTTAGGAGTAAACCCATGGATCAAAGATCCCTTTGTTTGTCTCTGTTTCTTTTTATTGTTGTCTCTCTCTGTTTCCATCCCCTTACCTTTCAAATAAAATAAATAAATAAATAAATAAATAAATAAATAAATATTTTTCAAAATAATACAGTATTTCAGCTTTTTACAACATTATATTTGTTATAATTTTTAAAAATGATATTTGTAAAAATTCTTGAGTTATAAGTAATTAAAAGTTATTAACTTTACTTTGTAAAAAAAGGACATTATAAGAGGCTGATATTAACAAAAAAAATATCAACAGATAATTTTTCCAGAAGCTTAACTGTTGTGGTCAGGGTGAGGGAAATCTGACATTCTCAAATCTGCCCCTTTGTTTTAGGTATAGAGACTAGCTTTATGGCAAGGTAAACCATGACAAAGCAAGTCAGAAAGACTTTTAGCTGCAGAAAAGGTTTAATGCTTTGTATTTTCATGTGGAAAATAATATGTGCAATTAGATCCCATAATAAAACCTTATTTGAGTTCTAATAAGCACATGTAAATACCCTTCTCACAAAAGGCTATCAGTTAGCAGAGTTTGCCTTTAACTCAACTAGGCATCTTAGCTATTGTCTTATAAAAAACAAACCCCACATCCTAGCTGGCAAACCAACAAAGAATATTTTTTCTGGGTACAGCATGGTGCCACCCAACATCCCATATCAGAGTGTCATTTTGAGTCCCAGCTGCTCTGCTTCTGATCCAGCTCCCTGCTAGTGCACTGAGAGAGCAGCAATGACGGGTCCACGGGTGTGAGCCCCTCACACTGAACTGTGAGAGCCCTGGCCATTGCAGCCATTTGTGGCATGGACTAGCAGCCAGAAAGACTCTGTCTCTGGCCACCTTGTCACTCTGATGTTCAAACAGGAATAATTAAATCAGTTAAAATTAAAAATAACAGTAAATAATTAAAAAAAGGATTTTTTTCTTACTCTTTTTGTTATTCTCTCTAAATGTTTATTATAATTTAGCTGGTGGTATTTTTCAATGTTACCATTCTCACTGTGGTATCCAGGCTGTTGGAGGAGCCACAGTCAGGGACATTTTCACTTGTTGTGGTTCATGGAACTTGTGGTATGTAGCACTCCAGAGAATGTTGCAGGACCGATCAAGTTTTCAACCCAGAAGCAACACATTTTCACATCCGCCAATGACTCCTAGACTAGAAGGGACCCATGGGTCCTCTATAGCTCAAGGAATGAAATGTTACCAGGTAACAGGAAAGGGTAGATACCTGATAAACAGTGCCAAGAAATGCAACAGATCAAGTTCTGTGTGTTTCTTAACAAAAGCTAAAAACAATATATTCAAAACCTTTGCTAATATCACACTGGCTGATAATTTGTGCTCAAAAACCGTTATGTTTCCATATAATGATTCTTGTTTCTACCTGTTTCTCAAAGACTGGAAGCTATATTGTTTCATAGACTCAATTTTTTTCTGCCTTCAGAGAAATAATAAAAGTAGTCAGTTCACTTCTTTCCACAGAAAGTCATCCTATTCCCCCACAAAAGTGAACTATGTCAATTGTTGGACTTCAGAACGTCAGACATTGGAGGTATTCACCTTCAAACAGAGGGCAGAAATAATGCTCACACTACCTGGACAACACTTGACACTGTGTATAAAAAGGAATAAAAGAAGAGTAAAAGCCATTTGAGATGTTTTCTGTCTCCATCTATGTTGACGTTTCTATTTCCTTGGGTGAAATAGACTTCACTTAGAGCTTTGAAAAGATAGGTGACAAATATCTGATTTTAATTTTGATGGGACCATATAGAAATTTCATGGACAGAGAATTGCCTTCATAAGGTGAAGAAATGCTGTTCAACTTGGATCAAACTGGTCACACATCCTTAGGCAATCATTTATTATTTCAGAGCAAAGATTGGCAAATGATATCCGGGTGCCACACTCAGGACAGAGTCAGGTTTTCTGGTATGACCCAAGGTCTATAAAGTGCTGTGCATTTTTAAGTAATTTAAGTAGTCATAATATCTCATGATGCATGAAAGATATATGGAACGCACATCTCTGTGTCCATAAGTGAAATTTTGGAGCACAGCACACTCATGCACTCACCCATGGCTGTTTTCATGCAGCTACGGCAAAGCTGAATAGTTACGGTAGAGATGATGTGACGGCCACATCTAAACTATTTAGAACATCTTCTGGAACTCAAAGTTTGCCAGCCCTTGCTTTAGTTTCACTTCTGCTATCTGTGCAATAAGAAGGATTCTTATTTCTTAGCACTGCAATACTTTGTAAAAATGACCACTAACTTTTTGTGTTTCTTCATATGATCTTTAATCAGAAGTGATTCAATCATACATCAGTGGGTGATTCCCCTCTATTCAGAAGAAATGAGGACTTATTTTGTTACCTTTTTACCTTGTGATAGGCTGATGAGAGAACCCTATTTTGTGTATCCTTTTATGTGATTTTAATCTATTTCCCAATGGGGAGATGCTACCTGGCCTCCATCATAACTAAAGTAAATAAGAATAAAGTTAAGATATTTAAGTTTTATAATTAAAGAACATGTTTCTTTTCCCTACTCTGATTAAATTTCATTATTTCTTCCACTTAAAATACACATCTCACTAATGTTACACCGTGATTTGTGTTTCACTTCCATCAGATATTCATGGAGGTACAATAAGGAGATGGATGGGGGAGAAAACAAAGCCTTACACATCTTTAGAGTAAAAGCATAGGAGTGGTTGACACTGTGGCTTGGGGGGTAAAGCTACGACATGTGGTGCTGGCATCCCATATGGGCGCTGGTACTATTCCCAGCTGTTCCACTTCCGATCCAGCTCTCTGCTATGGCCTGGGAATGCAGTAGAAGATGGCTCAACTCCTTAGGCCTCTGCACCCATGTGGGAGATCTGGAAACATTCCTGGCTCCTGGCTTCGGATCAGCACAGCTCAGGCCGTTGCGGCCAACTGGGGAGTGGACCACTGGATGGAAAAATCCTCTCTCTCTCTTTTTCTGCCTCTCCTTCTCTCTGTGTAAATCTGACTTTCAAATAAAAAAAATACATCTTTTAAAAAAGCATAGGAGTAGAAATTATACCAAAGTCTTCATCTGAATTAAGTGGGAAATTCCAAAGCCCCCACACTCACTGGTATACATGAGCCTTTGCCAGAAATTCATGCAAACTATAGTAGCTGACAGTGTGTGCTACTACAGAGTTCAAGCTGGTAGACAAAAATTTTTCATTTCTGAAAATGAAAACTATAAAATATGTTCATCAAGATTTGAAAAATATAAAAAAAATTTAAAAAATGAGAATTTTGGAAAAAAATGAATATGAAAGTATTTAATGACCTAAAACACAAAGTAAAAACTTATTTCCATGAACATTCGTATCAACAATATAAAAAAAATTCCGGGGCCAGCGCCATGGCTCACTTGGCTAATCCTCCACCTGTGGTGCCGGAATCCCATATGGATGCAGGGTTCTAATCCTGGTTGCTCCTCTCCCAGTCCAGCTCTCTGCTGTGGCCCGGGAGTGCAGTGGAGGATGGCCCAAGTGCTTGGGCCCTGCACCTGCATGGGAGACCAGGAGGAAGCACCTGGCTCCTGGCTTTGGATTGGCGCAGTGCCAACCATAGAGGCCATTTGAGGAGTGAACCAATGGAAGGAAGACCTTTCTCTCTGTCTCTCTCTGAGAAAATGCTCAGGATCACTAGCCATCAGGGAAATGCAAATCAAAACCATAATGAGGTTTTACCTCATTTCAGTTAGAATGGCTCTCATACAGAAATCAACAAAAAGCTGGCGCCGTGGCTTAACAGGCTAATCCTCCACCTTGCGGCGCCTGCACACCAGGTTCTAGTCCCGGTTGTTGCGCTGGATTCTATCCCGGTTGCTCCTCTTCCAGGCCAACTCTCTGCTGTGGCCTGGGAGTGCAGTGGAGGATGGCCCAAGTCCTTGGGCCCTGCACCTGCATGGGAGACCAGGAGAAGCACCTGGCTCCTGCCTTCGGATCAGCGACATGTGCCAGCCGTAGCGGCCATTGGAGGGTGAACCAACGGCAAAAAGGAAGACCTTTATCTGTCTCTCTCTCTCTCACTATCCACTCTGCCTGTCAAAAAAAAAAAAAAAAAAAGAAAAAGAAATCAACAAAAAACACATGCCAGTGAGGATGTGGGGAAAAAAGGTACCATAGTACATGGTTGGTGGGAATGTAACTGGTGCAACCACTGTGGGAGACAGTATGGAGATACCTCAGAAATCTGAATATAGATATATCATATGATCCAGCTATCCCACTCCTAGGAATTTACCCAAACCAAAAGAAATCAGTATATGAAGGTGTTAATTGTACCCTCATGTTAATTGCAGCACAATTCAAATCACTAAGATAAGGAATCAACCCAGATGTCCATCAGCTATTGAATGGGATAAAGAAATTATATATATATATATATATATATATATATATATATACACACACACACACACACAATGAAGAACTACTCAACTGTAACATAAAATGAAATGTTGTCTTTTGCAACCAGATGGATGCAACTGGAAACCATTATACTTAGTGAAATAAGACAGTCCCAAAAAGACAGATACCTTATGCTTTCCTGATCCAAAGTAGCTAGTATAGTACCTGAAATGTAATGTATTGGAGTGAAATGGATATTCTGAAAATCAATGGTTATTTACAACTCTTGTCTCTTGCATTGATGAACATTTTGTTTGTTTTCTCTTCATAATATTTGTTGAATACTTTTACTTAGAGTAGGGTTAATTATACAATCATTAATATACTGAAAATAGACCATTGTAAAAATTAAGAGTGGGAATCCAAGAGGGAGGAGGAAGAAGGGTTGGAGTGTGGGCACAGGGATTAAGAGGGGAAGTATCACTATGTTCCTTAATTTGTATATATGAAATACATGAAATTTATATAACAAATAAAATTAAAAATTAAATATTTAAAGTGCATGATTTTCCCCCACTTAGAAAAAAAGAGCTTATATGGAGTGTGGAATATGGCTGAGTTATCCTGACTAATAAAGCCAAAGGTAAAATGGATACTCATGCTACAGATAACACAGCCACCAAAATGAATCAAATGCATTTACTCATATTAAATTTCAGAAGCTCATCTGATGGTATGGGAGTGATTGATGAATCACTATTCTACTTTTATATGTAGGACAGGTGCTGGTTCTCTGTATGCTGTGAGAATTGTGACATGTACTATAATCTTAGTAGCCTGATTGATGGTATGACTGTCAACAGTATAATGCTGTTTTGTCAACCTTGAGCCTACATTACATCAAAACACAGAATAACTATACCAGTCCTAATATACTGTAAAATATGCAGCATCAATCTTGCCTTTCACATTAAAATATCTCTCGTAGTCTTTGTCCTAGGTCTTTACCAAAATTCGCTGGTGCTCTGCTCTCATACTTCTTGGTATTCACAAGAGGCTCTGATTACGTTATTTAAACACTGTAACCCTTTCAGGTATGACTATTTTACTCTTTCCATTCCAAAATTTTCTCATTTTTTTTCTTTGCCAGGTAAAAATTTGTATACAGTTAAACGTACTAGTGTGATTGAGGACTAAGGTGATTTATTGCTATAGTTGCAATCACTCCTGCACTTATCAAATTACATAAATTTACCAAACACTGTAAACTTAATAAATTATATCATATCCATATTTATTTTGTATACATAAGTAAATATACCTGTATATATATATGTGTGTGTGTGTGTGTGTAAATGTATATATATATGTATATATATATATATATATACACATATACACACACACATATAAATTTTGTGGAAGAGCCTCTACAATTATGTAAAATTTCCAATCAACGTCTCTGTGTCTTTTTATAATATGACTCTTTCTTTAAAACAATTTGATCAAAATACAAGTATCTAAGTTTAAAGATTAAGTCAACCAAATCATGTCTTTTATGCACAGGTGTTTTCACATTACTGTAATATACAAAAACAATTGGACTCACTTGAATAGTTTGTGATTCATCCATGTACATCCACACATTTCTACCCCTTTGCTTTCACACACACACACACACAATGTCAGAGTTCCTAGTTTCACTAGTGACAGACAGGTGGAGCAAGATGGAGGTTAAGATGCTTGTGTTATCATCTTTCCACAGAGACGCTAATTTGGCCAACTATTTAAGCAACAAATCACCTTCATCCAAGCACCAGAAAAAAGCAGGAAGGAGTTGCCTACATTCCTCTCCCCCAATTCCAAGCAATGTCACATGGAAAGAGATGTGTTGCCTCCCACATTGGTGAGAAAGTGGGAACGAATTCCAGTCCACACCTCCAGGGCCAACAAGATAAAACCAACGCTTCCAGGCCAATATCTGCAGACTGAGGCACTGGACCATCCTATGAGGAAAGTGAGGATCTTCTCCATTACCCCTTCTCTAGCCTCCAGAAAACACCAGTCACTGGGGAGCAGGGCAGAAAAATGAACTTTGAATTTTCCCAGGGAGCTCACAACTGGATCTGCTGCTAGAAGATCCAACACTTGATAAAGTCCATAGGGCTCTATTCCCAGGCTGTTAAGCACAGACTCTCTGGAGACACCCTGGCATCAGGTGGAAGTCTGCAACCTAGTGAGACAGACACATTTCATTGTGTGGTGCTGTCTGCATCATGTGGGCTGGTAATTATGATACACAATAAGCCCCAGTTTAGTGAAGGCCAGGACAGACAACAAAGAATTGCAGGAGCATATCTCAGGAATCAATGCTGGGCTGGTATAACCACACATTGGGCATGTACTAATGGTCCCTGTCTCTAGGCTACTGCCTGTGTATGGGGCCACTGTATTTGTCTCAGAAGTAGGCAGACATGTATGTTTCAGTGGAATGGGCTTGCTCCAGTACATGTAACTGCCAGCTCCAAGGGAGCCTGGCATGCAACTATGAGATTTTGTATGGTCTTATGACTGTGAGACCATGTTTTGACTCAGTTCAGTGGCAGTCCAGGGGGCCAACGGTCTGTCTTTAACACCCTTCTCCCAACCTTGAGTGAATAGCAAGTGGCCACAAGAATTTTTCCTGAGATACTGAGTGTTTAATGGTAATGGACCTCGTCCCCATGACAGTGACTGCAAACAGAGCCTCTGTTCTTACCCTGGTATGAAGTGGGGTCCCATAGCCCCAGCTGATTGGGCTTGTGCTCTACCTGGCATCACTTGGGGCTAGTTGAAGTGGCCTTGAGCTGGACTCCACCTCAGTAGCCGACATTTAAGACAGGTTGGCTTTGGTGCTACACAGCGCTGTGATATTCTGAGTGGGCTAAGGACTCTGGGTATGATCTAGAACATTGGAACTGGAAACCACAGGACTAGGTGACTTTGACCTACTCCAGGCCTGAATATCCCTTTTTAGATACTTAGTTCTTTGTAAGCCACAAGCCAGCTGCAAATTTGGGTAAAATTATGACATTGGGACATCCTCTAGGACTGAAAAATGAACCAACATCCGACTTGCAGAATGCTTCAACTTAAGAGCTCCATCAAGTACAGAAATAGCGGAAGTGTCCACAGGCTCAGAGAAAATAATCATACTGATTAGAAATTATGGAAGGGCGTCACGAATGTATTCCAATTGTGAGTACTGGAACACACAAGCAATCTTTCGCCTTGTGGTATGTGTCAGCTGTCATTTCATTTCAGGGAACCATGAAAATTAACCACCACCTAATGAACAGATAAGATTCCAGGATCAGCCAGGATCTAACATTTTCAAATACTCAAATGAAGATTTCAAACTAGTTTTTTAAGGAAATAAAGAACTTCAATAGAAATCAAGTGATCTAATACTCTAACAGAAAATCTTGCAAGTAAGTAAGTAAAACAGAGGGGCTGGCTTTGTGATATAACAGGTTAAGCAGCTGCCTGTGATGCTAACATTCCATAGGGGCGCACCTTTGAGTCCTGGCTGCTCCACTCCCACTCCCAATCCCTGCTAATGGCCTGAGAAAGCAGTGAAAGACGTCCCAAGGACCCAGGCCCCTGCCACCCATGGGGTAGACCCAGAAGAAGCTCCTGGCTCCTGGCTTTAGCCTTGGCTATTGTAGCCATTTAGGGAGTAAACTAGTGGATGGAAAATTGAGTCTCTCTCTCTCTCTCACCATGTCTGTATCTCTAGCTTTCAAATAAATCTTTTAAAAAAAGTCAAACACAAATCTTTAACTAAAAAGTACACTAAATGAAATTTTAAAAGATGTGATAGAAGACATCTATAACAGAATAGGTCAAAAGAGGGAAGAAACAGTGAGTCTGAAGACAGGCTATTTGGAAATATGCAGTCATAGCAGAGAAAAGAAAAAAAAAGGATCAAAAGGAATGAAGCACGGTTACAACATTTCAGGACAGCATGGAAAGAGCAAATATTTGAGATCCTGTATTTTAAGAGGAATTCAAGAAAGCCACAGGCGTACACAGCATATTCAGAGACAGTAGCATAAACTTTCCCAAACCAAGAGAAAAGTACAAGTATTCCAGAATAGGGAGATCAAAGGTCACCTATCAATACAATCCAACCAAATCTACCCCAAGAGGAACAATAATCAAGCTTTTCAAGGATAAAGAAGGGATTCCCAATGCTGTGTGAGAATAGAAACAAGTAACACATAAAAGCCTCCCCACTCACTTAACTAAGGACTTCTCAACAGAACATCTACAAGCCAGGAAGGAGTGGGAAGAGACTTTAGCAGTACTGAGGGGCAAACATTGCCAACCAAGAGTACTGAACCTCCGTAAAGCTATTTTTCAGATATGAGGAAGAGATAAAGACATTCCCAAGCCACCAAAAAAAAATCTCAGAGGATTTATCACCACCAGATCTGTCCTAAAGAAAACGCTAAAGGGAGTTCTTTAAGCTGAAAGGAAAAGCTGTTTCAGGCGTTAATATCAGAAGCTAGACGGCTCCCTGGTAAGAGTAACTATACAAACTAAGCATGTTGTAACATTGGTTACCTGATCTATAAACCTCTGGCAAACACTGGAGATTTAAAAACATAAAGAAAACAACTACAAAAATGTTATGATGTAGAAGAAAGGGCTGAATGGAACATCACAATTCAAAATGTGGGGAGGAATGGAATCCAGGTGCAGAGTCCTTTATTAGTACTTCTTACTGCTTTTTGTCTGTGTTGCTGTCTTGATAATCAATATTAAATTCCTATCAATTCAAAACAGCTTGTGATAGATAACAGATTTTGGAAAGCCTATGGTAGTCACAAAGCAAAGATAAATAATGGCCTTACCATAAAAGAAATCAGAAGCACCCTAATAGAGAAAATAGTTTAAACGCAAATAAAAAAAAATAAAATAAAAAGGAGAAAGGAAAAAAGAAGTACATTAAAACTAGAATAAAATCAGTATTATAATAACAGTGTTAAGATTTCCTTTATCAATAATTGCCTTAAATATAAATGGATTAAACCCTTCAATTAAAAGATATTGTGTGAATGAATGGAATTTTTTTTAAAGCCTAACAATATGCTGCTGACAATAGACTCATTTAACTCCTAAGGAAGTCTTTTTTTGAAAGACAAAAGATGGAATAGGTTGTTTCTTAAAAATGGCAACAATTAGAAACGGGTATAGCTATGCTTATATCAGATAAAACAGATTTTATGTGATAAGTAGTCTAAAAGGACAAGAAAATAAACTACATAAAAAGAGTTCAATACAGTAGGAAGAAATAATAATTGTACATATACACACACCCACTATTGGCATACTCAAATACTTAAAACGGATTTTAATGGACCTGGAGGGAGACATGGACCCCAACACAACAACAGTAGGGGTCTTATCGCCTCACTTTCAGAAAAGTACAGAATAGCTGACAGAAAGCAAACAAAAAACAGCCATTAATCGGGACCCTAAATCAATTGAACTTAGCAGACATCAACAGAAAACTGTATCCAGCAACTGCAGAAAAATCCATTACTGGGTTTTTAAACTTATTTATTTATTTAAAGTGTGTTTTTATGTGTAAGAGAGAGAGAGAGAGAGAGATCTTTCATCATCTAGTTCACTACCAAAATACTAGCAACAGCCAGTCCTGAGCAAGATTGAAGCCAGGAAGTCCACCTTTGTCTCCTACATGGGTGGCGGGGACTCAAGAGCCCAAGCCGTCATCTGATGCTTTCTGACATGCATTAGCAGGAAACTGGATTGGAAATGGAGTAACCAGGATTTCAACCAGGTACTGCAAAATGGGATGTAGGCATCCTAAATGGTGGCTCAACACACTGCCCAGGAATATGCATTCTTCTTAACAGCACATGGAACATTCTATATAGCAGATCATAAAACAGATATCAACAAGTGGTGTTTTTTTTTTTTTTTTTTTTTTTTTGCCAGGCAGAGTGGACAGTGAGAGAGAGAGACAGGGAGAGAGGTCTTCCTTTTTTCCGTTGGTTCACCCCATAATGGCCACTGTGGCTGGCGCACCATGCTGATCCAAAGCCAGGAGCCAGGTGCTTCTCCTGGTCTCCCATGCAGGAGCAGGGCCCAAGGACCTGAGCCATCCTCCACTGCACTCCCGGGCCACAGCAGAGAGCTGGACTGGAAGAGAGGCAACCGGGACAGAATCCGGCGCCCCAACCGGGACTAGAACCTGGGGTGCTGGTGCCGCAGGTGGAGGATTAGCCTAGTGAGCCGCGGCTGCGGCCTAACAAGTTTTGAAACAGAAATTATGCTGCGTGTCTTTTTTACCATAGTGCTATAAAGCTAGAAATGAATAGCAATAAACCATTGTATGTTATATAAACACATGGAAATTAAACATTTTTTTCTTGAATACCCATGGATGAAGAAAAAATTAGGGAAGATAATTTAAATATTTCTTGAATGAAAGTGGAAACTTAACATACCCAAACATATGACATACACAGCAGCAGAGGTAAAGCCATATGTTTATAGAAATTTATATCTCTATCAAGACAGCCAGATCTCAAATACATAACTTATTGTACCTGAAGGAAAAATAAAAACAAGAAAAACTAAGCTGAAAGTAGAAAGAAATAACAACACTTGGAAATAAATATGAATTAAAAGTCATTGAAATGTGCTAGTTTTTTGAAGATAAATGAAGTTGACAAACACTTACGTTACTTTCTAAGATAAAGAAAATACTCAAATAATAAAATCAGACATGCATGGAAAGGGAGATAATACAACTAAAACTACAGAAGTACAAAGTACTATTAGATAATATCATTAGTAATGATATGTGAAAATTTGATGACATTGAAGAAGTGGAAAAAAAAACCTTTAAATATATACCCTGCAAAGACTGAAAAAGGACAAAACAGAATACATAAACCAACAAGGAGTAGTGAAACTGAATTAGTAATACAAAAGCCTGGGGCCAAATGACTTTACTGCTGATTTATAACAATAATTTAAAGAATTAGCAACAATTACTCTTTATAATTCCTACAAAAATAGGAGGAGAAAATTCTTACAAATACATTCTACAAGGTGAACATTACCTTGGTCCCAAACCAGGGAAGAACAGAACAACAAATAGTAAGCTACAGACTAGCATCCTCGATGAACATAGGTACAACATTCTCAACAAAATACTAGCAAGCTCAACCCAATGGCACGTGAAAAACATCATTCACCATAATCAAATGGTTTTCACCCAGGGATGCAAAGAAGTTTTAACATATGCAGGCAATATATGTGGATATACCACATCAGCTGAGTAGAAGACATAAATCATATGATTATCTCAGTAGATGCAAAAAAAAAAAAAAGGCATTTGATAAAAGTCCAAAGGACTTCACAGTAGAAACTCTGAAAAAACGACATACAGGGGGAACACATCTCAACAGATAAAAGATCATGGATAACAAATCAATAACTAGTGTCATATTGAATGGGAAAAGCAAAGGCTTTCTCCCCAAGATCTGGAAGAAGAGTGGGATGCCAAACTTTATCACTTTTGTTTAACATAGTATGGAAAGTCCTAGCCAGAGTTATTAGGCAAGATAAAAAAGGGCATCCAAATTGGCAAAAAGAACTCAAATTTTCACTGTTTGCAGATGAAGTGGTCTTAATCAAAACAAACAAACAAACAAACAAACAAAACAAAACAAAAAAACAGAAAACTTCACCAAAAAACTGTTAGAACTAATAAGAGAATTTAGCAATGTAATGCACAATAATTAGTGGTGCTTAACAATGAAAGAAAATTATCTGACAAAGAAATAAAGAAACTCAATTTCTAATAGCTACAAAAAGAATGATACACCAAGGAGTAAATTTAACCAAACAGTTGAAAATTTTCATCATTGGAACCACAGATTATTGAGGATGATATACAGAAATGGTAAGAAATCTTGTGTTCAAGGATTGGAAGAAATACTGTCTTAAAATGTCCACATTACCCAAAGCAATTTACAGGCACAATGAAACCCCTATGAAAATACTAAGACTTTTTCACAGAACTCTAAAAACACTATTAAATATTTTGTGAAACCACAAAAGGCCCAGAATATCCAAAACAATCTTGAACATAAACAACAAAGTGGGAGGCATTATATTTCTTGATATTAAAAAGGCTATGAAGCTATAGTAATTAAACATGATATTAGCATAAAAACTGACACCTAACACAATGGAATAGAATGAAGACTCTAGAAGTAAAACCTGTGTATTTTGCTCTTAGCACCTTTTATCTTTTATTTTTTTAAGATATATTTATTTACTTGAAAGGCAGAGATACAGGGAGGCAAAGGCAGAGAGAGAGAGAGAGGTCTTCCATTCATCAGTTCACTCCCCAAATGACTGTAATGGCTGGAACTGGACCCATCCAAAGCCAGGAGCCAGGAGTTTCTTCTCGTCTCCCACATAGGTGCAGGGCCCAAGCAGTTGGGCCATCTTCCACTGCTTTCCCAGGCCATACCAGAGCTCTGGATCAAAAGTGGAGGAGCCTGGGGCTGGTGCTGTAGCAGAGCTCTGGTTCAAAAATGGATGAGCCTGGGGCTGGCACTGTAGCATGGCAGGTAAAGCTGCCGCCTGCAGTGCTGGCATCCCATATGGGCACCAGTTCAAGTCCCGACTGCTCCACTTCCAATCCAGCTCTCTGCTATGGCCTGGGAAAGCAGTAGAAGACGACCCAAGTCCTTGGGCCCCTGCACCTGCATGGGAGACCCTGAAAGAGCTCCTGGCTCCTGGTTTCGGATCAGCGCAGCTCTGCCATTGCAGCCAATTGGGGAGTGAACCAGCAGATAGAAGACCTCTCTCTCTCTCTCTCTCTCTGCCTCCCCTCTTCTCTCTGTATAACTCTGACTTTCAAATAAATGAATAAATCTTTAAAACAACAACAACAACAACAACAACAAAACAGTGGAGCGGCCAGGACTCAAACCTGTGCCCGTATGGGATGGTGGCACTGCAAGTGGAGGCTTTACCCACTATGCCACAGCACTGTTTTGACAGAAGACACACACTGAAGAAAGGACAGTTTTGCAATAAATAATGCAGGAAAATAGGATATCCTTATGCAGGAGAATAACTATGTTGAAAAATCAACTCAAAATGGATAAGATTTAAATGTAATATGCTAAATTTTGAATGTGCTAGAAGAATCTTGGAAATGCTTGATGACATTGGAATGAGCAGAAATTATTTTCAGATTGGACCCACAATCACGGAAAGAAAAGGAACAATGGAGAAATGAAATTTTATCAAATTAAAAACTGTTACTAAAAGAATTTAAGAGCTTAGCACAAAAAATGAAGAAATCAACAGAATGAAGACAGAACTTAAAGAATGAATAAAAATATTTTCAAATTGTATTTTTTTTTTTGACAGGCAAAGTTTAGACAGTGAGAGAGGGAGACAGAGAGAAAGGTTTTCCTTCCGTTGGTTCACCCCCCAAATGGCCACCATGACCAGTGCTGCACCGATCCAAAGCCAGGAGCCAGGTGTTTTCACCTGGTCTCCCATGCTGGTGCAGGGCCCAGGCACTTGGGCCATCCTCTACTGCCTTCCCAAGCCACAGCAGAGAGCTGGACTGGAAGAGGAGCAATTGGGACAGAACCCAGAGCCCCAACCTGGACTAGAACCCAGAGTGCCTGCTCCGCAGGTGGAGGATTAGCCTAGTGAGCCGCGGTGCCTGCCTTCAAACTGTATTTTTTACAAGGGTTAAGAATCAAAACATACAAGGAACTCAACTTAATAGCAAAAAATCTCTATCACTAATAATATAGTTGAAATAAGTAGTAAATCTAAATAGATATTCATCAAAGAAAGAACATACAAATAATGAAACGATAGAAGAAAAAATGCTCAATATCATGAATCACAGGGAAATACAAATCCCAAACACAAAAAGATGTTACCTAACTCTACCAGGCTGTTATGAACAACTGAATAAGTAACAAGTTTTGGCAAGGATGTGGAGAAAAGGGAACATTTGAACACTTTTGATGGGAATAGTACAACCCAATAGTATTGGGTTACTGGAAGAGCTAAAAATAGAACTATGATATAATCCAGGAATCCCATTTCTGGGTATATATCTAAGACAACTGAAATTGCTCAGTGAAACAGACATGCACACTCCCTTGTTTATTATTCACAGTGGTCAAGAAATGGAAACAACTTAAGTACCCATCCACTGATAAATTGATAAAGAAAAAGTGGTGCATATGGGCAGTGGAATAATATTAAGCCGTTCAAAAGATGAGATCTTGTCTTTTGCAAGAATATAAATGGAAGTGAATGTCATCATGTGAAATTCAATAAACTAAGCACAGAAATACAGGCACTACATGATCTCACTCACGTGTGGCATCTAAAAAAGTCAACCTGGTAATAAGAGTAAAATAGTGGTTAGCAGAGGGTGGGGAAAATAGGTTGGAAGGGGTAATGAGGAAGATTAATGGCTACTAAGTCATAGTTAGATAGAAGTAAGAAATTCTGATTTTCATTGCACAGTAAGCTGGTTATAGACAATGATAATGGATTATGTATTTCCCTAATGAACAAAAGTCTCAAAGAAGTATTTTGAACATTTTCACCATAAAGAATTTTGAACATTTGAGGACATAAATCTATGTACTGTACATGTAATGTAAACATGTATTGGCACATCACATTGTACCTCATAACTATGTGTGATTTTTATCTGCCATTTGAAAATTTAAGAAGTTATTAATAAAATAAGAAAAAAAAGAACGTAGAAGGTACAGGGCAGCACAACTGTCTTGGTTCGTCCTCGAGCAGGATCTATGCTAACTCCCTGAGTCACATATGCCACAGGTACTGCTAGAGTGCCTAACCATCCTGTAGGCTCACGCAGGGGATAATGTGTGTGTGGGTGGGAGAGTAACACAGAAGCCAATGTTTTATGCCTTCCATGGACATTAAGATGGTTAATGATGTAATTATTTAGTTACACGTGACAGGCTATAAAAATCAACTCTTGTTCATTTTCTGTCAAACTCTGGGATTTGGAAGGTTCTTGTCACATAGGAGCTAAGGAGATTATAGTGTAGCAAATACAAGGCACACAGAGACGCTATCATTCATCTACAGTGATGTTGCTCCTTATTACAGGGTTTCTCCTGGGACACCAGCTATGACCACCCTACTCAATATAGAATCCCAATCTCCTGAAGCCTGCACTTGAAGTAAAACCTATTTCTCATCCTGGGAGATCCGAGGGATCAAAGCAAACTATGCTGCGAAGGCTGGTGTTCTTGTTCTGCAGTTTGAACCTGGACTTTTCTTGAAATTCAACTCATTTAAAGTACTGAAGAGAGGAATTTCTATAATGTTTAATTGGCAGCCTATTCAACATCAACCAAATAGGAGTGTATACAAAAGAATAATTTGCCAATCACAGGTGATTTAGATAGTGTAGGAAGGGCTCTTTTAATCACATACTTTTTTATCATCTGCAAAATAAACAGGAATTGAAGAACTTTATCTACCACTAATTGCATAATACAAAGTGCTTAGTAGTTTCTCTGATTTGTTCAGGTAATTTTCTAACTATTTATTTAAACTTTGTATGCATAATGAATTTTCATCTGAACTCAACTATGATTAAATACAAATGAAGTAGTATAAATTATCATAAGACACAAAACTAGAGAATAATGCCGTATAACTAGTACTCAATTTAAATAGCAAAAATTGAATGCTTATAGGCTAAAATATTAAAGATAATAAATGTAGCTCCCTTTGTGTTTCTGATTAATTAACATTAGGTTGTTCGCAACTATTAAGAGCATATTTAACTCAGACAAATGTTATAGTGCAGATCAATGTTCTAGATTTTAACATATCAATTATGTGCTTATTTTTAAAGGATTGCTGCACCAATAGCATTCAAAATTGTGAAGAATTGAAATTAATATATAGGGTAAATAGTACATATATGGGGTGCATATATGCAAGCATGACTAGGAAATCACAGGAAAAAAAGTTGATCAAAGTGACTTTGGTAAAATTCTCAGCCCAGTTAACCATTGAGATATGCTTGTATTATTTGTCAAATCCATTCATTTAAACAGGTTCTATGCATGAACATACATAAGAATACAAACTAGTACACAAACACACATCCAGCCTCTGCCCAGTCTCTACCCTGAGTTGTCCAAATACTTTTATTTAAAGCCATTTACCCCTACCTGTGCATTTATTCCCATTGCAGACCCTGGGACCCTCCATGACCTCAGGTAAGCCCAGTATAAATAGTTGTAGTTTAAGGTGCAATAGTTCAATAATTGAAAATATGGTTAGAATATGTTAGCTTGTTTGGCTGACTGTTTTAGACAGTACTTAGATGTAGATGCAAATCTTTGCTTCACCCCATCCATCTTGGTGACCCTGGATAAAACAAATGGCACTGCAGGCTTAAATTCTATGTAAATATAACCATACATAATACATAACACATAGATATTTATATGGAATTTACTGAGTTAAATGATATTAAATTATAATAGTGTGCCTATTAGAGCTCATGTCGGATTGTACATTTGTCAGATTATGCCACTCTCCTGTGGTAAAAATTCCAGTGGCTTTTCCTCTTACCCAGGAAAAAAAAAACATAATGGTTTTCTGATCAAAGAAGGGAGAGCAGAGAGCAAAGTCACAAAGAGTTGATTGTTTGTGACAGGTGCTGTTAGTTTTTAAAGATGTGGAAAGGAAAAGTGGGAACTCAGAAACTGCATGTTGCTAGGATAACAGTAAATGTCAGATGATGTCTATGCAGCCAGAGACAGAATGGAGCCCCAGAACATGAGCCTTCTGTTGTGGGAAGGTGGTGGGTCACCTGGCTTTGCCAATGGACCAGATAAAGCACACACTGGCCTCACATTGAGTCATCCTTGAGTCCTTTTCCTGCATGTATTGCCTGTGAAGTCTCAACAAACCAATCAGATCTGTTTCCATTTCTTTCACCTGTATGCTTCTGGCCCATGCTGTGAGTATTGTCACAACCTATCAAAGGCTCAGATGCTTCTGAATGCAACTGGCCTGGTCTTTTCAAATTATACACATGTCAGATTACACCTCTCTTCTACGATAAATATTCCAATGTCTTCTCTGACTCAGTCAAAAGGAAGCATTCTTACTGTAGCTTACAAAGCCCTACTCAATCTGATTCCTCTGCTAGCAATCTGACCTCATGCCCATGCACTTTCTACTCCATTTTGCTCCAGCTGTGATAGTCTCCCTGCATATCCGTGATGCAGGATTTCTGCACTTGCTTGCCCCTGCCTAAAACATCCTTCTCTAGACATATGACTGTTTTCTCAGCCCAGATGTCTTTCAGATAAGCCTCTAAAACTACCGTTCAGCCCTTCTGCTAGCTACTTCTTAGTGTCCTCCTCTGGCTTCCCCACACTCTGCTGCACTAAGCATATTCTGACATCATAGATAGTTACAATTTGATTATAGTAGCTGCATCTGTAGCCCTTAGCAAGCTTCAGCAGTGCTAGGTCTATGAATCCAGGAATTTGTTTTGCTTATGTTAGTAACCCTGATCCCCAGAGTTCCTGGCTAATCAGAGGTGCTATTAAGTGTTTATAAAATTAATGGGTTATGATAACTCTATGTGTTCTAATAATGTGCTCTAAAAGCAATAACACAATTATTTTTTTGATTTCCAAATACCATAATATAGGGAAGGGGAATTGTTAATTTCAGGGACAAGTCCTTAGAGAAAAAGAATACTTGTATCTTATAAATTAATACATTACCAGAAAGGTTCCTGAAGGGGGCAAGACAAATGAGAAACATCCATCTGCTGGACTAGTGGAGGCATTCCAGGATCGATGTCTGATTCTCTTTGATCAAATGGAAAGTTTTGCTTAAGTTTAGAAAAGGGAATTTTTTTTAGTAGAAAGTTCATGAATAATATTTTATGAACTCAGTCAATCCTTTCAAAGCTAGGAAGGCTTTTATGCAGTCATTCTTAAATAGGTAATTACCTACTGTTTTCAGAATTGTTTTATTTATCTTTTTAGAAATATCAAACTCTTCACCTTTAGAATATTAAAATTCATATTTTTATTTGAACATTCTAGGAGTACATTCACTAGAATACATGATAGTACATGATAACTCACATTTGAAAATTCCTTATATGTCTGAATTAGTCTATTTTATGTCACTAATAATATCATACGACAGACTGGGAAAGTTTTAAAGTAAAGAGAGGTACCTGATGCAGTAGTTAATTTACTTCTTGGGATACCTGCATTCAGTATCAGAGTGCCTGGTTGCAATTTGGGCTACTCTCTGCTTTGGAAACAACTTCTTGGGAATGTGCACCCTGGGAGATAGCAGGTGGTGGCTCAACTGCTTAGATCCCTGCCATGCCCATGGGAGACTGATTGGAGTTCTGAGCTCCTGGCCTCGGGCTGGGCCAGTGCAGGCTCCTGCACACATTCAGAAAGTGAACCAGGAGATGACAGATCTATCTTTCTGTCTCTCTGTCTCTGCCTCTTTCTCTCCTTCTGCCTTTTAAAGACCAGATGAAAATAAAGAGGTTTAGTGTGGGGCAAGATGCTGGTCCAAGCTGCATGTGGTGATGGCTCTCTTGAGGCTACTTTCCTTACAGGGGTGGACAATGTCCAGCTGGAGGGCTGTATGAGTCCCGTGAATTCATCTGGTCTGGCCCTGCCAAGGCAACCACACGTGAGACTCGATAGCAGCCTAATTGTGAATTTGGTAATTCTGCATGGCACGTATTCAAATGGCCTTTGTTGAAAAAACAGTTTCCCACCCTTGGCAGTGCAGGGAATCATATGTGTGCAACTTCTGCTCTTTTCCCTGCTCATAAAATTAACAAGAGTCAATCCTAGGGACTGCACTTTGAAGGCTTTAGCTAATCACCTGCCAAAGACCCCACTCTTAACACCATAATTAGACTAAATTTCTACCTCAGTGCCTCCCAATGGGGATTAGACTGCAGCATACTCAAAAGTGTAGCAATGCCAGAGCTTTTAAGTGTTTTTTTTTTTCTTTTCAGCCTTGATGATAGCTGGTTTATCAATTCCTTTTAAACCCCTGCTTTATTTGGTTATTTTGTCATAAATGCTATTTCAATAAAAGGCAAACCATCCTGGAGGATTGGTTGTGAATGAGTGTCATGAGGGGAGAATTTGGTTTGAGTGTATCCACTTCACCCTGCAACCGCTGATGGGGAGCACTGGAAAAGAACCTCAGGGGAGCTGGCTTGTGTCTGGGCACCTAAGGAGGTGACTCTGGATTACTGTGTCCCTCCTGCATTTCTCTGGAGCTCAGGAAATTACTGCCCTTGGATAGGAAATTATCTGTCTCTCTGGAGTCTCCAAAGCGCAGGGGCCACACTTTCCCATGTAGTCTGTGGCAAGGATCTGCAGTTTTCTCCACAATTTGTGAGAAATAAGCCAAATAGGTAAGGTACTGTTAAAGGCATCTTTGCTATCTAAATGCAGGCATTTGCTGATTGTATCAGCACACATGTCATGTTCTTTCTTTAAGATGCTCTGTAATCTCTCCAATACATACTCCACGTATCTGAAAAGCTTAAATATTATTTGCATACAAAATACAAAATATTTTAAATGCACACCATATAGAAGACCATATGTTAGTAGATTTTATATTAATTAATTGATCACACACACATGTGGTGATGAGGAATAGAAGTGAGGAATAGAAGCTCAGAAATGAACATCAAGGTTACAAAACCAGTTAAGGTTAGAGAATGAGTTTCTGCTTTGATCTTCTAATTCAAAGTCTGCTAATCTCTCTCTCACATCATATGTATTTAGATCTTTTGAGAGTCTTAGATGAGATATTCCTATTTATATTTCAACACTATGTTAATATTAACTAACTTTCTCAATGATGTGCCTAATGCCCTACCATGTCTTTCTGTGCTCTTGCTTTACCTAAGGAAAAGTAATTGTCAAAGTTAGTTGTTAATGATATCATCCTTGCTTGTTCTACTTCTGAGTTATTTTTATACCGCGGTTTATTTATTTTGGCACAGCAAGATTCACAGCTTCCTCTGCAATTTCATGAATGTTTTGTCTCATAACCTTGTTGGCTGCCCTAATTATAGTGTTCCTCTTTTTTTTAAAGGTGAACAGGGACCATTATTTAAATACTTCGAAAGTTTTCATTTAATTTTATAGCTTTGACCGCATAAAATGGAGCACCTTCGTGAGGACAATGCATATTTTTCTTTCTCTTCCTTCCATGTTCCCTATCAATACCAAATCAATCATGGAGATGATTGTATTCCAAGTGTTTGACTTGGGGAAATGTCTAAGCAGGTACTTTTGGTTTGTCATTATATTGGAATGAAATGAAATTGCTATTAACCTAAAAGTATCACTTCACAAATTTCAATGCTTAATGCTGTATTTTTGAAAGTGCTAACAATGCAGAATCTACTAAACCAGTCATATAATCATATTTGCCATATGTATATTTGTATATTTTACTTTTGATGGACATTTTTTGGCTGAATATCTGATTTTGGAGAACATTTCTATCATTATTCAGATGGTTTAAATCATCTAATATTTATCAAATGCTACAATAAAGCAAACTGAGAGAGTTTGTGGAAATTAAAATTTAAACAATGTAAATAAAGAGACATAAAAATAATGAGGTCCCCACTGTGGCATAGTAGTTAAAGTTGCCACCTGCAGTGCTGGCATCCCATATGGGCACTGGTTCAAGTCCTAACTGCTCCACTTCCAATCCAACTCTCTCGTATGGCATGGGAAAGTAGTAGAAGATGCACAAGTTGTTGGGCTCCTGCTTCCACGTGGGATACCGGAGGAAACTCCTGGCTCCTGGCTTCGGTTGACACAGCTCTGGCTGTTGTGACCAACTGGGGAGTGATGCAAGACCTCTCTCTCTCTGCCTCTCCTTCTCTCTCTCTCTCTGTGTAACTCTGACTTTCAAATAAATAAATAAATTAAAAAAAATATGTAATAATGAAATCTACCCTCTCATTACTATGGTGTAATGGTGAAAACAAAGAATACAATAAATTTCAGTTCAGTACAATGCTGAATTCATTTCAGATTATCATATGGGGTATTGTGGTTTCACAAGGAAACTTAAAAGACAGCAAATGCAGCAGAAAATGCATGTGTAGAAGGCAGGTGGTATGAAACAGGAGCTTGATAGCAGGACTCTGCATGGAACTTCTTTGGCCACAGTGAAAGTTGAATGTGTGGAATGGGGTGATACTTAAGCAGAGAGGTGTGCAGGATGATCCCATATAAGGGGATTAAGTTCATAAGGCACGACATTTAAATGTTACAGTAAAACCAAGGAGAAGAAAGGCAAACATTGTAAGAATGACTCTCTTTGTGGATATTTCTATTTATGGTAGAAGGGTTATTGGCCATTGCCATATTTAAAAAACAGAAGAGGAAAATGTTTCAATAAAACAAATGAAGAACCTGTGTTTGATATGTTTCAGTGTAGTTAGATTTTTGATAATTAGTCTACAAGAAATATTTATCATTTCCCTCACCATATGCTTGGCTACTTCTATTAGGCAATACTCCAGTTAGCCATGCAAAGCTTATTTTAGTGCAAACTGATGCTTCTGGGATGTAAAAAAAATGTGATGGAAACACATAAGATGTAATATTACATCATGTTTTGAAACATTGACTACATCTTAAAATCATCTTGAAGGCCTAAAAAGTATTTTGGTAAGATCTCCAGAGATTATTTACAGTAATTGTTCTGAAATGGGATATAGTACATCTGTGTATACAGGTACACACAAACATTTCCCAGGTGATTCTGAATGTGAATATAAGGCTGAGAACCACCGTGGCATATCAGTGCTCCTCAGATTTCACGTGTGCAAAGCACCTGGGGATCTTGTTAAAATGCATGTTCTGGTTCAGTGTCTGTTTGAGGCTCAAATTCTTCAATTCTAACAACCAACCAGATGACACTGAGTCTGCAGGGCCCTGGGAAAGACTGAACAGTAGAGCATTACATCATCCTTAATCTGCCTTCATATCCTAATTTCAAAATCTTTCAATGCATTGCCAAAAGGAGGCAACGTTGCTTTGTCTATCAGGGTGTGGGCTGTGTTGTGAGTATGGGCTTGGGGTCTTGCTTCACTGTGGAGTCTCTGCATAACCAAGAGCAAATTTCTTATACTGTCTGTGCCTCAGTTTCTCTAATTATCACGGATAATAACTATCAATTTGTGTATAATAAAAAGCTAATCATTGATAAGTAAATACTAAACTCTTTTCCAATTCATGAGTGTCTAATAATTCATTTTTGTTTCTGATAATACTATTACTATATATATTTTATTCTACTTTTACCTATGTTAGAACAGTTACACAGTGAATAACACATGTGATGATACTGACATGTTCTCATGATTTGCTCTATACACTGGGCTGTGCTGAAAAATTTTAACTATAACTTATTTTATACATAAAATGTATTATTACTTATTACATATATAAAATGAGAAACCACCACAAACTTTATTCTCAACACCAAATCGCTAAACACACATGTATGATGTGTAGCATTAAAATGTATAACACAATGTAATTTGCTACCAAGTGTAGTAATTTTAATCACGTGTCTGGCTAATGTTTTAAAAATTTTAGTGTAAAACTTAAGACCTATTTAGACACATGACGTTTCCTGAAAGCTCCTGAGACATGTGACTTCCAACAGACCTTGCCTTCTGCATCAACAACAGAGGACGTCTTAAGCACTTCTGCACAACCAGCCGTCTAACGCAACATTTAAAGAAAGTTTGTTGGATGTAATAAGTAATTAAATTCATAGTTTCTGATTTCAAGAGACCAAAATGGCTTTATATTCTGCCTTAGAGAGTTTGACCTACTTAGTAGACTGGAGAACTTTGTGATCTGAATTGTATTCCGCCTGACAGCAGGAATCCACATCCCTTGGGGACTTACCTTAAGTAGGACTCATTAGTCCTCTATAGTCCGGAGCTCCAGCTGCCCACGCTGAAGACAAAAGGGTAGCCAATTTAATTAACCACAGCCTCGAGGAGCATAATTCATTTTCAGTTTTTTTGAGTAATCTAAGGCTGTATCAATGCTCACAATGAAAGGATAGATGGAGCCAATGGTCCAATAAGGGAAGAAGCACCTTAAATCTCACTGCTCTTTTGACTATTTAGTTGAAGGAAAAATTAGAGGCCTTAACAAGGCCAGAAGACTGTTTTCATCAGAGCAGAGACACCTATACTTCTTTTATGTGATAAGAAGTCAATAAAGCAAACAACTAAAGGAGAGAATTATCTGTGTCCCATTGGACAAAAGCATTGTGGCCCTTCTACTATCCTTAGTTTATATAACAAATGTTATAGCAAGTGAACAATGTTAGAATGGTTTGTCTTGCTGTGATTTATAATGATTTTTTGACATAAATCCCGTAACTAGAAACAGGTTCTCAATGATTCATTAATTTAATTTACTTAGATGTTAAGTACTTACCTTTTGTTGTGTTAGAGAAGGCAAATTGAAATACGTTTTTTTTTTTTTTCATGTCTTTGAAATGTTAACAGTCTATTAAGCAATGAGATGTGATCATATATAAGATGATGTTTTTTAAAAATGGAATGGGGGAAGGTTTGATAAATACTGGAACTGTTAGGAAGACAACTATAGAAAATTTTATCTGAATGGAGTCTGAACAAAGATTTAGAATTTAACGCAGAAGAAAATAATTTAAAGCAGATTTCTCAACATAGGGAATATTATCTGAAGCAACTTATATGTCATATTTAGAGGAATGGGAGCTATTTCATAGATTGTAATTAATTTATTACTGTTAGGACACCCACAAATATCTTTGAGTTTTACACACACACACAAACTCACCCACACATTCCCACCTCAAAACTGTAAGCAAGCAACAACAAAACCAGAAATCTAGCAATAGATTGGATATTAAATGAAAAGGACTTGAAATAGTTTGCCTTTACAATCATTTATGTACTTTGTTATTAGAGTCAATTTTATGAAAACAAACTATTGTCTTCCTTATTAACATACATGTGTCATACGTAATACCTTGTTTCTAGCAGAAAATTTTGGTGTTCAAAAAATACATTGGCCTTATCATCTTGGACTCAGTGTCTAGTAAATAAGACAGATGTAAAATAGATACACTAATCAACACATTTTGGAGTAAGTCTCATGGAAATAAGAGAGCAGTAACAATAATACACTCTGTGTTAATCTACTAAATTTAAATAGATGGTTTCAATTCCTTTTTCAAATACAAACACAATTTTTGAATGTTTACTATGTGCCAGAAATTAATTTAAAATAGTAATAAAATTTAGCTAAGAATATGCCCTATAATTTCCCTATAACTGGTAGGAATTCGAGGCTCTATATTGAATTACATCTAGATTTAACTAACTGTTTGAAACGATTTCAGAATGCAGCATCTGATCTCAAAAACACCCATGCACATACAAGCTCTGATAAAAATAAAATAAAATAAATGAGCAGAACTAACTTATTAAAGATTTGTTTTATTTATTTGATAGGCAGAGTTACAGAATGGGAGAGAGAGAGAGAGAGAATCTTCCTCTGCTAGTTCCCTCCCCAAATGGATGAAAGCACCAGGCCCAGCCAGACTAAAGCCAGGAGCCAGAAGATTAAACTGGGTCTCCCCAAGGACCCAAGCCCATGAGTCATCTTCTCCTGCTTTTCCAGGCGCATTATCATGAAGCTGGATCAGAAGTGGAGTGGCCGGGACACAACCTAGCTCCCCTATCCGATGCTGGCATTGCAGGCAGCTGCAACAATGCCAGCTCCAGGGAAAACTATTTTTAACACATCCTGAACTTTGAGATTGTCCAATTTATTTATAATTCTTCCTCAACCTATCTGCACTGAAATGTGTGTCATCTCTATCAGCTCCCCAACCTACCACGCGATCATATGTTTCTATAATAACAAACTCTTTGTGATAGACGCACGCATAGGGTTGGATGATCAGTGGTATTTATGTCACATTGCAGTAACTTGAAAGCTGACAAATATATTATTGAATATATAGGGATGTATCTTCCCTAGACAGAGAGCAAAGAAAGCATGGGCTGAAGAAAAAAAAAAAAAAAAGGAAAAGCTCATAGAGATAAACATGTAAATGAAAAAGCAGAGTGAATACCAAAACATAGGGTGCAAACTCTAAATATTTTAAGACAGAATTTGAATATAAAGGAGTCTATCATAGTTATTTATCCTATGTAAAATATGACACCACATCTTAGCTTAAAAACAAGTATTTATCATGAACAGGTTTGGTGGGTCCTGAATCCAGCCAGCACTCAGCTGGGTCCTGTATCTCAGGGATGCTCACAGGCTGACTTCAAATAAGGATGTGTGCAACTCATCTCAAGCTGGTCTGCTTGTAAGCCCCTGTTCCAGAACTCAGTTCCCTCCTGGCTTTGGGCTGAAGTCTACCCAGTGCTTTCTAAGTGAGTCTCTCCAACACAGCAGCTTGTCTTATGAATCACGCAACCCAGGAGCTCAATAGTGTATGTAGCATCATGAAGTCATAACCTGTGGAACTCAATCATGAAAATGACATCCCCTTATTTTTCATGTACTCTTTCGGATAGAAGCCAGTCGCAAGGTCTATCTCACTCTCCAGATTGTTGAATTCTTTATTTAGTGGAGGGTTAAGCTTGTGATTGTAAAGTAAATTGAAAGTATTATAAAAATTAAAAGACAAGAAGGAGGAAATATGATGAAAGTGTGGTTGGGAAGAGAGGCAGGGTTAGTAGGGTGGGAAGTTTTAATATGCTCTTGAAACTACATATTAAACACATCAAATTTGTTCCCTTTATAGAAATAAAAAAAGTCAAAAAATTAACAAGGTTTGAAAATAGGAAGATCACAGAGGACCATCTTAGAGTGTGCCTATCACCTAGACATTGTGGGTATCTGTAATGGAAGGCCTACTTTTTAATTTAATTTATGTATTTGACAGGTAGAGTTACAGACAGTGAGAGGGAGAGACAGAGAAAAAGGTCTTCTTTCCATTGGTTCACTCCCCAAATGTCCACAATGGCTGAGCTGCGCCGATCTGAAGCCAGGAGCCAAGTGCTTCTTCCTGGTCTCCCATGTGAGTACAGGAGCCCAAGGACTTGGGCCATCCTCTACTGCTTTCCCAGGCCACAGCAGAGAGCTGGATCGGAAGAGGAACAACACGGACTGGAACCGGCGCCCATATGGGATGCTGGTGCCGCAGGCGGAGAATTAACCTACTGCGCTATGGCACCGGACCAGGCCTACTGTTTTAACTATGAACTTGAAAGGTAGAAAGATCTCAATTTTCTATTTTACTTCAAATATATGAGTATTTACATGTAAATGTGTATGTGTGTTTGTGGGCACGTATTTTGATGCTCATCAATTGTAAAGCAAATTATTGATTTTTCTCATGTTTATGATTCTAGCACAATTCACAATAAGACACTATACTAATATTATTATAAGGTTTTTGTTATTTGCAAATTGCAAAGATGCATATTTGAAATCATTTATCATTTTTCAAAGCAAGTATAAAAGGTTGAGGTTAAAATCCTTTAACAATATAATGCAGAAGATAATTAATATATGTGGGTCAGAATTGAATAACATGTTTGCATGTATTAACAGAAAATGTTGTTCCCTACTTCTGTGTCAGAAATTGTTTCATAAGTGTGGTAGTAAAAGAAACAGAAATGCCCCTGTTTTATCAGCGTTGTATCCCAGAGTGGAAACGAGACAGCTGTCAAAAAGTGAAAAGTCAACTGCAGATACCGATAGAAGGAAAATGAAAAAGCCGGGGCAGGTGACTGTGATGGGGGTGCTACTGAAGGTTGGCTGAGTGTTGCAGGTCTCTGTGGACAGCGCAGCTGAGTGGCCACCTAATTAATAGTCCTGTGAAGATCTGAGAACTAAGTGGGAGAGCAATGGGAGTTCAACGATTTTGCAACCAGGAAAGCTTCCAGGCTGCTTGAGGTCCTGAAATAACAACAGGACTGTGCAGGGCAAACAGCGAGAAAAGGGTGTGGAGCAGACAAGGTGAGTCAAGAGGAGAATCCACAGGGTCTACACTGCACAGGCTCTATTCAGTGCTGTAACTCATTTGAAATTTAATCCAACACAAAGAGGAAGCTATTGGAACATTTTTATGTGCAGAATGGCAAGAACTGGAGGCAGTTTTTTTTCGGGAAGTCTTATGATTTTAAGCTATGTGAAGTAAAGTGTGGCATTTTAAAGTGAGGCATTTTATTTAAAAACACAACAGAAAAATAATGTTGCAGAAGAGTGGTGCCCAACTGATATTCAGCAGACAGGAGCAAAATTACAGGGCAAGTTGGCAGTTGGCTTCAGAGAATGTCAGGATCAAATCAACCTTTGAACTGGAAGACAAGTAATAATGAGTGCCAATATGACATGTAGAAAGATGAAAAATAAAAGAATTTATTGATTTAAAAAAAAAACACATATCTGTTTATTTTGAGAGTCCAAACTGGACAGAGAGGGAGAGGCATGGAGAGAGAGAGATAGTCCACCTGCTTGTTCACTCCCCAGATGGCTGTAATGGCCAGCTCTGGGTCAGGCTGAAGCCAAGGGCCAGGAGCTTCCTGCAGGTCTCCCACGTAAGTAGTGGAGGCCCAAACACTTCGGCCATCTTCCTCTGCTTTTCCAAAGCATATAACCAGGGAGTTGGATCAGAAGTGGAGTAGCTAGGACACAAACTGACACCCATTTGGGATGCTGGCATTGCAGGTGGTGGCTTTACCCACCATGCCAAAATGCCAGCCCCAGAATTTCTTGATTTTGAACAAAGTAAAGATAATATTGGATTTTCAACAATATTCCTTCATAAGAGGAGATCTTGTGACTCTTAGCAATTTATTTAGTTATGTACTCATTGACATTATGATCAATAGATAAACATGTCTTTAGGATATGGCTTTTCAGAAAAAGGAAAAGTTGCTCTAAATCTCAAATGCTAGTGCATGCCTAGATGCACGATGAGGAAAAAAAGTAATTACATTCAGATACATATTTTAAATGCATTTTTTCAGTTATTTTCATTATCTTTCTTCTTTTGAGAAATGTCTATAGAAGTCTTTTGCCCATTTTCCAACTGGATTGTTTTTTTTTCCCTTGAGTTTTTTAGATTGCTGATATATTCAGATTATTAATCCCTTATCAGATAGGCTGTTTGCAAATTTTTTACATACTATTGGATATCTCTTTATTAATTGTTGCCTTTTCTGTGCAAAAGACACTGAGCCTGACATAGTCCCATTTGTTTAGTTTTGCTTTTGTTGCCTATGCTTTGGGGGTCTCCTCCAACAAGTTGTCCCCTACAGCAATGTCTTGGAGGGATTCCCTTATGTTTTCTTCCAGCAACTTCAGAGACTCAAGTTTTAAATTTAGGTCTTTGATTCATCTTGAGTTGATTTTTGTACATAGTAAAATGTATGGATCTAATTTCGTTCTTCTATGTATATACATCCAGTTTTGTCAGCACCAGTTTTTGAAGAGGCTATTCCTATGCCACAGTATGCTCTGAGCACTTTTATCAAAAATCAGTTGGCTATATGTACATGGATTTATTTTGGGGCTCTCTATTCTGTTCCATTGATATATGTATTTTTTATGCCAGTACCAAGCTGTTTTAATTACTATAGCTTTGTAGTATGCTTTAAAATTAGGTATTGTGATGCTTTTAGCTTGTTTTTTCTTACTCAGGATCACTTTGGTTATTTAGTGTCTTTTATGATTCCATATCAATTTCAGGATTGTTTGTCCTAAATCTGTAAAGAATGCCATCAGCATTTTGATAGAGATTGCATTGAATCTATAAGTTGGCTTATATATTATAGACATTTTGACGATATTGATACCATCAATCCATGAGCAAGGTACATCGTTTCATTTTTTGTGTCCTTGATAATTTATTTCATCAATGTTTAATAATTTTCATTGTTGAAATCTTTCACTTCTTTGGTTAAATGTATTCCTAAATATTTGATTTTTTATCAAATGGATTTCTTTCTTAATTTCTCTAACAAATGAGTTAATCATTAGTGTGTATTTTTGTATGTTTATTTTGTAAACTTGCAACTTTACTGAATTTGGTATATCAATTCTAACAGCTTTTTAGTGCACTGTTTAGGTTTTTCCATTTCCATTATGTTATCTGCAACCGTGGATAATTTGATTTCTTCTTTTCCAACTTTGGTGCCTTTTTTTTCTCTTCTCTAATTGCTCTTGCTAAAACTTCCAGTACTATATTGAATAAGAGTGGTTAAAGTCAACAACAGGAGTCACTGTGCACTTACTCCTCATGTGGGATCTCTGTCCTTAATGTGTTGTAGTATGTGAATTAATGCTATAACTAGTACTCAAACAGTATTTTACACTTTATGTTCTGTGTGGGTGCAAACTGATGCAATATTTACTTAATATATACTGAATCGATCTTCTGTATATAAAGAAAATTGAAAATGAATCTTGATGTGAATGGAATGGGAGAGGGAGCGGGAGATGGGAGGGTTGCGAGTCGGAGGGAAATTATGGGGGGGGGGAAGACATTGTAATCCATAAACTGTACTTTGGAAATTTATATTTACTAAATAAAAGTTTAAAAAAATGTATTACATAAAATGTTTTTAAGATTTTTTTTTAAAAAAAGATTATGTTATGACCCTGGATAACTTAATTGTTTCCAAATTGTTTATTATATTTCTTTTCCAAATCTTGTAACTTATGTATTCCTTCAAATTACCAAAAAATGATCACTCTCTTTTATTCAAAATGTCAGAAATATGGAAATACTATGGTTGTTTATATTTATCCCAGTCATCTTTGAATGACATTGTTTGTACAAATTATGAACAAACAAGATTCCACTGCTAATTAGCATTCAAATAAGTTAGTGGTTGAAATATTTGCATGTGCTGAAATTTATCAAAATTCTGTATACTGAATCGATCTTCCATATATAAAGATAATTGAAAATGAAAAAAAAAAACTTGGTTTTAAATTGGTAACTACATAGAAAATTAATCAATTTTTAAAAAATATCATGTAGGATGTCTGTCCTTAATGTGCTGTACATTGTGATTTAATGCTATAACTAGTACTCAAACAGTATTTTTCACTTTGTGGTGCTATGTGTTTCTGTATATAAAGAGAATTGAAAATGAATCTTGATGCGAACAGAAGGGGAGAGGGAGCGGGAAAGGGGAGGGTTACCGGTGGGTGGGAGGGAAGTGTGTATGGGGGGGAAAGCCATTGTAATCCATAAGCTGTACTTTGGAAATTTATATTCATTAAATAAAAGTTAAAAAAATTCTGTATAAATTAAATGCAATGGGATTTCAGGAATGCAATGAAGGAAAGAACTACAATTCTCAGTTAGACGGAAATTCATACTAAAATGTGCTGTTTACCAATGAAATTACTAAACTCAGCTGGACAAGCTTTTTACATGGAAATTACTTCCAGTAACCCCCAGTAAGGAAGGGTGAAAAGCTTGCGTAGATACTAACACTGTTGTAAGAATTTAAGCAGAGTGACAAGACAGGTAAGATTCTCTTTTACAAATGAATCCAAGCAAGAAGACTTTTCCAATGTGTTAGTTACAATACAGAAAAGGAGAAATTCTATATCATGAAAGCTATTATTAGTTCTGAGAAAAAATAATAAAGTGTGAATTCATAAGAGAAACTGCTGACCACTTGACTGGTTATGAAAATAGATGACTTTCAGAGAATAAATAAAGTTGAATTTGTCTTAAAAAAAAAAAGAGTGGTGAAAGTGGACATTCTTGTCTTATCCCAGATCTGAGGGGAAATGGTTTCAGTTTTTCTTTATTCAGTATGATATTGGCTGTTTGTTTGTTATACATAATTTTATTATTTTGAGGAATGTTCCTTGTTCACCTAATTTCTGGAGAGTTTTTATCATGATGCGGTGTTGCATGTTATCAAATGCTTTCTCTGCATCTATTGAAATGTTCTTCATTTTAATGATGTCATTTATGACATTTATTGATACGTGATTATTGAACCACCCTTGCATTTATGGGTAAATTCCCCCTTATCATGATGTATGATTTTTTTATGTCATTGTGGCTTTGATTTGCTAGTATTTAATATTTTGTTGAGAATTTTTACATCTATGTTCATTCAGGATATAGATTTGTAGTTTTCATTTGATTTTGTATAAAAGTAATGCTGGCTTCATGATTTTGGCAGAATCCCATCCTGTTGGTTATTTTGGAATGATTTGAAGAGTATTGGAGCTACTTCCTCTTTCAGTGTTTTGTAGAATTCAGTAGTAAGCCGTCAGGATGCAGATCTTGCCTTGGTGAAAGACTTTTGATTACTGTTGCAATCTCATGGGTAGTTGTGGTTCTATTCAGGTTGTCTATATCTTGTTTTTTAAGATTATATTTATTTATTTGAAAGGCAGACTTACAGAGAAGTAGAGGCAGAGAGAGAGAGAGAGAGAGAGAGAGAGAGAGAAATGGTCTTCCATCTGCTGGTTCACTCTCCAAAAGGCCAAAATGGCTGGAGCTGCACCAATCCAAAGTCAGGAGCCAGATGCTTCTTCTGGGCCTTCCATATGGGTGCAGGGGCCCTTGGAACTGGATCATGTTCTACTCCTTTCCCAGGCCATAGCAGAGAGCTGGAGCAATTGGGACTTGAACTGGTACCCATATGGGATGCCGACTCTACAGGTAGTGGCTTTACCAGCTACACCACAGCACTAGCCCCATCTATATCTTCTTGATTTAATCTTGTTAGCTTATATGAATCCAGGAATTTTTCCATTTCTTCAGGGTTTTCCAGGTTATTAGCATCTTGTTCTTCAAAGTAGTTTATGATCCTTTGTATTGTAGTGGTGTCAGCTGTAATGTCTCTTTTTTTTTTTCTTTTTTTTTGACAGGCAGAGTGGACAGTGAGAGAGAGAGACAGAGAGAAAGGTCTTCCTTTTGCCGTTGGTTCACCCTCCAATGGCCGCCGCGGTAGCGCGCTGCAGCCAGCGCACCACGCTGTTCCGATGGCAGGAGCCAAGCACTTCCTCCTGGTCTCCCATGGGGTGCAGGGCCCAAGCACTTGGGCCATCCTCCACTGCACTCCCTGGCCACAGCAGACAGCTGGCCTGGAAGAGGGGCAACCGGGACAGAATCGGTGCCCCGACCGGGACTAGAACCCGGTGTGCAGGCGCCGCAAGGCGGAGGATTAGCCTAGTGAGCCGCGGCGCCGGCCTAATGTCTCATTTTTCATCTCTAATATTTATATTTGAGTTTTTTTCCTTTTTCTTTGTTAGTCTATAATTTGATCTGTTTTGCTTATATTCTCAAAAAACTAACTTCCTGTTTTTTTCTTCTTTAGTATTATTTAGTTAGTTTCAATTATATTTAATTCTGCTCTGAACTTTACTATTTCTTGCCTTCTGTTGATTTGGGGTTTGGTTTGTTCTTTATTTTCTAAATCTTCAAGATGAATCATTGGATGTTTAGTGTAAGATAGTTCTCTTTTTTTAATTCAAACATGTTATGCTATAAACTTCCCTCTTAATGCTGTTTTTGATGTATCCCACAGGTTTTGATATGTTGTGTTTTCATTTTGATTTATTTCAAGAATGTTTTTGATTTCCTTTTTAATTTCTTCAATGACTCATTGATCATTCAGTAGCAAGTTGTTTAATTTCCAATATTTGTGAGTGTTCTATTGTTCTTCTTATTATTTCTAGTTTTATTCTGTTATTGTCTGAGAAATTACATGATATGATTTAAATTTGCAGAGCCTTGATTTGTGGCCATTTATGTAATCTATCTTAGAAATTGTTCCATGTGCAGATAAGAAGAATGCGTATTCTGTAGCAGTTGGGTGGAATGTCTTGTAAATGTCTGTTACACCCTTTTGCTTTGTACTATGTTTCAACTCCAGTGTATATTAATTTTTTGACTGGATGACTTGTCCATTGATGAGAGTGGGGTGTTGAAGTCACTATTATTCTATTGAAGTCTATGTCTCCCTTTAGGTCTTATAGTGTTTTCTGTGTATATTTGAGTGGTCTTGTGTTGGGTGAATATGTATTTATGATTTTATGTCTTCTTACTGCATTGAACTTTATGTCAAAATGTAGTGTCCTTCTTTATCTCTTTTTACAGTTTTGGATTTAAAGTCTGTTTTATCTGACGTTAGGATAGCTATGCCTGCTCATGTTTAATTGGTGCATATAATCTGTTTTCATTTAGGGTTAGTATTCATAGATAAAAACTAAAACTTGCCATTTTTTGATTGAATGATGATTCTTTTTTTTAAAGATTTATTTATTTATTTGAAAGGCAGAGCTACAGAGAGGCAGAGAGAGAGAGAGAGAGAGAGAGAGAGAGAGAGAGTTCTTCCATCCACTGATTCACTACCCCATTGGCCACAACGGCTGGAGCTGTGCTGATCTGAAGCCAGAGCCAAGAGCTTCCTCTGGGTCTCCCACATGGGTGCAGGGACCCAGGGACTTGGGCCATCTTCTACTGCTTTCCCAGGCCAGAGCAGAGAGCTGGAATGGAAGAGGAGCAACCGAGACTCGAACCAGCGCTCATATGGGATGCCGGCACTGCAGGCATGGCTTTACCTGCTACACCACAGCGCCATATAATCTCACTCTCTTCTGGCCTGTATGGTTTCTGCTGAGAATTCTGACGCTAATTTAGTTGATTTCCCTCTGTAAGTAATTTGATGCTTTTCTCTTACTGCCTTTAGGATTTTCTCTGTCTTTTACTTTAAAAAAAAATTTTTTTTTAATTTGACAGGCAGAATTAGACAGTGAGAGAGAGACAGAGAGAAAGTTCTTCCTTCCATTGGTTCACCCCCCAAATGGCCGCTACGGCCGGCGCACTGCGCCGATCCAAAGCCAGGAGCCAGATGCTTCCTCCTGGTTTCCCATGTGGATGCAGGGCCCAAGCACTTGGACCATCCTCCACTGCCCTCCCAGGCCACAGCAGAAAGCTGGACTGGAAGAGGAGCAACCGGGACTAGAACCCCGCGCCCATATGGGATGCTGGTGCTGCAAGCAGAGGATTAACCAAGTGAGCCATGGCGCCGGCCCCTGTCTTTAACTTTTTGACAATTTGATGACAATATGCCTTGGAGGAGACCTTTTTGGGTTGAGTCTGCTTGGTGTTCTTTGAAATTCTGGATGTACATGTCTCTTTCAATATCTGGGAAATTTTTAACTATTGTTTCATTAACAGATTCTCAATGCCTTTTTCCTTTTCTTCTCCTTCTGAAATGCCTTTAATATGAGTATTTGCTCGTTTATTAGTAGTCCATATTTCATGTAGATTTACTTCATTCTTTTTATTCTTTTCTATTTATTTTTGTCTGATTGGGCTATTTCAATTTTTTTTTTCCTCTAGGTCAGATATTCTTTGTTCCACTTGGTCTATTCTGCTATTAAATTGCTCAATCATATTTTTATTTCACTGATTGTGATTTCACCTCCATAATTTCTGGTAGGTTCTTCTTAATGATTTCTATTTCCTTTGTCGTATTTTCATTCGTATCACTCATTGATTTCCTCATTTCTTTAATCTGTCTGTCTGTATTCTCCCGCATCTCATTGAGCTTCCTTACAATCACTATTTTGAGTTCTGTATCTGTCATTGCCTACCTTTCCTTCAGTTCAGGACCTATTCTGGAGCAGTATTGTGTTCTTTTGGAGGCATCATGCTACCTTTCTTCTTCAAGTCTCCTGTGTCTCTGTGTTGATGTCTGCCCATCTGGTATATTTGTCCCTTCTTTATGGGGTAGGTTTTATTGTAAAAGAGTTTATGATTTAGCTGGAATGCAGTGTGTCACGTGGCTTATGACTTTGTCTCTCTAAGATACAAAGCCAACATAACATGCTAAGTAATATCCTGCATTCCAGCTAAACTATAATCTTTTACAATTTACATAAATATATCTATAATGTTTTAAATATCTATATTTTATGTTAAAAAGAGGTTGGGAAAGAGAAGGAAAGAGGGTGAGAGAGGTAGAAAGTTGTGAGCAGAGGGAAAGAGAGAGAGAATCTTTCATCCACTAGTTTACTCTACAAGTGGTTACAATAACTGTGTATGAGCCAGGCTGAAGCAATCAGCCGGGAAATTTTCCTGGTCTTTTATGTGGGTTGCAGGGGCCCAATCACTTGGCCCTTTTACCACTGCCTTCCCAGGCACATTAGCAGGAAGCTTTGTTAGAAGTAAAGCAGCAGGGACTCAAATTGCAATCCAATATTAAGCTCTAGCCAGTGTCACAAGCTATAGCTTAATGTATAGCAACATATGGCAGGCCCCTGTATTCATACATATATCTTCCTAGATTATTTATTTATTTATTTTCTCTTATTTCAACTAAACCAAAAGCTATGTGAGTATATGTTTGTCTTTTATTACTGTATTTCTACTATAATGAATTTTAGTAACACATAATAAGTGCTCAAGAAGTATGGCTTGGATGAGTGAATTAGTGAATGGATAGTCCTTCAATGACTCCTCTTACTCAAAACTGTGTTTACACTTCTGTCTCTCTCTCTAGGCCTCTTGGAGGCAATGGAATAATCCAAATATTTATAAACATTTCTGAAAATATCAGAAAGTTGATGTGAAACATTGGTTGGATAAAGGAGAGATAGCAAAAACAGATGAGGAATGTGCACAAGGTTGGAGAGTTGGGTGAGGTTTCAGCCATAGCAGTATGTGGCTTTGTGTTGTTTAAGGTAATTAGGTTCTGTTCTTCCTCTGCACAAACCATAATTTAACATCCTTACTCTATGGAAAATAAGTCCAAACTGTATGTAACACGTTACCAAGTATGGGTACAGCATACTCAGCTGGATTTTACTATATTAAATGTGGATTTGAAAGAAGCTAGATCATCATTATCTCTGAAGAGAAAATATAATGATATACATAATTAATCATTATTTCTAGGATCAAAATGGGATATGCCAATTTTTTAATGACTTTCAGAGTTTCTAGTCTCATTATTTCCTTTTGGGAAAAGATTTTCCAGTTTCAATTAATTCATGGGAGTATTTAAAATTATTGATACTGAGGCCAGCACTGTACTGTAGCTAGTTAAGCTGCCATCTGTGATGCTGGCATCCCATATGGACATGGGTTCAATTCCTGATTATTCCACTTCCAATCCAGCTCCCTGCTAATGTGACTGGGAGGGCTGTGGAGGATGGCCCAAGTGCTTGGGCCCCTGCACCCATGTGGGAGATCTGGAGGAAGGTCCTGCCTCCTGGCTTTCAATCAGCTCAGCTCCAGTTGTTGCAGCCATTTGGGGAGTGAACAAGTGGGTGGAATCAATCTCTCTCTCTCCCTCTCCCTCTCCCTCTTTCCCTCTCCCTCTCCCTCTCTCTCTCTTCATTTCTGTAACTCTGCCTTCTCTGCCTTTCAAAATAAAATTATTGACACTATGCCTCTGCATACTTATAAACAGAATAAGTACATTTGATTGTCATTTTCTTTGACTGGACTTTCTGGAGAATTAGAACATCATCTATGTCTTGATTTTATGCCTAGTTTATGTCATTTTGGCTTATATTTCACTTTAAATATCATCTTATTTCTCTGAGATATAAAATGCTGTGAGCTTTTATCGAAATATAAAAAAATAAGATAGCTTATTGTCAATGAAATAACAAATAAAATTAGTTAAATTCAATATCAAGGGAGCGTATATGACTCATTCAGCACATGATGGCTCAATATTGTCCTAAGAATAGGAGCCACAGAGTATCATGCATTACACTAATGATGTTAGTGTGACAGTGATTGGCTAAGAATTAATGCACCATACATTTAGTGCAATCCTTGAGAATTATACCTATAGTAGGAAAAACTTGCCCATTACTGTTTAGAGTCTTAATTTCCTAATAAAAATTAAAGCTATCTGGCAAATGATCAGTAAGAGAGGTAATGTAAGTTCTCACTGCTTACATTTGAATGAGAAATCTGTCACTCGCTTTATAGCCAAACAGTGAATCTTGCTTTGGTAAGTTTAATATTCCTATTGAAAGGTGCCTTGGTTAGAAAGTGTCTCTCAAAAGTTCATGTGCTGGAAACTCAGTCCCTAAATTCTTCATTGTATTTGGAGGTGAGGTCTTCGGGAGGTGATTAGAATTCGATGAAGTCCTGAAGATGAGGTCCCCAATGGTGGTATTAGTAACCTTTTAAAAAGAGGAAGAGAGACCCAAGCTGGCTCACTTGCTCTGTCTTGCCATAGACGCCTCTGCCATGCTATGGCGCAGCAAAAAGGCCCTCACCAAACACCAGCCACGAATGCTGTCATGCTGTTGGACTTCCCATCTAGTACAGTGAGCCAAATAAATTATTCTTTAAAAGTCATTCCATATGTAGCGTTCTTTGATTGTAACTTAAAATGGACTGAGAAAAGAAACTATGAAATGTTTAACCTGTTTGAATCTCTGACTTACGAATTAGATTGTCTACTAATATATTTTACTTTGCTCTAAAATAACTGGTTAGAGTTTTTATAGTCATCTTTTAGTTAATATTTTTTGATTCTACACAAGTCAGACAATAATACCAGGTCATATATTAGAATGTCATCCTCTAACAATGTTTCCTGTCTGAGCAGGAAAATATAAAACTACACTGAACAATCACAAATGACAACTTCAATATCACAGTTTTAAAAATTTTATGTGAGTATAATGCTTTCAAAATATATTGTACAGACTCAAAAAGCATGATTTCCATTAAAATATAAAAGGAACACGTGTGAAATATTTTATTTGTTCATTAATGGAGAATTGGTATGAAATAAGTCTTGTTCAAGATTTTAAATAGTGTTGATAACCCATTTAAAAGAAGAATGTTAGAAGAATGGTAGCTTATCCACAAAATTGATAGTCTATAAAGCAGTAAATTATAACTGGAGGAATCATCATTTGTACCAAACAGAAATCTGTGGGATAAAGTCAATGTTTGTCCAATCTTTAACAGGCTTGCCAAAGGATTCTGGTTGACTAGATTATTGCACATATCTTTTTTTTTTTTTTATACTGTCTGATTACTACCAAGGCACTAACATGCACTTGGTACTTTTGCTTCTACTCAAAATTCAGACCTTGAAAGCCTAATCTTCAGTGTGCTGGTATTTGGGGCTCTAGGGAGGTCATTAGAGTTAGATATTGTCTCGAACATGGGGCTTTGCTGATAGGGTTATTGGTAGTGGTTTTATAGGAAGAGAAGGAGAGAGGGTCATTCTATCTTGGTCTTTCCAGGAACTAGAAATAAGGCAGCTGCTTGCGAGTCAGGGAGATGACCCTCACCAGCAACTGAATTGGCTGGCACCTTGTTCTGGGAAACTTCTTGTTTAAGCCACCCAGCTGATGGTATTTTGTTATGGCAGACTAAGTGGACTGTTGCATGTCAGCATGTAGAATTTCAGCATTCATTTCTTAAAAGTAAAGGAAACAACTAAATTTGTGCCTGTGGGAATAAAATCACTTTAAGAAAAGGAAAAAAAAGAATACTTTTTGAGGGGAGTGATTGAAGAGGATGATTAATAGCCCTCAAACCATACTATTGAAATGGTTGGCAAAGATACAGCTGTTTTATCTGAAAAAGAGTGTTCGAGCGTATATTTTAGAAATGTTTGATTTTCAGGCAATGCATTTAGAAGAAAAATTCAACTTTTATGTAATCATTAAAGGAACTAATGGTAGTGAGCAATGTTTTTGTGTATCACAAAAAAGAAGTTTTGTGAAATGAGAAATGTACTGAGATGGAACGATTTATCCCAGCATTAATTTCCCATATGATTATTATTGCTTAATGATGAGATAATGTAGAATATGAAACATGAAAAGGAATAAACAGTCTACTGCATTACTTCTTTTTTAAAATACTTATTTATTTTATTTGATAGGAAGAGTTACGAGAGGCAGAGGCAGAGAGAGAGAGAGGTCTTTCATTTGCTGGTTCACTCCCCAGATGGTGGCAATGGCTGGAGCTGGGCTGTTCTGAAGCCAGGGGCCAGGAGTCTCCTACGCAGGTCTCTCATGCAAGTGCAGGGGCCCAAGAACTTGGGCCATCTTCTACTGCTTTTCCAGCCATAGTAGAGAGCTGGATTGGAAGTAGAGCAGCCAGGACTCAAACCTGCGCCCATATGGGATGCCGGCACTGCAGGCAGCGGCTTTATCTGGTACACAACAGCATCAGCCTCCCACAAGTTTACTTCTAATCCTGAAATATTCAGTACAAATTTAAAAAATGGAGTTTCCTTACCTAATCAAGACAGATTTTCCCTTACTGAATTTTTAAAAAAATTTACATCATAAATAATTCAAGTTTTCTTTTCAATTGAAGATCATTTTAAGAAAAATAAGTGAGCTATTGTAAAAATAGGGATTTTTTTCCTTTCAAACACATCTGAGTTTGATTTCACATTGAAAAACGTCTCTTAAGCTTTCCTGATTTGTGTAATCTTCATTATTATATCCACTATATATGATTTTTTTAGCATTTTATTTCAGAAGTTTAAAGTTGAAAAAAAAATAGTGAGGTATTAATACAAAGAGTTCCAAACATGCCCCTCACTCCACTTCCCTTATTATATATATAATTATATATATATACACACATTATATCACATTGATATAGTTGTCATAATTAATGAGCCATTAACTCAGCTTCTAAATAGCCACATGTGATTATCATTTCATTAAAATATTTTTGAGAGAGACAGAGAGAGACAGAGAGACAGAGACACACACACACACACAGAGAGAGAGAGAGAGAGAGAAGCTTCCATTTATTCGTTTATACTCTAAATACCCACAATTGCCAGGTTGAAGCCAGGATCTAAGAGTAAAACCAAAATGTCCTTCTTGGGTGACAGAAATCCAATTATTTGGGCCATCACTGCTGCTCTCCAGGTCTAGGGCGATGGAATTAAGAGTCAGAGTTGGAAATCACACCCAGGTACCCCAATATGGGAAAGGGTGTCTTAACTGCTATGCTAAATGCCCATCCTGAGGCTTAATGTTAAGTGTTAAATTGGCTAGGTGGTAGTGCCCAGATAAATGCTCAAACACTACTTTTGACATTTCTGTGAGAGTGGTTTGGATAGTAATTACATTTCAGTCAATGGGCTTTGAGTAAAGCAAACTGCCTTCCTAAATGTGAGTGGGTGACATCCAGTTCTTGACCGCCTGAGTAGAACAAAACTCCAACCTCCTCTCCGCAACAGGAAATTCTAAAAGCAAAGCATCTTTCTATTTCTTTTTAGAAATCGGCTTTTCCTGGTTTGCCGCCAGACTGTAACATTTTTTTGGAGCCTTCAACCTATCAAACTCGTTCTTCCACACCATCAGACTTGATTCGTGCAGCATTTGAATCCTGAAAACCATTCCTTAAAACAAATGTCTTTCTATGTGTTTCTATTTATCCTATTGGGTCTGTACCTTTGGACATACTAATATTCTCTGTAAAGTATGATTTTAAATTTGTTGATATATAATCCTTTCTCAGTACAGAAAGATTTGTCGGCAAATATTTTTAAATAAATCATTCTCACTTGATGGAATCTTGTGGATTCTATTTGATAGACATTCTAGTTAATAGCTATAAATGACTATAACAATTTTAACTTTCTGAAATTTTAATTCTTTTGCATTATTAATAACAGAGTAAATATATACTTGCTTACACTGACTTAGGTAAACTTTCAGTCATTTCTACTCAATATTATCTTTAAAATCTCATTTTGCTTCATAGGTAACCGTTTTAAGAGCAATAATTTTATTTAATCATTTTAAAACATTGATTATACTAATATATTAAATATTCAAACAGTGGCAAAAGTACCATTCCCATCTTATTATGAACACTGCCATTTAAAAACACAATTATGAAACTCATTGTTTAACACATTTTATGTATTTAAACTTTTTTTTAGTGATCTTATTCTCTTTGAACTAGCTTTCAATACCTTTTTGCGAAGTTTTTCCTAAATTAATGTATGTTCTTATGTTATACACTTTCTCCAACAAATATTTTTCCTTATAAAACTCTTCATGCAAAAAAGTACTTTTTGGATTAAGTTAATGTTCTGTTATTACCAGTATTATTACCAATAGATATTTGATTGCTATATATATACTTAATTTATAAAATAATATGAATGAAATAAATAATTCTGGATGTATTTCTAGTCTGGTTGCACAACAGGATTCATTTATCACATTAGAATACTAAAGTTTGTAACATTAATAATCTCATTTAAAAATTTATAAAGTGTGTCTTCAGCAACTTTTGCCACTTCACAAAAGTAGTTGGCACTTGCAGGAATTTTGTTATCATGATGTAATTCTATTATTTTTGTCACCATCTGAATTATACCCCCCAAATCACACAGTGCTCTATCATCAAAAATTATTTTTCATGATTTATTAACTGACAATTTGATGTCCTCCTTCAATTTTCTTGAAAGCAAATTGTTGGAAACCCTCTGCTGTGTAATGTAATTTGCTATTCACTCATTAACGTCATTCACTTTCTCACTACTGATACCAGTATTTCAAAGTGTTACCTTCTCAGTGCTCCTGTGTGTTTTACACTCCTGAGTAAGGTCAAATTTAGTGATTGTGTTACAAGAGATATACCTTTATTTCAGAATGTGGGAGAAGGCAATCTGTGAAGGTGCAGTGGGAAAGACCACCACTCAGATGTTTTCTGAAGGGAACTAGTTTTAAAAGAGAGCAGAAGTGGAAGGCTGTGTGTTCATGAGTATCTGTAGGCAGCCCATAAACAAGTCATAGACAAGTTAAGGTCAGTCTTGGCTTGTGAATTCCTGGGAGGAAAAAAAGTCACCTATTCCCATGCTCTAGGAGAATGATCAAACAAGAACACTCCGCTAAAATTAACCATGTTATGATTGTGTTGCAGAAAGCCTGATAAGTTGCTTGCCTGAGTTGTTAACTTCTGTGTTGCCTTGAGCTGCAGCTGGTTTTGTATAAAATATCGCTGAGACGCTGGAATAAACTAGCCTTGATCAGACTTTTGTCTTGGCTCCATTCTCTGCGCCCTTGTCCCTCTTTTCATTCCCACTCCCTCCTTCAGGTTCCGTTCGACAGGTGCGGCTGGCCCGCATCAAGTATCCTCCAGAAAAGTATCTCCTCACACTACTGGAATGACTCACGTTGCAAATGTTGAGAGCCTGTTGACCGAAGTCCCCCAAGCTTTTAGGACACTACTTGTCATTGTTCAAGTTGAGAAAAGCACGTTTGAAGAATGAATAAATGAAGTGGATTTACAAAAACTCTGTGAGGTTGGTATTATGATCATCTTCATATTTCCAAATGAAAAATTAAATTGAAATCGGGAATCCATCATATTTATTACTTTAGATTGACTTCTCTGAAATGTTTTAACATTGTTATATAAAACTTTTTTGATTCCATTTAAGTGATGGCTCCTCTAGGACCACAGGAGAGTGATCTATGTGCCCTGGAGGCTATTCATATGGATTCAGCATCCAACTGATTAAAATAATTAAGATTGCTAGGGGAAATTTAGAACTGTATAATCGTGTTACTCTTGCATCTCCCAGCCAGCACTGTATGAAGCTCTGGTTTATACAAGACAACTACAGACACATTCTTTTCATGTATATTCCTCAGGTGCACCTCTACTCAAATGATCAAAAGGTTGTTTTCCTTTCTATGAAACATCTTGAACATTTGTATAACAATTCACACATATGTAGTTACTGATGACTATACATTTTCAGATAACTTTATATTGTAAGTTACATACAGTCACATAGGAAATGTTATGTGAGATTTCTGGAATGATGTGCATTACTGTCTACTTTGGTTGTGAGATAAAATTCTGGTAGATATCATACAATGTTCATAATAATTATGTAATTCCTTCGTCTTTCCTTCAAAAATATATTGGAGGGGCCGGTGATGTGTTGTAGTGGGTAAAACCACTACTGCTATGCCAGCATCCCATAGAGGCAGTGGTTCAAGTCCTGGCTGCTCCACTTCAGATCTAGCTCCCTGATACTGTGTCTGGAAAGCAATGGTACATGGCCTGAGTGCTTGGGCCCCTGCTCCCACGTGGGAGACCTGCGTTAAGCTCCTGGCTCCTGACTTTGGCCTGGCCCAGCCCCGTTCATTGCGGCCATTTAGGGAGTGAACCAGCAGATGGAGGTGCGCTCTCACTCTCTCTCTGATGTCTCTTTATCTCTTTTCTTCTCTCTCTAACTCTTTCTAATCACTAAATACATGTTCAGGGCTGGGGTTGTAGCATAGTGGGTAAAGTTACCAACTGCAACTCTGGAACCACTAAGGGCGCTGCTTTGAGTCCAGGCTGCTCCAATTCTGATCCAGTTCCCTGCTAATGTGCCTGAGAAAGCAGCACAAGATGGCCCAAGTACTTGGGCCCCTGAACTCACATGGGAGACCAAAAGAAGCTCCTGATTCTTCGCTCCACCCTGGCCCAGCCCTGGTCATTATGACCATTAGGGGAATGAACCAGCTGACAGAGGAAGTCTCTCTCCCTCTCTCTTTCACTCTGTAACTCTTTCAAATAAATAAATAAATCTTTAAAATTGAAATAAATACATATTTAATATTAAATATTTAATATGTATTTAATATTCATTTATGTTTAATATGTTTTATATATGAAAGAATATATTCTAAGCTAACATTTGGCCTTTCTTCATACAGAGTTCCTTCCTTTTTTGTCCATATTACATTTAGGACATAGATATAGAAGCAAGTGCAAATGTAGTTATATCATTTTGTGTACATAGATACATAATTAGTTACATATAATATTGCATTTTTAAAATATTTATTCATTTATCTGAGAGGTAGAATTGCAGAGAGAAGGAGAGACTGAGAAAACAGTCTTCCCTCTGCTGATTCGCTCTCCAGATCGCTGCAATGGCGGGAGCTGGGCTGATCTGAAAACAGGAGCCAGGAGATTCTTCTGAGTCTCCCCGGGAGGTGCAGGGGCCCAAGTACTTGGGCGATCTTCAGCTGCTTTCCCAGGTCACAGCAGAGAGCTGGATCGGAAGTGGAACAGCCAGGACTTGAGCCGGCACCTATATGGGATACTGATGCTGCAGGTGGAGGCTTTTCTACTGCACATAGCACTAGCCCAATTGTCATAATTCAAGATTTTATACTAAAGATTAAAATAGTGGTCTCTGCAATACTTTAAATTGGTGAAATAGGTGAACACAAGGTGGATATGTTGTGATAAATGCTTTTAATACTGATTTTTATTTCAGATTCATACAGGTTATATATAACCAACATAGTAACAGTAATAACTATTGGTAAAAATGACTAAAATCATAGTAGAGACTATTGGAAATATTACCACACATTTCATATGAAAGCAAGACTACAAAGATAATTTTATTAATATGGAATTAAAAAGTAAAAAAAAAGTGTATTCTGAATTCACAGTTTAACCTACTATCCTATTTTAGATAGTAAACATTGAAATCCAATATTAAACCTTTAAAAGTTTCATTGCACATATATAGTCCATATTTTTTTAATGAGTGTATGCTAACTAAGGTTACTATTTTTTGCTGTATGGTTTACATAAGATCTTTTATTAACTACTTTTTTTTTTTGCTAATTTTTATTCAGTTTGACTTGGTACTCTTCACACAGCTAGCTGTTCATTCAAAAACAGGGATTTCAGTATTCCATTTTGGCCTACTGATATCTAGTCAGATATACTCATTCACGTACACTTCAGATTCCATGAAGTTAAATATGTAATAGCAGTCTATCTGCATTACAGAAAGTCTTTGCGTTACAGGAATATATATCATTTCTCATTACTTCTGCTATAGCTACATCTTCACTTCTCTTAAAAAGGTGGGATTTCCTTCCCTATATTGACAGATGTGTTTAAAAGAGCTATTAATAGTGATTCTATGGGGAAGGCATAGGCTTTGTGGTTAAGATGTCATTGTCCCACATTAAGTGTCTGGAGCAATGCTCAGCTCTGGCTCCCACTTGGCCTGGAGAGTGAAACAAAAGATAAGAGCTCTCTCTCTCTCACACTCTCTGCTTCTCAAATAAAATTTAAAGATTGCTGATTATTGTCTTCATTGATTTTTGTAATGTTTATGGTCATAAAATTTTATTCTGTGTGTATGATTACATATTTATGTTTATATATACACACGCATATATGTGATGCATAACTATTAATTGATATAAGATATATAAAACAACATAAGGTAATTCTCTATTCCAGATATCCCCATCTGTAGCTAAAATAAAAAAAAAATTGTTAGAAGGACAGGTTGGACATTGGTGAAAACTAGTGATCACTGTTACAGATGCAAAATAGTCAAGTATACTTTTGGCAGCAAAAAGTTCAATGATTGAAATATGAGAAATAGAAGCCAGCGCTGTGGTGCAGAGGGTTAAAGCCCCGGCCTACAGCGCTCGCATCCCGTATGGGTGCTGATTTGAGTCCCGACAGCTCCACTTCTGATCCAGCTCTCTGCTATGGCCTAGGAAAGAAGTGGAGGATGGCCCAAGTCCTTGGGCCCTGCACGAGCATGGGAGACCTGGAAGAAGCTCCTGGCTCCTGGCTTCAGATCAGATCAGCTCTGGCCACTGTGGTCATTTGGGGAGTGAACCAGAGGATGGAAGACTTTTCTCTCTCTCTCTCTCTGGCTCTACCTCTCTCTGTAACTCTTTCAAATAAATAAAATAAATCTTTAAAAATATGAGAAATAAAGTATTTAATATGGATTATACTTTAAATTTATAATATATACATGTCTGTCAACCTAGTGTCTAAATGATGGTAAGAAAGAAATAAAGATTTTTTTATGAAAGAATATATACACCTAATGCTTCCTGTTCTGTTTCCATTGAAATGAATTCAAAATTTTTTAAAATATTGTAATGTAGGTAGGTTTGTCATAATATCCCTTGAATAAGGTGCCCAGTTTAAACATACTAGAAAATATATCCCACTGATAATACAGAAAGAAAAAAAATAAAAGATCTGGGTAGGATCTACTTGCCTGTTCACATGTAGATCAATATCTGCGTTTATGCCTGTATCTGTGGTCCATATGAATGTGAGCTAGAATAACTTTAAATGGTAGATTTGGACTGTCATTTAGTCAAAGGAATGTTCAGCAATGAATCATTGAGTCAAGTTGTTTAATAGTACTGTTCAGGTCATCTAATCAGTAAACTTGCTAATTTTCTGTCTGATAATCTATGAACTACTGAGAGTTGGGTATTGATGTGTCCAACTACAAATGTTGTATCCTTTCAGTTCTATGTATTTTGTCTAATATTTTTGACACTGTAAGTTGCATACATATTTAGAATTGCTATGTCTTCTTGGAGAAGTGACCCGTTTATCATAATCCTATATTTATCCCTAATTATCATCCTTGTTCTGGTCTGCTTTGTCCATAACTAATTTAGCCACTATAGTATTTTTGGTTTATATATAAATTATCATCCATAATTTCTTACCTTTAGCTTTGAGTCCTTATGCTAAAATCAGTTTCTTTTAGACAGCATATGTTTGTGTACAGTCAGAATATTTTTAGACTGGTATGTTTAGATCATAGTTGCATAATTGAATCAGTTAGATTAAAATCTATAAAATTTACCATTTTACTGGCAGTTTTCTCTTTATTGCATTTGTTCTTTTTCTCTTTTTTTCTGCCTTCTGTCTCTTTTTTTGATATTTCTACTTCTATGCTTTTAAATTTTACTTAAGGTAATCAATTTTATGTATTTCATGTATATAGAATTATGAATATAGTGTTACTTCCCACCCTATCCTCCCTCTAGCGCATAATCCCACCCTTTGTCTACTCCTATTCCTAGATCCTCTATGAATTTTTACAATTATCTACTTTCAGTTTAATTCATACTCTTAAGATTAACACTACACCAAGTAAAGAGTTCAAAAAATAGTAAGAAAAAATACACTGTTCTTCAACAGTAGAGACCGGGGCTGTAAACGACCACTGAAGCTCAAAATGTTAATTTTGGTGCTATACATTACATTTTTGGTCCTTTTCTTTTTTTACACTTTATATTTGCACTTGAAAGTTCACACATACACACACACATTTAAATGTCAACTGTTAGTTTCTTATAGCTACAAGGTTTACAAAACAGAAGAGTATTCTCTCAAATTTCTGGAGACCAGAGTCAAGGTAGTGACAGGTACCTGCTGTCTTAGAAATCTTCAGCCAGGCCCCTTCTCTATCTCTTCATACTGGTGGTGTTTTCAGAAACTCTTGACAATCTTTGGTTCATATCTTCATAACTCTAATTTATAAGTCTATGTTCACATAATTTCCTACCCTGTGTATCTGTGTTCTAATTTCCCTCATCTAATAGAGACACCACTAATTTCTGATTTAGAACCCACTTAATCACATATGACCTCCTCTAAACCCAAGTTCAACTGCAAGGTTTTGTTTCCAGATAAAGCTGCCAATCAAAGGTTCTGTGTAGACACAAGTGTTTTTGTTGTTGTTGTTGTTTTTTCTTTGCTTTGAGGAGGGCGCATGGTGGACAGCTTTCAATTCAATAAATTGCCCTAAAATTTACAATATCCACTTTATATCAAAGATCACCTTCAAATCATACTATGTTACTCTATGTATGAGGATACCTCAAAAAAACTTTTGGAAATGCAATTCAAAGATTTTTTTTTATATTTTGCTACAAAAAACCTTTTAAATCTATGCATACTTTTTCATAATATATATTTCCATGAACTTTTAAAGTTCTTTCACAGGCTTTATAAGAGAATATTCTCATTTCTTCTCTCCTGTGCATCGTGACCTGTTTTCATTTATGTTATTTTACATATTCTACAAGCACACAATGTACTATTGCTACTATTTTTGAAACAGTCGGTTGCATTTTACTCACATTCCTTGTCTTCTGACAGCTTTTCCTTCTCTATGAGATCTATCCAAATTCCTAAACTACACCTTTTTTTTCTTTTTCCTAAAGAGTACTTAATATTCTTGTAGGTCTGCTGGTGGTAAACCAACAAACTCCCTTGGTTTCATTTGTCTGAGAAAATCTTTATTTTTTCTTTATTTTTGAAGGATACTTTCGCTGCGTACAAACTGCAAATTTGACATTTTTTGTTCCTATTAACACTTTAATGAGTTCACTGCAATGTCTTCCTTCTTAAGTAGCTTCTGATAAGAAAAGTTATTTAATTCTTATGTTTATCCCTCTCTAGGTAAATTGTCTCCCACTGTATTCTGGAAATGTGCAAAGTTTTATTTTAGTAGGGGTATTCTTTACTTTGCCAATGATATGGCCAGCTGTGACCTTTTTTTTTTTTTAAGATTTATATATTTGTGTGAAAGGAAGAGTTCAGAGAATGAGAGAGAGAGAGAAATCTCCCATCTGCTGTCATTCCCCAAATGGCCACATTGGCCAGAGCTGGACTGATCTGAAGCCAGGAGCCAGGATCTCCGTCCAGGTACCCCATGTGGTTGCAGGGGTCCAAGTACTTGGACCTTCTTCTGCTGTTTTTCTTGGCCATTAGCAGGGAGCTGGATCAAAATGGAGCAGTCAGGACTGGAATTGGCATCCACAGGGGATGCCAGAGTGGCAGGCAGCAGCATTCCCACTACGCCACAGTGCTGGCCACTATGGGCTCTTTTGATTCATTTTGTTTTAGTATTTATTCCTCGTGGTTTGCCCTAACATTTTTGGTTCTATGGTTTGATGTTTGCCAGTACTTTTGGAAAATGTTGTCATTATTTCTTGAAACACTTTTTTTTCCTATTTATTTTTCCTTCTTTTGATATTCTAATTACATAGAGCCTACACTGTTCAATACCATCTGATAGTCTTTGAAATTTCTGTTATTTTTTCCCTTTTTTCCCTCTGTGTATTATTACTTTTTTTTCCCCTTTTTGACAGGCAGAGTGGATAGTGAGAGAGAGAGAGACAGAGAGAAAGGTCTTCCTTTGCTGTTGGTTCTCCCTCCAATGGCCGCCGCAGCAGGCGCACTGTGGCCAGCGCACCGCGCTGATCCGATGGCAGGAGCCAGGTGCTTCTCCTGGTCTCCCATGGGGTGCAGGGCCCAAGGACTTGGGCCATCCTCCACTGCACTCCCTGGCCACAGCAGAGAGCTGGCCTGGAAGAGGGGCAACCGGGACAGGATCGGTGCCCCGACCGGGACTAGAACCCGGTGTGCCGGCGCCGCAAGGCGGAGGATTAGCCTGTTGAGCCACTGCACCGGCTATTACTTTTTAAATATTTATTTATTTGAAAGGAAGAGTGCCACAGTGGGATAAACACACACACACACAAACACAGAGGGAGAGCGATCTTCCGTTTGCTCATCCATTCCCCAAGTGCCCTCCACAGACACTGTTGGGCCAGGCTGATGTCAGGAGCCAGTAATACCAACCTGGTCTCCCACATGAGTGGCAGGAACCCAAGTACTTGAGCCATTACCTGCTCCTTCCCAGGCTCAGTCAGAGAAAGCTTGTTCAGAAATGGAAGTAGGACCAAATCTTTCAAACTACTGGCTTCCAAAGCTGTGAATTAACCCAGTGTGCTTCAACGCCAGGATCTGTGTATTTTAGCTTGAATAATTCCCTTAATCTGTATTCAAGTTAAATTGATGAGTTTCTCATTAATGCTGAATTTACTGATGAGCCCACCAAAGAAATTCTTCCTTTCTGTTACTGGTTTTGACTTCTAGCATTTGCTCTGATTTTTAGAATTCCAATCTCTGGGGTAACATTAGCCATCTGGTTTTGCATAATGTTTATGGTTTCTGTTAGAGGCTCAACATATCTGTCATGTTTATTCTGAGCAGGATTCTATGAAGAAATGTTAGTCTACCTGGAGTTGAGCCATGCTTGGTGCTGTACTATGAGGATAATTGTCTTCACACTCTTTCCTTACCCTGCTTCAGTTGCCCTACTAACTGTGGCACTTCCCCGCGTGCTGCACTTCAGGGAGAGCATCTTGAACCTCACTCTTCACTGTAACCCAACAGAGCTATTCCCAGAGTTTTATTAATGTGGAGGTAACGTGTGTGTTAGGAACACTTGCTCGTCTTTGAGTCATGTCTCAATCTCCAGTGCACAATGGGACCAAGTGTGCATTCTAGAAGTTTTCTGCTCCTCTTTCAAGGTGGAGCTCCTCCCTCCCCGGTTCCTTAATTTCTACCCAGGCTGCCAGCCTCTGCGTTTAAATCCTTCCCTGTCCTGTATTAAGACATACTGCTGAGGTGAGAAGGAATCAGTTGTGGACAGGGCAGAGTTCTTTCCAGGCAATGGAGACAGAGTGCCCTGGTGTTGTCTGACAATGTATAAACCCTGGAGATGAAGTATTTGTGCCAGGAAGATAATGTTTTTCCTTGCGAGGTCCATGGTAGGGTGGAGAAGGCAGGATTTCTTCAAACTCTCTGCAGTTTTCTGCAGTGCCGCCTGTGATAGTCTTGTGGGGTTCCTCAAAGGAAGACCAGCAAAGCCATGTCCTCCCAGACCTTCCTGTGACTGGGGCCCTCAGGGGCTCTTGACACCTGCTCTAACCTAGACTTTCAGAAATTAGTTAAACTTGGAATTGTAATGTTCCTACTGGCTTAGGTGACTTCTTGTGGCTTCACACAAGGTGGCGAATTGCTCAGGCATTGTGCTGCCCTGCAGGAATCTGTCTTTCCAGATTTCAGGATGGTGGTTTGCTCTGTGTCCTCACTTCTCTAAAGGGTTCAATAAAAGCTCTTCCTGCCTTCCAGGTGGTTGAACTGGTTCTTGTTTTAAGGATGGGAATGATATTGTCTGAAAAAAAGGAGTGATTCTATTATACTTGCAATAGCTTTCCACTCTGCATCATGGTGGAACTTTCCATTAGAGACATGTAATTCATTTGTATTTAATCCACATAGAAGATTACGTATATTTTCACTCAATTTCAAAATCACATGAAAAATGTTATAAAAGCAAATATTTAATAAAACAGAAAAAGCGAAGAAATGCATGTAAACCTTCAAACTACGTGTCAGCCTACTAAATGATGTAACAAAAGTTCCTGTTTGCCTCTAAAATTCCCAGTGGCAAGAAAAAAAACAGAGGGTTAAATATGATCAATTAGTTAGTGTTCTTCAGAAATTCCTCAGAGAATTAAAAACTTCTTTGTGCTAAATTACACAAGTACTTTCTCAGTCAGAGCTATTTTTCATAAGAGGAATGACAAAAGGAATAACACATTCAAAATGTGCCAATGAACTTTACGGTTTTATTAATTCTTGCAACCTTCAAGAAAAGTCGATAGTCAAATATAAATTATATTCATACTTGTACAGAACTCAAAGAATATAATTATTTGGGAGGTAAACTAGTGTAGTCCAAGCATGTTGAATCCTCATTATTCATTTTGACCATGGAATAGGCTTTATAGGAGCCACAGAACGAGATACTGCATTAGCTCAATTACAATATAATTTGTGTTGATTCTCTACTCCTGGCACTTAACAATTCTGTGCAGTCTTCTTCTGCACTGTCTTGGATCTGGTCTCCCCGGCCCATTGAATATGGTAGAAGTGATAGTACACACCTTCTGAGACTAGGCTGTAAATGACATTGCACTTTTTCTATGACTCGTTATTTTGGGCTATTTGCTTTGAGGGAAAACAATTTTGGAGCCACAAGGACACTGAAGCATCGTTATGAGGAGACTCACAGGGAAAGGGATTGGTAATCCCTGGCAACAGCCCATTGAAGAAAAGAACTTTTTTTAGCCCCAAAGAAGCCTTCAGGGGATTGCAACTGCAGCCAAAATCTTAACATAAACCTCATTCGATTCTCTGAGACAGAACCACACAGCTAAGCTGCTGTCAAACTCCAGCCCCACAACTACAGTGCTAGTTTAAGCTAAATTGTGAGGTATTCTGTTATTTAATTTACATATCTTTTAGCAAATCTTATCTAAATTTCATTGCTCCTGTTTGGATTTAGTACAGGAATGACATAGCATAACATGGTTAGACTTTTGAAAAGCTTTTGTTCCATTTTATTGTAAAACATTCTTTAGATGTAGTATGTTTTGCTTTCAAAACAAGATCTCAGAATTCAGGGACTTCCCTCTCTCTTCTTGAAGTAAAGATCATCCAAAAAGCTTTGCACTATTGGGCTATATTCAGTAATTTGGTAAATATTTATGTTTGCCCTGCTCTTCCCCAGGCATGTTGTACTCTTCAGTCGAAGAGTTTTGTGTTGGTTCTACTATTGTATAGGTTCTCGGTAAATAATCAGAGGCTTTATTCCAAAAATATGCATGATGAGATACTGGGCTCAGAAGTTTTCAGTTTTCTTTACAAGACTGTGGGAAAAAAGATCAATATACTTCTCCAGGATTATCTGATTTTAAGCAACTTGATTTCTTAGTGCACCTGCCAGGGTTAATTATGAGCAAACTGTCCCTCTTGGTAGCTGAATGAATTGACTTGCTGTGTGAGGTAATGTGATACAAATTTGCTGATCTCAGAGGACTACCTATCGAAACAACGATTCTGTATGAGCAAAATTATCACTCAGCCCTTATTTTGGTTGTGCACTTCATATAAAAATAAAAATCCCAATAATGGAGGAGGAGAAGAATATTTGCTTGGAGAAAATTTTAATGAACCAGAGGTAAATATGTTCTGCCACCCAAGGTGAAATTTATGTCATAAACATGAGTAGTAATAGCTTCTCAATCCCTGTGCTTTGCAGGTAGAAAATAATACTTAATGGACAGATAGTAAGTCATTGTTTGTTTCACAAATCCATGTCAACATGATCAAATAAGAAAACTCATACATTTTCGAAATTCAGAACTAGAATTTCTGATATGAACCTGCCCCTGCCACCCCACACACCTATGCCCTAGCACCAGCAAAGTCTTCTCTGTGTCAGGATCTAATGTCTGGAGCTGATTGAAAATTATCCACAGTCACTCTGTCAATTTTTCCGTAATTTGCCCAGATGGACGACTGTTACAGAAAAGAGAAAGGGCATCAATGCAGAAAGAACTGAAAAGACTTCAATAATTTGCCATAACTGGGGCATATGATGTTTCAGATAAGCAAAATTTCCTGATTCTGAGAAACTGGCTTGTTTACTACTGAAAGAGCTATTCCTAATTTTTCCTTTTCAAAATTAAGGATACAAATGGAGGCTCCCCAATAATATGCAAGTGTATTATATTTTCTGCCCAGTCAACTTCTATTATTACAAATTGACAATTGTGTGTAATTTATGGTTTTCCATGATTGAGAGCTGACCAAAAACAAATATTAGTGGAAATAATTACTACTGTTCAGGTCTTGGGAGGAATACATTAATAGTCAATTAATATTTAGGAAATATTTAGGAAAATATTGTATTTTTATCTTATAAAACTCACTTTAGTGGGTTCAAGTTCATTCAAACTCCTGATGATGCTTTTTTAGTCACTGTTATGATTCAGATAGCTTTCTATTAATTTCCATTTACAGAAATTTTACTCTGTTGAAGCAATACCATTCAAAATTATATGTAAAATTCCTTAAATACTTCTAAATTCATAGAAATAAAGTTTAAATTTCACATTTACTATTAGAATAATTTTTTTTTTAAAAATCACAGACACAAATGCTGCTACAATGTGCATCCTATCATCATAAAATACCTGTTGATCAAAGAAAATTGACATCACTAGAATATGGAAGTACACATTAGTACATTTTTAAAAGCATCATAATTAGATGGTTATATGCATTAACTTCTTTTTGTTAAATTCTTTGCACTCAGCATTGTTTCAATCCAAAAACTGCATGCATGCTTTTTTTACAAGCGACATTTGTGTAAGCAACATTTCATAATCAATGACTAAAGCTTACTTTTGTAATCTGTGGTTATAACAAATTTATCTAAAGTCTTTAAATTATTAGTATGATGAGAAAAACATAGTTGCTGACTTTCATATTTCTGATGAGTAATCAAAAATCAAATACTTTTGATACCTTGATTGCACAATATACGTGAAAAATGCCAGACAAAACCATTCACTTCTATTGTCTCAATACTTTAGAAATTTCATCATATTACTTTATGAAAACTACTTATATTTATAGATTTTTAAATTAAACTGGATTACTATGTTCTATTTCTGACAGCACTTTGACTTATGCCCATCTAAATAATAATCTAAATGAGTGTAAAATATAAAATATTTATTTTGGTGCAAAATATTTTGAAACTCATGTGTGGTGTTTTCATCAGATGCATTTCCACAAATCTTTTGAAGACCCCTCATATCAAGCATTATACAAATTTAAAATGAGTATTGAATGTTTCTTTGAAATTACTTCTTAACTGTTATGTCCATCTAAAGTCAACACTGTACTAATTCATAAGAACATTTGGAAGTACCAATTGAAATAAAAAGCGCAGGCCAGCACTGCAGCTCACTTGGCTAATTCTGTGCCTGCGGCACCGGTACCTCGGGTTCTAGTCCCGGTTGGGGCACTGGATTCTGTCCCGGTTGCTCCTCTTCCAGTCCAGCTGTCTGCTGTGGCCCAGGATGGCCCAAGTGCTCGGGCCCTGCACCTGCTTGGAAGACCAGGAGGAAGCATCTGGCTCCTGGCTTCGGACCCGCACAGTGTGCTGACTGAAGCGGCCACTTGTTGGGTGAACCAACGGAAAAAAGGAAGACCTTTTTCTCTCTCTCACTGTCTAACTCTGCCTGTCCAAAAAAAAAAAAAAAAAGAACAAAATAATTGACATAGTTCCCCTTAAAAATGAGTCTTCCCTTTTCAAGCTACCATTGCTCTAATACCTACCTGGGAGAAAGGATTTCCAGTTAATTTCCAGTAAGCAAGCACCTGTGCTGATTTCATTCTCCCACCCTCAAAACAATATTGCCTGTATCACAGCCATTGGCACTGTCCTTCGACCTTAACGCAGTTGCAAGAGGTCCTTAGACAGGTACAGAAAATAAAATAATCTTTTTCTGTAGCTTATACAGTGTTCATCATGAGAATGAATGTCCAGGATCTGTGGTGCACAGCAAAGTGTTGAGACAGATCTCCAGGGATGGAGGAATCAGAGATGCAGAGATGTTTTAGTGGTAAAAGACGCAGCATGGAGGCCCAGAGTAAGCGCATTCTGGCTCAAATCCAAGTGTCATGGTACTACATCCGTGCTTAAGTTTCAATTATATTCATTTTATAGGCAACTATTACAGAATATTTGCTTCCTAATCACTAGTTAAGACATGCTTGGTTCTTGTGAGTGGAGTCAGGTTAAATATATGAATCAATTAAAATTAGTGAACATGATACACCTTTAATGAGATATATCAAGTGTCAAGTGTAAAGAAGCAATATGTCATGAGCCTTGAAATGAGATTTCTGAGTTTGAATTCAGTTCCAGCTTTTCGGGATGCTCTTGTGCTTTCCTCTAGCTAGACTCCCAGGCTGAGTGTACCTCCCATGGGAGCCCCTGGCCTGCCAAAATACTGTGTACTTCCTTCTTTCTCTCATCAGCCAGGAACTCTTTTATTCAAGTCCTTACCTTTCTTCCACCAGAGATCCTTTTTTTTTTTTTTTTAGTTTCTGTTTCAAGTTTCTGGACAACAGATTTGATGCAAGTTTTTCCTCAAGTAAACGGGTACAGGAACAAGGGGTACAGAAAAACAGCTTTTTAAAGTCCAGCTCCAGAGTAAAACAAATGTAGGCTCTTTATTTTTATTTTGTTGTAGTAATAGAAATCACTCCAGATTTCTTTTTTTTTTTTTTTTTTGGACAGGCAGAGTTAGACAGTGAGAGAGAGAGACAGAGAGAAAGGTCTTCCTTTCGTTGGTTCACCTCTCGAGTGGCCGCTACAGCCAGCACTGCGTTGATCCGAAGCCAGGAGACTGGTGCTTCCTCCTGGTGTCCCATGCAGGTGCAGGGCCCAAGGACTTGGGCCATCCTCCACTGCACTCCCGGGCCGCAGCAGAGAGTTGGACTGGAAGAGGAGCAACCAGGACAGAATCCAGCAACCCAACCGGGACTAGAATCCGGGGTACCTGCGCCGCAGGTGGAGGATTAGCCTAGTGAGCACGGCGCCGGCCCAGATTTCTATTATTATCATTAATGAAATTTTACTTCTCTGTGATTTCAAACTTTCTTATCATCACAGCTCTTTATGGACCAGGATTTCTGGTAAGTGTGATGAAATACCTTACTCCACAAAGAAGATTCCACTCACATATAGGTGAACAAGACTTTGTCAAAAGTTCATGGAAATAAAAAGATAAAATTTATTTGGTGGTAAATATTGTGCAACCATACATATGATGGTATTCAAAAAGTTCATGAAAATATATATCATCAAAAAATGCTTGGAAGACAATTTTTCACCAAAATAATCTTTTTAAATTTTGTATTCTATACACACTTTTTTTAAAAAAAGATTTATTTGTTTATTTGAAAGGCAGAGTTAGAGAGAGGCAGAAGCAGAGAGTGAGGTCTTCCATCCGATGGTTCACTCCTCAGATGGCCGCAACAGCCAGAGCTGAGCCAATCCAAAGCCAGGAGCCAGGATCATCTTCTGCATTCCCTACGCTGGTGTAGTGGCCCAAGCACTTGGACCATCTTCTGCTTGTCCAGGCCATAGCAGAGAGCTAGATTAGAAGTGGAGCAGCCAGAACTCAAACTGGTGCCCTTAGTGGATGCTGGCACTTCAGGCAAAGGCTTTACCTGCTATGCCACAGTGCCAGCCCCTCTATGCACATTTTCAAATCCTCCTCTATATGTGTTTGTGTGCATATATATGAAATTTAGTGATTCCTACATAGCAGAGTTGTTATTGAGAAAGTAGAGACAATACCTGTAGAACCAATATGTAAAATCAATATTTAACCAACTGGGACCATGATTCCATATGTTGTTATACTTTGAGAATCATGCTAATGGACATTTATCATTTTATTGTTTTCCCAGTTATTATATTCGTCACAAAATAATGTCTGTAAGCAGTGTTTCTCCTTTGATATGGTTTCTTTTTGTCAATTTCCCTACTTCTCAGATTCTAATTTATGTCATTTAATGAAGCAATGACTAAAACAATTTTATCCTTTACAATATTTAATTTAATTGAGTTTTTAACATGAGACTCATTACTGTGGGCTAAGATCAGAGTTCTTTCCCTCCACCAGGTGAGGATACAACCAGACGGTATTATTTATGAACCAGTGAACAGGTCCCACGTGGCAACAATCATTGGCCAGTGACTTGATTTTGGACTTTTCAGCCTTCAAAACTGTGATAATTTTGTGTTGTTTATAAGATAACTGAATTATGCTCTTTTATTATAGCAGCTCAGAGTAAGACACTAACTCAATATGAGTCAAACTATAGTCATCTCTGCACACCATAAAACTAGTTAAAATACACTTGCATTCTTTTGTCATTACTTTTTGGATATAAAAAAGCCTGTGTCTTCATCCCATTTGATAACTACAGCGTGACATTACACATACCAGACAAAAACTAATGAATTTTATGTGCTGAGTCTTTATATCATCACCTTGTTCAATCTTCACTGTAAAGGCCCCTGTAAAATTGTTAACAGAGCTAATTTTATTGATGAATGGTGAATTATCGGTGTGTGTGGCCTGCCTAGGCTCTTCAAAGTACTCATCATAGGACTTAGGCTACACTGTTGGATTTGGAAATATTTTCTACTATATGCTAGTAACTATCTGGGAAATCAGAATAACGATCAATACATTATAAGGCATAAGGAGAATTCATTTTCTTTTTTATTCTGAATTGAGTGGATTTCCCATATTAACACATTGCACTGAATATATTTCTAACTTTATTTTGGTGATGGGGAGATCCCTTTTTCCAAAAATATACACAATGTGTCTCCTATTTCATGTGCTCTTTTCCATCAGTTTTCTTATTGAAAGGTTGGATGTGGATTTCTGTTTGTTGGATCTGGTGGGAGTGTGACTCTGAAAGAAGTGATCTATGTTGTATCCACATCCAATTGGGAAATGCAGTGGAATTCCCTCCTCAGTTCTCATGCAATACTTACTACTGGAACTTCAGCACCGTGCAGATTGTAAATGTGGCCATGGAGAGGAACATGGGTACATATGTGTTGAATTTCCAGCTGAAAGATCAAACTTGTCAGCATGAGTGTGTGCCATTTTGAAAGTGGTTCTTCAGGCCAGTGCCAAGGCTCAATAGGCTAATCCTCCGCCTAGAGGCGCCGGCACACCGGGTTCTAGTCCCGGTCAGGGCACCGGATTCTATCCCGGTTGCCCCTCTTCCAGGCCAGCTCTCTGCTATGGCCCGGGAAGGCAGTGGAGGATGGCCCAAGTGCTTGGGCCCTGCACCCCATGGGAGACCAGGATAAACACCTGGCTCCTGCCTTCGGAACAGCATGGTGCGCTGGCCGCAGCGCCCCAGCCGCGGCGGCCATTGGAGGGCGAACCAACGGCAAAGGAAGACCTTTCTCTCTGTCTCTCTCTCTCACTGTCCACTCTACCTGGAAAAAAAAAAAGTGGTTCTTCCAACCGGTGCCGCGGCTCACTAATCATCTGCCTGTGGCGCAGGTACTTAGGGTGCTAGACCCGGTTGAGGCGCCTGTTCTGTCCTGGTTGCTCCTCTTCCAGTCCAGCTGTCTGCTGTGGCCCGGGAAGGCAGTGGAGGATGGCCCAAGTGCTTGGGCCCTGCACCCCATGGGAGACCAGGAGGAAGCACCAGGCTCCTGGCTTCGGATTGGCACAGTGTGCTGGCCTTAGTGGCCATTTTGGGGGTGAATCAACAGCAGGAAGTCCTTTCTCTCTGTCTCACCAATGGAGGGAAGTCCTTTCTCTCTGTCTCTCTCTCTCTCTCACTGTCTAACTCTGCCTGTCAAAAAAAAAAGAACGAAAGAAAGTAGTTCTTCCATTCCCTAGTTTATCCACATTAGCTGACTTGTGGAACAGAGATAGTGTCCTTTGGCTTTGCAATCTGAATGAACATCTCCCAGTAAATCCATCCTAAACCAGACACACAATTTAAAAGTGCCTTATAGATCCTAGCCAACCAAATATCTCAGTTCAGCAGTGTGATGCACTACAGGGTATTGCTGAGTCCCTAATCAGTTACTGCCACTATCCAGCATTGTATAGGATCATATTCTTTAGAAATAAACCTGGAAAAAGATCAACATTAAAATTCCAAAATTGGGTACTGGTATTGTGGCACAGAGAGTTTAGCTGTCATCTTCAATGCTGGCAACCTATATGAACACTGGTTCATTTCCTGGTTGCTCCACTTATGATCCAGCTCCTTGCTAAAGTGCCTAAGAAAGCAGTGGAAGATGGCCCAAGAGCTTGGGCTCCTGTAACCACAGACCCAGTTGAATCTCCTGGGTCCTGGCTTTGGCCTGGCCCAAACTTGATAGATGCAGCCATCTGGGGAGTGAACCAGCAGATGGAAGATCCCCATCTAAAAACAAACAAACAAACAAACAAACAAAAAAACCAAATATAGGAACAAAAACAAGATAATAAATAAATAAATAAATTCCAATATTTGTTTCTTTTTTTTTCAAAATATTTATTTTATTTATTTGAAAGAGTTACAGAGAGAGGAAGAGACAGAGAGAGAGGTTTTCCATCCTCTGGTTCACTCCCCAGATGGCCGCAACAGCTGGAGCTGCACCGATCTGAAGCCAGGAGCCAGGAGCTTCTTCCAGGTCTGCCACGTGGGTGCAGGGTCCCAAGGACTTGCACTATCTTCTACTGCTATCCCAGGTCATATTGGTTTCTAATGAAGGCATAGATCTTTTGCACAATCAGAAAATTGGTGAGCCCAAAACTAGTACATCAGGAGCCATCCGTATTTGTGAGTAAATTATTGCTGTTGTTTCTGACACTAAATTTTGAGGAGACTTACTATGAGAAATAGAGAACTCAGCATTATCTAAGGTTTACTTTTTGCAAAAACAGTTGCAAATCCATTGTATTCAAGATCAAAAACAGAATGATTGAGTTTATGTAAGGGGTTTTTCTTTGTTCACACTAAGATGTGTCCTTTTTAAACAAATTTTTAAAAATTAATTTTTGAAGTTCTATTTAATTGTTTGATCAGCAGAAATACAGAGAGAGAGAGAGAGAGAGAGAGAGAGAGAGAGAGAGAGAGATTGTCTGTCCAGTGGTTCACTCCCCAAATGGCTGCAAAGGCTGGGCCAGGCTGAAGCCAGAAAAAGGAGTTTCATTCACGTGTCCCATGTTGGTGCAGGGGCCCAAGTACCTGGGCCATCTTCCACTGTTTTCCCAGGCCCCTTAGCAGGGAGTTGGATTGGAAGTGAAGCATCTGATCCTGTATGGAATGCCAGCACTGCAGGAGGAGGCTTAACCTATGCAATAGCACAAGCCTGGGATGTGACTGATTTTGTCTAAACTACTGCAAAATAAAATATATTTAACAATTGTTAATTATTTTGTTAGCTCATGGAAAGCTTTCCTTTTATTGAAGGAAAATACATTTTAAAAAGATAGCCTTTTCATAAGAGAAGCACTTCTAAATCTCTTATTTGGAAGGAAAAAATCAAAGCTTAAAATATTGCTTGCATTTGTGAAGCAATTTTCTTATTAATTGCTAAAGAATGCCACAGTCCCTGTGGTCCATGTGGCAAAACAAGCTGATTAAGAGGCTTAGTATTATTTTTAAATTACTTAATTGCCATTTAATGAAATAGGGAGCTCCAACTTCCATGCTACTTAATAAAATGGTTACTCTGCAAGGAATGAATGGCTGGTTGCATTGACCTTGTGGAGCAAGCTGAGTTTAAAGAAGTGGCATAATACATTTTTACAATGATGGTATAGGGACCGAAAGCCATATTACTGGAAATGTGTGCGTTAGCATTTATATCTCTTTTATAATTGCTGAAATAATGGCCAACATACATTAAGCAGTGTCTGGGTATTCCACTGGGTGCCCTGATTGCAGTCAACCACACATATGAACACCTCCTAATTGCCAAAGTAATTTCTAAGGAACTAAAAACACAGTTCATTTGCTTTTCCACCCTGCCCTTGGGAACCTGCAATTTTGCTTCATTACATCCACTCAACCTTTACCCCTCATCCACTTCAAAAAGGTTTGCAGTGTTTTATGTATAATAAAAACAGCACTCATATGCAGTCATGTACAATTGTCTTCTGTTTATTAGCGCTACTGTTTCTGAGTTTGGAATTAGTTAAGGTCAAAAACAAGAATTTAGTCTTATTAATACTTGTTTATTAATGTGTCTACGTTGTGTATAAATATGTCCCCTCTCAGTTAACAAGAGCAAATGCACATTTAGAAAGGGAGACTAAGCCACTTTCTGTTTTGTTTGCTATTTTATCTACTCAAACAAAATAACCTGGTGGGAACATTGAAATTTTAGGAACATGTGCTATGACCCAGATCCATATTTCCTATCAATATTCCCTTATAGTAATTTGCATTGCAGATGTCCTATTAAATTAAAAGTCTATGTCCATATTCATTACCTATTCACATTCTCCATTACATGTGTATTTGTATGTGAATATGTGTATATATACAAGCACACACATAAGAACACACCACACAGTGAGGTCTCTGTATCCCCAATTTCCACATTCACAAATCCAATGAACCAAAAACCAAAAAATATTTGGGAAAAAAATTTGTGTCTGCCTTAAACATGTACATACATTTTTGTATTATCTCCTATAAAATACAAAATAGCAAGTGTTTGCACAGTATCTAGGTTTTACTGGGTAATAATATATGTAGTGTACAGCTTTAAGGTATATATTGAAAGATCAAAATAGATGACATGCTAATATTATAGCATTGTGTATAAGGAACTCTAGCATCAGCACATTTTAGTAATAAAAGGATGTTCTGGGACCAGATACCCACAATACTAAGAGTGGTATATATAAATATATATATATATATATATATATATATAGTCATAATACTGATATCTAGCTTCTAGTTATGATCAGTTTTTTCATCTTTTACTCTGTGATTATAATTTTTTAAGATTTAGTTTTATTTATTTGAAAGGCAGAGTTACAGAGAGAGAGAAGGAGAGACACAGAGAGAGCTCTTCCATCTGCTCACTCACTCCCCAAATGGTTGGTACAGCCAGAGCTAGGCCAATCTCTAGCCAAGAGCCAGGAGCTTCTGAGTCTTCTACATGTGTGCAGGGGCCCAATACTTGGAACATCTTCCGCTGCTTTACCAGGCTATTAGCAGGGAGCTGGATCGGAAGCAGAGGAGCATGGACATGAACATATGGGATGCCAGCATTGTAGGAGGTAGATTAACCAACTGTACCACAGCACCTGCCCCCATATTTATAATTTTTTAAAATTATATATATATACATACTTGTATATATATACTTTTCAAATAATATACATATACTTATTTGAAAGATAGAGACAGACAGATGGAGATATGCCATCTACTGGTCCACTCCCCAAATGCAGGCAAAGGGCAACAGGCCAGGCAGAAGCCAGGAGACTAATTCAATTGGGGTCTCCCATGTGGGTGACAGAAAACCAAGTACTTGAGCCAGGGTGTGCATTAGCAGGAGGCTGGAATTGGGACCAGAGCTGGGACTCTTCTATGGTTTGCCCACCTCTTAACTACTGATTCCCTCCATGTCCACATTATATGTACTTTCTTTCACCTTCTCATTTTTTGCATTTTCTACTTTTTTTTCCTTTTTATTCATAACTTGACCCCTCTGTAGCCATCTCCTACCTTTATAGATTATTTATCAGTTCTTGGTGAGTGTCCAGAATCGATTCCTCCAATTTCAGGTAACAGGGCCCAGCCTCCCTTCCTTCATCTACTTGTAGCTCATGTACCTCAGACGACAGTCCCAATGGTCTCCCAAACCAGCTCATTCAACCAATGCCATCCATCCCCATGACTACTGAGATTGCTTCTGCTGTCCCACATGTTTAGCTACTGAAAAGGAATCTGGACAGAGCGTTTCATTCTCTTTTCATTCTTTTTGTTAAGCTGTTTGTGCATGAGTGTCAAACAACCTTTGGCTGTGTTTGCCACCATGTGAGGAGAGTCTGATCAGTAATGAAGAGAGCTGGGAGAGAGATGCTAGCAGGTTTGTAATAGTGTAGTCAAGTATTTAGGTGCAACATGATTTAGATGGTTTATTATGAGGTAACAACACCTCCTCCCTCCCCATAGTTTCTTTATTGTTGTTAAATCAATTTCAATTGGATTTCTCTTACCTGCAAGTAAAAGCAATTCAGAGTATAAAACTCTCGATTTATTTTTCCTGTTTCTTTAAATGTCTCTGAATTTTTGGCTACTGTACTATTTGCACTTGCATTGTTTAATTTTGTCTCATTTCTCATATTTGTTTTTCAATTAACTGTGGCATTTCCTCATTTCAGTTAGTTTTCCCTCTGCTACCTGCTCATTTTCTTAACTTTATGCTTTCTTTATCCATATCTGATGAAAATTGCTTGTTTAAAATATGTACGCAGTTTCTAGAACAGTGTAGATAGCTTTATGAAGCTTGAAATATTTAGGCAAATTCTACTGAAACCATAGTTTCATAGGGAAACTTTACGTATTTGTTACGTCATTCATGGGAAGCAATTGTTAATAGTTTCTATCTCTTGTGAGATTTTGCCTATGTGTCATCATCCCTTGCTCTTTGGAACTAGCACATTTCAGGAATAATAAAGTTCAGAATCTTTGAGCTAGCAAATTATTCTGAAGAATATTTGTGAGTTAAAGGCTTACTCTATATACCAAAAATTAAAAATAACACATAATAAGTAAGCACTAATTCTGTCCATGTATTACATAGTGGCATATGGACAAACAAGAGTAATGATAGATGTAGTGTTTCTCATAAGAGGTTTCACCTGCCTATCTTGTGAACCTCATGGGAGAAAATTTCTCTCAAAATATCATAATATTTATAAAATCAAAGTAAGGGTAAAATAAAGAAGGGTGCATTAATTACAATAGACATGTTATTTTGTTTCTTTTTTTTTTCCACTTATGTTAGCAATTTGTTTTGTAGGTTGTTTGCTTTTCCTAATAGAGTCTCAGCATACTCATCATAGTTATTTTATATTTCCTATCTAATAATTTCAAAATGTAGTATAGCTGAATCTGAGTCCGATGCTTACTTTGCCTCCTAAGAATGGATCTTTTCCTTTTAACGTAACGTCATTTTTTTTAAAGCTGTAAGTGAATCATCGTGTTAGGATTTTTTTTAAGCTTTTATTTAGTAAAAATAATTTTCCAAAGTACAGTTTATGGATTACAATGGCTTTCCCCCCCATAACTTCCCTCCCACCCGCACCCCTCCCATCTCCTGCTCCCTCTCCCATTCCATTCACATCAAGATTAATTTTCAATTATCTTTATATATGGAAGATCGATTTAGTATATATTAAGTAAAGATTTCATCAGTTTGCACCCACACAGATCATAAAGTGTAAAATACTGTTTGAGTACTAGTTATAGCATTAATTCACATTGGACAACCCATTAAGGACAGAGATCCCACATAAGGAGCAAGTACACAGTGACTCCTGTTGTTGACTTAACAATTGGACACTCTTGTTTATGGCGTCAGTAATCTCCCTAGGCTCTAGTCATGAGTTGCCAAGGCTATGGAAGCCTCTTGAGTTCGCTGACTTCTATCTTATTTAGACAAGGTCATAGTCAAAGTGGAAGTTCTCTCCTCCCTTCAGAGAAAGGTACCTCCTTCTTTGATGGCCCGTTCTTTCTACTGGCATCTCACTCGGAGATCTTTCATTTAGGTCTTTTTTTTTTTCCTGCCAGAGTGTCTTGGCTTTCCATGCCTAAATACTCTCATGCGCTCTTCAGCCAGATCCAAGTGCCTTAAGGGCTGATTCTGAGGCCAGAGTGCTGTTTAGGACATCTGGCATTCTACGAGTCTGCTGTGTATCCCACTTCCCATGTTGGATCATTCTCTCCCTTTTTGATTCTATCAGTTAGTATTCACAGACACTAGTCTTGTTTGTGTCTAAAATAATAAGAATCCATTTTCCTTACATTTCTCTTGATTGTGATTATCATTTGGGATCCAAAATATTCATGATAATTGGTTCAAGGGATGCTTTTAATTAAATGAGTAATTACAGCTGATCATGACAAGTTGCACAAATCACCTGGGTAACATCCAAAATTCCAGCCAGTTTCTGAGGGTTATACTACTAGGTCAAGCAATTCAAAAATTTTGGTGGAGTTTCTAATATTGTGAGTCTCAAAATATCAAGTAAACATAACCCTCACACTTCAGACAGAATCTACTTAGAAGGTGACATTGCATATTGCAATATGGTGGGATTGGCAAGAGTGGATTTGGGAAGACCACACTCCTATATCTCTGTATCTCCCTTACTAACTCTAAGACAATGAAAGATGTCATATAAGGGAATTTCACTGGAGTAAAACACATATATAAAAGATGCTGAGTGGATGTTCCATGGTTCTTATAATGGAAACGTGAGAGCATCTTGACAAAGACTTTCTCCTTGACTAAGCTTTAGTCAAGTTGGTTCATCTGAGCCCTTGTTTGCACAAAACATCCAGTGAGCACACAAGTCATATTTCCAACAGTGGATAATATTCAGCAGTGATATGGATGGATATCAAAAAATTATATTGAACAAAATAAACCAACACCAAAGAATATATATTATGAGATTCTGCTCATATAAACTAAAAAATATAATAAACTATTCTAAGGTGAGATTAGTCAGAATAAGGTATATAGGTTGTGACAATGATTAGTGGATATGAAAAGACTTCCTAGACTGATTAAAATATCCTGCATTTTGCATGTTTATTAGAAGTATATACTTATCAAAATATATGTATTAACATTTAAATTCTGTATATTTAATTGACTATAAAATTTACTCCATTAAAATAAAAAAAACTAAAAAAGTTAATACAGGTAAATACTGGTCAAAATGTATTAAAAATCAAATAGCATAGTGTGAAAAATAAAGGTTTTAACAGGATGTCAAAAATGTATCTCTCTACATGTTTTTTGAAATTATGATCCATATTTCAAATACATGAAATTCAGATAACAACTCTATAACTTGTAGATTACATATAGTGAATTAATGAAAATACGCATCAAGTACCAGTTCAGCTTGTTTGAGCTTGCGGTATGCTGAGAAATGAAGTGGCAACACTTTGGTGGGACAGCTATGATACTCCAACTATGTGGAATATAATTGACCAAGAGACTCAGCTACTTTGAAATTCCAAGGGCATTCACAAATGTATCGTCTCGGGGGCATTGCCTGTTTTTAACGTTCTTGCTGGAGTACACAGCAGAAATGCAGATCAATACTAAGTGTACAACAGAGTCAAGGCGCCCTTTCTGCCCCAAAGTTAACCACTACCACCTCCTAACACCACTCTCTACCTTTCCCTCTCTTTGAACAGTTTATAAATGGAACTATGACATTCTATACCCTTTATATACCCTTTGCTGTACTAAACACATCAAAGAGGTCTGTGAAGTACTGTCTCCATTTTCTATCCTCCTGACGATTTTGTCAGATTTTTTTAAAATTTATTTTCTTAAACCTACTGAGTGTTTGCAGAAGACGTTTGGTTACCAGTGTAGTTGAAGAAGTATCTCTCTTTTGTGTTGATAATTATTGATCTACTTCACGTTTCTACTCTCAATAAAGTCTTTCCTGGGACTATCATCCAAAAAACAATTTTCACTTGCGTCTTTGATTCAGAATCTGTCTGTGAGAATATGCAGCCAGATAGTTTCGGTGAACACTTGTGTAGCTCTACATGTAGATGTTCTTCCATTCCTCTTCCTGGTCCTCTGCCCCCTTTCCTGTAATAAGTGTATGCTTGTGTCTCTATGTCTGCATATGTTGTTCTCTAAAAGGGCTTCCTTTAGGTTATTGAGCTCTTCATTTTTTCTGAGTGCCTCAATCAATCACTTGCACAGAAAACTCCCCTTTCTGTTTGCTTCTAGATAACTTGGCTGAATACAGCAGTCTTTCCTATGTTTCCCAAACTTGACTATTTCCTCCACTATGTATCATACTTATTATTTGAATTTTTAACCAATATTCCAATTTGATGTCATTCTTTGAACACTTAGGGAAATACCCATATGTATAATTTTTCCTATCAGTTTTGCTTTTGTTTAGTCTGTCTTGATATGTGCTAATCTAGCTTAAGTATTTAAGTAGTTTGTCACTGATCCTAGCTTACTCCATTTCTGTTAAGTATTTATTTTTAAACAAAGGCAATTTTCGATCAATTTACTAAAACTAGAGTGGGGAAATATCAAAGAAAATGAAATGGAGCCGTTAACTCCAGTTCACACATTTGATTTAGAAAATCATGTTCTTTGTTTAAAGTTTAGTTATTTAGCCACTTGAAAGGTAAGTGGCTATGACAGAGTGCAAGACACACACATGCACACACACAGAGACAGAGAGAAAGAGAGAGAGAGAGAGCACTACTGTCTGCTGGCTCACATAACAAATGGCTGCACTGGTTGTAGCTGGGCCAGGCAGAAGCCAGGGGCCAGGAACTCCCTCTGGGTTTCCACACAGGCAGCAGGGGCCAAGTACTTGGGCCATCATCTACTATTCTACTTGACACACGAATGGGGAGTAGGTCCAAAGATGAGCAACAAGATCTCAAATTGGAACTCCGACATGGACTCTGATATGGCACGCCATGATTAATGCACCGAGACACAACACTGGAGCCCAGAATTTATATTTCTGAAAACATTGGTCATCTTCAAAATATTTTTATGTGTTTTAACATTGTTAGCTAACTGGCAGAGATATTCTTTGCTCATATCTGTTTTGGTGTCCAGTGTCACTGGAGAACGGGATTCTACCATGTTCCTTGTCTTTCAAAGAGTTTCCACATTTTCTGAATTGACGCAAATTTATTTAAATAACCACAAGGGAGTTACATCTCCTCTACTTATGGAATTACAATTCAAAATCTATTTACTCATATTTTAAATGACAAGTTTAGAATCAAATAAGTAACTTCTTCTGTTACCTATTTTTCATACGTCCTGATTTCTCTGAAGTTTTAGAATGAGTCCTTATTTTTGGTCATCAGTTCAGATGAGGGTCATCATTCCATTTCTATTTGAGAAAGTTAAAAATGATAGAATACTTTTTAGGAATCTTTATAATTCTTTTTTAAACTCTTAACCATAAACCAGTGAGACAAGGGCAACATTGGACTAAGGAGGTTCTCTGATTATGAATCTGCAGTTTAAAGTTTAGAATGATACTAATGTGTTAAGAAGAAAAAGACAAATCTATGTTTTCTCTAATATGTAGTAGTTAATATAGAATACAAAAAAAGTATAGGAATGAAATGGGCATCTTGTGATTTGTTTTTTTTTTTTTTTTAGCCCTTGTCTATGAACTCCTGCAACTGTGATCTTTTACTTTTTACTTGTTGAGTGTTATGATTACTGGTGCATTAAACCTGTGATGATAGAGTGGATTGAAAGTATATTTTTGCAGAAATTAAAAAAAAAGAAATAAGGGGATTGAGGGAGGGAGAAAAGGAGGGAAGAGAAATATGGTTATCTTCTAAGAATTTCACCTATGAAATGTAAGAAATTTGTTCTCTCTATAGTAATATTTTTAAAGGAAAAGAAATGGATTTGGGTAATTTTAAGACATCTAAGTACTTGTAGGAAAGCCATAATTTTCATTAATCCAGTTAAGTGAACTCATAGAAGTTTATTCAAATTACAAACTCAGATAAACGTATCCTACTTGGAAATAGGTTAAAATGACCTCAGGATAATGAATATGGAATCATCACCTTTAAACTCTATTTTACTTGAGTTAATAACAAAGAATTAAAAATGCCAGCACGGTGTATTTAATTATCAACGCCACTTTGCAATCTGCCAATTTCCGTAATATGCTAAGTAGACTCAGAATTACGGTGTTTAAGGGAACATAGACAGCAGGTAGTATAACCACATTGTAACACAGATGAGGGCTTGGTCATTACCTTCTATTTAATCAAGTCCAGGGCTAAGTTTAAAGTCTACATTCAGGATTACATGAAAGAGCCTCCTTTTGCCACAGAAATAGGTTGATTTGGTTACTTTGCTATTTTGTTCCCAACCATTCATTCAAAACTTGAGAGGATTGTAGCATTACATTTTGATTCAAATATGGATCGATACAACACATAAAGATTTTTGAACATTTTATGCGTACACAGACCTACTTTCAAATCAAATTCTATAAGCATGATAAGTTGTTATTACCAAAAAAACTGTCCATCAATTTAAATCAGTTGTTTATTTGAAATGAGTTTATGACTTATAACTGAAAATCTGACATGAAAAAGTAATAAATAAGGCACCTTAGCTACAATCATTAATTTATCTGATTTGAATTATGTAATTGTTTAAATAGTAGGAGTAGTCACAAAATTAAAAAGTATGACCTTAAAAATCATACTAACATCCAGTGCATAATTATTTACATAATTTGAAATGTCATTATTGCCTATTTGCATTGAATTTTGAATTTGGCAAACATACTCGACAACATATATTAGGAGAGATGCATATAATTTTCTGTTCTTAATATCAGAATATGAACACATCATCTAAAAACAAGCACTGGATGTTTAATAGCAGAATGTAAAGACAGAGACAGAAAACAGAAGTGTTGAGGGTAGCGAAGTACTTGGAAAGAAGTTTAATATATGCAGTCCAATAATACGGTATTTTTCCTTGGAAGTTTTATGGTCTATGTTGGACCTATGTTAATTCTCCCAGACTCTTCTTTTTTACTTATAGAAGAATTCTAAGTAGAGGCACAAATCAGAGGTACAGTGTAATAAGCTTTATTTACAAATGAGAAAAATACACAGGCACATGAGGGCTTTACTTCAGGAGAGTGGGCCAGTGAAGGCAAAGGGGAACTTTCCTACTGTGCTCTGCTCGCCCTGACTCCACGAGGAGCAGAGCCTGCTTCTGTTTCAGCTGGATGTTTTTATGAGGTTAGAAAAGTCAAAGTGTTATACGTGGTACCGACCCCACATCCTGGGTAAGAGGAGGTACTCCTGGGGGTGGAGTCCACTGATTGATAAGTAGGTGAACACAGCAACACAGAGCAAGGGAGGTGCAGCTTTCAGCTCATGAACGTAAGATTATCTATATAACCTTTCTCACATCAAAAGTATTTCAGTCACGAAGCAGGTGTTTTCCAAAAATGTCAAAAGATAAAATAAATATATAAAATATATAATATATGAATATAAATAATATTCTGAGAAGCAAGTTATAATACTCCTTTAAATATATTTATAATGCTTTTTAAAGTCTTTGTTTAGCACAGAAATTGTATGGGAGAAAATCAAACTTTTTGTTAGCTGCTCATCAAGGGCTTATCAAACAAAAACAGCTAGACTGAGAGTCAGCAAAGACTTATTAGTACTTTGTGCTACTACCCCTTCGAAAGTTTCAGGTCAGTGATGGAAAAAGTTGAACTGATTTGGAACATAAATTTGCTCAAAGATTTTCCTCAGTTTATAACCCAGGAGATGGTACCACAAACCGTATTTTAAGAATAAATATCTTACATCCATCACCTAGCTGTAAGAATCTGATTAAGACTTTCCTATGGCATAACTACACAAATAAAATATATCACGATACCATTATTTAACTTCCTAACAATTATGCAAGACATTTAAGAAAAAGTAGAGACTTGGCCGGCACCACAGCTCACTAGGCTAATCCTTTGCCTTGCAGCGCCGGCACACCGGGTTCTAGTCCCGGTCGGGGCGCCGGATTCTGTCCCGGTTGCCCCTCTTCTAGGCCAGCTCTCTGCTATGGCCTGGGAGTGCAGTGGAGGATGGCCCAAGTGCTTGGGCCCTGCACCTGCATCGGAGACCAGGAGAAGCACCTGGCTCCTGGCTTCGGATCAGCGCGGTGCGCCGGCTGCAGTGCGCTGGCCGCGGCGGCCATTGGAGGGTGAACCAACGCCAAAGGAAGACCGAATTTCTCTCTGTCTCTCTCTCTCTCTCTCACTACCCACTCTGCCTGTCAAAAAATTTTAAAAAAAAATTTAAAAAATTAAAAAAAAGAAAAAGTAGAGACTTTTTTTTAATCAGATGGGGAATGGTGGGTAGCTAGAGATGTGAATTAGGAAACTAAAGCAAAACCACATTGCTCTAAATAATAAAGTAACAGGAATGACCAGAGAGGTAATGTTGGCAGTGGGATAAAGTAACAGGAATGACCAGAGAGGTAATGTTGGCAGTGGGATAAAGTAACAAGAATGACCAGAGAGGTAATGTTGGCAGTGGGCAATAAAGATGATGAGAAGCAGATGAGAGGTGGCCAGAGCCAGCTTGCCTCGCACTAGTAGGAAGACTTGTGAAACATGAAATGTAATATCTGATCCATATTCCCAGGAAAGGTTCTTAAGATCTATATTTTCTGTCATTTCCTTCAGAAGGTTTTTTAATGCACTGGTATGTGACATTACTTTTAATCCCTTTAAATTACTTCAATTGTTGGCTTTCATTATGTTATATAACATTCAAAAGTAACTCTAAGAGCTATTTCAGACCAGAATTGTCAGTTTTGGGTTTCCAGAAATAACACATTTATATTGCAATAGCAATGTGGAAATGAACTTTAACTCTAGTATAAAGTTAAAAGAAAAAATTGTTAAGAATGCCTACACTTGCAATAATTCTTAAGAGAAACAAATTATAAAAGAACAGAATACATCACAAAAATCTAATTAAACCAGGAATAAAAACATCAGGTTTGTGCAAGTGAATAAAGTTAAGACATTATCAGCATAAAATAGTTTGTTATTAGCAGAAGATGTGTTATTATAAGTGTTCTAGTAACCAGAAAGACAAAACCTTTAGTAGATACAAGATCTGATGAACAAATATACAAATTTGATGCATACCAACCCAGAAATCACAAAAGAAGACAGCAACCAAAGAAAAGAAAAGGGTCTTCAAATTAATCAGAAAATAATTAAAAAATGAAAATAGTGACTTTCTTTATCAACAATTCCTTTAACTGTAAACTGGTTAAATCCTCAAATCAAAAAGACATTGAGAAGCTGCATAAATTAAAAAAAAAAAAAACACCCAGTTTTATGTTGCCTATCAGAGTCTCTCTCTCTCTTTTTTTTTTTTTTTTTGGACAGGCAGAGTGGACAGTGAGAGACAGAGAGAAAGGTCTTCCTTTGCCATTGGTTCACCCTCCAATGGCCGCCGCGGTAGGCGTACTGCAGCCAGCGCACCGCGCTGATCCAATGGCAGGAGCCAGGTGCTTATCCTGGTCTCCCATGGGGTGCAGGGCCCAAGCACTTGGGCCATCCTCCACTGCACTCCCAGGCCATAGCAGAGAGCTGGCCTGGAAGAGGGGCAACCGGGACAGGATCGGTGCCCCAACTGGGGACTAGAACCCGGTGTGCCGGCACTGCAAGGTGGATGATTAGCCTAGTGAGCTGCAGCGCCGGCCTCAGAGTCTCTTTTCACCTCTAAAAACATCCAGAGATTGAAAATGAACGGATGGGAAATTATTTTCTGTGCAAATTTAAACCAAGAGAATGGAGATAGATATATCAAAAAAAATAAACTTTAACTATAAAACTATAAAAGAGATAAATATGGTCATTATTTAATAATAAAATGGTTAAGACATCAAATATTGTAATTGCAAATATATATGTACAAAATATTGAATCACCTAAAGATATTAAGAAATTATTAATAGATTAATAAATTGATGGGAGAGATAGACTGCAGTACAATGAATAGTATCAGACTTTAATATGTCACTTTAAACTCTGATTAGATCATCTAGATGCAAAATCAATAAAAAAAACATTGAACTTGACTACATTTTATATCAAATAGACCTCACAGTTATTGAAAATTATATGAAAGAGCCACATGATGTAAGTTTTTTCAAGTACATCTTGGAACACTCACGAAGATAGATCATAATTTAGGTTGTAAAACAGGTCTTTAAATTTTGGGATTGAAATAATGTATAGTATATTTTCTGAAAATGATGGTATAAAATAAAAATTTAGAAGAGCCTAAGGGAAACAGAAAATCTGAACAAATAAGTAAGATGTTTAAATTATTATTTCTAAAGAAAAACAAAACAAAACCAAAAAAACTCTCAATGGATAAAAGCCTAGGACCTGATATCTTCAGTTCAGATTTCTAAGGGACTTCAAAAAGTTCATGGAACATGAAATTCAAGTTTTAAATTTTTTGTGAAAAAATGCTTGAAACTATGCATATCAGAGGTCTCAAACTTGTCCCTGGAATGTGCATATTATAAAAAACTAATCATGCATTTCAAAAATGGTTACTCAAAAATAAAATTATTTTTAATATCATTTTCAGGCCAACATTTTGGCATGGTGAGTTAAGCCACCACTAGCAATGCTGGCATCCCATATGGGTACTGGTTTGAGTCCTGCCTGCTCCACTTCCAATCCAGCTCCCTGGAAATATGCCTGGGGAAAGCAGCAGAAGATGACTCAAGTGCTTGGGGCTCTGCACCCACCTGGGAGATCCAGATGAAGATCATGGCTCCTGACTTTGTTTGACACAGTATCGGCTGTTGCAACTATTTTGATAGTGAAATAGAAGATGGAAGATCTCTCTGTGTGAGTGTGTGTGTGTATGTGCGTGTGTGTGTGTCTGTCTCTATCTCTTCCTCTCTGTAACTCTGCCTTTCAAATAAATAAAATTAAAACTAATTTTATCTATGAGTTTATTGAATACCCATGGAAATATATCAAATATTTAGAAAATAATGTTGGAGAGGAGCCAAGATGGTGGAATAGTGAGGGCATGCACTGATAGTCCCGGAAAAGATAGTTTAATGAAAGTGGAGTTACTTTAGTCTCAGGAAAAGGCTCAGAAAAAAATTACAGAGGAAACTATTCTGGATCTAGTGGATGTGACACAGAGGACCTACAGGGAGAGCAAGGACTCCCACAGAGCAGAAGCCAAGCCGTGGAAGCCGAGCTGCGAAAGCTGAGCTGCGGAGTCTGCGCGCCAGTGCTGGAAGGGGAGGTGAGACAGACACCTCAGTAACCTGAGTCATTGGTGGTGAAAGGCAGAAAGAGCCTAGAGGGAACGAGGCTTGAAGCCCCGCTGGGGAAAGTTCACCAGGCTGACTGGAGGAGAGAGGAAAAAAAAAAAAAAAACGAATAAATAAGGGGAACCGGCATGAACACTAGCCTCTCTCTCCACACACCTTACAAAGCTGAGCAAGACAAAGAACAGACGCCATTTTGGACATACTTAAGTGGCGCCCACCATCAGCCAAGCAGAAAAACCTGACTTTGGTCGGGAGAAATAACTGGAGGTTAGAACCTAGTGAAAGTGTGGAGCTAATGAATTGAGACTGTGAAAATCTAAGGGTGGGTGAGAGAACTCACCGAGTACACAAACTCGGTAACCTTGGCAACCTGGTGAGAGACTGTGAAGAAATTTGAGACCACACTGAGGGCTGCATAGATCCTTTCTGTGGTCCTTGGGGTAGAGCAGACTAATACACACAGGGGCCAGATTTCATACATCAACTACCCTCAATTCCACTTGGCTGTGCAGAATTACTTCCCTCCTGAATCAAGAAAATAAAAGAGAGAGAGAGAGAGAGAGAGAGAGAGAGAGAGAGAGAGAGAGAATGAGTGAGAGAATAAACTGGGTGAGTCACCTTTGGCACACCCTTAACCCTGAGGAACCAAACAGAGCTCTCTGGCCACACCCATCACAGCCTAAGGATCCATCAAAGCAGACAGCCCACTTAATCTAGAGTCATTGTATAGTGAGAAAAAACACCACAGCGAAGAAACCAAAGAACATCTTCACAATGCCAAACAAATGCAGAAAATGAGGTAGCAAGAACAAGGAAGACACTACGATGCCCCCAAATGATAAAGGCACCCAAATTAAAGATTATGAAGATGACGAGATAGAAGAAATGCAAGAAGTGGATCTCAAAAAATTGATAAGAACATTGAGAAGTTCTCAAGAACAAATTCTTGAACTGCAGAAATCCTACTGGACAGGATAGAAAATCTCTCATGTGAAAATGAAATATTAAGGAGGAATCAAAATGAAATGAAGCAACTAGTAGAACATGAAACTGTGATAGTGACAAGAAATCATAATGACATGAAGAATTCAATAGATCAAATGACAAACACATTAGAGAGCCTTAAAAACAGAATGAGTGAAGCAGAAGAGAGAATATCGAACTTAGAAGACAGAGAACCAGACAGTATACAATCAAACCAAAGAAAAGAAGAGGAAATTAGAAATCTAAAAAATATTGTCGGGAATCTACAGGATACTATTAAAAAACCTAACATTCAGGTTCTAGGAGTTCCTGAAGGCATGGAGAGGGAGAATTGCTCCTGAATGAACACTGTGTCATAGAAGAAATCAAAAGAGAAATCAAAAACCTTCTGGAAGTAAATGAGGATAACAACACAACATATCAAAACTTATGGGATATGGCAAAAGCAGTGTTGAGAGGAAAGTTTATACCAATAGGTGCCTACATCAAGAAATTGGAAAGGCACCAAATAAATGAGCTTTCAATGCATCTCAAGGATCTAGGAAATCTGCAGCAAACCAGACCCAAATCAAGTAGGGGAAGATAAATAATTAAAATCAGAGAAGAAATCAATAGGATTGAATTAAAAAAATTACAAATAATCAGCCAAGCAAAGAGCTGTTTTTTTGAAAAAATGAATAAAATTGACATACAAGTGGCATCAACTAACTAAAAAAAAAAAAAGAGAAATGACCTAAATCAATAAAATCAGAGATGAAAAAGGAAATATAACAACAGACACCACAGAAATAAAAAGTATCATCAGAAATTACTACAAGGACTTGTATGCCAGCAAACAGGAAAATCTATCAGAAATGGATAGATTCCTGGACACATGCAATCTACCTAAATTGAATCATGAAGACATAGAAAACCTAAATAGACCCATAACTGAGACAGAAATTGAAACAGCAAAAAGGCCCTCCCGACAAAGAAAAGCCCAGGACCAGATGGATGGATTCACTGCTGAATTCTACCAGACATTTAGAGAAGAACTAACTCCATTTCTTCTCAAACTATTCAGAACAATCGAAAAAGATGGAATCCTCCCAAATTATTTCTATGAAGCCACCATCACCTTAATCCCTAAACCAGTGAAAGATGCAGCATTGAAAGAGAATTACAGACCAATATCCCTGATGAACATAGAGGCAAAAATCCTCAATAAAATTCTCACCAATAGACTACAACAACACATCAGAAAAATAATCCACCCAGACCAAGTGGGATTTATTCCTGGTATGCAGGGATGGTTCAACGTTCGCAAATCAATGTGATACACCACATCAACAATCTGCAGAAGAAAAACTATATGATTATCTCAATAGATGCAGAGAAAGCATTCAATAAAATTCAACACTCTTTTGTGATGAAAACTCTAAGCAAACTGGGTATAGAAGGAACATTCCCCAATATAATCAAAGCTATTTATGAAAAACCCATGGCCAGCATCCTATTGTATGGGGAAAAGTTGGAAGCATTTCCACTGAGATCTGCTACCAGACAGGGATGCCCACTCTCACCAATGCTATTCAATATAGTTCTGGAAGTCTTAGCCAGAACCATCAGGCAAGAAAAAGAAATTAAAGGGATACAAATTGGGAAGGAAGAACTCAAACTATCCCTCTTTGCAGATGATATGATTCTTTATTTAGGGGATCCAAAGAACTCTACTAAGAGACTATTGGAACTCATCGAAGAGTTTGGCAAAGTAGCAGGATATAAAATCAATGCACAAAAATCAACAACCTTTGTATACGCAGGCAATGCCACGGCTGAGAAAGAACTGCTAAGATCAATCCCATTCACAATAGCTACAAAAACAATCAAATACCTTGGAATAAACTTAACCAAGGATGTTAAAGATCTCTAAAATGAGAATTAAAAAATCATAAAGAAAGAAATAGAAGAGGATACCAAAAAATGGAAAAATCTTCCATGTTCATTGATTGGAAGAATCAGCATCATCAAAATGTCCATTTTCCCAAAAGCAATTTATAGATTCAATGTGATACCAATCAAGATACCAAAGACATTCTTCTGAGATCTGGAAAAAATAATACTGAAATTCATATGGAGACACAGAAGACCTCGAATAGCTAAAGCAAATTTGTACAACAAAAACAAAGTGGAGGCATCACAATACCAGATTTCAGGACATACTACAGGCCAGTTGTAATCAAAACAGCATGGTACTGGTACAGAAACAGATGGATAGACCCATGGAACAGAATAGAAACACCAGAAATCAACCTAAACATCTACAGCCAACTTTTATTTGATCAAGGATCTCAAACCAATTCCTAGAGCAAGGACAGTCTATTCAATAAATGGTGCTGGGAAAACTGGATTTCCACATGCAGAATCATGAAGCAAGACCCTCACCTTACACCTTACACAAAAATCCACTCAGCATGGATTAAAGACTTAAATCTACGACCCAACACCATAAAATTATTAGAGAAATTTGGAGAAACCCTGCAAGATATTGGCACTGGCAAAGACTTCCTGGAAAAGACCCTAGAGGCACAGGCAGTCAAAGCCAAAATTAACTATTGGAATTGCATCAAATTGAGACGTTTCTGTCCTGCAAAAGAAACAGTCAGGAGAGTGAAGAGGCAACCGACAGAATGGGAAAAAATATTTGCAATCTATGCTACAGATAAAGGATTAATAACCAGAATCTACAAAGAAATCAAGAAACTCCACACAGCAAAACTAACAACCCACTTAAGAGATGGGCCAAGGACCTCAATAGACATTTTTCAAAAGAGGAAATCCAAATGGGCAACAGACACATGAAAAAATGTTCAAGTTCACTAGCAATCAGGGAAATGCAAATCAAAACCACAATGAGGTTTCACCTCACCCCAGTCAGAATGGCTCACATTCAGAAATCTACAACAACAGATGCTGGTGAGGATGTGTGGTAAAGTTGACACTAATCCACTCTTGGTGGGGATGTAAACTGGTAAAGCCACTATAGAAGTCAATCTGGAGATTCCTCAGAAACCTGAATATAGCCCTACCATTCAACCCAGCCATCCCACTCCTTGGAATTTACCCAAAGGAAATTAAATTGGCAAAGTAAAAAGCAGTCTGCACCTTAATGTTTAATAAAGCTCAATTCACAATAGCTAAGACCTGGAATGAACCCAAATGCCCATCAACAGTAGACTGGATAAAGAAATTATGGGATATGTACTCTACAGAATAGTATACAGCAGTCAAAAACAATGAAATCCTGTCATTTGCAACAAAATGGAGGAATCTGGAAAACATCATGCTGAGTGAACTAAGCCAGTCCCAAAGGGACAAATATAATATTGCTCCTTGATCAGTGACAACTAACTGTGCACCAAAAAAGAAACTTGTTGAAGTGAAATGGACACTATGAGAAACGGTGACTTGATTAGCCCTTGCCCTGACTGTTGATGAACAACTTAATACTTTATCCCTCCTAGCATTTTTTTGTTTGTTCTACTTAATACTATTGTTTGAATTCTATAATTAATGCACAGTTATTCTTAAATGTTGATACTTAACTGAAAAAACGATCCCTGTTAAATATAAGAATGGGAATAAGAGAGGGAAGAGATGTACAATTTGGGACATGCTCAAGCTGACTTGCCCCAAACAATAGAGTTAGAAACATACCAGGGGATTCCAATTCAATCCCATCAAGGTGGCATGTACCAATGCCATCTCACTAGTCCAAGTGATCAGTTTCTGTTCACAATTGATCATAATGATAGGACTAAGAGTCAAAGGGATCACATAAACAAGACTAGTGTCTGAAAATACTAACCTATAGAATATAAAAGGGAGAAAATGATCCAACATGGGAAGCAGGATACACAGCAGACTCACAAAATGGTGGATGTCCTAAACAGAATTCTGGCCTCAGAATCAGCCCTTAAGGCATTTGGATCCAGCTGAGAAGCCCATGAGAGTATTTCAGGCATGGAAAACCAAGACATTCTGGCAAAAAAAAAAATGACCTAAATGAAACATCTCCACGAGTGAGATCCCAGTGGAAAGAACAGCTCATCAAAGAATGAGGAACCTTTCTCTGAAGGGAGGAGAGAACTTCCACTTTGACTATGACCTTGTCTAAATAAGATCAGAATTGGAGAACTCAAAAGGCTTCCATAGCCTTGGCAACTCATGACAAGAGCCTAGGGTGATTACTGATGCCATAAACAAGAGTGTCAAATTGTTAAGTCAACAACAGGAGTCACTGTGCACTTACTCCTTATGTAGGATCTCTGTCCTTAATGTGCTGTACATTGTGATTTAATACTATAACTAGTACTGAAACAGTATTTTTCACTTTGTGTTTCTATGTGGGTGCAAACTGTTGAAATCTTTACTTAATATATGCTAAACTGATCTTCTGTATATAAAGAGAATTGAAAATGAATCTTGATGTGAATGGAAGGGGAGAGGGAGTGGGAAAGGGGAGGGTTGCAGGTGGGAGTGAAGTTATGGGTGTGGAAAGCCATTGTAATCCATAAGCTGTACTTTGGAAATTTATATTCATTAAATAAAATTTAAAAAATAAAATAATGTCTAGCAATGCTTTTCAAATTATTCCATGAAATTGAAGAGAAAAAGGAATATGTTCAAACTAATTTTACAAGACCAGAATCCCTCTGATACCAAAGCCAGATAAGGGCAATACCAGGAAAAAACAAAGATAGATGTCAATATCTTTAATGCATATAGATGAAGAAATCTTCATCAAAGTGCTAGCAAGCTAAACACATCAGCACATTAAAAGCTCATTCACCAAGGTCAAGTGGAATGCAAGGATAGTTCAAGATGCACAAATCAATATATGTGATGTATTTATAAATGAAGGATAAAATCACATGATCAACTCAATAGATGCAGAAAAGCATTTGACAATATGCAATGTATGATCATGATAAAATTCTTAAAAATAAATATAGAAGGAATGTACCTCAACAGAATAAAAGCCTGTGGTAAAATTTTGAAAACATTTCCTCTATAACATGGGACAAGACACACACACAACTTCTATTCAACACATGACTAACAGTCATAGCCAGTATAATTAGGCAATAAAGAGGAATAAACATTCATCTCAGAAAAGAAGTGACTGTATCTCTGGCCAGCAATTACATTAACCTAAACATAGAAAATCCTGAATTTTCTGCATTGAAATAGGCTTGTTTTAAAATTCAATTTTTCCAGGCTGGTGCCGTGGCTCACTTGGCTAATCCTCCACCTGTGCCACTGGCACCCTGGGTTCTAGTTCCAGTTGGGGCACCGGATTCTGTCCTGGTTGCTCCTCTTCCAGTCCAGCTCTCTACTGTGGCCCAGTAGGGCAGTGGAAGATGGCCCAAGTCCTTGGGCCCTGCACCCGTATGGGACACCAGGAGGAAGCACTTGGCTCCTGGCTTCGGATCGGCACAGCGCACCGGCCATAGTGGCCATTTGGGGGGAGAACCTTTCTTTCTCTCACTTCCCAATTCTACCTGTCAAAAAATCAATTTTTCCAAGAGCTTTTTCAAGTGCTGTAGTATGAAACAAAATTCAATATTAATGAATTTAGAGCACTAATATTATTGAAATGTTCCAGCTACCCCAAGTCATCCATTGAGTCAACATAATCTATAAATAATACCAATTACATTTTTACATAAATTTTAAAAATAATCTGAAACTGCATATGCGATGAGAAAATTTCCCAATATACAATGGTATATGGAAGAAAAAGTTCAAAGCTGGATGGATCATACTCCCTGAGTTCAAAGTATGTTATAAAGCTATTGTAATCAAAACAGCACTGTACTGGCATAAAATTGGACACATCAAAACATGGAATGATATACAAAGTTCAAGGACAATCCCAAATATTTGCAGTGAAGTGATTTTCCAGAAAGCTGCTCAGAACAATGGGGAAAGCACAATTTCTTTCATAAGTGATGTTGAGAAAACTGAATATCCACATGCAGAATGAAGTTGAAACCTTACCTCACACAGCATCCAAAAATTAACTAAAAATAAAGGACTTCATCATAGGGCCTAAAACTGCAAAGCTACCAGAGTAAAACATAAGGGGAGAGCTCACACCTTTGGTCTGGCAATGATTTTTGAGTAGAACGCAAAAGTACAGGCAACAAAAACAAACAAACAAAAAAAGTAAATGGGATCACATCAAACTACAAAACTTCTGAAAAACAAAGGAAAAATCTATGTAAGAACGAAGACAGGGATGAAGATGTAAGAGGCTAAAATTCAAAATATAAAAAGGTTGCAGTTAACAGCATAAAACAAATTAACTGCTTATTTTAAAAATAAGCAGAGGATCTTAATGAACATTTAAGAAAAGAATAAATATGAATGGCCGATAGACACAAATTTAAGTTAAAATCACAATATCATCTTGCACTTATTAGAATGACTATGATCAGAAAGATATATAGTAAAAATAAGGAAGATGCAGAAGATAAGGGGCCCTATAACATTTCTGATGAGAAAACAAATTAGTACTTCTATGGTGAGAAATAGTATGGAATTTACTCAAAAATTAAAATAGAATTAGAATATGTAATAGAATTCTACTTTTGATCCTATATATATATATATATATATATATTCCCAAAGAATTAAAATCAGTATATAGAATAGGTATCTGCACCTGTATGTTCATATCAGCCCCATTCACCATAGCCATGATATGGAAGCAACATAAGTGTCTATCAAGATGAGTGGATAAACAAAAGGTGGTATATATACTTATGGATCACTATGTAGCCTTTAAAATGACAGGAATTCAATATGGTAACATAGATGAAACAGAAGGGTATCATGCAATATGAAATAAGCCAGGCACAGAAAGACACATACTGTATGATGTCATTTACATGGAATGTTTAAAAAGTCCCTTTCATAAAATGCTAAAATGATATTTTCCACAGGTTGAGAAAGGAAAGAGATGGGGAAAGTAAAGATCTAAGGGTAAGAAGTTTTAGTTACACTGCAGGAGTACTTTTTAGTGATCTATTATGCTACATGGTGACCACAGTTAAGGAAAATTATTGGTGCACATGTTGTGGTGTAGCGAGTAAAGTTTCTGCTTGTGATTTGGCATCCCATATGGGCGCAAAACATGTGGATGACTTGGATGAAGCTCCTGGCTCCTAGCTTTGGCCTGGCTTAGCTCTGACCATTGGTGGGCATCTGGAGAATGAACCAACAGTTAGAAGTTCTCTCTCTCACTCTCCATCTCACCCTTTCTGTAACTCTGACTTTCAAATAAATAAATAAATAAACTTTCAATTAAAAATAATAATTCATTATTTATTTCAAATTGCTGCAAGAATGAATTTTTGCCGTCCTCACCACACAAAACGTGCTAAATTTGGGGAAAAAATGTGCTAAATTGGGGGAAAATTTGATATATTAATTAACTGGTTTGAATCTTCCTATAATGTATACATATATGAAAGTGTTGCTTTGTGCCACATAAATATACACAATTATTATTTGTCAATTAAAATAATTTCAAATATTACATGATAAAAATTTTCAAAAAGGAGGAATTATCCTAACAAGGTTAGTGCTGCAACATCAGTGCAAAAAAGCTGTGCTTCAACAGATTTCAAATTCCATGCTGTCCTTATAAGAAGGAAGTGTATTTTAAGGTCCAATTATAAAGATGGTTGGAAAACTTTAAGGTTGTGCCTGAACTTAAAACTTAGCAACTTATTTTCTTTCTCTCTAGAGTGATGCTAAATCCCACTTGTAGATCTAGCTCTACTTGCTTCTCAAGATAGACTTTATACTTAGAGGAATTTTCAAAACTGCAACCTAACTTTCTTTTTTTAATTTTTTTTATTTTTTTAATTTTTGACAGGCAGAGTGGACAGTGAGAGAGAGAGAGACAGAGAGAAAGGTCTTCTTTTGCCATTGGTTCACCCTCCAATGGCCACCACGGCCGGCACGCTGTGGCCGGCGCACCGCACCAATCCGAGGCCAGGAGCCAGGTGCTTCTCCTGGTCTCCCATGGGGTGCAGGGCCCAAGCACTTGGGCCATCCTCCACTGCACTCCCTGGCCACAGCAGAGAGCTGGCCTGGAAGAAGGCCAACTGGGACAGAATCCGGCGCCCCGACCGGGACTAGAACCCGGGGTGCCGGAGCCACTAGGTGGAGGATTAGCCTGTTGAGCCAGGGCGCAGGCCCTGCAACCTAACTTTCTAACACCATGTATCATATGATACTTGACTGAACATCAGCCTTATTCATGTTGTGCATTTAGTCAGAGTTTCTGTTCTTTTTCCCTGATAACACATCCCTAATGTGTTATGGTAACAGGCTTGCAAACTGGCTTCCTATAAATAAGTAGACCATGCCTGATCCCATATTCTTAACATTCAATTCCTAGCATCGCTGGGGTTACTAGCAATGTTGGCAATGGTCTTGACACTGTTTCTTGTGTTGATGACTAAGTCATGCTGAGATTTGGGTACAAAACTACTTCTGGGGTGTCTCCCACCACTTGCAATGGCAATGTGTCCTCATGGTCCTTGGGTTCTGTAATCTAGAACTTTTGCTCTTCCTACGACCATGGCTCCTATGTTAAAATGAGACTTTATGGACTATCTGATGCAGCTCCTCACAGGACTTCAGAGGATGAATATTTGAGAGTGGTTTTGGGTAAATGCAGGCTTGGTTCTCAAGAGGCTCTGAGCTTGGAACATCAGAATGCATAGTTTCCATCATTCATTAGAAATTAACTTAGTACCTTCTATATGACAAAAGTTAGTCCAGAAAGCTCCTTTTCAAGATTGTGGGCCGGCGCCGTGGCTCACTTGGCTAATCCTCTGCCTGCGGTGCCAGCACCCCAGGTTCTAGTCCCGGTTGGGGCGCCGGGTACTAGTCCCGGTTGCTCCTCTTCCAGTCCAGCTCTCTACTGTGACCCGGGAGGGCAGCGGAGGATGTTCCAAGTTCTTGAGTCCCTGCACCCACATGGGAGACTGGGAGGAAGCACCCAGCTCCTGGCTTCAGATCGGCGCAGCACCTGCCACAGTGGCCATTAAGAGAGTAAACCAATGGAAGGAAGACCTTTCTCTCTGTCTCTCTCTCTCTCTGACTATAACTCTACCTGTCAAAAAAAAAAAAAAAAAAAAGATTGTAATCTTGGGCCCAGTGCTGTGTGGTAGCGAGTAAAGGCACTGCTTGTGTCACTGGCTTTCCTTATGGGCACCGGTTCAAATTAATACATAATTTTTTAATTTTTTTTTTTTACAGGCTGAGTGGACAGTGAGAGAGACAGAGAGAAAGGTCTTCCTTTACTGTTGTTTCACCCTCCAATAGCGCTGCAGCCAGCGTGCTGTGGCCGGCTCACCACACTGATCCGTAGCCAGGAGCCAGGTGCTTCTCCTGGTATCCCATGCGGGTGCAGGACCCGAGGACATGGGCCATCCTCTACTGCACTCCCGGGCCACAGCAGAGAGCTGGCCTGGAAGAGGGGCAACCGGGACAGAATCCGGCACCCCGACATGGACTAGAACCCCGTGTGCCGGTGCCGCAGGTGAAGGATTAGCCTATTGAGCCAAGGCACCTGCCAATACATAAATCTTTAAAAAATAGAAGAGCTGTACTTCTAAGCAGCCACACTGTTTAAAAATGTTTGAAAAACAGGCAGGCGCCGCGGCTCATTAGGCTAATCCTCCGCCTTGCGGCACCGGCACACGGGGTTCTAGTCCAGGTCGGGGCACCGATCCTGTCCCGGTTGCCCCTCTTCCAGGCCAGCTCTCTGCTGTGGCCAGGGAGTGCAGTGGAGGATGGCCCAAGTGCTTGGGCCCTGCACCCCATGGGAGACCAGGAGAAGCACCTGGCTCCTGCCATCTGATCAGAGCGGTGCGCCGGCCGCAGCGCACTACCGCGGTGGCCATTGGAGGGTGAACCAATGGCAAAAGGAAGACCTTTCTCTCTGTCTCTCTCTCACTGTCCACTCTGCCTGTCAAAAAAAAAAAAGTTTGAAAAACAATTATGATAGCATAAAATGTTAATATTTCTAGTGAATAATAACCACAAAACTTTTTGTGATATACAACCTCAGCAAGAAAATAATGATATAATTTGTTTAGCTATTTGTAATCAGCCAAGTTGGGTTATTTATTTATTTATTTATTTAAAAGACACAGCATCCAAGAGAGGTGAAGACAGAGAAAGAGTTCTTCCATGCACTGCTTCACTCTCAAATTGGCCACAAGAGCCAGGTCTCGACCATACAGAAATGAGGAGCCAGGAACTCCATCTTGTTCTTCCATGTGGGTGGCAGGGGCCCAAGGACTAGGACCATCATATACTGCCTTTCCTGACACACAGTAATAGGAAGATGGATCAGAAGTGAAGCATCCAGGATGTAAACTAGCAGGCGGCTTAACCCACTGTGCCATAAAACCAATCCCAAACTAGGTATTTTAGATTTACTATTTTAACACATTGAATTGATTGGTATTATAAGTAATTATTACTCCCATTGCAAATGTAAGGAAGAGCCTCAAATCTCATTAAGTGATGAACCCAGGCTTTGCCTCTTGGCATTCTGCCTCTGTATCCTTCAGTCAAGCCCTCAACTACTGCACTGCAAAGCCTGACCTTTGTGATAGGTCACACATTGTTTCTGACTTCTCTAATTAATATTTACTTAAGACATAAAGCAGACATAGAAAGACAAGTATCTCATGGTCTTTTTCATAATGGAAGTTAATAAAGTTTATCTCAAAACAGCAAATAGTAGAATAACAATTATTAGAGGGTAAAAATGGTAAGGGGTCATAGAAAGAGTTGGGATAATGAGTACCACAATAGAGTTAAGAAAGAGGAATAAATTCTAGTGTTCTAAAAATACATCAAGGTGACTATAGCTCATGATGATTTTTGCATTTTTTATGAAACCATAGAAGAGATAAGATTAAAGGCTGCAAAACACAAAAAAATTTAAGGAGGTGAAAATGTCAATTACCCTGCTTTGATCAATTCACATTGTATGCATATATTAAATGCCATCATGTACAATGTAAATATGCAGTTTTTATGTGTTAATTGAAAAGAAAAATATAATTAACAAGATGTATTCAAACACCTCGTTTTTTAAAAAATAACAAATTATTCATGAAATTACTTTCATATTCTTGCTGAAGAGTAAATATATATCTCTTAAACATCATTATAAAAAGAGGGTCAATGTTTCTTCTTCAATCACTGCAAACTATTTTACAGAAAACTCTTCTATAAGTGAAGATATTTCAATCTTCATGTATAATTTTGTCAGAAATCAACTGTAGATACGTTAATAAAATATTTTTGACATTGACATGTTGAATTATTAAATTTTAGTTGGAAATGACTAAATTGATTTCACATGATATCTGTTTCATAGACAACACATATACTGAATGATATTGAAAAAGTATATATATATATATATATATATACACACACACACACACAGACATAATATCAATTTCTTCTTATTGGATTCCATCAAAATACATTTGATAATAATTTTTTCAAAGAATCAAGGTAAAAATATTTATTTTAAAAATTACTTTTAGGTCCATTTTTGCTGTGGCATAGGGGGTAAAGCTGCTGCCTGCAGTGCTGGCATCCCATATGGGCACCTGTTTGAGTCCTGGCTGCTCCATTTCTGATCCAGCTCTCTACCCTGGCCTGGGAAAACAGTAGAAGATGGCCCAAGTCCTTGTGCCCCTGCACCCTTGTGGTAGACCTGGAAGAAGCTCCTGGCTCCTGGCTTCAGATCAGCCCAGCTACGGCCCTTGAGGCTATCTGGGGAGTGAACCAGCGGATGGAAGACCTCTCTTTCTCTCTTTCTATCTCTCAGCTTCTGGCTCCCTGTAAATCTGTCTTCAAATAAATAAATTAATAATTTTTTTTAAATTACTTAGTTAGATACAGTTCATAACAAAAGCATGCCTACTGCAAACCTATTGTCCTCTATGAGACTTAGATGATGGAGAATCTGAGCTACTGGAATATGTTTCTTTTTTCCTTCTAGCTCTCGTTCAATTCAGCGGAGCCTGGAGCCAACAGGTACCATGAGTCCTCCACACAGGATATGTTTTACTGATAATACCACAAAGTTATATCTGTGAAAAGGGTAAATATTAGTAAGGAAATGTAAGTAGGGCAGATAAAAGGGTTTAGTGTCCAACTATTCTGCTGAAAATGATAAATGGAAAACTTTAGCTTATCCACTATCTTCAAATATGCACATAAGTTTTAATAGCTTCCTTATCTCTAGTGTTAAAGGGAAAGCAGCTATTAACACATATGTGGATTTTTGAGATATTTGAAATGTAATTTATAGGGCTGTAGAGTAAATCTAGATAAGAATTATAGTCCACAAGATCAAGGGAGTTAATATAGCACCTGTGTGTTAAACTGAGATTACATCGGTTTTATTTTGTTCATTCACAAGATTACGTTTTATAGGAATATTCTGAGTAGCAGTCCATCAAAATGATAATGTTCTGGGAGGAAATATGCTAGGAATAATTCAAATTTTGAGAATAGCTAAACAAGGACAGCAATTTTTAGAAGCACTGGAACCTATCTTCAAATAACTGAATGCTCTCATTATGTAAAATACACAAAATAGAAGGTAAGACAATAAAATAATTGAGCAGATACTAACAGTTGAAAGTATAGAAGGTATGTTAACATAAGAGACAGTTTTCTATTGACTAGTTATTCCAGAAATTAATCTTTGTATCACAGATCTATTTAACTGATAGAAAATACCTCTATATTACAGTAGCTCATCCTTTGTTTAGAGAAATTCTAATAATAATGTAGTTAGTAGAAAAATCCTTGAATTCTAAGAATCTAATGTGCTAAGACTTTAGACTTATAACAGTTCCCTTTCTCTGTTCTTCCAGCTGCTTCCTTTTTTTTTTTTAAAGATTTTATTTTTTTTTTATTTGAGAGGTAGATTTACAGACAGTGAGAGGGAGAGACAGAGAGAAAGGCCTTCCTTCCTTTGGTTCACTCCCCAAATGGCCGCAATGGCTGGAACTGTGCCGATCCAAAGCCAGGAGCCAGGTGCTTCTTCCTGGTCTCCCGTGCGGGCACAGGGGCCCAAACACTTGGGCCATCCTCCACTGCCCTCCCTGGCCACAGCAGAGAGCTGGATGGGAAGAGGAGCAGCCGGAACTAGAACCGGCGACAATATGGGATGCCGGTGCTGCAGACGGAGGATTAACCTGCTGCGCCACGGTGCTGGCCCCTTCCAGCTTCTTAATCCATAAAACTGTAGGAGCTTTGCTTTGAGACTGCACCTGCAGGGAGGTAAGGTCCCTCGTCTTTGAAATTCCACCTGACTCTCCACTGGTATCATCGCCAAGGGAAAATGGAACGATGGAGTAGCTTGTTTAGTCTCTTGCCTTTACTATCACAGGAACTAAAAGTGTGTCTGTTACTTAAATTTTGTCTTGTTTTGACTGTCTACTGTCACATTCAGCAGTTAAATTCTCTCCAGTTAAGCCCAGTCCCCAGTAAAAAGAATGTGATGGGTAATTGAAGGTGTCAACTTGACTGAATTAAAGGATACTCAGTTTTCTGAGTATGCCTATAAGGGTGTTTGGGGAAGAGACTCACCTGATAATTAGTGAAATCAGTGAGGAAGATCAACTGTCACCTGGTGTGAGTGTGCATCACCAAATCACCTGTGGGCTGACATAGCACAAAAAAGGCAGAGGGCAGTAGAAATTGCTTGCTCTGTCTTCTGGAGCTGAGAGAGACTTCACCTATTCTTTGACAACAGAACACCAGATTCTCTGGACTTTGGACTCTGATTCTTACTCCAGGATCCTGATAGGTTCTCAGCCATTCAGCATTGGATGGTGTAATGCTACCAGTTTCCTTGATCCTGTGGCCTTTTGACTTGAATCAAGAGCCTTGCTGGGGACTTACTTGGGTTTACAGCTTGTGGACAGCTTACTATGGGGCTTCTCAGCTTCATAATTGAATAAAACAGTTCTCCTAAAAAATCTCTTGTACAGCCGTCTATCATCTATCTTCTGAATGTCTATCTATCATCTGTCTTCTATCAGTTATGTCTGGAGATCTTCATCTCATTCACAATGGATCAATATATACCCAGGTGGTGTAGAATCCTACCTGGAAACAATCCTGTGAATAAAGATGAATGTTAATTCTTACGCTTTGTCACGGATTATATGGATGTCAGATGAATTTAGCAGCTTCAAGGAGATATATCATATAACATTTGACCACTGATGAGATGAAGGCATGGTAAGTCATGAAAAGTCACTGTAATTGAGGTTTAGATTTATGTCCTGAGTGATTGGACAGCATGAATTCTTCACTCACATATCAATGATACCAGAAATAAATCAGGCTTGCATGGAGATAACTTTAGTTTGGGGTATGATAAGGCATTTTTGTATTATCCAAATGGGTATGTCCATGGGTCTGATGTATGAGAGAGAGAAAGAAAGAGAGAGATGAAGTTTAAGAGATGAAAGGAGAGAGAGGTTAGCTATTTTAGTACAATTAGGGATATTTTGTAAAGTAATCTCAATATATGTGGTAATAAAACCACAGCAGTGTTTAAAACCTTCAAGGAAAGCCTATAAATGAGAAGAAAAATGAGGAGAAATTCTGAGCACATCAATATTCAAAGCATTGACCTAGAAAGCACAGTGGGTGAAGCACACTAAGAAATGGTAGCAGGGGGAAAAAATACCCATTAACTCCATTAATTGCAGACATTTGAGGTTTTAAGTCTCAGTAGATGGGTCTGCTTTCAAATTCTCACAGATGAGCTCTTTCTACTTTAGGGCCTGTGAAGTAAGTTGTCTCCTCTCCTTTGGAAATGCTTAGGACATCCGCTGTTCACCTACCCAGATATCTGTTATCTACATCTGCCTTTACTTTGATTTTTAAAATTTAATAATTTTCATTTTTTAAAGACTTTATTTTTATTTATTTGAGAGGTAGAGCTACAGAGAGAGGGAGAGAAAAAGAGAAAGCTCTACCATCCACTGGTTCATTCCCCAAATGGCCGCCAACAGCCAGGAGTTGGGCCAATCTGAAGCCAGGAGGAACTTCTTCCAGATTTCTAATGCCAGTGCAGGGGCCTAAGCACTTTGGCCATTTTCTACTTCTTTCCCAGGGCATAGCAAAGCAATGGATTGGAAGTGGAGCAGCTGGGGCTAGAACTGGTGCCCATATGGGATGCCAGCACCACAGGCGGAGGCTTAGCCCACTATGCCACAGTGCTGGCCCCTCGTTTTCATTTGAGAGACAGAAAGTGAGAAAGACAGAGAGAATGAGATAGATCTCCCAACTCCCCAAATACAAGCAATATCCAGAGCTGGTCCAGGCTGAATTCAGGGTCTTGGAACACCATCCAGAGCTTCCACATGGATGGCAGGGATCCAAGTATTTCAGCCATCACTTGTTGCCTCCAGAGTGTGCTTTAGCAAGAAGCTGGGTTGGGAGAAGAGGAGTTGGTCCTCAAACCAGCAACTCTAATATGGGGCGTGGGCATCTCAAGCAGACTTCCCTGCTGCACAGAATGCCTACCCTGGTGTTAATTTAAAATCTCTTCTTCCTTCAGTTGAGTAGGAAAAAAATCAGGAGGGAAGAACTGGAGCATCTGGGTTGAAATCCCAGCTGCTCTAACTTGATAAAGCTGACTTTAGCAAATCTCTTAAACTGTCTGCAAATCAGCCTGCTCATTTCTATAGCACATCCTGAGAAGGAAACACCAGAAGTGCTCAGAAGAGCCGTTCTGACTGTGGGGCTCTCTTCGCCTTTTGTGCTGGCTGCCTCTCCAGGAGTCTTGAAAGCCCGCAAGGAGAGCTTTCCTCTCTTATTTTCTCACCCAGTATCTCCACAGCCTGACTTGCTGCAGGTGCCTGGTCAATGGTGGCAGAATAGGGGATCCTTTGGATTTTGTTTATTTGTCATTCTCATTTGCATATAGATTTTCATAATCATTGAAAGTCTTGAATGTTCCCAGGTTAAACTCCATTCGTCAGGTTGTATGGGGCTTCATTTGATTAACTTTGGCTCAAAAAAATAAGAACTCATGCCCTCTATCTCAGTTACTTTTTATCTTAGGGCAGAAAATTTTACTTACATTTATGCTGCAAACTTTCTTAAGATTCACTGTCTTATTTCTTCCTGTAAGAATCACTATACTTTGTAGATAATTCTCCAATACATGCTTTACTGTACTAGCTATTTACATATATATATATATATATATATATATATTTCTGCAACTTAGTACATTTTCTCAACAATGTTTTCTAACCGTGCACTTTCTTCAGAGTCATTTCTGGTTTTATTTCTGTAAGGTTGCATTCATTCCTGATGTATGTTGCTTGTATTATGTCGTTAATTAATTTGCTTACTATTCTCTAATACTTGTCAGGACTGTTACTGTCATGCTCTACATTAATACTTTTTCTCTTATTTTACACAGGCAATGTTCTACTGAATCTTATTTGGAAATATTGTACAGAAAAGGTGCAATTTTCAGAATTTTTTTCTTATTCATTAACTCACTTATAATTTCTCTCACTTCATACAGAATTAGATTCTGCTTTTCTTTCATCCTTTTTCCTTTTTTTCTTCCTTCATTCCTTCATCCTTCATTTCTTCATTTTAGTTTTGTCATTTATTTCTAGATTGATGATTGAAATATTAGCCTAGATGAGAAATCATTAGGCCTCCTTGTGTGACATTCACATATTATGCTACAAGCTTTGCTATCAAATCCTAAACTCAGAAACCCTGTAAGGCATTTGGTTGGCTCTTAGACCAATAAAAATAAACTCAATGAATGCTGTTTATTTTTTATTCAAAACATATCCTATTTTTTTTCCATTATGCAAAGGAACAATCCTCCGTGGTGGGCCTAGCAGCACTCTTTGTGGAGTTCTGATTGGGAGAATGAGAATGAAGTTGGAGAGTGGAAGAATCTGTGAGTTAATGAATACCATTCCTGGGTCCAGGTAATTCTATGCCTTTCACCACACACTCTAGAGAGTCGTAGTTCTCTCAGAGGCCATCTATCTTCTCAATAACAATTTCCTTTATGGTGCTATCTTCCCAGACATCTATCTTGATGGCAGACAGGAACAAGTAACCTGATAAATCGCAGAGAGCAGTCTACTCAATGAATGACCCAGATCTCCAAATTTATTTTTACCATGGCTGATATGAAAAAAACGAATACAAACAAATAAAGATTCCTAGAACTTTTTTATGACAGAGGAAATAAAAGTCGAGTTACATCATCTACTTGATTAGAGTCAAATCTACATGGTTTTCAAGAAAGACAAGAAACTTGGGAAAACACAAAACACATGCATATTTAACAAAACACCATATTTATATGTTTATATGATATGAAGAATTAACTAAATTACAATTGAATTAGCTGAATGACAATGCCTGATGATTAATATACACATCATTAACAGTGTATTAAAATTTAAAAAATAAAGGTAAAACCTTTCAACACTTGACAGGAATTATCTCCATAAGCAACCAAACAAAGATCAGACTTAATCACCAAGGGATTGTGCAATTTGGAATGTCAGCTGAAAAGGGATGTGGGAAGTAGATAGTATGCTTTACTTTTATTTTATTCTTCATCTCCTGTGTTTCCCATAACTCTGCCAATTTTAATTCTGTCATTCTTAAATTGAGCATTATTTCACATCACATAGATAGTCCAAATTTATTATATATTTAGGCTTAAAAAAGGATATCCCCAGGTTTGCAAAATAAATTTCGTTTATAGTGTTGCTGGCCCCCACTCCACAGAGGTGGAGAACATTGAGCAGGGGCAGCCTCCATCTACCATCCCTGACTCCCCTGAAAGGAGCCATCAGTCACGGACTCAGCTCACTGTGGGTCCTCCAACCCACTTCCTATTATTGACTTCTCCACATGCAATGCATTTAAGATCCATGGGTACGATATAGTCTCGTAGTTAAACAAGAGAATTGCTCAAAGCTACATATTTATGTTTTTATCCCCCCTCTCTCTTTCATCTATCAATCAATCATCTGTCATCTATGATCGATGTAGAGAAAGGCAAGCGAGTGAATGCAAGAGAGAGTAGGGCAATGATAAAAATGAACACACAAAATTGTAGCAATGTAAATTTGGATAAAGGATAAACAACATTGATTTGCAGTATTATAATTCCCTTGTGAATGTGAAATCATTCCATCATACAAATGTATATTACTTAAATATTTGTTATACTTGACATTTACTCTTCTATATTTAGTTTCTCTAAAATATGTTATATGTGAACTGAAAAACCTATTTTTATTTAAAATAATATTGAAATAAAAACAAAATAGAAATATTTCTAAAGTGAATCCTGATTCTATGTGTCAGTATTATAGGTGATCTTTATGTATTTTCTTCTGCTTTTAATTGATGCATTTCTAACATGCACATATAAATATGATGAATTACAAGTTTATTCAAAATATGTAAAACAAAAAATACAAACCAACCAATATAGAAATGCTAATAGAATCACCTTCACAATGTAACACATTCCCTTGATATAGTTCAGGTTTTATTTATAACATATGCATAATTTTCTTTTAAAAATAAAAAAAATAAATTAAAGGTATTTGTTTTATAAAAAATAGACAAAAACTATTACCTTAAATAACTTCCTGAATTTTATTAGAGAAATTAAAACACTTAATAGGTATTAAAATAAGGAAAATTAAAATATTAGAATTTGAGAAAATATGGAATGCTAATTTAAGAGTATTGCTACATCGTTGTGTACTTTCCTTATTTTTTTACATTTTAATAGAAATAAGTAACTTCATATGTGTGAAAAATTAGAATGACTTAAAAAGAGGCCTTCATGGAGGAGCAATCTGTGAATGATTTTGGTAAAGGAAAAATGCAGGGAGGAACTTTCTTTGGAAGAAATAATTTTCAAGCCGGCACAGGGAAAATCCACAACTAATGTCATTTCCATATTCTGCGGCAATATCGCTTATTTTTGTTAGTAGTCTGTAAAATGTGGAAAGTTGGTCATAAGATCATTTCTGACTGCCTTGAACCAGGAATGAGAATATTTTATTGGTGGTGCTTCTGAATTAATTGCTTCAAGTAGATTGGATCACAGTTGTCACAGCCAACTCAGGATGCACTAAGTTTAACTCACTTGGGGAGAGTTGAGTATGTACTTAAAATTGTACCTATATATAAAAGGCAAACATATTTTTATCCATTTTAGCATCATTCTTGAAATAAAAGTCATGGAGTACACTATGTTGTCTACCAGGTAACTACCCATTGACATGTCTATATTATAACTAGACTGCTCTGAATCTTCTGGATATTGATCCCTTTGAAATACCGTGAGAATCATTCTCTGTAATTTCAACTAAAATGGAAATTATCTTCTAACATGATATCTATACAGTAAGATTAGTGCTGAAGAAATTGGCAGTAGGGGGGCTGGCACTGTGGCAGCCAGTAAAGCCGCCACCTGCAGTGCTGGCATCCCATATGGGTGCTGGTTCAAATCCTGGCTGCTCCACTTCTCATCCAGCTTTCTGCTGTGGCTTAAGAAAGTCATGGAAGATGGTCCAAGCCCTTGGGCCCCTGCAACCATGTGGGAGACCCGGAAGATGCTCCTGGCTCCTGGCTTTGAGTTTGCACAGCTCCAGTCTTTGTGGCCATTTGGGGAGTGAACCAGCAGATGGAAGATCTCTCTCTCTCTCGCTCTCTCTCTCTCTCTGTGCTTCTCTCTCTCTCGCTCTCTCTCTCTCTGTGCCTTTGCCTCTCTAGAACTCTGCCTTTCAAATAAATAAATTAATTTAAAAAAACCAAATTGGCAGTAGGAAAATAACAACAAAAAAAGCTATGTTTAAATAAATTATTCAACTCACAGACATAGCTGAAGAGAAAAAATAAATAAAATTCAACAATATTGCACAATTCAACATTAACAGATTCACTCATTCATCAACTAATATCTCAAATATCTCCTGTTTTCTACTAGGTGCTGGGAGCTATAATGAGTGGAATGAAGGTACTTTATAAATAAATGTGTTCTTGAACAAATGTTAATCAACCACAATTTTAAAGGCCCACGATTCAGAAGCATAGAGAATGATTAGCTTTGACTGGTTAGGTATGTCCTGTTGTGTGAACATAATGTGTTCATTATACAGGCAGGTTTTCATTCAGTTCTGTCTCATGTGTGGGCATAGCAGCGCAGCGTGAAACTGACTTAGTACTTCTTTGGAGCTTCACTAGATTCAGGATTACACAGAGGGCCCTCGATATTACTGCTGACTTCCAGATTTATCAAAAATATCTTGGTTCATAAATTATATAATTCTTAATGATCACAGAATTTTTCAGGAAGTCATCTAATACCCCAAATCTTTAAGTTTCACCAAATGACTAGTGTACTGAAAATAGTGCTCTAACATCATGCATTTATTCTATCCTGTTTTCTGGTAATTCTTTTATTTACATCTTATCCTTATTTTATTCAATTTTGAACTATTTTTGTGAATGATTTTATTTCAAAAAACACAACACTATTGACTTCAAATGACAGAATCTCAACATCTAACTATTTAACATCAAGAAATCTTTTACCACTGTAGTGATATATTTATGGCTTTTATTATAAATAGTTTAGTGCTCTTTTTATTTAAACTAGAAAACACTGAGCATTATAAAAATTTGTGTTGGTGGCACAGAGATGTGTATAAAATGTAAAAGTAAAATATTAAGTAAAAACTAGTTTGAAGATTGAGATCCAGAAAAATGCAGAGCACCTAAAATCTGTAACCAAACCATATAAAATGAAGCAGGTGAGTAGGGTATTATCTCTAAGCTAAGGAAACTGAAAGTCTATAGTTGTGCTTTCTTTGATTCCTGTTCTGTATCTGCCTCTGTCATGCAACATAGTTTGTTTTCAGATCCTCAGTCTTTATTTATCATGATGTTAGCTGTTTTTCATATCTTTTATTCTCCTGACAGGGGAAACAACAAAGCTGAAACCTCAATTTATCTGCAGGCTACCATTACTGATCATGCTTCATGTGTAGTAATGATCACCTTACTGCTTCATAAGCCTGAAAATAATTAACTCCTCAAAGGATAGAATGGTTGCATGACCGCAGGCAGAATTAAAATGACTTGTGCATATTTGGCTTATTAAATTGCTTCATAAAATATGTAACCATGATTTGTTAAAATGAAACTTCAAGGCCAATATCTTGGTTTGTGTTACAGGTACAAAGTAGAATTGGAGACTGGGACTGGTCTGTGGGTAGTGTTTTGTGAGACATCATTCCAAGGAAAATGGCTCTCAAGTAGCAAGGAGGCCAGGAAGTAAAGGTAATACAGGGTTGTACAATCAATGTGTTCTCCGCTATGAGTGTTTTGCACTGGGTCCCCTGAAATGCTCAGTATTGCTGTACAGAAATAACTTCAGATTTGTCTACCTGAAGGAGGAAAGAGGTGAGTACTTTCCCATTGGCTCTTATCTCTTTATACATTGGAAGAAATAATTTTCAAGCATGTATATGGAAAATTTAAAGCTAACGTCATTTCCACATTCTGTGGCAAGATTGCTTATTTTTGTTAGTAATCATTAAAATTTGGGAAGTTTGTCATCACATTATTTCTGGTTGTCTTGAAGCAGGAACCAGAATATTTGTATTTTTGGTTCTGAGATGAAGAGCTTCCTGGGGTAAACAAATATCTGACTTCCAGTTTTTTCTGATTCTCCCAGGCATCCCACATGTGTTTATTTGAAAAGCCCTTGTGATAAGGGTGGAGAGAATTGGAGGTTCAAGTGCCAGATTATACCTGTATGGAGATGATTGAGACAGCATGGCTGCAAGTGTATCAAGAATACATTGGCAGATATCCATCAATCTACTAAAAGAGAATCTGTTGAATTCCTCCATAAGAACATTGACTTCAACTAAATGTGGAGGAATGGTTATATAATTTTATTGAAGCTCCTTATTAGGAAAATTAAGATATTTAAGTTATGATAAGTCTTCTTTGTCAAAGTGAATGAAATCCTTCAATGTTTTCACTGCAATAATGACATATGGATTTTGTTTCTTTTGACCTTGCTTTAGGTGGAGCAGAATCAGACAAAATTTCAAAAAATTACAAAAGGGTGGGAGCCTGGCCAGAGGGAGGGTGGATGGAAAGTATCATGAAGTTCCTGGATCTATGTATATTAAACACAAAAAAAAATTGTATCCCTTAAATAAAATTAAAAAAAATATTGAATTCTAGTAAAAATATGTTTATGGCTGAAATTACATATCAGGAATTTCTAGATGGCTGAGATATATGACTAAAGGAATGTTTGGTTCATTTACATCCGTAGATAATCAATAATATAATTGTAGTCTCATAGTATAACAAATACAAGTCCATATGTATGACTTGATGTTACTTTTTCTATCTCATGTAGCTTCCGCAGATTTTAATAAAGGAAAGACACTATGAGAAAAAAAATGGAAAAATAAGTTTAATTGAATCAAAGTCAACTTGTTGCCAGAACTAGAAAAAATATTTAAAGGACAAACCATATCCAAAGTACAGGTCAATATTGTCGTTTTCAAATATGAAGGAAAGGTCACAATCATTTGATCATAATTTTCTCTAAATTCTATTTGCTCAAGATTGTTCTACTTCATGGTATACTTTTCAAATAATACTACATTTTTATTTACTTTGGTATGTGTAAGTCTTATTTACCAGTGAGATTATGATTTCCTCAAAAATGACATGTTTTCTTAATTTCTACAGCTAGAAAAGCTCTCCATAAACAGTAGGTGAACAGTGTCTGTTGTTTTTGATTTAGCTCACTTGTCCTCAAGGATAACTGCTGAGGTTGTAGGGTTTATAACTGCATCATTCACATGGATTATAATCATGACGTTAGAAAACATGCATTATCCTGACTCTTCAATCACTTGAACATATTTATACGAACCTGTGTATACAGTTATTCCAACATACATGCACACATATCTACAATTATTAGTTTATCTACCAATATGTTAAAATATACTTGAGTATAAAATCTTCTAGCCCAATAAAACAGAGTACATCTTTTTTTTTAAGATTTATTTTTATTTATTTGAAAGACAGAGTTTCAGAGAGAGTTAGAGACAGAGAGAGAGGTCTTCCATCCACTGGTTCACTCCCCAGATGGCCGCAATGCCCGGAGCTGTGCTGATCCAAAGTACTAGCCAGGAGCTTCCTCCAAGTCTCCCACATGGATGTAGCGGCCCAAGGACTTGGCCCATATTCCACTGCTTTCCCAGGCCATAGCAGAGAACTGGATGGGAAGAGGAGCAGCGGGGACTAGAACAGGTGCCCATATGGGATGCTGGTGCTTCAGGCCAGGGCTTTAACCCACTGTGCCACAGAGCCGGCCCCCAGAGCACATCTTAATACCCCCTTTGCTGATGTTGAAATTTCTTTTCTGACATTAAGAAACTTGGCTACTATTTTCTGCTATTTATTTATTCATTTGCTCCACTCTAGTATGCATATAAAGTAGCTTCAAAATAGTTAACTTTTGCCTTTGTGTCAAATAGATTACAGATATATTGTTATCTATAAATAGATTACATAGGAAGCTTACATACAGTCTTTTTGTTGCTTTTAGTTTATAGTAACCAGTCGTAACACTGGGTTCTAAACTAAATTTGGTCAGTTTCTACCTTCTACACTCCCTTTATTGAAGCTATATCATACATTTGTAAAACAGATACACTAATTTATCACAGCATACATTTTATCTGTGGATTTTCCAAACTTAAATGTCTGTATTTTTATTTATTTATTTATTACTGTTTTTTAATTTATCTTCTAGAGGCATATATACCAACCAGAGAAGCAGAACAAATAAGATCGATAGATGAATAGGCAGGGGTGTGTGTGTGTGTGGGAGTGGGGTAGAGAGAGAGAGAGTGAGAGAGATCAAAAGTCTAGTAGAATCTCATGAATAAACATTTGAACCCATGAAAATGGACTGACATGAGTCTGTAACCACTCACATTGTTTCTAATCTTGGTGACTTCAGTATCTAGCAGCACCATGTCACTTATCAAAGAGTTCAATGCACATCATTGGTCAGGAATCAGAAAATCTGAACTTGAATATTGGGTGAAGTAGTTATGACTAAATACCAATTTAAAAAAAAAGATTTATGTACCATTTGACTCTACACCTCCAAATTGTACTGATTCATGCGAGTATCTTTTTTATCGCCATCACAGTTTGGACAGGATTAGCCTTGGTAATTCTTCTTTCCTACACAGTGTTCACAGAGACCACTCATGATATTTACCCAGCTGAAGGGCTCTTCCAAAGAGTCCAAGATAACCCCACTCACATCTGGCAATCTAACGACAAGAGTTGAGATTGGAGCCAACCTGGGACTTCCTGTACCTGCTTCAGCATCGTGCTCCATACGAGGACTCAAGCTGGGCTCCAAAGGCCAGTGTTCAAGTAACGCAGGCTGATACTCTGACCTAATCTTAGAAATCATGTAATGACTCTTATAACTTTCTCCAGTAATTGGAGCAGTTACTACTATTACCAGACTGAAAGAGAGGAGATATATAATTGTCTCTCCATGTGGGAGATTTCAGAAGCATTGTGACAACATTCTAAAACTGCCCCATATCTATAGTATAGTCATTAGTGATAGCTAAATCAATGGAGCAATAACTTAGTAAATTATTACTATAACACAATATGTATTATTTCTACAATAATATATTATCATAATATATATGTGTATAATGTATAATATATATGTATATATATATATATATATATATATATATATATATATATGGGAGACATCTGTACCCACTGTCAAGAACATGCAAAGATGTAATCTGATATGCCTTTGCATGTTGTTTAGTGGGGGGTGATGGAAGCCTATATTGCATGGCTGAGAAAGGCTTCCCTTAGAAGATGACTTCTAACGATTCCGCAGTTACTTACCCGTCTGCTCACGGGGAATCCAAATGTCACGTTTCTCCCTAACCGAACACCACTGCTGTACGGGGCGCTCACCGCGGGCCTCCGGCGCGTCCTGTTAGGCTGTGCTTTGGACTCTCCTCCCCACAACTTATTAAAAAAGCACCGACGGTTTCTCATTAAAAAAAAAAAAAAAAAAAAAAAAAAAAAAAAAAAAAAAAAAAAGAAGATGACTTCTGCCCTGAGTCATGGGAGAACCAAGGAAGACAGTTTCAGCTAGATAAAGCCCATGAAAAAGCAATCAGCTTGATACAGTCTATGAAAAGAAAAAGGACAAAAGAAGAAAAAAAAAGAGGAGCAGCATCAAAAGCAAAGAGTAGTATGTTTGAATCATTTTACATTGGCTAGAGAAGACATGAGGAGGTCTGAGGGACATTCAGGGTCCAGATTATTTGGAGTTTTATAGCATTAAGTGCCTACAATAAAAAAGAGAAATGCCTCAGATTATTTGGAGTTGTTATGCCATGGAAAGGCAGCAGGGATGTATTTCCAGTAGATAGGAAACCATTGGCTGAGAGCTACCATCAGTGTCATTATTATAAGATTCTACTGTAGCTATTAGTTGCAGAACATATTTTAGAAGAATGGTGGAAAGGAGACCAGTTAAGAAAATGTTGCAGTAGTTCAGATGATAGATGATGATGTCTTCAGTTAATCTTTTAACAAGATGGACAAGTTTAGGATTTAGTTTGGAGCAGGATCATCAAGAGCTTGCTGAGACATTGGTTGTTGGTGAAGTAAATGAAAGCATCTTTCGAGACACTTAGATATTTCACGTGCGTATTTCAATGGCTGATGGTGTTACACATCATGTTGTGGAAGGGCAATTGGAAGGCAGAGTTCAAGGAAAAAAATCAAGAGTTCGTTCTTAACCTGTATTAAATGTGAAATGATTAGGAACAATATATAGAAATATTAAGCAGGCTATTTGACATGAGTCTGGAGCCTGGCTATTCAGGAAGGGAAATATAAATTTAAGGGTCAAGACAAAGATTTTATTTGAAACCAGGTGTCTTGCTCACCTCTGGCTGCTCTAAAAATACTGGGTGGGTTAAACAACATCCATTTACTTATCACTGTTCTGCAGACTGGGGAAGTATGACATCACAGCCTTGCTATATGTGTGCATGGCTCTCTTTGCTGTACCCTCACGTGGTGGAACCAGGGTGCTCTATTGTTCCTTAGCTGTTACAACTTTTCCATTCATAAAAATAGTTAATGCTAACTACAACCTCAGGGCTGGTTTGAGGAACAAATGAATGAAATAATGAATAGTATTTACTTCTGCATCTACCATATAAGGACCTTCAAAAAGTTCCTGGAAAATGTATATTGTGACAAAACTGCATTGATTTCAAAATTTTAGCACAAATGAACATTATTTTTTAAAGTTTATATTTTATTTTATTTGAATGGCAGAACGAGAGAGAGAGAGAGAGACAGAGAGACAGAGAGCCCTTTCTGGTTCACTCCCAAATGGCTACAACACCTGCACATGACCAGGCCAATCCCAGGAGCTAGGAACTACATCCAAATCTACTGTGTGGATGGCAGCAACCCAAGTAATGGAACCATCATCTACTGACTCCCATGGCGTACATTATCCTGGATCAGAAGCAGTGGTTGGACTAAATTCTAGGCACTTCAATATGAGATGATGATGCCCTAAGCAGTAGTTTAACTCTCCCATAAACTTATCCTTTATTCCATTTTCCATAAATCTTTCGAAGTCCCTTCATGTATTAGTGAACATTATTGTATAACATTGTAATTGCATTGTGGGAGTTATCATTGTCTATGACAGTAGCTCTGCAATAAGATTAACATATTGTATACATTTTACATGTCCTAAAGTTGTGAGTAAAAGAATTACAGTGAATATAAAAGGTAATAATATAATATCCACAAAGGGCATATAGGAAATAAGAAATATATTTGACAGTTTCTGAGACTACAAGTAAGAAAATCACAACAATGTTCCAACTACAAAGTTATATGAAATAAGAATAATTCTTCAGCTATTTATTAAACTCTCTGTAGTGGTTAAGGACCCAAAATAGCATAAAGCTGTGAAGAAATGGTGTGTACTGGCTGACTACAGTGACAGGTAAATTCCATTGAAATGTCCTGTATTTAATTTGGCAGAATAAAATATCACCCACACCTTTATCTTTTCTCTAAGATAATTCATATTAACTTATTTATTTGCCCCATTTTTACACATGTATTTGACTGTGAGAATTAAAAAAAATCATAGTAAATCCACGACAGGCATCTGATAGGCTTATGGGGAATGCTGGTTGAAATATTTTCATTATAAAGCTAGAAAATATTGCTAAATCCCCAATTATTTTTTTCTCTTCTGTTTTTGTACCTCTCCCTCTTTCATTCATTCAGTTGCCTGAAATTATAGACTAAATATTTGTGTTTGCACCAAGTTCATATATTGAGAAATTACCTTCCAAAACAATGGTATTGGAAGTGTGGCCTTCTGAGGTCGTTGGATTCAGATGAAGCTGTGAGACTAGAGCCCTGATAAAGGATGACGCAGTTTTGTCACAACATACATTTTGCAGGAACTTTTTGAGGGTCCTCATATGGTAGATGCAGAAGTAAACACTATTCATTATTTCATTCATTGTCCCTCAAACCAGCCCTGAGGTTGTAGTTAGCATTAACTCTTTTTATGAATGGAAAAGCTGTAACAGCTGAGGAACTATAGTGCTTTCCTACACCTGCACTGAAAAATATAACAAACTCAGTGATTTAAGATGAAACCAAAGTATTCCCTCACAGATCGTGAGGCAGGCAGTAAAGCAAGGTATCAGCAGAGCCTCCTCCTTCTCAGGGATCCTCCTTTGCCTGTTTCTGCTCTGGGTCCTTTGATGTTCAATGCATCCTTCACTTGTGACCACAAAGATTCAATCCTTGCCTCTGTCTTCATATCCTCTACCTTTCTCTCTTCTCTATTCTTTTTTTTTTTTTGACATGCAGAGTTAGACAGTGAGAGAGAGAGAGAGAAAGGTCTTCCTTCCTTTGGTTCACCCCCCACATGGCTGCTATGGCCAGCATGCTGCACCAATCCGAAGCCAGGAACCAGGTGCTTCCTCCTGGTCTCCCATGTGGGTTCAGGGCCCAAGCACTTGGGCCATCCTCCACTGCCCTCCCGGGCCACAGCAGAGAGCTGGACTGGAAGAGGAGCAACCGGGACAGAATCAGGCGCCCCAACTGGGACTAGAACCCAGGGAGCCAGCGTTGCAAGCAGAGGATTAGCCAAGTGAGCCACAGCGCCTTTCTCTTCTCTTTTAACAACGTTTGTCATGGGACATAGAGGCCACGAGCAATTCAGGATGATGTAACATTAGGGTCTGTAACTTAGTTATGTTAGCAAAGTTTCTTTTTCCAAATGCAGTCACATTCCAGTTTCTAGGTATTTGGATGTGGATCTATCACTTTGGGCCCTCCCACAATCCACTGTGAGGACCCATTCCAGATCCATAAAGAAATTTAGCAAAATAAAAAGACAAGGAAACATTCCCCTTAAGATCAGAGACAATGTTAGCAGCCTGTCTTCAACACTTTGTCATCTTGGTTTTGAGGATTATAAAGAGTAGAAAGAACATATTTTATTTACAAATAATATGCTTAACAAAATCTATGCTTACAAATGTGAAATGTAAAAAAAAAAATCAGAACAGAGAAAAATAAGGTCTAAAACTGAAATCTATCCTATGTCACATGGAGTATGTCAAAAACTCTAAACACAACACAATTGTCAAATACTGCTATGGCTTTTCCCGCTATGCCACAGCACCAACTCCAGTACCAAAAATCTATAAAGTGGAAATTTTATAATTAAAATTACACAAAATTATTAAGACATAGAGGAAAAACATGAATAATTTCAAAGACATCTCTGTAAAATCAAATTGTTACTATAGGATAAAATTATCTTGAAATTAATCTATAAATGTAATTCTATTCAAAACACCAAGATTTCTTTTTTTTTTCATGTAATTTGACTACATAATATTGTAAAGAAACAAAAATAGTCAATTTTTTAAGAAGAAAAAAAAAAAACGGGAGAAAGGGAGGAGGAAGAAGTACCAGATCTAGAGATACTAGATGAGAGAGAGAGAAGAGATAATAAGCCTACTATAAAGATATCACCTCCTATTCTCCTATGTAATGACAACAAAAAGAATCCTGGTTATTCCAGTGAGTAACACTTGTTTATAAAAATATATAATATGCTTATACTGTTAGCAAATTCCTCACTACAATCATATAATATTTCTATTATCTGTAGTTTTTCTAATTCCAAGCATAGTTTATGATCTTGAAATTAGATATTAGTGCTATACTGTTATTAATGTCATATATTACAATACCTTGTATATATAATTTGTATATTAACATAAGTTAATAAAGAGTTTTGCAATTCATTACCAATATTACTGTCTTTCCTGAATGAAAAATGAAGGTAACACAGTAGTGCAAATACAGGTTGTTTCACTTGCTCAGTTAATAGGGAGATTTCTATAAATAGGTAGGCCTATTGGACAGAGGGTGGAAAAGGATGGTAAAAGAGGTAAAGAGAGACAAAGAGTGAAGACTGGAGAAAGGTAAGAACGTGTTCCCAGAAGTTTGTGTCTTGAGATGCCAGAACTCCACTTTGCCTTCAATTATGTCAGGCGGATGTCAGGGACAAATTTAGTTCATTATCTTTTTGCAATTTGCTCTTCAGGATAGCTGGTTATATGGCTTCACCTGAGCAAAGTAATCATAATGAATTTTTTATTAGTTTCTCTGAATACTCTTCCTGAGTAATTTTGTTGAGTTATTTTAACAAGAGGAAATCATTCATTATTGAGTTGTATATGAGATTCTAGCATGTTTGAGCTAATTGGAAAAAGAAAGTTAATTATTTAGAAAATTCATAGGCAAGCTACTTAGTTGCTTTTTATTAACATTAAGTGTTAGTAGGATTGTTAGAAAAATTCTAGTAATAGCATTATTTAATAAAATGAACATAAATTTTTGTCTTTGAACTAGAAATTTATGTAATGAAATAAACAGTCCATTCTGGTTTGTAGAATTTCACAATTTTTAAACTGTTCAGAATATCCTGACATATGCCTCAGTAAAAACTGATGCAATTTTGCAAATGGAAATATTAAACTTCTGCTAAGAAAAAGCTATCTAGGCAGCTTCAGAACAGTTATCATCGCATAACCTTTATTTATGTCAACATAGATACAACTTCAAATTCTTTGTAAGTCAACAACTTCTTTAGCAAAATTCCCCAATCCCCTTCCATGCCATGCTTATTTCAAGTCACATCCATCAAGAAAAGAAGCTCTATGAAAAAAAAAGTGTGAGGAGTTGTAATGATAAAATATGAGTAGACTTTGTCTCATGTCCCTTGTATTACTCTGATGTCACTGAGATATTAGATAGTGGATCACATATTTGATGATAGAAGTAGAAAAGTTACCCATCCAATGAACTTCTGTAAACTATTGAGCACTGCACCAATATCCAGTTATAGAATGCATAAGATTCAGTCATATAAAGAGTACAGAAAATATATATGTAGTATGATAGTATAGTAAATAATTATTTTATTAAAAATAATTTGCTAATACTGTCTTCTAAAGGAAAAGCACAAAATTATACCATGTTTTGTTCTGACTACTGATGTTCCAGCTCTTATTAACAATTGTTAGCCTACCCTTCTTTGAGTCTCATTTCTTTATGTTGACTTCTATATTTGACACCTAGAATTAGACCTAAGTTAGGAAAAGTAGGCACTCTTCTTTGCAATACCAACTTAGAAATATTTCATATTGTAAGCATGTTATTTTTCATTTTATTCCTCTGAATGTGGTTAGTGTAAATTTTAAATTTATGATGAATATTATATAATCAAATGTCAAACCCCAAACTTTAATGTCAGCACCCAAACTCAAATATATTACATAGATTTTAATTTTATTTACTGTGGCTGTCAATACAGTCTTATTACTCTATTTCATTTTTGATCTTTAATGAAGTACCTGTGAGTTATGATGTGGAAAAATGTCAGGATGAGAAAATGATGATCCCCATTTTTCCCCAGCTATGACATTTCAGTATTATGAGCTGTATCTCACAAGGTCAGGCCTGTGTGACCTACTTTGCAGTACTCATTATCCACTAATCCCAAAACAGAGGCCAAGAGAAAGGAAGGAGTAGATTTAGAAAGGATTTGTGGGTTTGATTTTTATGTGATATGTAGCCTGGACACACATAGGGTTATATTACTTGATGGCTTTTCAGGGTGAAGAATTCAAGTTGTATCATAAAAAATTAACTCATATACCACCATAAAAAATGGGTAATCAGTTTATCTTACCACCACCTGTGACTAACTTTCTGCCTGACACAAAGGGTTCATAACTCATGCTTTCACAAGTCACCATTTTTGGTCTCTTGATAAACTTTTGGGAAATCATAGTTGAAAAAGTGCAATTCTGAATGTGTTGCAAAATGTCTGTCTTTTTTTTTTCTCTTGACAATGAGCCCACATTGCTAAAGTCAAACAACAATAATGCAAAGTGCAAGACTAGTAACTTAACTACATCCAGAAATGCCTGCTAAGTGAAGCATCAGAAATTTTACAGAGAATCCAGTCCCCACTTGGAAATATATTTCTTCCTGAGACTTTAGAAAATTTGAGAAAGTTCTTTATCCCTGATATTTACCTTCTGAAAAATGGTCACCCTCCCCACCTATAAAGAAAATTCATATTAACTGACTCCAGAAGACAACCCAGGCCCTAGAACGTATGTTTATAAGTTGAGCCAAACTGAGCCAACCTAGCAGCTGTGATACTGAATGTGAATTCAATATCTATTTCCTGTGAGACACTTATTTCAACGTTCCATGCCTCACTTTCACAATCATAAAATGGAGGTAGATGCTTGGCTTTATCACAGTAAAATAATAAGCTCATCAACTAAGAATTTGCATGAGAGAAGAGAGGTTGAAGTGAGAGAATAAGAAGGTGAAAGTAATAGGAAATACAGAAAGACATTTTGCATGGCATTGCATATTTTAGAGGTGGATTATTGAAGTTTGAGCAAAGCAAACTAGGAAAATATGAGGTGTAGGTCTGAGATTTTGGAATGTTTTAAATAGCACTCTGGCCACAGAATCAGCCCTTAAGGCATTCGGATATGGCTCAAGAGCCCATGAGAGTATTTTAGGCATGGAAAGCCAAGACACTCTGGGAAAAAAAAAAAAAAAACCAAAAACAAAAACAAAAAAAACACCTAAATGAAAGATCTCTGTGAATGAGATCCCAGTGGAAAGAACAGGGCCATCACAGAAGGAGGTACCTTTCTCTGAAGGGAGGAGGGAACTTCCACTTTGACTATGACCCTGTCGGAATAAGATCAAATTCAGCGAACTCAAAAGGCTTCCATAGCCCTGACAACTCATGACTAGAGCCTATGGAGATTTCTGACGCCATAAACAAGAGTGTCAAATTGTTAAGTCAACAACAGCAGTCACTGTGTACTTACATCTCATGTGGGATCTGTCCTTAATGTGTTCTTCAATGTGAAGTAATGCTATAACTAGTTCTGAAACAGTATTTTACAATTTGTGTTTCTATGTGGATGCAAACTGATGAAATCTTTACTTAATATGCTAAATCAATCTTCTGTATATAAAGATAATTGAAAATGAATCTTGATTTGAATGGAATGGGAGGGAAATTATGGGGGGGGAAGCCATTGTAATCCATAAACTTTGTACTTTGGAAATTTATATTTACTAAATAAAAAAATGTTTCAAATAACTTAAGATTGCTTCATAGTTTGTCCACTCTAGTATATTTTGTTAAATACCCATATTAAATACTCATGTGTCACTTAAAGACAGGTATATATTCTGAGAAATGCATCATTTTGAGATTTTGTCCTTATGTGAATATCAAAGAAGGTTATGATTGTATCATTAGACTGTATAATTTGCTTGGCACCAAAACCTTTATGGGTTCCATTACTGACCAAATCTCTTCTACACTAGTTATTAGTTTATATGATATCAGTTTAGTTTTGGGCAATATTGGGGTACTCTGTCCACCTATGGTAAGAAAATCATGCCTGCCCTCTTGGCATACAGGCAGTAAATGAGTAAGCTCTGATGTAAGTGTGTCTTTTCCAGGTTGAAATTTGCCTTCTCTTTCTATTATCCCCCAGTGTTTCTCTACTTGTGGTGAAAATCTGATTTTATATAAGCTTAGATATTCATAACCCAGTTACATCTTATATCTAATAAGCCCACTCAGCCCTGTCTGAAGGGGGAAGTGAAATGCTATATAGATGAACTGTCTCTTCATGAGTTCCTAATTTTTACTGTTTCTCTGATTCACCTATATCCCTGCTGGGTTTGTGTATCATGATGCCTCAGGGAGTTCTAGCGAGAGCTGAGATGTCTCACTGTATGCGTCTATTCCTAAGTTAACAGGACTTGGCAGTAAGAATAATTCTTGTTTTCCACTTGGGATTCAAGTCTTAAAGTCTAAGGGATGTTTCCTTTACAAATTTGTTTTATGAACACTTAGGATATTTCTCCCCAAAAGCTTGGTTGATAGAGATGCACTAAAATAATGCCATAAAATATGTGAAGTGCCAGTGTTACCAATTTATTAGAAAGCTGAATTATTACTATTGGCATATTATAAATATTGTGAGGGTTTTCAACAAATAATAAACTGACCTTGATATTGATGTATATTTTAGTTCAATCTCCTTTAATGCTGGATAGCACATTTATCTCATGTATTTATAATGTTTTCTTTAGCTTATATTTATTTACTAAACTATGTAAATAACCAACATAAACTTTACAGAGGAGAGAAAATCATTAATATTACATAGGATACATAGAGGTGTGTATTTCAGATTTGTGAGGACATGAAATAGACCAGATTTGTCAGTGTCCTCTTTCATGATCAAAGAGTAGCTCTTCTGTTCCTTGTTCTAATGCCTTCAACTTGGCTTGGTTCACTCTTGCTCCCCGTGTTACAGGGGAAGGAAGAAAACAAGACACCCCCAAAAAGACACTGAATGAAAAAAGCATTTTCAAATAATAGAAATTGGTATAGTGAGGCCTTGGCATTATTCAAAATTTTACTCTGTTGTTAATTATTGTATCATATTTAAAGTCATCATAATCTTCTTTTGAGCTATAGATATCTTAATGCCTAAAGAATTTTAGGATAGGATAGCATGTATAAATATATCACACAAGCCCTGTAGACCAAGTCTCTAGGTATGACACAACTCAGATCTCTGTGACCCTTCAAAACATCTTTCTGAAGAGTTAATAGGGAACAGATGTTACCTAAGGCAGCAGCTGCTACAATTAGACAAATGGGGAAAACTGGCAAATGAAAAGCACAGAAACTCTTTAAATAGACCATCCAATTCCTTACAAATCATTGAGAAGTTCAGAAAAGGTCAAAACAAGCCACAGAGGCATGTGTGTTTGCACACATACATTCATTGAAAATGCTTTCTAGGGACTGGTACTGTGGCGGAGTGGGTAAAGATGTCATCTGCAATGCTGGCATCTCGTATGGGTGCCGGCTCAAGTCCTGGCTTTTCCACGTCTGATCTAGCTCTCTGCTATGGCCTGGGAAAGCAGTAGAAGATGGCCCAAGTCCTTGGGCCCCGGAACCTGCGTGGGCGACCTGGAAGAAGTTCTTGGCTCTCCTGGCTTCAGATTGGTGCAGCTCTAGCCATTGCGGTCATCTGGGAAGTGAACCAGCAGATGGAAGATTCTCTCTTTCGTTCTCTCATCTCTCTCTCTCTCTCTCTCTCTCTCTCTCTCTCTCTCTCTCTCTCTCTCTCTGCCTCTCTGTAACTCTGCCTTTCAAATAAATAAATAAATATTTTAAAAAATGCTTTCAGAAATCAAGTACCGTTGAAACTATCATCCTCGAGTGTTCAGTTGAAATAGCTCAGTGATTATAATTGCAGAAAGCAAAACTTTCTACACTGCAAGAGTATGTTAGTTTAATTAAGTTTTCAAGTTTATATCTCTTTATTTTTCTCAGATTCAAGAATAGTTTCCTTATGACTTAATGTGTCCCATACCTCATGACACAACTTAGTAAAAATTGCCTTGCTTTCTTCTTGTGTCTGGAACCTCATCTTTTGTCAGTGAAAAGACCCACGTGAACATGTAATTTGGTGACTGCCTCTAGGACGGATGGAGAAATTAATCGCCCTGACAAGGAAGGGAAGTCTCATAAGGAAAGGGTGTTAGGAGTGAGTCTGAAAGAATGAAAAAATAAAATGCCAAGCAAAGAAAAAAAAAAGTGACTTTACTATAGGAGACCCTGAACACAAGCAGACGTGAAAGATCGCTTCTTTGAGAAAACAAGCATAGTGTCAGAACTCGAGTGAAGAGACGCAGGTGCCAACAGCTGTGAAAGTCAGCATCCTTTGGATTTTCACTAAAATTGCTGCTACTTGGGGCCTCTCCTGCATATTTTTTGTATTTATTTTTAAATTTATTTTATTTATTTGGGAGGCAGATAGAAACATTCAGTCAGACTGAGAAAGAGCTCCCCTCTGTTGGTTCACTTCCCAAACGCCCACAACATTCAGGACTGGGCCAGGCAAAAGCCATGTAGCAGGAGTTCCACTGAGGTTTCCTGCCTGGGTGGAAAGGATTCAATCACTAGAGCCATCACGTGCTGCCTCCCAGGTGCACAGTGACAGAAATCTGTAGTCCTGAGCAGAGCCAGGACTCAGACTCTGGCGCTCTGATACGAGTGTGGACATCTGAACAGGTGTCTCAACCACTGCACAAGTGGCCTGCCCCCCCCCCATCCTACATATCCTGATCTGCAAGTATGCAGAGGTAACTGAAAATCTTCATCTTATCAAACATGTCCAATTGCTTTGATGAAGTCAGGGGTAGAATCTACTTTAAGACATGTCTACTTCCGTCTGGATTTGTTTTTAATTTATTTATTTTAAAGGCAGAGGGAAAGAGAAAGAGACAGAGATATATAGAGTGTCTGTCTGCTGGTTCACTCCCATTTGTTGGCAGTTTCCAGGGCTGAGCCAGGCTGCAGCCAGGAGCCTGGAATTCAATCCGGGTCCTTCTTATGGGCAGCAGATGAACACAACTATTTTAGTCACAACTATTGCTTTCCAAAGTCTTCACGGACAGCAAACTGGAATTAGGAACTGGAAAAAAGTAACAAACCCTGGTACCCCAATGTGTGATGTGTGCATCCTAACTGGTATATTAAGTGTTGGACCAAACATCCCGTTTGGACATGTCTTACACAAGTGGTTCTTAAGTGTTGCCTGCAGACCAGAAACATCATAATCATTACTTGAAAACTTGCTATAAATGCTAATAATAGCAATGTCAGAACTGCACTCTGGGGCTGGAATCTAGCTACTGCTTCTTTGACAAGCACTCTAGCAGATTGTGATGCATGGTGATATGTGAGGCCCTTTTCTTTAAATGGTTCAAATGCCTTAGGATTCCCTTGGCTAGGAAGTCTCACCTATTGCCCAGTTTCCCGAACTGATCCCACTAACTATTCTACTCTAAACCATAGTTGAATTTATGAAAGCTTTCAGAAGATATAGAAACAGAAATAAATTCAGCATAACTGATGTATTTCAGATCACTCATTATCGCTAGCTTCACCCTAATGTTCTGATTGTAGATTCAATAGCTAACCTTCAGGGATAAAATATTAACCTGGATCCAGGTTCAAGTAATATAAAAGATGGCTCCAAAATATTTACTGGACTGTAATGCTCCATCTGGAAAGTGTGGTTGTTCCTGTCTCATTTCAGCAAATTCTATTTGACAGATTTTTCAGATTATAGTGGAGTTTGTTTGAATTGGCTTTAACATGAAATCATTTGGCACAGGTTAGTAAGTGGGCACTCAGCCAACATCAAAGAATCTCAGTAAGAACATAGGCAAGGAATTCCTTTCGTGGGAATTGAGGTAGCTGAGAAGATGTTGAAATTCAGTTTTTATTTTGTTTGCATTATTTTTATTATTGTAAAATTATTTGTATTATTTTAAGGGAATACAGACTCATCTGGTTGTGAAGTACCATCACATCTGCTTTGGTCTGTATAAGGTAACAGTTTAATATTTGACCGTTCTTGGGCATAGGTGCCAGCCTTGTATGATATTACACTTTTGTAACATGAAGGAGCAGTGCCCTTTTGTATTTATTATTAGTAAATATAACCCTTTATTTTGAATTTAAGATACTAAAATAAATAAGTGAGAAATATTAATTTACTTGTCAAAAAGATTTTGAAAGAGAAATATTTCTGATTTATTCATCTTCTAAAATAAAGGGTCAGGTAGAATCATTGGTTTCTCTATTAGACGTATTATTGAATTCCCCAATATTAGTGGAAATACCATTTTTAGAAAGATGGCCTCCCACCTTTGTTCCCTTTTCCTCTGTATCTTCTGCCTTTCCTCAACACTTTGTGCCCATGAATAGCCCTCTATGAGGAACAAAGAGGCTGTTTAGTCTGTACTTCTCAAAGAAATGCTTCTCCAAGTACCAAGTCAATGGATTGAGCAGAGACAGAGTATGTTAGGGAACTATAGAAAACTCTAACTTCCCCAAGTTATCATTGCCCATTGATGGATTACCTGCTACATTACAGACATTGTGTTTAGGAATAAGTGAAGGAAATCAGTAAAGTGAGAGTCCTGTAGTCTTCAGCTGGCAATCACCTAGGAGAGAGTCATCTGCCAAAGTAACTGCAAAACAAAACAAGAATTGTGCCAGAGAAAGTATAATTATTTAAATTACAGCTCTCATGCATTAAATTTCAAACTATTTGTCAACCAGTGGTGCCAGCATATGCATTATCAACTCTTTGTAATTTATATATAAATGCATACAAGGCATTTATTGACCTTAATCCAAAGAAAAAAGTAGTTTGCTCTGTCTTTGTATAGGACTGATATTAAATAATTTCTACCCAAAATAAACACAGTATTGAGTTAGAATATGTCTGAAAAATTATTATTGAAACTACAAGAATAGACTTTTGGAGGCAGTTGATCTCAGAGACATGAGCGAGTCCAAGCCGCTGTTTCAACCTTTCTCGAACTCTTTTGCTTCTCCTGTGCATCTGTGAACTTGAGGTGTAAATACTAAAACCTGTCACTCTGAAATAATTAAGAAAGATGAAGATGGTAAAGAGTCTGGCATCTGGTTGGTGCTCAATACATTTTAGTCTTATTTAACATTCATCGTCCTTATTGCCTTACCCTTTCCACATGACAGGCATTAACTCTTGGCTGCTCTATTTCATGTATTCTCTCTAAAGTCTAAGGAGTCTGCCGTAAGCACAAAAATGTTACTATTGATCTTGCTTCTTTATTACGCAAACAAGATATGAATATATAATATGTAAATGCTATATACCATGCATTCTTTTTCTGTTTTAAAGATTTTTAAAATTTATTTGAGAGAGAGAGAGAGAGAATATGGGACCTTCCATCCTCTGATTCATTCCCTTGTGGCCACTGTTAGTAAAATGGTGCCAACTTCCTGAGCCCAGACTGGCTTACTAGAAGTGAGGTGACCCAACAGCCCAATCACAAGTGTCAGCTCCGCCCCCACCCTAACAGGATTTACCTCTCCCACTTCCTCACCTCTGCAAAGCTGGGTAAGACCTGTTCATCCAGTACAGGCTGTTATTCTCTCTGTGCACAGGGAGGCAGCCTGTCAGGTTTCCCCTACAAATAAACCTTTCCCCTACAATAAACCTTTTCCCTTACTCCGATGTTTGGTGTGTTTTGTGGTGACCTTTCCTTTCAGCCACAACTACCAAGGTGGAGTCAGGACAAAACCAGGAGGATGGGATTCCTTCTGGTTCTCCCAAGCACTTGAGCCATTTTCCATCACTCTCCTTGGTGCATCAGTAGGGAGCTTTGATGGAAGCAGAGCAAATGGGACTCAAGCTAGTGTCCATATGGGATGCCAGGATTATAGGCTGGATCTTAACACCAGGTTGAACAATGGGTTCTTACTGGTGCTGCCAGATGAAATGTAAGGAGGATTACATTAAGAAAGAGCCGTGATTTTTTTATTGGATAATGTTGAAATTCTATTTATTTATTTATGAGACAAAGAGAGAGCTCCTCGCCTATGTCCACAATGGTATGGCTGGGCTGGATGGACAGAAGCCCCAGGCAGGTACTCAGTTAAGGTCTTCCACAATGGTGACAGCAACTCAACCACTGGAGCTCTCAGTGCTGCCTCTCAGATCTGCCTCAACAGACACCTGCTCTGGAAACTGAGCAGGGACCTGAACCGTGGCAGTCAGACATAGGACATGGTGTGTTGTGTTAACAGATGTCTCAATCACCCACCAAACACTTCCCCCTGGATTGGCCGATATTTAGAATAAAAAGTGGGGAATTCCACAGCAGCTAAAAGATGTCAGCCAAGCACTGCCTACATTTCAGAGAAGTCACTAGCTAGTTCTGTGACTGATTCTCATTTTACACAAAAATACTATATTTGTTATTTATATTTTCATTCAACTATGTTTTTTTTTTCCATCGTGACTTGCACAAATAAAATCTGGTACATTTTCAGACATGATAGCCATGGGGAGATAGATGGATATTCTCCCTCATGCTTCTTAGATATTCTAGAGAACAATCTACCCAACATAATTGCTTGCAATTTGTGTCTCTTAATCAAAACTGGGAACAAAAATAAAAAAGTGTTTCTAAACTGTTTTGGATGACCATGGCAGTTATTATATATTTATTAAATACAGAAACGCTGAATGTACTGAATTGTACTAAATACTGCTTTAGATACAGTGAAGATACGTGAATAAGATATGGTCCATGTTACTGAGGAGGTCAGGATCCGGGATAGAGAACACTTCTCTCCCTGTTACCCCGGAGCTGGTACCCAGAGGGCAAAGAGTCTACTTTGGCCACCAAAGCCCATCACTTAATGAAGACGGAGTGAAAGTACAATATGAGGATATAGTAAGATGATAATTTTCATCAATTTTAAGATCTGTTACCTAACATCTCAAATGAATTTACAAAATGATAATTTATTAAAAAATAAAAATACTAAAGAAGCAAAAAATATCACTTCTTCCATCTGAATGTTGTAGGTATTCATAAAAATACCTTAGCAATGTAATCTTCGTAAGATTCATATGGAGATAATTTATGTACCGTATGATGATACACAAGACACGAGTGTTTCTCAAATGCCATGGGTTATGCAGGTATTTTAGTACTTCTGACAAGAAACACTAAGAGAAAATGCTGTGTCTATGCTTATTTGTCTTTTCTCATTGAATAATATTTAAAATAAACTTGTAGAGAATTTCTAGCAGGAAAGCATATGCCTAGATGAAGCATTTACTTTGATTGGATATATGTTTACATTAGTAGTTGTGACTGATGATTTGGAAAAGAAATGAATGATTCTCATGAATTTGAAAATCTGAACCATATTTCTCCTCTCCTTCTGATACGTAGTTTGATTTGTGTCCTCTCAAGACATGGCTGAAAAGGGTGCATTTTAAGGGATGATGTGACCAGAAAGACTCACTTTAGGATTTACTCTCAGAGAGGTTTCAGTTACTTTATCTGACAAAATCCACACACACCTCATAAAATGAAAAATTCCAACGTGGAAAAATGAGGAGTAACAAAGGAATAGTTCTTTTCTCAGTTGGCACAAAGCCTCTATAGAAAACATCTAATTACTCTTGGAACAAACCATTCAGATCTACTGCTACTATTTCCACCCCCATTTTCCAAGGGAACATGAGCTTGATTTCATGATAATTGTTGGAATATTACAACTAGATGGTGAAGGCAGGACAGTTCTCCATTTAAACCTAGTTTTGTTCTCGCTTCACCAGAGAAAGTACTGTCTTGTTTCCTGCTTAGACTTTTTTTATTTTTTTTAACTTTTATTTAATGAATATAAATTTCCAAAGTACAGCTTATGGATTACAATGGCTTCCCCCCCATAACTTCCTTCCCACACACAACCCTCCCCTCTCCCACTCCCTCTCCCCTTCCATTCACATTGATTCATTTTCAATTCTCTTTATATACAGAAGATCAATTTAGTATATATTAAGTAAAGATTTCAACAGTTTGACTTTCATGTATATTTTAGAACTTTTGAATTGCATGGGGACACACATGCAAAGATATCTCTTTGTTTCAATAATAGACATATAAACCTTGATGATTATAATAAAAGAGTATATGCATGTTTGTTGTTTGTTTCCTTTACATTTAGGTTGCATACCCAGCAGGGTAGGAAGCACCCAGTAATTCACCAAGACAATAAATGCATCTATGGTGACAGCTGTTGGGCCTTTATGGGACATGATTCAAAAACACCCCTGGGTAGTATGAAGGTAGAGCTGCTGAATAATTAAAGTTCTTATTTTCCATTGTCCATCCGATACTAGTTATGCATTTTTCCAGTTTCTTCTTTGATCTGCTTCAGTAGGATGCAATGTGAGAAGCCTGCTAGGGCATATCTGAGACAAGTAAGTAGACTGTAAGAGCTCTGACAGCCTCTCTTGTATATGAGTCCACAAGCATGACCTAGAAGACTTATTTGTTGGCTAAAGTAGGTTGTAGGTAAAAGTTAAGCCAAAATGTAGAAAAGAAAACTGTGTTCTAATATCATTGAGTCACAGCTCCAATTATATGACTTAACAAGGTAGCTTTTTTGTTTGAAAAATTTTGATGGAGTATTCTATAACTGCAGCCAGAGAAATACTTTAAAATTCTTGCTTGTTAAGCATTTAGATATAAACCATCTGCTGTGTAATTTGGTTTATTGGGTTAGCTTATTCTGTTCATATTCCCTTTGTGTGTGATTCCAATTTCTCACTTCCTTGGTTTGTAAGATCCACACACTAAAAACCAAGCATTGATTTTTCCTTGGTGGGATTCACTGGTCACTCAGCCCTTCTGAGCCCCTTGCTTACATGACTCTCCCTTTGAGTATCATATTTTCCAAAGTCCTATATGTTCTTAAAATATTATTTTTCCAAAGATAATTTTTTCAATCTTTAATTTTGAAAAATACTCTTCACCCCATTTCTTCACCCTTGATGACAGCCACCTGTTCTCAGGTAACTTATTTTTAGTTTTCGTACCACTGTGATTTTATCATCACGACAAGTTCCAAGAGACAGGAGAGCAATTTCATGGTTCTTTCCCATCCTGATTCCTTATATTACCTGGCGATTGTTTTTAAAAGCCACTGCCAAGTACGAGTCTCAGGGTTTTCATCACCACACGGGAAAGTAAAACCCATTCATTTCTACTCCATCTCATGTAAATGATAAATCTAATGCCCTAACATTTTGGGACCTGGATACCCCTTAATTTTAGGTTCTCCGCCTTCCTCATACTGTGCCTCATTCTCTTGTCATTAGCCACGTGGAATGGCTTCACCTCATGGCATGGGTTAGACTCCCTGAGAAGCAGATTCTGCAAGAGATGAGTCTGAGAGAATTTACTAGAAGCCACTCTGATTCAATTCATGTGGCAGAAAACAAAGCAATAGAATTGAGTCATGGGAGAAGCTATCTTGAGTTGATGTGTAAAGTCATGACCCACACCATGTAGGGGTTGGCACTGGAAATTCCTTTGACATTGTCCATGTTTCTGTGTGGGTGCAAACTGATGCAATCTTTACTTAATATATACTAAATCGATCTTCTGTATATAAAGATAATTGAGGGCTGGTGCTTTGGCTCAATAGGCTAATCCTCCGCCTTGCAGCGTCGGCACACCGGGTACTAGTCCCAGTCGGGGTGCCAGATTCTGTCCCGGTTGCCCCTCTTCCAGGCCAGCTCTCTGCTGTGGCCAGGGAGTGCAGTGGAGGATGGCCCAAGTGCTTGGGCCCTGCACCCCATGGGAGACCAGGATAAGCACCTGGCTCCTGCCTTCCGATCAGCGCGGTGCACCGGCCGCAGCACGCCGGCCGCGGCGGCAGTTGGAGGGTGAATCAACGGGAAAGGAAGACTTTTCTTTCTGTCTCTCTCTCTCACTGTCCACTCTGCCTGTAAAAAAAAAAAAAAAAAGATAATTGAAAATGAATCTTGATGTGGACGGAATGGGAGAGGGAGCAGGAGATGGGAGGGGCATGAGTGGGAGGGAAATTATGGGTGGGGGAAGCCATTGTAATCCATAAACTGTACTTTGGAAATTTATATTTACTAAATAAAAAAAAATGAGTATTGGAAATTTAAATACTCCTGTCAGTCAATCTTTTAATGTGGATGTCTCCAGAAAGAGGCCAGGCCTTGAGCGTGTCTACTGTCTTCTGTAAGGGTGGCTAGGTGAAGGGTTTTAACAGCATCACTCATCATGAGGAGGCTTCAGAGTCTCCATTACAATGTTGCACTCCACTTCTCGAATACTTCCATCTCATACAAATCCCACCAGCAGCAACTTCCAGAAATGAAGGAATAAATAGGAAAACTTGCTAAAATTGATGCACATTTTATTTATTGAGAGACCACCTCAGCAATAAAATGTTGAATGTTTCTTATTTCATGATACTCACAAAACATTTTTCAATCCTTCTGCCCTAAGCAAAAATAACAGCAGCATATTGATATGCATGTATTTTATACTGAAGTTTCTTTTTCAGATGATTTTGTACAACCTGAAGAATAATTTGTTCAAAAAAAAAAAAAGATAATTGCTATCAATTTTGAAGTTTTGTTACGAGCCAAGAATTATTCTTTCTTACTTGCATTAGTTCACCTAATTCTAGTGTTATCATTCCCATCTTGCAAATAAGGATACTGAAGCTCAGAGACAGGAGCAATTTGTATGCCAAAAGTCTGGCACTAGTGGTCATGCTTTAAAAACTACATTCAGGGGCCGGCACTGTGTTGCAGCAGGTTAAAGCCCTGGCCCGAAGCGCTGGTATCCCATATGGGCGCCGGTTCTAGTCCTGGCTGTTCCTCTTCCAATCCAGCTCTCAGCCATGGCTTGGGATAGCAGTAGAAGAGGGAGCACTTCCGTGGGCCCCTGCACCCATGTGGGAGACTCGGAAGAAGCTCCTGGCTCCTGGCTTCGGATCGGCACAGCTCCAGCCGTTGTGGCCATCTGGAGAGTGAACCAGTACATGAAAAGTCCTCTCTATCTCTCTACCTTTCTCTGTAACTCTGTCTTTCAAAAAATAAAATAAATCTAAAAAAAAAAAAAAACAACTACATTCAACCATTGTTCTATTTCTTTCCTGGTATTTCAAAGAATGACAAAATAATAAATTTTCTGAACATATCAATTGGAGTATATATTTCCAAAAATTCATGTGAAATTATATAATTTCCTTCTTAGATTTCTCTTATACAAAGTGTTCCAAGGAATGACTGAAGGCAATATTTCCAATTTGTTCTCATAGTGTTTATTTTGTATCCCCAAATTGAGATAAATTACTTTCCATTCAACAGAAAAGTGATAATTAATAAAAACAAGGTCCACAATATTCACCCTCAAATGAGTATAGCATTTTGAATGGAAGAGAGCAGAGCACAATTATTTCCCTCTCTTCTACTTTGTCTTTCTCCTCCTCCTCCTTCTTCTTTAAGTAACTACTTATTGAATCTTACCTCACCAGAAGAAAAACACAGGTATCTGTATGTCTTGAAGATCATGTGGGTTAAGTTGCAAACTACCACAATGAAGCAAATATTAAACTAAAATCAGTCACACAAAATTTTTAGCTTCTCGGTATACATATACTAAGTTTTCTGCTGTACTGTAGTCTATCTTCTGTCTTTTAAAAGTACAAACCTTAATTAAATAGTTTTATATCTAAAAACAGTGTACTTAATTGCTAGAAAACTTTATTGATGAAAAATGCAATTGCACTATTGGAAAAAACATCACCCTAAAGTTTCTTGACCCAGAGTTGCTATAAACCTTCCTTTTTAAAAAAGTAATATATGTGTGATAAAACAAAGTGAAATAAAATGAAGTAGGCTTGTATTGTAAAATACTAATGAAATTGAAATCTGCCAGCTGTTCTGAACTTTGTTTCCAGGACACTCAGACCCTGAGTCTGCAGTTCTCCAAATAACAGTGAATTTTTTTCTTGTTAATTGTCCATTTCATTTTAGAATAATTAAAAAAATAAAAACCATACCTCAGGACGTGAGAAACAGGAATAAGTCTGGAGAAAACAGAGGGTATTCAAGGAAAAAAAAAAAAAACAGGATAAAGGGAGAGTCTGTTTTTCACTGTACACCATGATTCACTGCTATGGTGAGAACTCCTCAAAGTGAGAACACAGTGTTTTTCCCCATTCCCCCTGCTAAATTCTGCTAAGTAAGGAAGTAAGACAAGGTGTCATCTTTGAAATAGGAACCAGGGCCCTCAGCAGGTACTGAACTTGCCTGCACATTGATCGTGGACTTTCCTGCCTCCAGACAGTGAGATCAGTGTTCTTTCTCTTTTACAATGAAAGAGTGTGCAGGTGCAAATTAGATTGAAAGAACAGAGTATATTGGGTGATTTTGGTGAGACCTCAGAGGAGAGCTTTACAAAAGCATTGAACGTTTTAGAAATTACCTAAGTGGTGGTGACCAGAATGCTCGTAGAAGTATGAGAGCATTTCAAAAATCCTGTGAAAAATGTGTAATATGAAAAATAAATCTACGCAGAGATTGCAAAAACTTTTGCAATAAAATAAACCTATTATTTAATTCCATGTTCCACTAACTTTTTGAAGCACCCTTATGTAGATAATGGGAGCTGTTCTAATGAGGTCTTAGAACAAAATGGAAATATTTTATTGGAAATTGCAGGAAAGGACATCCTTTACAAGTGACAGATTTTGCAGAAACCTGTGTGTATCCTTGTCCTTTGCTTATTTGATGACTTTTGCCCCTTTCTTTTTGCCTGTTTCTCTCTACTAGAATGGAAATGTCTATCTGTATACCCTTCTTGCCACTGTCTTCTGGAATCACATAACTCCCTGCTCTGCCCCTCCCCTCAGGTACACAGTTGAAAAGCAATCTGCTTAGAATCCATCTTACCTTCAGTCTCACCCATTCTGAGTTCCTGGACATTAAACTTTTGAGTTGATGCTGAGTGAGTTGAAATTTTGGGGATATTTTGGGGTGAGTGCATTTTACATGTGAGAAGGACAAGGATTTGGAAGGTGAAGTGTGGAAAGCTGCTGCCTGAATTTCCTGAAACTTAATCCTGTCTGGTGGTGTGAAGAGGTGAGGCCTCTTGGTAAGTGATTCATTTATGAGATTTCTACCCACATGAATTGATAAGTGCATGTTAAAATGGCTGAAAGGGTTGGAGGCCCATTTTGCTCTTCTCCTCTACTCCTCTGTTATGAGTGGATAGCACCTTCACTCCCTTTTGCCCTTCCCAATCTTTCTGCCAAGCTAGAACATCTAGTTTCTGCCATCTCCAAAGAACAAGTCTTCATTGAACACCACCTCAATAATTGCCATCAATGGGAGGGACTCTCAAGCTGTGAGAGGTAAATTAAAGTATCCAATCTCAAGTATGTTATTCTAGCAGCACAAATGGCCTACAAAAACTAGGATAACTACCACTAATATTTAAATATGTCCTTCTATTTTTGTTCTAAATGTATTTTATACGATGCTCAAGTATTACATAGACAGGGCACCGAATTAGCAAAACCTTGACATTAAACCAAGTACAAGGCCTTTTCAAGCAATAACACAAGTTGCACATCCATGAAATTGGCCTGATTTGTTTAATAAATGTGTGCATAGATGTTGAATAACTGTAGCTATGGAAGAGGCCATCTCTTAAATCTATTAAAAAAAAAAACAAAACTGAGGATCACATGAGTTTGGAATACTACAGGTACTTTCCATTTTGTGTATCCAGAATATAATTGAGAATGACATTCATATAGGGTTAAGCATTCGTTTAACCAGAAGCCTTGTGATCAAAAGATCTCTGAAATAAAAGAGTTGGTTCAGCCATTATTGATGCAAACCAGGAAAAGACAAGACAAGATTCTGGGACATGTTCCACAGGAGAGCTGGGCAGCAATAGGAAAATATCTACCAGATGAAAATGAAGAGTACTTTTTACTGAGCTTTGGGAACGGTCTGTGTACTTTGGCTAAGAGGCACAGGATAATCTGGAATTGAAGAAGGTGATCTAGTGTAAGAGTGAAATCCCCAAGGAGAAGTAATAGTTGTTTCTTGATGGGTTGGTATTTGTAGCCCTGTAAATTTATCTATAACAAGTGCATGGCAGCACTTATGGCTGACTTTGATAGGACTTAAGAAAACTTTTCAATTTGTCAGTATTTTTTTCAGATATGCCAACAGCTGTTAATTGATTAATTTTCTTTCTTTTTTTTTTAACTTTCTGTTCTCTGGCCTTTGTCATTAAATTTAGGACATCTCATAATTCTTTCCTTTTATCAAAACGTATGCACGTAGAGATTTTTTCTACTTACTTGCTGAATACTTTATTTAGTTGAGGGTTAAGCTTGTGATTACAAAGTAGATTGAAAGCATTCCATTGCAAAAAATAACAGAAAAAATAAGAAACGAAGGAGGAGGCAGGGTGAGATAAGGGTTTGGAAGTATCACTATATTCTTGAAAGAATATATATGAAGTAGATGAAATGTAAAAATTTTTAAAAATGAAAAGAAACTTGTAGCTCTTCTGGAAATGTGTGTGGAAAGGGATGAATCAGAGGAATAAATACAATGCTAATTAAATGAAATAACCACATAGTAAGCCAGAGACAATCACTATAAGATATATCAGGAACTGTATTTTTCTACTTTGCTAAAATGAATTATTAAGAGGATTACAGCGTGGGGGAATTTAGATAAATTGGTCATTGAATGTTTGCTAACACTTTCCTAAAATATATTCTTTATCATTTATCATTTTATACTTGCAATTGCCTCATTAATGCAGGAATACTGATAAATTTGGGACTCCTTTTGCAAATTGGAGGAAAATAGGTTGATTGAAGATTATTGGTAATACAGTTTGGTTTTGCCCTTGAGAGATGAGATTTATGTTTTTTAAGATTGCTGTCACCTACCTTGTAAGTAATCAACAAACCTTCAACCATAAATATAGAAATATATTTGCAAGTGGTAGAAACAAAATTATAGGCATATTTATCCCTTGCACACTTCTGACAACAATATAAATCACCACTAGTGCAAACTTTCTGAATTTGTGTGTTTTATTGATATATAGTGTACTTCTGATTATTTGTGGTAATGGAAGGGAACAAATATGTGGAAAAGTTTGAATGAGTAGAAGATCCAAAGGTTTTTTTTTAACAAGTTTTGCATCAATAATTGTATTACTAAATTTATTATTGAAATGGGCTTGCTATAATTTTATTAATGTTCTCATTAATACTATTGTAATACTATATTATTTTAATACTCATGGACATTGATATAAATAACCTTGTCTAATGTTATTAATATTATAAATAGAAAATATTAACCATTACATAATTTACATTAAATTTAACTAAAACTAGATAACACAGTGTGGTTATATTCATAGTATGTACTATGATATACCTACCATTCTATGATACATTTGCTTATGGGAACAAACTTCTGCAAAGTGTTCACATAAGGTTTATTGGGTAGAGTATGAGTGATCTAAGGCCAGGAGACACTAGACTTCTAATGAGTCTTGAAGAGCGTTCCAAAGTGATCGAATTCTATTCAGACTTTAGGAATAAGGAGTGGAGTTGTAGCGCCATAGATTAAGCCATTTCCTGCATAAGACCATCCTATTTTGGACTGTGGGTTCTCATCCTGGTTGCTATGCTTTCAATCCGGCTTCCTGCAGATTCATTCCTGCCGGTGGTGGTCCTCGGTATTGTCCACACCGTGCAAACTTTGAAGGTATTTGAAATGCAAGTGTAGCATCTACTGGGATTGCAAAGGAAAGGCTGGGACGACAGGTAGAATTGTGCTGCGGGGCTGCAGGCCCTGTCTAGAGCAATGTGTAGTGAAGCTATAAAAGTATAGCTACAGATGAAGCACCCAAAACACGAGTTCAAGTGCTATAAGGAGAAAAATTATAAGCAGTGTGGCAGGCCAACCTGGGAAGACCTAAGTGTGCAGCCTCAAACAGCAGCCAACCACCATAGCTGTGGAAGGCATGCAGGCCTCCAGATAGATTACAAAGGTGTTTCAGACAAACTGGGATCTCAGACAGAAACCACTTCTGGAGGCAGATTCGTCACAAGGAGCTTCTATTGGAGCAATGCCTAGTGGAGAGGCAGAGTTTACAATGTCTTCTAAAGAGCTATAAGAGCTGAAACATGGGCTGTGACTAAGCTTTAGAGATAGGGCTAGCCAAGCTGTTGGTTACCAGCACTGAACACAATGTGTCCACAATTCCAGGCATGTCAGCTGTGTAACTTTGGGACTTAGTGTTTGCCCTTCAAGATTTTCATCTTGCTTTGGGAGAATTCATCCTTTCCATTTCCTTGGTTTCCCTGTTTAGAGGTGGTGTGAGCAAGCAAGGGTATCTAGAAAAAAGCAGTTGAGAGGTTTCCAGAAGTTTCCATCTCATAGCTCTTTACCACTAACTTCATCCCTCCTACATGCCAATTCAGCCGCCCACTTCCCCATGAGGGCTCTAAGCCTTCTCCATGATGAAACAGATGCCATGACACACGTACACTGAGCTCCACATGGAGGCACGCTGAAAACCTTCCCGGAGGTCATCACGCACTGGACTTCAACCTAAATCCACCCTGTTTCTAAATTCAATTATAATACCAATCGCTACCCCATAAAGATGACTGCGGAGCTAGGGTGGGGAACATGTCTCTTCTCATAGTGCACCTTTCTCATGGCTCTGCCTATACTCACTTCCAAAGGTCTGTTTAGTCTCTGTCTTTAAATAAATCCTGCTCCCATTCTCACATATGATCTATGTTCCTGCTTTGAATTTTTATCTCATGTGGAAGCAAGAACCTGGAGTAAAACAGTTACAGACCCCAAATCCCCACAAAACAAAGTGGTGAGCCAGCCAGGAGAACTTAAGATGCAAGAAGTATACTTCCATGACTGGCAGTTGTTGAGTGCCACTGTGGTCAATTTAAGTTTTGCTTTGTTTTTCCTTATTCTTCTTTCACATCTCTGCGCAGGCATTTGAAAGGCTAAATTGCATACTCCCTTGTTCTGTCTTAGTAACCGGGGGCCAGCTGTGGGCTGGAAGCCCTTCAGAGCACAGAGCTGAGGAGAACAGCAGGTGTTGAGAGGCAGTGGTCAGCAGCAGCCACCAGATGTGCACGGAGAAAGGCTGAAGACAGAGAGCACATACAGGTCTCTGGCCTGTTCCCAGCTTTTCCTTTCAGGTGGAGGAAGTGCATGGGCATAACATAGTCATATGCCTGGTATCAGAAAGCAAATATTGCCTGACTTCATCATGTGCCTGAGTGAGCACACTGCTGGGATGTTAGCAACCTCCCCTGGGCTCCCCAACTGTACCTCAGCTTGCAACTAGAGCAACTGAGTGGTGAACACCTTCCTTTCCTGTCTGCCCCTTCCCTGACCTGGTATGCAAGGTAGCAGAGTTCCATGGGGTAAAAAGAGGCAATGAGAGAAAGCACAGACACCTGGAAACTGGATCCCACATTGCAGGCTCCAAATAGATAAGACACCATGTTTTGTCTCTAAAATAACTCAACACGTAGCTATTACTTTAGAACTTTGCTACCATCTCCAAGTTACTTTGAGGCCTCAATCTTCATGTAAGCTCAAAAGGGACAGTTGTAGTTTTAAAAGGACATTGGTTAAGCTTTGCCAAGAAACCTAAGAATCATAAGCTATTGACTGTTGTTCTTAGAATAAAGATGGCACCTCATCCCAAGTCATGCTCCAAGATGATGCATAAAATTATTCTCTTTGGTCACAGATATTTTTTTTAAATAAAACTCTTAATAAAATTTTCCCATGTGGACATACAATATATTCACACATATAACATAGCATAATAGTCCAATATAGCAATTTTAATAATAGCTTTTAAAATCTTTAACTCTTTTTGTAGCAGGTTTTCAATAGGCATACACACTCAACATTTTTGGTTAAAAAACTAGAAGTATGATTTCTGCATTATACAGCAAGACAAAATGTACCTGTGTAAGAAACTGCAAAGCACCTTTATGCGTCACACTACATCATACTGCATTTCCATTAGCTATTAATAAGAATTCCTGTTGCTTCACATTCTTGCCAACAGCATTTGTTATTGCAAGTGTTTGGGGCTTTAGTCACTTTACTATGTGCACGGTGGTATTTCATAGGTGATTTAATTTTCAGTTACCTGATAACATATGGAGTTGAAAACATTTTCTCCATATACTTATTTATCATCTGTGTGTATCTTCTTTGGTGAGGTGTTGGTAATTGCCAAGTTTTGAGGATACAATTCCTTTGTCAGATATGCATTTTGCAAATATTTTCTAATAGTCCTGCCTTGTCCTTTCATTCTCTTAATCTTGCCTTTAACTGAAGTGTTTTTAATTTTAATGGAATCTGATTTCCCATTTTTTGATCGTGCAGAATATGCTTTTTTGTTGTATGTAAAAAGTCATCCCCAGACCTCAGGTTCTCCTAGATTCTGTTCTATGTAAATGTCTAAATAATTTATAGTTTTGTGCTTTATATTTAGGCCTATGAACTTAGCTTTGTTAGGTCCTTTTTTTTTTAACTTTTTTTTTTTTTTTTGACAGGCAGAGTGGGTAGTAAGAGAGAGAGAGAGAGAGAGAAAGGTCTTCCTTTTTGCCGTTGGTTCACCCTCCAATGGCCGCTGCAGCCAGCGTATCTCGCTGATCCGAAGCCAGGAGCTAGGTGCTTCTCCTGGTCTCCCATGCAGGTGCAGGGCCCAAGCACTTGGGCCATCCTCCACTGCCTTCCCGGGCCATAACAGAGAGCTGGCCTGGAAGAGGGGCAACCGGATAGAATCCGGCGCCCCAACCGGGACTAGAACCCAGTGTGCCGGTGCCGCAAGGTGGAGGATTAGCCTGTTAAGCCACGGCGCCGGCCTATTAGGTCCTTTTTATTAATTAATACATATGATGAGATTTTTATAACCTCTTTTTAAACTTTTTATAATCTTTTTTTAACTTTTGAAAACGTATTTCTTTGCATTCTGGTTAAATAACACTATGGTGCTATACTAGGAGATGTTTCATCTGTTATTGAGAATTAATTTTTATTCTGCATTCATTGCTAAACAATTCTTTCTTACTGTCATTCCCTCTCAAGAAATATGTGAATATATATCTATATCTATACTATGTGTCTTATATACTTGATGCTATGTTGTATATACAGTCTATATGCCAAATAGGTTTATATATATAACACAATGTGATACATATGTATATATATATATGTATATATACACCATATGTATATATATACATATATATACATACACACACACATATATATATATATATACACATATACTCATAGATAGTATGTTGTATGCTTCATATAATACATTTGTCCTTGGTTTTGTGGGATACTGATACCAGGATCTCTAGCAAGTGTCAAAATCTGATGATAATCTCCTTTGTATAAAATGATATAATCTTTACATGTAATTTACACAATCAGCCTGTGTACTTTAAATCATCTCTGTATAACTTATAATGCTTAATGCAATGTAAACCTTATGCATATAGTTCTTCTGTATTGCTATGGAAATCATAATGATAAATTGTGTACACGGTCAGTTCACATGTGATTTTTTCAGATATATTTGATTTGTTGGCTGATTTATTTTTTTTTTGACAGGCAGAGGTAGACAGTGAGAGAGAGAGAGAGTCAGAGAGAAAGGTTTTCCTTCCATTGGGTCACCCCCCAAATGGCCGCTATTGCCGGCGTGCTGCGCCTATCCAAAGCCAGGAGCCAGGTGCTTCTTCCTTGTCTCCCATGCAGGTGCAGGGCCCAAGCACTTGGGCCATCCTCCACTGCCTTCACAGGCCACAGCAGAGAGCTGGACTGGAAGAGGATCAACCAGAACAGAATCCAGTGCCCCAACGGAGACTAGAACCCAGGGTGCCAGCACTGCAGGTGGAGGATTAGCCTAGTGAGCCTCGGGGCTGGCCTAGCTGAATTTTGAATACAGAACCCATTGTTATGGAGACTCAACTCTTTTATATATATATATATATATATATATACATATTTATATATATATATCTACCTATACTAATAGCATTATAATATATTATTTTGTGATTATCAATAATATCATGCGGATTTTCTACATACATATTTTATAAACTCTGGTTCTAAAAGATTCTGAGAATGATGATTTTCCAAATGAAGTAAAAGCAGACTAGTGAAGAGGAAAGGTAATGGCAACATTCTTTCTTTCTTTCTTTCTTTCTTTCTTTCTTTCTTTCTTTCTTTCTTTTTTTCTTTCTTTCTTTCTTTCTTTCTTTCTTTCTTTCTTTCTTTCTTTTTTTTTTGTGAGAATGTTCAAGGCATTTTTCTCGCTGATTTTTTTAAGGGAGGGCCAAATAATGATAACATCTGCTTATTATGAAAGTGTTTTAAGAAATTTCTTCAAAGATTTAGCAGGCAAATGCCCAGGAAAGCTTTGCCAGCGAAGCCTCTGCCACAGTGCCTTTTCTCATTCTGCACAAACCAGGGCACAGTCATGAGGCTCCATGGAGTATCGGTATGCACCCATCTCCCAGTGCTGATTTGGCTCCACTTAAAAAAAGACACTCGTTTTTCTTCAGTGAACAATATAAAAAAGACTGCAATGTCATGATCAAATTCCCATGACCCCCCGTTTCTTATGGATGGACCAAATGACCAGTGGCATCCCTAACAAAAGCACCTATTACTTGATATAGCTTATGTTGAGAAATATCTTACACACATATTTTATATTTTAATGCAGTTTCCCCATGAACCTTTTGAAATATCCACATATATGAAAATGTTTACACACACTCAAAATGAAATTGAACATTAAGAATGAAATAAACTTGACTATTTAACTTTTTAAAAGAATATTACATTATTAGGAAAAAGAAGACTAATACATTTCTTAAATGTCTCAAAAATTAAAGCTATAAAAATAGAATTCACGCAACAAGCAGAGAGTAAAAGAAAATAAATTACTACAAGTCCCTGCTGTGCAGGCACTTAAGCTACCAACCAATACAGTCTCATGGCATATAATAATGCATAGATAGTTTCAAGTCTTTCCTCCACTTGTAATTCCAACTTCCGGCTAATGCACACCCTGGGAAGCAGAATGGCTCCAGTACTTGGATTCCTGTTGACCATGTGAGAGGCCTGGAATTCCTTGCTTTACTCCTGGCTTCAGCCTGGCATTGAACTAGCTGCTGTGAGCTGATGGTCAGTAAAGCAAGGAATGGGAAATCTCTCTCTCTGTGTTGTTCAAATTAATTTTTAGGAAAGAGAAAAATAGGTCATTTTCCATTCCACCAATTAGCATAAGTTATCCTATTAATATGATTTTTATAAAAGGCCAAACTTCTTAAATTATAATAAAAATAGAAGTACATGTAAACCATCAAATGACATAAGCTATTTATATTATATATGCTTTTCATAGACAGGGCATATTTGGATGCAGGAGTTACAAACCTGAATATGAAAGAAAGACTTGTACAAGCATTTTAATTTCAAAGAACCATGAAAAGTTAGAAGAGACGTTATAATAAACTGAGAGAATCTTTGAATGTCAGAAGCAAATATTTTTAAGTCTTCACCTTATTGTGCAGAATTAATATCTCACAGGGGAGAATTTTCATCACCCCTTTATCTTAATTAAATTTTTCCTGAAAGAGAATCTTATTAACAGCTCATTCTGTGAGCAGCTTTTTGTGCATTTATGGGGAGGGGCAGTAAATTTTATCCCATGTGGCCAATCGTCTGTCACAGGGAATTTGGGAAAGTGAGCAGATTCTGACAAACTGGAGTGTGGACAACACATCAAGTATTATCATCTTTGTGTTCAGGAATGTGGTATAAGGCAGAATGGCTCAGACACAAAAAATAAAACTCAGAGAACATTATATCAAACAAATACATATAAGATTATTTCCAAAAGTTGGCAAATAGAACTAAAAGATATGCTTATTTGTGTGAAAAATTTTTGAGATCTATGTGTAACTTTATTTTCATAAAAACACATATTCTGTGTTTTTGGAAGAAAGAAAGTCCAACAACAACATGACAAAAGAATTTAAGACATTAACACCAGTATTGTGATCATCATTATTTTAAAAATTCTTTACTGAAGTTTAAGCACTACTACAAAATATATAGTGACAACATATAGAAATTAACAATACAAACATCTTCTATGCCTGTCATAAATATATATGTGTATATCTAGTAAAACATAAGAACAAATTGGCCAATCAACCAACAGGAATGTTTTCATGTTAATGGAAATATGCTATATATATGTTATAAAATATATACTAATTTTGATCCATGTAAAATAGTATTTTTTCTAGGAAGCACACATTATCAGAATTATAAACAAAACACACAAATCTATCAAATAATTGTTTTGAAACATAAAAGACTGATGGCTAGAACACGGTGCTAAGATTTTTGACTACATATTAATTTTCATGGTGCACCATCTGAATGAGAAGTTATTTATGTAAATGCTTTAGCATTTCTGCACCTATGTGCCTCATATTTGTCATATGGAAACATTCAAACTGCAAAAGTATGATTCTATCACATGAAGTGAATATTACTTTAGTGATTAAAATTGACTCTAAAGCAAATTTAGATGTAGCATTTATTTGTTTTTCCATAATGTTAACAATTTCTGTACATATGGTTTCGGATGTCTTGTAGTTAAATCAGAAATTCAAAATGTGTATCCTTGGAGATTTTCTGCTGACTTCTAATTCTCAAAGAGACACTCTTCCATATGTCTCCTATCTTCATCTATCTTCATCTGTGAAAAATGTCAGATGGGAAATTTTCTTCACTTGAACATCAAGAATGGCACATTTCAACTTGCTAGTTTTAGAGAGGCACACTTAAAATAGTAAAAGTGCTCTCTTTAAACAATAGTCTCAAAATTCCATGGCAGTTAGTTTTCAAATACATTTGAAAGCACGTGCTTCTCTCATTTCAAACTTTTGCTTAGAAAAGACCACAACAATTTGGCAGGTAACAATTGGAAAGCAACTCCAGGATAATTGTCGGGATAGACTTGTATGAACACCATCTTGAGTGATTTTGAACAGTGATGCAAAATGATGCATTGCTTGGGCAAGCTGCTGGTGAATCCTGCTCTACTGATACTACTCGAAGCTTAATGAAGACGTAGAAATGTGAGCTTTGCTTCGACCATCGTGTTGGCTTTCAACCATGCTGCAGAATCCTTCTTGAAGTAATTTCACTTTACAGTGCTCTCCAAAGGCAGGAATCTTGTCTATTAAATATCTTCTCTAATCCCAAGATTATACCATGACTATTAGAGTGTTTAAGCAATCAAATATGAGTATGGGAGTACAGATTTTTATATATTTCCTATTGTCTTTTCAAGAACACAGTTACCAGAAAATGAGAAAAATGTATTTGAACATATATAAAATGAAAATATTGGAAAGTCCTGAATTATTTATCACTGTGGGAATAATATAATTTTTTTCCTACTGGATTCTAAATATCATAAAGGAAAATAATTTCTCAAGTATGCCCCTGTTACCACATTTATTATCAAATATATACCCTAAAACCATTACTCTCAATTTAAGGGGATTACGTTTTGTTGAAGACATAACTGGTAGTATAATAAATTAATCTTTAAATCCAGCTCAAGAAATATTGAATTATATTGTCTGATCTAGTTCAAATAAGGAGTGATTCCAACTATGATAACCAGCTCTGGGTGGTATGAACCATTTCGATTATAAATAAGTTGTTCCGAATCTCTTCACAAATATTCATTTTAGGATCTGCAATCTTCAGCACCATGGTTTCTGCATAGGAAAAGAGCACAAATGCATAATTAGAAAGCACAATAGGTTCTAATAGAGTTCACAGGGAATGCAATGATTAAAGAGGAAAACGATTTCCAGAAAGATTTGAGAAAAAGAAGTGCTTTTAGTGCAGCACCATTTTTTTTTTATTTTCCTTTTTTAATTTATATAAAGGGGAAGATTTCATGCATGTAATATAGACAGTATTAAGAGCGTAAGGATACTTCCCACCTTAAACTAAGAGGCATCTTGCTAGTTCAAACATTATCTTTCAAATTTGTTCTTTAAAGAGCAAAAGAAAATAAAAAAAAAGAATTCTGTTTTCTTTTTTCAAATACTGTGACCAAAAGCTAAGCAGGAACTTTTAAGCTCTTTGCTTTTCCCCTGTCATTTATTCAAATCCACAGGATTTATTTTTCTGCATCTGCAAGAATATTCACCTCAACTCCTTGCATTCCATTATTGCCAAGCTGATACATTTGTACTTTGTAGTCAAAATAAAAATATACAAATATTTGTCAATTCTAATGGCTAATTTTTAACAACCAGCTTCAAAAACTATGCTTTTCCCCCAGAGATTAGTAGAAACTCTTTGCATTAGTAATATGCAGTTTCAAACACAAACAGCATATTTCATTTGGTTTTCGGATTCTCCATTACAGTCATGCTGTGTACAAGCCACTGTATGATATGCAAAAGGGTTTTAGCTCTAAAGAACAGCCTTGAAGATATATAGCCTGGAGGAAATGCATATGAATATAAGACTAAAAGGTTTCACACTGGTGACTGGATTAACTCTTTCTTTGCTACCCGGACTATGACTTCCTATCACCCACTGATGTCCTACAAATACAATTGACACAAAGCTTCAACTAAGCAGGGAGAATGTTTGAAATATAGGCAGCCATCTTCAGAGATATTTGAAAGAATGATATGGAATATTTCTTTTACAGATAGATTTCAAAATAGATAAGAATTATTCTCAAATTGACATAATTATACCTCTAAATTTATGGGGGAATACGCCTTTCAAAAGTGAATCAGATAATCTATAATGGTCTAGAAAGTTAGTGTAGCTGATAGCTCATATTACTGACTCAGAAATTTAATGGAATGTAAGAACCTTTGGGGGCAAACATTCTGGCACAGCAGTGAAGACACAGTTTGTGATGCCTGCATCTTATATTAGAATGAGTTTAAGTCCCAACTCCATTTCCTATCCAAATTCCTGCTAATCTGTATACTGAGAGGCAGAGAAATTGGCTCACTTGGGTCCCAGCCACCTCCATGGGAGACCTTGATGAAGTGTGTGCTCCTGGCTTTGGACTGGCCCAGCCATGGCTTTTTCAGATATTTGCAGTGCATGGAAAAGCCCTCTCTTTCTCGCTGCCTTTCAGAAATAAACAAATAAATAAAAATAACGTATAGCTCTGTGGATGGCAAGTAAACATTTAAAGATATAGAGTTGCTTTTATATTCAAGGATTATTCTGGTTGGATGTAAGTAAATATAATGCCCAGAGCTATAGTCATTACATAAAAGAAGTTTGTTTATGGTTGTGAAATCAGGATTATAGCATTTATTATATATTTGCTGTATCACAAGTGCTTTTCAGATTTTGAAGAGGAGGATTACATGACAGAGCATTCACACTGAGGAATTTATTCTCTAATTGGGTACACAGCATGCAAATTTCTGTAAAGGCTTAGGGCATTCACCAGAAAAAATGCTAAGCAGTATATTTCCTATAAAATGTATGAACTTTGTTATGGAAGGAAGAAAAGTGAAGAACTAACGAGAAATTTTAAATGACCTGATTATTGTGATGAATATGTAAATTATTTTGCAAAAAATTCAGACAATAAACCATTCTGTGTTATTTTACATTCTTATTAAGTGACTAAGAAGCAACCTGAAATGCCACTGAAATCTCAAACACATAAATGTGGGTGAATTAATGTAGATCATTCTTCAGAACATTGCTTTTTTTTCAAAGATTTATTCATTTAGTTGAAAGGCAGACTTACAGAGAGGCAGAGGCACAGAGAGAGAGATAGAGAGAGAGAGAATCTTCCATCCACTGGTTCACTCCCCAAATGGCCACAACAGCTGGAGCTGGGCCAATCTGAAACCAGGAGCCAGGAGCCTCTTCTGGGTCTTTCACGCTGGTGCAGGGGCCCAAAGATTTCGGCCATCTTCCACTGCTTTCCTAGGCAATATCAGAGAGCTGGATCAGAAGTGGAGCAGCCTGGACTTGAACCAGCACATATATAGGATATGGACACTGCAGGCAGAGGCCTAGCCCACTATACCGCAGCGCTGACCCCAGAACAATACATTTAAGCTGGAGTTTTGTCTGAATAAAAGCTCGAAACAGAGAGTCATTTGATTATCAAAGCATGTGATCTGATTTCTTAATACTAAAAATTGTTTGAAGTATATGCAGTGAACCCTAAAACCTACCCTCTCTTTTCCCTAGCAAGTACTCTAGTTAGGGTGTTACACAAGTTCCCTCATTCATCCTATGAAGCAGTTCTAATGGTTTCTTTGCTGTTTGTTTCATACTTCAGCTGTATACAGAAATCAGTTAGCACATGATAGAATTAGAGTTAGGTTTAGGGTTAGTTATATAGTTTTCTTTAACTACCTGTCACCTCCTTCTCTTCTTGTCTCTGTAATTCATTGCTCCATACCAAGTCTTTATATTATGGGGGACTTCCATGATCACATTAATCTTCATTGAATCTAATACATCAACTTCCACAGCATAGAATATTTAACTAAAAATCAGATAATGTGTTATTATTCACTATGATCTCATGATATATTTAGCTCAACAATGATTCATTGTGTGCTTTTTTAGATATAAAATAACCTACCACTTTAAATTAAAACACATTAGTCATCTTTCAAACTAGATTATCCTTTCCTCTCTTCCTGGAAAATAAGAGCTCTGTGTTTCCTAATTTTTGCTATTCTTACTACAGATTCACCAAATAGACTTTGTTGAATATTTTGTGACTACTGTCAATTTCAATTGACCTTCAAATACATTAGCTGTGCCAAGTCTGGAAATGTAGTGAAATCTATGGGAACAATCTATTGAATTTTTTATAATTGTTTTTGCTAGTAGATGAATTCATTGTTTGTGAATTATAGAGGAAATAAATTATGATGCAATAAATCTGCCTCAAAAAAGAAGTGAGAAGTTTCCTCTGGTCCCACCTCTACCACTTAGCCCCAGGTGTGACCCAATAGGAAGTGACTGTTCATTGCTCCTGCCTGTTCATTCTATGTCTTTGCTTTCATTTTATCTCATTCAGAGTTTGGAAAAAGGAAAGATAAGTTAAAGGCCTAGGTGTCAAATGGTTTTTATCAGCATGGAGAGAGACTAAAATAGGAATCCCCAAATTCTCTCTTATTTTTTATTAAGATTATTTTATTTTATTTGAAAGGCAGAGTTACAGAGAAAGGCAGAGACAGAGAGAGAGGTCTTCCATCCACTGGTTTACTCCCCAATTGGCCGCAAGGGCTGTAGCTGCGCTGATCCAAAGCCAGGAGCCAGGAGCTTCTTCCGGGTCTCCCTTGTGGGTGCAGGGGCCCAAGGACTTGGTCCATCCTCCACTGCTTTCCCAGGCCATAGCTGAGCGCTGTATCAGAAGAGGAGCAGCTGGGACTAGAACCTGAATCTGTATGTGATGCCAGCACTTCAGGCCAGGGCTTTAACCCATTGCGCCACAGCACTGATCCCAAATTTTCTCTTATTTTTTAATATCTGTCTTGATTATCTATTTTCTGCAGTAAGATTTTTTTTTTTTTTTTTTTTTTTTTTTTTTGCTTTCGTGAAACAGTGTTATCTTCTGAGTACCATCCTAAGAGGAATCAGGATAAAGTCTCAGAGCATACCTCACAAAGATCTTTAGGAAATGTTAATTAGAGTACATGACTAAAGTAGCATGGCACTACCATCCACATTAGCCACCAACAGAAGCTGCTCAAATGTCTATCATTAATTGCATGAGTAAATTATAGAAAATCACCTAATGAAACAATGTGAGTTGAACAAATATTCACAATGAACACCAGCCACAGTGCATTACATATTATGTGATGCACTTGTGTGAATAAAGCAAATGTAGTATTTAGCCTTAGCATTGTACATGACTACATGGAAGCATGGATATTTTATGTTCTCCTTTTTAAACGGTATTCTAGTTATATAGATATGATCAGCTTGTGAACATTTATGGAGCTCTATCCTTAAGATATATGTACTTCTCTGCATTCATATTGTTTTTCAATTTTTTTAAAAGCTACAAAATGAAGAGAGGGAATAAATATGTCAACAGAGAAGGTAAAAGTACAAAGGTGGGGCCGGCACAGTTTGGTTGATTATTCATTTGCTAAGGATGTCAGGGCTGGTTCCATTGTTCAAATGAATCCAGATCCAACATAGAAGTAAAACTGCACAGAATATGTCTGTATATAGATTTGCCTCATGGAGAACAAATGTAGGAGGGTGGTATAGATGGAAATAAGGTTAGATCTTTAGGGATGTTGATGGAAAAAAAAATTGCAAGCTTTTGCAACACAGACAGAAGTATTTCCTGCTGAGACAATAGGAAATGAAGCACCATGGTAGGGTTCCTGGCAAGTGGGAGTACTTGTGTGGTTATGTACTTGCAGCAATACTAAAGAAAGACCAGACCCAGTGGTGCTCAACCATTGCAATCATACAGCTCATGTGAAAGAGGTTCCAAAACTCTCAGCCATGAACTGCATCACAGATCAATTAAGTGAACTTCTTTGGAGGGAATCTTTCTATCTGATCTTTTGAGTATTTATCTTCCTTATTTGAAAGGCAGAATGTCAGAGAAACAATCAAATGGAGAGTGGATAGAAGGAGAGGGAGACTATGAGGTAGGGCAGAGAGAGAGAGGAGGAGGTTTTCAGATTGTGGTTCACTCTTGATCTGTCTACAATTTTTATGTTTGGGCCAGATCCAAAACCAGAAGGCTGTCACTCCATCTGGGTCTCTCCTGTGGGTGGCAAAAGTTCAAGTACTGGAACCATTATCTGTTGCCTCCCAGGGGGTGCTTTGTCAGGAAGCAAAATCAGAAGCAAAGGAGTTGGGACTCAGTTCCAGGCACAAGGATATGGGATTCACATGTTACAAGTGGCAAAACACCCACACAATCCATATCTTACTTCACTCATATACAGCAAATCTTAAAGTAATCACAGATTGTGAAAACTATAGTAGTATGATATTCTTTACTAATGGTTTGACAAAGGTATAAAACAAACTTTGATAAAACTATTTACAGCAATACTTATACATATAGACACTTCTTTTTTGCTTTTGTTTCCTGATTTTTTTTTTATTTTAGCTCCCACGTATAAGGGAGAACATATTTGTCCCTGTAGCCAGATTATTTCACTCCACATGATGTCTTCCAGTTGTATCCATTTTGCTGCAAATGGTAGAATTTCATTTTTATGGTTGAATAATATTCCTTTGTATCTATACAACATTTTCTTTATTCTTCATTGAATCATGCACATCTTAGTTGATTCAACATTCTGGCTATTGTGAACAGTGCTGATATAAACATGTTGGTGCATTTATCTTTTTGATATAACGTCATCATGTCTTTTGGTTCTATACCCAGAAGTAGGATTGATAAATCATGTGGCAAGTCTATTTCTGTTTTTTAAAAACATCTTCATACCGTATTCTACAATGGCTGCACTAATTTACATTCCCACCAACATTGTAGAAGTATTCCTCTTTCTCTACATCCCTGCCAGCATTTGTTACTCTCTGTCTCTTGGATAATAATCATTCTTAGAGGGGTGAGGTGATATCTCATTGTGGTTTATTTGCATATACCTAATGGCTAAGGATGCTAGACATCTTTTCATGAATTTTTTGGCCATTTATATTGCTTCCCATCTATACTTTTTTTTTTTTCAACAATTCAGCCATTTTTTATTTTTTTTTAACTTTTATTTAATGAATATAAATTTCCAGTATACAGCTTATGGATTACAATGGCTTCCCCTTCCCATAACTTCCCTCCTACCCGCAACCCTCCCCTCTCCCGCTCCCTCTCCCCTTCCATTCACATCAAGATTCATTTTCAATTCTATTTATATACAGAAGATCAATTTAGTATAAAATACTTCAACAGTTTGCACCCACATAGCAACACAAAGTGAAACATACTGTTTGAGTACTAGTTATAGCATTAAATCAAAAAGTACAGTACATCAAGGACAGAGATCCCACATCAGGAGCAAGCGCACAGTGGCTCCTGTTGTTGACCCAACAAATTGACACTCTAGTTTATGGCGCCAGTAATCACCCTAGGCTGTCGTCATGAGTTGCCAAGGCTATGGAAGCCTTCCAAGTTCCCCGACTCTGATCATATTTAGACAAGGTCATAAAAGACAGGGTGAGGATAGTAACCAATGATCCTAAGAGTGGCCTTAACCAGGTCTGAACAATTATACAGCATTAAGTGGGGAAGAGGACCATCAGTACACACAGGTTGGGAGTAGAGCCATTGGTGGTAGAGTAGAGGTTATGATTACAAAGGAATGAGGCTCAAGTGCACTAGACAGGGCCTAGAACAAAGGACAGAGTCATTATTAGAGGAGCTAAGAAAGTTGCTGTCTAAGCTACAAGTAATTTTTCTGATTGAGAGGCAAATAGAACCTGATAGAAGGGGCTTGATAATAATCTGTTGGGTTTTAGGCCTTGTAAGTTAAGAGGCTCAGACCTATCTATCTCTTCACATGGGGTATATCCTAAGGGAGGTGTGAACCTCCTAGGGGAAGGCACTCTGTTGACTTTCATTACTTGGCTGGCCTGGGAGGAGAGCTGGCCAGGTAAAGGCAGGTGGCATCTCTAACAAGAAATTTACAGTTCTGCCTGCAATGTTGCTGACCCTACTTGACCATACCCTCAGCTGCAGTGGTCACTTTGGAAGTTGGGCTGAGTGAAGGGCTTTTCAGCTTGGAGCCAATAAGATCTGTGGCTCTGACCTGGGCATCCTTCGATTCCAGGGCAGGTCCATTTCCAGTGATCCAACTCTTGGCAGAGCTGCCAGGGCTCTTCACAAGCCATCTATACTTTTTAAACATCCCAACCACTGGACTAAAGGCAAGTAATCCTATTGCAAATTTGCTTGTATAATCCAGGGGTGATATGAAAAGGTAGGGAGCTATGGAGAATAAAACACATTGGACATTGTAAAGGGAGAAATGCCAGTGTTCAATGACAGGCTTGAGGGAAGAAAAAACTAAGAATAGACCAAGAGGTTCCCAAGGTCTTAAAACAAACTGTGTATCTGTGAAAAAACTGAATAATTATGGGGAGGTCATTCAACATGGTGATGAGTTTGATTGGTTGACAATGCTCTCAGGTAGATATTCCTTAGAGTCAGCTGGAAACTTCCACTCAAAACCATGCAATCATTTCCTCCATTGAAGTTACAGTTCCATTGCATTTAACAATGAACTTCTATCCATGTCCACCAACACCAGTGTTTCGTCAGATGTCTGAGTATCACATCTTCTGTGATGAACAACTTTCGCACTGGATACTCAGTGCCATGAAATGGAAAGAAAACACATCTTCCTAGTGCACTACATTAGGGGTCGCTTTACTGTGGGTCTGGCAGCCAGGCATTTAAAACTTGGCACCAGCAAAGGAGAGCCAAGTGACTTATTTAATGTATTTTTAAATGAAAGTCATAAAGAAAACTCCGATTCATTAAGTGCTTGAAGAGAGCTTCCTGCAAATGTATTTAATCAGAGAAGCCTGGTTCCCAAGTGGGTCCTGTCACTCCACAGTAGGTGAGTTTATTTTCCACGGTGGCTGAGCTAGGTGCTATTGAGTTGTTTTCCTTGTCACCTTAGGCAAGCTTGATGGTTGATGGGATTGCTAATAAGATATACAGTCAGTGATAGAGTTCTAAACTAGCTTGGATTAGCTATGACTAGAATCAATTACCACAGCCCACTGGACCACAGAAATCAGGGGGTACACTCATTCAGTTCCCAATGAACAGCTGCACTCAGTCCCCAAGAGGAGAAAAATATTACCAGCAAAATTGATGCTAATTAGCACCCAGGTTGGCAGTCAGAATAGAGATACTGAGAAGAAAATTTGCAAAATGAGACTGGTTAAGGGTGGTAAAATGTGTGTCACTAAAATTAGTCAAGTACAATCAATGACTTTGCATTGATCTTTAAAAAGTCATATTCTTCACTTATTCAACACATTAAAGGACAATTTTGTGATTGATGTGATATAGGTTGTGTGTTCTATTATTTATTCAATTATTTTTACTTCAAAATATTCAATATCAGCAAACTTCTGCAAGCACCAAATGTTGTAGGCTTGCTATCAGTGCTTGCCATGACAAACAACTCCCTCTAGTAGATTAGTATGGCAAGCTTCAGTCAGTCCACCAAGATAACTCCTTTGCTTAGCTCAGTACATGAGGAATGCATTGGTTTTGCCCTAAATTTGAGCTTTAGATACTTATTTCCTCAACTGAATACTTTAGTTTAATACAATTGAACAGGAACAATATAGTTTCTCAATTCCTTACAACTTAAAGTGAATACATTTTAGATTGCTGCCTAACTGCAACCTGAAGCAAACAAGTTTGGAAGAATCTAAGAACTGTAAAACAGGCTAACACAGGAAAATATTACAAATATTTCCATGCATACCATATAAATTAGGTATCAGTTGAGTTTGATTAGTTCTTTTGTTTATTTCTTATGTAATCAGTTTCTAACTGGAAATGCCACTCGTGGAGAAAATATCTTGTTTTATTCCAACTGAATCAATACTGAGGTGGACAGCTTCATTGAAAACTGACTTTCTTTTGGAAAAGTCATATAATTTACCTTCTGCAGTTCATAACTGACATGCCAGGAAGGGCTGATGTCTAAATTTAATCAAATATTTATGCTATCATTTTTCCTGTAGATGGACTTGCCAATGGAGTATACTGGATCAAGTAGCTGGTGTGACAGCATTCATTTCATGGCAATCAATGATTGTGGTGATGCCCTTTATTGACAAACATATTATTTCCTAGTAAACAGTGTTGAGCAGGTATGAGGTTGGCAGGGAATCAAGTGATTCAAACTGGCTGACTCAACTTTGTTGGCAACTCTTTCTCACATGAACCCTGCTAAATGTAACACATAAGATAATATTTTTACCCCTACACTAGTCAACAGGACCCTAGGCAATTCTTATCCCTCTGTACAAGTGAACTTTGCTGATAATATTATACCCATGTCAGAGGAGCAAACATATCATTTCTACAATTACAGAGTGCTTCAGAGACTATAAGACATTTCAGGAAGAGTCTTGTGAAGTAATCAAATCAGATACCATCATCTTGAAAACAAAGGACAACGAGTTTGGACATCCAGGAAAGTTTGGAACTGGACATACAACACTGACTCTTCTCACTTCACAGGGTGAACAAGTTCCAAGGCTCCTCATTCTTTGAGTTTCATAAGTGTCCAGCAGAGGTACATTTACCAGACATTGCATGACAAAAATAGATATAAATGAGACCTCACAAGGCTCTCGGAACAATGGAATTGAAAAAGAATATTTTGGTGAAGAAAAATTAAAATCCATGTGTATTTGTTTCATGATATTGTTCCATAAACTTTTTAAGGTCCCTCTTCTGTGCGTTTAACATAGACAAACTTATCTGGTTCTTGCGGAAAATAAATAAATGCATGCATATTCTTATATATCATATATAACACTTAACGTTATACTTATATAATATCTATTATATATTTATGTATATGAAAGAAGTATGGAGATTCATGCAATGGGTGCAATTCTGCCTGTTTTTCCACTTAATGAGCTATGCCCAATGTATCTAAGAGGCAAATCACATGAATTAGCCTTTCCTTCAGTGACCCTCAGCTCCTATGTGCTTCTTACCATGTACACTTCGTGCAGCACTGACTTAAGTCTATGTGATGAAAGTGCTCACTTTGTAAACATTTGGGTCTCAAATTCAAGACATTCTTGTGTCCACATAAAGAGTCACTTAACAATGAAGAAAAACCATTTGTATACACTTATGAGACTGAATATCGATCTTCAAAATAACATTGACTGTCGATTGTAGGACTTATTAATTTTGAGCCCAGATGATGAATTAACACATAGTTGTGCTGTGCACCTAATTCCAAGATGACTTTCTCAACTGCTGGTTTTCATTAGTTAAGGTATTTTTGGTTTGCTAATACCAAACTATGAGATTTTATCTGTCTGCTACCTGGCACTAAGTGAATTACTGATTAAAATAAATGTGTTTACAAATAAGGAAGCTAGTATGCTAGCCAATTCATCGGAACTGAGACTGTGAGCTAGGTCATTGGGGGATAACAAAGGAAGAAAGAAGGTCAATGTCAGCGGGGGAGGAATGAGATGCCATTAGTTCTTTAGATTATAGCAGCAAAAATGTGAGTTAGGTAGAGATTGCTACTCGTGGAAAGGACTGCAGGAATTGTGGTTGGATGGGATGAAACGAAAGCTGAAACGTTAGCAGAATTGTTTAGGTGGGAGCGGTTGTTTAACCTAGCACATAAAAACCATGTCATATGTCAGAGTACCTGGGCTTGATCCTAAGTTCTGGCTCATGATTATAGCTTCCTGAAAGCAATGGTGACGTCTCAAGTGATTGGGTTCCTGCCACCCATGTGGAAGACCTGGAATGCGCTCTTGACTCCCAGCTTGGGTATGGCCTAGCCCTGCCATTGCAGGTATTATGGGAATGAATCAGAGGAGCAGAATCTCAGTCTCTCTATCTCTATCTCTGTCTCTATCTCTATCTCTATCTCTATCTCTATCTCTATCTCTCTCTGTCTCTGTCTCTGTCTCTGTCTCTATCTCTATCTCTATCTCTATGTCTCCCTCCCTGTCAAGTATGTAACAAAGAATAGGTTAGGAATTCTCAGGTTATCAGCAGATTTACACAGAATAGTCAGTTAGGAAAAGGAGACTCTTTGGTACAATGCCGGCTCTGAGGCGGGAGATTCAGGATTTTCAGATCCATAAGCTGTTATTGGAGAGAAGATGTGAATAAATTTCTTAAGATGTTTCTTGAATGGATGCTGCTATTTTTCAGCAGGGTAAGTCTCCACCTACAACATCAGCATCCTACATGGGCACAGGTTCTTGTCTCTGCTGCCCCACTTCTGATCCAGCTCCCTGCTAATGTCCCTGGGAAAGCAGCAGAAGATGGTGCAAGTGCTTGCGCCCCTTCACCTATGTGAGAGACTTGGATGGGATTCCAGGCTTTTGGGTTAGGCTGGGCCAAGTCCTGGCCACTGTGGCCATTTGGAAAGTGAACTAGTGGATGGAAGATCTTTCTCTATCTCTAGTTCTCTCTCTGTGTGACTCTGTCTTTGAAATAAATCTTAAGAAAGAGATGTTTCTGCAAATGTGTGTGTATTTGTCTAAACACTCAGTAGTAATGCTTGGAATTGCCAATGGTTAATTAAAACTGAGTTGAAGGAATTCCATCTATGCAAAACAGGCAGGATATCTATAGGACTCAAAGTCATAAGATGACTTTGGATTTAGTTAGTTCCTGGTGGCTTTAGGCTAATTAAACGGCAGGAGTCAGGCTCTTAGTCAGGACAGTTGAAAATATTCTTTAATGCCAATATTCCTTAAGAATTAGTTGGGAAGTAAGAAACAGCATAGGTGCCTAATTTGAAACGTGTCCCTATCTTTACAAGCTGTAGAGGTAGGCAAATCATTGACCCTTCTAAAAGTTGGTTTTGTCGCCCAAAAACAAATGCATTTGTTGTTGTTTTAAGGTTTGTAAAGATTAGGTGAAGTAAAAAAAACTTAAAAGTGTTCCATCCAGGAAAGAGAAGAAGGCTATATCATGGTATAATTAAGAAACATGCTGATCTTTGCTACCCAACTGGCATGTAAGCATAAAATATTCACACATTATATATAAATATATTTATAACCATATCAGTATTAATTTCTAATCTTCATTGAACACATTTGCTGTGTGGGCACTTTGTGTAAAGCTTTTATGTGTGAGAAATATATTTTCTTTCTTTTCATTCTATTACCACCTTCTTACTTAAATTTTATGTTTCTTCCATCTTTTTCTCACCATACCATAACCTCCTCATGTGCTGGTTCAGTTTGTAAATCCCTGTACCATCCATGTAGATTACCACATACTAAACGACCGAGATATTATCTGCTTTAACCAACCTATTGAATTCCAATACTTAATTAGAAAGGAGATTAGGAGGGATTTGGATAATCTATGGTATGTTCTGGAAAGATCTAGGAATTTACAGGTGGAAATATCAAGGTAACAGAGCAATGTCAATAGACAGCCCGGTATGAATTAATGACTCTATAATTATTGCAGGTACTTTTCCACCACGTTTTTCCTCTCCCACAACCATGAGCTGGATTTACTGTGAACACTGGTTATTTGAAAGCTACTACAACTTGACAGCTAAATACATTATGTGGACCAGAATATCACCTTATACAAGGTGAATCAATAAAGTTCAAATAAAGTCATTGACAATGCTGATCCATCTACCAATTATATGGTGTTGCACTGCCCTTCCCTGACAGGCTTACACTTTTATACCCCATTAAGGCTTAGGAAATAACTCTAAAAGTACTTCCAAATAAACTAGAAAATAGAGCACCCCAGATACATTGAGTGCTTTTTTACAGAGCATCCTTTTAATAGTCGATTTTCCACTCTGACTGTGAGAAAATGAGGGACCCCACAAAATGGTAAGTGTGTTTCTATAGGCTTTTAGTGTCATGCAATTCCTGTGACATAATTCTTGTGTTCTTTTTGTTCCTCATTTCCCTATCCTAACAATCGTGGAAGGATTGCTTCAAATGTTGCATACAAAAGAACACTGAATACAAATGCAACTTCCAGTTCTGTGCTTTAGTTTTCTTTGGGAAAAAAAGAATGAGAAAGCGACTTCACTTGGCTAACAGAATATCTTACAAGAGATAAACTGAATATATAAATTGTAACTTTACATATATAGGAATGACACACTTGATGTTTATCTATAATATATTTTTGTGACTGTCCAGTTTTCTCCTTATGATTCTAAATTTGTAATTTGTGCACACATCTCTTACACTAAAACAAAGGAAGAGTGAGACAAATTTTCTCGATATCCTTTGCCATCAACAAAGCACTCAAATTTTCCTTTGAAGTTCTTTTTTTTAACGATTTATATATTTATTTGAAAGTCAGAGTTAGAGAGAGAGGGAGGCAAGAAGAGAGAGAGAGAGAGAGAGAGAGAGAGAGAGAGAGAGAGAGAGAGAGAGAGAGAGGATCTTCCAACTGCTGGTTTACTCCCCAGATGGTCTCAATGGCTAGGACTGGGCCACAATGAAGTCAGGAGCCAGGAGTTTCATCCAGGTCCCCCTCATGGATGGCAGGGACACAAGTACTTGCATCTTCTTCTGGTGCTTTGCCCAAGCCATTTGCAGGGAGCTGGATTAGAAGCAGAGCACCTGGGACACAAATTGGAGCCTATATGAGATGCCAATGTTGCAGACTGAAGCTTTACTCACTATGCCACAATACTGGTTCCCATTCAGAATTTCTTAATCCAACTGTTGGTGGTTATCAGATGTTCCAAAGCAAGAGGTATTCTCAACCTGCAGCTTCAATGTGCCATGAGACCAAATCCTGAGCTTTTCCAATTCTCTGTTGCGTTTATTCTTTTTAGGAGCACGAGTAACACAAATCACACCACTGAAAGTGCCAGGTTTTGAGAACCTGCATCCTGACAAACTAGCCCCATCATGAAAATTCCTTAAACAAAGAAAATACTTGCCACTCTGCTCCCCTAAATATTGCAAATATGACAGTGCTGGAGCCTCAGCTTGCTGTTGCTGCATGACTGCCTCCTGGTTGCAGAAGAAGTGCTTGCTATGCTATCTCACTCCAAGGATGAAAAGAAAGAAAGATCACCTGGTTTTCATCAAAGCATCTTTGAATCTTGTTCCTCCTGAGAAGGAGCCTCTGTGCTTTCAAGCTTACCCTTTGTACTGAGCCTCACACAAAGTCTTTAAAGTTCATTGATGATTTGATGCTTTGCTCAGTCACTGCACTTTGGCAGCGGACATCCTTGCTTGAGACTAAGTTATGTTTGCCCTACGATTGACGTGAAGGGACAAGGTGCCTCATGGAAAAGAACTTGTTCTAAGGATATCGAAGTAATGGAGTTTTGTTTCAAGGAGGGCGGGTCAGAATGATAGAAAAAGGGTCAGAACTCTCCCATCAACCAAGCTGCCAGGAACATATACCTTGGTCCACAGGCAAGTCTGTGAGGAATAAAGTATGGGTTTCAAATCAGAACTGACTTTGGTCTTTCTGGTGCTATCTACTTGGGAAACTGAGCACATACACTTCAGAGATGCAGTTGCCAGCTTCTACAATGTTCAGAAGGAAACCAAGGATTTCATGACAACACACGACAAACAATTGTGACCTCATTGTTGAGCATTTCTACTGTGACAATTATTGGGCACCATCCTCTGGCAGAAACCTTGGAGGTCAGTGATTTTGTACCACCAGAGGCAGCAGTGATGTGTGCTTTGATAGGATCTTTACCTTTGTTTCTAGCAGGGCTAGTGGCACCATTGGTGGAAGTCCTACTTTCATCATTTTAAATAACAAGAAACATTAATATCACAGAGTGCTACAGTTAGAAGGAGATACGCTAAGGAAACATCTCAGACGGTAGTCAAGAAGTACCTGGTCAAGAAACTCTTGAAAGCCATCCCTATAGGTTTAGAAAACTACCTGGCAGGAAACCAAAGATACCATAGGTTTTGTAGTATATAGTATATATATATATATATATATATATATATATATATATATATGGAGACATACAATGAGTAGTTCCCCTATGTGACATCATTCTTAGTCTCCTGCTGGAAAGCCAGTGTATATGAAAAATAATTGTGTGATTATTTAAAATAATTTAGGGTATTAGCTAAGATGCAAAACTATTGAACCCTTGAGAATATGAGTTGAGTTTGCAATATAGGATTGTGGATGCATCTTGAAATAGAAAAAAAAAAACCCAGGCATCCTCAGAGGCCCTAGATGCTCATTCATTTGATAAAAATATATGTGTTGAGAGTGTGCTATCAGCCAGGCATGGGTAGAACAAGGAGAAAAAACAAGTCCTTACTATCAGGAAATTCATACAAACTGTGGGTGAGAAATAATACAAGACAGATGAATAACTTAATACACAAAATTAAGATCATTCAATGGCAAAATTGATGAGAAATGATGATGACGGGTTGCAGCAAGGTGACAGGAGAAGATACTTTAGATGTGATGTCCAGGAAGGCTTCTCTGAACAGGGGTCATGATGAGAATCAGTGTGTGCCGTTTAGCAGTGCCTGGGCTGCAGAAGTCTGTGATTTTGTTGTAACTATTTTATGTGTCTCTCCTAATCCCCAAGGCACATTTAGAAACTTGTTTGTACTTCAAAATGGAACAAAAACAGTTTGTTCATTTTGTTACTGAATACATGCATTTCCCTTAATTCTTTGGATGTATGAGATTTTATTCTACTTAACATGTCTATATTTTCCAGGACAACACTGATGCATTCTGTCTCCTAGCCCATTTTACGTCTAATTTGTTGACGGTGGGGATTGTGGCACAATGGATTAGCCCACCACTTGGGGCATATTAGAGGGCCAGGTTGAGTCCTGTTGGCTCTGCTCTTACCCAGCGCCTTGCTAATGCACACTCTAGGAAACAGCTGGTGATGGCTCAACTGCTCAGGCCCCTATCATTCTACTGGAAGATGTGAATGAAGTGATATGAATGAAGATGTGAATGAAGATCCAGGCTCTTGGCTTTGACTAGCAAAACCCTGACTGTTGGAAAGAACAGGGCCATCACAGAAGGAGGTACCTTTCTCTGAAGGGAGGAGGGAACTTCCACTTTGACTATGACCCTGTCGGAATAAGATCAAAGTCAGCGAACTCAAAAGGCTTCCATAGCCCTGGCAACTCATGACTAGAGCCTAGGGAGATTACTGACGCCATAAACAAGAGTGTCAAATTGTTAAGTCAACAACAGGAGTCACTGTGTACTTACTTCTCATGTGGGTTCTGTCATAATGTGTTGTCCAATGTGAAGTGATGCTATAACTAGTACTGAAACAGTATTTTACACTTTGTGTTTCTGTGTGGGTGCAAACTGATGCAATCTTTACTTAATATATACTAAATCGATCTTCTGTACATAAAGATAATTGAAAATGAATATTGATGTGAATGGAAGGGGAGAGGGAGCGGGAGAGGGGAGGGGCACAAATGGGAGGGAAATTATGGGGGGGAAGCCATTGTAATCCATAAACTGTACTTTGGAAATTTATATTTACTAAATAAAAATTAAAAAAAAAATTTAAAAAAAAACCCTGACTGTTGAAGGTATTTGGGGAGTGAACCAGTGGATAGAAAATATCTTTCTCTTTTATGTCTTTCTATCACTTTGCCTTTCAAGTAGATACAATAAATAAATGAACTTTAAAAATGAACATAATGTTATTTGTAACTACCTATTTATGTCTATCTAGATGTATATTTCTATTGGGGCCCTTATACTCTAAATAAGAATATATAGTATTTTGGGGCCAGAGCTGTGGCATAGTGGGTGAAGCTGTTGCCTGCAGTGCCAGCATCTCATATGGGCGCTGGTTCAAGTCCTGACTGCTCCACTTCCAATTCAGCTCTTTGCTATGGCCTGGGAAAGCAGTAGAAGTGGTTGGGCCCCTGTAAATGCGTAGGAGACCTGGAAGAAGCGCCTGGTTTCTGGTTTTGGATCTGCTCAGCTCTGGTCATTGCAGCCACCTGGGAAGTGAACCAGCAGATGGAAGTCCTTTCTCTCTCTCTCTCTCTCTCTCTCTCTCTCTCTCCCTCCCTCTGCCTCTCTGTAACTCTACCTTCAAATAAATAAATAAATCTTGAAAAGAAGAACATACAATATTTCAAAAAGTTTTTAGAAACCAAAATTAAAGATAAATTTATTTTGATTCTAAATTTATGAAATTTATGCATGTAAGGAATTTTCAAAAAATCAAGAAAGTGTTAATTATGAAAACACTATGATGGTTTTCAAATACTTTCCTCTGGCATTAACATTTTTAACTCAATTTTTCCACAAACTCTTTGAAGTACATTTGTAAACTCTTTTAGAGGTACATAAAACGCACACACAGCTATAAAGATCAACTGTTATATTTTCTATCAATGTTTTTGACCTTGATGTAGCCTGTCATGGAAATACATCTGATGCTTGGAGAACTATCCATCTATATTTTCACCTACATAACCTTCATTGAACAGAAACGGACCTTGAGGAGTTGTGCTGATCATGCAGTCAGTTCAAGAGTTCCAGGCCGGAGAAAAGTGAGGCTGCTTTACTGAGGGTCTTCTTTTGTGAGGCCACAGACACAGATTTTGAGGTTTCTCAATGAAAGCATCATCCTTTATATTAATATTTGTTAGAATTGTGAAAAACATTGGTTATTTAGTTGAGGATCTATATTTTTTGGAAAAAAATTATTTAACTGAAAAAAATTACAAAGATGTGGAGAGAGAGGAAGATAGGGAGAGAGGGAGAGAGGGAGAGAGAGGGAGAGAGGAAGAGAGGGAGAGAGGGAGAGAGGAAGAGAGGGAGAGATGGAGAGAGAGAGAGAGAGAGAGAGAGAGAGAGAGAGAGAGAGAAGAGAGAAAAATTTTCCTTTCTCTTGTTCATTCCCTAAGTGGCCGTAACAGCCAGCACGGCCAGGCTAAAGTTCAGGAACCAGGAACTTCATCAGGGTCTCCCATGTAGGTGTCAGGGGTTCAGGCCACAAGCAGGGAGCTGGATCAGAAGTGGAACAGCCAGGACAGGAACCAGCACCCATATGGGATGTGAATGTTGCAGGCCATGGCTTTACCTGTTATGGCCCAAGGCTGCTCCAAGAATCCATACCTTAAATAAAAGTAATTTAAATAAACAGGACTCAGAGCTAATAGTAGACATGTTAAAGAATCAAAATAAGCAATTGCTTCTTTTCAGTACTCTAGAAACATATCATGCGTTTGTGGATTAAAGACAAAGTAAGAAGAGTCATGAAATGAGATCTTATTGGAAATGCAAGAATAACTTGCAGGATGGAGGAAGAAGGGAGAATTGCAAAGGGAGCATTACTGGTACAACTATGTCTGTAATGGCCACTTTGTAAACCAGAAAGCTTCGGTGAATAAATGAGAACTTGATCACTAAGGTGAAAGATTTTTTGGGGGGAGGGGAAAATGGAAAGTTATTTATGATTCTTGAATGGAGAAAAGTTGGACAAGGCAGGAATATTTTATAAAGCAATATCATGCAATACAATAGAGAGTAGATTAGATGGAGGAAGAAATGCTCAGATAAACATATTTTAATATTATATTGAGATTTAAATTACTTAATTTGATGAAATGTTATATATTTAGACATAACTGAATAGAAATTGATATTTATAATAATGCACTCAATTTATTAACAACTATGATATTGCTGCAATTCATTTCAGTTATTTTATTTCCCAGGAGGGTTCTTAGCTGCATAAATTAAATGCATAAATTAATTCCTTTCAAAAAGAGAAGAGTGCTTTGGCAATTAGATATATGTTGCCAATGGGGAATAAAAGTGAACGTACAAAGTCCACAGGGAAGGCAAATAGTCAGATAATGGAGTGAGGACAAGGTTGGCGATCTTAGCCAAGATGAGAGAACAGATGGGATATAATTTCCATGAGTCCTCACACAGATGGTTCACCAGATGGATTCTGCTGGGCTCATACAGCTTATGTAGATTCTTCCGCTGCTTCTCATGGTAGGCAAGGCCACTTCTGTGTGGCAAAAGCTTTGCTTGTTCAGATTATTGAAATACAGCACTGGGAGAAACTGGGAGAAATCGGTACTTGGCAACATAAGATTAAGTGTTTTTATTAACTGCCATTTCTGATTAGACCGAGACATGCAGATAATGTTATTGAAGACAGTGGAGTTCAAAAGGAACTCGTAGGTCATGGTTTGTGACAAATCATTCTGTTATTTTGTGGGGGTTAGAATATTTGGAGAAGTTAAATTGAATTTTCACTTATCTATATCGTCTTTTGCAACCTTATTTTTTGAAATTATTTTCACATATAATGCAACAACATGTAAGACTTAATTGGATTATGATTGAACAGTGTTTTAAATAAATTTAAAAATACATCTGTATAAATTTAATCCAACTCACAATATACTGTATTGTATTTTGGTTGACATTTATACTAGTAAATATCGAGAGACCTTTAGCCCAGTAAATGATGGATGTGATTCTCTTTAACAAACTGCTGTCACTAATATGTGTGTCCTGATTTTGACATGAACATTTAGTACCGTTCAGAACTTCTTAGAAGAAGCATCACTTGGATAAAAGGGAAACTCAAGAATAAAACATTCAAACATTACATGCATTCAATTAACTACCCTTCATGAGGGTATAGTTACACAATGGATGACAAGAGGGATGGTTTGCCCATTCTGCTGTTATATCATGAGATCTTCATTTGTTTGATTTTGAATTTTCACAGGAAGGATATGTGTATATTAAAAATATAGTAAGGTATTTAAACAGCAAGTAAGACTAGATTTTGTCACATGATTGTGTAACATTCACGTATGATACAAAAACGATTAAATAATCTACAGAAAATTCTTGAAGACAGAAATTTTGCAATGCTTGCTGCTATCTACTTGTTTCCATTTTCTTATTCTGTAACTGAGCAATCACTATACAATCAATCTGTTTCAATTATAGTATTTATGTTTCTGAGTAACACTATATTGGTCATCTTTATCAGTGTTTTCATTGCATTTACATAACCTAAATTATAAATCCATCTGCCATTTTGACAAACTGTTGGATGGTTTACGTTCTCAGTCTTAAATGGATGTACAAATATTATTATTAACTAAGAATGCAGAGTGTTGGGCATTAATAAAAATTTTTCTATTTCATTTCTTAGAAATTCTATACTTTAGTGAAAACAGTGCGTATCAATGTGTATTTATATATTCGGTGAGAAATCCTGATCTCCTGGAATAAACAACGATAAATGATGAATTTTGTTCTTCACTTTATTATGACCATTTGCCCAATATTATCTGCCAGTGAGTACTCTCCTCCATCATCCTACTGTTACTTCCCACCCATTGTGTCAATAATCTGCCCCATATCTATTCCTGAGTAATGTGTTCCTTGTCTTCCCTCAACTATGGGTAAATGGCAATTGTATTTTCTGCATTTTTGCCCACACCACATTTGATCAGATTTCCCCCATACTACACTTGACATCTGGCTCGTCATTGGTCTCTCCCTATATTTGCTTTTATGTATGCCTGTGACAAATCTATATCTATACTAATATTCATGCCTATGCATCTACATCCATATCTGTATCTATATTTACAAAATATCTTTAACTAATTCATGAAAATGTATACCAGGAAAGTCAATAAACTTACACCAAAATAAACTTATCTTTTAATTTAATTTTTGAGCTTTTTGAGGTACCCTGGGCCCTGCAGCACAGACACTGTCTCTGGATTTCTAACTTCTCCGGTCCTATGTGTTATGATCAGGATAAGTATTGGGTTGTTATGAAAGAATCACATACAGGAGGAAGTTATGGGTACCGATTTGCATTGATTGGGAGATGAATAATATGGATTTATGTGCCTACAAAATCTGGATCACAGGAGAGATGTAAATTATTTTGAATGTTTATTTTGCCCCACGATTAATGGATGCCAAACAGAAAAATAGAAAATCTAGAAAAACACTGCATAATCAAATATTGCATTCTAGTACAAGGACTGGAAAACCACAGTACACAGGCCAGATTCAACTGTCTACCTCTTTACAAATTAAAGGTCTTGATGGAACACAGCAGTGTTTATCTGTGTATACATTGCTTATGTCTACTTCCTCACAGTAATGAAAACAATTCAGTAGCTACTACAGAGACCTTATGCCCTGAAAAAACTAAAATATTCTCTAACTGGCCATTTAGAAATTTTGTCAACACCTGCATGAGCCTTCGATGTCATTTATTTATTTAGGGTTGATTCTCTGATTTATTCCATAGGAATTTGGCTTCACAGTGGCAGAGAGATTTCTTTGTTTTAGTTTTTAATGCATCTCAGGAATTCACATTGGTTGTTGGCACTTAATAGACTCAACATGGATAAATGAGTGAGGTCAGACAAATTTAAAATCTTAACTTTATGTAACATTGTATTATAGAAGCATGCTCTCTAATATTTCCAAATATCAGTATCCTCATATAATAATAGGGAATACCACATAAAGGAAGTTTGTGGGTGGAATGCTGCATGAACAATACTTAATTTTGCCTGTGTGTTTTAATTACGAATCAATTTTAGATCTTTAATACATAAATGAATATGAATGCTTTTCATTTAACTGTATGTTGATAGAAAAATTCAGCTTTCTAAATGTTAATCCATTTTTATACACCAGAGATATGTTTGGGGAAAAAATAGGCTCTATCTAAAGAAGGGCTAATAATATTTCTTTTCTGTCCCACTGGGTTTTGGAAGGACAGATGAAATTATATTTCTAACATTACAGAAAGTTGAATGATGAAAGATGAGATATGAATTTAGATGCTGTTCATTCTTCTAACTTCAAATAAAATCAATCAATAAATAAAATAAGAAGACAATCTCTTTGTATTTTACTGTTCATATATAAGGTATTGTAGATATGAGAGTAATTGAACTTGGCATATGTGTTGAAGCAATTGAGCCATTCATCAATTTCCCCCTAGTATTTGAATTTGTTTTTAGAAACCCTCAGTTATAAATGTTGAGTTTTTATTTATATTTCAAGGGAATTTGGATATCCACCAAAAGATGTATGGTAGATCTTCTGTTGATTTAACAACTCAGCTTAAGCAGAATTGGGAAAGAATTCTTACTTCACACACCAACAAAACTCTCGATTAGCTATAATTGTGCATCCAGTATTTGTGATCTGATTAACACAGCTGCATCCTGGTCTTATTCATATTCCGTTTCTTGTTACTACATGCTCAAGCACTTGTACTTCAGCAGTTCCTCAGTATATTTATTACCTCCACGGAATTTATTCTGGACCCCATATTAGTTATTACTACTCAACCCATATCTTGTGTCATATCTCAAGAGCATATATGGTGGATAAATATCCCCACTCTTGACTTACCCTTTTAAATCACTCCTTCTTTGATTTAGTGCTATATAAATGTATTTATTTAGAAAGCAGAGAGAGAGAGAGATCCTCATTGTGGTTATGAGTTGGAATGGGGTTATCTAGAAAAGAGGTGTTCTTTATTATCACAAAACCTAGGCTTTTTTATTGTCATGTACAGAAATGTGGGAAAATCTTAGACACCTGGTGAATAATCATTCATTCTTGAAATATGTATGTCCTTTCTGTCTAAAAAAATTATCTAATGTTGTTTTGACTTAGATTCAACTTAGATTTTTTTTAACTTTTATTTAATGAATATAAATTTCCAGTGTACAGCTTATGGATTACAATGGCTTCCCCCTCCCATAACTTCCCTCCCACCCACAATCCTCCCCTCTCCCACTCCCTCTCCCCTTCCATTCACATCAAGATTCATTTTCAATTCTCTTTATATACAGAAGATCAATTTAGTATAAAGATTGCAACAGTTTGCACCCACATAGAAACACAAAGTGAAACATACTGTTTGAGTACTAGTTATAGCATTAAATCAAAATATACAGAACATTAAGGACAGAGATCCCACATGAGGAGCAAGTGCACAGTGGCTCCTGTTGTTGACCCAACAAATTGACACTCTAGTTTATGGCGCCAGTAACCACCCTAGGCTGTCGTCATGAGTTGCCAAGGCTATGGAAGCCTTCCAAGTTTGCCGACTCTGATCATATTTAGACAAGGTCATAAAAGGGTGAGGATAGTAACCAATGATCCTAAGAGTGGCATTTACCAGGTTTGAACAATTATACAGCATTAAGTGGGGAAGAGGACCATCAGTACATACAGATTGGAAGTAGAGCCATTGGAGGTAGAGTAGAGGTTATGATTACAAAGGAATGAGGCCCAAGTGCGCTAGACAGGGTCTAGAACAAAGGACAGAGTCATTATTAGAGGAGCTAAGAAAGGTGCTGTCTAAGCTACAATTAAGTTTTCTGATTGAGAGGCAAATAGAACCTGATAGAATGGGCATGATAATAATCTGGTGGGCTTTAGGCCTTGTAAATTCAGAGGCCCAGATCTATCTATCTCTTCACATGGGGTATATTCTAAGGGAGGTGTGAACCTCCTAGGGGAAGGCAATCTGGTGACTTTCATTACTTGTCTGGCATGGGAGGAGAGCTGGCCAGGTAAAGGCAGGGGGCATCTCTAACAAGAAATTTACAGTTCTGCCTACAATGTTGCTGACCCTACTTGACCATCCCCTCAGCTGCAGTGGTCACTTTGGAAGTTGGGCTGAGTGAAGGGCTTTTCAGCTTAGAGCCAATAAGATCTGTGGCTCTGACCTGGGCATCCTTCGACTCCAGGGCAGGTCCATTTCCAGTGATCCAACTCTTGCCAGAGCTGCCAGGGCTCTTCACAAGCTGACTTCTGCTGAAGCCCAGGCTTACCACATTGAAAGCCACTGCAGTGGACTGGCCTGTTGGGTCTCCTTGAGGGCAGATCACTGTACAGATCAGCCATTAATAGGCCTGCCACCAGTTGCTTCTGGTGCCTAGCTTTCTTTTCCTCCTGGTTTGTGTTAAAGCAGACCAGAGGATGCAAATCAAGGGAGTGCCCAAGTCCCATCTCTAATCTTCGGTGGCCTGAACTACAAGTCTATAGTCACAGGCATGTTCTGTAGTAGTTATTCTAAGGTAGACAATGCCCATGAGGGAAATTATATTCTCACTTGAAAATTTTCTTTCCCTTTGGTCTGAAAGGGAGGTTTTTTCTACTTACTGTATACTTCGCTGATGGCGAAGTGAATCTAGCTGTGAGATTATTATTTAAGTTCTTATTTTGACTATGCTATTATAGAAAAATGTTAGCCATCTCTTTTATAAGGTCTAAAGATTAAATTGTGCGTCCTACAGATTCCTTCATAATAGAATTAGTTTCCTACCTTGAGGCGAATAGAGAAATGAAAGAACAAGTTGGGCTTAGAATAGAGAAATGAGGGAGCAAGTCCTAGATCGCTTGCTGACAATAGCAATATTACATGAATACTTAGTAAATAGTTTCAACCATTAGATAACAACTTAAGAAAACATTTACCAGAAGGTCCAATGTCTTCTATAAATTTTAAGAATCATGTATTTGAAAACACCTCTTAAATATCTAACATGGTGTAGTTTGTTTAACCAGTAAACTTAAGCACAACCATATAAAATGTTTTTAGTTTCTTTCTACCAACAAGTTTAAAACATATGATACACAGATTCAGGTCACACAAATTAAAATGTATCTTTGATTGATTTTAGCAGCTTAAATTTATGGACAATCTTAACTATAAGCCATTTAAAATAAAACTCTTAATAAAATTTCCCCATGTGGACATACAATATGTACATACATACAACATAGCATAACAGACTAATATAGCAATTTTAATAATAGCTTTTAAAATCTTTAACTCTTTTTGTAGATTGCCAATTGATTTGAATTGCTTTTTGTTTTTAGTAACCTCAGTTAACCATACTTTCTCTCAGTTGGTACTGTTAATACATTATTGGCTTCATCTGTTTACAGAGCCATCCCAAAGTACTGAATACAATAGAAGTGGCTGGAAAAAGTCCATAGGAACCTATAGGAGGACAGCTAAACACAGAACCAAGAACACTTTAGTTTTATGAGCAGCAAATCATATATAACTATGGATGACAAAAGACTTTAAGTCGCCATGTTTAAAATTATAAACTCATCAACCAACAAGAGGCACTTGCTTACTTCACAGTATTTTTGAAAGCACCTGTAGGATTTTACAAGTATTTAACCATTTAAGCCTCTGGGGCTTTCTCATTAAGATAACTATCATGTCTAGTAACACAAGATCATTAGACTTTTCAATTCTCAAGCATTTGTACTAATAGCATTTTCCATTATAGAAACGTAAAGTTTGGTACCACATCACATCTTGACAGTACTTCTAATATAATCCAAATAGCCTGATTAGTTGGTGTCTCTATAAGATGAGAGACATAGGTCCTTCGATTTTTTTTCAGTTGGGCCCAAACTGGAAAAACCAAAGTCCAGGAATGCCAAGGAGGCTCAAAATCCAAAATATCTGGTTGAAATAAGATTCCTTAAAATCATGACATAACATAGACCAAATTTGATCATCTTCATAATCTTGAATTGGGGTGCCTTTTTCATTTGGGGGCGTCATAGTGTCTTCCTTGTTCTTGTTACCTCGGTTTTTGCGTTTGTTGTATGGCTTGTTGGAGATATTTGGTTTCTTCACTGTGGTGTTTTTTCTTGTTACACTATGGCTCTATATTAAGTGGACAGTCTGCTTTCAGTGGAGCCTTAGAGGCTTGAGATGAGTGTGGACTGAGAGCTGTGTTTGGTACCTCAGGGTTGAGGGTATGTCAAAGATGACACTCCCAGGTTAGGCATGGTAAATCTCTCTTTCTTTGTTCTTCTTTTTTTTTTTTTTTTTGATTCAAAAGGGAAGTAATTCCACACAGCTGAACGTAATTGGAGGTAGTTAGCAGGCGAATGATATACCCACAGGAGCCAGAGATTGGAAGCTCTTTCCCAAGGACCACACAGGGAATCTCTGCTGCCCTCGGTGTGGGCTCCAATTCTCCTGCAGTCCCCACTGGGTTGCCAAGTTAGATCCTAATCTCCTGTTATTTCACCCCTTCCCCCAGAGTCAGGTTTTTCTGCTAGGCTCAGGGCCGGTGCAGACCTGAGGTCGCCCTGCTTATGACATATGTCCAAAATGGTGCCTGCTCTTTGTCTTGCTCGCCTTTGAGGGGTGAGCGGAGAGAGAGAAACTTGTGTCCGTATTGGTCACTTTTTTTTTTCCTCTCTCTATTCTAGTTAGCCTGGTGAACTTTTCCCCACGGAGCCCCAAGCCTCGTTCCCTCTAGTCTGCTCTTTCCACTTGCCCACTGGTGTCTCGGGGTATGGAGGTTCGGCTCACCTCGCGTTCCAGCACTGGTGTGTTGAGTCTGCCGCTGGTGTCCCGAACTTGGGCTCCCACACTCTCCACGCAGGTCCACTGTGAATCACTAGTTCCGGAAGAGTTTCCTCTGCTGTTTCTTCCCCTACTCTTCCTTGACTCTGCAGTATCTCCACTTTTATTAACCTGTGTCTTGCCGAACTATAAATGTGCTCCCTTCCTATTCCGCCATCTTGCCGCTCTCCTCAACTTAGATTTTTATTTATATGTAGTTTAAACAATTTGTTTTTGATTTCAATTATGTTTCAAAATGGAATTAAACTTTGATTTGGATTAAATGTAGAATCAGAATACATTTAACATAGCTTTCTCTAATTAATACTGGTAGGGTGTTTCATTAAATCACTGGTCATAGGTTATTAGTTCAACAATCAGCCCTGGGCCCTCTCTCCTCCCCAGAGGTTGGAGGCTGGCAATGAAAATTCCCACCCTCTAATCACATGATTTATTCCCTTGTCTAACAGCTTCCAATCCATGACTGTCCAGGGTCTTCCAAACATCATTCATGCCATTAACAGACACAAAGACACTTGTCACATTGTCAAAATCCGAGGATTTTAGAAACCATGTGCCAGGAAACTAGTCTAATATAAATTATTAGAAATTTGTAATATATAATGTATTATAAATCAAATTATAAAACTCTTCTTACAATTAACTGAGTGAATGTATAAAATATTAAATTTTAAGGAAATTAAAATATTTTAGAAAAAATGTTAAACAAAACAATGACAATGGATGAATGAATTAAAAAGATATTGGGAAAATTTCCATACAATCCACTCATGCTACATGAATCTATGTAATTATACACATTTCTACTCTTTTTGCTAAGAAATCTTAACTGATAATGTATTTTCCTCCCATTTACCCCTATAGTGCCTAAATCATTTAATTTATTATTATAATACATTAAAATTAGAAAGTACTTAATAGAAGAATTCTAACTATTCATACAGTTTCACATCAAGGAACCTGTGGTCAGTTCTAGCAATGGAGTAAAGAAATAGCTTTAATATACTCATGATGCATTTTAGCTCTGGCGGACTGGGGAGAAGAGAGCAGGGGTTGATTTGAGTAAAACTATAAGGAATGTAAAGAAAATAATCCAAGTAAAGTGAGGGAAAGTGCCTGTTGAGAGTAATAATTGAAACAACTCTTTTATATAGGAAAATATGAATTAAACTAAATGACTTTATTGAAATAATTTTAAAAACATAGATATCAAAGAGTAAAGCAATTATGGTAATTTTAGTAACCTTTACATCAATAGATTTCTATATACAATATGGTATTTACTATTTGTTATATGATTTTGACATTTGTTGTTTAAACCATGATTAATATTGAAATGTAAGGGACAAAATGACCTTTTATAAACAAGTTAAGAAGGTATAAATAGATTTTTTTTTTTCAGAAGCTCAAAGTGGTTTGATAATAAAAGTCACTCTTTTAATCCCCAATTCTTGACAGAAAGTTGAGTTGTATGGTGCTTGTGAGATCAGTTGTACTTAATGGCATACTGATGGTTTTTAAAGGACCAGAGCCAGGGTGGGGATTTGGTACATCATTTAAGTAACTGCTTGGGATGCCTGCATCCTGTATCTGAGTGCCTGGTCTGGGTGAGTCCAGCTGCTCTCCTTTCAATTGAGTTTCTAGCCAATGAGCAGGTTGTAGTGGTTCAAGTGCATGTGTCCCTGCCATCCACATGGAAGAACTGGATTAGGACCCCAAGATAAATATTTCAAACTTTTTTACAGCCTTGAAAATAAGTCAAAATTTGAACAAAAGCTCAGAGTATTAAGAAAAGAAACGCATGAATAAAATCAATCATTTTGGGCAATCAGAGCTCAACCTTTCTAAGGAAATAAGAATTTACTCACTCTAAACTAAGAGGGGTCTGTCCAAGACTGAGAACTGAATCAGAGACTTGTGTAAGGTAATTGTGCCATCATTTTCATGGGGAGAGTGGTCCTATGGAGGATTTGTAAGATGCTTAGATGGACTCAAAAGAACAGGAGCAGTGGGGCTCACCCTGACACTGACACTGATCCTGACCTCCAGTGTCTGGTTTCCATGGGAAATTGTTTTATGGGGACTTAAAACAGTAAGTGACTCTAAGTCCTATGGTTCCCTACAATATCCTTTGCTAGTGTCTCGGGGCATGTATTGTGTGCAACTTTTTCACTGATCATGATAGTGGTGTTAAATAAAGATCAAGTACTGTTAAAAATAAAAGGAACAGAACGGAACAGAATGGAACAGAATGTAACAGAACGGAAAGGAAAAGAATGGAAAGGGAAGAAAATGTTTATTTTCCTTGGACGTTAACATGGAGACGACTCAATTTAAAAATGTAGATCTCATTTTTTAAACAATTTTTGAAGAAAAAAGTCAATTAAATGTATGATATATAAACATATAATATATATAAATATATCAATAAAATAGTATTTATCTATAGTCTCAACATTAAAGTCAATATATCATATATTGATGGAACTATTGGTTTGTACTGTATTTCTTAATGGATACGATATCAAAATGTCAAATGTATCCTTTGACCTCAATTTTTTACAGCTAGGATTTCCTTGTACAGAAGCTCTTGCACTTGTAGCTGGACATATGCAGTCAATCAAAATGATACCACAACACATCTTCCTGTAAGAAAAAGCAGTAAAGAATCCAAGAGATAAATATATTGTGATGAGTGTGATTGCCATGATATGCATTATTACGAACTATTCAAGCAGTGATATAAATGTACATCTTAAGAGAGAGAAAAAAATAAAAAGATCAGCCCAGAATACTGTACCCTGAGATTCTATCATTTATGATGAAGGTGAAATAAAGACCTCCCATAAGAAAAAGAAATTGAAAGAATTTGTCACTATTCATCCAGCCTTGCAAAAGATGCTTAAGGAGGTGCTACACACAGGAACACAGAAGATAGCCATCGTTATGAAAGAATGTGAAGACAGAAAATCGCCCAGTAAAAGTACAAAGAAAAAATCAAAAGTAGACAATAAAAATGTCAATGGATCTAAATTATAATAATAACTGCTATATATTTAAATGCAAAGGGATCTAAGGGAGACATGGACTCTAATATCATTGTGATCGGGGACTTCAACACCCCACTTTCATCAATGAACAGATCAGTTAGACAGAAAAATCAACATAGAAACAGTAGAGCTAATTGACACTATGGAACAAAAGTACCTATTTGATATCTACAGAATTTTTCGCTCCACATTTGCAGAATGTGCATTCTTCTCATCAGTGCATAGGACTTTCTCTAGGGTAGACCACATGCTAAAAAACATCAAAATAAAAATCATAATAAGCATTTGCTCTGACCACAATGCAATGTAGCTGAAAATCAGCAGCTTAAGAATTTCTAGGCCGGCGCCGTGGCTCAACAGGCTAATCCTCCGCCTTGTGGCGCCTGCACACCGGGTTCTAGTCCCGGTCGAGGCGCCAGATTCTGTCCCGGTTGCCCCTCTTCCAGCCCAGCTCTCTGCTATGGCCAGGGAGTGCAGTAGAGGATGGCCCAAGTGCTTGGTCCCTGCACCCCATGGGAGACCAGGAGAGACACCTTTTTCCTGGCTTTGGATCAGCGCGGTGCGCCAGCCGCAGCACGCCGGAAGTGGCGGCCATTGGAGGGTGAACCAACAGCTCTCTGTCTCTCTCTCTCACTGTTCACTCTGCCTGTCCAAAAAAAAAAAAAAAATCTAATCATATGCAAACACCTGGAGATTAAAACAAACAAACAAACAAACAAACAAACAAAAAACATGTTCCTGAATGAACAGTGGGTCATGGAAGAAATCAAAAGAGAAATAAAAAAATTCCAGGAAATGAATGAAGGTGAAAATAAGTCATATCAAACTTGTGGGATACAACAAAATCAGTGTTTAGAGATAAGTCTGTACTTACATGAAGAAATTGTAACGATATCAAATAATGAGCTTATGCATCTCAAGTATGTAGAAAAACAACAAACAAAATACCAACTTAGTAGGAGGAAAGAAGTAATTAAAATTAAAAAGAAGTAAACAGAATTGAAACCAAAAAACAATACAAAAGATCAGTGAATGAGGAGTTTAAAAAAATTGACACACATTTGGACAGACTAAACAAAAAAAAAGGGGAGAAAACTCAAATCAATAAAATCAGATATGAACAAGTAAATGTAACTATAGATACCACAGAAATTAAGAAAAAATATCAAGAAATACTACAAAGGGATGTATGCCAATAGATTGGGAAATCTAGAAGAAATACACAGATTCCTAAATTCCTATATATATATATATATATATATATGCAATATACTAAAATTGAGCCAGGAAGACATAGAAAATCTAAACATATCAATAACCAGGATGGAAATTGAATCAGGAATAAAGATCTTACCAAAACAAAAAAATAAAAAGCCTAGGACCATAAGGCTTCACTGCAGAATTTTACAAGATATTAAAAAAAATCTAATTCAAATTCTTCTCAAGCTATTCAAACAACTAAAAGGGTGGGAATCCTCCCAAACTCCTTCTATGAAGCCTGCATCACTTAATTCCTAAACTATAAAAAGAAACAACAGAGAAAGAGGACTATAGAACAATCTCCATGATGAACATAGATGCAAAAATCCTCAAAAAGGATACCTAACTGAATCCAACAATTCATCAGAAAGATCATTCACTCACACCAAATGGGATTTATCCTTGGTATGCATAATGGTTCCACATTCTGAAATCAATCAATGTGACACATCCCATTAACAACCTGAAGAACAAAAACCATATGTTTATCTCAATAGATGCAGAGAAAACTTTTGATAAAATACAGCATCCTCTCATGATTAAAACCTTAAACAAATTGGTCATAGAAGGAACACTATTCAACACAATCAAGGCAATCTATGACAAATCCGTAGACAGGATCCTACTGAATGGGGAGAAGCTGAAAGCATTCCCACTAAGATCCAGAACCAGACAAGGATGTCCATTCTCATCATTTCTATTTAATATAGTCCTTGAAGTTTTAGCCAGAGCCATTAGAGAAGAAAAATAATAAGAGGACACAAATTGAAAAGTAAGAAATCAAACTGTCCTTATTTGCAGATGAATGATTCTATATATTGCAGATCCAATCATTCCTTTAAGAGACTATTAGAACTCATAAAAGAGTTTGGTAAACTGGCAGGATATAAAATCAACACAGAAAAATCAATATCCTTTGTATACACAATGTAATTGATAAGAAGCAACTTTTAAATCAGTCCATTCACAATAGCTCTAAAATGAATTAAATACCTTGGAATAAATTTAATTAGGATGTCATAGATTTCTATGATGAAAATTTCAAATTGCAAAAGATGGAAATAGAAGAAAACATTTAAAAATTTAAAAATCTTCCATGTTCCTGGATTGGAAGTATCAGCGTCATCAAAATTCCCATACTCCTGACAACAATTTACAGATTAAATGTGACCTCAATCAAAATAGCTATGATATTCTTTGCAGATCCAAAAAAAAAAATACTAAAATTCCTCAGTGAGCACAAGAGATCACACATACCTAAAGTAGTCTTATACAACAAAAACAAAGCCTGAGGCATCACAGTACATGATTTCAAGACAAACTACAGGGCAGTTATAATCAAAATAGCTTGCTACTGGCACAAAAATGGACTCTTATTCCAATGCAATAGAATAGGTACTTCATAAATCATGAACGGTGCCATGGCTCAATAGGCTAATCCTATGAATGTGGCATCGGCACACTGGGTTCAAGTCCCTGTTGGGGCACCGGATTCTGTCCCAATCACTCCTCTTCCAAGCCAGCTCTCTGCTATGGCCCAGGAAGGCAGTGGAGGATGGCCCACGTGCTTGGGCCCTGCACCTGCATGCGAGACCAGGAGAAGCACTTGGCTCCTGGCTTTGGATCAGCGTGGTGCACCGGCTTCAGTGTGCTGGCAATAGTGGCCATTGGGGGGTGAACTAATGGAAAAGGAAGGCGTTTCTCTCTGTCTCTCTCTCATTGTCCACTCTGCCTGTCAAAACAAAAAATTAAAAAAAAAACAATCAATCAATGTATCTACAACCATGTTATATTTGACAAAGGAGACAAATTCTATCCTTAGAGCAAGAAAGTGTCTTAAATTAATGGTGTTGGGTAAACTGGATCCCTGCATACTGAAGTATGAATCTAGACTCTTACCTTATACCTTGCACAAAAATCGACTCAAAATGTATTAAATACCTAAATCTGTGATCCAAAACTATCAAATTACTGGACAACATTGAGGAAATTATGCAAGATATTGTCATAGGCAATGACTACTTGGAAAAGTCCTCAGAGCAAAGGCAATAAAAGCCAAAGTGACAAATTGGATTACATCAAGCTGAGAAGCTTCTGCACTGTGAAAGAAACACTCAGCAAAGTGAAGAAGTAAAGACAGAAGAGGAGAAAATATTTGCAAACTATGATCTGATAAAGGGTTAACATCTATAATCTACAAAAAGCTCAAGAAATTAAACAATAACAAAACAAACAATTCAGTTAAGAAATGGGCAGAGGCCTTGAATAGGTGTTTTTCAAGATAGGAGGTTCAAATGGCCAACAGACACTTGAGAAAAAGCTCAGGATCACTAGCCATCATGGAAATGCAAATCAATACCAAGGTGAGGTTTCACCTCACTTCAGTTAAAATGACCCTCATATAGAAATCAGCAAATAACAAATGTTGGTGAGGATGTGGGGAAAAAGGTACCCTAATCCACTGTTGATCTAAAAGTAAATTGATGCAACCACAGTAGAAGAGAGTATGGAAATACCTCAGAAATCTGAATATAGACCAACCAGCTTATCCAGCCATCCCACTCTCGAGAATTTACCGAAACCAAAGGAAATCAGCATATTAAAGTATAATCTGTACTCCTATTTTCATTGTTGCACACTTCATGGTAGCTAAGATATAGAGTCAATATAGATGTCCATCAACAATTGGCTGGATAAAAATTATGCTATATTCACTAGGGAGCACTACTTAGCTGTAAAAAAAAATGAAGTCCTATCTTTTGCAGCTATATGGGCACAACTGGCAATTATTATACTTCGTGTGATAAATCAATCCCAAAAAAGACAGATATCATACATTTTCCCTGATCTCAGGAACTAATAGAGCATCTAAAATGTAATTCACGGGGCTGGTGCTGTGGTGCAATTGCTTAAAGTCCCGACCTGAAGCACTGGCATCCCATATGGGTGCCGGTCAAGTCCTGGCTGCCCCTCTTCCAATACAGCTCTCTGCTATGGCCTGGAAAAACAGTGGAATATTGCCCAAGTCCTTAGGCTCCTGCACTAGCCTGGAAGACCCAAAAGAAGATCCTGGTTCCTGACTTTGGATCAGCTCTGCTATGGCAGTTGTGGCCCTTTGGGGGGGGGGGGTGAACCAGAAGGGGGAAGACCTCGCTCTCTTTTTCTCTCTCTCTAATTCAATTTTTCAAATAAACAAAAAATTAAATATAAAAAGAAAATAAAATGCAATGCATTTGAGTGAAATGGACATTCTGAAGATTCAAAATTTTTATGGCCTCTATACCTTCTGTTTAGGAACAGTGTTTTTTTCTTCATAATATGTATTGAACTCTTTTAGTTAGTGTTGAGTTAATTTTATAATCATTAAATAAACTGTAAAAAGATCTTCGTAATATTAAGAGTGGGAATGACAGAGGGAGGAGGATGAATGGTTGGAGCATAGGCAGGTGTGATGGTAGGCTGGGAAGTGTCAATATGTCCTTAAATCTGTATGTATGAAATACATGAAGCTTGTATAATAAATAAAATTTAAAAAACAAAGAAAATGAAACCCATCTAAAATATGCATAAATTATGTATCTGAAATTATAATTTTATTCACAATATACAAAGAACACTTAAAATTATAAAATAAAAATATAACTCAATTAAAAATTGGCCAAGAGCTACATATATATTTATCCAAAGAAGATCTAGAAATTTCCAAATAGCCATGAAATGGTGCTTAAAATCATTACCCATTACAGAAATGGAAACAAATGAGATTCCACTTCACATTTCCACAAAAACTATAATGAAAGGGAGATGGAATAATTAGAGCTGTGAGGATGTAGAGAAATAGGCCCCATCACATATACTTTTTTTTCTTTCTGAGTGAGAATGTAATATGACTTTGCTGTTTTAGAGAACAACCTAAGAGTTTTATAAAGTACTGAGTTCTTAAAATGCAGCAATTTCATTTTAAGAATATATCCAATAAAACAAAAGCTTAAGTCTACATACATATTTGTACAGAAATAGTCATAGTAGTATTCTTCACAATGGGTAAGAAGTAGAAACGATTTAAATGTCCTTCAACTGACATCTTCCCAATGTGATATATCTCTCTAGTAGAGTAGTACTCAGCAATGAACCTGTGGTATTAATGCCTGCTACAGCATGTTTGAGCACTCAGCATGGTATGCTGATGGCCAGTGCTGTGGATTAGTGTGCTAAGCCACTGCCTGCACTGCTGCCATCCCCTACATGTGGTTCAAGTTCCTGCTGCTCCACTTTCAATCCAGCTCCCTGTTAATGCAGCAGGGAAAGCAGCGGAAGATGGTTCACGTACTTGGGTGTCTGCACATGCATGGGAGTCTCCAGGGAAGCTCCTGGTTTGTTCCTGGCCCAGGCAGTGCTGTTGCAGCCTTTTTGGGAGTGAATCAATGAAAAGGAGATTCTCTCTCTCTCTCTCTCTCTCTCTCTCTCTCCCTCTCTCTCACACACACACTAACATACACACACTAATACACAAATCTTAAAAAAAGAAAATAGTATGTTAAAGAAAAGGTGTCACTTATGCAAGGAAAGGTGTGTACTTGCATTTGTACAAATTCAGATGTAGTGATTACAAGTATATGAAATACCCAAGATATGGAAGTCTATAGAGATAGCAAAATGGTGAAGGGTTTCCAATGGCTGTATGTTTTCAGTGGGGAGATGGGAAATGACAACTAGTCTACAATGTTTTGACAGGAGGGTAATAAAATATTTTAAAAAGATGGCAGTCATGATTGTACAAATCTATAAATGAACTGCCATTAAATTATAATTTTTAAATAGAGAATAGTATGTGAACTATAACAAACTGAAAACAAGCCACAGAAGACTCAAAATACTTGGTCTTCTCAGGAGAAACTTTCAAATATAAAATAATTTTTAAAGATTTATTTATTTATATGAAAGTCAAAGTTACACGGAGAGAAGAAAGGCAGAGAGAGAGAGAGAGAGAGAGAGGTCTTCTATCCGCTGGTTCACTCCCCAGTTGGCCACAACGGCTGGAGCTACGCTGATCTGGAGCCAGGAGCCAGGAGCTTCTTCAGGGTCTCCCACGCAGGTGCAGGGGCTCAAGGACCTGGGCCAACTTCTACTGGTCTCCCAGGCCATAGCAGAGAGCTGGATAGGAAGTGGAGCAGCCAGGCCTCGAACCAGCGCCCATACGAGATGCTGACACTACAGGCAGCAGCTCTACTTGCTACACCGTTAACACTGGCCCCAAACAAATATAAAATAATTTATATGGATTTTATTTCATCTTCTATGTCTTCATTTTTTCCCTGTAGCATCAACCAAAATGAGGAATAAGGAGCAGGACAGAAACTGATCCTGCAGACATTCTGGAATAAGAGAGGATTTGAAATTCCCCTTATAGGAATTATATTCATATTCAATTCAAACATGTCAGGGTGTACAAGAGATAGTTGCTGTGAGAAAGAACAGCACAAATTCTATTGACAATTAATTAACTTTAAACTTGAAAACAAGTTTTGTTTCATTCTGCTTGAGAGATAGTTATTTGTCATCCACAGCTCCTGATAGCCTATTGGAGGCTACAGGAGAGCAGAGTAACAGCAACATTCTGGGGTCATATGAAGCCTCCTGCACTGTACTCCAGGTTAAGGGGGACTGCAGGCCACAGCCCTCAGCTTTATACACCTGCCCCTCACAGCATGTAGGACTACATTAAAATAACTCTCAAATTTATATTTCATGTAAGCTGTGAATGAGTAGGAAAATAACAGTGCTGATAATAAATCCTACCGTAAGTTCTTGTAAGTTTTTCACCAAGGTAAAACAATAAAACTCAATTGTTTTTATTTTACTTATTTTTTTTTTATTTTTTAAAGTGAAACTTGATTGAATTTCCATTGATCAGAAAAAAAAATGTTATCAAGAAAATTTGGAGTCCAAAAAGAAACCGTATGGCAAATTGAATTATCTGCTTCAGTATCAAGTAATCTTTATGAATTAAAATGGTGAATATACAAAATGCATTGACTTCATAGTAAGCAGGTACCAAAATGCAGGACATAATTTAAAATCAGAAGGTTTGGCGTTTGCCCAGGGGTTAATTCACTGGCTGTAATGCTCACATCACATATCAGAGAACCTAGTTTCAATATTTAGCTCTAGCTTCGCAGTCCAGTTTCCTGGAGCATTGGAGCTGGTTCAAGTGGCTGTGTGCCTGCCACCCACATGAGACAGAGAAAGAGCTCCTGTCTCTAGGCTTTGGCCCGTGGGGGACTCTTGAGGCATTTGAAGAATAGGCCAAGGGAAGTACATTATCTTTCTCTTTCTCCACCTCTCTCCAGTTCTGTATAACCTTAGCCTCTCAAACAAATAACTAAAATTTTTAAAAATCAGATTTTTTAGGACACAGCTGATAAGGTTAATTAAAAATTATGAATGATCATTATTGTGGTTTAAAAACATCCCACAGTAAAATAAGAATAATCAGAAAGGTCTTTGGCCTTTATATGGATAACTGTTACCTGTTCATTTGGTATATTAGATAAGTTTATATAAATATTCCCCACAGTTGTTAATCTTCTCTTTGACAAGTGCCAATTCAGGAGTTTAACATAGTTTTGACAAGGTAAAAAGAAATATTTAGTCATTCTCTTCAAAACAAATAATAAAATAAAGCAATACTTTTTGAAAATTTATGCCACATATAAAGTGTTTTTTTAAAAAATGTTATGTTTGAATATGTTCCATTGTTTGTAAATCTAATACTTAAAATTATGTTGATTGAATTTCAAAAATAAATACTAACAGATGTGTTTCATGGGAAATGAAAGCAGAAAACAGAGAAACACTTACATTCCATGTAAAATTCTTCCAAGTGAAATGTTTCAGTTAGTTTTGAAGCAATGGCAAATATAAAAAATCAACTTCTTGGAGAAAAACTTTTGTATAAGGTAAAAAAGAACTGAACAAGTAGAGCTCTGATTTAGTGAGCATAGGAAATGTTACTTTCTTCTATCTTGATATGCATAACCTGCCACAAAATCTTTTTCAATTCATGACAACCAATTCATTCAAATATACAAGTAGACAAATATTAGACCATTCAATGGCATATCATAAAATTGTTATGGCAAACATTTAATAAATGTTGTATATGAAGTCTCAGAATTATGTGCAGTTTATATTGTTGATAATCATCATTAATTTAACATACAATCCAACTTCATTATAGTCATTAAAATGTTCAATGTGTCTGGGACATGTTTCTTACATTAGCACAGAAATATCTTGTTTATAATTTTATACAAACAAAAATTCAATAACTGAGTGTTGTAGATGACATTACTGTAACCAAATATTCACTATGTGGACCCCGTTGTCATTAACATTTGCCATATGGTTTGGACAATGAAACATCAGAGCGGTTATAAATAAATAAACATAAAATCAATAATAAGACACATGTGTTAGTTTCCTGTGGCTTCTTTAACAAATTACCACTACTAAGACCTGAAGACAAGAGCAATTTATTCTGTAAGTTTGTCAAGGTTGAAATCCAAGTGCCAACAGAGCTGGTTCCTTCTGGAGGCTCTGAGGAAGAAGCTGTCCCAAGCTTTCCTCTTCGATCTGGGTGGTGCTGCGTATTGCACCATTTCAGTCTGCCTCCATCTGCATGTAACCTTCTAGATCTGTGGTACGTCCTTGTCATTGGATTTAGGGAAACACGTAAATGAAGAATAACCATTTTTCACCCCTTCATATTTTTTTTAATTGGAGCTAAGTATTTTCTTGTATTTCTTGACAAAACTTGCATTTGTTTTCTCTCTCTCTCTCTCTCTCTCTCTCTTTTTTTTTTTTTTTTTGACAGGCAGAGTGGACAGTGAGAGAGAGCAACAGAGAGAAAGGTCTTCCTTTGCCATTGGTTCACCCTCCAATGGCCGCCACGGCCGACGTGCTGCGGCCGGCGCACCGCGCTGATCCGAAGCCAGGAGCCAGGTGCTTCTCCTGGTCTCCCATGGGGTTCAGAGCCCAAGCACCTGAGCCATCCTCCACTGCACTCCCGGGCCACAGCAGAGAGCTGGTCTGGAAGAGGGGCAACTGGGACAGAATTCGGCGCCCCAACGGGGACTAGAACCCGGTGTGCCAACGCCACTAGGCGGAGGATTAGCCTGTTGAGCCAAGGCACCAGCCTGTTTTCTCTCTTAATCTGTTGTTATCTTCATGCTTCTGAGTCTTCAGAGCTTTTATGTAACTATGTTTGTGGTAAAAGAACCTTATTCATACTTCACCTTTAATGTTCATTATTTTTCCAAATAAAATATGGGATATGTTTATGCACTCAAAGCTAGTGAGCTTTCTCTTTATGAGTTCTAATAGTTGCATGCTTTTTTGTTAGGGTAACATTAATTTTAATGCTACACTATTCTACCCACACAGGAAGTAACTTTTAACAGTTTTCTAGGCTACCATAACAAAATGCCACAGACAAGTTGCTTACACACCATTAATTTATTTTCTCACAGTTCCAAAGCCTGGAAATCCAAGATAAGTGCATCACAGGTTCTGTTTGCTCCCGAGGTCCCTCTCCTTTTCCTACAGATGGCCACCTACTTACTGTGTCCACACATGGAACTCGCTCTGCATTTGTGTCCTATTAACTTGTTATAAGCCAGTAGTCGTAGTTGAGGACACTTCACAAATGTGTGAAAAATGGAATTAAATAATGCTTATTTGGGGGAAATATTTTGAAATTCATATGTGGTTTTCTCATAATACATATGTTTTATGAGGATTCCTCATGGACTTCTTTAAATTATAATTTTGAAGACTCAATCCTAATATACAGTCGCATTCTGAGGTACAAGGTGTCATAGAAACAGCATACGACATTTTAGGGAGACCCAGTTCAACTCATAACGTACACAAGAAAAGTGATCAAATACATTGTACAAACACTTGAAAAAATATACATATATTAACAAGTAAATACATGAAAGTATTCTATATCCATAATCTCAAGGGGAATATAAATCAAATCCTAGTAATATTTCAGTTGTAAAATATAAACAGCTTGAAACCCTTTATTCCTCTTTTTGTAACAAGAGAAAGCTCAACAAATGGAAAATGGAAAACTTTTCTCAGTGAACTGAGTCAAAGGGAAAGCACCATTGGAAACTACTGAGACACAGGTGCATCCCAAGAGTCACACCTGAATTTTTTTTCCAGTGGAAAAGACCGGGTTTTAGGCTTCTGGGGTCATGAATTTCAGTGAGAAACTGAAAGAATGCCAGAACATAGAGAAACAGACCCACTAAAACACCAGGAATTAATTTTAAAATCATATAAAATTTCCATCTCCTCATTTCGCCATCCCAACATTGGCCTCCATTACCACAGATGTTGGGGCAGAGACATTTAGAATCCGTATGAGAAGATGTTCTTAGGAAAGCCCAAAGCCAACTGGGAAGTTATAAACAATGGCACTATGGGCATTGGAAGCTTTTTAAACTAATAATTACAGTAAATTTTAAGCACAGCCAAACTCCTGTATAAGACTAAACCTCACAGCAAATGCTTCAGTTCCTATTATTCACTACAAAATTCCAAATTTTCAATTGCCATTCCAGTGTTTCATTTTCAATTATTCATTTAAAGACTAACGCATTTCCACTAAGGAGCTTGTCAGTCTATCATGACACAAACATTACCCTTTGAGGTTCGTAGGTGTTTCAGGGTAGGAGACATTGAAACGTTGTGCATTGTTATCTGAACCATATAGGATGCAAATCCTGACTCCAAGACATTTTCATGATGGTTTGCACTGAGATGATGAGCGGCCACTGGTTCCCTTTTATCTACTAGGCTTTAACAAGGTGTGGTAGCCTTGGAACATTTATACAGTTTTTAACTCAGTGATGAAATCCTGTGTTCGTCGTTGTTGGAACAGCTTCATTATTTGATTGCCACTGTCTTTGGTTTGCTAATATACAAATGTCTGGATTTATAATGTATGCCATTCTCCTTTCCTGATTAGTAAAATTAAAGCTTTAAAGATATATTGAGCTGTGTACACTTTATTAACCAATAAATTGCCCCTCAAAGGATGAAAATGTCTGCACATTTTAGATAATGATGCAAGCCTATTATGACTAAACCACTTTAAAAAATAAGACCTCAAATTAAATGCCCAACAGTGAGTAATCTACAATGGTATATTCCTAAAACTTTAGAGTCAGCATAAGAAACCAAGAGAAGTTTATTCTCCCAGAAAGTCTCAGAGTGTTCCTCCAAACAGATACCTAATTATACGTGCTTGTGACTGCTCCATATTGCATCATCAGATCTTTTCTGAATTTAGAATCTCCATCCCCACAGGAGAAGGATGGCTCATCCCCAACAGGGAAGTGGACGATCAGATTGCATGCCATCAAAAGTGGTGGATATTTTACAATCAGAAAGGTTCTGACTGAGGCAGTGTTGGTCAACATTTCTCTGTATTACCAGTCTCCTCTCCTCTCCTCTCCTCTCCTCTCCTCTCCTCTCCTCTCCTCTCCTCTCCTTTCCTCTCCTCTCCTCTCCTCTCCTCTCCTCTCTTCTCTCCTCTCCTCCCCATCCTCCTCCTCCCCTCCCCTCCCCCCCCTTCCCTTTTGCCTTAACTACAAATTCCCGAGTGTTAAACTGAGAAACCAGAAGCAGAAAAGGATCTCAACAGAAAGGTCTTACTTTTTTTTTTGACAGGCAGAGTGGATAGTGAGAGAGAGAGAGAGAGAGAAAGGACTTCCTTTTTGCCGTTGGTTCACCCTCCAATGGCCGCTGCGGCTGGCGCATCGTGCTGATCCGAAGCCAGGAGCCAGGTGCTTCTCCTGGTCTCCCATGGGGTGCAGGGCCCAAGCTCTTGGGCCATCCTCCACTGCCTTCCCAGGCCATAGCAGAGAGCTGGCCTGGAAGAGGGGCAACCGGGATAGAATGCGGCTCCCCAACCGGGACTAAAACCTGGTGGGCCGGCGCCGCAAGGCAGAGGATTAGCCTGTTAAGCCACGGCACCAGCCAAGGTCTTAATTTTTTAAGCCACATGGGAATCCCCACATAGCCAGCCAAGGGACCGGTGTTCAGAATCTCTGCTGTGCTTCCAGTCAGCAGTGCTTGGTCTTTGAAGACATTTTCCTCAACACTGGGACAGAGAATCTATGATGTATGGAATTCTTTTCAGGATTTAGACAGTTCCCTCTCTGTCTTCTCTGATCTTTTTGTAAATTATGTATCATCAAAATATCCCATCATGTATGAGTTTCTAAATGTTACTCATGTCGTTATGACAACTTTGCTCAGAGTAGATGTAGATAGCACTCATAACATTTCTTCTTACTAGATAATTGGGCTGAATAAAAATGCAACTAAATTTCAGAAAGTCTCAATGGGAAAAGCAGTTATATGTTATCTCTTTCTATTTCTAGAATGGTGCCAAAATATAGCACAAAATAAAATGGGGAGGAGGTTGGAAGAAGTAAAAAGCATTTAAGCTTAACTATATGCATTGCCTATCTTGGGCTGAGGAAAGAGGGGGAAATGTGCTTGAAATTAAAAAGATTTTTAATACTTTATTTTTCATTTTTTTCACACAAGAATTTATTAGAGACAGTGACACTTTGCACTTATGTGTTTTCAAAGTGATTTCATATGAAGTATTTGATTTTCTAAAGATCAACTGACATCCCGCTGTATTGAACTTTGTTGTCAGAATGCTTTCTGGTCGTTGCTGGCTATTCCCAAAGATTGGAATGCTATTTTATTCTCTATACCTTTCTATACTTGGAAATATTCTAATTTTTCTTTAGTCCCTGATCTAGAATTGTCTCCTGTTTTTGAAAGATTTATTTATGTATTTGAATGACAGACTTACAGAGAGAATGAGAGAAGAGACATATAGAGAAAGACAGAAATCTCCCATGTGGTGGTTCACTCCCAGGTGGTTGCAATGGCCAACACTGGACCAGGCTGGAGCCAAGAGCAATGAGAGCTTCATCTGGGTCTCCCATATGGATACAGGAGCCCAAGCACTTGGACCATCTTTTTGCTATTTTTCCCAGGCCTTAGCAGGGAGCTGAATCAGAAGTGGAGCAGCGAGGACAGGGATTGACAAACGTGTGGAATGCTGGCATTGTAGCTGTGGCTTCACTCACTGCACCACACCCCTGGCACCTATAATTCGCTCTCTTTTTAAAAATTTTATTTAAGGTATACACATTTTATGTATTCCATATATACATATTTAGGAACATAATGATACTTTCCACCCCATCCTCCCTCCCACCCATGTTCCCACATCAGAAAGATCATCCACCCAGACCAAGTGGGATTCATCCCCGGTATGCAGGGATGGTTCAACATTCGCAAAACAATCAACGTAATACACTACATTAACAGACTGCAGAAGAAAAACCATATGATTCTCTCAATAGACGCAGAGAAAGCATTTGATAAAATACAACACCCTTTCATGATGAAAACTCTAAGCAAACTGGGTATGGAAGGAACATTCCTTAATACAATCAAAGCAATATATGAAAAACCCACGGCCAACATCCTATTGAATGGGGAAAAGTTGGAAGCATTTCCACTGAGATCTGGTACCAGACAGGGATGCCCTCTCTCACCACTGCTATTCAATATAGTTCTGGAAGTTTTGGCCAGAGCTATTAGGCAAGAAAAAGAAATTAAAGGGATACAAATCGGGAAGGAAGAACTCAAACTATCCCTCTTTGCAGATGATATGATTCTTTATTTAGGGGACCCAAAGAACTCTACTAAGAGACTGCTGGAACTCATCGAAGAGTTTGGCAAAGTAGCAGGATATAAAATCAATGCACAAAAATCAACAGCCTTTGTATACACAGGCAATGCCACGGCTGAGGAAGAACTTCTAAAATCAATCCCATTCACAATAGCTACAAAAACAATCAAATACCTTGGAATAAACTTAACCAAAGACGTTAAAGATCTCTATGATGAAAACTACAAAACCTTACAGAAAGAAATAGAAGAGGATACCAAAAAATGGAGAAATCTTCCATGCTCATGGATTGGAAGAATCAATATCATCAAAATGTCTATTCTCCCAAAAGCAATTTATACATTCAATGCAATACCCATCAAGATCCCGAAGACCTTCTCAGATTTGGAAAAAATGATGCTGAAATTCATATGGAGACACAGAAGACCTCAAATAGCCAAAGCAATCCTGTACAACAAAAACAAAGCCGGAGGCATCACAATACCTGATTTCAGGACATACTACAGGGCAGTTGTTATCAAAACAGCATGGTACTGGTACAGAAACAGATGGATAGACCAATGGAACAGAATAGAAACACCAGAAATCAATCCAAACATCTACAGCCAACTTATATTTGATCAAGGATCCAAAACCAATCCCTGGAATAAGGACAGTCTATTCAATAAATGGTGCTGGGAAAATTGGATTTCCACGTGCAGAAGCTTGAAGCAAGACCCATACCTATCACCTTACACAAAAATTCACTCAACATGGATTAAAGACTTAAATCTATGACCCGAAACCATCAAATTATTAGAGAGCATTGGAGAAACCCTGCAAGATATAGGCACAGGCAAAGACTTCCTGGAAAATACTCCAACAGCACAGGCAGTCAAAACCAAAATTAACATTTGGGATTGCATCAAATTGAGAAGTTTCTGTACTTCAAAAGAAACAGTCAGGAAAGTGAAGAGGCAACCAACAGAATGGGAAAAAATATTCGCAAACTATACTACAGATAAAGGATTGATAACCAGAATCTATAGTAACATTTTCATTTCTTGTTTTTTTTTTTTTCTTTAACAACAGAATATGGTTCTTTATATACAAAGACCATTTGTACTGCCTGTTCACGACCAGTCCACTTTTGCTTGAACGTGATCACTTTCAGTTCTCGGTAGCCAGTGCTTTGACTATGCCTTGTTTTCAGGGACATTCTAGTAAAGCAATAGCTCATCTCCTACTAACATTCTTCAAAGAACTGCTTCAGGATTATGATCCCATTTGTTCACATTCCTAATGAAACTCTCTTCTATCTACAGCCAGTCTGAACACAATAGGTGTGACATCTGTCAAGCAAATGTTTTGTTACACTTTAAATTTTCTGTCATAGTACTTTCCATGGCTCACTAGGCTAATCCTTCACCTGTGGCGCCAGCACCCTGGGTTCTAGTCCTGGTTGGGGCACCAGATTCTGTCCCGGTTGCTTCTCTTCCAGTGCAGCTCTCTACTGGGGCCCGGGAGTGCAGTGGAGGATGGCCCAGGCCCTTGGGCCCTGCACCCGCATGGGAGACCAGGAGAAGCACCTGGTTCCTGGTTTCGGACCAGCGTGGTGCACCGGCCGCAGCATGCTGGCTTCAGCGGCCATTGGGGGGTGAATGAATGGAAAAGGAAGACCTTTCTCTCTGTCTCTCTCTCTCTCTCACTGTCCGCTCTGCCTGTCCAAAAAGAAAAAAAAAAAAAAAAACAAACTCAACCAGTGGGAATGTCTATGGTGTTGTCAATTGTTTCTGCTATTAATCATCAATTCTCTCAATTGGGGCCTTAACAAGATTTATTTATTTCTCAGATGTTGATGTGAAGGTCTTCCATTATAGACTTCATCTTCAACTTTATTCCATTCCTTTTTAAAGCAAGTTATTCATTGTATGTGAATATCTCCTTTAAAGCATGATCTTCATCATAGTTTCATGAAGTATAATTATCTGTTTGTTCTTGAGGATTCATGTTGCACTGAAAGGTGCAGGTACTGTGGTGCAGCAAGCTAAGCTTCTGCCGGCAATGCAGCCATCCCATATTGGAGTGCCAGTTCCAGTCCAGGCTGCTCCAGTTCCAACCCAGTTCCCTGTTGGTGTGCTGGAGAAGGCAGCTGAAGATGAACTAAGTATGTAGGCCTTTTCCAGCTAAATGTTATGCTTACTAGTGACTCAAACTAGACTCAAACTGATCAGACTTTTTATAACAAATTCGTATGAGTCTGTTTTGTTGCAAAAATATAAGCCTTCATACAAGTTTTTTTTCATAGCATGCAGTTCTATAAATTTGAAGACCCTTCGTAGCTGTTTTAAGAAAACTCAATGAACATAAAGAAAGCAAAGAGAATGACTAAATACTCTAACAGACAAACTTGCTAGACAAGTTGAACCAAGGAGGTTACTACAAAGCATCAATCCAATCTCTGTAGAATCCACATTCTTCTCAACAGCACTTTGGACATTTTCAGAATAAAACAAGGTCAGTCAAAAAACAAGTGAAAACATTGATCAGCCTACTCCAGAAAAACCAATGGACAAAGGAAGAAATTACAAGAAGTTTTAGAAGAACGAAGTTTAGGCAAACGAACCAACATAGTAGAACCTATAGAATCCAGAAAAAAGCTGTACTAATGGAGAAGTATATAGCAATCAAAACATTAAAAAAAATCACAAATTCCCTTTCTTCCTCTCCCAATGTAAGAAATTTGGTAACAGAATATCATTGCTGCTATATATAGTCAATATAAGAAAAAGGAAAAAAATGCAAAAAAAAAAAAAAAACCCACATCTAAAACCGAAAACAAACAAGGAATTATCACTGTATCTCAAAAACTAGACAATAATAAATCAAAGGTTAGTAAGTGGAAATAAATAACAAATATCATAGTAGACATAAGTGAAAAATCAGCACACAAAATTAATGAAGAAAAGAACTAGATCCTTAGAAGGATAAAAATGATAAACATATTTGTAGGCTGAGTAAATGATAATCTTCCCATTGTAAAAGTGAGGGAAGACGCAAATGCAACACAGAAAGAAGGAGACATTACAACTGATACAACAGGAATATAATGTTCATTAATGATTAACATGAATAATTTACAGCAAAATTCAAAACACAAAATAAATTAATAAGTTCATTGACACATGCAGCTCGCCAAATCTCATGATAAGAGAAAAATTGAACAAAATAATAATCTGAAAGAAGATCTAATCATCAATAAAGTCTTCCATTAAAGAAAGGCCCAGGGTCTGGTGCAGTGGCATAGCAGGTAAGGCCGCTGCCCAAAGTGCCGGCATCCCATATGGGCGCCAGTTCAAGACCTGGCTGCTCCACTTCTGATCCAGCTTTCTGCTATGGCCTGGGAAAGCAATAGAAGATGGCCCGCATCCTTAAGCCCCTGCACCCATGTGGGAGACCAGGAGGAAGCTCCTGGCTCCTGACTTTGGATCGGTGCAGCTCTGGTCATTGCAGCCATCTGGGGAGTGAACCAGCAGATAGAAAACCTCTCTCTCTCCTCTCTCTCTCTCTCTCTGCCTCTGCTTCTCTGTAACTCTACCTTTCAAATAAATAAATAAATATTTTTTTAAAAAAGAAAAGCCCAGGATTACATGGCTTCACAGCCAAATTTTACCAAACATTTAACGATTTCCTATCAATTATTCTTAAATTATTCCAAGAGTATATATTAAGATGGAATTCTTTGAAATACATTTTATTAGGTCAGCTTCTGATACCAAAGCTAGACAAGAACAGAATACAAAAAGAAATTATAGGCTATTACTCTTAATGAACTTAGTTGTAAAATTCTTCAACAAATTCAATATCACATTAAAAATATTATTCACTATGTTCAGGTGGGACTTATCCTAGGGACACAAGGGCATTTCAACATATACATTCATAAATATATTACATTTCTTTAAGAGAATTAAGGGCAGATATTATATGATCATCCAATAGATGCAGAAATAAATCTGATAAAATCCAATATTCCTTGCAGAGCAATGGTCTTTTCACTTTCTATTTTTTGAATTCTTATTTGGTGGAGAGTTTAGCCTGTGACTATAAAGTAAATTGAAAGGACATTATTGCAAAGATAAAAGAAAAAAAAATAAATGGGCCGGCGCCGTGGCTCACTAGGCTAATCCTCCGCCTTGCGGCGCCGGCACACCGGGTTCTAGTCCCGGTCGGGGCACCGATCCTGACCCGGTTGCCCCTCTTCCAGGCCAGCTCTCTGCTGTGGCCAGGGAGTGCAGTGGAGGATGGCCCAAGTACTTGGGCCCTGCACCCCATGGGAGACCAGGAGAAGTACCTGGCTCCTGCCATCGGATCAGCGCGGTGCGCCGGCCGCAGCACGCTACCGCGGCAGCCATTGGAGGGTGAACCAACGGCAAAAGGAAGACCTTTCTCTCTGTCTCTCTCTCACTGTCCACTCTGCCTGTCAAAAAAAAAAAAAAAAAAGAAAAAAAAAAGAAATGAAGGAAGGAGAAAGGAGGGAGGGTGGGCAGTTTCATTATGGACTTACAAATGTCTATATGGAATACATGAAATCTGCTCTCTTTATATAAATAAAAAGAATGCCCATTAATATGGTAAAAGCAATTATATCAAGCCAATAGTTAAAAATCATACTGAATGAGGAAAAGCTGAAGCTTACAACTGGAACAAGACAAGGTTGCTCACTTTCACCACTTTGATTGAAGTCAATTTATCAATTAGGCAAGGGTATTTAAATTAGAGAATAACAATGTATGTGTATATATAGAGATACATTTATCATATATGTATATATAGTTGTCTGTATATATTTATAGTTGTGTGAATTTATATATATGTATGTATATATATATATGCCATACTCCATTAGCAAATTATCTGCAAAGGAAATTAACAAATCAACCCCATTTTCAGCAGTTACCAAAAATAAACTGGGTATAAACTTAACCAAAGAGGTGAACGTTCACTACAATTGAAACTATAAAACACGGATAAGATAAATTAAAAAGACACAAAGAAATAAAGTCATCATGTGCCCATGGATTGGAAGAATCCAATAGAATTAAAAAGACCAAAATAACCACAGCAATATATTTTTAAAGGAAAACATGCAAATAGCCAAAAGGCACATGAAAAAATGCTCTACATCACTAATAATCAGGGGAATGCAAATTGAAACCGTGAAATAACACCTCATTCCAGTTCTAATGGCAAAAAAAAGGAAAACACAAAAAGCTACAAGCAGTGGTGAAGATGTGGTTAAAAGGGAACACTTGCTTGTGTTTGGTGGAAAAATAGATCAGTACAGCCTTTGTAAAAATAGTATGGAATTTCCCTAAAATTTAAAGGTAAGTATATCAATTTTCCTGTAAATACAGTGTTTCCTCAATTTTCCTTTTAGACCTTTGTCAAATTGTTAAGAATGATATACTATTGTAGTTTTAATAAGCTGTAACTATTTTAGAATTTACTGTACATGGTGAAGTAGACAATTTTCATTTGATAAATTTAAAAGATTAATAAAAGTTAAAATAAAAATAAAGGAGGGAAGGTGGGAGCAAGGAAAAGTAGAGTTGGGAGCATCATCCTCTTCAAAGTATATGTATGAAATCTATGGCATTTGTTTTAATAATAGAAATAAAAATTTAAAAGGAATATTTATAATAGAACTACCATATGATCCAGGAAATACCATGATTGGTTCTATATTCAAAGGAAATGAAATAAGTCTGTATGTCAAAAGGAATCAGCACTCATATTTTTACAGCACTATTCACAGTTGGCAATAAATGATCAAAACCTAAGTGTCCATCTGTTGTGGAGAAAGATCTGCATTCCCAGGTGTACGACACGACTCTTCACTGCAATCAAGAGATGAAATCAACCTAAGTGTCCAACAATAGATGAATAAAGAAAATGTATTATATGCACAGGATGGAACACTACTCAGTATAAAAGAAGGCCATCCTGTCACTCGAAACACCATGAATGCATAGGACTATTTTTTTTTTTTAAGATTTGTTTATTTTTTTTCTTTTTTTTTTTTAACTTTTATTTAATGAATATAAATTTCCAGTGTACAGCTTATGGATTACAATGGCTTCCCCCTCCCCCCATAACTTCCCTCCCACCCGCAACCCTCCCCTCTCCCGCTCCCTCTCCCCTTCCATTTGCATCAAGATTCATTTTCAATTCTCTTTATATACAGAAGATCAATTTAGCATAAAGATTTCAACAGTTTGCACCCACATAGAAACACAAAGTGAAACATCTGTTGGAGTACTAGTTGTAGCATTAAATCACAATGTACAGCACATTAAGGACAGAGATCCCACATGAGGAGCAAGTGCACAGTGGCTCCTGTTGTTGACCCAACAAATTGACACTCTAGTTTATGGCGCCAGTAACCATCCTAGGCTGTCGTCATGAGTTGCCAAGGCTATGGAAGCCTTCCAAGTTTGCCGACTCTGATCATATTTAGACAAGGTCATAAAAGACAGAGTGAGGATAGTAACCAATGATCCTAAGAGTGGCATTTACCAGGTTTGAAAAAGTGGGGAAGAGGACCATCAGTACACACATGTTGGGAGTAGAGCCATTGGTGGTAGAGTAGAGGTTATGATTACAAAGGAATGAGGCCCAAGTGCACTAGACAGGGCCTAGAACAAAGGACAGAGTCATTATTAGAGGAGCTAAGAAAGGTGCTGTCTAAGCTACAATTAAGTTTTCTGATTGAGAGGCAAATAGAACCTGATAGAAGGGGCTTGGTAATAATCTGGTGGGCTTTAGGCCTTGTAAATTCAGAGGCCCAGACCTATCTATCTCTTCACATGGGGTATATCCTAAGGGAGGTGTGAACCTCCTAGGGGAAGGCACTCTGTTGACTTTCATTACTTGGCTGGCCTGGGAGGAGAGCTGGCCAGGTAAAGGCAGGTGGCATCTCTAACAAGAAATTTACAGTTCTGCCTGTAATGTTGCTGACCCTACTTGACCATCCCCTCAGCTGCAGTGGTCACTTTGGAAGTTGAGTTACAGAGAGAGTGAGAGGAGAGAGAGAGAGAATATTTCTATCCACTGGTTCACTTCCTAGATGGCTGCAATGGTCGAAGCTTTACCTGTCTGAAGCCATTGGCCAGTAGCTTCCTCTGGGTGTCCCACATGGGTGCAGGGGTCCAAGGACTTGGGCCATCTTCTACTGCTTTCCCAGGCCACAGCAGAGAGCTGGATCAGAAGTGTAACGGCTGGGACTCGAACTGGTGCACATATGGGATGCCAGCACTGCAGGGAGTGGCTTTACCCACTATGCCACAGTGCTGGTCCTAACAGGATTATCTTAAACAGAATAAGCAAGGCACAGACAGAGAATATCACATGATTTCACTCATAAATACAATCTAAAAATTTAGACTCCAGACAATAGAGTTGCATGGTGGTTAGTGTTTACCAGAGGCTGGGTTGACTGTGCCTGATAATGTGTATGAATAGATACAAAATTATAGTTAGCTAGAAAGAATAATTTCAAGATATAAATTCTATATCATGATGATCATGGTTAATGACATATTACTGAAAAGTGTGAATAGAGTCAAGAGATGTACAGTTTGGGACATGCTCAATCAGACTTGCCCCAAATGGTAGAGTTAGAAATGTGCCAGGGGATTCCAATTCAATCCCATCAAGGTGGCATCTACCAATGCCATCTCACTAGTCAGAGTGATCAGTTTCAGTTCACAGTTGATCATAATCATAGGATTAAGAGTCAAAGGGATTACATAAACAAGACTAGTGTCTGCTAGTACTAACTGACACAATGAAAAAGAGAGAACAATCCAATATGGGAAGCAGGATACACAGCACTCATAGAATGGCAGATGTCCTAAATAATAGCACTCTGGCCTCAGAATCAGCCCTTAAGATATTCAGATCTGGCTGAAAAGCCCATGAGAGTACTTTAGGCAGGGAAAGCCAAGACAATCTGGCAAAAAAAAAAAAAAAAAAAAAAAAAAAACAACAACAACAACAAACACCTAACCAAACCTAAATGAAAAATCTCTGTGAGTGAGATCTCAGTGAAAAGAACGGGCCATCAAAGAAGGAAGTACCTTTCTCTGAGGGGAGGAGATAACTTCCACTTTGACTATGACTTGTCTAAATAAGATTGGAATTGGAGAACTCAAAAGGCTTCCATAGCCTTGGCAACTCATGACAAGAGCCTAGGGTGATTACTGATGCCATAAACAAGACTGTCAATTTGTTAAGTCTACAACAGAAGTCACTGTGCACTTACTGCCCATGTAGGATCTCTGTCCTTAATATGTTGTACAATGTGAATTAATGCTATAACTAGTACTCAACCAGTACTTCACACTTTGTGTTTCGGTGTGGGTGCAAACTGTTGCAATCTTTACTTAATATATACTAAATTGATCTTCAGTATATAAAGATAATTGCAAATGAATCTTGATGTGAATGGGGTGTGAGAGGGAGAGGGAGATGGGAAAGTTGCGGGTGGGAGGGAAGTTATGGGGGGGGGGGAAGCCACTGTAATCCAAAAGCTGTACTTTGGAAATTTATATTTATTAAATAAAAGTTAAAAAAGGAGTTCTTGCTAGAAAATTAACAAACTATTTGCTATATTACATATATTAGCTATAATTAACCATTTACCTTTGTATAGATACTTCAGAACATCATACTGTAAAAAACACACACAATTGTATGTTTCAATTGTTGAAAGAAAATGAAGGGAATAAAACAGAGTAGAGGATGTTAAATCTTTCAAATGAAATTTTTTGTTATCTTGTCAAAATAATGTGTTTTTTACAGTCATTTGTAAGCCAGAAACCATCACTATAGATGTTGAAAGATAGTAAATTTTCAAGCTATTACAAGATTTTAAGGACTATAATGACGAAAATCAATTTTCTTAGCATTGACAAAAAATCCTTTGTGATCAACAAAGTCATTTCATGATCAAATGAGATTTTGGCTTGTGATCTAGAAATAACAAGGTAAATTTCCTGTAAGTGTAATTGATGTTGTCTTAGTAATTTGAAATTGGGCATAGTTTCATTACAGACAATGCCATTCTAAACCTGCCTTTGAAACTCCCCGTCCTTACTTATGCACATTGAATTACATGATAATGAAGCTAATACATAGATGAAAATATTTCCCATTTCATTGAGAAAACTTATAGCATGAGTAGTGATATAAACTCTGTAATTTGAGGTCTTGAGTAGAAAGAGAGAGGGAAACCTTAGACATGTGTGTTGTGCTTTTACCAATAGTCTTCCAGCAAATTTTAAATGTAGTTACTCTCATCTATCAATTGTTGATTTAAAAAGAGTTTTTATAGAACTCTATGACTTTTTGCATCATATTCATATAAATAATAATTAAAAAGCCACCTATGTATACATTGTTAAGGAATTAAAATATATATGCTTCAATTAAATATTTACCTAAACATTCATTCGATTAGCTGGTGCTCTTTCAAAAACTTTATAAAGCCCTCAACACTCCTCAGACAATGAATTTATTCAACACGATAGATAATCTTTCTAGCAGTAAATCTTAATTTGAGTATTTGGCCTACAAATTAAGATGTCTCCATCCCATATCTTGGTTTCTGTCTTCAGTTCCCATGTCTGATTGCTTATTTCAGTGTACTGCTCACATAGATCTTGCAAGGTAGCAGGCTAACTATCTGGGAGACATAGATTATGTTTGTGACTCCTTGTCATTGCCCTTGTCCAGCCCAAGTCGTGTTGGGTATTTGGGAAGTGAGTAAGTGGATGAGAAGGCTGTCTGTCTGTATCTATCTTTCCCAGTTTTTCTGCCTCATAATTAATTAATTAAAACAGTAAATTTTACCATTAAATAAAATTGAGGTACAATTATTAGAATGATATTTCTTGGTTATGTGATTCAGAGCACTATTAAAGCAGGTCATTCCTTCATGATTAGGTGGTTGAAAGCATTCAAAAGCTCTTCACACTCACCTCCTTGGTCTTGTAATTTGACACAAATTTAACCCCAAATCACACCACAGATCTGCATTCACATAGTACAACTGATGTCAAACATCATCATACCATGAGAAACGACCAACAGTGATATTGTTTCCTGTATCTCCATGGTATTTCAGTGATGCTTGTGCAAATAATCTTTGGTATTTCTGTGACATCATTCTTCCAATATGCTCAAAGAACCTAGCAGAACTTCTAAGTCCTTCCAAAATAATAATGTTTTGGAAGTAGAGATCCCTGATAACACGATTCACATGCAGTTAAATATACTGTGGGTTTAATCTCACTTCTCTTCATCTCTTATAAATAAATGGACTCATATATAAGAAAGGTCCTTTTTTATTAACCACTAATACAGGCATTGATAGATTTATTCAATTGACTCAATGACTGTCTATTGAAAACCCATGTGAGAGACACTGTGTTAGGCATCCTTAATCTCTAAGCTCTGACACTCTAATCACATTTGCCGCTTACTGAGTGCCCATCATGAATGATTCATTGGGCTAAAGGTTTTGTATGCATTCCTTGTAATTCCTCCCAATAAACATCCAAGATAAATTTATGGATGAGAAACCTTAGGTTTATAGGATAGGCTGCCCAAATGCACATAGCTAGGCAGTGTTGTTGGTGCTGAATTAAAATGCAGCATTATCTAGTCTCAAAATTGTTGTTTCATTATCATGTCAAGCAGTTCTCTATTGATGGAAAAAATTACCTCCCCCCAATTAAGGTTGTCATTCCAGCTGACAAACCTGATTTCCTTGACATCCTGTAGTAAATAATAACAAACAAATCATAATACATTAAAGCTGCAAAAGACATTAGAGTCATCGCATTGTTTCAGATATGAGATAAAAATGACTTTAACAAATAACTCATAAGATATTTTATCTTGTGTGAATGGCCGTAGTTATACATCAATATAATGACAATTTTCTACAGTCATGTATTACTTGACTACAGGGGTGCCGTCTGAGAAAGAAATTGTGCTATTAGGTGATTTAAATCTTGCATGAATGTCATAGAATGTACTCACAAAACTCTAGACTGTATAATCCACTAAACACCTGAGACAAGTAGTACAGCCTACTGCTCTTAGGACAGAAACCTGAAGAGCATAATGCTGTATGGGATGCTGAAAATAGCTGTATTACAAAGGTAAATACTCATGTATCTTTTTTTAACTTTTATTTAATAAATATAAATTTCCAATGTACAGCTTATGGATTACAATGGCTTCCCCCTCCTCTAACTTCCCTCCCACCCGCAACTCTCCCCTCTCCCGCTCCCTCTCCCCTTCCATTCACATCAAGATTCATTTTCAATTCTCCTTATATACAGAAGATCAATTTAGTACATATTAAGTAAAGATTTCAACAGTTTGCACCCACATAGAAACACAAAGTGAAACATAATGTTTGAGTACTAGCTATAGCATTAAATCAAAATGTACAGCACATTAAGGACAGAGATCCCACATGAGGAGCAAGTGCACAGTGACTCCTGTTGTTGACCCAACAAATTGACACTCTAGTTTATGGCACCAGCAACCACCCAAGGCTCTCGTCATGAGTTGCCAAGTCCATGGCAACTCATGGTTAACTGAGGTTACTAAAAACAAAAAGCAATTCAAATCAATTGGCAATCAACAAAAAGAGTTAAAGATTTTAAGAGCTATTATTAAAATTGCTATATTAGTCTATTATGCTATGGTATATGTGTGTACATATTGTATGTCCACATGAGAAAATTTTATTAAGAATTTTATTTTAATTGGCTTATAGATAAGATTGTCCATAAATTTAAGCTGCTAAAATCAATCAAAGATACATTTTAATTTGTGTGACCTGAATCTCTGCATCATATGTTTTATACTTGTTGGTAGAAAGAAACTAAAAACGTTTTATATGTTTGTGCTTAAGTTTACTGGTTAAACAAACTACACCATGTTAGATATTTAAGAGGTGTTTTCAAATACATGATTCTTAAAATTTATAGAAGGCATTGGACCTTCTGGTAAATGTTTTCTTAAGTTGTTATCTAATGGTTGAAACTGTTTGCTAAGTATTCATGTGATATTGCTATTGTCAGCAAGTGATCTAGGACTTGCTCCCTCATTTCTCTATTCTAAGCCCAACTTGTTCTTTCATTTCTCTATTCACCTCAAGGTAGGAAACTAATTCTATTATGAAGGAATCTGTAGGAGGCACAATTTAATCTTTAGACCTTATAAAAGAGATGACTAACATTTTTCTGTAATAGCATAGCCAAAATAAGAGCTTAAATAATAATCTCATAGCTAGATTTACTTCGCCATCAGTGAAGTAAACAGAAAGTAGAAAAAACCTCCCTTTCAGACCAAAGGGAAAGAAAGTTTTAAAGTGAGAATATAATTTTCCTCATGGGCATTGTCTACCTTAGAATAACTACTACAGAACATGCCTGTGACTATAGACTTGTAGTTCAGGCCACCAAAGATTAGAGATGGGACTTGGGCACTCCCTTGACTTGCATCCTCTGCTCTGCTTTAACACAAATCAGGAGGAAAAGAAAGCTAGGCACCAGAAGCAACGGGTGGCAGGCCTATTAATGGCTGATCTGTACAGTGATCTGCCCTCAAGGAGACCCAACAGGCCAGTCTACTGCAGTGGCTTTCAATGTGGTAAGCCTGGGCTTCAGCAGAAGTCAGCTTGTGAAGAGCCCTGGCAGCTCTGCCAAGAGTTGGATCACTGAAAATGGACCTGCTCTGGAGACGAAGGATGCCCTGGTCAGAGCCACAGATCTTATTGGCTCTAAGCTGAAAAGCCCTTCACTCAGCCCAGCTTCCAAAGTGACCACTGCAGCTCTGGGGACGGCCATGTAGGGTCAGCAACATTGCAGGCAGAACTGTAAATTTCTTGTTAGAGATGCCACCTGCCTTTACCTGGCCAGCTCTCCTCCCAGGCCAGCCAAGTAATGAAAGTCAACAGAGTGCCTTCCCCTAGGAGGTTCATTCCTCCCTTAGGATGTAGCCCATGTGAAGTGATAGATAGGTCTGGGCCTCTTAACTTACAAGGCCTAAAGCCCAACAGATCATTATCAAGCCCTTTGTTTCAGGTTCTATTTGCCTCTCAAACAGAAAACTTAATTGTAGCTTAGCCAGCACCTTTTTTAGCTCCTCTATTAATGACTCTGTCCTTTGTTCTAGACCCTGTCTAGAGTACTTGGGCCTCATTCCTTCGTAATCATAACCTCTACTCTACCTCCAATGGCTCTACTGTCAACCTGTGTGTACTGATGGTCCTCTTCCCCACTTAATGCAGTATATTGCTCAGACCTGGTTAATGCCACTCTTAGGATCATTGGTTAATATTCATGTATCTTAATATGTTCAAGCAAACAAAGGTTATGGTAAAATATGAAAATGGGTAATTTATCATAAATAGTTATGATAAAATATGTTATAATAAGGCATCAGTTATCCATAAGCATTTAAGTAAGAAAGCAAATTATTTAATTATTTATTTATTTAAAATGCAGATTTATGGCCGGTGCCGTAGCTCAACAGGCTAATCCTCCGCCTAGTGGCTCCGGCACACTGAGTTCTAGTCCCGGTCTGGGTGCGAGATTCAGTCATGGTTGTCCCTCTTCCAGACCAACTCTCTGCTGTGGCCCGAGAGTGCAGTGGAGGATGACCCAAGTGCTTGGGCCCTGCACCCCATGGGAGACCAGGAGAAGCACCTGGCTCCTGCCTTCAGATCAGCGCGGTTTGCCGGCCACAGCGCGACGGCTGCGGCGGCCATGGGAGGGTGAACCAACGGCAAAGGAAGACCTCTCTGTCTCTCTCTCTCTCACTGTCCACTCTGCCTGTCAAAAAAAAATGCAGAGTTGCAGAGGGAGAAACAAAGGAAGAGAGACAGAAAGAAAGAGGTGTTCTCTCTACCAGTCTGCCCCCCAAATGGTCACAATGTCCAGGCCAAAGCCAGGAGTTTCATTCTGGTTTTCCACGTGAGTGCACAGCCCCGAGGACTTCAGCCATTCTCCATTTCTTTCTGTGGCCTGTTAGGAAGGAGCTGGGTCAGAAGTGCAGCAGCTGGGATTTGAAATGGAGCCCAAATGGGAGGCCAGTGTTGCAGATGCTGGCTTTACCGGCAATAATACTGACCCTGACTATAAAGAAATTTAACATGAGTGGCATCTAAAGGACTGGAAATTGTTCTGCATGACTCAGTGAGGGGTGAGTGAATATGAAGTCTTGGATCACTGCTGTCGATGTTATACACACTACACACTCAAGTTACACTAAATCTATTAAACATTTTGTATTTCCTAATGAATTAATCATGGCTAACTGTTTCATAATTTTACCGTTTTTCTCATATCAGCGACAGTTCTGTTGATTTTTGCAAATTTTGCAACTTTGGTCAATCCTTTGGAGTTGCTGGGAGAACCTCTTGAGTGCCTTCTTCCAGAAGCTAATCACATTCTCCCTGGTGACATCACTCCAAGCCCAAGCCAGTTCCTTGCCCCAGTTACAGATATTTTAGTCTTCCTGGAATTGCATCTGTGTTTTCTCTCCATTCTTTTAAGGTGCAGGAAAAGACAAGGGCAAACGACCTCGGGTACTTGACCTTCAAATGTGCTGTAACACTGTCTTCTATTGGTTGGCTCCAAGAAGTGGTGCTAAGAGGCAGAAACATGAATTTGATATGGAAAATTAAGATCAGTAGTGAAAGGAGGATGCAGAAGCATTATCTACAACCCAAATTTCAAAAGTTGTGTTAATCTCTAGGCAGTGCTTCTCTTTTTTTTTGGTAGAGCAATTTAAGAGGGTTGTCTCATATCAGGAGCTGAGTAATCTATGAGTTCTCATTGCCCCTATAGTGCACTGGCAATGTGCACTTACTGATACATTTCCAGGCCATGTATTTCTCTTTGTTCTAGATCATAAATGCTTTTTTTTTTTTTGGCAGGTAGAGTTAGAAAGTGAGAGAGAGACAGAGAGAAAGGTCTTCCTCTTCCGTTGGTTGGCGCTGCACCCATCCAAAGCAAGGAGCCGGGTGCTTCCTCCTGGTCTCCCGTGTGGGTGCAGGGTTCAAGCACTTGGGCCATCCTCCACTGCCTTCCCGGACCACAGCAGAGAGCTGGCCTGGAAGAGAAGCAACCGGGACAGTATCCGGTGCCCCAACCGGGACTAGAACCCTGGGGTGCCGGCACCACAGGCGGAGGATTAGCCAAGTGAACCGCAGCACAGGCAGATCATAAACGCTTTCAGTATTTAGTCTGCAACATTTCGCCCAAGCAACACTACTAATTTATCCTGAAAAGCCTTGAAACCAGTCATCGATTTGGTCTCCTTATGGATTTAAGTAATTTCAGACTAGGAAGATTGTATCTATATTGAATATTTGTTTTGGTGAAAACTTTTCTTCCACAATCAGCTTATATAGTCTCCAAGGATTCTACAGTGACCTTCACCTCAGCTCTTCATATTATGTGATAAATAGTGGTTCTTGGGGCATTCAAATCACACAGAGACAACAGAAAATTGTACATGGTAATGTGTCCACATTTTTCTTTCAAGATCACAAATATTCATTTTCTATGGCTATGATCATCATGATAATGCCAGTGATACACTTCTGGGTCCGGCATTCAATTCAGGTCACTAGAAGTTTACCCATATCTGAGACAGGCTCTCTTCAGATTTTTTGTAATTTGAATGCCTGCAATGAATCCTATGTTTTCACAGCTTCTGTGACTTTGTTCTTATTCTTTAAGATCATAGCTTTGGTACAATGAGACATGGCTGACTGGAATAATCATCACTGATTTCCCACTTTCATAGTCTTTAATCACATCTGGGTCCACTTTTCATCCTTGACTGGTAAATTTTAGCAGTGGGCTTTGTATGCTCAAGGGCTGTGATGCACAAAACAGCAAGAGATTAAATCAAACCAAGGAAAATGATGCAGTTGAGACATAGTAAACATGGAATGATGCTGCTGCTGGCATCACACTGAATATTCTCATACAGTCAATATTTTCCTTTAGTGAGTAGAAATAGACATGCTCAATTAGTAAGATATAATATAGCAAATATATAAGCTAGTAAGCATTTATTATTATCACAAATATTATCCACTGTACATTACAGCATTGCTATGTATTTGTAAGACTGGTAGTACATTGAGTCTCTTTACACCAGTGTCACAAACATGTGAGTATTGCATTGTACCAGGACATATGACAGATGTGACATCACTGACATGTAGGCACCTTTTAGCTTCACTATAATCTTATGAGATTACCATAATATACACAGGCTATTGTTCACCAAAACATCATTATGCAATGTCTGATTATAATGAATATTATAATATCATTTATCTACCTACTTATATGTCTGCCTTCTTAGATTATGAAGACAGTTTAATTACTTAAAAGTGCATAAAAGGCACAGGACTGTGGCGTGGTAGTAAAATCACCAGTAACAACCTTCATGTCCCCTACTAGAGTTTCCTGGCTGAGGTCAGGTCCTGGCCCAGCGCCCACTTTGTGCTTTCTGCTACTGTTCACCCTGGGGAACATCAGGTGATGAGTCATGTAGTTGGGTTCCTGCAACCCACACATATGGGAGACATGGTTTGAATTCCTAGGTCCCAGCTCCAAGCTTCCACTTGGAGCTCTCTCGCTCGCTCGCTCTCTCTCTTCTCAAACTGAAAGAAAGATCAATGTGCATAATAGCTTGAGAATCTTCCATGACCTTGGTGTCAGAGAGTAGCATTGTGAATTTGATTTTAGAACTCCAATTGAGGTATATAAAGACAATAGAAGCCATGAGTCTTTGTTTAAGTCATTGAATAATTATGAGTAAAAAGATAGAAGATCCTTGACTTTCCCTATGGAATGACTTCACTTCCATACTCTCTTAACTTAGGGAAAGTGAATTCTAGCTTTAACCAACACCAAATAAATGGAAATACCATGGCAATTTTTTTTTTACTCAATACCATATATGTGGTGTTTGTAGATAATCATTTACAGTTATCATATCCATACTACATTGCACAATGTCATGTATACAATACATAGCATTGTAAATACATTTTAAATCACTTTATTATGTTTAGATGCTTTAAGCATCTTTCATAATCAAAGTGTTGTCGAAACAGAGTTTATGTTCATATTTGGATGCGTCTCTAATCTCTGAAATATATGAGAGGCTCTCTACTCTAAATGACAGGAAAAAATATAAAAGAGCTGTTCTATTTAATATTCTGAGATACTAGTACTTTTAAAGTATTGTGACTATATAAATTATATACACATATTGCAAAGAATATATTATGTTATTTTATAAAATTACTTGATAATTGAACTTAAACTCAGGGTTTTTCTATTTTTCAGATATCTGCGTGAATGAACAGCATTCTGTTTATCTATGTCTATTTTTTCTCTACTTTAAGATGTTGTTAAGTATAGGAATTTCACAAATTAATATAGTAAGGTTTATTCTCTAAGTTTTATTTTCTACCTGTTGGTTGTATCTATTTTATAATCAGTATGGAAAATGCAATATTCATGCTGAAATGTGCCAAATATAAAGGAGGCATCTTGTTCTAAGAATGAATTTAACTTTTGTTTGAAGTTTTTAGTTAATTTAGTGGTCGAAAATATAATCTTTATTGACTTCTTAAAATTTTTCTCAACGTAGGATTTCCATATATCTATTTATATACCTAACTGTATATTTTAAATTTTAAATGACATCTAAGTTTCAAAGGCTAGCACACTAAGATGACAAGTGGCAGGTAGTAGCTTTAAAATGATTTGCCATGGAAGTGAGACGCACTGCAGTGATACAAACATGAAGGGTAATCCTTGTCCATATGAGAAGCCACAGTCATATCAAATCAAACCACACAGGTGAATCCTGGACCTCAACTCTTAAACTGCAGAACACGTAATCCCAAGGTTTGGAAGTCACATTGATAGTTTAGGCCTTGGTAGGGTGGCTTTCTGCCAAACTTAGAGCGATGGCATTGACGGATCTCACTGAATTCTCTACTTTGTTCAAGCCGTGTCTTCTAAGAACCTCTCTGAGAAAGGTCTACCTCAAACTCCAATTACAGTTTGTGCTCACAAAAGCCGGCTTCTATCCCAACTAAGCAACTGAAATAAATTGTAGCTATTCCGTGGTTAATGTGTCTCATCTACACAGCACTTTCCTCTGAAAATTTGTCCTCATATTCTCTCCTCTTTGAGCATCAATAAAAAAACAAACAAAAAAAGAAAACACAACAAAATAAAAAAGAGTATTTGTACAGCAATAAACTGTGAATTCATGAAGTCATACTTCATTCATCTTATTTCAACTATATAAAACAAGCAGTCATTTGCCACTGATTGATACCTATTGATGCTGGCATTTGGTAAAAAATTACACTATCCATTTGGTACACCTCATCTCAAATATCCAAATTGCCTCTTTGGGATATATGTGTTTCATTTTTGTGTTTCATGCTGCTTACTTCACCAGTGAATTCTCATGATAGCCTTTATCCAATTTTGGGTCTCATTTTCTTCTTAATAAACATAATATTTCTAAGAAAAACAGAAGCATTTGTTAGTTTTAAGGTTTAGGGGCTTAGAAAATGCTGAAGGGGTACCTCAGTAGCAGGAGCCTGGAACTCATCCCAGATATTCTAATGTGGGATGTAGGCTTCTTAACCAATTGTCTAAATGCCCACTCCTAGAATTTTCAATTTTAATATTTTTTGCATTATTGACTCATGGTATATTCCTCTCTGTCAATGTATAAAGAGATACCTTCCATAGTCTACATCCAACACCACAATCATGAAAAGAATCAGTGAACACTCTGGTTGAAATATGGTGGCTGAGTCAGAAGTTCCGGTGATTACCTCCCCAAAAACATCAATTTCATTCAAATAGCAAGGTTCTACACAAGAGCTAAGGCTCCAGCAAATTATTGATGGAACAGCTCAGAAAGTCCAAAGAAGACAGACGACAGAAATGTTGTCTGGCTGCTGACACCAGCAGCTGCAGCTCCTGCTTCATCTGCTCTCAGGTGGAAAAAAAAAGGTTAAGAAGGCACCCAACCCATACCAGTAATATGAACCAGCCACATGGTCTGCAGGAGAAACCCACAGTCCTGGCTGGCTTTGAGTCCATCCTAGAAAGACATTTCTGAAAGCTAGCAGGGCAAGCTGAGTGCCACAGGTGCAGCAAGGCCAAACAAGAAAGTAGTAGCCCCAAAATCAAAGCCCATACTGTTATCTGCTGCATAGTGGACAGTGGGGGACCACATTTTCCCCACGCCCTTCCATTTCACAACCACTTGAAAAAGTTCAAGTTGTGGCTGGATTCCTGTGCACACACTGTGTATGACTACAGAGGATCAGACCTTGCTGCACATGGATGATGGATCTTACAGTAGGGTTGGAAGTTGCAGTACGGAATGAGTTGATGCTCTGGACAGGACACCCAACTTGGTGAGTGAAGGGACTGTAAACTGACCAGTAGGCTCCAACATCCCCCCCTCCCAAACAGTAGCCAGATGTCCTCTACCATGCCCATCATGGATATTCATCTGGACTCCTTCTCCAAACACCAACTATGGCCTGCCCTCCCCAGACCCACCAGGGTACACTTGGAGCTCAGGTCTAAGTTTTAAGTGCTCCATCAACCCCAGCAACACCTTGGTCCAAGGCACTTGCAGCTGAGCTCTTTATGCTAAGCCAAGCACAGTATAATACTCCGGCTTGCTGGGCTCACTGCCCTACAGAGTCCCCACGTGGCCTGGGCTCAGTATGGAGGTTGGGGCTCTGGGCTACTGTCCCTCCCACAGAAGCTGCCAGAGTTTGGCATCTCACCAGTTCTAAGGCCTGAGATAGCTGCACACAACCCAAAGTAAACAGCATGCAGAGAGCGGTCTCAGGCAGTATGTTCTGCTATTACAGAGTCAATGTCACTCACATATCCAACTACTCTTTCAGGCAGCATCCATGGGTCCCACCCCCTCCAGCTAACATCCGTGCAATGATTGAAGCTCTGGATCTGGGCAACAGCTAGGGGTCTCTAAATCCTCCCACCTCACGGAGCTTGCACTGATCTCACAACTCCACTGCCTGACTTGGATATTGGCTACGAACTATGTGCCAGACACACCACAACACCAACAAGGCCTATTCTCAAAATCCAAGAAGATAATTACAAGCAAGTTAAAATCTAATAAATAAATAAATCTTAGAAGAAGGAAAATAAATCATTCCCTGGAAAAAGGACAGATTTTCCACCAGATGGTGATGGGGAAACTGGATTTCCATATGCAAAAGTTTGTAACGATATCCCTACCTTATTATACTCTATACAAAAATCAACTCAAGGTGAATCAAGAATCTTAACTTAGAATCTGAAACATCAAAATACTAGAAGAAAACACAGGAGAAATGCAGCAAAACATTAGACAAGGAAAATATTTATTGGATAGGACTCCAAAAGCACAAGCAGCAAAAGCAAAAACAGACTAATGTGATTGTATAAAGCTAAGAAACTTCTGCACAGAAAAGGAAATAATTAACAAAATGCAAAGACAACCAGCAGAATGGGAGAAAATATTTGCAAATTTCAGTTCTGACAAAGAATTAATGTTCAGAATATATGCAGAGCTCAAGAAACTCAATAACACTAAAACATGCAATCCAGTCAAGAAAGGGGCAAAGGGAATGAACAGGCAGTTTTCAAAGGAGGAACACAAAATACCTCCGTGAAAAATATGTTCTGGATCACTAGCCATCAGGGAAAGCAAAATAAAAGCCACAATGAGATATCATCTTACCCTGGTTAGACTGATTATCATCCAAAAGTAAATAAATAAAAATGTTGGAGAAAAGAGTACCCTAAAATTCTGTTGGTGGGAATGGAAATTGGTTAAATCATTATGGTGGAGATTCCTCAGAAAACTAAAAATAGATCTACCATACGACCCAGTTATCTCACTCTTGGAAATATATACCCAAAGAAAGTGAAATCAGCATATGAAAAAGGTGTCTGAACTCCCACATTTACAGAAGCACAATTAACAACATTAAAAATATGTAATCAACATAGATGTCCTTCAGCTGATGCTTGGATAAGAAAATAGAGTATACATACATGCCATAACAATAAAGTATACAAACAGCCATAAAAATAAAGAAATCCTGACTTTTTGTGCTGAGTTGTGGCACAGCCAGTTAAGCCACTCCCTGCAGCACCTGCATCCCATATGGCCATTCCACTTCAGGTCCAACTCCCTAATTATGGCCTGGGAAAAGCAGTGGAGGATGCCCCACTTGCTTGGGCCCCTATTCCCACAGGGGAAACCCAGATGAAGCTCTTGGTCCTGGCTCCATCCTGGTCTGGCCCTGGCTGTTGGGACCACTTGGAGAATGAGCCAATGGATGGAAGATCACTTGCTCTCTCTGTCTCTCTCTCTCTGCCTCTCCCTCTCTCTCTGAAACTCTGCCTTTCAAATGAATAAATAAATCTTAAAAAAATTCCTGACATTTACAATGAAAAGGATGGAATTGAAGATCATTATGCTAAGTGAAATAATCCAGACTCAAAAAGACAATAACATGTTTTCATAAATTTGTACAAGTTACTACGGAGCATAAAAATTGTGTGGAACTCATATCAGTGATAATAGTTATGAATTCTGCTTCACTGAATAGTACCTTGTACATGACAATAGACCCCTCTTTCCCTGTGTTCTGATCATTATCATGAATCCTTCACTTTGTGATTTAAAAAAAAAATCACTCTGCACTGTACCATGCTGCTAAGCAATGGTGTTGGTGGGTTAAGTGCATTTAATGCATTTTCACCAGGATATTTTCCATTTATTTGGGTTTAATGGGTTATAACACCACAGTAAGTCAAGATTCATTTTTAACCTCAAGGTTGTTCCTTTGTCAGTGCTTGAACTTTTAGGGGTTTCCCTGTCACCAACCACAGTTTCAGTCTGAGAGGAGTGTGGTACTGGGCTTGTTCTGAGGCCCATCTTGGAACTGCAGTCTTCACATTTCTTTCTGAATTTACTCCTTTTCTACTCCTAGAAGAGAAGGACAAAATCAATAAGACAAGAGAGGAAGCTGGTTAACACGTCAAACTATTGATAGGAGGCCCTTGATTTTGTAAGCAGGACGGCCACAAGACAATTTGCTTTTTGGCTTTGCAGTGAGTTATGGCCTTAACTTTTTTTGGGGAATGCAGTCCAAGTTACAGTTGGAATGATAGAAGACTGTCAGGGTAAATATAGAGGAAAACAAAAGAGAAAATAAATCAGAAAAAAATTGGATCTACTTCGGTTAATGCTGCAAAATTGCATTTTATCACATAGTTCTTCAATAAAACTTACACTGCTTTTTATACTCATAGCCATGTAGCACATCGCCTATCTACATAATACTTCTATAAGGAACACAAGTACAGATCAATGTGGTCCATTTTACCTGTAAAGACAAGTTTGTCCATTCAGCTAGTTCATTTCACTGAGAACAAATGCCATTGCAACTTTAGCATTTCAAATTTTAAAGGATGGAATAAAATTTCCAAAATAACCATAATTGGTGGTTAATTGCATAGCTTAAAACATTATTAATCATAATTTATATGTTATAATAAATGTATAAATGCCACTAAATACCAATTGAATGTTTATTTTACATTTTATTTAGAAAAATAATAATAGTTTTCTATAAAACGAGAACTTCTGAAATTTGATATTTTTCCTTTCAAATATAACTTCTGATCCAACTTAAAATTACTTTAACTTTTTTGAAAAATATTTTGGGGGCCAGCACTTTGGCATAGCAGGTAAAGCTGCCACCTGTACTGCCAGCATCCCATATGGGCACTGGTTTGAGTTCCTACTGCTCCACTTCTGATCCAGCTCTCTGCTGTGTCCTGGGAAAGAAATGGAGCATGGCCCAAGTCCTTGGGTTCCTGCACCTGCATGGGAGACTTGGAAGAGGCTCCCGGCTCTTGGTTTGGGATCGGTGCGGTCAACTGTGGAGTGAACCAGTGGATGAAAGACCTCTTTTTCTCTCTCTCTGTCTCTCCTTCTCTCTGTGTAACACTGACTTTCAAAATAAATAAATCTTTAAAAAATATTTTGAATCAAAATTTTCAATTATAGATCCATATATTATCACAGTGAGTACTCAGTTGTATTAAATATGACTGTGTGATAAGTCTATGGCCAAATTCACTCTTTTTACTTTCTTTCACATTTGTATATGTGGACAGTATAGAAGTATTTGTAGGAATTATATATTTAACTTACTTAATTCTTTCTCTTGCTACAGATGTTAAAATTTCAACCAATTTTACATAAATTCAATTACAATTCTTTCACATTTCTGCAATCAATTTGGAGTCAGTAGTTTTAGCACTTAACAATCATAATATTGGAACAACCACTGTGGGGAGGCATCTAGAGTGTCCTTAAAAAATTTATGTCAGTTATTTAAAGCTATTATCTCAGTAAGGCTCCCCAAATTCATTCTATCCAAACACACATATTGATTGGATATGTATGATCTAAAAGTATATCAATGAGAACACAGAAAAAAATTAACATATAAAATGCAGAGAGCATGGCTCTTGTTTGATGGCACTGTGTATTCATTATACCATACTCTTATTATACACAGAATTATATTACTGTCTTCCATTAGCACTTTGATCATGCCCTTTTTTTGAATAAACAACTCCTGTGAATGCCATTAATATATGTATAAAATTAATATAATTAGATGTTTTCATTTTTCCATCTTTCAAAACGCAAGTTTATTATGAAAAATTTAAAGATGACCTTTTTTGGGTACAAATGAGATTAAAAGATCATATAATATTTAGTGAGCCAATAGATATTGTCTCCCTAGATGAGCTATTACCATTCCATAACTTTATCTATAAAATGAGCACATAAGTAGACCAAGGACTTCTTGGGGGAATAATTCATTCCAAAACTGGGACAGGGGAGATTGTAGATGAACTCAGAGTATCTTCAATTGCAGTTAATTTTAAGATATATTTTATTTATTTGAAAGAGTAGCAGAAAAAGAGGGAAAGAGATAGAGGGAGCAAGAGAAGATACCTTTCATCTACTGGTTCGCTCTCAGATGGCAGCAGTGATACTGGGATCTAGGAACCTCATCTTGGTCTCCCACAGGGATGGCAGGGGCCCATACACTTGGACCCTATTCTGCTGTCTGCCTACACACAGTGGGGAGTTAGAGAGTGGAAGCAGAAGCAAGGGCTTGAACCAGTGCTCAGATTGGGATGCTGGTGTGGAAGTCTCTGTCTTAACTCACTGTCCCACTACATCAGCCCCTATGTGAGGTTTTGAATTTTCATCTTAAAAATATTTTCAAAGTGATTAATCAACCTAAGTTTTTTTTTTTTTTCCTTTCGAGAACCTAGAGGAAAAAACCCTACATCGGTTTGCTTCTGTTTTGATAATTGAAAGTTTCAGCATCAGTAGTATTCTGTTGCTTACAGTGGCATTAACTATAAAGATAATAGTTCATTTAAATATTTTACCCTATCTATTAGGTACAACTCTGCATTCTGTCTCAGGAAATATTCTTTTGATTATGTAAACTCACATACATATTTATGAAGTTTTAAACCATTCCCCTTTCACTTGTGTAATGCATCACTCTATACTGTAATTGACAGATGTAAATTCTACTACACAGAAAGACCTAAGTCTGTCAATTAACTCCTCCTGACGGATTCAGTTCTGAGTATGCAAATTATACCTCAAAATATTTGATGAGCTAATTTTAATTATGTAATATATCCATGTGTTTCTATATAATGATGATTGCATTTATTTTGATTACCTTTTAAGTCACACCAACTAATTTCTTACATGATGACAGTAAAAACTCTTTTTTTTTTTTTGACAGGCAGAGTGGACAGTGAGAGAGAGAGAGAGAGAGACAGAGAGAAGGGTCTTCCTTTAACGTTGGTTCACCCTCCAATGGCCTCTGCGACCGGCGCGCTTCGGGCGGCGCACCGCACTGATTGGAAGCCAGGAGCCAGGTGCTCTCCTGGTCTCCCATGGGGTGCAGGGCCCAAGGATTTAGGCCGTCCTTCACTGCACTCCCGGGCCACAGCAGAGAGCTGGCCTGGAAGAGGGGCAACAGGGACAGAATCCGGTGCCCTGACTGGGACTAGAACCCGGTGTGCCAGCGCCGCAGGCGGAGGAATAGCCTATAGAGCTGCGGCGCCGGCCAGTAAAAACTTTTAAAGCTATATTCACAAAGCATTTCAATGCCATAAAACTACCACCTAAATGTCCATTAGAACATTTCTATAAATAGTGCCCATATGGTATTCAGTTTGAAAACCTTCCCCTCTGGGAACAAGAGTCATATTCCAGGAATGAGTACCCTTCTGTGTTATGAAGGCAGGAACACAAACACTTCTCAGGATTCATCAGCTACCACCATCTTCCCACATGGCAATGACCCATCATTTCCTATTGCTTTCTGAATTTTTTAGAAAAGTATTTCCCAAGTACACTTGAAAATTGCAGTGCATTCCTCCAATGGCATGCTTTTGATTTTGTGCAATGAGTGTTTCAGTAATCAAAAGGAAAAGGGGGGAGAGTGGAAGGTCAAACAAGAAATAGCAGGAAGTTGTAAAATGCTGAAAACACAGCTGGCAACATTGTATACAGGACGGCTTGTGTTAACTCTGTTCACAGAAGAACGTGGTAGATGTGGTCAGCACAGATCAGAAAACACACATTTGGAGTTGGGGAACGACTTTGGTGGTTTAGATGTAACCACAGTAGCATCTGCAACAATAACAGCAGTTAATGTCTAATAAGTATGAACTATATTTGCCAGGAACTATGCAGAAATAAGTATTACCTGCAGAGGTGCATGTACTAGGAATATATTTTCTGAGTCACATGTAATTGCATTGACTTTAGGGTTGAGATTGTCAAAGGAGAGAACTCCCAGGAAGGAAACAGGGTCTACAGACAGTATTTTGGGAAACTCAGCAATCAAAAGCTTCAGGATACAAACTTGTGTGAAAGCATGACAATGAGCAAACAAAATCTCTAAACATAAGGAAAGTTATGTCTCTCGAAATTTTAGGTGTAAGCAAAGAGGGTGTAAGGAGGTGGTGACTAAGGGAGAGGGAAGCAACTGAGTAGCAGTGTGTTAAATTCACAAAACTGAAGGACTGGGGATGCTTTTTGAAGAAGAAGGATGAGGGTTTTGTGGATTTTTACAATGTTTCAAGAATTTATTGGGACCGGCGCCATGGCTCACTTGGTTAATCCTCTGCCTGCAGCACCGGCATATCATATAGACGCCGGTTCTAGTCACAGTTGCTCCTCTTCCAGTCCAGCTCTCTGCTGTGGCCCAGGAGAGCAGTGGAGGATGGCCCAAGTTTGGGCCCCTGCACCCACGTGGTAGACCCAGAAGAAACACCTGGCTCCTGGCTTCAGATCGGCACAGCTCTAGCCATTGCGGCCAATAGGGGAGTGAACCATTGGATGAAAGACCTCTCTCTTTTTAAAGATGGTCAAGGGCAAGAAAACGTTAAATCTGGGTAAGGAGAAGTTTCTGTAGCCCACTTTCCTCAGGGTCTGACAGATAGCAAACATAAGCTGTTATCTGCCAAGAGACGACCCGTATGGACATTTATCCAGAACGAGCCAAGGGGAGAAGCAAGATAAGCTAAAAATGAAGTAGTTGAAGAGGCTAATCTTGGAAACAAGTACATGAAATGTGTTTAATTCACATTAAAAGTTTCTAGTGCTACTAAAAGAAGGGCCTTGCAGTGAAAATGAAAAGATTTGGAGGACTTTGTGATTACATGGGCTTACATCTCAGGAAGCAAGAAGCTAAGACATCTGAAGAGCAAAGGCCTTGAAGGTGGGAGGAGCCCAGGACAAAGGTACCTTGCCTTGATACAATGGTCTTCTGGACCATGGGATTGATAGGTATAAGAGTTGGGATATTCTTAAAAATGACTCACCGTAAAGGGATATTTTAAGCAAATTCCATTCCAAGAGGAAGAAAAACAATCAGATGTTCATCATGATAATGAGGAAACACTTAGGTGTAGGTATTGAATTAAGTCAATCAAGCCACAGAACATTACTAGAATTTATGTAATTATACTACTTTAGAAATGCAGATTAATAATTCACTATTCAGTGATTATAACTCAATGATAATCACTATGCCCCATGCAAAAATGAAGCAAGGTAACATCTAATGAATATATTGTAGAAAATATCAAAAGGAAAAAATGCGAGAAACAAGATAGATTTTAACTTACTTTCTAAAAATTTTTAGTCAAAATTAAGTTTAACCAATAGTTAAGCTTTTAAATTTTTGTATTTTCTATTGCATAAGAACATTCTATAAAAGAAGCTACTTGTTTGTTTTGAGTTTTGACTCATGCTGTGAATCCTCCTAAAGACAAAAGTATTCTCTCTCTCCTTATGCAGAGTCAATTATTAACACTGTCACCATTAGTTCCCCTCAGCACCAGAAATAAAGACTCATCTGATCTGTTGGGTTTAAGAAGGAAAATCCGACAGAAATAAAACCTCTCAGTTGACATCAGTGTTTGAAATTCTGCTTGTTAGTTTCTACTCATTAGACTATAGCAAAAGTCAATTTCCATTACAGAATGTCAAAGCATTGTTTGCTCAAGAAAAAGAAATTCTATTGTCTGTATTGTGTTAGGTTTGGTGGTGACAGATATCCAGTCTCTGAAATTCAGCCAAAGCATAAATTCATCACCTCATTTGTTTTTGCGGCTCAGCTACAATGAATTACAACACCATGGTAGATATTAGGTGTGTGTTTTGAACATGGCACCAATTGTTGTTAACAAAATGAAGGCCTCAGAACTAATGTGTTATGTAAGTTTTTTTTTTTTCATTTTGCATTCAGTTGAAAATTTGACTGTGATGCTAAGTCACAGGAAAATATTGAATGTCCGAAAAAGCAATGATGTTATTAAATTAATCCTAAGGAATAACGTAAAATTACAAGTTCTAACTAGCAAAGTTTATTAGGAAGCCATGAAATAATATGATTATCAAATATTAAAGAGAAAGAACACTCATTGTGTTCTTACTTTTTATTTTTACCTGTTATTTTTATTTATTTGTAAGGCAGAGACAGTGAGAAAAAGAGAGGAATTAAGCTTCCATTTACTGGATCTTTCCCTAAATGCTTGCAACAGCCAGTGATGGGCCAGGCTGGAGCCAGGAGCCAGGAAGTGTGTCTACCTGTCCAACATGGTTGGCAGGGAATCCACGTAACATGAGGCTTCACCTGTTACTTTCCAGAGTGTACACTAGCAAAAAGCTAGGTTGGAAGATGAGAGGGGATTCTAACTCAGACAATCCAATAAGGGATACCCTGAGCACTGCTGTACCAAATGCCTCCCCCACTATTCCATTTTTAGAGGAAATAATGATAAATCAATCCTAGAACAAAGGAAGCCCAATAAATATAAAACAATGACATACTACAATAAAATTATGAAAGCATGTCAAAATTAGAAAATGAATTAATATTTCAGAGAAAATTTGCCAAATAGTAGACAGCCAGCTAATAGCTCAAAATTGACACATTTATAACTATGAGATAATAACTCCATATTATTGAATAGTTATAATTGTCCACTGATTACCACTATTCTTACCTTTACTCTTTCCACCTACCCCTGATTACAAAAAAAAAAAAAAAAAGAAATTATTTGATAGAGTCTTCTTTAAGGGAAACATATGGGAAAGGGAGTGTTAAATTCAGTGATCAACCTTTCTACTCTGAACAGAAACCATGTGAAATATAATTAACTTGGTTTCTTAAGATGATTACTTCATTGCATCACTCATCTAGAATTTGTGGTTGTTTTTCTCTATCTAGGAATCTGCCATTATGGTTAAACTCCCTGAAAGAAAAATGTTTTATAAGTGCCACATACCTTTTTTTTTTCTTTTTTCTTTTTTCTTTTTTTTTTTTTTTGACAGGCAGAGTTAGATAATGAGAGAGAGAGACAGAGAGAAAGGTCTTCCTTCCATTGGTTCACCCCCCAAATGGCTGCTGCAGCCAGAGCTGCGCCAATCCGAAGCCAGGAGCCAGGTGCTTTCTCCTGGTCTCCCATGGGGTGCAGGCGCCCAAGCACTTGGGCCATCCTTCACTGCCTTCCCGGGCCACAGCAGAGAGCTGGACTGGAAGAGGAGCAACCAGGACAGAACCGGCTCCCCAACAAGGACTTGAAGCCGGAGTACTGGTGCCGCAGGCAGAGGATTAGCCTAGTGTGCTGCAGCGTCGGCCATGAGTGCCACATACTTATGACATAGTAATTCTCATAACTCAAATACAATGTGACTTAAAAAGGTATTAAATATTCTAAAACCACACCATGTAATATGTCAAAATTCCACACTCCTCTGAAATACGATGCAATTGTTGAATCTAGATCTTCATGGATATAAGATTAAATTCTTTCTTCAGATATTGCAATCCCATGAATTTATTGTGTATGCAAGATGTGTTCCAATTTTTATGGTAGTGAAGATAATACATGAAATTTGTTTAATGTGAGTTTCTCTTCCTGGGGAAGCCTAGTATTTAGTGGAATACTACACATTTGCTTTCCAAAATTAATTTCTTTTTGTACCATTACATTAAATAGACCAAAATAAACTAATGGAAAGTTCACATGTTATTCACTGCCGTATCACTAGCATTTAGCTATTTTCTTGGAATAGAATAATTGCTAAATAAATATTTATGAATTTAATTGATTAATTAATCTCCTAAAATAAAATATTTCTAAACTTTGAAGGTTCTAAGTTGTATCAAGCACACTTATTGATTAATTAATTTTGACATTGATTCCTTAAGATAAATGTAGTACACTTCAAGGTTGTTTCATGAGAACAGCAACATTCCTCATAGAATAGTATAGCCAAATTTGATGCCTAAGTAATTCCTCCGGGGAGTCAGGGTTGTATATTGAGATCAGACCGTATTTTTTCTTAGATGGCATATGGCGAAAAAGTTAAATTTCAGGTAGTAGTAGGATAAAGGGTTCCTCTGGAAGTGTCACTCTCCATATCTGTAGAAGGCTAAATCAGAAACATGAAGACATTTTGCCTTTGAGAAAGAGGGAAGGAATGGATTGATTCAGGAGTCTAATTACACCAAGAGGCAAGATGAATTGTTGCTATCTTACTGGAGTAATTCTCTCCTTTTCAGAAGCCTAAGCAGGTAGGAAGTGTCCCATCTTGGCCCTCCATGTGGGCACTTGACAAGTGCTCACTTGGGGACCCTTCTTTTTCTCCTCCATCTCTAGAATCATGCTGTGTAAATCAACTTCCTTCTCTCACAATGACAGGCCAGGGGTGGGGACACTCGTGGTAGCTCTGCCTTCTTCTAACTCTTAGAATTTTGTAGTTATAAATTATCAAGGCTAACTAGAGGAAACTTAAAAAAAAATCCTATCTTTTCATAGATCCTCACTTCTTCCCAAGAGGATATTTAATGTAATATAAAGCAAATGTTCAGAGTTCTGAATGAATTATTGTGCTTTTCATAAGGGATTTCATTTGGGAATATTCACCCATTCTCACCAATTGAATTTATTCATAACTGACATGGGGAATCTACATAAAATGAATTAAAAGAATCTGATAGATTAAAAAAGATATATCATTGAAACTTAAACAGTATTCTTGGTGAAGTCTGTGTGTTTCCACCAAAAGTTTCTGAGGGGGTTGCTTAAGCTAACTTCTCTACTCGTAGACTATATTGCTAACTCAAGTATCAACACAGCCCATTTTCCTTGAATTTTGAAAAATACACAGACTCTTACAAAGCTGACTTAATGTGACCTCTGCAAATGATGTGAATGGAAATTCATGAAAGAAGATGAAGAATGGCTGGAGACCTTAGAAGAGCATTCTTTATTAGGCAATGGCACGATGATTAAGTATCATTTACTATCCATCACATAGATGTGAATTTCAACTGAGATCAGCATTGGACTGCAAATACTTCATAGCATTTAGATTGTCAGGAATTCAGCCTATCCAGCTGCAGGGAGAAACTTGACTATATCCAACAGAACTCACGATTCAAATATCCAATGGCTTTTTAGAACTTTTCGGTCTCATGAATGTGAAGTACATGATGATACATTAACACATACAAATCGCCCTGAATGACAAAATGAGTTGAATTTTAGAGAGGACAGGTAGAGGTTACTCTTAAGCATAAAATTGGAGAGGAAAAAGTATTCAATTTACCAGAAAAGGAAGGTGGATATCTTGAATACCATTCAAGTTTTATTTTGTAATGTTTCAGAAACAGGGATTTACCATTTCCATTTATGTAACTTGATCTATTATGTTGTAATCCTAACTTTGTTTATCTAAATCTACAATAGGTTTAGCTACAAATTAAAGCTGTCTGAATGCACACCCATGAACATCGGTTTAAGGCTATAACAGAGCTTGGAAAATAGCTGATTTTTGCATTCAGTTATGTGCATTGTGGGTTAGGTACAAGGTGCTGAGAAAAGGGAGAGAATCTATGAAAAGAACTAATACAGTAGAATTTGTGGCTCAGAAAGAGAGAGAACCTTCTAAATATAAGCCACATGAGAATTACTTCAATGCGCCATAGTTTGATGCAAGAAATTGATTTTATGTCTTAGCCAAGCGTATCTATCTCGACAGAGATGGGCTGACCTTAGTTGCCACTTTGATTACATATGCAAATCATCTTTCAAGTAACAGTTCATTTTGGGAAACTAATTTCTTCATAAAAATCTCTATGCCATATATGCTCATAAATCAACTATTTATTTCTTGCCAAAATATAATGTATTTTGTTTTATATTGTGTAAACACATGCTAGTGGCACAAAAATCAATTTCAAAAATGCCAAACAACAAAGCCCAACATTTCATTCCTTAGTATTATACAGAGAATTGTGTATAATGAAACAAGTCTAGCGAACAGGTCTTCTACTCTAATGAGGTGCCTGTCCAGCTTTGTGATTGGATAGCACACTCTTTTTGCTGTGGAACTAAAAATTATTCTCCTGGTAGGAAATCTTCACAATGGGAGAATGAGGATTCAGAATGTGTTTTTTTTTTTTTTTTTCGGGGGATTTCGCTGTATTAATTATGCACAATTGTTTACTCCTTGGGGCTAGCACTGTATTAAGGAGATGTTTTGCCGGCGCCGCGGCTCACTAGGCTAATCCTCCGCCTTGCGGCGCCGGCACACCGGGTTCTAGTCCCGGTCGGGGCACCGATCCTGTCCCGGTTGCCCCTCTTCCAGGCCAGCTCTCTGCTGTGGCCAGGGAGTGCAGTGGAGGATGGCCCAAGTGCTTGGGCCCTGCACCCCATGGGAGACCAGGAGAAGCACCTGGCTCCTGCCATCGGATCAGCGCGGTGCGCCGGCCGCAGCGCGCTACCGCGGCGGCCATTAGAGGGTGAACCAACGGCAAAAGGAAGACCTTTCTCTCTGTCTCTCTCTCTCTCACTGTCCACTCTGCCTGTCAAAAATAAAAAAAAAAAAGGAGATGTTTTAGAAAAGACAAAAGTGTTGCATAGAGATAATTGGTAAGTGTTTAATCTGGGACCTAGATTCATCCTAGAATATCATTTTATTGGATATTATGCTCTTACTAGTGGGAAACCCAAGCCACTGGACAAAACATTTTTTTTTAAATTTTTTTTTTTGACAGGCAGAGTGGACAGTGAGAGAGAGACAGAGAGAAAGGTCTTCTTTTTGCCGTTGGTTCACCCTCCAATGGCCGCCGCGGTAGGCGCGCTGCGGCCGGCGCACCGCGCTCATCCGATGGCAGGAGCCAGGTGCTTATCCTGGTCTCCCATGGGGTGCAGGGCCCACTGCACTCCCTGGCCACAGCAGAGAGCTGGCCCGGAAGAGGGGCAACCGGGACAGGATCGGTGCCCCGACTGGGACTAGAACCCAGTGTGCCGGCGCCACAAGGTGGAGGATTAGCCTAGTGAGCCGCGGCGCCAGCCTGGACAAAACATTTTAATGTTTAATGAGATGAGATTAACATTGATGACAAAATATTGGAATAGTACAGCAAAGAAAATAACTTAAGCTAACACACACACACACAGAGGGAGAGAGAGGGAGAGAGAGGGAGAGAAACAGAGAGAGAGAGAAACAGAGAGAGAGATGCCATTTGCTGGTTTATACCACGAATATCCATAGCAGCAGGCAGATGGCTACCCTGCAGTCAGCCAGAAGCTGGAATCAGTCCTAGAACTGGGACTCCAACATTCTAATGTGGGTTGTGGGTACCCCAAGTGGTGTCTTAACCACTGCACAACACATCCAACTCTTAAGTTCAGGTTTTAAATATGTCAAATGTAGAAGTTAGAATACTCTCGTATCAATACAGAAACATTCAATGAATAAATTCACTACTTGATAAATATATGAATAGGCAAATTTATCTTTTCTAATTGGAGGTATGTCATATTTTCCTTATTACCTTAGCCATTGCTTTTTCAATAGCAATGCTTTATTAAAATTCTGTAAGAAATAACATGATGAAAGATAGAAGTTGAAAATTATGTAGAAAGATAATCAGTTTATAAATACTGTGAGTAGTAAACATTTGTGCTTTATTTTTTCTTAGCTTACTGAAGAAATAGTAACTGTTTTATTGCAGAATTAGTAACTAATATGTTAAATAATTAATTATTTAGCAGGTACAAGTTCAGCCATCAAATGTATAATTCTTGATGAACTCAATAGATTTCATAGCTTTATGTGATTAAAGAAAACAATAGTTTTACTTTTAATGGTCACATGTGAGAGAATTCAGTGGTTACATTTTTCACATACTGAGTACAGCTGCAGATGGAAGCAATTGCAAACTCTAATTCATATGTTAGAACTGCTGATTGCTTATGTTACCGGAAGGGAAAACCAGCTATTTGTTTTGGGGCTACTTAAAAATCAGAAAAAAGGGGATAAAAAACTAGGATTCATCTGTAAATATACTTAAAATTAGTAATGTGAATACACACAAAAAAAGTTCCATGTAATCTCAAAATTTCCATCTCACTCCAATACTTTAATATTGCGGATACTCTATTAGTTACCTCGAATCAGGGAAAACGTATGGTATCTGACTTTCGGCACTGGCTTGTGTCACCAAGTATAACGGTTTCAAGTTGAGTCCGTCTTGTTGTAGGCCAGAATTTCTTTTTTTTTTTCTTTTTTCTTTCATTCCTCTCTTCTTCTCTCCTCTCCTTACCTTTCCTCTCCTCTCCTCTCATTTTTCTTTTTCTCTTTTCTCCTTTGTTTCTTTCTTTTTTTTTTACAGCTGAGTAGTACTCCATAGTGTTTATATACCATAATTTCTTTATCCAGTCCATAGCTGATGGACTTCTGGATTGATTCCATATCTTAGCTATTGTGACTGGTGCTGCAATGAACATGGGGGTACAGATAACTCTTAGAGTCCTTATCGCTTTCATTGAGGAACAGGGTTTTTGTTTTTGTTGTTGTGATTTCCTTCATACTTAGTGTAGGGTTAACTATATAATCATTAAGTAAACTAAAAATACATCTTTGTAAAAATTAAGAGTGGGTACAGGAGAGGGAGCAGATGTTGGGGTTTGGATGGGTGGGAGGGTAGGATGGGAAGTATAACTATGTTCCTAAATCTGCATGTATGAAATACATGAAATTTGTATAACTCAATTAAAGTTTAAAAAAAATAAAAGTAAATTTATAACAGACAAAAAATTTCATGTAGAAGTTAATAAAGATATGTTCTAGCAAAGTAAGAAAGTCTGGGTTATTTAAAATATGCAGCTTGCCTAGGTTAAAATGTAGAATGCTTTTTGTTAGAACTCATAATTGGATATGCATTCCAAGATTATATTCATGTCTAAAAGTAATGAAATGCTAGGATTTTCACTTGTAGAAGTCTATACTGTCCTAAACTTTCTTAATTGATGACACTCTTAATTTATGAATTTTATTTGAATGATACATGATAGCCTGTAGATTTGGTAAGTATGTAGGAAAAAAAAAACTCATGAGCATATGCACATAAACTTAAAAGTGCTATTAAATCAGACAATCTTTTTTCCATATAAAATGATGCTGTCACTCCACCCAGCACCCCAGTGTAGTATAATAGGGTAGTTCCAAATGAATTAGAAATGGAGTAAACTTAGAGCTCAATGAATCATAAATCAATAAGCACATCAGCCTGCCGCCTCATGGTTTATTGATTCACAAGCTGTTTATCCCACATTCATTGTGCTTGAGCGCAATTATGGTTTAATTACATTTTCTGTATGTAGCAAATTGTATTTCAGATGTCTTCCTAGACCAAACAATTCCAAGTTCTCTCTATCGTCTTGCTAACCATGTGCTCTGTTTATCCTTTCTTCCACAGTATGCTGGTCCTGATTTCTGCTCCTTCATCAGAGACATCCCACAATAGGACCTCATTAGAGCACACTTAACAAACTCTCCCTAATTATCATCATGTTTATTGTTCTTACTTTCTTCCATCCAGATTGGTTTGAAGTACAACTAATGATGTGTGTTGGAGGAAATATAGCATAGTATGAATCAGATAAAGCTATTGAGTTTTATGATTCTAACCCACAGGAAAAATACTTATGCCAAATCTAACTCTAAAATGTTCAAGAAGGAGAATATAATTATGAATTGACTTGATAAGTACCATGTAAGACATATATTAAAAAAATAGGCACTAAATAGTCTTAATTTTACATTATGCTAAAAATAATCAATGAATACCCCCAGAGATAACAGCTATGTTTTTACTTTTATAATCTGAAGAACAAATGCATTTTAATATTATTCTGAAATGCAATTTAATATTACTCTAATTTGATGAATTTCTAAACTGCAAGAGGCTGTCTAAAATATTTTACAGAAATAATGGTAAATGATATGTGAGTGCTTGAAAACAAATTGCTCTTAAAGAAGATACACCCTATGTCTGATAGGAACAAATATCAAAGTTAAAATGGATATGTCACACCATTTACATCATTAATCAAAATTACATAACTTATCTCATCTTGTTCCTGTTGAGAGTCTGAAGTCAAAATTGATATTTGCCATCAGAGGTTAGACCTGTTTCATATACTTTGAGACAAAAATCTACATTTGCCATCAGTTCAATAAGCCATCTTCATTGACAGGGAAGAATTTGGAGGAATATATTCATTCAGGGCAGTAAGCCCTAAAAGTTACTGAATAGTTTTAAACTTTAGAGCTCCTTTAATTTCAGAAAAGCTTAGGAAATATTTATTTGCCAATATCCTATCTTGTTCAGTTCCCACAAGTCAGGGTCATGAATTAAGCAAGACATGATCTGTTTGCATTTCAAGGATATACAAAGAATTTTTCCATGAATGTTTTGGCCATATACAATCATGCTTATTTTATAAACTATTTCATAAACTGATGAATACATCAGTATTTAAGAATTTGTAAATGAAAAGCAAAAAGTTTTATGTGATATTTATTGATTCTTAAGTATTTTAAAAACCATTTATTTTATTTGAAAGGCAGAGTTACAGAGAGAGATCTTCCATATAGTGTTCACTCCCCAAACAGCTACAACAGCCAGGGTTGGGGCAGGCCGAAGCTGGGTGCCGGGGGTTTCATCCAAGTCTCCCATGTGTGTGTACAGGCCCAGAGACTTGGGCCATCTTCTGCTGCTTTAGCAGGGAGCTGGATCAGTCCTGGAGCAGCAGGGACTGGAACTGGCACCATATGGACTGTCTGTGTTGCAGGCAGCGGCTTAACCTCTTACACCATGATAGCAACCCTGCTGCTTACTTAATTGTATGGCAAACAATTATAAGAATTGAATAAGTATTTATAAACCATTTTCTAAAGATATATTAGAGACATGTTTTCTGATTATTTTGAAAAAAAATATTGAAACTATTCTGCCTTCTGTAACTTAGCACACAAATATTAGGCAGGCTGTGAAGTGAAAAAAACATTGTGCAATAAAGTTCTAACAATTCATAATGAATATCTGCAGATGAAGTTGCTTTCAAATTTGGAAATCCAATTGAGAACTTTCGAGACCATATATCCAGCAGTGCTGTCACTTTCTGCTGAGCACAAATGACATTAAACATATTTCTGCGCATACATAGCTACAAAGCTATTGAGCATCTGAATTTCCAAGGTACAGATAATATTTAAACAATTTTGATACGTGCATATGTGAACAAGTCAAAGACATAACACTGTTCTACAAAATAAACTTTAATCTCTAACTGAATGTCAGTATGGAAAGCTTCTGTCCCCAGTTCTGCTCTAAAACAGAGACTAGAATGTCAGCTCTTGACCTTTCCAGAATTTCAAGGTGATGTGCTCTACTTCTACACAGGACTGGGGAGGATATTGTTCAATTTGTTGTTTTGGGTGGTGGCAGCGTTTTATCACAGCTCTGATGTAATCTGCATCACCATATGGTTTGTAGTGTTTCTTTTCCATACAATGGGAGACTCATTCATCATTGTATGCTATGTATAAGCATTGTAATTCCTATACTATCTCACTAAACACTGTTCATGTGAAAGGCTTCCAGCAATTGCATGGAAGTGAGAATTTGAAAGGCAGTGAAACCATCCAGTTCTCTGCATTACTTTGTTGGGAGGAGCTTCGTTACTGATTCAACCTGTCTTAGTTATTGATTTATTTCGGTTTCTGTGTCTTCTACATTGCTTTATTATATGTGGATTGGAGCTCCTTTCTTTTATTTGTTCATAAAAATATATAGTAGGTGATTGTGAAATATAATCACCCCACTAAGTTGTGTAACACAAGGAACTTATTCCTTTGAGTAAACTCTGATTTGGTAATTAATTATGGAAACACCCCCTATCTGTGCAACCCCTCTTAGCCTATAGAATCAGTGTTGTGGGCAAGATTGAGTTTTTAACTTCCATTTGTAAGTGAGAATTTGAGGTATTCCCATGGCTTATTTTAGTTAATTCAGGGTCCTCCAGTTTCACTCATTTTGTTGCTAATGACAGTATTTTATTCCTTTTTGCATGTCAGAATAATCTCTCATTATGTAATTATACTCCATTTTATTTATTCATTCATCTGATCATGGCCACCTTGGTTGATTCCATATCTTGGCTATTATGAATTGTGCTGGTATAATCATGGTGGAGCAGATCTCTCTGCTACAATTATTTTGAGGTGTTTGGATATAGACCCAGTAGTGGGATTGATGGAATATAGCAGTTTCATTTCTGGCTTTTAAAGGAATCTTCATGTTTTTCATAGTAGCTGTATTAATTTATATTTCCAACAATGATGTGTAAGAGTTTCCCTGGGGGCCAGCGCCGTGGCTCACTTGGTTAATCCTCTGCCTGAAGCGTTGGCATCCCATACGGGTGCCGGGTTCTTGTCCCGGTTGCTCCTCTTCCAGTCCAGCTCTCTTCTGTGGCTCGGGAGGGCAGTGGAAGATGGCCCAAGTGCTTGGGCCCTGCAATCGCATGGGAGACCAGGAAGGGGCACCTGGCTCCTGGTTTTGGATTGGCGCAGTGCGCCAGCTTTAGCGGCCATTTGGTGGGGTGAACCAACAAAAGGAACACATTTTTCTCTGTCTCTCACTGTCTAACTCTGCCTGTCAAACGAAAAAAAAAAAAAAAAAAAGAGTTTCCCTTTCAGGGCCAGACTGTGGTGTAATAGGCTATGCTGCTTCTTGCAATATCTGCATCCCATATGGGTGCTGATTTGAGTCCCTCCTGTTCCAATTCCAATTCACTTATCTGCAAAAGTCCTGGGCAAAGAGACAGAAGATGGCCCAGGTGTTTGGCTCTCTTACATCTACTTAGGAGAATGGAGAAAGCTCCTACTCCGGGCCTCATCCTGGCCCAGTGCGGGACATTGCAGCCATCTGGAGAGTTAACCACTAGTTGGAAAACCTCTCTCTCTCTCTCTCTCTCTCTCTCTCTCACTTTCCTCCTCCTCCCTCTGCCTCTCCCTTTTCCCCTCTCTTTGTAACTCTGACTTTCAAAAACATAAATTGATATTTAATAAAAAGTTTTCCTTTCTCCACATTCTCATCAACATTTTTCACTTTTTGTCATTTCGATAAAAGCCATTCTAACAGGGTTAAGTGATATCTCATGGTGGGTTTATTGTGCATTTCCCTGATGACTAATGCTATGAGCATTTTTTTTCATACATTTGTTAGCCATTTGTATTACTATACTTGAGGACTCTCTATTCAGGTTCTTTGCTCATTTCTTAACTGGTTTGGTCATTTTGCTGTTGCTGAGTTTCTTGAGCTCCTGCTATATTCTGGATATTAATTTTTTTGGTTGGATAACTAGCTTGCAACTATTTTCTTTATTTCAACTGGATTTTTTTCACTTTGTTGATTTTTTTTCTTTGCTATGCAGAAGCTTCTAAGTTTCACATTATTGCATTTTCTCAATTTTAGTTTTGTTGCCTTTGTTTGTGGGGTCTTGTGCAAAAATATTATCACCTATACAAATGTCTTGAAGTGTCTCCTATGTTTTCTTCTAGCAATTTCATAGGTTCAGGCCACACATTTAGGTATTTGATCCATATCAAGCTGATTTTTGTATGTGGTGAGAGATAGGGATCCAATTTCAATGTTTTACTTGGAGATAGATAGATGAGGTAGATAATTAGAGGTAGAGGTAGAGGTAGAGGTAGAGGTAGAGGTAGAGATGATAGAGAGAGATAGAGATAGAGATAGAGATAGAGATAGAGATAGAGATAGAGATAGAGATTTTGCCTGGCCACATTTATTGAAAATATTTTATCTTTCCCAGTGTATATTTTTGGCACCTTTTTCCAAAACAGTTGGTTGTTTGTACATGGATTAATTTCTGGGTATTCTGCTCTGTTCTATTAATCCATATGTTATTTTCATGTCAGTTAAAGGCTATTTTTATAATCTGTTTTCAAATCATGTACTGTAGTGCTTCTAGCTTTGTTTTATTTTTCTCAGGAATGCTTGGCTATTTTATGTCTTGTGGTACCATATGAATTATAGGATTTTTTTTCTAATTCTATAAAAAATGTCATTGGCATTCTTATGGTTATTTCATTGAATTTGTAGATTGCTTTCTACGGATATTTTGACAATATTAATTCTATCAATCACAAATAATTTATGTTACCATTTTTTTGTGTCCTTGATGATTTATTTCATCAGTGTTTTGTACTTACAATTGTAGAAATACTTCAATTCTTTGGTTTAATTTATTCTTATTTACTTAGTTTTTATTACTTTTTAATGGGTTCTATATGCTTTTAAAAGCTCTTTTGTCAGTGTGTTGCCATTTTGTGATAAGAAAGGGAATTTATTTTTCTTTTTTTTAACATTTTATTGTTGTTACATGAACATTTTCAATTTATCATAATTTATTCAAGAAATACAATTCTGTAACAATTGATACATAAATTAAAATGCTTTTTAAAAATATTTTATTTATTTATTTAAGTTAGAGTTGCAGAGAGAGAGAGAGAGGGAGAGACACACAGCGAGGATGAGATCTTCCATCTACTTGTTCTACTAGTTCACTCCTTGGATGATCACAATGGCCAGTGCAGGGCCAGGCTGGAAACAGGAGATTTATTTGGGTCTACCACGTGGGTTGCAGGGGTGCAAATTCTTGGTCCACATTCTGCTACTTTTCCCAGGCCATTAGCAGAGAGCTGGATGGAAAGTGGAGTAGCTGGTACACAAATTGGTTCCTATATTGGATGTTGGTGATGCCCGCAGGGGCTTACCTGCTGTGCCACAGGGCTAGATCCAAAATTAAAATATTTTATAGAAGATGTCCACATTTTTGTCATGTTTAGAGCTCTCTTGTGGTCCTAGTTACTCAGTTTCCCCAAAGGTGACTTATATGATATTAAAGCTTGGCAATATCTTATAAGATAGACAGTGGGACAGCCAGGTCGCACTCAGCAATCAGAGAACTGCCTGACCATGAGCATCTTGGTGCAGAGACAAATCCCATGGTTTGGAATCTTTCCTTTGTTGCACTTGTATTTAGCCCAGGTCAGTTGGAAGAGGTTTTTCACTTCAGTTGGTTTATGCTCCTCTGACAGTGAGGTTTCTTCTCAGGCTTATGAGAGTTGTGTCAGTATCAAAGTATCCTCATCTTCAGAAATCTCCAGTTCATGTTACTTCATTCTGTTAGGTGACACATCGTGTGAGCCCTCAGAGAGGTGAAGTGGGTCTAAAGCCATATTTGATCTCAATGCCATAATATGTCTCTCATAATATACTTCAGTCAGTTCATGCTAGAATTTCTCTTTCTCCTGTAGGCTTAGGGATGGCTACTATTTGAATGATTTTACAAATTAGGATCATTGTCCCTACAACTATTATGCTATCATTTATTTTTCATTAAGCTAAACTGATGCAATGTTTTCTAAGTATCTCCTTTTGCTGTTCAATTGATGAGAGCAAAATTGTCCTGCTTTCCAATGCAGAAATTTTCAGCAGTGGCACTTAAAAGATGAAGAAGAAATTATCTAACTTGATGATATACCTACACTGTGTATTCTTTCAGAATTTTATGTTTTATTCCCTTAACATTGTAGTTATTACAAAGAGTTAATATTTATATCTAAATTTGTGTGTACATGTGTTAGCTTATTTTTGAACAGTAAATCCATTTCAGGTTCCGATAATTTCTAGGTGAACAGAATTTAACAGTGGAAATTACCTCCAATTAGTAATTAATGTAACTGGGAATTATTCAAGCTACAAAATCTAAAACCCAGTAAATAAATATGTATAGACTAAGTAAAATTTAAATTCAAGAAGAAATGTGGGTTTTAGAAAGGCTGAAGAAATGTAGCATTGACATAAAGTGACTTTAGTGAGGTTTAAACAATTAATTACAATAGAGTGTGTTAAAACTTTAATGAGTCTATTTACCCCATGTGGCTTATTTGCCTGTGTCCATACCACTTGATGACATAAGGAAATGGAGTTAACAAATGGAGTAGCACGGGTCAGTACAAGAAGAGACAGTCTCCAAAGGCCTTTCCTGCTTTGTGTTCCTTCATTAGACTGCTAATTTCTTTAACATTTATGTTCTCTATCCTACTACTAAACAGATCTTTGTATAGACCATTTTGGCGTGCACTCATTTGAGGATAGATAGTCATACCATTTAGTAAGAGTTATTATTAAAATCATGTAACAGAATCTTCAATGAAAATTCTAGCTGAAAACTGCAGACTTTTAATGGACTTCTTGTCTTTGTTCATAAAATACTTTGATTTCCCACAAAAGCAAATATCTGACTTTGAATGCACACTGTCGCAAGCATTAAGAGTGATGGATAAGGAATAATCTGTTCAGGACTGGACCCCAAGACTCAGGGTTGTGACTAAGAAAAGTGAGATAGGGAAAGAAGGCAGCTAGCATATTGGGTTGTTGGGAAATTAATTCCTGCAAGCAATGATGGCTTAATGCCCAGGCAAACTTAGAATCAATATGAAGAATGTGTCTCCGAGTTATCTCATTCAAATGACCAAATATCTGGGGCATTTGTGCACCAACTTCCAAGGGTCATTATTTGAGGGATAAGTGTGGGATACATAAGTTGAGTGTGGGTAGATCTTGGTCCTCAAGAAGTGGCACCGGTAGTACAAGTCTCTGGAAGGGAAGATCTCCAAGAAGGAATTCCTAAGGCCAGGCCAGACCCTGGGTCACTATTGCCACCTGCACTTTGATCCCTCTGTGGTTGAAGTCCCTGAGAAGGGCTGTCTTCTGGTGAGCACAGGCATCAGTGAGCTCAGCCTCCAACTCTTCCTGCCTGGCCAGCCACTCCAAGAAGGCAGAGGCTCCTCCCTGGTCCCCCATGTGCGAGGCTGGCAGGGTACCTCCTCTGTGCCACTGCCCAGGTGAAGCATGCAGAGCCCAGAGCCAGGCTGGGGCAAGGTGCGCCTGAATATGGCTGTGCAATTCCTCATGAGTAAGGATGGTCTACAGTGGGTCACCCGTCCCCAGGCCATCACGATGAGCATCTTTTTGCAGTTCATAGTAGATGAACTGATGGGTGAAGAAATCTGGCAGCCTAGAGGAGGTACCCTGGGACACATGACAGCCAGCTGTGAAATCACTCCTGGAGTCACCTGATGCCTGCAGGGAGTTCATGGTCAAACTCTCCAGTAAGCTGAATTCAGTGAGCATGCTAGGGATTGGCAGTACCAGGACAGATGCCAGTGGCACACAGTGATGTCCAGAGCAATGTCGACTTCCTGGAGCATTTAGAGATGAGGATCTGTAACCTCCACTGCTTGGACACCTGCCCTCCACACCAGAAGAAATACAGAAACTAGCCCTGTGCCTGTGTCTCCCAAGCTGGCACATCTTTTCCTGTCCCCTTCTCACTTTCCTTTTCTTCTCTTGGGGGTGGCCTCTTAACTCACCTTCCCTTGCCCCCTGGGCTGGCTGTGCAAAGGATTGCCCCTCTTTTCAGAGCGGGCCTTGGGTGCCAAACCAGCATTTAGTATTTTGCACAAAGTCCAAGGTACTATGGCTGTCTGCCTTGGGGAAGAACAACAGCTCTAACCAGGCTGCTTGTGGCTTCACAAGGCCATAGAACAAGAGCACGGGCAGAAGTCTCTGTATGGTCTGGCCTAGCTCCCCATCATGAAACTCAGCCAGATTGCTGTTGAAAGAAAACCTTGCATTTTGGAAGAGCATATCACAAAAACAAGAAAAAAAAAAACACTCAAGCAAAGAAATGCACATGTAGTAACTAAAACTCTTTGTACACTAAAACCAAAGGATGTAGAGCTTAAGGCTCTAGGAATAGAGCATTTAAAAAAGAACAGATGCGTTAACCTGTTTTCAAAGAGTGGACATTGAAATTGTAGAATGTAAATAATAACAGAAAAATACAAAATATATAGTGTTTCATTGGTTGTAAGTTCTTTGGGAAGAAGCAAACCAGAGAATGGCAAGGAAGAGAAACTTGAAGTTTGAATTTAGTTGATGGCGAAGTCCTTGTTAGGATGGTGAGATTTGAGCAAAGATCTGCACCAATGCTGATAACATGGTGAAATAATGGCAATGACTGGGGAACAACACTCCCAGCAATTTATAAAGTAAGTGCAAAGGCCCTGAGGTGACACATACGGCTGATAAATCCAAGGAAGAGTACAACAAAAAGTCCTGCTGCACTGTTGTACATAGTAGGACATGAGGCTACAGTGTCTAAAGGAATTGATTGCACTGGGTCTCGTAAATTATTATAAATATTGGTGTTTACTCTGAGTGAAATAAGGAGTTATTGAGGCTTTCTTGAATAAGAGTGGCATGATGTGATGAGTCTTTAAGAGAATACTTGTCTGTAAGACTGCAAAAATATGGATCGATGATCATGGGCTGGAAATGCAGCAGTAGCAGTGGAATTGTTGAGGAATATGTAGACACTGGAAGTATTTTGAGTATGCAGCTGGAAACACACACTGACAAACTGGATAAAGACTTGAGCAAACACAGGAGTCCAGGAGAAAACCACAGTATTTGGCCTGATTAAGTCAAAAACAGAATTGTCTGCCATCGTTAGACAGAAAAATAAAAGCACAACACATTCAAAGAGAAGAATCCAGAGTTGGCTTCTAGACATGTTCAATTTGAAATTCCTATTCACACCCATGTTCAAGTATCAAATAAAGAGAAGTATGATTATTTCTGAATTTTAGGAGAGTAATTTAGGATAAACATATCAATTTGGGAAACATGAACATGGATGAGATCATCAAGAGTAAATAGACTGAAAACTGAAGCAATGTATGGGATAAAAATGGAACTACTTAAAATTACGAAAGTCAAAGAAATGGTGGATCCCTGGTAACAGGATGGGTAAGAAGCTGTATTAGGAAAAAGCAAACCCATGCACTTGTAGCACAATATGAGCTAAGTAAGGAGATCATTTTATGAATGGAGAACAGACAATAGTTATCAAATACTTCAGAAAAGTTAAATTAAATCTAAGTAAAATGCAACTTTGGGTTGTCATTACTAATGTCAATACCTACAAGGGGAAAGTTGAGGATAAGGATTTAAGAAGCGTAGGCTCAAGAGGTGAGGGGAGGAGAAAAATTGGAAGCAGTGAATGAAAAAAAAAATTATTCCTGTGACATTGAAACAGAGAGGACAGAGATGGTGAAAGTAAGTCTGAAAGAAATTAGGACACACACACACATGCACACACATGTACACACACAGAACTCATTGTCAACGACTATTTGTTATTGGTGGACCACAGTGACCAGTCATTGTACTGATGACCGGGAGACAAGGAGCATGCACACTCACTGTCTGTGAGCATATGGCTCCAATACATAAGCTCTGTTTTTATCATCCTGAATCCACCATGAATCAGATAATTGTTTTTTGTCTTACCTTCTCATATCACACTACTTATAAATGTCATCTATTATCATGCCTTTAACTTTTTCTCTTTTTCTTTTTAAACTATACATTATATATGTGCATATAAATTTTAACAGACATATATACTTCCATATATTTTGGGAGGACCACGTGATGTTTTGACACATGTATAAATTGTACAATAGCCAATCAGGGTAAACATATCTTTCTCCTCAAACATTTGACATTATAGTATGATGCAAACATTAATAATCCTTTCTTGTATATTTCTCTCTCTTCTCTGTTTGTAGAGATCTACAAGGTGTATCATTATTATCTATCATCGCTTTATTTTAAGATAGAACACCAGAGTACTTTCATAGCCATTGCTTACCACCTGTTGATCAACCTGTCTGCTTCACTCCCTTTCCTCTACAGAGCCCAGCTACTGTTTAAATGCAATTTATCTCTAAAACAGCCACAGAATTCTCTAATGGTTTCTAGAAACTGTAAATGTTTATTTTAAAGATTGCTTTTCGACGACTGATCAAGGGTTGGTGGATAATGTTTTGGCACAAATCATGCTGCTGGCTTTCTGGACTAGCTTGATTAGCCACAGGAAATATGGAGTAGATGAATCAAGTATGTGGGGAAACTCTCAAATGTAGATCCACAAAAATCTACTCTTGAAATGCTAGAGTTTCCTGTAATCCAAATCAGGTGTCAACACAGCTGCATCTTGAATTTTCTTGAGTTATTTTGAGGGTCACCTTTTTTCTCCTTACAATGCATTTTTTATAATCAGGATAACAAAACACAGAGGGGAAAATGTCCCATGGAACTAACTTAAAGTCTACTTGTTGCATCAAAGGTAAAAATTCTGTTGTATTTGGCATGCTTTCCTCAACCTTTTGTCTTTATGCACAGTTGATATTATGTAAGCCAACTGCAGAAAATTCATGGGAAAACAGAATTAAAACTATGTTTATTTTGGTGCAAAAATTTGAAATATATGCACAAGCTTTTGATAACATGCATTCTCATTGAAGCTTTTAAAGATCTCTCATATTGCTTCTATCAAAAATTATTTTATTTCTTAGGAAATAATTATGTTGTTGACAGACATCTTTTATTTTTCAAGGTTGATTCAACATAGAATAGTAGCTTTTATTTTTCAAGGATGATTCAACATACTATAGATTTGCAAACTGATGCAAATTTTTCCATAAATTTTATAAACTAACAACATTTACATTTGAAGCAAATATAAAAGACTTCTGTGGCTGTAGGAGTAAATCTTTATTTATAGCACACTTCCAAATTATAGCTTGAAATGTTAACACTTAATGTTCATTAGAAATTTTCCAGTACCAGACCAGCTTTCCTTCTTTGCTTCTTCCTTTGACTCTGATCATTTGGCTTTAGGCCAAGGAGAGATTTTCCACAGAAAACCTTGCTTAATTAACTCTCCATCCTTCTTACAGATTCAGATTAATTTATCTAAAATGAAAACTTCAAATCACAGTTTATTTTATAGGAAAAACAGGGATAACTGAAGCTATTGAATTGTGCTGCTCTTTCAAAAACAGTTTTAAGCCCATATTTTTGTGTGTGTTTGAAGACCATGGGCAAGTTTTTTATTTTTTTAATCATGCCTGAGACTTTCAAATGAAAGTTAAAAGCTAAATTTCCTCATGTAATAAAAGGAATGATAATATTTTGAGTGCTGTGAGGCGGCAAGATGGCGGAATAGGAAGGGAGCACATTGATAGTTCAGCAAGACACACAGGTTAATAAAAGTGGAGATACTGCAGGGTCAAGGAAGAGTAGGGGATGAAACAGCAGAGGAAACTCTTCCGGAACTAGTGATTCACAGTGGACCTGCGTGGAGAGCGTGTGAGCCCAGGTTCGGGACACCAGAGGCAGACTCAACACACCAGCGCTGGAACGCGAGGTGAGCCGAACCTCCATAGCCCGAGACACCAGCAGGCAAGCGGAAAGAGGAGACTAGAGGGAACGAGGCTTGAAACTCCGTGGGGAAAAGTTCACCAGGCTAACTAGAAGAGAGAGAGGAAAAAAAAAAAAAGTGACCAATATGGACACGAGTTTCCCTCTCTCCGCTCACCTCTCAAAGACGAGCAAGACAAAGAGCGGGCGCCATTTTGGACATACGTCATAAGCAGGGCAACCTCAGGTCTGCACCAGCCCTGAGCCTAGCAGAAAAACCTGACTCTGGGGGGAGGGGTGAAATAACTGGAGATTAGCATCTAACCTGGCAACCAAGTGGGAGACTGCAGGAGAATTGGAGCCCACACCAAGGGCAGCAGAGATTCCCTGTGTGGTCCTTGGGAAAGAGCTTCCAATCTCTGGCTCCTGTGGGTATATCATTTGCCTGCTAACTACCTCCAATTACGTTCAGCTGTGCGGAATTACTTCCCTTTTGAATCAAAAAAAAAAAAAAAGAAAGAAAGAAAGAGAGATTTACCATGCCTAACCTGGGAGTGTCATCTTTGACACACCCTCAACCCTGAGGAACCAAACACAGCTCTCAGTCCACACTCATCTCAAGCCTCTAAGGCTCCACCAAAAGCAGACTGTCCACTTAATATAGAGCCATAGTGTAACAAGAAAAAACACCACAGTGAAGAAACCAAATATCTCCAACATGCCATACAACAAACGCAAAAACCGAGGTAACAAGAACAAGCAAGACACTATGACGCCCCCAAATGAAAAAGACACCCCAATTCAAGATTATGAAGATGATGAGATAGAAGAAATGCAAGAAGCGGATCTCAAAAAATTGATAAGAACATTAAGAAGTTCTCAAAAACAAATTCTTGAACTACAGAAATCCTTAATGGACAAGATAGAAAATCTCTCTCATGAAAATGAAATATTAAGGAGGAATCAAAATGAAATGAAACAACTAGTGGAACAAGAAACTGTGATAGTGACGAGAAATCATAATGAAATGAAGAGTTCAATAGATCAAATGACAAACACATTAGAGAGCCTTAAAAACAGAATGGGCGAAGCAGAAGAGAGAATATCAGACTTAGAAGACAGAGAACAGGAAAGGAAACAGGCAAACCAAAGAAAAGAAGAAGAAATTAGAAATCTAAAAAATATTGTCGGGAATCTACAGGATACTATTAAAAAACCCAACATTCGGGTTCTAGGAGTTCCTGAAGGCATGGAGAGGGAGAAAGGATTAGAAGGCATTTTCAGTGAGATACTAGCAGAAAATTTCCCAGGTTTGGAGAAGGACAGAGGCATCTTAGTACAGGAAGCTTATAGAACCCCTAATAAACATGACCAAAAGAGATCCTCACCACGACACGTTGTAATCAAACTCACCACAGTGAAACACAAAGAAAAGATCCTAAAAGATGCAAGAGAGAAACGTCAGATTACTCTCAGAGGATCTCCAATTAGACTCAACAGCAGACTTCTCATCAGAAACCCTACAAGCTAGAAGGGAATGGCGAGACATAGCCCAGGTACTAAGAGAGAAAAACTGCCAGCCCAGAATATTATATCCTGCAAAGCTCTCATTTGTGAATGAAGGTGAAATTAAGACTTTACATAGCAAACAGAAACTGAAAGAATTTGTTGCCACTCATCCTGCCCTGCAAAAGATGCTTAAAGATGTGTTACACACAGAAACGCAGAAACATGGTCACCAATATGAAAGAAGGTAAAGGAAGGAAACCTCACAGCAAAAGATCACAGGAAGCTCAATTTCTCTTTGACATAGAATTAAACTCTGATGCTCTGTTAAAGCAATATGTTAAAGTAATCTAAAAACAAAAAGCAATTCAAATGAATTGGGAATCTATAAAAAGAGTTAACGATTTTAAAAGCTATTAATAAAGTTGCTATATTGGTCTATCATGCTATGTTATATGTGTGTACATATTGTATGTCCACATGGGGAAATTTTATTAAGAGTTTTATTTTAAATGGCTTATAGATAAGATTGTCCATAAATTTAAGCTGCTAAAATCAATCAAAGATACATTTTAATTTGTATGACCTGAATCTGTGTATCATATGTTTTAAACTTGTTGGTAGAAAGAAACTAAACACATTTTATATGGTTGTGCCTAAGTTTACTGGTTAAACAAACTACACCATGTTAGATATTTAAGAGGTGTTTTCAAATACATGATTCTTAAAATTTATAGAAGGCATTGGACCTTCTGGTAAATGTTTTCTTAAGTTGTTATCTAATGATTGAAACGGTTTGCTAAGTATTCATGTAATATTGCTATTGTCAGCAAGCGATCTAGGACTTGCTCCCTCATTTCTCTATTCTAAGCCCAACTTGTTCTTTCATGTCTCTATTCTCTTCAAGGTAGGAAACTAATTCTATTATCAAGGAATCTGTAGGACGCACAATTTAATCTTTAGACCTTATAAAAGAGATGGCTAACATTTTTCTGTAATAGCATAGCCAAAATAAGAACTTAAATAATAATCTCATAGCTAGATTCACTTCGCCATCAGCGAAGTATACAGTAAGTAGAAAAAACCTCCCTTTCAGACCAAAGGGAAAGAAAGTTTTAAAGTGAGAATATAATTTTCCGCATGGGCATTATCTACCTTAGAAAAACTACTACAGAACATGCCTGTGACTATAGACTTGTAGTTCAGGCCACCGAAGATTAGAGATGGGATTTGGGCACTCCCTTGACTTGCATTCTCTGGTCTGCTTTAACACAAACCAGGAGGAAAAGAAAGCTAGGCATCAGAAGCAATGGGTGGCAGGCCTATTAATGGCTGATCTGTACAGTGATTTGCCCTCAAGGAGACCCAACAGGCCAGTCCACTGCAGTGGCTTTCAATGTGGTAAGCCTGGGCTTCAGCAGAAGTCAGCTTGTGAAGAGCCCTGGCAGCTCTGCCAAGAGTTGGATCACTGGAAATGGACCTGCCCTGGAGTCGAAGGATGTCCAGGTCAGAGCCACAGATCTTATTGGCTCTAAGCTGAAAAGCCCTTCACTCAGCCCAACTTCCAAAGTGACCACTGCAGCTGAGGGGATGGTCAAGTAGGGTCAGCAACATTGCAGGCAGAACTGTAAATTTCTTGTTAGAGATGCCCCCTGCCTTTACCAGGCCAGCTCTCCTCCCAGCCCAGCCAAGTCATGAAAGTCAACAGAGTGCCTTCCCCTAGGAGGTTCACACCTCCCTTAGGATGTACCCCATGTGAAGTGATAGATAGGTCTGAGCCTCTTAACTTACAAGGCCTAAAGCCCACCAGATTATTATCAAGCCCCTTCTATCAGGTTCTATTTCCCTCTCAATCAGAAAACTTAATTGTAGCTTAGCCAGCACCTTTCTTAGCTCCTCTAATAATGACTCTGTCCTTTGTTCTAGACCCTGTCTAACGTACTTGGGCCTCATTCCTGTGTAATCATAACCTCTACTCTACCACCAATGGCTCTACTCCCAACCTGAGTGTACTGATGGTCCTCTTCCCCACTTAATGCTGTATAATTGTTCAAACCTGGTAAATGCCACTCTTAGGATCATTGGTTACTATCCTCACTCTGTCTTTTATGACCTTGTCTAAATATGATCAGAGTCGGCAAACTTGGAAGGCTTCCATAGCCTTGGCAACTCATGACGAGAGCCTAGGGTGGTTACTGGCACCATAAACTAGAGTGTCAATTTGTTGGGTCAGCAACAGGAGGCACTGTGCACTTGCTCCTCATGTGGGATCTCTGTCTTTAATGTGCTGTACATTGTGATTTAATGCTATAACTAGTACTCAAACAGTATGTTTCACTTTGTGTTTCTATGTGGGTGCAAACTGTTGCAATCTTTATACTAAATTGACCTTCTGTATATAAAGAGAATTGAAAATGAATCTTGATGTGAATGGAAGGGGAAAAGGGGCGGGAGTGGGGAGGGTTGTGGGTGGGAGGGAAGTTATGGGAGGGGGAAGCCCTTGTAATCCATAAGCTGTACAATGGAAATTTATATTCATTAAATAAAAGTTAAAAAATTAGAAAAAAATATTTTGAGTGCTAACTATATGTCAGACATTAGATTGACCCCATAAAATAAATTGTTTAATGTAATCCTCAGAACAACTGTATTTATTTCCTAATACTCTTGTGTTTATTTTACAAGTAGAGGAACATAAGATAGGCATGGTTAAGTGACTTATCCAAAAACCACACAGTTAGTTAACACAAGAATCTGGATGTTGAAACAGCTCTCTTCTTCCAGAACAGTAGTTTAAGGCATTCATAATATCATGCAATATAATATTATGAAGGCATATCACACATATTTCATATGTATGCCTATATACATACATCCATATAAGTAGATGCCATAAGCATATTCTTGTTTCTATAAATTTATATGATAAAAAAATTTAATATCAATGAAAACATGTTGAAATCTCATAAGTGAAATAATAAAACGTATACCACTTTTGCATTTCATGAACTTGTGTGTATAAAACTTTGTAGCCAGAAAAGCAAAGAGGTTGGTATCCATTTAAAGAGCAGGATGTCCATATTTCTAAATTCCTTTTATTTACATTTTTAAAGAATTGTAAGCACATATATATTTGAGCTTGCCAGAATCACTGTATTTTTAGCAAAGATTTGAAAGGCAGAACAAGAAAACCCACAGAGTTGACAAACTAGGAACAGCAAGTTTACTTCTTTACAAACTTCTACTATTCAAGAAACTATGAAGAAAACCCTTGCCTATGATACTACCCCTCACCAGCCCGTCATTGCCATGGAGATACCAGTCAACCCACCAACCAGCACTTTATTTAATAGAGTTTCCTATTATCAACTTTTGTTGTGGACATTCCCTTTGTGAGATATTTTTTTAAGGTAACCAAAAGAGAAAATACTGTTGATGACAAAGAAAGTCAAACTGAAGGGCTTGCTTTCCTGAGTGTATATGAGTGTGACAGAGCGAAGTGGAAGCAGAGGAGGGAGAGCACATCAGGTGACTTCTCAGCCAGCAGTCACCCTATAGAAGGTCATAGCCCAAGGACTGGCCTAAGACTTACCCATAGGCCTGCTTGTTTCTCCAGGTTGTATTTTCCTTTGGAAGTATGACTATGGGAAAGCCTCAGTGGACACATCAGCTATCCAATTTCAAATAATAAACACCAAATACCAAAGGTCAAAGGGAAAGCTCTTCTCTAGAATACATTTCATTGTGGGGGGGGGTTATTGTTGCTTAGTATTTTGTTTTGTTTAGATGTTAGCCACACAGACACTATATTTTTTTTTTTCCTACTGGCCTTCACTTTCTATCTCTGTCATGTTTGGCTTAATTGTAGATGAACTTCTCATCTCAGGCTTCATTACAAAATACATGTGTGTACTATATTTTCTCTTTAGAATGTATTTTTTCCCAATAGAAAGAACAGTCTGGGTAGTAGTCCCTTCCCCTCAGAAGTCAGGAAGATGATCACATTTGGATCTGATCTTTGTAATAACCTGAGTCTTAATTGGTGGCTCTTAAACACAGCAATGTGTTGATATCTTTTCTGAAGCAAAATTGTTAATCAATAAAATTCACTTAAACAGTTTGTTGGATTTCGAAACATCTAATCTATTAGTTACCATAGATCAGGGAAAACATTTGTCTTTGGGACTGGCTTATTTCATTAAATATGATGGTTTCCAGTTGCATCCATTTTGTTGCAAAAGACAGGATTTTCTTCTTTTTTTATGGCTGAGTAGTAAAAAATGTAAGGCATAGAAGTGAAATTGACATCTTGAGAATTGATTATTACATACAGCCCTTGTCTCTACTCTTGAGCAACAGTGTTTTTTACTTCTTACTATTTGTTGAATTCTTTACTTGGTGGAGGGTTAATCTCATGATTATAAAATAAACAGAAAGTGTGTCATTGCAAAAATTAAAAGAACGTCATTGTAAAAAGGAGGGGAGGTGGAATTTGGACAGGAGGGTAGTACAGTGGGAAGAATCACTATGCTCGTGAATCTGTATATGTGAAATACATGAAATTTATTCACCTTATATAAATTAAAAATAACAAAGAAACATGTACATACCTCAAAAGAATCACTACAATGATGATAGTGCACATATTCATATCTGTAACTTTTCTGGTGTCCTGATTAATATGCCCTTTCTTCCCATACCCTCAGACAATTAATCAGCATTTCAGTGAATTTAGATCTATATGCATTGCCTATATTTCTGTATAAATGTGTATTCGTATTATCCTTTCATAATTATTTTGACTCTCATGAATTTTATTGTTTATTGATACAGATTTTCATGGGTAAATAAAAATGTCCATAATTATTTACATATTACTGCACATTTGGGTTCTTTTTAGTTTTTAGTTATTGCAAATAAGATTACTTTGAGTATTTATGTACAAATAGCTTGCTTTCTAAGTTTGAGTGGTATTGTTAGGGTTGAAAAGAAGTTTCTTCTTAAAACTCTGTGTGGCCCTCGATTTAGAAATAAGGTTTATTTCCATTCTTTACTGCTGGCTTTATGAATTCACCTCTCTATGAATTCATTGACAAATACAGTCAGTAACCATGCATATGCACTATAAACACTCTGTATTTGATCCTACATCCTCAGGATTACATGTTTATTAGACATTATCTCTATTTCAAGTTATTAAAGCTGAGTTTTCCCCAAGTTTTACTACTCTATAAATGTGAATTGCTATAATGTTATATGTGTCAGTGTTCATAAGCGTTTCGTCATCAAGATGAAGAACTGGAGGCAGCTTAGCTCTACAAGGAGATGAGGATTGTTGGCTTACAGTTCTCAAGGCTTGGGCATCCACATTGGTTTGTTTATTCTTTCATCAGCATGGTGGGTGGTAACGGTGTGGTGCGAGCAGAGAAAGGATTGCACGACAAATCAAGAAAGAAAGAGAGTGGCTGGGCCCAACACAGGCTTTTAAAATCAAGCTGTCAAGAAAACTGCCTTGCATAAGGCTCTAATGACCTAATGACCTTTCCTCCAGCCCCACTTCCAAAGCGCCATAGTTGAAGTAAGTGTTTTCCCTCTTAGTGCCATTAACTTAGGACATTGGAGTTTAAATTTCTGCAAGAGTCTGTGGACCTATCAGAGTCAAACTTGAGTGTTGTCCAATTTTTCAGAGCAGAAGATCATACACATTGGAGTTGCTTCTAAAAAGATAACACTAAACTACAAAACTAAAACTAGATACAACATTGACTATTTACATTGAGAAAATAAGTCACAAAATAACTTGAAATGAAATGAAATTGAAATACCAGAATGCTGGAACATTTCAAAACAACTTTTTACAATTTTTTTTTTTTTTTTTTTTTTTTGAGAGCTGGAGTTACAGACAGAGTGAAGCCAGGCCACCAACTGAGGCCCATATGCGATGTTGGCTGGCAGGAAGGGACTTAGCCTACCATGCCACAGCACTGGCCCTATTTATCAATTTGAGAGAAAGGCAGGGAGGGATATGGGAGAAGAAAGGGAAGAAAGGCAGAGCGGGGAGGAGAGAGAGACATAACATCTTCTGATTTGCTTCTTAAATACATGGCTAACGGTGGGCCAGGGACAGAGATTGGAGCCAGGAATGCGATTCATGTCTTCTATGAGATAGCAGGAACCCAATGAGCTTTCAACACTGTCTGTCTAGATCTACATTAGCAGTAGACTGTAGTCCAGAACGAGAGCTGGATATCAAACCCAAGCTCTCTACTGTGGGATGTGGGTGTCTTAACCAGCATCTTAACAGCCAAGTGAAATTCCTGTCTCGTGTTTCTTTTTTTGTAAGGCATATTTTAATTGATCAGTTTGGTATAGTGCTATAATAAGCATCATTTTCGCTTTGTGATTATTTTATATTAACCTGCTCTTACTTCGATTTTTTACAGCCTATACTACACAAAGCAGTAATTTTGCACAATGTCATTAGAAAAATCTACACAATAGTAAAGTAGTACGCATTAAATATTTATAGACATTAGGTGAAAATATAGTTTCTACTTGACCTGGTACTGAGATCAGGAAAATGCATAAATAAGAGAGTCTCTAATCTCAAGGCATATTCAGAGATATATATTTTTTCACTTTGATTAGATAATTTTAAAGTACTACATATCCATTTACAATAACATTTTATGTTTATTCTGACCATTCTTTTTTTATCCTTTATTTCCTTATTAAACTAACATGGAAACTTGTTCACAAGACCAATAAATACAATTTTATCTAGCTATATAACTGATCTAATATTAATATAAGTGATATCCTTTGTAGACCTGGTCAGTTTACAGGAACTTATACAGAATCTGCCCTCTTATGTCTGGGCACAGTTTTCCATTTTCTTTTCTTTTTTTTCCCCTAAAGATTTACGTATTTATTTGAAAGTCAGAGTTACAGAGACGTAGAGACAGAGAGAGAGAATCTGCCATCTGCCATCTGCTTCCCTCCCCAGATGTTTGCAAGCCATCATTGGGCCAGGAAGTAGCCAAGAATTTTATCCATTGTCTCACTCATGGGTGGCAGTGACCCAAACTCTTGGACCACCTTGTGCAGTTTTCTTCAAGCCATTATCAGGGAACTAGATTGGAAGTGGAGCAGGTGGGACACAAATTGGTGCACCTATAAGGGATGCCGGTGTCGCAGATGGCAGCTTTACACACTATGAGACAACACTGATCCTTAACTTTCCACTTTCTCAGTCCATGTAATTATAAGATCCAAGACTCCTGGATGGCACCAGTTTGTGACAGAACAACCATAAAATATACCAGCAATGATGTTACTTAATATTAAAGACTTCTGGTAAATGCACCTTGGAGACGACCTGAGTGCCTCCTGAGCACTGCTTTCCTTTGTGTTCATGCTCCATATCGCTCAGGTGCATTTTCAGGCACGTGGATTTCATAGTATATGAGTGATTCTAGGCTGATCACTGCCACACTTCATAAATTGCTCTGTGAACTGAGCAACCGATTAGGCTCAAAAACTTGACACAGAGTTTTCATTATACCTAACAAAATTTTAGCTTACACAGGTGGCATAAAATGAAAGAAGTGATATTTAGTGAAAGGTCTCTTAGGTCCTTGGAGGCTAGGGTTGCTCTGATGTGATCTCATGGTGATTCCAGAAAAGAAAAAAAATTGCTGTAAAATTGATAAACCTGGCCCCTCAAGCTGTATCTGCTCGTTGGCTCATCATGTGACCCTTCCTCAACAGACACTCAGCTTTCTGGCATTGACCATGTCCATGGTCTTTTTGTCAGAGCCCGAGCCTGTACCATACCACTTGGAATTTGAATTTTTTTTTTCATTCTTAGCCTATGTCAGTATTTCTTTATTGTAATAAATAGTAACATATATATATATATATATATATGACATTTATAAGATGTAACTTTTTGCATAATTACGTTTATTACTGAAAAAATTATCTAATATATCTTATGTGTCAGGAATTAACAAGTAGTAGACAAATTCAAACTCTTTAATTTTAATTAAACTATGACTAAATTATTATATCCTTCAGAACTTTCATATGAAATATCTACATCTGTTTAGGAAGTACTCGCTAATAGTGCTAGAGGGATTTTGAGATAATGGGTCTCCTCACTATCGATGAGTGACACTTAGTAGCCCAAGGACAGGAGGCAGGAGCAGAGAAGGTTTGAATGATTATTCTGTATTCTACAACTGAAAAGGCATTGCTCCTACAGAAGCTTTATGAGATAAAATATTTTCCTAGTAAGAAAGTAAGTGAAAGAGTACATTCCTTAAAAAACCATTAGCTACTGGAGAGATTTCTAGATCACAATACAGTTTCATTAGTTTATTTTATTTACAGTGCTGACATTATGAGATAATTCTAAATTTTACTGAATCATGATCCCGAAACTGTGCTTATCACCTCACTACTAAAATGAGTCCTCACAATTTCCAATCATTCCCATGCAATATTGAGGCTGATATTAAATTTCAGCAAATAATTGTCCCATTGTCGGCTTCCTAATCATAAACAACTGGCTAGGAAGCCAACGAGGGGTTCAACAAAGGAGACTGAGAAGACTCAGGTACACACCTTTGTTATGGCATCTAGAGGGAGAGACTGTCCAGCCAAACTCCTGCGGGCACAAGGCACTACAGACCAGGGAGAGACGCTGAGCAACCTCTGCTTTACAGAGTCTGAGGGTCCACTTATATACAGTTTTTGAAGGGCAACCCCGCCCCTGCCCCGCCCTCCCAGGGTCTTGTAGTCATAGCAGTACCAACCTCCTAGGCCCCTTAGTCCTAGTAGAAGGGTTACATAGTTATAACAATGGTCTGTGGTTAGGCCATTTCCTCTTGCAGGGCAGCTTAGAGTGCAGCTTCTTCTCCTTTGTAATTCCCTGATACCCATGATGGTCCCAGATAACCAGGTATTCATTGAATAAAATGTGCTCAGGAAAATACAGCAAGTTGAGTGGAAGAGAAGGGCTAAGACAAACTTTTGTGAAAATCTGTATTCTTAACCATGTTTTACTATCTTCATCATTGTTTTTATAGCCCCTGCTTCAGAGATAAACACCTGAGAGTTATGCTTTTACAATACTTCCACACATAATAACTGAAGTCAAGCTGAAAACAAAGTCAGTGAGATATACTAAAAAGAGTCAAAAATAGTTTTCATAAAAAATTATTTAAGCATTAATAAATGTAGCAAAATTTGCATATCAATTCAATATGCAATAATCTTGTTTCTGCACAATACAAATCTGAAAAAGAAAATTAAGAACAAATCCATTTATACTAGCATCAAAAGAATAATATACTTAATAAAAAACTTAACCAAGGAGACATAAGACTCTTAAACTGAAATTACAAAATATTTTCAAAATTGTAGACACAAATTAATGGAAAGATAATCTGTGTTCATGATTTGAAAAATAAAATTTTGGTAAGATGTTAATATCTCTGCAAACTATCTACGGATTCAAGGCAAACCACATCAAAATACCAGTGTTTTTTTTAATTGAAATGCAAAAGAAAATTTTAAATATATATGGAACCACAAAAAACCTCATATAGTCAACACAATCCAAAAAAGTAACAAAATGACAGTTCACACATGTTCTTGTTCTGTTTTATTTATTTATTTTTATTTTTTTATTTTTTTATTTTTTTTTTGACAGGCAGAGTTAAGAGAGAGAGAGAGATAGAGAGAAAGGTCTTCCTTTTCCGTTGGTTCACCCCCCAGTGGCCGCTACGGCTGGCACACTGCGCTGATCCAAAGCCAGGAGCCAGGTGCTTCTCCTGGTCTCACATGCGGGTGCAGGGTCCAAGCACTTGGGCCATCCTCCACTGCCTCCCCGGGCCATAGCAGAGAGTTGGCCTGGAAGAGGAGCAACCGGGACAAAATCCGGCACCCTAAGTACCAGCACCACAGGCAGAGGATTAGCCAAGTGAGCCATGGCACCGGCCCTTGTTCTGTTTCTTAAAGACTTATTTAATTATTTGAAAGGTAGAGAGATTTTCCATCCACTGTTTGACACCCCAAATGGCTGTAACAGCAGGAATTCCATCCAAGGCTCCCACAAAGTTGGCAGAAACACAGGCACTTGGATCATCTTCCACTGCCTTTATAAAGCTCACAAGTAGGGAGATGAATCTAAAATAGAGCAGCTGGGACAGGAACCAACACTCAAATATGCAATGCCAGCATCACAAATGGTAGTTTAACCTGCTGTGTCACAAATTCAACCCTGTTATACTTTCTTATTCTGAACTTACAACAATATTATAATAATCAAATGTATGTTGCTGGCATGCACAGACCAATGAAATAGAACAGAACATAGTTCCCAGAAATGAATCTTTGTTAATCTGGCAAGCTGATAATATCCAGAATGTATAAGGTAATACAACTCTGCAACAAAAGCAAACAGCCTGATTGAAAAATGGACAAAATAGCCAGACACTAGGTATAATGGTTAAGATGATTCTGGGTATACCACCTTCCAAATTATGGTGCACGATCTGATTCTCAGCTCCTCTGTCTCCTATTCAGCATCCTGATAATGGGCACTCTGGCACGAAGTATGTGGATGGCTCAGGTAGTTGAGTCCTTGCCACAAAAGTGTGAGACTTTAACTGAGTTCTGGACTTGGCTTTGGCCTGACCCAGTCTGTTTCTTGCAAACATTTGTGGGATCAACCTGAGTATGGTCTCTCTGTCCTCCTTCTCTCTCTCTCTCTCTCTCTCTCTCTCTCTCTCCCTCTCGCTCTCTCTCTCTCTCCCCCCCATCCCCTTTCAAATAAATTGAAAATAAATTTTAAAAGTTTTAATTAGCTAAGACTTGAATGAACATCCTAAAGAAGACACATAAATTATCACATGAAAGGATGCTCAATATCATTACAGAAAGGTAAATCAAAAGCACAATGAGACCCTCATACTTATTCAACTGTGTAATATCAAAATATATTTGGTGTCCGTAAGCAATAACTGAAACTCACATGAGCTCCTGATGTTAAGGTAACATCGTATAGCCACTGTGGGAAATAAAATGTAATTTCCTTAATTAAAAAGTCTACTGTGAGTATATAACTCAAAATACTGAAGACAGGTGTGCTGATGATTGTACTTTCATATTTATAGCAGAATTGTTCACAATGACAAAGATACAACCCAAGTGTCCACAGACAGATGAAGCAATATATAAAATACGCTTTTCACATACTATGAAATAATATTCAGCTCTCACAAAAATTCTGATATGTGCTACAACATAGTTGAAAGCTGAAGACATGCTAGATAACCCGATCACAAACTTTGTATGCTTCCAATTACAAAAGGTCTCTAAATTATTCAAATGCATTAGAACCGGTATGTGGAGTGGTGGGTGCTAGGGATGGAAGAAAGGTAGAATGGGGAGTTATTGTTTAATTAATGGGAAGATGAAAGATCTTCCGGGAATAGATTACAGTGACGGTTGCACAATGATGTCAATATGCTTAGTGGTACTGATGTGTATGCTTACAATGGAAAAATGGTAAGTGTATGCTATATATGTCTTTCACAATTTTAGATTGGTTAAAAAGGAATCTAGAACATTGGGGAGAGGAAAATTTAAATTTCCATTTCATTATTTAAAAACACTTACTTTGAGCAGTTGGTTAAAATGTTCTGTTTCCATTTTATCTGAAAATTAAAGTGAGGCTAATATATACCTCTCTACCCCTCAAAGCTGTTGGGAAGCTTTATTTCAATAATATATGTAAAGCACTTAACATAGTGCCTGAGTTAGCACAGATATAAGCCAGTAGCTGCAACGACCATCATAAATCGTGCATGTTGCATCAACATTTTGATGGGTGACTATTTGTAATGAAAACTCATTTAAGCTCCTTTAATAATAAAATATGTTAATTACACAAATACCAATTTGTGATTAAATGATCAAATTCTGGCACTGAAAGCTCTTAAGACTAATTCAACACATATGTTATTCACCAAAAAATAAAACTAAGCAAAATCATGAAAGTTGGAGCTTAAGTAACAATTATATCTCTTGCTCAGTTGCCACTTTTGTACTGTGAAAGACAAATAAAGATCAGGGCTGGTGAAATTTATTGAGTATCCATCTTGGGAAACCTTGCACAGCCTGAGCAAGAGAGGTTCCTTAGGGTTCAGAGGTCATAACTACAAGAAACATAATCATCATAAATAGAGTAAGATTTTTTGTTTTAGGCCGGCGCCACGGCTCAGTAGGCTAATCCTCCACCTTGCGGCGCCGGCACACCGGGTTCTAGTCCCGGTTGGGGCACCGATCCTGTCCCGGTTGCCCCTCTTCCAGGCCAGCTCTCTGCTGTGGCCCGGGAGTGCAGTGGAGGATGGCCCAAGTGCTTGGGCCCTGCACCCCATGGGAGACCAGGAGAAGCACCTGGCTCCTGCCATCGGAACAGCGCGGTGCGCCGGCCGCAGCGCGCCTACCGCGGCGGCCATTGGAGGGTGAACCAACGGCAAAAAGGAAGACCTTTCTCTCTGTCTCTCTCTCTCTCACTATCCACTCTGCCTGTCAAAAAATTTAAAAAAATAAAAAAATTTAAAAAAAAAAGATTTTTTGTTTTGTTTGTTTTGTCTTTTTAAGGGACAAATACCAGTTCCATAGACAGATGATCAACATATAAGTTTTATTTCCTTTTTTCTAGTTTTATACCCTGGGTTCTTTTACTCTGTTAAGCTTTACTGTGATGATAAACAGAAGTAATTCATACAGAGGAAACACAACTGGAAAGCATTTAGTACAGTGAATGGCACTTAGTAACTCTTCCATTTTTTATTACCTTGTTGATTATAATTATCATGACTCATAAGGTCTTAGAAAATGACTGGACACGGCCCATTTAATTCCAGACGAACAGAGCCAACTCATCATTGTTGGGCCTTGGATCTAAACTGTTGAAACTAAGGTTGTGACACAGAGGAGTATTTAAGTCCAATAGAGCTGTTCCGTGGAGGTTTAACCTAGCTATTATGACATAATTACCAGTAGGTTATAGAACATCAATATACACAGAACTTCCATCAGGTAGATTGAAGGCAACAGTATTTGTTAAATCTGAAATTGAAAAAAAAAAAAAAAAAAGAAAACATGAATTGGCTTAAGGGCCATGAAAATAAGTGATGTAAAAGTCAATTGTTAGGAAGTCAGAGATAGTGTGGCAGGCAATCTCAAGAAAGCCCTGGTATCAAAATGGTATTCTATCAAAGTCTTTTGTTAAGGCTGGGAAAATGAAATTCTTTGTTGTAGTTTATATTCTCCCAATAGGTGACCTAGAGAGAATGAAATACGAAAATGGTCTATATCAAAGGAGCATCCAACCACAGAAAAGAGGAGCAGAAGTGAAGTCAGTGGGTAACATATACAACCAAGTCAGCTATTCTGTGAGCAACTGAGCTTTAACTCTTGGGAACAGTGTCACACCCTTCCCCTCCATGATGTAAATGAATCAGTGTTTGCACATCAAGTGTTTGTAGAACTCTGTTGGTGGCAGAGAGAAAACACCTATCACAGCTTCAGAGAAAGCCCTCAGGCAACATGTTGGAGGTAGAAGGTGGTCCGGATAGAGAAACACAGTAAAGGGTTCACAGCCCGGGGAAACTACTTCAGAACTTCATCTTCCACATACCCATGTGTATCAAATCCCCCTGTTTAGAAGCAAACCTGCTGTGTGCTTAAAATACTTTTTCATTTAGATTTCAATTTTAACTGTTTTTTTTTTTTTTAACATTTTGAAAGTAGTTTTCTATTCTCCATGTCATTCTTCGTTGAAGTCTCACAAGTTCACTAGGAAAACTTTACATTTTCTATAAGTATTGGATCCTTTGTCTGAAACCCCTGGGTCGAGGGGCTTTGGAAATTCAGAATGATGTTGAACTGTCAAAGGACAGTGTAATTCATATCCTGGTTACCGAACAACACTCCAGTGAGGCTTGGAGCAGCACTCTGTAATCAAATATAATAATATCTCTTCTGTCATGTGAATGATGTCACTGAGTAGGACTTACTACTGGATAAATAAAGATTGCACAAAGCCTCACATCACTGCAGGTCAAATGTGTGCTGAATGGAGATGCAAGTTGAATGGACCCACTGTGGAGGTGACTCCAGAAGAAGTCCCCTGACACTGATTTCACTTAATTCACTAAAAGGAACAAAAATGAGGATAGGAAGGGAACACCCAGGTGGCCAAGAATCAGTGAATGCTTCAGAAGCAAAAAAGCAGCTATCTTGGAAAAGAAACAGCAGAGGAACCTCTGCTAATAGCATCCCCAGCTTTTAAAGCTTCTCTGTGAACTGAGACCTGCAGGATTGCCTCTTGGCCAAGTCACCAAAATGACATATCAGGGCTATCAACGTTATTGTTGCTGTTTTTACTTTTTCAAATGCCAACTTAAGGTATAAAGTTGGATTTCAATGAAATTTGGAGTTTAGGAATTTTGAAGAAGTGATAACTACGCTGGATTTATGTGTTACACCTACATATCTACTTTGCAAAAATTCATCAGCTTAAATTCTCTCTCAGTTTTGATTTTTATAATATTTATAGAATTATTTTCTAATTTAACATCTAAATTTTAACATTTTAACATATCCATTTCATACATGCATATTTCATACTTACACATACATACTATTTTTTGTGAAAGCAGTGAAACTAATATTACTTGCTCTGGGTTTCAAGCCAAGAATCACAAAGTGAGAAAAGAAAGGTATATCATTATATACAGTATATAATTTAACCCTGACATTTATGACTATATAGCAACTACTATGCAATCCACACTTTTTTAATGATTTCCACATATGAAAGAAAATGTGTGGAATTTATCTTTCTGTAGTTTGCTAATTTCATTTAGTATAAGGATCCCTAGTTCCATTCATTATGTTGCAAATGCCAGGATTCGGATCTTTTTTTTTTTAATCTCTGGGGAATATTCCACCCCTAGATTGAGAAATATACATTAAGAAAATAGTATAGGGGCCAGCGCTGTGGCAGAGTAGGATAATCCTCCACTTGCAGTGCCGGCATCCCCTATGGGTGCTGATTCTAGTCCCAGCTGCTCCTCTTCCAATCCAGCTCTCTGCTATGGCCTGGGAAAGCATAGAAGATGGCCCAGGTGCTTGGGTCCCTGCACCTGCATGGGAGACCCGGAAGAAACTCCTGGCTCCTGGCTTTGGATTGGTGCAGCTCTGGTCATCGCCCCCATTTAGGGAGTGAACCAACAGAAGGAGACCTTTCTCTCTGTCTCTTCCTCTCACTATCTGCGACTCTACCTCTCAAATAAAGAAATAAAAAATAGTATATTTTCTTACTATAATCATCCATTGATGGACATCACTGTTGATTCCATATTGTTGCTATTATAAATTGGGCTGCAATAAGTATGGTAGTTGAAATATCTATTTAGTATGCAAATTCTACTTTTTTTGCATATATTCTCAGAAATGGAGTGCTGGGGTGTATGGTCAATATTTTTTTCCTTTTTTTTTTTGCTTTTTGAGCATACTTCATACTGTTTTTCATAATGGCTTTACTAATTTGCATTCCCAGAAACTGTATTTTAGGGTTCCCTTTTCTTCACATTCTCACTTAAACCTTTTTTTTTTTTACTTTTGACAATAGTCAATAGTCATATATCATTGTGGTTTTTATTTACATTTCTCTGCTGGCTAATGATGCTAGCATTTTTCTTTCAGGTTTGTTGGCCATTTGTATTTATTCTTTTGAAAAATGTCTCTTCATATCCTTTACCCATTTCTTAACTGGATTATTTGTTTTGTTGCTGAGTATCTCGGTTTTAATTATATGCAAAATATAATCTTTAGAACAGTATATCTCAAACTGTTTCCAGCGTTGTTCTCTTCCTTTACTAACCTATTCAGTCAATTTTCCTAATTCCTACTCACTGAATAATATCCAAGACACACTCTGTTATCTGTTTATGTTCTGCGATTTGTTGGAGAACGTCAAAGCATTATATTATCTAAAATCGTGTGTCCGTACTCCCAAGGGTCAATTGCTGTCTCTTTAATGTACATATAACCATCTTCAAAACTAATGTCTGAGAATTCAAAAATTTGCCAGTGTGACAATGTGAAATGAAACACACTTGGTATCACTTAATCCATTTTTGTAATACATCAGCAACTTAGGGGAGAGCACTGTGGCTTAGCAAGTAGAACCACTACCCATCAATCATGTTGGCATCTCATAGGGGAAACACTTTGAGTCCCAGCCGCTCCACTTCTGACCCACCTCCTTCCTAATGGCCTGGGAAAGGCCATGGAAGATGTAACAAGTGCTTGGGCCCCTGCACCCATGTGGGAGACCTGAAAGAAGCTCCTGCTTCTAACTTTTGCCTGGCCTAGCCCTCCCCATTGTGATCATCTGGGGAGTGAACCATTAGATGGAAGAGCTCTCTCTCTCTGTCTCTCCCTCAATCAAAGTAACTCTGACTCTCTAATAAATAAATCTTACAAAAATTCTAAAATACTAATAATTAAGCAGTTTAATAGTGTCTTTACAGAAATATCTTTGAAGAATCGGATGAGTTTTTTATTATTAATATATAAAATGAAGGGGAAGAATTAAATACTTTGGAACTTTTATTTGTTTAAGGCTTAGTATATTGATATCTACTATCACAACTAATATTTTGAAAAATGTTTTGCTAAAATGAGGGTGACCTGAGACTTCTCTGAGGAAAAATTATAGATTGAGAGACAAAAATGCATCTCAAAAATAAAAGAGGGGCTTTATTGTGGTGCCACCTCTGTTGCAGGCATCACATATGGATGCCAGTTTGTGTCCCAGCTGTTCCACTTCTGATCCAGCTCCCAATGGTATGCCTGGCAAGACAGCAGAAAATGGCACCAGTGCTTGGCCGTCCACATCCATGGGAGAACTGGGTGGAGTTCCTGTCTTCAGCTCATTCCAGCCAAGGTTATTGCAGCCATTTGGTAAATGAACCAAGGGATGGCAGATAGATCTCCCTCCTTGTCCCATCCCTCTGTATGTAACTGCCTTTCAGATAAATAGATCTTTTTAAAAAAAAAATTAGAAGTATGGTGGTCTTCTTGAAATTGTACCTATGAAATGCATAAATGTTATTCTCTATATATTAATTAATTTTAATGAAAAAATTCTGAACATTTGGAGCTGAGATTTTGCCAGGACTTGATATGTGATGAGGAAGGTTGGGAATTTTACATAAGAAGTTGGATCTTGGATTGGCTAGCTTACTATTTCTCATCTTCTCCAAACGTACTTCCTCTGATCTATAAAAGGAGAGTGAGAATTGCTTCAAGCATATTTACTGTCCCCATATGAGGAAGTCTGTGTTAAAATATTATATATATATATAGGCTGGCGCCGTGGCACAATAGGCTAATTGTCCACCTTGCGGCACCGACACCCCAGGTTCTAGTCCCGGTCGGGGCACCGATTTTGTCCCGGTTGCCACTCTTCCATGCCAGCTCTCTGCTGTGGCCCGGGAGTGAAGTTGAGGATGGTCCAAATGCTTGGGCCCTGCACCCCATGGGAGACCAGGAGAAGCACCTGGCTCCTGGCTTTGGATCAGCACGGTGCGCCGGCCGCGGCAGCCATTGGAGGGTGAACCAACAGCAAAGGAAGACCTTTCTGTCTCTCTCTCTCTCACTGTCCACTCTGCCTGTCAAAAAAAAATTATACATGTATAAAATGTAAAAGTGTAAATACTCATTGAATTATATAAAAAATAATTGTTAGAGTTACATTCAGAGTAAGTTGAAGTTAAAAAAAATCTGAAAAGCAAAGTAATACTCATGGGCATTCTCAAACTTATTTAAGCAAAGCATTCTTTCCTTAACTATTTCTGCTTTTAACGTTGCATATTTAATTTTAGTTAAACATATAGCTTATCCATTTCTAATAATTACAAGAAAAATCTGTAACTATTTAATTTTGATTAATAGAATTTCACTGACCAAACAACATTTAGAAAGAATTGAAGCTACCTGAAAAATAACTAAAGTCTGAGATTTTTTTCTGGCTAAGCTTGCACTCCTGCAAAGTCTGAAGTTTTAAATAGAGAACTAGTTAATACATGAACCGTTTTCTAGATTTAGCTGAAGGTCTAAAGTAAGTTTTCTCCTTGAGAATCTCTGGAAGGACTTTTCTCCCTATTATTCCAAGGTCTCTTTAAAAAGCTGCAGTTGGCAGAGTGGAATGTGGGATGACAGCTCCCCTTCCTTTGAATTATTTCAGCATTCTTCTATCATAGTAGATGCTCAGTGGATCATAATGGTTTGTTTATTTTCCTGTCTCTCGTTAGAAAGAAAGCTGCTAAGAAAACATTTTCCATCCAACCTCTAACTCACTGCTTGTGAATACACTCCGTATTTTTTAAATTAAATTGAACAACATTTGGTACCTTGTTGTCCAATATCTTACATGGCATTTGGTGCAGTTAGTGTTCTTATTTTTTATTTCACTATTGTATTGTACAGTCCTTGAAGTACTCAAGCTATCATTTAATTCCCTGATTGGCGTGGAGTGAGCAAAGATAATTGGGGACTTGTGTGGTAGATGGTGCAAGGGACCTTCATTATTGTTTCCATGTAGAGTCAGTCACATACTTAATTTTCTCATGGCTAGGCTCCTGGCAACACAGATCTGGTAGCTATCAGTAATCTTTACTAAGTAAAAGAAAGAGGAAAAAGAAATGAGTGAAATGTGGGCCAAGTGGATACAATTCTTAGAGAGTAGTAGATTCTAAGATTTTGATGTCTGTTGGGGATTGAGATAAGGGGATGTTTATTTGGCAAAAATTTCTAAACAGTTACAGTTAAGATTCAAACTATAAATCACAAGTTCAAAAGTATCAAACTTAGAAGCAAAATATCTGTGACAAGGCACACACGCTCCCTCACTCAGTGTCCATACGTGTGACAGTATCTGAGATAGACACACAAAAAAATTCCATTGATATTAGTGTCATCAAACAAAGGTCCTCAGCTATCCTATGGAAAGTAGATCATAGTTATTAATTCCTGTTTTCTGCACTGACATATAACTCCTCATTATTATAAATCATATATAGTCAGTGTTATTTGAAATGTACACTAGCTGATTACATAGTTTTTCTCTTGGTGATTGTACAATATTTTGGATTAGCAAGTCTGGGTTTCATTTGGAGGTAGTTTGTCCACTGATAACTGATAATTTCTGAGTCAAGTTCCCTGTTTTCTCCTTATCCACTCCAAGCTCAGGAGGAATACTTTTGCATTCATTCTTTTCTTTTTTAATATGTATCTATTTATTTGAAAGTCAGAGTTATAGAGAGGCAGAGGCAGAGAGAGAGAGAGAGGTTTCCATCCTCTGGTTCACTCCCCAGATGGCTGGCAAGGGCCAGAGCTGTGCGGATATGAAGCCAGGAGCCCCCTCTGAAACCCGCATGTGGGCACCAGAGCCCAAGGATTTGGGCCATCCTCCACTGCTCTCCCAGGCCACAGCAGAGAGCTGGATCGAAAGCAGAGCAGCGGGGACTAGAACCGACACCCATATAGGATGCAGGCTCTGCAGGCAGCGTTCCACCTGCTGTGCCACAGCACCAGCCCTGCATTCATTCTTGAATCCATATATCTTTCTGGTATTTTTAATGACATGTGTGTTTGCTTTCTTTCAATATGATTTTACACAAGTCACCCTTTCATCTCTTGACAGAAGATAAGGAAGGGGTAGGTATCCGCTGAAGGGGGGAGTCATCTCCGCTTGTTAAATTATCTTCAGCACTATTACACGTGTGCATCAGTCACTGGGCTATTAGCACTCTCTCTTTTGAATTATTAAAGTCAGGATTAAGGTAAGGATCAAAGTTTTAACTCCTGTCTCTAATCTATGTGGTAAAACACGTGACCTGAAGTGCTTCTGTGTTGCCCCTATCACCAAAGAAGCATCAGCCTAGGGTGGGAAGGAGGTAGGAGAGTGGCACACTCATAGGAGACCTAAACATACTGATGCTTAAGGATTATCAAGACATGGGTTCTTAAATTAATATTAGTAATACCATTGTGCAAAAAATGCCCTCAGTTAAATATTGCAATTATTATTTGTATTTGAGGGAAAGACAAACAGAGAGCTTCTATATGCTGGTTCACTTCTCCAATTTCCACATTGGCAGGGACTGGACCAGGCTGAAAACAGAGGCTGGAAACTCAATTCACATGTCCCACATGGGTGATAGAGACCAAATTACTTGAGTCGTCACCTGCTGTCCCCCAAAGACTGCTTTAGTTGGAAGCTTAAAGACAAGATATGGAGCCAGAAATGGAATCCAGGCACTGTGATGTAGGGCACAGTCATCTTAACCACTAGGCTGTATGTCCACTCACAGAGTGCAGTTTTGAAACAAAATAGTTCATGGAATAGGGTCTCAACTGTTCACAATGTTGAGTAAGTAATTATTTACTGCAAAAGCAGAACATCCTCCATCTCCATCCCTACATCAGGTCCTCCAAACACAGATAGTTAATAGACAACTACAGATAGTCGGCTTGTGGGGAAAAGTTGGAAATTTAGGTCAAATATATATCATTTTCATTTTCTGACAGGTTTTTCTTCAACAAAGCTTAGAATTACGGGCTTCCTAAATCATTTGGACAGGACTGGAAGGGGCCTCTGCTTTCAGCTTTACTTTCTTGGAGACTTTTATTTTTTTCTCTTTATTTTCTTCTGATAAAAAATAATATAATTTTTATGTATTTAATTTTTCAGGCATTTTGTATTGAGTATTACTTTTAAAATATCTAGCAATAACAACTTAATATTTCTCTTTTTCTCCTTATTGCCTTTAAGAAAATGCCTTTTTTTATTAATATGTGAGCTTCAGCTCCCATTTAATACACAAACATGAATTCACTGTTTGTGGAGCTGAAGCCCTTGCCCTTCTATGTAGTTTTAGTGTGATTATTGCAATCAATTCTGTTTTGTAAACCACAAACACACGTGTTATTTGTATTACTGCCCAGGCATTTAGATGTGGCGGTTTTTCATGTTTCGTGATTATTTATTTCCATGTTTCCATTTCAGAATTTAGCACTGGGCAGGTCACCCTGCAGGACATCATTAGACGTGACCCTGTCGTTTACTGTTAACCACACACCTTATTCTCACTGAGGTTGAGAATGAGTGAAAGCCCATGCAGGTGAAGCCTCAGAAACCAGGTGAGATGGGCGGGTTCATTCTGAATTTCCCATGTCTGTCAAAATAATGCTCAGCTCTCTAGCTTAGTGGTTCTGTTTCGTCTTTGGTCAGATATAATATTTCCTCGAAATTTTTTTACCTCTGACCCAGAAATACCATTTTTAAACTTTTTCACATATATCATTTCAGAAACCAATAAATCTTTACATAATTTGACTTCCTTTACATAATTTAAAGTTTGTTTTTACCAAATAAAGAGAAGAATGAAAGAAATAAAGAAATGAGAGGGTGTCAACAAGTAAGCTCAAATGTTTATTTTTTATTTAATGAACAATCAAGAAATTGGAGCTTTCAGTGCTGTAATTGAAGTATTATTGACTCAAATCCCTTTAGGATTATTGTTTTAGTTCATTTGTTTGCTTTAATTACAGGAATGCTGCCCAGTTTTCAATTATTTTATATTAAACTGCCAAAATCTAAGTGTTTTATTGTATTTCATTTGATATGAAAAAGATGAATATCACATCAGAAAACCACATATATTTATATTTCTTCTAATAGATATTTTAAAGCCAGAGCTACATGGTGATGTCATTTCTTCTTTTTAATTTTTTAAAGATTTTATTTATTTATTTGAGAGGCAGAGTTACAGACAGAGAGAGGGAGAGACAATGAGAGAGGTCTTCTTCCACTGGTTTACTCCCCAAATGGTGACAACATCCTGAGCTGGGCTGATCCGAAGCCAGAAGCCAGGACCTTTTTTCAGGTCTCCCACGTGGAAACAGGGACTCACACCCATGGGCCATCCTCCTCTGTTTTCCCAAGCCGTCGGCAGGGAGCTGAAGAGGAAGTGGAGCAGCCGGGACTTGATATGGACTATCAGCACCTTAGGTGGAGAATTAATGTACTATGCCACAGCATTGACCGCCACATTTCTTTTTTAACCCTAACATAGTACTTCAAAAAAATGAAATTCTTAATATATAAAGAAAAGAAAATTAGGGGTTTTCTTAAGGAAAATTGAAAGAATTCCAGTACTTCTAAACAGTTAGTTGCCAATGTTAACCAGCATAATGGGTGTTGACTTTTACAGCAAATTTCAAGTGCTTGTGAAAGAGAGAAAATCACTTTGAGAGATATCAACTGAGTTCCTGTTTAAATTGCTCTTAGTTGACAAGTTGTGTAGACTAGATCAAGTGCACAAGTGTTGTGGTCTCTAGCGATTTTTACAGTTTCTCACTTTCTTTCAGATTGATATCTTGCAAAAAACCTTGTAACATATTTCTGATGAACTTTTTAAGTCCCTTGTATGCATGGATTTCAACAATTTTGCAACAAGATAAATTTGTATTTTGCTTCTCTTTTCTGTGAACTATTTAAATTACCCATGTGTGCGTGTATACTTATAAAAGTGATGTATGCATATGTATACATTTATACATATATGTATACATAAACACTCACAAACTGAATAAATTATATAAATAATCATGGACATAGATAAATAGAGAGAAAGTATAGAAGAAAGCATTTAGTATGTGAAAGATACCAACAAGGATTTTATAAAAATCTAGATGACTAATAAGGATGTTCAACAAACTTTTTTCATATTAGGAAATAAATGATTGACAATATTCAAATTGTCTTGCTGGGTAATATGAATGCATATGACTTAGTAGACAATTTTATTCCTTTTCAGGTCTATAAACCAGTATATTTCTGATGGCAGCTTTGTTGTACGCCTGAAAATGTGATATATGCATGTCTTTACACCTAAAATTCTGCTTCTGAGAATTTAACACCAAGAAAGAATTAGGTATGTGCACTAAGATGGATTTGCAGTGATGTTTACCATGCTGTTGTGTAAATAGCCCCAAGGTATCTTTTAAAAACCTAAATCATGTAAAGTTGCATAGTGAAATATTAAAAGTGCAGTGAAACTGATTTCCAGTCAATCCTAAGGCTCATATTTATGAATACTTACCAGATATTAGGTATTCTATTTACCAGTCTAGGAACTGGGGTTTTAGCGGTCAGAAGAATGTATTAAAGTGACCTGCTCAGTTTCCTCTCCTGATTACTAGAGATCTGTCCCAGAGGGAAGAAAGTCAGTGACCCGATCCAGTATCCTTGTAAACATTTTGAAGTGCAGACCCCCTAAGAATAAAGATGAATGATGTTTGCTTTGGAAAGAATATTTTCATGGAGTGATGGCAGCGGAATGCCACAGGAAGAGACTGTTCATAGCAAACAAAACAGAATCTACAAATGTATCAGGCATGAATCCTTAGAAAATGCTAAGGCAGCTGCAACAATGCTTTGATGTATAACATGGGGTTGTAAATATGGTGTTCCTTGTGACAAGTAACCCTTACACCTCACATAGACCATATGCATAGAATTCTGGATCAGAAAATGTGTGTGTCATCAGAATGGTGGATCCAGGGAGCCACTGTCAAAGTTATACATGTCATTTTGATTTAACCAGGCAGTTGGATTCTTAGACCCTTGATGCTAAGTGTTACCTTTAATTTGCAAGGGTCTGATTTGAGAATGTATTCCTTTGTGTTTGCTCAATAGAGAACAAAACATTTTTGTAAATGAAAGAGTTTCTCTTTCAATGGAGGAACTAGAAAAGAAATGTACGAACAGGTTAAGAAATGGTAAAACTTCAGACTCTTTTAAGTGCTAGCACAAATTAAAGCAGAGCAATGTGATTGAAGATATTTCTGAGGGCAAAGGGCACTGCTTCAGTTAGATTAGTCAGGAAAGGCTTTTCAGCAAAGCTGGTATAGCGACCTAAATATTGAGAAAGAGACTGTAGAAACAGCGAGGTACAAGAACCATATGAACATCTGGGGAATGGGTGTCTGATAGAGAAGGAAAAGCAGTCTCAAAGTCCGCTGCAGTGGTGCCCAACTTCTTGTTTCGCGAACTCTTTCACACTCAAAAATTATTGAAGACTTCAAATAAGTTTTCCTTTTTTTGGCTAAAAAATAGTTGCTGCATTAAGAACTCATTTTTCAAAAACATAAAAATAAATCCTTTACTTATTGTATAAATTCCAGTTTAATTTAATCTTTAATGATGACATTTTCCAAAACGGCAACTACAATAAAAAAAAAGGAGTAGAATGCCATTTTGGTCCAATTGTAGCAATATTTAATTTCCGTTTTAGTTAGGTATCATGATTCATATACATGTATGTATATATTCATATTTTTGCCTTAATCTGTATTATTCATAGTTCATATAGCCTCTGGAAATTTCTAGTTCATACTTCTGAGATAATAGGATTTAGCAGACAGAGACTTTATTACTATAAAAGTTAGTTTGGAATTGTGGCCCTCTTGAAAGTAGCTTGATAATTCCCAGGGCTTACCAGATCATGGTTCAAAAGCAGTAATAGTGAAAATTAGCCTAATACATTTGAGGATGTGTAGAATACAGTTAGTCTAGGATGACACAAGGGATGAGACGGTGAGGCACTGAGCACATGAGGGCAGAGACCCAGGCTGGAGCAGGACATTTACGACTATGAGATGGTGGCGTGGAACTCATTTTTCCCCCTCTTTCCCAGGAAGGCTTTTGAGAAGAGAAGTGATTTAATATGGTTCATGTTTCAGAAATTCAACTTTGGTAGTTTATGGGGGTTTAGAGTAGGAAGTAGTGAATATAAAAGGGATATCAGTTAAATACTAATTTTACCATAGGGAAACAGTAATCCTTGCTAAAGAAATCAACTGTTCGTTTGGTGACACCAGTGTTATGTAAGCACTACAACTTTCTTGTAGGACATTTATCTCTTGTGCTTAAATCATACTGACAGACAATGCCTGTCATAACTGTACTGTGACATTGCTAAGGTCATGGTAACCTCTTCGTGCACAACATAGAGGCAAATACAATGCAGAGAATACAGAAGAGAAGACTTGGATAAGAAAGCATAGAAAATGGTTACACTGCAGTATCTGAGAAACAGCTGCCCACATGTACATATCTGGGATTTGGTTCATTTAATACATCTCTTGTTTCCCTTAGTGTCTTTCAAGTGAATGATTATCACATTCAAATAAAAGAATCTTGATTAGTAGGTGGGGTTGTTCTCTAATTATTAACATTCGGTAAGGTGACAATAGTCTGTCAAATAAATACTGTGAATTGCAGAGTTGAATATATTATGGTTTCATGTTTATTAGTTTAAAAAATCACTGTAAATCTGTCATTTTATTCAGGATATTGGTGTTTACTTTGAATGATGAGATCGATCTTGTTTATTTTCTTATAATTTTCTAAAATTTTACAGCAACTACTCTAGTAGTATTTTTTTTTTGTTTGAGTAGTAGTTTTACTGTTAATTCGCATAGTACAACCCATTAAGAACAGAGGTCCTACACGGGGAGCAGGTGCACAGTGACTCTTGTTGTTGATTTAACAATGTTTCTCATAGTATCAATTTCACTTCAACAGGTTTCCCTTTAGTTAGTTGTCAGTGATCAGGGAGGACATATATTTGTCCCTATGGGACTGGCTTATTTCACTCAGCATGATGTTTTCCAGATTCTTCTATTTTGTTGCAAATGACCGGATTTTATTTTTTATTGCTATATAGTATTCTATAGAGTACATATCCCATAATTTCATTATCCAGTCTTCTGCTCATGTGCATTTAGGTTGATTCCATATCTTAGCTATTGTGAATTGAGCTCCAATAAACTTTGAGGTGCAGACAGCTCTTTTATTTGCCAATCTAATTTCCTTTGGGTAAATTCCAAGGAGTGGGATGGCCAGGGTGTGTGGTAGGGCTATATTCAGGTTTCTGAACAATCTCCAAACTGACTTCCATAGTGGCTTAACCAGTTTGCATTCCCACCAACAGTGGGTTAGTTTCCCTTTTTTTCCCCCACATCCTCGCCAGCACCTGTTGTTAATTGATTTCTGTATGTAAGCCATTCTCACCAGGGTGAGGTGAAACCTCATTGTGGTTTTGATTTGCATTTCCCTGATTGCTAGTTTTCCAGAACATTTTTTCATGTGTCTGTTGGACATTTGGATTTCCTCTTTTGAGAAATGTCTGTTGAGGTCCTTGGTCCATCTGTTAATGGGTTGCTTATTTTGTTGTTGTTGTGGAGTTTCTTGATCTCTTTATATTCTGGTTGTTAATCCTTTATCGGTTGCATAATTTGCAGATTTTTTTTCCCATTCTGTTGGTTGCCTCTTCACTTTCCTGACTGTTTCTTTTGTAGTACACAAACTTCTCAATTTGATGTAATACCAATTGTTAATTTTGGCTTAGACTGCCTGAGCCTCCAGGGTCAAACGATTGAAATCTTTACTTAATATACACTAAACTGATCTTCTGTATATAAAGAGAATTGAAAATGAATCTTGATGTGAATGGAAGGGGAGAGGGAGCCGGAAAGGGTAGGGTTGCGGGTGGGAGGGAAGTTATGGGAGGGGGGGAGCCATTGTAATCCATAAGCTGTACTTTGGAAGTTTATATTCATTAAATAAAAGTTTTAAAAAAAAATCTTAAAAAAAGAAATAGAAGAGGATACCAAAAAATGGAAAAATCTTCCATGCTCATGGATTGGAAGAATCAATATCATCAAAATGTCCATTCTCCCAAAAGTAATTTATATATTCAATGAGATACCATTCAAAATACCAAAGACATTTTTCGCAGATCTGGAAAAAATGATGCTGAAATTCATATGGAGGCACAGGAGACTTTGAATAACTAAAGCAAACTTGTACAACAAAAACAAAGCTGGAGGCATCACAATACCAGATTTCAGGACATACTACAGGGTAGTTGTTATCAAAACAGCATGGTGCTGGTACAGAAACAGATGGATAGAACAATGGACCAGAATAGAATCGCTAGAAATCAATCCAAACATCTACAGCCAACTTATATTTGATCAAGGATCTCAAACCAATTCCTGGAGCAAGGACAGTTTATTCAATAAATGGTGCTGGGAAAATTGGATCTCCTCGTGCAGAAGCATGAAGCAAGACCCCTACCTTTCACCTTACACAAAAATCCACTCAACATGGACTAAAGATCTAAATCTATGACCTGACACCATCAAATTATTAGAGAGCATTGGAGAAACCCTGCAAGATACAGGCACAGGCAAAGACTTCAAGTAGTATTTTTATAACCAAAACTTCTGTGAAAAATTTCAACTGTTTTTAGTATGAATCATAACATTATTCGGTCTTAAGTAGAGCATCCCAATATACAATGAGATATCTTTATCCCCCAAAGTGTGTGTGTATGTGTGCATGTGTGCATGTACACACACACACACACACACATATATATATATGTATGTATGAGAGGCAGAGACAGAGAGACAAAACTAGAGAGAGGAGAAAGAGAAAGTGAGAGAGAAAGAACAACTTGAATTTGTTGCTTGACTCATCAAATACCTGAAATAGCCAAAATGAGGTCAGTTCGAAGTTGAGAGCTGAGAATTCAATCTGGGTCTTCCACATGGTTGACAAATCCATGCACTGGAGTCAACATCACGGCTCTCCAGGGTCTGTATTAGCAGAAAGCTTGAGTCAGGAGCCTGGGATCCAACCCAAACGCTCTGCTGCGTGGCATGGGCATCACAGACAGTGTCTTCAACACTAAGCTACACAGTTTTTTCTCCACCTCTTAAAACAGCAAATATTCTATCATAAGATAAATTCTATTATAAGTAAAGTAGAAATTTTAAAAATATGCTTTATAGTCCTTATTTTTATTATTCAAAAACCCTTTACAAGCACTTTAATTAGAAACTAAAAAAATGTATTGGAGGCTTTTTTTTAAAACAAAAATGCCAAATTTATAAAGTATTATGTAGAAAGGTTAAGAAATGCACATTGAGTTATGAATAAACTGAAATATAGTTGATTGTTCATAACCATTAGATTCACAATCAGCACACAGTCCAGTAAGCTTTTTGAATCATTGTGCACACATTTAATCTGAGCTGCATGTGTTAATGGTTTCAGCCAAATTATGATTGCTCCATTACAGAATATAACAAAGACTCGACTATAGATAAGTAGGCTTTATTAAACAGAAATGATCTGTCACATAAAATGTCCTTGAATGAACAAAATCATGTACTTGCAATGCTTTTGAACAATTTAGTTTAGATCTAAATGAAGTGAAATACACACTTTTCTAATACTTTTACTTGCTATTCCGGTTTCATTGGGGAATGTATGTTTTAATTTTAATAAGATGCATTTTTGACAATGTACTATGTCAAGTTGCCAAAAGCCATTTAACTGTAAATATCTATGAGTGTGTTTGTGTCATAGTTTGTAGTGTATTTCTTCTTTGTTTCCAAATACAAAAGACTCTGCTGTGTGTATTCCAAACATAAAGACAAATTTTCTGAATTTTTCTAAGACAAATGGAAAACCCACAAATAAAAATTCATCATTCATGAGCTCTCAGTGGAAAGCCAGTAGGTGGAGACATGTCAGTTTCTCCAGTGCCCACAGTCATCTACTTGAATTACTTCTCTTGCTTAGCTGCCTTTGAATGGATAGCGACATTTTGGTTGTATTTTTCAATCAGACAAAATACCACCTGGCTTTGAATCTAGAATCTCTAGCTGTGACTCCTATCTCACTGTGACCGTTGTGATTTTATTTAACTCCAGAAAAAAAAAAAAAAATTTCAAGCCTGAAATAAACTAGGTGTTTTCACAAAGAACCATCTGTCAAAGAACTCTGCCAAAAGCCTGTTAAAGAATCTTTATTATGATTGGATTTCAAGCTCGTATTTTTTTTTTTCTTTGCAGAGACAATGCTTCATCAGGTAACTAGGTTTAGTTTCAAATAATATTTTGCTTTGATTTTTGCCCTTTTATCTGAGTATTCCCGTGTGGATATGAATAATCCCCAAGCACTATATAGTACAATAAACAGTGGTTTTGTATTATACATTCCCCTCCAGCATCGAGGCTCTGGGGAGAAGGCAGAGAGCCAAATGATGTGAACCACTTCCAATGCTGGAGACTTAAGAAATAATTTATACACCATCAGAACAATACCAACAAGAGAAACCTGTTGGGATTATTATAGCACATGTATACCCTTTGACCTAGTAAATCCACATCTAAAAGATAAGTGTATTTTTACTACCCTATTCCTGATATTGCTTGTGAAAAATGTCCTTAAAAAACCCATTTGCATAACAGTGAAAGGTGGTATATAAAACTCAAGTGTATATCTATATAAAGGTATTTACACACAAAGGTACTTCCGAATAGTTTGTAGAAAATAAATATTGGCCAGCGCCATGGCTCAACAGGCTAACCTTCTGCCTTGCGGCGCTGGCACACTGGGTTCTAGTCCCGGTCGGGGCGCCAATTCTGTCCTGGCTGCCCCTCTTCCAGGTCAGCTCTCTGCTATGGCCCAGGAGTGCAGTGGAGGATGGCCCAAGTGCTTGGGCCCTGAACCCCATGGGAGACCAGGAGAAGCACCTGGCTCCTGGCTTTGGATCAGCGCAGTGTGCCGGCCACAGCGGCCATTGGAGGGTGAACCAACGGCAAAGGAAGACCTTTCTCTTTGTCTCTCTCTCAGTGTCCACTCTGCCTGTCAAAAAAAAAAAAAAAAAAAAAAAGAAAAGAAAAGAAAAAGAAAATAAATATTTATTTTGTTACAGTTTTTTTTTTAATTCATGCATAAGTAGTGTCTTCAATAAGTTCATGGAAAACATGTATTTGAAAAAAACAATGCATGAATTTCAAACATTTTGTGTCAAAATTAATGTATTTTATTGACAGGTGGAATTACAAACAGTGAGAGAGAGAGACAGAGAGAAAGAGAGAAAGCACTTCCTTCTGTTGTTTCACCCCCCAAATGGCTGTTACAGCCAGCACTTTGCCGATCTGAAGCCAGGAGCCAGGTGCCTCCTGCTGGTCTCCCATGCGGGTGCAGGAGCCCAAGCACTTGGGCCATCCTCAACTGCCCTTCTGGGCCACAGCAGAGGGCTGCACTGAAAAAGAAGCAACCAGGACTAGAACCTGCGCCCATATGGGATGCCAGCGCCGCAGGCGGAGGATTAACCAAGTGAGCCACAGCACCAGCCCCATAATTAATGCATTTTAATTCCATTTTCCACAAACTTTTGAAGCACCCCCCTATGTAGAATGACATGAAGTCTAAGAAATAGGAAGTTGTCTGGCATATGAGAATAACACTGTGTGTAGATCAGGCAGAGAATTGAGGAAAACACATATGAATTCAAATAATCACCTGTGATGTAACAATATCCTGTAGAATGTTTAGCAGGTAGAAGTACATTTTGTTATATGAGTAAAATGTAAGTTTCAAAATAGAGTGCATAGCCTTATCTTAATTAAATATTTCTTTTTTATAAGCTATGTTAGTCAAAATGTACATAATATCTAAAACAATTACATAGAGGGAGGCAATGTGGGAAGGAGGTTAGTTTGAATAGTGGGGACTCTTCACATTGTCAGTATAATTCAATTGTGAAAAAATATTAAAGTACACTCATATACGGGAATTGATAATTTAGACTTTCAACATTTAAACATGTAATTAAGAAAGCGGTTTAACTTATTTAAAAATCAATATTTGTAAACTCATTGTTTTCCCTATTTTAAAGCAATTATTTACAAATTCAATATCCCTTGAGCAGATACCCTGCTCATTGATTTGCAGCTGCACTGGTTCAGTGGAAATTAGACTGATTCTCTTGTTTTTGTCAACTTGATAAACTTCATAAATAGACAACACAGAGGAACCAGTGGCTTGCCTGAGGACAAGAATTTATCCTGGGAAAGTAGAAATGTTCTGTCTTCAGACCAGGGGCCAGCAAATTAGAGCCTGCAAGCCAAATCCATCCCTAGAGACTGAGTGGAAGAACAAATGTTATATTCCAATGTTCAAAAAGATCAAAAAACAAACAATACTTTTACATAGAAAAGCTTTGTGAAATTCAAATTCCAATGCCAATAAATATTTTAATGAGGTGAACTTCACATGGCAAACATAACGTTTAAAGTGTGCACATAAGTGGAATTTAATACATTTACAAAGGGGGGCAACCACCACCTTTCCAGTATGAGACCATGTTTATCTCCCCAGAGAATCTTTCCTGCCCATCCTCTCCAACATTTATCCTCTGGCAAACACTCATCTCCTGTCTTTCTCTAACAATAATCATAATGAATAATGTATTTGTGCAATTAATATCAGGTACAGTCAGGGCACCTATATCAATATTCATATCAATATAGAGGCTTACAGACAGAGAAAGCACACACATACTTAAAAATGTGGCCTCAATTATGTTCAACTGTGGGGCATGAGCGCGGCCAGGCCAGGCCAGGCCAGGCCCGGGGGCTCCGCATGCGCAGCTGCTCCAGGGTGCCCCCGCCCGAGCTGTGTGGAACGAAGCCACGCGGAGCCAAGTAAGATGGCGCCCAGAGGAAGTAAGATGGGCGGAATCCAAAGTTGTTTACCACTAAAACTAACTGGCTGCGCAACATCAGGGGAGGTAACAAAACTAGTAACAAGTGTATAGACATAGGGCTAGTCCTATAGAAATCCCCCCATAAGGTGATTTTTTAAGTGATTGGTTGGCCCTTAGCCCTGCCCCAATGACTCTGCAGTTTTGTGTTATAAAAGGTACTATTATGCAAAAGGTGACTGAGTCCTTGCTAGACTTGGCTCCCCGCTGCGTCTTATTGTCTCCGGGACCAGGAGGCTGGGGAACAGGCGAGCGGCGCGCTTACCTTTCCTCGGACCCAGTCCATCCTTGTACGGGTGGACTAAGACCCAACATCTGGCGCCCAACGTGGGGCATGAACAGTTACTTTTCGGCCGAGGCTAAGCGGTCTCTCAGGGTAAGTGAAAACCTTAGTATGGTTTATGCAATTTCGTCCCAAAAGGACCTGGCCTTAAAGGCCTTACACTATATGTTAAAAAGTGTTTGGGTAGCTGTCATAACCTTGGCCCTTTGGATTCAGACGGCCAATCTCTTTTCTTGGAACACTTGGTCATGGGTGGAAAAACTCACCCTTAAGAGGGAGAGACACTTTGATACTGCCCTTAAAGCATCCTTCCACCCAGACGCTATAACCCTAGCTTCAGAGGGCGGGAGGGAGAAAGAGGAAGTGCAGGACTTGGGAGAGCTTAAAACCTCAGAGGAAGATGGCGGGGAGAGAAAATGGGCTAAGTTTGATCAGGAATGCAGAGAGCCTGTGGAGGCACGAACTGTTGAGGTAAAAACAAAAGTAAAAATCGTCCCGTCTAGCCCATCCACCCTAGAAGGGCCGGGACCACCCCCATACCTCCCTGGGGCAGAGGCAGCCTCCCCCTATGTAGAGCCACGGAGGGAGCTTTGTGATCTGGGCACTTATGATTGCCCAGGAGGGGAGAGGAGAAATGAAGCGACCTTTGCGGAAGCTTATCCGGTGGACATAAAGCAGCATAGGGAAGTGAACTCTGGGCCAGGGAACCTGCTGCCTCAGGCCTACCCTGTTAATTTAGCTCCAGGCAGTAACAGAGCTCTGGAGTGGTATCCCTGGGAAGCTAAGGACTTAAAGGAGCTTCGCAAGGCAGTGGTGGAAGATGGGCCAAATTCCCCCTGGGCCCAAACCCTGCTGCAAGATATAGCTTATCACCCATGCGTCCCCAAGGACTGGTTGGACGTGGCCAAGGCAGTCCTCACCAGTTTCCAGTTCATAAAGTGGTGCGCCTTCTTTAAGGAGGAGTGCCGGGTGAGAGCTGAAGCTAACGAAACAGCCCAGCCAGCTATCCCTATTACATATGCTATGCTGGCTGGGATGGGGGAAGGGTTCTCTACGGGGATCCAGCAAGCTGCACTACCTGCTCCGTATGGTGAACAAGTGAGGCAGGCAGGCAGGACTTAATGCTTGGTACAAGCTGGATGAGGGGCCCATCGAATCTCCCATCGCGGGGGTGCGACAAAAGCCAGGAGAGTCATTGCCAGATTTTGTAGTTAGGGTCGAACACAGTCTCCGTTGTAAGTTGCTGGCTGGGGACCTTCGGGACCAGCTTGTTAAAATGCTTGTTTGGGAAGGAATGAATGCTGATCATCGGAAGGCCTGCGCTGGCCTGAGGGAGGCTCATAAATCCCCAGAGGCAGTTAAAACTAAGGTAAAACTTTCAGGTGTGGCGGCAACCCCTCAATGCACTGCGCCTCCAATTCCGCCCATGTGGCCACCCCTTTATGGTTATTCCCCTCCCTTGAATCGCCCGCCGCCATCTTGTAAACAGCGTGCCTACTCAACCCCACAGCCAGTCCTGCTAGGCCCTGACGTGCACAGTCTTCCCTGTAAATGGGGGACCACGGCCTTTCTCTGCACTCTCTTCCAGTCAGTGTAGCCTGTTGCACCCTTGCAGGCCACAGCCAGATACTCTAGGGAGACTAGTCCCAAGGGCTGCTTTTTTCCTCTCCATTTACAATTCAATGCTGTCCTCACTGGGAGGGGGAAGAAAAAATGCCTTTGGCTACCACTGGCCTTACCTAAAAGAACAAAAAAACCTTCATCCATTAACCCTTTCCAACCTAATGAGTCTTTATTTGCAGTTAATAAGACTTTTTCTCCAGCACTACGGAAGTCTCTCATTCCCTGCGGCTTTGTTTCAGATGTGTTTCCCTGTCCTAAGCAATGGGCTCCTATGCTGACGACCAGCTCTTTTCTGTGCTGCTGTAGTGAACTTATCTAAGAGTTTGCACGTGTCTTGAAGGTTTCGTGTTTTATTGGATTTGTCTGTCTTTAATGTTTGAGTGATTACCTAACTCTGATCAGGTCTACCCCACAGCTTTGGTTATACGTACTAGTTTTTGGCTAAGCGGTTGACTCTCTAACAGTTTAAATTCTCAAATGGAGTCTAACAACTTTGGGACTTCCAGTAGGATCCCTGGAACTCTCAAAGGATGGGACTCTAAATTTGTTAAAGTAACAACTGTTTGAGTCAATTCAAATTACTCAAAGTATATTAAAATGTTGTGAATAATGTCAGACCTATATTGTATTCATGTTTTTGCTTTCCAGCTAGAGTGGTCTTATAAAAATGAGAGTAAATTCTGTGTGTACAAACCCTTATATTGTTAACTAAAGTAAGCCAATACAGATTGGTTCAGAGAATTAAGTTAATGCCAAAGCCCTTCGGTTTGCTTGGTAGCTCACTTGCTCATGTCTTTGATATGCTTTAAACATGTTTCTTTTAACGATGAAGATCTTTTCAAAGTTGTTAACATGTACTAGTGTCCATGTTTGCTGTCCAGGAGGAGTTAATGGTGTGGTATTCATTAATAACTCAGTGTCTTATGTATTGTGTACTTTTCACATCTTAAATTCGATAAGAGAGTTAGCATGTATTCTCATAGATTGTCCATACATGACAATTCAAGACTATGTAAAAGTAACTACAGGTATAAAGTTTCAGAAGGTGTGAGCAAGTCATGAAAGGTTTTAAAAGGTTTACAACTTTAAAATTGTTTACAGAGTTTTCTTTATGTTATGTGCTAATGCCAAAATTACATTGACCTAAAGCTGAAGTAAAAAATGTGCACTAATGTTAGTAAATATCTGGAAATGGTCTCAATCGTAAATCTTACTCTGTTTTTGCAAAAGTGTAATGTCTATTTTAACAGTGTCTGCTTAATGGGTTACTCTGCCATTTCTAAAGTTAGGTCATGTAAGCTCTTTTTAGCTCTGTTAAGTAGTTCTAAGTTATGTAATAATTTTGTATACTAACTCTTATGTTCAAGGTGTTTATTTCTGGTTTATTCAATAACAAAAAACATAAAATTCATGTTCTGTCAAGGTAATCTATTGTGTCTCTGTTAAGTTCAAATTGATAAAAAGCATTGCTAAATATCATTATGATTAGATCTGCTCTAAAAGTGTTAAGATCACCCTGTCTAATAAAGGGCTATCATTTCAGGATGTTAAAAAATTCTATTCTAACCAGATACTCTAAGTTCTCTTGGCACCTTTAACAAACTTTCTAAAAATCAAAGTTCTAAATTCTCTGAACTTTTGGTATCTTCAAAAGGGCCCCTGGAGATATCAAAAGATATATCTCTCATCTTACAGAGATAATAACCAATTGGGATGTTTAAAAGTGCTGCCAAGATGTAAAATGATTCAACACTCTACTAAAATTCCTCACAACCCACAGGAACAGGCTATGGTGGAAAAAAACCATCAATGCCTCAAAAACAAACAAACAAAAAAAAAAAAGGGGGAGTGGCTACCCCCCATCTACAGTTACATAAGGCCTTGTTTACCATCAATATTTAAAATTTTTCGAAAGGGTCAAGGGAGTCAAGGTTCCAAAAACATTGGGGACATTTAACCCCTAAACCTCAGATGCTCGTTAGATGGAGAGACCCTCTCACCCGACTCTGGAGAGGGCCTGACCCGCTGATTCAGTTGGGAAGAGGATTTGGCTGTGTGTTCCCCATAAGGGAGTTGACTCCAATTTGAATACCGGCCAAAAATATCAGGCCTATGCCCGATGCAAGTAACAACCCACCCAGGGAGCAGTTTGCCCCTGAGGGAGATCCCCTTGTCTTTCCTCTTCCAGAAACGGACAGAGATCCAGAGGCAGGCGATGATGTGGACACTACTCTTCGCTGTGATCCTGACAAGAAGTGCCCAGCCCAGTGACGGGGGATTCGATGACCCAAACGTGATCATCAAAACACTTCAAGAGGACCTGAAAAAGATGAAGAGAACTACAAAAAAGCCTCTTTTGGACGAGCCTTAATAGACTCTTTCCCTACCTCTTCTCTCTTCTTGGACTGCTGCTTGCCCTGCTTTTAATCCTTGCTATTGGCCCATGCATAATGAATAGGCTTATACAGTTTATACAACAGCACATAGAGGCAACAAGGGTAAGATAGGTTGAGGTTCATTACCAGAGGCTGCTAGCCACAGAGGGCTACGATCCCCTGAACTGGGGAAGCGCCCCCGGTGCTCTCCACATTGCCAATGACGGGTAAGATTCCGGATGGACCGGAACAACCTAAGACAGGCGGTGGAGAAAGCTCACCACGCTCCCATAATTACAAGTCACGCGACACCCCAAGACGGGTAAAGCACTCAGCGTCCTGCACCAACCTAAGACAGGGCTCATGGCCAAGCTGCCTGGGTTACCAATGACGGGTAAGGGCAAGGACGGCTGGGGACAACCTAAGACAGGGACCGCGTGCTAAAACAAAAAGGGGGAATCTGTGGGGCATGAGCGCAGCCAGGCCAGGCCCGGCCAGGCCCGGGGGCTCCGCATGCGCAGCTGCTCCAGGGTGCCCCTGCCCGAGCTGCGCGGAACGAAGCCACGCGGAGCCAAGTAAGATGGCGCTCAGAGGAAGTAAGATGGGCGGAATCCAAAGTTGTTTACCACTAAAACTAACTGGCTGTGCAACATCAGGGGAGGTAACAAAACTAGTAACAAGTGTATAGACATAGGGCTAGTCCTATAGAAATCCCCCCATAAGGTGATTTTTTAAGTGATTGGTTGGCCCTTAGCCCTGCCCCAATGACTCTGCAGTTTTGTGTTATAAAAGGTACTATTATGCAAAAGGTGACTGAGTCCTTGCTAGACTTGGCTCCCCGCTGCGTCTTATTGTCTCCGGGACCAGGAGGCTGGGGAACAGGCGAGCGGCGCGCTTACCTTTCCTCGGACCCAGTCCATCCTTGTACGGGTGGACTAAGACCCAACATTCAACATTTTTTTAATATTTCAGAAAATTCATTACTGCTTGCTCCTCAACTTTTTAAAATTTTGATCAGAACTTTTTATTTTTTTTAATTTTTTTTTAACTTTTATTTAATGAATATAAATTTCCAGTGTACAGCTTATGGATTACAATGGCTTCCCCCCCCCATAACTTCCCTCCCACCCGCAACCCTCCCCTCTCCCGCTCCCTCTCCCCTTCCATTTGCATCAAGATTCATTTTCAATTCTCTTTATATACAGAAGATCAATTTAGTATAAAGATTTCAACAGTTTGCACCACATAGAAACACAAAGTGAAACATACTCTTTGAGTACTAGTTATAGCATTAAATCACAATGGACAGCACATTAAGGACAGAGATCCCACATGGGGAGCAAGTGCACAGTGGCTCCTGTTGTTGACCCAACAAATTGACACTCTAGTTTATGGCGCCAGTAACCATCCTAGGCTGTCGTCATGAGTTGCCAAGGCTATGGAAGCCTTCCAAGTTTGCCGACTCTGCTCATATTTAGACAAGGTCATAAAAGACAGAGTGAGGATAGTAACCAATGATCCTAAGAGTGGCATTTACCAGGTTTGAACAATTATACAGCATTAAGTGGGGAAGAGGACCATCAGTACACACATGTTGGGAGTAGAGCCACTGGTGGTAGAGTAGAGGTTATGATTACAAAGGAATGAGTCCCAAGTGCACTATTCAGGGCCTAGAACAAAGGACAGAGTCATTATTAGAGGAGCTAAGAAAGGTGCTGTCTAAGCTACAATTAAGTTTTCTGATTGAGAGGCAAATAGAACCTGATAGAAGGGGCTTGATAATAATCTGGTGGGTCAATTTGATCAGAACTTTTTAACAAGAGATCTGCCCCCACCCCTTAGATTTTTACATGCACAATGCAGTATGGTTGTCTATAAACAAAATATCGTGCATCAGATAGTTGAAATTATTCTTCCAGTGTAACATATTTTCCACAATTGTTAGCCACTTCCCATGCTTTTCCCTTCTCCCAACCACTATCAACCACATTTAAATCTTGCTTCTATGAATTCAACCATTTTAGAAATTTCACCTAAGTGGAGTCATGCAGTACTTTTCCTTGTAAGACTAACTTTTCTCAGTATTCATTAAAGTTCTACTCATAATATCCAAGATGTTGAAATGTGTTTTGACAAAAAATGGATAAATAAATAATGCTGTATACATACAATGGGATATCATTCAGGTTTACAAAGGGGGAAAAGCCTTCAATATATGACAACATGGGTTAACGTCAAACTTGTCATTGATATGAATCTTTTAGACACTTTGGCAATTCTTTAAGCTTCACAATATGCAGTTAATAAACAAAGCATATTTTTGTTGTTTTCCAGGTAGTGTGAGATTCAACTTATAGTCATCAGAGCAGCTTACTCATTTTAAATAATAATAAAATTGAAATTAGAAGTTATATGTTCACATATATTTTACCATAGAAAATAAAAAATTTATTATCAGCCCATTCAGTTTCTATCCACAATAGTATAGAAGAATTACATGGAACAATAAATTATTATTTGATCAATAAGGACTTCAAAATAGACGGACTTGAGAAAACTACATATCAGAAATGGTAAATGGATACCAAAAATGTTTGCATACAGAATTCAAAAATGTTTTTAGAAAAAGAAATTTAAGAATCCCAAATAAAAATTCTTCCAAGAATGCAAATAAAAAAACTCCCAAAGATAAACTGTAACCAAGAATATTTCTAAATTGATCTTAGAACTTCATAGCTGTCATTACTTAGATTCAATACCCATCTTGATCTTGGTGAACTTTATTAGACAGTATCTGTGCTATAAAAGTTTATACACATTTATTATATTATGGAGTCCAACATAGTGCACCAAATATTATCCATCTTCATTATTTGTTAAATAAAGTGTTTAGCAAGTCTATGATGTGTAGACAGAGGGTAATTAGAATAAGCTCCTATGAGTTTTATTTTATTTGAAGTGATCTATCTCATGACTCCCATGATGTTTCTGTTGTTTTTGTTAGGGATGCATGGATGGTACTGGAATAAAGCCCAAATCTTTCAGAATCTATCTACAATAAGTCCGAAAAAAAGTCTAGCTTTGCACTAGCACTACAGATCTTTCTGATTATGGACATTAGCGAGGCTAAGATTTCAAATTGGGTAGTTTCTTGATCTGTTTTGTTGAAATACATGTAGCTGAAGTAGACTGGTTATATAATTATTTCTGGTTTTCTTGACATTTTTACTTTCTCAGTTTCTTTGACTACATTCAGGTTGTTCACACACTCTTATTTTGAATTTTTATATTGTATGATTTAATGCTTTTTAATTGTTTCAAGGTATTTTGATTAGCATTTTGTTCAATATTATTTCGAACACTATATAGAAGCCTACAAAACAGAAATATTTTCTACTCAACACATATTTATATTTTGTAAAACATCCATTAGAACAAAAATTGGCAAATAAAAATATGACTTTATAGAATATACATAACTTTTGGAATCACAATTTTCTAGTACTTCTGTTTTGGTGTGATTGTTTATTTTCATATCTAAGTTTATTTTTAATGCTCCTCTCTCCTTTTTATTTGGGAACATTTTTGAATACACAAAGCAGTTGCAAGACAGTGCAGAAAGGTTGTTCTACCCTCCCGTAACATTTGCTGACATGAACATCCTACATAACCATAGTAAATTTATCAAAACAAAGAAATTCACACCTTTGCAATGCTACTACTTGAGCCACAGACATTATTAAACTTTTATCAGTTTTTTCATCATTTCACAAGGCAAAAATTTAATCCTGAATGTCACACTGCATTTAGCTATCATGTTCTCTTAACGACTAATATTTACCACCTTTTCAGTTTTCCTTTATTTTTCATAGCTTTCAGAAGACTGAGAGGTTGATTATTTCAATGTCACTGTCTATGGTGTTTTCTGCTGATTTATCATCACCAGTTTTGGATTATAGATTTTTGCTTTAAGCATAAAATGAAAGTGAGGATTAACTCTCATTTCATATTAAGTGATAGTAATAGGTTAAATGACATTATTATTAATTTTTTGGAAAAATGTGGCTATTTTTTTCCAAAAATTATTCCTCCACATTCTTTCTCTTCTCTTAACCAAAATCCCAAATACAAATATTTAAACTTTTCCATATTCTGCCATGGTTCAGTGATTATCATTGTTTTTCTAGTTGCATCACATTTGGGCATTTTATACTACGTAAGTCTGCTACTGAATGTTGCAATTTTGTAAAAAATTTGTAACAATCATAATGTTCATCAAGTTAATGAAGAAATGAAAGCTGTGCATCCACACAGTGGCTTACTATTCAACAATGAAAAGTAGAAAACTGGCACATGTTACTATACATATGAGTCACAAAAATATACACCATGAAAAAAGTATGCTAAAAATTATATAATGTATGATAGAATTTATCTGAAATTTTCAGAAAAGGTAATTTATGCATATAAAAGTCTATCTAAAAATAAAATCTAAAATACATTGTGTTTGTCTAGGGATGTAGTAGGAGCAATAATCAAATGCTCAAGGATACATTTTGGCATGTTGAAAATATTGCAAAACTGAGTTGGAATGATGACAGCCTAATTCTTTAAATCAACAAAAACAAAAAAAAAACTTTGAAAAGTCCACTTATATGTGATTATTTTTGTATGTAAATTAAACATTAGTCTTATGTTAAAACAAACAAAATCTGTCAGTATATTATCTGGATCAATCTCAAACTTTCAATATTAAAACTCTACCTAGAGGCTGGGGCCGTGGCTCACTTGGTTAATCCTCTGCCTGCGGCGCTGGCATCCCATATGGGCAATGGTTCTAATCCTGGTTGCTGCTTTTCTACTCCAGCTCTCTGCTGTGGCCCGGGAAGGCAGTGGAGGATGGCCCAAGTGCTTGGGCCCCTGCACCCGCATGGGAGACCAGGAGAAAGCACCTGTCTCCTGGCTTCAGATGAGCATAGTTCCGACCATAGAGGCCACTGGGGGGGGGGGGGGGAGGTGTGAACTTGTGAACTTTTGGAAGGAAGATCTTTCTCTTGTCTCTCTTTCTTACTGTCTACCTCTATCTGTCAAATTAAAAACAAAACAAAACAAAACTCTACCTAGAACACACTCCTTATGTGTCTTTTAATTCCATAAACTTCTATACTGCTAGGCTGCCTTTCCCTACACTTGAAATTTCTGGTACACTGGAGATTTCTGGCTTAATCTTTAAATATCAGAATAAGGGTGCTAGTGCTGTGGTATAGCGGATAAAGCCTTCGCCTGCAGTGCCGGCCTCCCATATGGGCGCCCGTTTTAGTCCCAGGTACTCCACTTCCGATCCAGCTCTCTTCTATGTCCGGGAAAGCAGTAGAAGAAGGCTCAAGTCCTTAGGCCCCTGCACCTGCATGGGAGTCCCAGAAGAAATCCTGGCTTCAGATTGGTCTAGCTCTGACCATTTCGACCACTTGGGAATGACCCAGTGAAAGACCTTTCTCTCTCTCCCTGCCTCTGCCTCTCTCTAACTCTGCCTTTCAAACAAACAAATAAAAATTTTTTTTTCTTTTTTTTTTTACTTTTTGACAGGCAGAGTAGACAGTGAGAGAGAGAGAGACAGAGAGAAAGGTCTTCCTTTGCCGTTGGTTCACCCTCCAATGGCCGCCGCGGCTGGCGCCCTGCGGCCGGCACACCGCGTTGATCCGAAGGCTCAGGAGCCAGGTACTTATCCTGGTCTCCCATGGGGTGCAGGGCTCAAGCACTTGGGCCATCCTCCACTGCACTCTCGGGCCATAGCAGAGAGCTGACCTGGAAGAGGGGCAGCCAGGACAGAATCCGGTGCCCTGACCGGGACTAGAACCCAGTGTGCCAGCACTGCAAGGCGGGGGATTAGCCTGTTGAGCCACAGCGCTGGCCAATAAGTAAATCTTAAACAAAAGCCTATTTTATGTCTCCCAGGCTAGGACAACATTGGGCTCCACACTTTGAGCATATCTATGATGAAGCAATGATAGTGCCGTGGACTGTACTTGAATTTGAGACACTCAAGGACAAGGAATTTGACTTTTGTCCTTTTTATTATCAAAGTATCACAATGATGATGGTAAGTATTTGTAAATAATTAGTTTCTTAAGTTTTACATGACATTTTTTATGTGTCCTTTAACAATTATTAGAAGGGTTGTGAGTTAAGCAGAGTTCATAATCACACTCAACAGAATGTCAGCATTATACACAGTCCAAAAAACTTAATCAATGGGGCTGGCGCTGTTGCATAGCTGATAAAGCTTCTGTCTACAGTGCTGGCATTCCATATGGGTGCCAGTTTGAGTCCCTGCTGTTCTACTTCCAATCCAGCTTGCTGCTAATGGCCTGGAAAGCAGTAAAGGATGACCTGAGTCCTTGGGCCCCTGCATCTGCATGGGAGACCCAGTAAAAGCTCCTGGCTCCTGGCTTCAGATCGGCAAAGCTCCTGCCATTGAGGCCAGTTGGAGAGTGAACCAATGGATAGAAGACCCCCGCCGTGTGTGTGTATGTGTGTGTGTGTGTGTAACTCTGACTTTCAAATAAATAAATCTTTTTAAAAAATCTTCATCAAATTACTGTATCATTCATCTAGCACAGATTATGTTCTTTTATTACTTCCAATTTCAGAATTTATGTTCTCAATTTCATATCTTTAGGAGACCCGAGCAATGTCCCCATGTGACTCTTTCTAGAGCACCTGTTCAGGACGTGAGCCTTGGGTCTGCTACAATCAAGAAGAGACAGTTGTCCTCCAACCCAGAGAGCCATAGAAGAACTTCAGCTCCCCAGACACCTGCCCACATATGCAGCTTGGATACTTGCCACCAATGAATCAATCCCATGTGTTGGCTGGGGCAGGTGCTGTCATGCTCTTCAATGACATTCAATAAGGAATGCCTTTTGGGAAGCACAAGTCTAGAACCAGTTTAGGAGTTTAAATTTGTCCTAAACTCAACTCACTGAAGCAAAAATCATGAGAAAGCATACTGTTTTTCTTTATAATCTCCAACTCTCTCTCTCTCTCTCTCTCTCTCTCTCTCTCTCTCTCTCACACACACACACACACACACTCACACACTATTTGTAGGGATTTTTTTTTTTTTGGAATGGGATGAAACAATATAAATTCTGAACTTACAGATAAAGGTTACCTCTCTCCCTCATCTCTAAAGAAATTGTTGACTATCCAGTCCAAAGCAACAGGGCACCATCCGTGAAATGTTAACTATCTGCAATCCCACGCTGATCACAGGACAACACGCTGTCCTGGAATTCCTCAGATGGCGCTGTCATGATCAGGTCTCAGTAAAAACTTCAGAGTTTTTCTTTCAGATGGAAGAGGGAAAGACAAGGAATGGAGAAACTACTCAGATTCATCTTATTTCCTTGCGGCCTGGGTCTCTGCCTCTACCTCTGCCTCCTTGGAGTCCTCCTTCCCCTCCAATCCTTCCTGACTCTGCTATCAAATCCCCCTGGGTCTTCGGTGCCTCAACCACTGCACCCAAAGTCATCTTCAGACTCATTTTCACCCTCACCTCCATGGGCCTGGTCCAAAGCACCTTCCTTTCCATTAATTTAATCAACTTTGAGGCCTCTTTGGCAATCTCCACACTGTAAAGCGGACTCAGTTTCCCTGTCGGTCGCTATTCTTTCCCCAAATAGAGGTGTCAAATGATTTGTTCAATATCTCCTCAGTGGTATCCTCAGATTTTTAAATAAATTTAAAAATATTGTGATTGGTTGTGGCCGGCACTATGGCACAGCAGGTTAAGGTCTGCCTGAGTTGCTATCATCTCACAGGATCACCGGTTCAGTCCTGCCTGCCCCACTTCTCATCCAGTGCACTACTAATGTGCCTGGGGAAGCAGCAGGGCTTGGGCCCCTGCCACCCTCGTTGGAGACCCAGATAGAGTTCGTGGTTCACCCTGGCCCAGTCCAGGAACTTGTGCCTCTTTAGGGAGTGAACGAGCAGATGGAAGATCCTCTCTCTCTCTCTCTCTCTTTTTCTCAGTCTGTCTCTCCCTTTCCCTCTTGCCTCTGCCTTTCAAATAAATAAAACATTTTTAAGTATTAGCTGTATATATCAAATAAACAAAATCTCTCCCCTAAATATCGATGATTAAAAAAATTAAATGCATATTAAAAATCAAGTACATAGTTCACATACTAGAACTTAATATGAACTCACTAGATATATGTATCAATAAATGTCTACCTATGTTTATTACAAAATATATTTTCCAGTTTTAGTTTGAAATGCCAAAATTGCTAACACATAGCTCTAGAAATATCACATGATTCTAACGTTTACCCTCTCTACGCCATTTTTGCTTTCATTTCCACATTTCAGTTTTCACTTTCTTTTTCTAAATTAGAGATTCACTGGGGACACAAATGTAAAACCCTGGGACATTTTCTATGATAAACTAGGCATCTTTCCACTTCATCCCCAAATGATAACAATAACTATGAACTCAAGTTGAATAACTGAATGCTTAGGCAAACACTATGCCCTGAGAAGACTACATATTTTGGAAAGACACATGGATAATAAAAAATCATATATGCTTCTATTAAATTCAGTTATGCCTAAACATATTCCATCCACGTATGCAGTGAGTTTTGCCATCTTAGCATAACTGTAGTATTAGGCATATGGAATGTACCTTTATACTTACGCCTTCTGTAATGTGAAACATGGGTTTGTCTGGGCCCATAAAATGTGCTTATCCACTTGAGAATTCCCAGGACTACTTGCTTTATGATAGCGTGATAATTGCTGTCAGGACTTCTCTTGATGATAATTAATAATTAGGGTCTCATCTAGTACTTCTCTTTCTAAAAAGACCTTTATCAAAATTAACACTTATGACCTTTTTAATTGCATGGATTAAAGCTAGAAATAGATGGTTATTAATATTCTGTACTTTTAGTTCCTGGAGCTTGAAATAATGTTTGCTTTCCCAATAATATTCAGCAAGTTTTCATTTCTCTCAGGAAATGTGACTTTAAGGTGGAACCGCAGTGGGTATTAATTTGGTATTCATAACCCTTTCAGCTACACTTAGCAGGTTCTCAGTGTTTGCTGAACCCTCCCTGATGCATCGATGTCACTCTAATTACAGATTTCGACTGAAATACACAAATGCATGCACCCCTTTATTATAGAAAGCAAGGGAAACTATGTATAAGGTTGTCTGCTTTTTTTCTCTTTGTAGGTAAAATTTTAAATGGTGGCTTTTGCACTTGTCACTCAAACCTGTCAGAGAATGACAAAGGATGGGAAGTGATATTTAAAATGCATGGCTGCGGTGTGGAATTAAAGGTAACTTTGATATACAACCTCCCAATTAGGCAGGCCACCCATCATTCATTTCCAGGAAGAGTGAAATTAAAAAATAATGTGGACTGAGAAAAGTATTGACATATAGTCAGGCAGGGAAAACATGCTATTTAGGAAAAATCGGTTTTGCCCAATAATATAACTATGAATAGAAGAATGTAAGTTAACCTATACTTAAAATTTATGCATATTCAAATATTTATATTTTGCAGAAACAAATAATAGGCATGTTTTCCCAGCATCCATGTATGCACAAATGTGAATCTAACATATATAATCACAAAATCACCTAGGATGATTATATCAACCCCCTATATATTTCGTAGACATTACCAGTGAAATATTGGAGCCAGAATATTAACTTGGTTTTCTGTTAAAAGTCAACTGCTCTAATAAATGAGAATTTCAAGTTTTTGGTGCTCCTTAAATTCGTCTTCTCTTTTTCTGCATTCTTTTTTATGTTAATCTTTTTACAATATTAATACACATTGAAGGGCCACAGCATGCCAATACACACTTGTATACAATGTGCATTTATCAAATCTCCCTTGCCTTGACACTGTTTAGGATCAAAGACCTGGCACTTTCTAGGAAATATCAGTATTATAGAAATAAAGGTGGAATCATTGCCAACTGATTTTTTTCTGGTCATCAAAGAGATTGCCAAAAAAAATTAACAGGCAATTATCCTCATGAACATAAATTTTTTTTTTCAACCAAATTGTAGCAAGTAAGTCCAGGTAAATATTAAAGGATAACATATCAACTCTGTGTTTGGTGTAATTCAAGAATACAAGATTAGATTCTGGTTTTCTTGGTTTGTTTGTTTGTTTGTTTGTTTGTTTTTGTTTTTTAATTGAGTTTACACTGATTATTTAAAACGTTTGATACCAAGAAGTGTATATACTCAATGTAGACAACATACTATGTCTTGTAATCTGGGATTGCTATGCCACCAGCTCAGGTTTTATTGTTTAAGATTGATTTAACCATACATGGCTTTTTGTGTTTTCATATAAATTTTAGGATTGGTTTTTCTACTTCTGTGAGCAATGTCTTCGGAATTTTCATTGGGATTATATTGAAACATTAAATCGCTTTCTCTAGCATGAGCACTTTGTATTATATTAATTTTGTACAATCCAGGATTACAAAGTTTTTTTTTTTTTATTTTTGTGTCTTCTCTTTCTTTTCTTAATGTTTTACAATATTCATTATACTGACCTTTCATGTCTTTGGTTAAATTTATTCTGAGGTATGCACATTTTTGTAGCTCTTCTGAATGAAACTGATCTTATCAGTTCTTTGTGTACCAGAACATTATTGATGTATAATAATGCTGTTAGTTGTGTGTGTGCACGTGTTGATGTTATATTCTGAAACTGAAACAAATTAGCTTGTTGCTTCTAAAAGTATCTAAGGGAAATCTTTTCTTCTCCTACCTAAAGGATCATGCCATTTGCAAACAGGGATATTTGAGTTCCTCCTTTCCAATTTTTATCCCTTTGATTTATTTTTCTTGCCTAATGGTGTGGGAAAAAAATTTCCAGAGCCATATTGACAGAAGTGTTGAGAGGGTGCATATTCTTCTGGTTCTGGATCTTAGCTGAAGTGGTTCCACTTTTTCCTGTTCAGTATGAATCAGGATCTGGGTTTGTAATATATTACCTTTACTTTGCAGAGGTGTGCTCCTTCTATACTCAATTTGAGATTGTTCATCATGAAACGATGTTGAATTTTATCAAATGAATTATCCAATCAATTGAGATAATCAAATGACTTTTATTTTTATATTTATTTGACAAGTAGAGTTATAGACAGTGAGTGAGAGAGAGAGAGAGAGAGAGACAGAGAGAAAGGTCTTCCTTCTGTTGATTCACTCCCCAAATGGCTGCTGCAGCTGGCACTGAGCCTATCTGAAGCCAAGGGCCAGGTGCTTCCTCCCGGTCTCCTGTGTGGGTGCAGGGTCCAAGCAGTTGGGCCAACCTCCACTGCACTCCTGGGCTACAGCAGAGAGCTGGACTGGAAGAGGAGCAGCCAGGACTAGAACCTGGCGCCCATATGGGATGCCAGTGCCGCAGGTGGAGGATTAACCAAGTGAGCTATGGCGCCTGCCCCTCAAATGACTTTTATCCTTCATTTTGTTGACATAAATTTTCATGTTTATTGATTTGCATATGTTGAACAATCCCTGTATCCCTATGATAAATCCCATTTGGTCTGGGTGAATGATCTTTGTGATGTATGATTGAATTTGATTCTCTAACAACTTGTCAAGGATATCTGTATCCATGTCCATCAGGGATATTGATCTACAGCTCTGTTTTTTGTTGTATTTTCAGTTATAGAATTCAGGTATTATTGGCATCATACAATGAATTTGGAAGAGTTCCCTCACTTTCAATTGTTCTGAATAGTTAAGCAGAATTGGTATGAGGTCTTCACTGAAAATTTGATAGAATTCAGCAGTGAAGCAATTCAGTCCTAGACTACTGATTGTTGGGATGCTTTTTATTATTGAATTATTCTCAGCTTTAGTTATTGGTGTATTCTAGTTTTCTATGTCATTGGGCCTCAATTTTGATAAATTGTATGTGTCTATAATCTATCCAGTTCATCTGGACTTTGCACTTTTGGACATATAACTTTGTGATATTTGTTTTTTATATTTCTGTGGTATCAGTTATAACAGCTCCTTTTTCATCTATGATTTGTTTTTAATTTTGGTTCTCCAGTATTTTGCTGAGTTGCACCAATGGCTTATCAATCTATTTTTATGTTTTCAAAAAAACAGATATTCATTTAATGGATACTTTAAAATTATTTTGTGGATTTCTATTTTGTTTATTCTCTAATGTTTGATATTTTTATTTTTTCCACTATTTTTGGTTTAATTTGTTCTAGATACTTGAGTTTCACTGTTAAATTTTTTATTTGATATCATTCTAATTTTTGATGTACTAACTTATTGGCTGTAAATTTTCTTCTCAACATTGTTTTTGCTGCATTTTGTAGTTTTGATATGCTGTATTTTCATTTCATTCACTTGAAGGAATTTATTTATTGATTTTCCTATTGACTTATTCTGTAATCCATAGATTATTAGGGGAATGATATTCAATGTCCATGTTTTTGTGTATTTTCTTGAGTTTACTTTGTTCTTAATTTCTCATTTCATTCACAGCATATACATAATAGCATTTCAATTAGGTTGAATTTGTTGATACTTCTTTTATGGCCTAGCATGTGATCAAACCTAGAGAATGTCTCATACAATTATGAAAAGAATGTGTATTCTGCATGTATGGGATGGAAGGTTCTGTAGGTATCTGTGTTCATTTTGTCTAAAGTATAGATTAGCTCTGTTGTTTGCTTATTGATTTTTTTATCTGGTTTGGTTATAGATTGATGAGGTTGGACTATTGTAAACTCCCATTATTATTTATTAGAAGTGTATATCCCTTCCATATTATTAAGATTTTTTTACAAAGCTGAGTACCCTAGAATTGGGTACCCATACATTCACTGTAACCCCATCTTCTTGTTGAATTGATACCAAATCATTACATAATGATCTTATTTGTTTAACAATTTTTTTTTCCTTAAAGTCTATTTTGTCTGCATCTTTTCATTTTCTGCATTTCTTCATTATTATTAAACTGTGCTTCTTATTGGATGCATATAGGTGAGCCTATTTTTTTTTTACCCACTCAGCCAGTCTGTATTTCTAAATTGGAGAATTTAGTCCATTTACATTCAAGATTATTATCAATAAACAATGACTTGGTCCTGTCATTTTTTCCATAAATATTCCTGTTACTGTTTTGAATCTCCTTTGTTCCTTCAGTAGGTTATTTTCTGTCTTCTTTCTTTCATGATGCTAATTGTCTTTTCTGTTTTTGTACATAGAACTTTCTTAGGTTATCATTTGTAAGGCTGATTGGGTAGAGACAAATTCTTTCAAGTTTTGCTTGTCTTAGAAGTTCTTCATTTCACCTTCATTTACAAATGTGTACTTTTTTGGGTAAAGTGTTCTGGTTTGGCAGGTTTCCTCTTTTTCTTTTTCTTTGTAGAACAGGGAATATATCTCTTTGTTCTCTGCTAGCCTGTGGGGTTTCTGCTGTCAGTCTGATGGGGATTGCTTTAAAAGTGACCTGGAATGTATGTGTTGAAAACGTTCAAATAATTCTCTTTATGCTTTACTTTTGATAGATGGTCTATATTGTGTCATGATGAGGCTTTTTTTTTGATGATGACTATTTGAGGTTCTGTGTGTTTCCTCTATTTGTATGCTCAAATCTTTCTCCAAATTGGGGAAAGTTTTTGCTATTGAATAGTCGTCGTTCTATATTCCGTTTTATATTTATATTTTATGTTCCTTCAAGAACTTCTAACAGTTCTTGATAGATACATGATTCTATATATCCAAAACACTGTATTAACTCTAATTTTTATCTCTTATAATTTTTTTCTGAGTACAATACTTCAAAAGACTTATCTCTCAGATTGGATATTCTTTTTTCTTCCCCATCAATTCTATTGTTAAGGCTTTCCATTGAGTTTTCTTTTTAACTAATACAATACTAATATTTCTGGTTTTTTTTTTTCAATATCACTAACTCTGCTGAATTTCTCATCCATGTCAAGTAATGATTTCTTAACTTAATTTAACTGATACCCTAAATTTTGAGTAACTTTAGAAGCTTTGTTTTGAATTGTTTTTTATGCATTTTATGGATAGTGCTTTCTTCATTGTCAAATATCAATGCAATATTGTGTTCCTTTCTGGGATTCATATTGCCTTCCTTGTTCATGTTTCTTGTGTTTCTACATTGATTTTTTTTTTTTTTACACAGCTGTTGGATTCCTTGTTTTAATATTTTCTGGGAGCAGCTTTCTTTCTTCTATGATTGAAGACTTTATTCCTGGAGATGCCTCTGGGACTCATTGGAGAACTAAGACTTAGCATTGCTCTCCAGATGAGGTTTCTGGGTGCTCCACAGACACAATGTCTGTTTTACATGTACAGGGCAATCCTAGTAGCTGGAATGAGGGTGAACAGGAGCGCATAGGTCCCTGGACCAGGTCCCTCACTTGCTACCTGTTCTTCTTTCTCCTCTCTCACCCTGCTGTGGGTGTCCCTTTGTGCTCCTGCTTTTTTCTTCCTCGTGAACTCACGTTCATGGAGAATCCTGATGGAAGAGGAGAGAAACTCTTGATTTTTCCATGTAACCATTTTGAGCCCTCTTGAAAAGTTTGTTTTAATATTTGAAAATCAAGTAGTGTACTTTTAAATTATATCAATAGAATAAGAAATTTTATATTATCAGTTCAAAATATATCAGCTTTATATTAAAATATGCACCACATAATATAACATACCAAGTTACATTGAAATTCCAAGAAGAAATTGAAACTTTTTTCACATTTTTCTAATCATTGTGTTTGTGTTAATGCTTGGAAATTAAGCCCATAGTTGTTTTTTTTTTTCTAGCTTTATCTGGACATATTTCAAACAAAACGAAAATAGGTGAGTGGAAAACTTGTCCAATATGAGAGAAAAAAAGAAGTCTTATTTTTTCACATGTAAAAACATAATCATGAACATAATCATTTTAATGCTGACATGAACAGCTGTTCTAGATGCCAGATTTGTTAATGAGAATTATGAGTTTATAAGGAGTTTCAAGAAAATGAATGGTTTGTGGGCTAAACATGAGTGTGTGTGAATGATCTCACATATACATAAAGGACTGGACCACACTGTCATAATCCAATTTCCAATTTCTCTCTTACATATTTGTTGCAATATCACTTACTAAAGAATGCTATAAAGTAGTGTAGTTTTTGTGAATCACTACAAAAATTTTGAAAGTAAAAATTATTGAATATGTCAAAAATATTCATGTTTTAGTTTTCATATAGTTAGTAGACATCATAGATAAATGCATTTGCTTTTGCTTCACTACCTTGTGAAATAAAATGCTGAGATAACACCTTTTTCTTTATATCTGAGTAAACTGAATGCTACACAGGATGTGACTTGATAAACATGACATAACATATCATGATGATAGTGTTAGTTTCTCAAAATCATGTTAATTTTTGAACCATATAGTATTAGTCATAGAGCTCAGGAACTCCTGTTGCAAACAAGCAAATCCTGTGAAAAACAGAAAATATTAAGTAACCAGCTATCAAAAACGTAAATAAAAAAAAGTACGTAAAAATGAACACCTTTGAATTTCTGAAGCTAAAATTCACAAATAAAAGCAATTTTTAATATGAGGAAATGAGAAATAGACATTATGCCAGTAAATCAGAAAAATATATTTTCGGATCAACTCTCCTGACTGTTATATCTTCAACTGAGTAATGTTTCTGAAGACCTAACATGATAATGTAGAGTATAACATAGGCTAAATTTCACGGTATTCTACACAAGACTTATATTTCAAAGATAAATAATAAATTACAAGTGAGAATCATTATGAAAAAAATTCTTTTTTGTTTTTTTAAAGATTTATTTATTTAATTGAAAGAGTTACACTGAGAAGGAGACACAGAGAGGTCTTCCATCCACTGGTTCACTCCCCAGTTAGTCGTAACGGCTGGAGCTGTGCCTATCCAAAACCAGGAGCCAGGAGCTTCTTCCAGGTCTCCCACGTGGGTGCAAGGGCCCAAGAACTTGATCTATCTTTTACTGCTTTCTCAGGGCATAGCAGAGAGCTGGATCGGAAGTGGAGCAGTGAGGACTCGAACCGACTCCCATATGGGATGCTGGCACTGCAGGCAGCAGCTTTACCCTCCATGCCACAGTGCCAGACCCGTGAAAAAAATGCTCTAAATCAAATATTAAATCAAAGCTCATAAAATCAAAGAGATCTGAAAGGAGTCAGAAAATATCAATAGTCATATTCTTCTAGATGGAGACATTTTTTTTTTTAAGATTTGCCAAAGTTTACACGAATCGTCATATGAATTAAAATTTAGTCATTAAACCACCTGTTTATAAAGTTATACATATGTAGGAAGAAATAATGCCCAGCAGATTTTCCAAATTAGTCTCAGGCAACAAAAATAAGTCACTTGGTATTAAGTGTAATTTGGATATTTTAGTTAGCGTAGTCCAGATTCTAGGTTCCTTTGGGCCCAATGTGACTCTGTATATCACACCTTCATCTGAGGCTCAGATTGATGGAAACACCCCAACCTTGCCTCTTGGAAATGTTGCTCAGATATGACTATGTCTGTTTTCTAAAGCAAATCACATGCCCACTCCTGAAGTCATTGCAGTGGAAGAGTGCCCTTGCTATGGGGACAGACACTGTAAATATAGAACCCAAGAGAAGCATAGATATGTTGACTACATATGTGTGCATATATATATTTCAAAGTCTTTGGTAGAAATATTTTCAAAACTTTCAAATCCATGAAGAGCTGCATAATTCTCCATGAGCTATTGCCCAATATTCCCCACTACTCTAGATTCTTAAAGGATCTTTTATCATTTATGATAGCAAAAAAATCATATTTTGGAGAGAATCATTACATTCCTATTGGAAGATATGTATACACACTATAGGAAAATCAATGATCCTTGGGGTTCAGATCATTTAAGTGTTTCAGTTTTAGGAAATACACTGAGGGGAGGGGATTATATGTCATTGTCGAGGAAACATATAATGACTAGCCATGGAATTAAGCAAATAAAATGCATATATTAGGAACACGAGTTTAAAGATTCTACACTGAGGAGTCATTTTGAGTGAGAAACAAGGGTTTGTATTTTCTGGGTAAATATACCTGATTAGAGAGTTGTGTGGCAACTACATATAAGGAAATATCCCTAAGGAAAAGGACCCAATTATGATATCAGGACTAATTATCTCATTGTGTATTAAGAGACTCTCCATGTGTTCTGCCTGTTCAACTCCATTTTTCAGAGATTTTCGTTCATACTACAAAATGTGACAGTAATTAGCTGCTAGTGTGTTAGGATTCTGGCTGGTATTGTAAATGATGTGAAAACTGCTGGGACACTCCAGTCAGACTTTTCAACAAAATCCAACATCCCAAATTGTGTATTGATATATTGGTGTTAGAGACCAAATAATTTTAGAAGATAGAGGAAAATTTATTAAGTGATCAATTTCTTGTGTTTCACACAATTTAACTTCTATATTGATTTTATGTGTTATCTGTATGCTTTTATTTATGAGAAATGATATTAGATTGTGAATTATAATATAAATGTCTAGCATGATGTCTATTATACAATATGTGTTCTGCAATTTTTCCCATTTTGATTACAAATGTTTCCACTAAAATCCAAAATTGTGTATTTGTGTGCATGCCTATGAGGTTGTACTACATGGAAATAGTTTTGCTTTTGACCTTACTTTTGTGTTGTGTAAAATTTAGAAAATATGCCCACATTGGTTGATAATTTTTCAGCTGCATTTGAGAAATTTAATTAAATTATTAGGAAACCCAAAAATATAATAGTCTCTGATACAACTGGATACTGGGGTTTCAAACAATGCCCCAACTGTATTAACTCTATCTACATTTTATTCTCCTATGTATATAATTCATGCTCTAATTACACTTTTTAAAAAATTATTTATTTATTTATTTATTTATTTATTTATTTAGAAGACAAAGCTACAGAGAGGGAAGCAGAAGAGGAGGAGGAAGAGAAATGGAAAAGACAGAGACAGATATAGAAAGAGATAAAACACTTCCCAAAACAGGTTAAGCCAGGAGCCAAGAACTCTGTTCATTTATCCCATGTTGATGGCAGGGGTCCAAGTACTGAGATACCACCTGCTGCCTTCCCAGGCCCATTAGCAGGAACCTGGATTGAAAGCAGAGTGGCCGGGAATCTTGCACTTCAACATGTGAGTCTAGCAGCTGTTACAAGTAAAGATTGAATGCATTGTTCCACTTTGCTGGCTCTTCTAATTGTAGCCTTTAGATAAAGTAAAGAAATTGATTTTGGATTGTCATAGATCGAAATCCTCCCTTCACTATAGCCTATGAGAAGAAAGTACCTACTTTTCCAACCTTAATGTTACTAACTTGGCTTCCATCAAATGCTTTTATCTGCATCAGTTATGTGACCATGGGATGTTTCGTTTTTGAGAATGACAGACATGATCACTAACACACTCAGTTACTCTGTAAGGAATTCACAGGCTGATTTCATAAAGGAAGGGTTATTCACCAATAAATGTCCATCTGCTAAGATTATCTAGGATAGTGAAATTCAAATGCATCTGAAATGCTTAAATGTCTCCTCAAGATTTTCCACCTGAAAGGAAAATGCAATCATTTATAAGGGATGTGATGACATCCATATTTCTATATAATTAGGAAACTATTTTCAATTCTGACCTATGTCAAGTTCATTCTCCTCACTGCAAGGCATTCTGGTTAAACGCTACTTATTATTTCAACATGGAGAATTTATCATGAGGCATAGAGAAAATAAAAAATGACAAAAAACATAACACAAAATAGAAAACCACTGTCTAGTGGGAAGTAAAGCAAACTAGATGGATGGTTGCTGCAGAGGAAGAGAGTTAAGACATCTTAGAAATCAATTAATGGGGCATCTTAAAATTAGAATTTCATCTTTCCCTAATTACAGAGTCTCATTTTCTCTGATTAATTATGAATGTTATGTTTTAAGGAAGTAAAAAAATCTATCAAATAGCTATGCGGATGAAAAAGTGATTTGAGAGAAGTGGAAGTTTCTGAAATATATTGGTAGAAATACAGCAAAATAAAGTTAGATATTGAGAACAGAGCAAAACCTAAAAATGTTTGTTTTAGTCCAGCTGATAAAATCATCTCTTTTGAAAAAGATTTTGTTTATTTATTTGAGAGCTAGAGTTATAGACAGTGAGAGGGAGAGCCAGAAAAGTCTTCTTTCCACTGGTTTACTCCCCAAATGGCTGCAACGGCCAGAGGTGCACCTGTGTGAAGCCAGGAGCCAGATGCCTCTTCCCAGTCTCCAATGTGAGTGCAGGGGTCCGAGGACCTAGGCCATCTTCTGCTGTCTTCCCAGGCCACAGCAGAGAACTGCATCAGGAGAGAAGCAGCCGGGACTAGAATGAGTGCCCATATGGGTTGCTTGCACCACAGGTGGAGAATCAACCTACTGTGTCATGGCACCGGCCACTAGCTGATAAAAGAATCTTACTTATCATTTACAAATTAAAACTTTACATTAATAGTCTCATATGTTACTTCATGTATGCCAGGATTCTTTCCCTGAGAGTCTGGTTGCAGAAGTCTTACTCATAACCATTTCACTGAAAACTTTTTTTATATTCTGCTTCCATTTCTTTTCCTCTGATAATAATGTTCATTTTTGCAGTGGAAGATGGCCCAAGACTTTAGGCCCCTGCACCCATGTGGAAAACTTGGAGAAGCTCCCGGCTCCTGGCTTCGGATCAGCCCAGCTCTGGTCATTGAAGCCATCTACGGAGTGAACCAGCAGATGGAAGACCTGTCTCTTTCTGCCTCTGCCTGTCGGTAATTCTGCCTTTGAAATAAATACATATGTCTTTAAAAATAATGTTCTTTCTTGGATATTCTCTTCCAGTTCAATCATTGAGTTGCTAATTTTGCTCATTCATTCATTAATAGGCTTTTATTCTTATAATTTTTAAATAAAACAATCTAGATATTTACTAATTTGTATTAGTACAGCATGTTCTAAAATCACTATTAAGATATTAATTGTAGTTATTTTACACTTCTGATTTCCCTATTCTATTATTCAATCTGGTAATTTTGCACATTACCATAGACTGATGGGCTTATGCTGCCAATATTTAAATCATGCAGTTCTAGAGAGTCAAGATCAATGTATTGGCAGACCCAGTGTCTGGCAAGTGTCCAGTTCCTGGTTCACAGTTGGCTGTCTTCCCCCTAGGCAGAGAGTAGAGAAGGAAAGTCCACTCTGTGTCTATTTTTTATAAGGGCACTAACCCTACTCAGGAGGATTCTACCTTGATGAACTTACTACCTCCTAAAGGCACTACCTCCTGATAATACCACATTGGGAGTCAGAATCTCAGCATATGGATTTTATGGAACTCATTCTTTTGTTCATTACTTGACATTGGTGCTTTCTTTGGTCAAGAACCTTGTTTCATGAGTTTTTGATGCCTTCTGCCTGTGATGTTTCCAACAAGTATCAGTGAGTTTCGCTGATGACCGTGTATACTTGAAGCCTGGACTGTTCAAATGATGGTGGATTACAAGGTGGAGAGGGACATATCAGTATGTTACCATTAAGGAATATTGGTACTTTGTCATTCACCGACTTTTTAAAAGATCTCCTGTGCTCAACTATCTAAAACTTCTGCTTTATACCAGGGATAGATCTGCATTCTTTTGACTCAACACAGGACGAGTCAGGAGTAGCCACTGAATGCTTCATTGCTCAAAAATGAATCCACCAAGTGTTTGTCTCAGGACTCCTTGTATCTCCTAATCATGGTGCAAGCTCTACCCTCCATACTGTTCCAATTTCGTTGTCCCCCTTTCATTACTACATCTACAACTCTCTTTTTTTATGATCATACCTAGGATTCTAATAAAGACTCTACCAACTATTTTTTACTTATTTAAATCTTCTGATGATTCCTAAAAAATCTATGCATGTTTCTCCCCTAATTACCATTATTCATATGTATACATGTATGTATGAATACATTAGTACAACTTGGTTTTAAATTATTGTATTATTCACATGTGTATGTATATGTGCATATTACTATAACGTATTTCTAAATCACCCTGAAGATATTAAATGCAGTATTTTTCATGGTAGAGTACATTATGAAAAACTATGCATGGATTTCAGCTTTTGTGCACCAAAATAAACACACATTTTCCATCTATTTTTCCATGAACCTTTTGCAATTGTCTCATATACCATGTACGTGTGTTTGTCTTTATGTATAATACAATATGCAAATATGCAGTAAGAGACAAGGATGATCTTTTCAATGTGACGCTAATCAAATTATTCTAAGCCCTCAGCCACAGCCTGGGACTCTTCCCATGGACTGCTTAGTATAATTTTTTAAAAACAAGAATTCTGCTAGGTCAGTTTAGTGGAAATCACTCAACCTTGGTATCAGATCTAATTCCACATTTGCAACTTATCATCCTTTGTCTTCTTCAGCAAATGGTATGTCAAGCAAGTTTAGCCAGAATCAGCTTTATCTCTGATGTTTCCTCCCAGTAATTTTCCATTTGGTGATCCTTATCTTGCTCCTTAGCTATGCATCCACAGTTTTCTTTGTTTTCTCTTACTATTTTTGGAGTTCAGCTCACTATCTCCCCTCTACTGTAAAATTCCATTGCAGCATTCCATCTTAGATGTTTTCTTTGATGTGTTTAACAATTATCCTGACTAGGATATTTCTTAAATAGTTATGGAATTATGAATTTAGATAGACTCATCATTGGGTCCCCAGACTTCTCATCCAGACCCCAGGTGTGCATATGTGAGGACTTTTTCTTCACCCTTGATTTATCCATTGGAGATTCCTTGGTAAACCTCACTTCTGAGCCAGTGATTTGGGGACTGTCCACTTTGCATAGGACAGGATTGGATTCTTAAGTTCTAAGTGCATTCTTCCAAGCAGGGGTAGGGTTCCATGCTTCTTCCTGGTTTCTTGTTTGAATCAGGTTTATTCCCTGCCTTCAAGGATGGATTCTTGATTATTTTCCTATTTTCCTTGCAAGTTATCTGTGTTCTACTTAATTCTGCTTCTCCCAGGGAACTTTTCCGTGCACTGTAAGCCTCTTGTCAGACTCCTGCAGACTGTTTTGATGACTTGTTCTGCTTCTTTCTCTACTGGCAGGATCTTACCAAGGATGATTTGGAACTTCTTTGGCCTTTTTGGGAAACTTCTATCTTTGTGAAAGAGTTCTCTAAGTCTTTTCTCATTCCGTTTTCTCCACTCCCCCTTCTTTTTAACATCTTAGATCATCCCGGCATTCAATTTTCTTTTTTTTTTTTTTTTTTTTTTTTTGCAAAGGCAAGAGGAAAGTTTATTTCATTTGCAAATGGGCCGTCTCAGCAGCACCCTCTAGTGTAGTGCAGAGAGAGCGGCCCCGAACATTAGTTTTACAGGGTATTTAAAGCTTAAAACCACAACATTAGCATATCTAGTCATGTTACAATTCCATTGGATATGTTAATGGTTACTGGGTAAGGGACTAGGGAAGGGGGTAGTGCGGGCAGTTTTTTAAGCAAGCGGGGCGGGGGATACAGAAGCAGAAAAAAAGCGTGGTTACAGGGTTTCAACAAGACAATGGGGTGGGGGCATGCAGAAAATACCTTGCATACTTTTGCCGTCTGCCGGGACCCACAGATAAGGGGCGGTTGGGTGCTTCCCATGCCTTTATCTGGCGCCATTATCTCAGACCGCAGCTGCCTGCCCTTGACTTATGGTTTCGACCCAATTTCCAGGAAATGTTTTACTAGAGTTCCCTAAGATCCTAGTTTTTTTTAGCAGGTAAATTTTCAGAAGTCCTTCATTCCCCCCTTTTTGTTTTTGACCAATTTTAATCTTAAAATTTTAGGGATTACCCTTAACCCCTGTCTTTATTATATTCTTTGTTCTTAGACTAGGACACAGAAATCATTAGTATTTGTCCGAGTCCAGTTGGGGCTGGGGGTTTTTAAGGAGATGGGTCTTGCTTCCCCACCTCTGCTCCTTTTGGAACAAAGGGCTTTTTGGATGTAAATAGAAAAACTTCTCTTGAAGGTCTGAAACAAAGGAAGGGAGCAGGGTGTTTGAGATGCAGATGCATATAGATGTCTCCTCTTTAGGCCTGTCACACACACAAAAGCTCATAACTGACTTCCTACCTAACATTTTCCCCTCAAGAGGAATACCCAATTTTTTTTTTTTTTTTTTTTTGGATTATGGATGGAGTTCCGTCTTCTGTAACTTCTTCAAAGCTGGCATGTGGGCGTCGAGGGAGATTTGGGTATTTCCTCTTGCTATCTGTCTTATGGCGTGTGACAGTGGCCTTGGAAAGACTGTCCTGCTCAATTTTCATACTTTGATACATACCCGTCAAACCACTACATGCTCTACCTAACTCCTCTCCTGCCCTTTCTGTTCTCAATCCAATTCCTTAAGTCTCCGCAGTTCCTGAAGCCCCCTGCCCGCTCAGAGATTCTTCAGTGGTTCCTGGAAACGCTCCTCGCCCAACACCTCCAGCCTCCAGAAAGCACCTGCCTGCGCCTGGAAAGAAGAAAGCCTCCTTGGGAGCAAATGGTATTTTAACCTCTAAGAAAGGTAATGGAAGCATCAGCAGTTGCTTGATGGCCCTTAGTCTCTCACCTACAGTGTAGCCCGAGACTTCATATCCTCATGTCTGGACAAATGAAACTCCTACAAATCACAGTTACTAGTGAAAAGCATTTGTACACACACTGAGCAGTAGCTATAACTGTCCCATTTTCCAGAAACGCAATTTGGATAAAAATGCAGGCAAAAGATAATAATGAATTATTTTGTATAAACTTGTGGGTTTTGTTTTACTAAATCACAACTAAACATCTAAAAAGATATCTGTAAAGTTTCTTCTGAGTTTATCTTTGTGATTATGTTATGAAATACCCTATATTTTCACATCTGCATATTATTATTTACAAGTTAATTTATAGCAAGTTAATATTATAAAATATAAAAAATAAATTTACAAATGAAGACAAAATAAAATATGTGAGCTCCTTGAAATCCATTACCTCTTGCATACAATTGATAGCAATAAAACAAAAATCCCTGCATTAATTGTGTTTTAGGTTTTTACTCACTGATGCACGCTTAGCTTGCATATGCTATGAAATAGTTAAACAAGGATTTAACTTGATGTGAAGGTTAGCCTTGTTTAATATTATAGTATGTTTGCCTTAAAATAGCTTAGTTTTAGTTACTTGACACTACAAATTAAATAATAGATATTCATTAAATATCTGGGTCATTTCTAAGTAAGATAAACTACTAAAACCTAACTACTAAGCACAACTAAGTTTATAGATTGAGATATTTAAATTTTTAATTTTTTATTTAATTTATTGGACAAGCAGAGAGACAAATAGAGTAAGTTCTTCAATATGCTGGTTTATTCTTCAAATGCCAATAACATCAGAGGTTGGGCCAGGCCAGAAGCCAGGAACAGGGCATCCCATTTGGTTGGTGGTGTCCAACTACTTGAGCCATCAACACTGTCACGCATGGTGTGCATTCATGGCAGTGAAATTTAGGTTGGAGCCAGGACTTTAAACCCAGGCATTCCTACATGAGATTTGGCCATACCAGAATGTATTAAACCTATGACAAATGTCCACCACTGGAATATTTTATTAATATGATATGGTTAATCTGAATAAATAAATAGAACAAGTGGAAGTACTAAGGGTGAAGCAAGCAATTTTGTATGCAAGATGTATAAGGAAAATTGAATGAGCATCTGACAGGGAAAGGCATATAATGCAAGAGGAATGTGTATTTAAGGAGAAAATGAGAGTAGTTTTGTTCTAATGTAAAGTTATGGGTTACTTTAGAATGAGAGATAGAACAATGTAGGGGGCCAGCGCCGCGGCTCAATAGGTTAATCCTCCACCTGCAGCGCCAGCACACCAGGTTCTAGTCCTGGTCGGGGCGCCGGATTCTGTCCCGGTGCCCCTCTTCCAGTCCAGCTCTCTGCTATGGCCCGGGAGTGCAGTAGAGGATGGCCCAAGTGTTTGGGCCCTGCACCCACACGGGAGACCAGGAGAAGCACCTGACTCCTGGTTTCAGGTCAGCGCAGTGTGCTGGCTGCAGTGTGCCGGCTGTGGAAGTACTAAAAATAAAAATAAATAAAAATTAAAAAAAACAATGTAGGGGAACATAAAAATAAACAGAAATTGGGACTGTTGCTTGTGGCATAGCAGGTAAAGCTGCCAGCTGCAGTGCTGGCATCCCAGATGGGCCCCGGTTCGAGTCTTGGCTGCTCCACTTCTAATCCAGTTCTCTGCAATGGCCTGGGAGAGAGGTAGATGATAGCCCAAGTCCTAGGGACCCTGCACCAGCATGGAATAAGCTGTTTGTTTGTTTTCCATTTTTGGCTATGTTGTTTTCTCCAAATTAGATGATAAATCAAATCTTGTTCTCAAATAAACCTTGAAAATTCCCAGTGGACTCCTTGCAAAATCTCAATTGTTTTTTCACCTCATAAAATGCGGTTCACTTGGCTAATCCTCCACTGCGGCACTGGCACACCGGGTTCTAGTCCCATTTGGGGCAATGGATTCTGTCCTGGTTGCTCCTCTTCCAGTGCAGCTCTCTGCTATGGCCTGGGAAGGCAGTGGAGGATGGCCCAGGTCCTTGGGCCCTGTACCCGCATGGCAGACCAGGAGGAAGCACCTGGCTCCTGGCTTCGGATCAGTGCAGCATATAGGCCGCAGCGCGCCGACCGTGGCAGCCACTTGGGAGGTGAACCAACGGAAAAGGAAGACCTTTCTCTCTGTCTCTCTCTCTCTCACTGTCTAACTCTGGAAAAAAAAAAAAAAACAAAACACTTAAGTCCAGCGCCAGCGCAGAAAGACAAGTATAATGATGTTACTCATTTGTTGGAATCTAAAATTAAAAATGATCTCATATAAGTTAAAATAAAATGATGGGTACAACAGACTAGGGAGGGGATGGAAGTGTGTGGGGTAGGGAAATGTTGATTAACAGGTCCTAGGTAATAGCTGGACTGGAGTAAGAATATTTGGGGTACTATTGAATAGTAACATGACAACAGAGTGTGTTATTTTTATCAACATGCTAGAAGACAGTATTTTGGATATTTTCAACATACATAAAGAAATGCTAAATGTTTGAAGCAATGACATATTCATGCTACTTAAATAATTACACAGTGTATACATGTTCCACAGCATGACAGAGTGCCCCAGAAATATGCATAATATTTATATGTCTGTTAGACAGAGGAAGACAGAGAGAGAAATATTACATCTGCTGGTTCATTTCCCAAATGGCTGCAAAGGCGAGGACTGGGCCAGACTGAAGCCAGGAGCTAGGAGCTTCATCCTGGTCTCTCAAATGGGTGCAGAGACACAAGCACTTGGGCCATCCTCCTCTGCCTGCCTTTCTCTCTATTTCACTGTGAAATAAATAAAGAAATGCTTTTATGTGTTTATTAATATAAAGAGAACAAATTTAATTAGTTCATGGGTACAACTCTAAATATAGAAAAATACCTTAGGATTATCTAGCTTCTAAAAATACACTGCCCTTCCTTCATTTCCTCTAATATGACTTACTTGAGGTTCATTTATTTAAATAAAAGAATCAAGCTCAACATATGTCTTAACTTTTCTGTCCTACGAGATCCTCATTTAACTGCCCAAACTTTACTTTTATAAATAAATGAATGAGGGCGCGTCTGCACTTTTGGCATGCCCATTGTGCACAGTCAGTATCCAATCCACTGAAGATCTGCGAAGAATAACACGGCCGGGGAGGTTGAATTCACTCTCAGCCACACTGCTGATCTGGGACTCACATATTCTATGGCTCTCTGCACCTCTGGTTCCCAGGCTTTCAGACTGAAATTGGAATCTGAACCATCAGTTTCCTGGCAAAGGCTCTCAGACCTTTGAGCTATTCTTCCTGTTCAGATGGCAGACCATGGGACTTCTCAGCCTCAGTAATTACGTAAGTCAAGTCCTTATAATAAATGTCCTCCTCAACCACATATGTGTAATTCTATATATATATATATATATAGAATATATATATATATATATACATTTTAAATCTACTATTTGTGATAACGGTATAACAATGAAACAGACATGGGAAAAATAAGTATGTTGCACAGTTTACTTGTATTTTTATCAGCATAATTTCACTTTCTAACAAACAATTTCAAATAAAGCAATACTTGAGGTGGTATATTCCATTAGGCAATAAAGTTGAAGTAGGGAGATCATTATCTAGATTGATAGTGGAAGGTATGCTAATTAGAATGATACAATGACAAAAATAGAGAAATTGACAGAGAAAGAGAGAATTTAAGTGTGAAAATTGTCCTCCAAAAAATAAATCCTTTGTATAATACTAGAAGATTTTGAAATCTGATTAACAAAACTGAGAAACTTAATAAGAGTTCAGTTTTACAAATTTCCTTAAATCAATATTAAGTTTACAGCTGCATTCTCGCTTCACCTCCCTGTGTACATTTCAATTTTATATTATAATAGTAAAAATAATTAAAAATTATTTTTGCCATTAGTATTACTATGACAGGCTAAACTTTACCTTTTCAATAAAATTATTTTTTCTTGTATATATAAACATGTGCATGGTGATACATCATTGATAATAATTGTTTTTTTTTTTCTTTCTAAATCTGACCTTTGCCTTCATTCTTCCTAAATTACTGCCAAATAAATTGCATGCCATGTTGTGTTCTGAACAACAGGTATAAATGGCTTGGAGCCCAGTAAAAGTACATACCAAATATTAAATATATAGTTAATAGGAATTTTTAAGAAAAATGTTCATCTTCTATACCAACAAGCAGTAATTTCATATTAGGTCTTTTTTACTCTTAATTCTGAAAATTAGCCATGTCATCTAATAATAATAGTAATAATAAAAAGATGAAAGCTACATCACCATGTAAATTAGGAGACAGAACTCCAGTAACACCCTATCTAAATGGGCCAGAAAACCAAGCTTGCCTGCAGGTCCCATAGCATCTCAGAAAAAAAATGTTTCAGGAGCAAAAGCTTCTTAAGGTGTACATTTCAGAAATTTCTAGCACATATCCATCTCCAGAAGATGAAGCACTTTACATTCCTTATATGGATTGTAGGAAATTGCATTTTTATCCCTGGAGAGAAAGAAGGCCTGGGTGTGAAGGAATGCCCAGAAGTGAGTGATCTTATAATACATAATGCATCTTCTAAAGGAGACAACTTCACCTGAGAGGACAGGGCTGTGTCTCTTGGTAACAGTGGACCATAAAGAAATCAAAGAATATACAGGGTATCTTAAGATATTCCCACGAAATGGTTTAGGATCTGAGGGTCCCAGGGCATGGTGTACAGAAATAGTTCACCAGTGTAACACCTGAGCAGGGAGATTCGGAACCAAGGAGATTTAAAAGCAGCTCCTTCCCTACGCTCCAAAGAAACCTTCTGCTGTTGAAAGCCATTTCATTCCAACCCGAGTGCCAGAAAGGAGCACTCAAATCTGTACAGTAGTCTTGGAAAATCCATTAAAATGCTCAATAGGGTTTTCTTAAAGGTGTAATAAAACCTTACCTAAAAAAAGTTTTAATAACAATAAAAACATGACCTCCTAATTCCAATACGAACTTTGAAAAAAATTAAACAATCAGATTTATGAATACCAAAGGTAGATATATTCAAGCTCCAATATCAGTTAAACAGAAACTGCAGTTGGAGAAGTAGACCATGAAGGGATACAAAATTGGTTCTGGAAAAATGAACAAAAGTGAAAACTCATAAATAAAGAATAAGTAACAAGGAACACAAAAGAAAATAGGTGTGATACAATCTTTACATGAATATGGAGGGCATTAACGTGACTAGAATAATATAAATATAAAAGGGAATATGATGTATTGGAATAAAAATGATAAACAAGGATGATAGGAAAAAGCAAATATAAAACACGCGTAATGGAATTTGCAATGAAAACCAATTCAATATGCAATATAAGACAGTTTTCTGAAACCAACATGGGTTTTTAATCCTTAGGACAGACCCTAGTATGTGTAGGGTGAGCTTTCTTCCCATTGCCCCAGGGAAAAAGAACTGGAGCAATGGGAACTGATTCAATGACTATTGGGAATACATAGTTTTCATCTATTTTCCTTGCACCCAAAATCTCATGTTTATTTTCAGAATAATATAAATAAATACATATCGTAAAATGTTGTTAGCTAGTTGCAGTTACCTCCTTTTCATCCTGTTAGTGATTGAGGAATTATAACCTAAGGTCAGGAGGGTAGTCATGCACTGACAATGAGATCAATAGAACTTTAACAGTTATATATGCTCATGATCTGATGGGGGAGTACACCATTCACCACATGCCTCATAGAACCATATCAGGGTTGCACTCAGGAAGAGTGCAAAATCAGTCAGTTGCAGGCAGACTTTACCGTTCAAGAAGATGGTGTGCTGCCTTCATTCTTGTGGGAGAATTTGATTGGCTTGGTTGAAAAATTCCAGTATATGATGAAGCTTAATCTGTTACTCAAAGATAAGCAAAAAACGGAGTGTGACTCTGTGATACAAGAAAATAGCTATAAAGCAACAGGTGACAGGGAAGAATCTTGAACTGATATTACCTAAAGCAGCCAGTTTGAAAAGGCTACACAAAGTAAGATTCCAACTAATGACATTCTGGAAGTGAATTTGCATTAAACAAGAAATCAATGAATTATGAATTATGTCAATAGATAGGAATTCAATATTATCAAGATATCAGTTCTTCACAACCATTTGATTTAAAGATTAAAATGTAACCCCATTCAAGTAATCAACAAGTGATATATTTTATAAATATACACAAATTAATTCTAAAATATGCAGAAAGGCAAAATTCTCAGAATGGCCAATTCAATATTGAGGAGCTGAACAAATTTAAAGCATTGACATTATCAGGTTCCAAAATGTACTGTTAGACTGTGGTGATCTAGACACTATGCTATCGGTAAGTGAATACGTAGATTACTCAATGGAGCAGAATAGAAACTTGAGAAACCACGCTAAGGATAGGGAGTTGATCTTTTTGACAAAAGATCCAAGGCAATACAATAAAACCATTTTTTCAACAAATGATTCTGGAACTACTAGACATTTACATGACTTTAGTGATTAATTACACATACATTTATACATCATATATATTAACTCAAAATGGGTTAGAGACAATGAAAAACACAAAACTATAAAATTGCTAGATGACATGACAGGAGAAAAACCTAGATGACTTAATTTTGGCTTTTACTTTCACCTCACTGATGGCTAGTGGTTCTGAGCATTTTTTCATGTATCTGCTGGGCATTTGCATTTTTTCCTTTGAAAAGTGGCTATTTCTACCCTTTGCCCCTTTCTTTTTTATTAAATTCATTAAATTCTTAATTCACTCCCTGCATGGCTACAACAGCCAAGGCTGGGCCAGATCAAAGCCAGGAGCCAAGAGCTTCACCCAGGTCTTCCACATGGGAGAAGGGGCCCAAGGACTGGAACCATCTTCTGCTGCCTTCCCAGATGCATTATCAAGGAGCTGGATCAGAAGTGCACCAGGGCCGGCGCTGTGGCTTAACAGGCTAATCCTCCACCATGCGGTGCTGGCACACCGGGTTCTAGTCCCAGTTGGGGCGCCGGATTCTGTCCCGGTTGCCCCTCTTCCAGGCCAGCTCTCTGCTGTGGCTCGGGAAGGCAGTGGAGGATGGCCAAAGTGCTTGGGCCCTGCACCCGCATGGGAGACCAAGAGAAGCACCTGGCTCCTGGCTTTGGATCAGCATGATGCGCCTGCCACAGTGGCCATTGAAGGGTGAACCTTTCTCTCTGTCTCTCTCTCTCTCACTGTCTACTCTGCCTGTCCAAAAAAAAAAAAAAAAAAAGCATGCAGAACTTGAACCTGAGGTCATATAGGTTGCATGTATTGCACCAGCAACTTAATGCCTTATACCACAATGCTCACACCATTCTTCACCAATTTCTTACCTGGATTGCATGCGTTGTTGTTGCTGAGTTTAATTAGTGCTTTATCAGATGCATAGTTTGAATTTTTTTTCCATTTTGTTAATTGTTCGTTTGCCGTATGGAAGCATATTAGCTTGATGTAATCCTATTTCTCTATTTTTGCTTTTAATGCCTATGCTTCTTGGGTCTTTTCCAAGAAGTTTTTGCCTTGGCCAATATCTTGCAGAATTTGCCCTGTTTTCCTCTAGTATTCTGATGGCTCCAATTCTAAAGTTTAGATTCCATTTTTAAGGCTTTATTTATTTATTGAAAAGTTGCAATTATATATATATATATATATATATATATATATATATAGAGAGAGAGAGAGAGAGAGAGAGAGGGAGAGGGAGAGAGAGATAGAGAGAGAGGGGGAAGATTTTCCATCCACAAATGCAGTCCCCCACAACAAGCTCTGGGTCAGGCCACAACAACCAGCTCTCGGCCAGACTGAATCCAGGAGCCAAGAGCCAAGAGCTTGGGCCACCTTCTGTAGCTTTTCCCAGGACATTAGGAAAGTTGGAATGGAAGTGGAGCAGTTGGAACTCAAACTGGAGTCCATAGTGGATGCTGGCATTGCAGGTGGCACCTTTATCCACTGTGCCACATGCTGTCCTCTTAAATTTAGATTCTTGTTCATTGATTCGATTTTTATAAAGGGGGTAAGGTAGGAGTATTGTTGAAAACTCTTCTGAGAGGAAATAGAATTTTCCCAACACCAATTGTTGAAGAGACTGTCTTTTCTCAGGGAATCATTTTAGCTCTTTTGTGAATGATTAGCTGTTTGTAAATGTGTGGGTTTATTTTTAAGATTTCTATTCTCTTCTATTATTCTACATTACTATTTATATGGTGATAACAGGCTGTTTTGATTATAACAGCCCTGTATTATATTTTATTTTAAGATTTATTTATTCACTTGAAAGTCAGAGTTACACAAAGAGAGAAGGAAAAGCAGAGAGAGAGAGAAAGAGGTCTTCCATCCGCTGGTTCACTCCCCAATTGGCTGCAATGACCCGAGCTGCACCGCTCCGAAGAAGCCAGGAGCCAGGAGCCAGGAGCTTCTTCCAGGTCTCCCATGTGGATGCAATGGTCCAAGTCTGGGCCATTCTCTACTGCTTTCCCAGGATGGCAGAGAGCTGGATCGGAAGTGGGACAGCCAGGATGAATCAGTGCCCATGTGGTATGCCAGCACTGCCGGTGGCAGTTTTACCCGCTATGCCGCAGCGCTGACCCCTGTATTATGTTTTTGAAATCAGGTATTGTAAAGTCTCTGATTTTGTGTTTATTACTTAAAATGGCTTTGACTATTTGGAATCTTTTGTCTTTAATAAGAATTCTAGGAATTTTTACTAGTCTGTGAAGAATGCCTTTGTAATTTTCATTGGGATTCATTGAATGTGCAAATTTCTTGGGTAGTACGGACATTTAGAAGATAATAATATTTCTAATCCATGAACATTTTTTTTCCATTTTTGTGTTTTTTATTTCTTTCAAAAATATTTCTTAATTTTCATTGGAGAGATCATTTACATTCTTGGGTAAATATATCTCAAAGTATTAAAATTTGTGTAGCTATTGTGAATGGCACTAATCTAACAGGTTCTTTCTCAGCCAGAGCATTGTTGATTTTCACATTGTTATTGAATTTCACTTGTTGATATTTTTGTCCTACAACTTTGCCAAACTCTCTTATCAGTTCAAGTAGTCTCTTAGTCATGGTTTTGTTTTCCTTATATGAAGGATAATATAACTTTAAACAGCAATGATTTGGCTTCCTCTATCCCAGCTTGTATGCCTTTGAATTCTTTTTCATCCCTAATGGTTTGACTAAAAATTCTAGAATTATATTAAATAATAGTGGTGAAAGTGGGCATAATGTGTCCCTCTGGATCTTCCTTGAAAGGCTTTTATCTACTCCACATTCAGTGAGTTGCTGGGTGCTGGTTTGCCATATGTTGCCTTTATTGTCTTTAGGTATATTCTTTCTATACACAATTTTTAAGGTTTTTATCATGAAAGGATTTTGCATTTTATCAAATGCTTTGTCTGCATCTACTGAGGTAATTATATGATCTTTATTCTTCATTTTGCTGTCACATTTATTGATCTGTGTATGTTGAAACATCCTTATATCCTTGGAATAAATCCAACTTGTTCTTAGTGGATGTTCTTTTTGATGTGTGGTTGAATTCAATTTGCTAGTGTTTTGTTGAAAATTTTTGCATCTAAATTCAGGGATATTGGTTTATAATTCTCTTTTTTATTGTTCTTTTTTCTCTGGTTTTAGAATTTAAATAATGCTGACTTCAAAGAATGGATTTGCAAGGATGTTCTTCCTTCGATTCTTAAAAGTGTGGTAGAGGGGCTGGCGCTGTGGTGCAGTGCTTCAAAGCTCTGGCCTGAAGTGCAAGCATCCCATACGGGCACTGGTTCTAGTCCCGGCTGCTCCTCTTCCCATCCAGCTCTCTGCTATGTCCTGGGAAAGCAGTAGAAGATGGCCCAAATCCTTGGACCCCTGGATCCACTTGGGAGACCCGGAAGAAGCTCCTGGCTCCTGGCTTCGAATGGAAGCAGCTCCAGCCATTTTAGCCATCTAGGGAGTGAACCAGAGGATGGAAGACCACTCTCTCTGTCTCTACCTCTCTCTGTAACTCTGTATTTCCCATAAATAAAATAAATATTAAAAAGAAAGTGTGGTAGAATTTAACAGTGAAGCCAGCTTGTCCTGAGCTTCTTTGTCTTGGGAACTCTTTGTAACTGATTCAATCTCAGCCTTTGTTGCTGGTATAATCAGGTGTTCTCTGTCTTCTTAACTAAATTTTGGTAAAGTATATGTGTCCTGAAATCTGTCCATTAGAACTAAATTTTCCAATTTGCTGGTACATAGCTCTTTGTAATAATTCCTAATGATCATTTGTATTTCTGTTATAATGATAATAACATCTATTTGTTTATCTCTGATTTTATTAATTTGTGTCTTCTCCCTTTTTCTTGGTTAGTTGGGCCAGTGGCTTATCACTTCTGTTTATTTTTTCAAAAATCAGCTATTCATTTCCCTGATTTTTGTATAGTTTATTGCTTTCTATTTTGTTTAATTATTCTCTATTTTTTTATTATTTCTTTATTGATTTGTTTTTATTTTTCCAGGTCTTTGAGATGCAATATCAGATCATCTTTGATAACTTTCCAGTTTTTTTTGAGGCATACACATTGCTATAAACCTTCCTCTTAAAGCTTCATTTGCTATTTCCCACAAATTTGGGTATGATGTATTTTCATTTTCATTAATTTCAATGAATTTTTTAATTTCCTTTTTTGATTTTACTATGACACATTGTTCATTTACTTGGAAATGTATTTTTTCTAGGTTTTTTTTTTGCTAGTTTATGTTTCATTCCATTGTGGTTAGAAAAGATACATGATTGGGGCCAGTGTTGTGGCACAATGGGTTAAAGCCCTGGCCTGAAGTGCCTTCATCCCATATGGGTGCCGATTCTAGTCCTGGCTGCTCCTCTTCTGATCCAGCTCTCTGCTGTGGCCTGGGATAGCAGTAGAAGATGGCCCAAGTGCTTGGGCCCCTGTACCTACATGGGAGACCTAGAAGGAGCTCCTGGCTCCTGGCTTCAGATCTGCACAGCTCTGGCCATTACGGCCATCTGGGGAGGGAGTGAACCATCAGATGAAAGACCTCTCTCTCTGTCTCTACCTCTCTCTGTAACTCTGTCTTTCAAATAAATAAAATAAATCTTTAAACAAAAAGATACATGATATGATTTAAATTTATTTGAATTTGTTGAGACATGTTTTATGGTGTAGGATGGGATATTTTCTAGAGAATCTCCCATGAGCTTAGCAAAGTTTATGTATCCTGTTCCTATGGGATGGGATGCTCTTAAGATATCTATTAGGTCCATTTGGTCTATAGTGTAGATTAGCTCTGTTGTTTATTTGTTGATTTTTTTTTTTTTTGGTCTGGTTGACCCATCTATTGATGAAAGTGTGGTGTGGAAGTTCCCTCAATAGTATTGTATAGAATTTATAATTCCATTTAGATTCATTAACCTTTGTTTTATGAAATTGGGAGTTCTAGCTTTGGGTGCATATATATTTAATAAAGTCACTTCTTATTGAATTTATTCCTTAACCATGACATAATGAGCTTCTTTCTCTTTTTAACAGTTTTTACCTTAAAGTATATTTTGTCTAATATGAGTATAGCTATTCCTGCTTTCTATTGATTTCCATCTGTATGGAATATCTTTTTGCATCCTTTGTGAGTATCTTAATGGTGAAGTGTGTTTTTTAAAAGCAGCACTTTTTTTTTTTCTAATTTACTGAGGATATTTTATGCCGGAGACCAGCTCTAGCCAGTCCCAGGGTCCCAAGGTGTTAGAGGTATTGGCACTCAAAGAAATGAGAGACAAACTCACAGCAAGGCTGATGGCATAGCTCTGGCTCTCAAGCACCAAACTTTATTTTTATTTCATGTCGCACAATGATTTTTCTTACAATAGCAATCTGTTGTCCATTTTCTTAGAACCATTGACCTTGTATTTTATGTTGCCTCTAGATTCTGTGCCTACATCTAGTTATAATTTCTTTGACTCTCAAGGGCATAAACAGAGCATGGGTTACAATCATAGACAGGTGCGAGATAACAGGCTGTCTACACAAGCCAAGGTCTGGAGTGCTGTTGGGCTATGCAGAAATTGGCTACACAAAGCTAGGATATTACCTTCCTAATCTAATCTTTACTAGGAGCCCCAATGTTCAAAGCAGGCCCTTTTTAAATGTATCCCTTCTTTGCAGTTCTTTCTGTAACTCTAACTTCTTTATTGTAATTATTTAAATGTTCACTTAGATCTATGCTACAGTATTGACATCCTAACCATTGCAGAATTTGTTGCATATATTGAATTAAAGCTTTAATAACATTTGTCTTTATTTTAGTGGGAAGTATATACCAGAGAGCCTGTTGCCTTTTAATTCTTTTCCACAAACAGCTCAACCTTGGGTAAAGCATTACATAGGCTAGCATTTGATTTGATTAGAATTCTACAAAGCAATGGACATTTTGGGGATAATGAGACTAAGCATTCTTCCCTAAAATTAGGAATACAGCAATTATTAGCAGGACCACCAAGAAGCTCCAGCTTTTTCATGCAGAGTCTAGTTCCCAACAAACCTAAAACCACCAAGAGGACCTCAGCTGTCCTTCTCATGCCTTGCTGAGACAGACCTTCTGCTGTGACCTTGTCAGTTAGCTGAAGTTACCTTGGCTTAGCCAATTCTAATCATGCCATATATCCATGCAAACTCTATCATCACTTTAGAAATCTCTGTGACTTTTTAAATGACCTGGACATTGAAACTGATCCATCCATCCAACTGTAGTGATTTGTTATTTTAATAATAGCAATCATTCTAGTCTTGAAATTGCAATGACTCAACCTATTTATTTATATGTTTATCAGCTTATTTATCTGATGCATTATACTCATCAGTGTTCTCTTTTTTTCAGTGTTTCCTTTGTAAATTTACCCAAACATGTTTCTTTGATGCTATTTTGAAAGTGTTTATAAACATATTCTCGTGGGGCCAGCATGGGTAAAGCGACCACCTACAATGTTGGCATCCCATATGGGTTTTTGTTTGAGTCCTGGCTGTTCCACTTCCATTCTTCTCACTGCTTATGCACCTGGGAGAGCAGAGGGATATAATCTATGTCCTCGTGCCCCTCTATTCACGTTGAAGAGACTCCTGGTTCCAGGCTTCTGTCTTCCAGCCCTGGCCCATTATGGTCATTTGGGGAGTGAACCAGCAGATCAAGCTCTCTCTCTCTCTGCCTCTGATCTCTGTAACTCTGCTTTCAAATAAACAGACGAATATTTTGCATATTTATATTTATATCAGATAGGAACAGTAATGAGGTTATCAAACAAGGGAAGAAAATATCTTGAACTTGTACTCATTTGTACTTCATAGGAGGAACAAAAGGAACAGGAGAAAGGAGAACAGAAAGTTTTGATAGCAATGCCCATATCATCAGCATATGCTTCTATGTTTCCACTTAACAACAAAGTTCTCATGCATACTTTTTATCCCTCCTATATCTCTAAGAAATATATCTGGTATAGGCTCTCTTTTGGTCATGTTTATTGGGTGTCCTATGTGCTTCCTGTACTAGGATGTCTCTGTCCTTCTCCAAACCCAGGAAGTTTTCTGCGAGCATCTCACTAAAAAGGCTTCTAATCCTTTCTCTCTCTCCATGCCTTCAGGAACTCCTAGAACCCGAATGTTGGGTTTCTTAATAGTATCCTGTAGATTCCCTACAATGTATTTTTAGATTTCTAATTTCCTCTTCTTTTCTTTGGTTTGACTGTATACTTTCCTGTGCCCTGTCTTCTAAGTCTGATATTCTTTCTTCTATCTCACTGATTTTGTTTTTAGAGCTCTCAAATGTGTTTTTCATTTGTTCCATTGAATTCTTCATTTCATTTTGACTTCTCTTCAATGTCTCAATTTCATGTTCTAATAATTCCTCATTTCATTTTGATTCCTACTTAAGATTTCATTTTCACAAGAGAGATTTTCTATTCTGTCCTGTACGGATTTCTGTAGTTCATTAATTTATTTTTGAGAACTTCTAAATGTAATTATCATAAATTTTTTTGAAATCCATATCTTGCATTTCTTCTATCTCATCATCTTCATAATATCATATTGGAGTGTCATGTTCATTTGGGGGCATTATAATGTCTTCCTTGTTCTTGTTTCATTGGTTTCTGTGTTTGTTGTTTGGCATTTTGGAGATTTTATTTTTTGGTTTCTTCTTTTTTTTTCCTCGCTGTGGTGGCTTTTCTTGTTATACTATGACTCTAGATTCTTTGGACTGTCTGCTTTTGGTGAATCTCTAGAGGCTTGTGGTGGGTGTGGACAGAGAGCACTGTTCAGTTCTTCAGGGGTAAGGGTGTGTCAAAGGTAGCACACCCAGGTTTGGCATGGTAAATCTCTCTCTCTCTCTCTCTCTCTCTCTCTCTCTCTCTCTCTCTCTTTTTTTTTATTCAGAAGGGAAGTAATCCACTCAGATGAGTTCTTCTCCTTGAATGACAATCAATGATTGAGCGCTAGCCCCAGTGAGTATAATATTCATCTGCTCTGTCCCAAGGACCACACAAAGGATCAGTGCAGTCCTCAGTGTAAGCTCAGATTCCCCTGCAATGTTTCCCACCGGGTTGCCAAGGTTAACGAGTTTTTGTTGTGTCACCCAAAGAATACTCACATCTCAGACACACCGTGAGTTCTCCCACACACCCTCAGTTTTGTTTTGTTTTGTTTTGTTTTCACAATCTCAGTTCATAAGCTCCACACATTTACTAGGTCTAGGTCTCCTGTTATTTCTCCCCACAAGAGTCAGATTTTTCTGCTTGGCTGAGGGCAGGCAAACCCTGAGCTGGCACAGATGTTACATATGTCCAACAACACATCAGAAATATCATCCACCCAGACCAAGTGGGATTGATCCCTAGTATGCAGGGATGGTTCAATGTTCGCAAATCAATCAATGTAATATATCACATTAACAAACTGAAGAACAAAAACCATATGATTATCTCAATAGATGCAGAGAAAACATTTGATAAAATACACACCCTTTCATGATGAAAACTTTAAGGAAATTGGGTATAGAAGGAAAATCCCTCAATACAGTCAAAGCAATTTATGAAAAACCCATGGCCAGCATCCTATTGGATGGGGAAAAATTGGAAGCATTTCCACTGAGATCTGGTACCAGACAAGGATGCCCACTCTCACCACTGCTATTCAACACAGTTCTGGAAGTTTTAGCCAGAGCCATCAGGCAAGAAAAAGAAATTAAAGGGATATAAATTGGGAGGGAGGAAGTCAAACTATCCCTCTTTGCATATGATATGATTCTTTATTTAGGGGATCCAAAGAACTCTCCTAAGAGACTATTGAAACTCATAGAAGAGTTTGGCAAAGTAGCAGGATATAAAATCAATGCACAAAAATCAACAGCCTTTGTATACACAGGCAATGCCGCAGCTGAGAAAGAACTTCTAAGATCAATCCCATTCACAATAGCCACAAAAACAATCAAATTCCTTGGAATAAACTTAACCAAGGGCGTTAAATATCTCTGTGATGAGAATTACAAAATCTTAAAGAAAGAAATAGAAGAGGATACCAAAAAATGGAAAAATCTTCCATGCTCATGTATTGAAGAATCAATATTGTCAAAATGTCCATTCTCCCAAAAGCAATTTATAGATTCTATGCAATACCAATCAAAATACCAAAGACATTCTTCTGAGATCTGGAAAAAATGATGCTGAAATTCATATGGAAGCACAGGAGACCTCAAATAGCTAAAGAAATCTGTACAACAAAAACAAAGCCAGAGGCATCACAACACATGATTTCAGGACATACTACAGGGCAGTTATAATCAAAACAGCATTGCACTGGTACAGAAACAGATGGATAGACCCTGAGTCAGCCCTTAAGATATTCGGATCCAGCTAAGAAGCCCAAGAGAGTATCTCAGGCATGAAAAGCCAAGACACTCTGGCAAAAAAAAAACAAAACAAAACAAAAACAAACAAAAACACAAACCTAAATGAAAGATCTCTGTGAGTGAGATCCCAGTGGAAAGAACAGGCCATCAAACAAGGAGGTATCTTTCTCTGAAGGGAGGAGAGAACTTCCACCTTGACTATGGCCTTGTCTAAACAAGATCAGAGTTGGCGAACTCAAGAGGCTTCCATTGCCTTGGAAGTTCATGACAAGAGACTTGGGTGATTACTGACTCCGTAAACAAGTGTGTCATTTGTTAAATCATCAACAGGAGTCACTGTGCTCTTATTCCTCATATAGGATCTCTGTTCTTAATGTGTTATACTATGTGAATTAACCGTATAACTAGTACTCAAACAGTACTTTACACTTTGTGTTTCTGTGTGGGTGCAAACTGTTGAAATCTTTACTTAGTACATACAAAATTGATCTTCTGTATATAAAAATAATTGAAAATGAATCTTGATGTGAATGGGATGGGAGAGGGAGCAGGATATGGGAGGGTTGCAGATGGGAGGGAGGTTATGGGGGGAGCCACTGTAATCCAAAAGTTGTACTTTGGAAATATATATTTATTAAATAAAAGTTAAATAAATAAATAAAAAGAGAAATAAAGAAATGTATCTGGTACAGATCATTTGCATGAACATAAGATATTTATTTTAAGATTTATTTATTTATTTGAAAGGTGAAGTTACAGAGAGAGAGCAGGAGAGACACAGAGAGAGAGAATCATCCTCTGGTTCATTCCCGAATGGCCACAATGGACAGGGCTGGGCCCAACCCAATCCGAGAGCTGGGAGTTTCATCCAGTCTCCCATAGGACAGCAGATGCCCTGGAGCTTGGGCTGACTTCTGCTGCTTTTCCCAGTGCACTGGCAGGGATCTGGATCTGAAGTGAAGCAGCCAGGACTAGAAACTAGCACCCATATAGGGTGCTGGCATCACAGGCAGGAGCTTAACTCTCTACGCTATAGCAACACCCTTGGACATAAGAGATTTTAACCAGAGAATTATACATAAATATATTTGGTATATTATCTTACCTTGTCAATGTATTTGGTAAACTCAGAATCTCGTTTAATTCAAGACAGTTTTATTTTTAGAACTGAATACCTTACAATATGAATACAATATTTCATTTATGATTTCAGATTTACAAGATAGAAGTGTATCTAGTTTTTGTCTTTGTTTAAATTATGTCCAAGAATGTGTCTGCTTCCACTTACTTTTATCAAGCAAATATTTTCACAAACTTCATATTTGGCCCACAGCATGTTAGCCGTATCTGCCTAACAAAAATAATAACATATGGCATTGAAAGCTAATTTAGAGCAAATATTATGAGAAAAAAATGTTAGTTCCTAAAAGTATCTAGTTAGTACTCTGTGGACTTCCTTATTTAATGTATATCTAGAAGTGAAAGAGTTTGCTAAACATTTTATATAACCATGAGAAAAACTATTCATGTATATTATTCAAGAAAGGCTTTTCCAATTGTTTGGTTTCTTCAAAGAATGCAGCAAAATGGTGACGTAACTTATATATTTCCATGTATTTGCCTTATTTTACATTTATCCAGGCTATTTGGGAGAAATGAGATCAGGCAACAGTTGCATTACAGTTATGTCAACAACTTTGAGATAATATTTTAAGAGGCCCACGAATGTTTCTTCTATTTCACACAAGAATAGCAGATTGGATTGATTTATGCCACCTGAGGTCTATCTTCATTTTTTGCTTTTAGTTTTTGAAAGACAGGGTTACAAAGAGAGATAAGACATAGAGAGAAGTCTTCTACCTGCTGGTTCACTCCCCAGATGGCCGAAACAGCTGGAGCTGCGCTGATCTGAAGCCAGGAGCCAGGAGCTCCTTCTGGTTCTCCCATGCAGGTGCAGGGGCCCAAGCATTTGTGCCATCTTCCACTGCTTTCCCAGGGCATAACAGAGAGCTAGATTGGAACAGGAGCAGCAGGGACTAGAACCAGCACCCATATAGGATGCTGGCACTTCAGGCCAGGGCTTTAACCTGCTGAACCACAGCACCAGCCCCAGGTCTATGTTCTTAACCACTCTTACAAAGGTACTTCATGTAAACCTTACCTTGTCCCTAAAAGTGACTTATTGATATGTTATTGTCACCTATACATTTATATAAATTAAAACAAATCTGAAATATCTAATTTTATGATATTAAGTTGTACATATAATCTATGATCTATAGCTGTATAATTAGTGTTTTAAAGTTGTTTTGCAAAGGAGTTTGCATTGGATTTTATGAAAATTTAATTTTATCTTCTAGATAACCAACCACACTCGACATTTAAAAATCATTTTCTTGAATAAGCATGAGACAAATAAATGACTCACGGATGATTGATGGAGATGAAAGACAAAAGATAATCACCATTACTAAACAGAACATCCTTTAAAAATACAGATAACGTCAAGCAGCCGGCTCTATATCAAATGTTCAATAGTAGATTGATCCTTACATACTTGACTGTGCCAATTGTGTTATGGGATTGAAAACATTCGCTGCATATCTGTGACGCTCGCTATCCTAGCCACTTTTATACATTGGAACACTGAGCTTCACAGTGGATAGTTCAACAGCCCAGGATCAGCCCAAAGAAAGCAGAGGTCAAAATACGTCACTGATGAGATATAAAACTTGAACAGAGTTCTTGTATATGATCTGTGTACAACAAAACAGATGCTCTCTTGTCCTTCAGAGAGATTAGTTATGTAAAAATTTAACACATTCAAGTATGTGATTTCAGTGAAATTCAATCTCATGGATTATTTTAAAGAATATGAATAAAAGTAAAAATATTTTGCTTAATCACATTTTTTTTTTTTATTTTTGACAGGCAGAGTGGACAGTGAGAGAGAGAGAGAGACAGAGAGAAAGGTCTTCCTTTGCCGTTGGTTCACCCTCTAATGGCCGCCGCGGTAGCGCGCTGCGGCTGGCGCACCGCGCTGATCGGATGGCAGGAGCCAGGTGCTTCTCCTGGTCTCCCATGGGGTGCAGGGCCCAAACACTTGGGCCATCCTCCACTGCACTCCCTGGCCACAGCAGAGAGCTGGCCTGGAAGAGGGGCAACCGGGACAGGATCGGTGCCCCGACAGGGACTAGAACCCGGTGTGCCGGCGCCGCAAGGTGGAGGATTAGCCTGTTGAGCCACGGCGCCGGCGCTTAATCACATTTTTTACTGATTTCATTTTGCGGAAGGCTGTCCCAGGAGGTCGTAATGATGGAATCACTAAATATAGTACATCCAGAAGATCAGTGATGAACTAATCATGAGTGGCTGCTCTTGATTACTAATATTTTCCTATTTATTGAACGCTTCAATTCTTTTTGGTTTGTTCATGGTCATGAACACAGTATTTTGGGATCTAAGAATATCAGAGTTGGAAGTCAATGGCATTATTCAGGGCTATTTTAGTTGAAAGTGATAAAAACTCACTTTAGAATGGCCCAAGGAGAATGAATAAGAAAATAACAAGCCAGGTTATTTGAAAAGCATTGAGTAATTCTGAGAATTAAAGGAGGCACTGCAGAGAGTGGGACAGCCCTCAATCTCTTCAGGGGCCAGACCCTCGGGCTGCTCTCTGTAACCCTTTTCTGTTTTAATTCTTGTTTTTTTAAGATTCATTGATTTATTTCAAAGGCAGAGATACAGAGAAAGAATGTGCATCTGTGCATGTGTGTAAAAAAGGGAGAGAGACAGAGACAGAAAGAGAGAGAGAGAGAGAGAGAGAGAGAGATTGTCCATCATCTGGTTCACTCCCCCAGTTGTCTGAAAAGGCTGTAGCTAGGCCAGGCTGAAACCAGGAGCCAGGAACTTCTTCCAGGTCCCCAACACGGGTGCAGGGGCCCAAGGACTTGGATGTCTTCTATTGCCCTACAAGGCACATTAGCTGGGAGCTAGATCAGAAGTGGAGAAACTGGAACTCAGCTCTAACCGGTGCCCATATGGGATGCCAACACTGCAGACGGAGGATTAAATTTCTCTGCCACAGGGCTAGACTCTCTGTTTAATTCCTGATGTCTTTTTTTTTCTCATAATTTTCCTATGTTTCTAGCATGATTCTTGAGTTGCTATATTAAAAATTTTATGCCAGAGAGGACAACAAATATTTTATCTGATATATCAGAAAGGAGATGCCACGGGTGATGATTGACAGCACAGCCCTATCTCCGCTCATTGGGTACCATTGTTTCCCAGCCTGAGAAACATTATCAACCCTCTGGAATTGGGAAAGTAAGTTCTATTTTTAGATAGTGGAGGATCGAAATGCTGGCTGACAAAAATCACAGGCGACATTTAGATTGTCCAACACACCTGACCAGAGACATAAACTTATGTTTTTCCTTTAAAATAATTTTAAGAATGCTCCCTGACTGTAACACAGTTTTGTAACAATCATAAATGGCCCCACAAAAAAGACCATTCCTGATATCTAACAATGCATTGAACATCAAATCAATAATACTTCTGAAGGTGCACTCTTCCCATTTACATCTAAGTGGCCTCTCATAATATTGTAACCTATGACAAAAACATATATGTGCATGTGCACCACATAAACATGAAACACAACAAAATCTTCAGTTTCAACAAAAGGTGGATACCCTCACAGGTCAAAGCAAATGCCATCTGCTGAACAGAATTGCGTGAATTTCATTTTGGTGGTGGTGTTGTGGTTGTTGTTGTTGGATGAGACGCTTGTTCAGGCAAATTGGTCAGGCAGTATAAGAGAATGTTCCTGGATAACATCAGAAGGGAGCCTTAGGCAGTATTCCCATAGCAGGAACTGTAGCGTTTTAATGGTTCAATTTATTTTCTCCATGTTTATGGCAGCCTAAAATTTTCTCTGGTAATGGAACAATCACAAAACTCCTTTTTATTGTAGGGTTTCTATAGCAATACAACAACATGAAAAATATTGTCCATTGATTGCTTTGTATCTAAGCCCTGTCTTCGGGATTTCTATTTCAGAAGTCAGGTGGGGTCTCTGCAACCGTTACATTTCAGTTACACGTTTCTGCTAAGATCCATATCTCTCGGACACATTCCCATGGATTATGCTTTTTAGGAAAGAATACTCTTGAGCTGGTTATTTTGAGGAAAGAAGGAAATTAGAGAAAGTGTCTATCACTTTGAGAGGTCTAGGAAAATTCATTCTTGACCCACTTCTCCATCTCTTCCTGAGAGGGCATCTCTTACTGAATGTCTTGCCTTCGTCCCATTTTTTTATACTATGTCTATTAACGGGTACAGGATTCTGCTTTATAACAATAAAGATGTGTGAGTCTCTGAGCCCTGCATTTATAAGTAATTGCTTGCAGCAGAAAATGTGTCTTCCACAAAACCAATCCGTGGATGGTCCTGTTTGCTCTTCCTTTCTGTATCAGGTAGCTCTTTTGTTGAAACTTGCCTCTGAAGGTTGAAAGATGCCAAGACCCTTACAACAAAACTCTGCAATATTTTTATCAAAATATAGACACAGGTGCTGAGGTGTGTATTGCATCAATTCTCAGGTGGTATGGCAGAAACAGAGTGGTGGGACCTCCAAAAGACCCGCTGTCTTTCTTTAGGATCAAATGGCATTTGGTGAGATAAGCAAATATAATTTGTTAGACATTTGATGAAATGCACAAAAAAGGAAGTACTCTACTAGAACTATCACCTAGTTGAAAGCATATTTTGAAACTTAAGGTCTGGTCATAGTCATTTAACTAGTAGCATCACTACCACGTTACAGGAATGGCTGTTCTGGGCCAGAAATGAGAAATATTCATTTATCCACCTCCCTCCCTTCCATTTGGCCAGTTTCATACTTAAGGGCATTTCATGGCAATATTATATATTAAATACCATTTTTAAAGAAATTTTCTCTGGGTCAGGTATTTCGTTAGGGCCAGGCAGGTTAAGATGCTGGTTATGATATCCGCATTCCATAAAGGAGTACTTGGGTTCAAACCCAGGACTGACTCCTGCCTCTGGTTCCTGCTATGCAGACACTGGGAGGCAGCCCTGGTGGCTCAAGTAGTTGAGTTCCTTACGTTCACATGGGAGACTGTTTGTGTCACCACCAGTCCCTAGTTTACGCCTGGTGCAGCTCTGTCCTGGCCAGTGCAGACCTTTTGAAGGTGAACTCTTGGATGAGAATTCTGTTGTCTACCTATTTCTGAATTAATTAAAAAACATGTTAGGAAATAAATTTTCTATTTAAAATATATTTTATTATTATTTTAATTTTTAGCTGGAGAGGTAAAGAAGCAGACAAAAAAAAGAGCTCTCATCCCATGATTGACTCTCCAAATGCCCACAATGGACAGAGGTGTTCTGTGGATGGATCAGGAGCCAATAGCTGAATCCAAGTCTCCCATGTAAGTGGCAGGACCACCATTACTTGTTATCACAGCTGCCTCACAGGGCATTGAGAGGAGGCTGGAGTCGGGAGCAGCACTTTGCTTTCCAAAATACATGCTCAGATGTGGAACACCAGTGTCTTAAGGCAGATTCTGGTGGACTGTTGGTGCTAAAGGAGGTGAAATGTGGACACTGTGCTGCATCAGAAGGAGCGGTATGCGCTCACATCCGGCTTGCCTTGAATTGTTCATTATGTCTCTGGGACAGTGTGCCACTCTGCTTGGCCACTTGGTAGGGATGAGACAATGATAAAAACAGCAGAACTGAAATTTCTCCATTTAAACTCTGGTATAAAACTGAGAATAGAGATAGGGAGACAAAGTTATTGCTAGGCGGTTGCAACAGGCAATTACAAGCAATCTTAAATCTTTTGATGCTCAGTCTTCTATTACTTTGGCTATTTCATAAAAATACATTTTTTGTTGTAATTTATTTGGCTGTAACTTAAAGGCTGAACCCGTAAACTTGAAATTCTGAACAGATAATACCTTTAGCCTGCTCTCCTGTTTAATCTTTCCTTAGGAAGTGTATAACTAAAATTTACCTTTATTTTTGCAGACCTGTCTTTGGCAAGGAACCAAGCAACCCTAGAAACAGCACACGGCCCCATCCAATACCATTAACTAGTACACACTTAGGTAGTAGGGCTTCCCGAAGAAAATGAACATGAGGCCTGAGAAGGTTTATCTCTTCAAGCCCCACAGATCCCAGAAATATTCAGACAATTCTGTCTACACAGCTACCTGAAAGCTGGAAGTTTCTTGAATGTCTGGGGCAAAAGTGACAAAGTGGTTGAACATTGAGAAGTCATTCAGCAGTGATCCCTCTGTTCTGGTACCCAATGACAAAGAATGCAAAAAGCTTCTGAACAGATGGAGAAATGAGTGGAAAAGAATTATCCTCTTTGACAAAAAGACTCTTTCCCAACTGGAGTTCAAACTCTTATCAGGCAAACCAGCCTAGGGAGCTGTAATAATGTTATCTTAATGTGACAAGAGTGCTGATAAACACTTCCAGGTCTGATAGAGATAAACAAATAAATAAATAAAACACGACTTGATGCAATTCTATGTCTTCAATTGGAATGTAGAAACTACTCCCCAGAACTGTAATTTCTGAAAACATAGCGACATTTGACAGTTCAAAATGTTTGCAATATTTTGGAAATAACATAAATATAGGTAATGCAGATTAGTGAAGGTGACACATTTAAGATTCACACAAACCAAGGGAGATAATTAACAGGGTATTTGAAACTGAGGTAAAAAAATTCAGACAAAGAGGCTCTCAAAATTGGTAAGGAAAAAAAAATTAGATTTTGTTTACAAGATCTACATTATGAAATTTCAGATATCTCAATTATAGAACCAACATATTGAAGATATGTATACAATAAGCTCAGCAGTCAGATTTTTGATTCACGGAATTAGGACTATATTATGGAGAGCATTGGTCATATATATCCATTCATGTAAAACATTTGACAGCATTGTTTATTTGAAAATTGTCCCTGGGCCTCATATTGTGGTACAGTAGGTTAAGTCATCACTTGTGACACGAGCATCACATGTCTGAGTGTTGGTTCAAGTCCCAGCTGCTTCCCTCCCAATCTAGTTTCTTGTTGATGTCCCTGGGATGACCCATGGACTCAGGCTACCGCCATACATGTGAGAGACCCAGATGAAGTTCCTGGCTGCTTTGGTCTTGCCCAGCTCTAACCATTGCAGCCATCTGGGGAGTGAATCAGTGGATGGACGATCTCTCTGTGTGTGTGTGTGTGTGTGCGCGCGTGCATGAGTCTCCCTCTCTCTGTGTGTCACATGGTAATTTAAATAAACAAATCTTTAAAAAAAAACAAAGAAAATTGCCCCTAAGTATTAATATTCTACTGGCATGCCTCAAATAATAAAACCAAGGCTAAAACACATGATCAATAGAATTTGGAATGCAGGCACATTTTGGCAACAGTATTTTCAATAACTATTTACAGCATCAGTGGTGTTGATCTGCGCTGTGTCAGCTGAGCCATCGACACAAGATTTTAGCAATCATTTGTCCTTTTCTTGTCTGCCAGATCCCATCTGACTTTTAAAAATGGAACTACAACATTTGGTTAATAGGAGTCTCTTATACAAAGTGACTGAATTGCTCATAATTGTCATCTGCTTAATGATTTTTTATTTATGTTTGTTTTTACAAAACATTAACTTTTCTCATTGTTAAGAGACAACGGTACCCACCTATAAGAATGATTGCCACAAGGACCCAGATCCTTACCACTGCAAATACAGATATCAATGTATATGTTGCAGAAATGAACACGAGGTCCCCGAAAGGCAAGTGATGACAGGTATGCTGAAGAGTTGGAAATAGTTCAAGCAAAACTTCAATTTCTTGATGTACCTATTTTTAAAAGGCATTATGTACTGGCACTGTGGTGCAGTGGGTTAAAGCCCTGGCCTGAAGTGCCTGCATCCCATATGGGTGCCATGTCTAGTCCCGACTGCTCCTCTTCTGATTCAGCTCTCTGCTATGGCCTGGGATAGCAGGAGAGGATAGATCAAGCCTTTGAGCCCCTCCACCAACATGGGAGACTGGAACAAGCTACTGGCACAGTGCTGGCCATTGCGGCCATCTGGGGAGAGAACCAGCGAATGGAGGACCTCTCTCTCTGTCTCTACCTTTCTCTATAACTCTGTCTTTCAAATAAATAAGATAAATCTTAAAAAAAAAAGAAGGCCTTATGTACTTGCCAGATAAAAACAACCCTTTTTATTTGTTATATATCATTTTATACAGTTTTTTTTAATTTATTTAACATAGATTTTCAGAATAAGTTTCCTGGTTCCAGATTAGTGAGACCATGCATTCTGGTCTTCCCTAGACAATTTGAGTCACTGGCTATGCAATATGATTATAAACTATTGTACCATAATGCATGCTTCTAGCAGTGTTCTTGTTTTTAAGATTTATTTATTTTATTTGAAAGGCAGAATTACAAAGAGAGAGGGAGAGAGAGGGAGAGGGAGAGGGAGAGGGAGAGGGAGAGGGAGAGAGGGAGAGGGAGAGGGAGAGGGAGAGGGAGAGAGAGAAAGAGAGAGAGAGAGAGAGAGAGAGAGAGAGAGAGAGAGAGAGAGAGACTCTTCCATCCACTGGTTCCCAAAATGGCTGCAACAGCCAGGGCAGGGTCATGCCCAAACCAGGAGCCAGAAACTTAATCTCTGTCTCCCATGTGGGTGGCAAGGGCACAGTACTTGTACCATCCTCTGCTGCTTTCCCAGGAACATTAACAGGGAGGTGGATCTGAAGTAGAGCAGCTGGGACTAGAACCAGAGTCCATTAAGGATGCCTGCAATACAGGCTGTGGTTTATCCTGCTATGCCACAATGTCGGCCTCTCTAACCATGTTTTTAAGTTGTAAAAGTATTTGCCACAGATGTCATCTTGAACCATTCAACCAATTAATTGGTGCTGGAAATTTATGTTTTCAAAATTTTATTGTACCATTTCTACATAGTCAAGGTAAATTTTGATGGGAAGATTTTTAAAGCAAAAGTTACAATTGAAAGTGAATACTTGTTGAAAACTCATTCCTGAGAAATTGTTGATTGTCACTATACTTACATCATCAACAAAAACAGTATTGGAAATGTAAATAGAAAATATTATGTGGTAGTTACTCTGTTTCATCCCATGTTTAAGTACTTTCTGTACAGTAATCCATTCAAGTCTCAAAAAGCCTTATTTTCTTAAATAATTTATTAAGAAATATATATCTTTTATATTAATATACATAATATACTAAATACATTTACATTGATTCTACACAACCTATAGTGTATTGTTGATGTATTCCTGTACTCTACAATTGTTCTTCAATATTGTAACTTATTAGCTTTGTGTTTTTCATATAAATGTGATATTTATTCTTCCTTTTATCTATTTTAATTCTAAGAGTAAAGAGGTTTTAGCTACTCAATTTTTTAAATGGTAAACATTGTCAGTTCTGGGAACTGCATTTTTCTTTGACTGCTTCAACTTCTGTGCTGAGATTTTCTCCTTTTTTTCTTTTTGAATTTATGTAAGGTGAACAAATTTCCTGTATTTCATATATACAGATTTAGGAGCATAGTGATACTTCCCACCCTTCCCTCCTCCTTGCCCATGCTCCCACTCTCCCTCCTCCTTCCTTTCTTATTTTTTCTTTAATTCTTACAATGACACATTTTCAGTTTATTTTATCATCAAAAGGTTAACCCTCCACTAAATAAAGATCTCAACAATGATAAGGGAAAAAAAAAAAAACACTGATCCTCAACAGTAGAGACGATGGTTATAAACAATAATCAACTCTCAAAATGTCATTTCACTCATATACATTGTAGTATTTTTTACTCTGTTAGTTACCACAGATTGGAGAAAACATATGGTCTTTGTCTTTTGGGGACTAGCTTATTCGTTGTTGGCAATTTGCTTTTAGTATCAAATATGATTATGTTTACTGCCTTAGTCTTGTCTACTGGTTCCATCAGCTTTCCATCTACTAGTCAATTTTCTTAGACTTCTTTTTATTCCCAGAACATATGGCACATTGTTTCTGGCTATTGTTGTCATGTAATTCTGTGTTTTGTACCAGATATAGTGACATTGCGCTGTGGAGATTCTGGATTTCCTTAAACTCTGTCAGGGAATGTTGACTTGTTTTAACAGATGATTACAAACTCCACAGTCTTCTCTTGGGTGGAAGCTCAAATCTCAGTTCATTTTTGGAGGGATGTAATCTTTATCTTGGCTCCTTTGAGTCTTTCCCATATACCCGTGGTTCAAGATAAACTAATGATTTGTAATGAAATTATTCAAATGATTTTGAGTTTTCCTTTGCTTTTTTTCATCTTTTAGGGATTCTAGGTTTATTATTTTTTACCCTAAAGTGTATGTATTTAAATGTGGTTCTAATTTCTGGTCCTTAAGAATGGAGAGTTTCTATGAACAAGTTTGTCTCTCTAGGTGGCAAACTGCACTCAGGTTACAAAAATAAAAAATGAGAAATTCATTCTGTGCTGTTACCTTCTTTTAAGTTTCCATTTATCTTCAGAAACTGCCCATTTTGTTTTCACTTTCTAGTGCATTCTGATCACTATTTTATATGCTTTATCCAGAATTTGTGGTTCATATAGTAGAAAAGTTGATTCAGTAGCTTCATATTTAGATTTTCAAAATCTGAACCTATTTCAGTACCTGAAAACCTGAGGAGAGTTTACATCTACATGCATTTATATAGTTTATTGAGTTTTACTTTTTCAATTTTAAGATTTAAGAATTTTTGTTACCATCATTTTGGCATAATGGGCCAGCATCCCATATGGGTGACAATTCAAGCCCTGGCTGCTCCATCATCAAGGAAAAATAAATGGAAAGATAGTTCTTGCTCATGGATCGCACTAATCAATATCATTAAAATATCTATACCAGGGTCCATGCTGTGGCATAGTGTGTAAAGCCACCACCTGCAATCTTGGCATTCCATATGGTCACTGGTTCAAATACTGAACGCTTCACTTCCTATCTAGCTTCCTGCTGATGTGCCTGCATCTGTGTGAGAGACATGAAGGAAGCCCCTGGCTCCTGGCTTCTGACTTCAATCTGGCCTATCCCTATGATTGTGGCCATTTGGGGAGTAAACCAGTGGGTGGAAGGTTTCTCTTTCTGTTCCTCTCTCTCTCTGTAACTCTAGCTTTCAAATAAAATAAATTTCAAAAAAATCACAGATTCAGTACAATTCCAATCAAAATATCAAGAACATTCATTACAGAATTAGAAAAAGCAATGCTGGGGCCAGCTCTGTAGCATAGTGGGTAAAGCTGTCGCCTGCAGTGCCAGCACCCCATATGGGCACCAGTTCCAGTCCCAGCTGCTCCACTTCCCATCGAGCTCTCTGCTATGGTCTGGGAAAGCAGTGGAAGATGGCCCAAGTCATTGGGCCCCTGCACCTGTGTGGGAGACCCAGAAGAAGCTCCTGGCTCCTGGCTTCAGATGGGTACAGCTCAAGCCATTGAAGTCAGTTGGGGAGTGAAGCAGCAGATGGAAGACCTCTCTCTCTCTCTCACTGCCTTCTTCTCTCTCTTTGTAATTCTGACTTTCAAACAAATGAATTAATCTTAAAAAAAAAGAAAAATGAAAAGGAACACTAAAATTCATATGGAATCACTAAAGACCCAGAATAGCCAAAGTGATCCTGAATAAGAAAAATCAAGGGGAGGCCTCACAATGCCTGATTCCAAAGCATACTACAAGCCAACAGTAATTAAAACAGCATGGTAGTGACATAAAAACTGATACTTAGATCAATGGAACAGAACAGAGATCCAAAAATTAATCCATGTACATACAGCCAACTAATTTCTAACAAAAGTGCTCAGATCAAACAGTGGAGTAAGAATAATCACTTCAGCAATGGTGCTGGCAAAACTGGATGTAAATATGTAGGAGAATGAAATTAGATCCATACCTCTCACCAGATACAAAATCAACTCAAGATGGATCAAAGGCCTAAAATTAGGACCTGAGACTATGAAGTTGCCTGAAGAAAAGGAATTGGAAACACTCCAAGACAGAGGTGTAGGGGAAGACTTCTTGAACCAGACACCCAAAGCACAGGAAACAAAAGCAACGCTAAACAAGTGAGACTGTATCAAAATCAGCACTAACAGTAAAAATATCCAGGCTTTTATATGGTTAGAAACAAGAGTTTTACCAAGAATGTTTGCTTATATCTGCATGGGGGCAAACATGTCTTTTCTTGAGAGAACTTCAAATCACCTGTTTTTGTCTTGAAGCAACAGTCAGGAAAACCTCGTCAGACTCTTGTTCCTGCATTTTTCTTTCCTCATCCAGTGTTATTCTCACTCTCCTAACACTGGATATCACAAAATCCCAAAGCACTTCTTGTTGTTAGTATTCCCATGGCAAATTCACTAGCCATACCATTTGTGAAAGAGGTAAACTGTAGTATTTTTAAAAATTCATTTCCTGTGTTTCATAGAATTTTGGAAATACTTTGAAAAGTCCTCAAACTATCAAATTGACCCAATGACTATTTAAAAATTTAGGAAGAAAACGCCGAGGCTATATTTTAACAATACTGCCCTCAATTCGCCTTAGGAGATCTCGACTCCATACCTTTAAAGATTGCAAGATATTATAAAGGGAATAGAATCTGAAGAGAATGGGGGAAAAAAAAGTAACACAAGTAACACAAGCAAGGACAGTAACTAGAAAGTCATTTGTGGCCAGATTGTAAGCCTAGAGATTCTGTGTTTCTGTGTTTCTGTTGAACGATTAGTGGAGATGGGCTAACAGTTTATGTACTTGTATAAAAGATTATAATGCAAATCTGGCTGTCAGAAACTTCCTTATGGATATGGACGAAGTTTCATGCGTTTTGTTTTGATTTACTTTATAATTCCTATTACATTACTCAGACACAAAAATACTTACAGAAAGTGCATGTTTGGAAAAGACTACATAGACTGCTGAAGGTTTTTGCTGTAAAATAAACAGAATTTTAAGTCTATTTCCATGAAATTTTTGAAGTATCCTCATAAAGTAATTTGGTTAATTACATTAGTGAGAACTACTGAACATTTTTTGAATTAGTTTTTCTCTTTTTATCAATATCTCAAACTATTCTTTAAATATAGAGAAACATTTCTTTAGATAGCAATTAGTATAAACATATTTAAATTTGGATAGACAAACAATTACAGTTATTCATTCTTTGGAAAATTTGATACCAGACCGACGTAATTTGAAGTAGTGTATATATTTGTGATGGGTACATACTTATCATGTGTGTATGTATGTGTGAGAGAGAGATTATAAGATGTATTTAATAATTGGCTTAAAGAGTTAAAATTATGATGGAAATTTAGACAAGGATTTAAGGAAATCTTAAAATTACTTTCTTCTCATTAAAAAATGTAAGTCACAGAGATAGGTATAACAGATTTAGAAATATGAAATACCCCCAACGGTGAACTGCTGCCTCGCAGGGACCCCATGGCAGGAGCTTCCACCAATGAAATAATGTGGTCGTAGCAGTTCTCCTGGGAGAGCCATTTCAAATGCCAGTCGGTTTTTTTTTTTTTTTTAACACGAAACCAGATTGAGCATTGTATGACTTTACAATAAAAAGCCATGGTCCAAAAAAAAAAAAAAAAAGAAAAGAAATATGAAATACAACTAGATGGATCACGAATGGATTCTATCAGTAATTTGTAGCTATTAATTGTCTTAAAAGTCACATTTACATGCATATCTCCATTTTTCATGTTTGACAGCCTTATGAGGTAGTCATTAATATAGCCATTTAACAGGGAGACAGATAAGGGTTACCTGGTTTTCTGAAACTCACAGAATTAATTTTGGCTTTAGTTCCTTGTATTCCTTGTGTGTGTTAACAGTGACAATTCACACATGTATAAAAAGATTGTAGACATTTATACCAGAGAACTCACTTGCACCCCAGGGAAATTAAAGGATACTTTAGGGAGGGGCAGGGATTGAAATGTACATTGAGTGAAAGATCAGGATTTTAGCTAAGGGCAGACACTGTGACATGGAAGTTTCATTATTGGAATCCATGGGCAAAGGACAAAGGATTGAAAATTTACAGGAACAAAGAAGAGATAAATCAGGCAAGAAGAGTATTCTAATGAAAGGAAGAAATGGCACACTATGATGGACAAAGGCTTTGAGTACTAAATGGAAGGAACATCTTACCTTGCTTCCCTGATTTTTGTGACTTTGAAACATTTAATTGTAACATAATATTACGATTCAATTGTTATAAAGCGCAATTTTTTTTACAAGTTCAATCACTTAGTATTACAGTAAAATGGCTACATTCTTGAGGCTGTAACAGAAGTTCAACTCTTTATGTAGACACTGAGTGAGGAAAGTATTATAAATATTTCCAAAATGATGAATGACCCTCTTAAAGAAAAAATATACTTTATTAAAAATATACTGCATACTGATTTTCAAACAATTTTTGAAAAATATAAAATAAATAAAATCTATTGAAACTTGAATATGGATCAGCACTGTGGTGTAGTGGGTAAAGCTGCTGCCTGCAGTGCCAGCACCCCAGCTGGATGCCGGTTTGAGTCCCAGATGCTTCACTTCCGATCCAGCTCTCTGCTATGGTCTGGGAAGGCAGTAGAGGAGTGAACCAGCAGATGGAAAATCTCTCTTTCTGCCTCTGCTTCTCCTTCTCTCTGTGTAATTCTTTCAAATAAATAAATAAATCTTTAATAAAAGAAAATTGAGTATAAAAAACATAACAGATGAATAATTGTGGCATAACTGATGTACTCTTCAGAGTTGCTTTGTTACTTCTGTAATTTGACAAGGTGGGGAGATGTAATGTGAAAAATGAATGCAGTACATTTAAGTGTGCTTAAGAATTGTGGTAAGCTGGCGCCGTGGCTCACTAGGCTAATCCTCCGCCTTGCGGCACCGGCACACCGGGTTCTAGTCCCGGTCGGGGCGCCAGATTCTGTCCCGGTTGCCCCTCTTCCAGGCCAGCTCTCTGCTGTGGCCCGGGAAGGCAGTGGAGGATGGCCCAAGTGCTTGGGCCCTGCATCCCATGGGAGACCAGGAGAAGCACCTGGCTCCTGCCATTGGATCAGCGCGGTGCGCCGGTTGCAGCGGCCATTGGAGGGTGAACCAACGGCAAAGGAAGACCTTTCTCTCTGTCTCTCTCTCTCACTGTCCACTCTGCCTGTCAAAAAAAAAAAAAAACAATTGTGGTAAATGTATTTCATAATTCCTTAAGTCTTTCATGGTTTATAGCACTTCTTGACATATCTTGTGTGTGAGTCATGCTTTCATCATAATATTTTCAAAGATAGCGTAGTTGTGTCAGCAGGAAGGTTTGAATAAGGACCTCTTGAATTTAATTGGACCAATAAGAACACAGGAACACTTGTCAAAAACAACATAGCACCCAGTCAAGAAAATGGCTAAATCTCAGAACATTTAATGCTTTTACACTTTAACTTTCACTTTTTTTTTTTTTTTTTAAACAGGCAGAGTGAACAGTGAAAGAGAGAGAGACAGAGAGAAAGGTCTTCCTTTGCCATTGGTTCACCCTCCAATGGCTGTGGCGGCCCGCGTGCTGCGGCCTGCGCATCGCGCTGATCCGAAGGCAGGAGCCAGGTGCTTCTCCTGGTCTCCCATGCGGGTGCAGGGCCCAAGCACTTGGGCCATCCTCCACTGCCTTCCCGGGCCACAGCAGAGAGCTGGCCTGGAAGAGGAGCAGCCAGGACAGAATCCGTCATCCCGATGGGAAGAGAATTGAAAATGAATCTTGATGTGAATGGAAGGGGAAAAGGAGCGGGAAAGGGGAGGGTTGAGGGTGGGAGGGAAGTTATGGGGGGGGGGAGCCATTGTAATCCATAAACTGTACTTTGGAAATTTATATTCATTAAATAAAAGTTAAAAAAAAAAAAAAAAAAAAAACCCGGGGCGCCAGCACCGCAGGTGGAGGATTAGCAGTGCCAGCTTAACTTTCACTTTCAATCCATGCTCTTTATCATTGCAGTCTGGCAATCATGGTAGTCATGGAATTTAATTATCTTCCAGGGTAAGTTTCCAAAAACCTTATCTAAATGCATTATCAATATGGCTGTATAAAAATTTCATTGCAACCCTTATTGTCTTTGTTTGGTCTAATGTACACCTTGCTGGCTTCAAACATTCTTTTCTGACAGCATTTTTATTTATTTATTTATTTTTTTATTTAGTAAATATAAATTTCCAAAGTACAGTTTATGGATTACAATGGCTTCCCCCCTCCCATAATTTCCCTCCCACTCGTGCCCCTCCCATCTCCTGCTACCTCTCCTATTCCATTCACATCAGCATTCATTTTCAATTATCTTTATATACAGAAGATCGATTTAGTATATATTAAGTAAAGATTGCATCAGTTTGCACCCACACAGAAACACAAAGTGTAAAATACTGTTTCAGTACTAGTTATAGCATTACTTCACATTGGACAACACATTAAGGACAGACTCCACATGAGAAGTAAGTACACAGTGACTCCTGTTGTTGACTTAACAATTTGATACTCTTGTTTATGGCGTCAGTAATCTCCCCAGGCTCTAGTCATGAGTTGCCAAGGCTATGGAAGCCTTTTGAGTTCGCTGACTTTGATCTTATTCCGACAAGGTCATAGTCAAAGTGGCAGTTCTCTCCTCCCTTCAGAGAAAGGTACCTCCTTCTTTGATGGCCCTGTTCTTTCCACTGGGATCTCACTCGCAGATATCTTTCATTTGTTTTTTTTTTTTTTTTCCCATAGTGTCTTGGCTTTCCATGCCTAAAAAACTCTCATGGGCTCTTCAGCCAGATCCGAGTGCCTTAAGGCCTGATTCTGAAGCCAGAGTGCTATTTAGGACATCTGACATTCTATGAGTCTGCTGTGTATCCCGCTTCCCATGTTGGATCATTCTTTCCATTTTGATTCTATCAGTTAGTATTAGCAGGCACTAGTCTTGTTTGTGTGATCCCTTTTACTCTTAGACCTATCAGTGTGATCAATTGTGAACTGAAGTTGATCACTTGGACTAGTGAGATGGCATTGGTACGTGCCACCTTGATGGGATTGTATTAGAATCCCCAGGCACAATTCTAACTCCACCATTTGGGGCAAGTCCGATTGAGCATGTCCCAAATTGTACATCTCCTCCCTCTCTTATTCCCACTCTTATATTTTACAGGGATCACTTTTTAGTTAAAATTTAAACACCTAAGAATAATTGTGTGTTAATCACAAAGTTCAACCAATAGTACTAGAACAAAACAACAAAGAATACTAAAATGGATAAAGTATTACATTGTACATCAACAGTCAGGACAAGAGCTGATCAACATATTGAATTGAAATGGATACTATGAGAAACAGTGACTTGATCAGCTCTTGTCCTGACAGCATATTTTTAAAACAAGTATAATGTAAGTTAAAATCTGTTATCTCCAAAATTGAAAAGAAAAACAATAGAAGAGGGAAAGAAGGAAGGAAGGAAGGAAGGAAGGAAGGAAGGAAGGAAGGAAGGAAGGAAGGAAGGAAGAAAGGAAGAAAGAAAGAAAGAAGAGGAAGAAAGAAAGAAAGAAGAGGAAGAAAGAAAGAAAGAAGAGGAAGAGAGAAGAGAAAGAAAGAAAGAAGAGGAAGGAAAGGAGAGAGAAAGAGAACGAAAGGCAGGGGAGTGGGGGGAAGGTGGCAGGGAGGAAGGAAAGGCTGTAGGTATAACATTCCATTACATTCTTATAACTGTATCTGGGAAATAGTTTGAACCTTTTCTCTTTGTACTAATACCAAATTAGTATGAGAATTGATGAGGAACATGTTGTAGAAACTATATACATTTGCTGTGACCCTGAGAATCTAATGTATTAGTAAATCCCTTTAAAATTACTAATAGTAATTTTATAACAGCACCTGCTTTAGGCAGTGATATCTGTTGCAGGATACCTGAAACTGTCTAAAAAAACCTGAAAGGAAAAACCAAGGTGTGAGAAGGGAACTTCAAAAACAGCTACATATTTGTGGAAACCTAGAAAGACATATGCATTCACATGGCTTGAAACTCACCAAGGGAATTCTAGAGAGAACTTTAACTTCTCATGTCTGTCTGACCTTGAAATGTTGCATTAGCATGAAGTAAAAACTAAGTAATAGCTGTAAACTGTTAGTGGGGACATTTGAAAATATGATTCAGCATACAAAGGCTAGGAGCAATTCATTCAATGCATTTAAGGACATTTCTGTCTATCATTAGTGACAACTAGACTAACAAGTTGGGGCTTCAGTGGCCAAGTGTCAAAGAGTACAGACTGTACAGAATTAGTGAAGGAGAATCACTAGAGAGTGACAAACAGCCACAACTACAACAAAACATCGGGTTGTGTCTTTGTGGCTTTCAGATTGCCCACACATATGTAAGTAACTAAAGTATGATATGGGAATAATGTCTCACCAAATAGATAATATCAGTAAAGAAATAGAACTTCTAAAAAACAAATAGAAATTTTGCTTTAGGAAAAAGCAATAACTAATATGAAAAATTTACTAAAGGGACTCAACAGCAGAATTGAGCTACAAGAAAGAATCAGTAGGCTTGAAAAAAAAAAGGATAATTGGCATCATTCTTTGAGAAATAAAGAGACAAGGGAAAAGAAAATCAAAAGGATCCTCGCCTGTGGGGTCTTCTAGTAGCCCAATATCAATGATGACCTTCCCAGGAGATGAGATGAAGGGGCAGAAAGAATATTAGAAAAGAGAGCCAAAATCTTCCCAAGTTTAATGAATGCTATTAACCTTCCTTTCCAAAATATTCAACAGATTTCAATTGTATAAACTCAAAGACACGCACACCTAGAAACATCATGTTCAAAGCATCCAAACAACCACAAGAAGAATAGTGAAAGAAGTAAGAAAGAGATGGTTCTTAATATGCACTGCACCATACAACACACACTGTAAATCAATTCAACCTAGCAGGTATCTCTACAGAGCACATTCCATGGAACCTTCTCCAGCGTGGGTCTTATTTTAGACCATAATACAAGTCTCAATGATTTTGACAGGACTAAAATAATACACAGTATGTTCTTCTATCACAATAGAATGGAACTACAAATCAATAACATGAATAATTTTGGGAAATTCACAATAATATTGCACTTAAACAGCACATTCCTAAAAACTCAGTTGGTCCAGGAATAAATTACAAGGAAGTTAGAGTATACAAGGACAGTGGAATATTTTCCCAGGAGTGTAAGATTAGTATGTTAGTTTTCTACTACTGCTGTACCATAAACTTAAATGTTCAAAGCATTAAAAATAGTTATCTTAGAATAATATTGGTTAGAAGTACAACAGGGTCTCACTGAATTAAAATCAACATGTTGGCAAGTCTGCATGCCATTCTGGGGATTTAGAGGAGAATCCAATGGGGGCATCTCATGTAGTTCAGTCATTAATCGTAGTGATATTATTGGTTAGTATATATGCCAGGCACCATATTGAGTATCTTGGGTACTTAAGTAACTGATGGAACAAACCACTGCTCTTTTGGAGATTTTATACTTTTCAAATAATTTAGAAAATGAACAGTAAACTTAATGATGATTTGTTTATGTCTTTTTTGTTTGAGGATGGTAGATAGAACAATGGCAAAAGGAAATGTAGAGCAGAGTACGTAACTCAAAATGTTCTATATATACTTGTGGATCTGTTTTAGATTTAAATGTTTGAAGCTGCATGCATCTTTGGTGGCAAAGTGCCATTCTAACAGAGATGGACAAAGGAGGTGAGGGGATTGCCATGGGGTTGTCTGGGAAATGAGAACTCTGCCCTGAGAGATCCACCAGTTCTCAGGATGGAAGGGTGCTCAGCATGTTTTGGAAATAGCTAGAATATCAGTGGAGCTGTTACAGAACAGGCAACAGCAGGGAAAAGGAAAATAAGTCAAGAGAAGTAAAGGAGTAGGATGATACAGGGTTTATAATTTTATCTGCATGTCTTCGACATTAACTCTGTGAAAAATAGGAAGCGAATGCTGTCTATATGGAGGGATCAGAGGCTAACTGTACAGAATCATGATGGGTGCAGTTGTGGGAATAGTCTACAGTACTAATAACTTCCCAACTGAACTTTTCCCCTTCTGCTCAATCTATTCACCTATTTCCTCGAAAGTTCTTTATGCAATGGAAGTTACATAATGCATTCTCTGTTTGTGGCCTACAATGCCCTATGTTATCCAGTTCCTGTCTCCCTCCGAGGTCTCCTTGATACTATTTACCCCATCTGCTCAGACATAGTGAAAGTTCCTTTTCAGGAAATCCAGATATTTCGTATATGCCTTTTATCTTATACTTTTAAAAATCTCAATTGGTGTGTCACACTCTTGGGAAGATTTTCTATTAACTAAGTGAGTTAGGTTTTTGGGTATGATTGTAAACTACTTATATTTGATTATTTTACTTCATTATTACTCCCATATTAGCTGTACCTACCATCAATTGTTTTCTCCTCTAGCTACAGACTCAATTGCTTCTGAATCTTTAAAGTTATAGGACTAACATAGCCTAACATTTATAAAGAATGAATGCATGCAGTTCATTTTATCACAGATAACCCAAGCAATCATTTGGGATGCCACTGGGTCTCGTGTATCAGTATTGTATGATATATTTTTATAATGTGTACTTGGATTTTACATAAAACGTATGCTTTAAAATTGTGATAGAGGAGGGTTACTTGGCAGTTAAGACATGCACATCCTAATTTGTAGTAGCTGACTCAGCAACCAGCTCTACCTCTCATTCCAATTACCTGAAAATGAACACCCTGGCAGGCAGCAGTGAGGTCTCAAGTGCTTGAGTGGCAGACCTTGATTACATTTCCAGCTTCAGGATTCAGCATTGGACCAGCCCTGGCATTGTGGTCATTTAAGGAGTCAAAACAGTGGTTAAGCTCTCTCTCTTGCTCACTCGCTCTCTCTCTCTCTCTCTCTCTCTCTCTCTCTCTCTATATATATATATATATATATACATATACATATATAAAATTTGATAGCCCTGCCTCTCAAAAATAAATAAGTAAATAAATAAATAAACGTTTATAAAAGTAAGGATGCACAACAAATACCAATGAATTAACATTCTAATGGGACACATCATGCTTTTCCTTAGTTTGATCTTTAGTAGACTTTTCTTTCAGAGCTATGTCTTGGTCTTTAGTAGCATTGGTATGGTGCTTACTGTTAGGGCATTCAGTATTGAGCAAAAATTGCCATAATTTTATGAGCCCATTTCAATGCTGGACTTTGTCAAGAATGCAAGCTAACTAACTGGACAGCGAGGCTTTCCTTTTTTTTATTTTTGGTTATAATTGAAATATAACAGCATCTTACAAATGATGAAGAAGATGAGTAATGACAAATCCACTGCTTACATTATAGATAAGGCCTTTTAAAAATAAATGACCAATGTGTTATCTATGCACAGACTTGAATTTTTAACTTTTTTTCCCATCTGGAGAGGATTTTAGAATTTGTGTGGGTATTGGATATCATGGTGAAGTCTACGTACATTTTTGACACGGGTGTTTCTAAAAGATTGCTCTAAACAATTTTTGAATCAATAAGTAATTATCATGGTTCTTTCCAATCAAATAAGTATTGACTTAGAAGAAGACATACGCCTTTTCTGTACTTCTGGGAAAGAATGCTGTGATTGCTGTTTGCCATCATTTCACATTAGATAAACTCATATATCTGTTAAATGAACGATTGCAAAGTGCTTAAAAGAGATGCACACTGACTTTCTATTGTTTTACTGGGAATTACAGCAGACTGTTCAACCTTTTTTCTTTGCAAATCAGTTTATAAGAGATTTACTCAGGTGATCTATCAGTGTGTTTATTTGAGTCATTAATACTAAAGGCGGACTGCATTACCTCTGCTGTTTATATCACTATAAAATTGGTTTATGGTGATACAATTAGTAATGTTGAGCCTGGATATTATAAGAAGTAGTAGTGCTGATTGTTCCACAGTAAGTTTCACTTTATAGTAACATAAATGAACAATATTTGTGCCATCATGTTTTATGGCATCAAGGAACCTCACTGTAAGAGAACAGCAGTTAAACTTTATATTTTACATCAATTTTACCATGACTCATAGGTTCTTTTCACCTCCTAAAATTATGAAATATTTTAACAAAGAAACCATAAGTCATGTAATTTTACATACAAAGGAATACTGTATATTTAAAATATTCCATATATACTATACTATATAAAGAGTTCACATTACCTGCTTAGTAATTGTGTTTCATGAATGGAATATTTTTGCATGTAAGCAATTTGTAATGCTGTTACAACCTGTATTTTAAACACAGCTGATTTAACACTCAGTGTTTTAACAAAAGTATATCTATATCAGTAATATCCCATCATGGTGATTAATTACATTGTTGTCAATTGATTTATTTTTACCAGACCACAAGGTTGACCAAATAGCAAATGAGTTACATTTGCCAGATAGATTAGGCTACTCCTTGCTATTTACTAATACAAAATCTCACAGATGCAGCACAACAAAAATGATCTTTTACAGCATTCTAAACAAATCTTAGGAAATATGACTTACAAGAAGCAATTACCACTGTGGGAAATCTTAATTATCATATTAGTGCATCATATTGAGTAGCGTCCTTCCTATTCAGTGTATTTAAAGAATTCTGGTGATTCTCAAACCAGTAGCTAAACATTTTGGCTAAGAAGTAAATAATTATATCTACATCTGGCCAGCGCCATGGCTCACTTGGCTAATCCTCCGCCTGTGGCGCCGGCACCTCGGGGTTCTAGTCCCAGTTGGGGCGCCGGATTCTGTCCCACTTGCTCCTCTTCCAGTCCAGCTCTCTGCTGTGGCCTGGGAAGGCAATGGAAGATGGCCCATGTGCTTGGGCCGTGCATCTGCATGGGAGACCAGGAAGAAGCACCTGGCTCCTGGCTTTGGATAGGCACAGCACACCGGCCAAAGCGGCCATTTGGGGGGTGAACCAACAGAAAAAGGAGGATCTTTTTCTCTGTCTCTCTCTTACTTTCTTTTTGATTCTGCCTGTCAAAAAGAAAAAAAAAAGAAATATCTACATCTATGAAAGCATTAGTTTGCATTAAAATGAGTATTCCTACGTGTTAGAGGATTCCAATTCAATCCCATCAAGGTGGCATGTACCAATGCCATCTCACTAGTCAAAGTGAAGAGTTTCAGTTCACAGTTGATCATAATGATAGGATTAAGAGTCAAAGGGGTCACATAAACAAGAATAGTGTCTGCTAATACTAACTGATAGAATAAAAAAGGGAGAGAACTATCCAACATGGGAAGCGGGATACATAGCAGACTCATAGAATGGCAGATGTCCTAAAGAGCACTCTGGCCTCAGAATCAGCCCTTAAGGCATTCGGATCGGGCCATCAAAGAAGGAGGTACCTTTCTCTGAAGGGAGGAGAGAACTTCCACTTTGACTATAACCTTGTCTAAATAAGATTGGAGTTGGAGAACTTAAAAGCTTCCATAGCCTTGGCAGCTCATGACCAGAGCCTAGGGTGATTACTGACGCCATAAACAAGAGTTTCAATTGTTAAGTCAACAACAGGAGTCACTGTGCACTTCCTCCCCATGTAGGATCTCTGTCCTTAATGTGTTGTAAATGTGAATTAATGCTATAACTAGTACTCAAACAGTATATCAAACACTTTCAAGAGTTTCTCAATTTTTTCTCGGAATAATAATTGTATTTAGTGAATTATTTACTAGTGAACTGAATGAACATTGTTAGACTGAATTAATTCATAATAAAGGAACCCTTTATATTCATGAGCGTTTTACATATCTGGCAGCATTTGTTTCATTACATCATATTAGTGTTATTTTTAATATGTGGAAATAAGTCACAAACCTCAAATTTTGACAATTGTTAATTCCCATCAGGATTATACTTTGAACAATACTTACGATTTGACTCTTCTATTAGCCATATTGATTTATTGCTATTGCTGATTTAATTATGTCATAATTTGCTCATTATGTTAAATGATAGTGTAGGCTGTTTTGTTCCAAAGATCTAAGTTATCTAGTTCAGGGTATATGTTTGGTATCAATGACTTGCTTCTAATTCTGGCCAGCTAAATGGACAGAGGTATCCCTTCAGGCAGTGAGCTGAACTGTGTGAGCCTAAATAGAACTCCTTATAACTGCAAGTAGATAGAAAATAACTTAAGACTAGCGTACATATTCTGCAAGATAACAGATCTAAGTAATGAACACACCAGTGATGAGTTTATATGGGCATGCTCCCCCTGTACATTATTTGATACAGATCAGAGACTCACTGAGGACAGGCCCTGGAGAATAAAATTTTTAGATTCTTATAATAATCCTCAGAAACAATTGCCTTTATTTTGTAACTTGTGCTGGCAGTTTAATATCAATGAATAAATACATATCTGGTTGTTAACTCTTTTCATTTAACATCCTCCTGGTACAGAATAATTCCCAATTCTTTAGGAAAGTTATGAATAATGAAAGGTCCAAATTTAGAAGGTTTACGCACTCAGTAACTAAATCAAAGCTTAGCATGCCTTTGTTAATCCCATCTTATTTCTGTTTGACCCAAGAAGCAATTTATTCAAGTTGTACAAAATGTTCCACTTGTTCATTAAGATTCCTACGTGTTCCTGAATGGATTTCTGACTGTGGTTTTTTTTTTCTTTTTTTTATATATATAATCTCCATTTGTCACAAGTTAACTTTTATATGACATGCATTCAATTAGCTAAAATTTCTACAGTGAATAGAATTATCCTAAAGAGCAGAATGTATTCATGAGTGTGAAACGGTTTACTGGTATTGATGCTAAATCAACTAAGGTGCTTGGTGAATAAAATGGTTCTTGAGGATTATGTAGTATTTTTTAAAGTTTTGTTCCCATTCAAATATGTTCAAAGCAAAAACGTGATTTTCCACAGTGTTTAACGTATAGTTTAGTAAGCAACAGTTACTCATTTATCTCATCCAAATTTCTGTTGCCATTTAAATAAGTGTAACTTTGAATATTCTTTAATTATCAGCTTATTTTACCTTTCCTTTGAAATCCCATAAACTTTTTTCTTAACCTTCTGTTTCCTGCATGATGCTGCCTTCCAAGGGGTACCCACAGTTATTTCCTAATCTCTGCCAGATCACTTACAGGAAGGATTTATTTAAATTAACTTTCTCTTATTTTTTTTTGTTTGTTCTACTTAATACTATTGGTTGAATTCTGTAATTAACTTTCTCTTATTTTTAATGAATCCTATTCTATTAGTTTATGTATGAGACTGAGATATTCATAAATATGCATGATATTTTCAGGTTATGTAGGCTGAAAATAAATTTTGGATATTATAAGTATTTAATATCGGTTGAAGTCTACATTCCACACATTTTTTCCAATAACTCACTGTAAGTCTTGGGAAATGTTATGTATTCTCAATAGAATTCACTATTTTAATAGGAAAAGTGAAGGACAAAATTGCTAGTTTATCACCAAGTGGTCTTATGATTCTACTATGTAATTCATAATCCCAGAAATGTACAAATTTTCATTAAAATGTCTCTAAATAAAAATTTGCAATTTCACTGAACTTACTTGGAGGATTGTCACAGGGATGAGTCAACACAGGTTACCAGTTGCAAGACTCTGAAACGACTAAACTCATAAGTATTTATATTTTCAGCCCAAGAAAAAGCTAGGGAGAAATAACAATTCATTCTATAAGTGACAACAACAACAAAAAAAACACAGAATAAAAAAAAAAGGTTTAATATAACTCTCAGAATAGGTAGGGTTTTGTTCTTCAGATTTGTATCTTTGCTTGTTAAGATACTGATTTGTCAGGGGCCAAAGCTGTGCTGTAGCCTGTAAAGCCCCAACTGCAGTGCTGGCTGCCTATATATGTTCAAGTCTCAAATGCTCCTCTTCTGATCCAGCTCTCTGCTCTGGACTGGGAAAGCAGAAGAGGATGGTCCAAGTGCTTGGGCCCCTGCACCCACATTGGACACTTGAAGAAGCTCCAGTCTCCTGGTTTCAGATCAGCCCAGCTCCTGCCATTGCAGCCATTTGGGGAGTGAACCAGCTCTCTGTCTGTAACTCTACCTCTCAATTAAATAAATAAAAAAAAATTAAAAAAGATGCTAATTTGTCATTTTTGTTGATTTTCTCTTGACTAGTACTATGAGTATACATATGTTACAACAGTTGTAAGGGCTAGGTGACTGCATGTGGTCATAAAGCAACTATTTTTAAGATTTATTTTATTTATTTAAAAGACAGAGTTACAGAGAGAGGTAAGACAGAGAGAGAGGTCTTCCATCCTCTGGTTCACTCCCAAGATGGCCGCAACAGCCGAAGGTGCTCAGATCTGAAGCCAGGAGCCAGGAGCTTCTTCTGGGTCTCCCACGTGAGTGCAGGGGCACAAGGACTTGGGCCATCTTCCACTGCTTTCCCAGGTCATAGCAGAGAGCTGGATCAGAAGAGTAACAGCCGGGACTAGAACCGGTGCCCATATGGGATGCGGGCGCTTCAGGCCAGGGCGTTAAACTGCTGCGCCACAGCACTGGCCCCCATGAGGCAACCTTAAAATGAATGGTAAGTATGGATATCTGATATGAGCTCTGATCAGAGCTAAATGCTAAAAGTAGATTCTTATCAAATGTCACATTTAGGAAAAGACATGACACTTGCAATACTCACTATATTTAGATTTTTATAATTATCTCAATGTATACAAGTGAATATTTGTAAGCATTCATATAAATACTTAAATGAGGTCAGTAAATGAACCATCGGGCCTTCCCTGCAGTTTCAATTCATTTCATTATATACAATCAGTAAGAGAATGGACTGTAGCATATTATACCTGTATTTCCACTGCAAACCGTTCAATATCCATGATTACTTCTCCAGTAAGGGGTATGAACATGTGATGCGATAAAAACCTACTGGGAAAGCTGCAGTGGACACAAGCAGGCTGCTGCGTGTTTTTCTCCCCTGAGATTCTACAGTAGGCATCATTGTTGAAGACTTGATACATTTCCCTCATTTATTTAAAAAAAAAAACACATTACCATAAGAAATCAAATTTGTTCTTTTTTTCTCAGAAAAAATATACTGCCATAAAGTAAAAATCCTGACTTCAACTCCCTCATTATGGATTTTACCCTGGGAAAATCTGATCATCTTCATTCACAGGGATTCATGAAGGGAGCCCTGTCAGATACAAACAAGGAGTCACAACTGGTTATATGTGGCTTTGAACCTTTTATTTTGCACTTAGCAGCTATAATATCTTTAAATTCATTATGTTGTAGCTATTTTTACATTAATCAATATTATCTGAATTTATTTTTTAAAAATACATTGTATTTTGTCATTATCTTCATGTCTTAATTTACATTACCAAGATGTATGAAGGTCCATATTTGTTTTGGCATTTTATGTTATTCTCTTCCAGTGTTCAAATGATTAGCTATAAAGTACTATTTTGAAATAAACTATGATTTTACATCAGTTTTAGATTTACAGAAAATTTACAATAAAACAAGAGTTTCTGCAGATTTTGTACAGTTTCCTATAATATAACATTTCACATTTAAAAAGCAGTTGTGTTAGAATTAATGAATCGATATTACCTTATTAATTAAATCCAATGTTTTTCATATTCCCTTAGTTTTTAATCTGATATTGTTTTGTATCCCTCTACCAGGGTACCATGGTATATGAGGGCACTTTAGCACAATGGTGGAAAATTAAAAGCTGCAAAATTAAAATTTATTTTGGAACAAATAAGTTTTTGAAACCCATGCATGAAAGAGTTCTTCAAAATATTCAGGTAAAATGCAAAGTCTGAAAAATGGTGAAAATTTCAAATTTTTTGTGCACCAAACACATTTACCCCGCAATTTCATTTTCTACAAACTCCTTGAAGACCCTTACTGTCACATCTCCTTTCCCTGGCTCCTCCTGGCTGTCATTGTAGTTTTCTAGACTCTCTCCTTCCTTCTTCTTTCCTTTTTCCCTTCTTTCCTCTTCTTTTTTTTAAAGATGAATTTGACAATTTTGAGTAGTAGTTGTCAGGAATTTTCTAGACTACAAAACTGGAATTTACCTGATGCTTTTGTCCTGATTAGTTTGTCATGAGGTTAGGAAGGAAGACCAAAGAGGTAAGTTTAGTCTTCATCAGTTCATGTTAAATGTATTTTCTCATGGTTGAAATAAATCTTGATCACTTGATTGAAGTAGCATTTTTTGGTACGATACCTCCACTGTGAAGTTGCGTTTTTTTATGCCCCTTAGACTATTTGTTGAAATTTTTTTCTTGAGGGATGGACAGTAAGAGAAAGAGGGAGAGAGATAGAGAAACAGATAAAGCTCACGTCCGCTGGTTCACTGTCCAAACACCTGAAATAGCCAGTCTGTGCCAGGCTGAAGCCAGCCTAGGAAACTCAGTCCAGCTCTCCTAAAAGGTGCCATTAACCCAATTATTGAGCTGTTCCCAAGGTCTGCATTAGCAGGAAGCTAGAGTCAGGAGCTACAACTGGAGTTTAAAATCAGGTACTCTGATGTCTGATGCAAGCATCTAAACTGACTTGTTAACCACTGGGGAGACCATGCCTACCCACCACATACACTTTAGTGTGTATCTATCTGTCTGTGATCTATCTATCTGACATCTATATTTCTACTATCTACTTGTCTATTTTTTAAAATGTTATTTGGTGTATTATCACTAATTCTATATCTTTTTTTTTTGCAGTAGAAACATTGCACAGCGTGTAAACAGATAAGCCTTATTCTAATTCAAGTCTTCTATACACACTTAGACGTCTCAGTTTAATAAAGTTACATAAGAGTAGATGAAGTTTATTGTCTCCCATTTTTGCTCATCACTAAGATGTGTATACAACCTTTCTGGCAGAAAACATGTATTAGATTTCCCATTATGAATTTTACATAACTTAAGTATTTGCTCATCTATAGGATGTGGTATACTAAACTATTTCTCAAATCTGAAGAGTCTAAAGATCAATTTAAATACACTGATTCCCTAGGCTAAACCTCTGACTGTGGGTAAACCTCTGACTGCAATGGTGGTGATGGTTCTTGTCACTGGGCTCCATTTCCCATATAGCTCCTTGCTAACGTGCCTGAGAAATCAGCAAAGATGCCTCAAGTACTTGGGCCTGTGAACTTACATGGGAGCTCTGGATGGAGTTCCTGGCTCCCATCTTTGGTCTGGCCCAGCCTCAATCATTGCAGCCGTTTGGAGAGGAAACCAGCAGACAGAAAATCAGTCTCAGGTCCTATGCTGTGACATAGCGAGTAAAGCCTCCATCTTCGGTGCCAGCATCCCATAAGGGTGCAGATTCGAGTTCAGGCTGCTCACTTCAGATCCAGCTCTCTGTTATGGCCTGGGAAAGCAGTAGAAGATGGCCCAAGTCCTTGGGCCCCTGCACCTGCGTGGGAGACCCAGAAGAATCTCTCAGCTCCCGGCTTCAGATAGGCGCAGCTCTGACCGGTGCAGCCAACTAGGGAGTGAACCAGTGGATGGAAGCCCCCCTCCCTTTCTCTTTCTGCCTCTCCTTCTCTCTCTGACTTTCAAATAAATAAAAAAAAAAGTTTTTTAAAAAAAATCAATCTTTCTCTCAACCTTTCTGTAACTGCCTTTTAATTAAATAAGTAGATCTTCTAAAAAAGTGATTTTATATACCAACAAGGATTAGGCACAAAGATATTCACTGTTGGTAGCACTATATATATATATATGTGTGTGTGTGTGTGCGTGTATTTATATATATATGCACACATATGCATATATGTATGTGTATAAATTTATATGTTTATGTATATGAACACACACACACACACACACATATATATATATATATATGTATATACACACTGATTTCCTGGTTCCCTCCCTTGAAATCAAGTTTAATAAATGTGTCAGTCCTATAAATAGGAAATTTTACTTTTAACACACCTGAAATGGTTATAATGTTGATGGGTTTCAAACCTCACTGGTTTTCAAACCTCACTTTTTTTTAAGATGTATTTATTTATTTATTTATTTGAAAGTCAGTGTTACACAGTGAGAGAAAAAGAGGCAGAGAGAGAGAGAGAGAGAGGTCTTCCATCTGCTGTTTCACTCCCTAGTTGGCCGCAACAGCCGGAGCTGAGCTGATCAGAAGCCAGGAGCTTCTTTTGAGATCTCCCACGTGGGTACAGAGGCTCAAGGACTTGGGCCATCTTTTACTGCTTTCCCAGGACATAGCAGAGACCTGGATTGGAAGTGGAACAGCCAGGACTTGAACCTGCGCCTATATGGGATGCTGGCACTGCAGGCGGCGGCTTTACCCATTAGACCACAGTGCCAGCCCCTCAGATTTTACTTCTGGAAAACAGAAATGTTTGACAGATTTGATTTGTCATCACCAATATTGGAGTTTGATCCCATTTCCCAAGCAGTCTTTGTAACCTTGAACAAGTTACTTGATCTCCCAAGATCTTAGTTTAAACGTAAGGTGGAAGCTATACTAGAACTTGAGAAAATGTGCTGTTACAGCAGTACACTTCTTGATAAGTACTAAGTATGATAGAGTGAAAACCATATCCTATTTTTAAGCAGAGGTTAGTCAACTCTTCTCTCATCTTTTCCTATTTGTTCCTGTACTTTATGTGGTAAATAGTATAATTGTTTCCAAATTAGATTCCATTGTTCTTAAAACTTCAACCATTGCAATTCTAAAATGTGTCTGTACTCCCAAGATGCATCCTAAAACAGTCACACTTTCTACAGGGGACTGTGATTTTAAGAATTAAATCACCTATGCTATGAGCTAAAAGGTTAACTTTCTAAATAGCATTGTCCCAAGTCATTATATCCACTAAAGTGAGAGAGCAAGGTGTCTGTGTTTCCTATAAGACTATAAATACCTGACATGATTTAGTGGTTGGAAGCGCTCTCATATTCAGAAATGCATGTTAACTCCACACAAACATGATATGTACCTTGCAGCTTGTGAGAACCCTGAACACAGAGGGCTCGGGGAATTATCTCAGATCGTATTTAGCAAATCCAGATCCCACAGGAATAAGCTGAGTTCTCTGTAAGACACAGGATGCAAAATCTTTTGTCTCATAACAGAGAAGAGAGGAGGCAATTGTAGGAGGAATAACAAATAATGTTGTAAGGGAAGGTGTTTTGGAACAAGGGAACCATAAGCTTAATTTGGACAGTTTTGGTTTGATGTGAAGTTAATCTATCTACATTAAAATTTTCAGTGATTTTTCTTTGAGTTTTTTTTTGTCTTTTCAAACAGAAAGCTTTAGAAAATTATGAATTGCAAGATAACAGTATACACTGATTTCTTAATTATTGAATATTATTTATAATTTACCTAACTGCACTGTATTTTTCTAAAATTGTTTAATTTTGACTTAAACATTTTATGTTCATATATTAATTTGTGTTTTTTTCTTTTGAATCTTAAAAATTAATTTTGAAATAAACATTTGAAACATTTTAGCATTTTAATTTTACATTATTTTATATTATTTGATAAGATATATTTGTTTTGGATACTTTTTTTAAGACTTATTTATTTATTTGAAAGGCAGAGTTACAGACAGGCAGAGGCAGAGAGTGAGAGATTTCTTTCATCCTGTGGTTCACTCCCCAAATGGCTGCAATGGCCAGAGCTCTTCCCAGAGCTTCTCCTGCTCTCCCATGTGGGTGCAGGGGCCCATGGACTCGGGCCATTTTTCACTGCCTTCCCAGGCCACAACAGAGAGCTGGATCAGAAGTGAAGCAGCCAGGACCCGAACACACATCCATATGGGATGCCAGCACTGCAGGCGGCAGCTTTACCAGGTACAGCACAGTGCTGGCCCCATTTTGTGTACTTTGAATACAGTTATGTCTTATTTTTTAATATTTGGATCATTACTACCAATGAAATAAAATCCAGTTTTCTCATTTAAGATAGTAATTATTCTATTTTTATTTGGACTGTAGTAGAAAATAATATGTCTGTCTAATTGTTTATTTTTAATGTTATTCTATTTTTTAGATTTATTTCTGTTCTTTTGAATTTTGAAAATATATTTATTATTTTAATTTCAATCATAGTTTGTACACTTCTTCTTAAGTATTCATTTTTTAAAAATTTTATTTGAAATGCAGAGACAGAGAGACAGAGGTCTCTGATGAGCAGATCCACTCCTTAAATGCAAACTCTCAAGGGCCAGGCGGAGCTGGGACTTGGAGATTCAGTCCCAGTCTCGCACGTTGCCCTCAGGTTCTTGACCCATCACTGGCCCCTCCGAGGGGATACATGAGCAGGAAAGTGGAATCATCAGCAGAGCTGAGTATCACAAATTTCATCCCCTATAAACTTTCATTCTGCAACTGTTGATGGCAGTGTTAACCTCCTGTAAACTACCCTTAAAATTCAATTTCTTATTTTCGTAGGCTGAAAATTCATTATTTGTATCAGTGACTATTAATTTAATTTGTAAGGTGGAGAGACAGACATAGTGATAAAAATCAATCTCCTTTCTAATGGTTCACGGCTCAGTTCATTCTGAGCCAGACCAAAACCAGTCTGTGTCTGCCAGCAGAGAACCTGGGTGGCAGGGACACAAGACCTCAGCCATCACCAACTGCTTCCTAGGATATGCGTCAGGTGGAAGCTGGAAGAAAGAGTGGATCGCAAATGAATTCAGACACTTTTTTATGGGATTTGGGTTACCCAATCAGCATCTTATCCACTGCACAAATGCCCACTCCCGAAACTTTCATTTTTTGCTAAACTTTAAAATATCTGTATTGCATGTTTACTTATTTGTTTGAAAGAGTGACATCCCTCATAGATTTTGCCATATTTGAAATGCTTCATAATTATTTCCCAGAGCCAAAGATTTGAAACTTGATGAAGCACTGGAAATTTCAAAAACCTCTTACCTTAAATAGTCGGTTGAAATTTTTTCCAAAATTGTTAGCCTAGGATTTTTATTTACTCATGTGAATGTTTGACCTAAATATATTTTCATCTTTCCTTCTTGTATGATTAATGACTCTGCCTTGTCCCCCACCACCTCAGTAGCACCATTGGGAGTTCTTTTTATTATATTCTCAGAGCTGTTTGAACTAAAAATCGCCTTTCAAAAAATTAAGATACTTCTTCATACAGGCTGTTCACTTACTCAGTCTGTCATAGTGTGGGTTAAATGCATCCTCAGTTCTCATGTCCTAAATCATCCGTCTAGACTACTACTTTTGAATATCCATAAAAGGAGAAAACCACCTGTTAAATCTCCTTCCACCAATAACCCATAGGAACACCAGGATACACGGATACAAGGCATAAAGATCAATAATATCACCGGGCCAGTGCTGTGGTACAGCGGGTTAATGCCCTGGCCTGAAGCACCCTCATCCCATATGGGCACCGGGTCAAGACCTGGCTGCTCCACTTCCAATCCAGCTCTCTGCTATGGCCTGGGAAAGCAGTGGAAGATGGCCCAAGTCCTTGGGCCCCTGTACTTGTGTGGGAGACCTGGAAGAATTTCCTGGCTCCTGGCTTCAGATTGGCGAAGCTCTGGCTGTTGTGGATATCTAGGGAGTGAACCAGTGGATGGAAGACCTCTCTCTCTCTCTCTCTCTCTCTCTCTGTGTGTGTGTGTGTGTACCTCTCCTCTCTCTGTATAACTCTGACTTTAAAATAAATAAATAAATATTTAAAAATAATATTACCTATGTACTGGGATTTTTATGATCGCTAATGCATGCAAGTTGTTCAGAAAATTCCTGGCACATGGTAACTCTATGATAGCTGACAGTCATTTTCTCTATCACAATATAGGATATTTTAGGTGTGATTTCTAAAGATCAATAGAAAAAAAGAAATCTTTAGCTTTTGGGATTGTGAAACTCACATAATCAGTTTTTACTTCTCTTCACCTTCATCTGCAATTAAAAACCTAGGTTCTGGATTTTGCTATGCCATAACTGTCTGCATCAATGATTTTATGCTGAATAGTTCATTCTCTATCGGTACTTTATATTTATATATTTGTATATATATACGATATATGTACTATAACATATATTTATATACATAAACTATATACGTGTGTGCATCTATACATATATGTAATATATATTTCCAGATCCAGCTTCTCTATTCCCTCTTTATATATATTTTCTTTTTTTAAAAAAAGATTTATTTTATTTATTTGAAAGACAGAGTTATAGAGAAGGGTAGAGACAGAGAGAGAGGTATTCCATCCACTGGTTCACTCCCCAGATGGTCACAACAGCTGGAGCTGTACTATCCGAAGCCAGGAGCCAGGAGTTTCCTCCATGTCTCCCACGTGGGTACAGGGGCCCAAGCACTTGGTCCATCCTCTACTGCTCTCCTAGGCAATAGCAGAGAGCTGGATAGGAAGAGGAGCAGCCGGGACTAGAACCTGGCACCCATATGGGATTCTGGCACCACAGGTGGAGGATTAACCAAGTGAGCCACGGTGCAGGCCCCAGCTTTTCAAATCTGTGTTTTTCTATCCCTCCTTACCATTAATGATCCAATTCTTCTTATCTCATAAGAACATATACTGCACTAAAAAATTATTTGCTCTTTACTCAGTTCTGCAATCTTAGGCAGGAAATATCTGTTTTACAATATGGAAATCTAAAACTCTGACTCTCAACTATCAGTGTAGGTTAAAACTGTAAAGGACATCTCACACTTTCACCTCACAGCCCTTCTAAATCTATGGACGGTGACCCCAATTCATTTTCAGAACCTTTCACAGTTTTGAAATTTCCTCTTTTTTTCTCGAATTATTCCTAGTCTCTTAGTTCTAGGTGGATAAATTTTTATCTAATTTGTGATTATTGGTTTTCTATGAAACCACTAATTTCTTATCTGCTTACTTGTCAATGTTTACCCTTCATCAAGTTTTTCACAGAGACTTTGATTCAAATGAAATCTTTCCATCTTTCTATACCTCACGTTTGACATAACTATTTGCTTTCAAATTATAATACCATATCTTCCATTCCTAAATATGCACAAATTTAGAAAACACTCTTAAATGACATTTGGAAAAATATATTAAGGTCAACATTAATATCAGTGTAGTAAATCAAGCATCTAAAAATCTATTACTGGAGTTAGTTTTTCTTCTGGCATCAAAGGTTCTGTTTGTCACTTTGAATATGCTAAAAATCATTGGTTAAAGAATGCACAATTCAAAGTAAAATTCATTAAGCAGTGCCTCAGAAAATCTTTCATTACATTTTAACTATTAAAAAATACAGTGTTTTGGGGCCAGAGCTTTGGGGTAGTGGGTAAAGCCACTGTCTGCAGTGCTAACATCTCATAATTTGCGGGTTTGATTCCTGGATGCTCCACTTCAGATCCAGCTCCCTGCTAATGTGCTTGGGAAAGCAATGAAAGATAGCCCAGTTACTTGGGCTCTGTACTATGTGGGAAACCAGGAAGTAGCTCCTGGATCCTGGCATCAGCCTGGCCCAGCCCTGTCCCTTTCTCTGTAACTCTTTCAAATAAATAAATAAATAAATCTTTAAATGAAATACAATTACAAATTTCCCAAATTAGTTGTTTATTAGGAAGACTTTAAGAATTTGGTCTCTTGAGTTTCATCTTTGGGGCATTTCCTGCTTTATTTCTTTGCATCAATTTTTGGTAAAACTCTCATGCATGTTTTCTTAGTAAAATACTGGAGGATGATTCTGAATAATCACAGAAAAAATATAAGGTAAGAAAAGAAAGATCGTGTTCCTAAAGGGAGTAGCCCTAGCACCAGAAGGCCGATTAGAGAAATCCCAGGTTGCAGCTCTCCTTCAGTCACAGAGAGCAGAGTACTGAGGTCAGAACCAGAGGGCCTGGTTGATTGTAGGTTGCCAACTGCGAACCATTGATGATGCACTCCACAAGTTCAACCATAGTTCCTATCAGCAGTGCACACACGGCGCAGCAAAGGCCCAGGTCTGTCTGCTGCCACTGAAAAGGACTGATGCTACGTAGCAGAGCAGCCTGGAAAATGGAAAGCTGCCCGAAAATAAAGCTCTGATAGATGGTTTATTGACTATCGTGTTTTCTAACTTGATTCTTCTACAATACAAATTTCAGCAAAAGTGATGAACCTTTAAAGAGTCACAACATCAGTAATTTATTTACAAAACAATAATAAGTATTTATGTACTATTTTAATAGGGCATTTCTTTTTATAAATTTATTTTCCACAGAACTCTTTTATTTCAGGAAAACAAACTATACATTTCATAATTAAAATTTTAGAAACATGGGTTTATTTATTTATTTGAAAGGCAGAGAGTTACTGAGAGGCAGAGGCAAAGAGAGAGAGAGAGAAATCTTCTATCTGCTGGTTCACTTTCCAAATGGCCACAACTGGAGCTGGGCCTTATCCGATGCCAGGAACCAGGAGTTCTGGGTCTCCTATGCAGATTTGCAGAGACCCAAGGGCTTGGGCCATCTTCTACTGTTTTCCCAGGCCATAGCAGAGAGCTGGATCAGAAGTAGAGCAGCTTGGACATGAACCCCTGCAACCACATGGGATGCCAACACTGCAGGCAGCGGCTTTACCCTCCATGCCATAGCGCTGGCCTCTTAATAGGGCATTTCTAATTGTAATGAAAACATAGTGCTGATGAAGATAGAATTGTATCATTAATATGTATTAACAGAAAAATAACGCATCATTAAAATTTCATGGGTAACTTAATAGAAGAAATGCAAATATATTTGTAAGTGTGTATCTGTATGTATTTCTATTTATAAGAGAGTCAGAGTGACAGAGAAACAAAGATAAACATCTTCCATTTGCTGGTTTGCTCCACAAGTGACCCCAACATCAAGGGCTAACCCAGTCCAAAGGCAAGAGCCAGTAAATCCAGTTAAGTCTCCCAGCGAGTGACAGTGACCAAGTACTACAGCCAACATCTGCTGCCTTCCAGATCACACATGAGCAGGATGTGAGACTCATTACACATTACACACTAGCAAATTTAGACTCAAGTCAGCCGTTCTGATTTGGGATGCAGGCATTCCAAGCTGCAATGCAATCTGCTACACCACTGCTACCCCAAAAGATGATATTTTTATTGAATGATTGGATTTGGAACAAACTGATAAATCAGGATTTTATCATTTATTGTTTGAAAGAGACAGAAATAAACACACACACACACACACAGCGGGAGAGAGAGAAAGAGAGAATGTTCCCTTTCAACCCTGGTGATCAATGGGGTGACAAATGTCACAGCCAGATAGCACTCACATCCTGACACATTGTGTTTGAAACAAGGCAAGACCACTAACTGGGAAGTGTCTCAAAAGTAAAATCTGGACATTCAGCTATACTTATATTGGAGTATTCCAAGAAAGATGAAAAAATAATCTTTCATACTGGTCAAGAGAGCAAATCATAGCAAACATCAGATTACACTGTTGTTATACACACCTTGCATGCAGAATCTACATAAATAATTCAGAAGAAGAAAACAAGGGAGGAAGATTGCAAAGTCCCTGTTTTTCTTGTAGAAATCATATGATTATTGCATAGCCTTTATATCCATGGAATGTTTTGTTTTGCTTGTTTTCTGTGGAGTAATATGTGACCTATCTTGCTTCCTTAACAACATCTGACTCGATACTAAGTTACTCAGGATATTAAAGAAAGATGCTGCTGTTTACACAATTAAATAAAAGGTGTGCAATCGTAATAAGATGAAACCAATTTTATTCACATTTTATCATGTAACATTCTCTAAAAACTGGCAATTCTAAATAATATACCTTAGACAAAACTGAAGTTTATTATAAGAAATCTAGTGTTCTGTAAATTTTGAAAGTTCCTTTGCATTTTTGGAAAAATACAACTTGGGAATTTATTGTTACTTATCATATGAAAATACATACCATAAAAATTAAAGTATTTCTCTATTGTTTAAAAGATTTATTTCATTTATTTGAAAGGCAGAGTTATAGATAGAGAGGGAGAGACAGAGATAGAAACCTTCCAGCCACTGGTTCACTCCCCAAATGTCTTCAAGGACCAGGCTAGGCCAGACCAAAGTGAGGAGCCAGTAATTCTTCTGGGTCTCCCTTGTGGATGCAGAGATCCAAACACTTGGGCCATCTATTTCTGCTTTCCCAGGCACATTAGTAGGTAGCTGGATTGCAAGTAGAACTGATAGGACTCGAACCAGAGCCCAAATGGGATACCAGAGTTGTAGATGGAGGCCTGGCCTTCGATGGCACAATGCCGGCCCCAGTATTTCTCTATTTCAAAATATCATCTTAAAATTATTAGGCGATTATTATTATCAATTATTATTAGCAGACACTGGTCTTATTTATGAGATTCCTTTCTCAATCCTATTTTTATGATCAAGTATGAACTTAAACACTTTAGTAAAATGGCATTGGTACCTGCCAGATTAATGAGCTTTGTGGTCCCATGGCAAGTTACTAGCTTTATCCTCAGGGGTAAGACTGAGGGAGCACGTGCTGAACTGTACATCTCCTCCCTCTCTTATTCTCACTCTTATTTTTAACAGGGATGAATTTTCAGTTGGATTTAAATACCTAAGAATAATTCTGTGTTAATTAAAGAGTTCAACCAATGGTATTAAGTAGAAAAAGAAAATACTAAAAAAAATTAAATAGTAAGCTGTTCCTCGACAGTCAGGAAAATGGCTGATCAAGTCTTCACTTCTCATAATGTCAGTTTCACTTCTACAGGTTTCCTTTTAGGTGCTCAGTTGGTAGTCACAGATCAGGGAGAACATATGATATTTGCCCCTTTGGGACTGGCTTATTTCACTCAGCATGATGTTTTCCAGATTCTTCCATTTTGTTGCAAATGACTGGATTTCATTTTTTTTTACCACTATGTAGTATTCTATAGAGTATATATTCCAAGATTTCTTTATCATCTTCTGTTGTTGGGCATTTAGGTTGACTCCATTTCTTAGCTATTGTGAATTGAGCTGCAATAAACATTAAGGTGCAGATAGCTCTTTTATTTGCCAATTTAATTTCCCTAGGGTAAATTCTGAGGAGTGGGAAGGCTGGGTTATGGGGTAGGGCTATATTCATATTTCTGAGGTATCTCCAAACAGCACTCTGGCCTCAGAATCAGCCCTTGCAGCACTTGGATCTGGCTAAAAAGCCCATGAGTGTATCTCAGGCTTGGAAAGCCAAGACACTGTGGCAAAAAAAGACCTAAATGAAAGATCTCTGTGAGTAAGATCCCAGTGCAAAGAAGGGGACATCAAAGAAGGAGGTAGCTTTCTCTGAAGGGAGGAGAGAACTTCCACTTTGATTACAACCTTGTCTAAAGAAGGTTGGAGTTTGTGAATTCAAGAGGCTTCCATAACCTTGGCAGCTCATGACCAGAGCCTCAGATGATTACTGACTTCATACATAAGAGTGTCAATTGTTAAATCAACAACAGGAGTCACTGTGTACTTGCTCCCCATGTAGGATTTCTGTCCTTGATGTGCTGCACTATGAGAATTAACTATAAAAATAGTCTTCGAACAGTACTTTAAATTTGTGTGTCTTTGTGGGTGCAAACTATTGAAATTTTTAAGTAGTATAAAGTTGATCTTCTGTATATAAAGTTAATTAAAAATGAATCTTTATGAAGAATAAGATGGGAGAGGGAATACTATAAGGGATGGTTTGCAGGTGGGATGGTAGTTATGGGGGGAATAATTGCTATAATCCAAAAGTTGTACTTTCAAAATTTGTGTTAATTAAATAAATATTAATCTTTTCTATTAAAAAAGGGAAAAGTAAATTTCATGGAAAAAAGTGCTGTATGGAATGGTGAGACATAATGGTCATATTTACATTAAAGTAGTAGTTAATAGACTAATGGAAATAGCATCCAATTTGTATCAAAAATTTCTGGGGCCAATGCTGTGGCACAGTGGGTTAATGCCCTGGCCTGTAGCCTTGGCATGCCATGTGGGCACTGGTTCGAGACCCGGCTGCTCCACTTCCTATCCAGCTCTCTGCTATGTCCTGGAAAAGCAATAGAAGATGGTCCAGGTCCTTGGGCCACTATACTTGCATGAGAAACCCAGAAGAAGCTCCTGGCTCCTGGCTCCTGGCCTCAGATCGGAGCATCTCCTGCCATTGCAGCCAATTGGGGAGTGAAGCATCAGATGGATGACCTCTCTTTCTCTCTCTGTCTCTTTCTCACTCTCTGTGTGTGTGTAACTCTTACTTTCAAATAAATAAATATTTAAAAAAATTCTACATGAATAGCATTGTGGCAAAATGAGTTAAGCTTCAGTTTTGATGATGTCATTCTGTATCAAACGGCAGCTGTGATTCTCAGTACTCTGCCTCCAATCCAGCTGATGTGCCTGGGAAGGCAGCAACGATGACTCAAGTGTTTGGGCTAGTGTCACCCAGGTAGGAGGCCAAGATGGAGTACCTGACTCCTGGACACTGCACCCTATAACTGAAATTAGCTAATTTGATGATAGTTCATATTTAACGCGATATTTCTTTGTGAAGTAAAATATATTGATGCAGTGCAGTTGTCATGAGGATGGACATCCTTTAAGATGGTGCTCCGTGTGCGTGTTTGTTCCCTTCTGCCCATGAGGCCTCTTGTATTCATTATTCTGCATTGTGGAATGAGTTGTGTTTTCAACACTGGTTTGTCCTTAGTTGTAAAACTTGAGGTTACTTGAGACGGTCTCTCCTCCTTAAAGCCAACAGAATTAAAACATATAGTGGTGATTGAAAACCACAAGAGACATCCATCTAAGTCATGTACTTTATTTTTTAAAGATTTATTTATTTATTTGAAAGGCAGATTTACAGAGAGGAGAGACAGAGAGAGAGAGAGAGAGAGAGAGAGAGAGAGAGAGAGAGGTCTTCCATCTGATGGTTCACAACAGCCGGAGCTGTACCAATCTGAAGCCAAGAACCAGGAACTTCTTCCAGGTCTCCCATGTGGTGCAGGAGCCCAAGGACTTGGGCCATCCTCTGCTGCCTTCCCAGGCCATAGCAGAGAGCTGTATCAGAAATCGAGCTGCCGGGACGCGAACCGGCACTCTTATGGGATGCTAGCACCACAGGTGGCAGCTCACTCACTACATCGCAGCGCTGGCCCCTACGTCATGCACTTTAAAATGACCTCATAATTTTGTGGCTGTATGGAACTACTTCCACTGCCTCTGTCATAGGATGGAAGTATCAAGACTTATTTAAGTTGAAAGTACTTGTTCCTCAGAGAAATGGAACTGGGTGGATATGTTTCCCAATAGCTGAGCTGACAATGCTTTATCAAGTAGTGTTGATTTGCTCTTTCCTTCAATCTGTGCCTAACACAGAACACAGATCCATTCACACAAGAGTCATGATATGTTGGCTGTATTTCAACACTGGGCAGGAGATCATGAGTGTTCAATCCACCACTCACTCGTCTTTCTCTAAACTCCTACTGCGCTAAATGGGAGTCTGGTACTTCAGCGAACAGTGAATTAGGTTTCCAGTGATGTGCAGAGAGGAGGGCAGGTGGTTGCAGATGGATAGTGCCACAGAAGCTAAGGGTCAACATTTGCAGGGAAGAGAGTGGGCTCAACGCACAGTATCAATGATTAAGAGTCAGTAGACAGGAAAACAACCAAAACGGGAACAGATGAGTGAAATGACTTTGTTGGCGAGAGCAAGGACTGTAAGCTTTTGCAAAGCTCCCAAGGGCAAATGCATTATTAGCAGATTTGTATCTATTAGGAGCATGCCATGCGATTAAGCTCCCGTGGGCTTATTCCTTACTCTTTTTTTTTTCCATTTTCTATTTTTAAAAATTTGAAGCAGTAGAGCTTCATGGCTAACACATCTTTCATTCCTTGAAAATAATGACTCCATAAAAACACATTGGTTTTGAGTTCACCTGAATGTAATTACTTACCTTTATATTTCCTAATTATACTGTACTGTATTAATACAGTTAGAATAGAAATTATGTCGGTTTTCTTTCCAGAGGAACCGAAATTATCATACTATGTTTCTAGCATAACTTTTTTCCCACTTGACTGGTTATAGTGCAATAGATACCAGCTTTGCTTGCAACATTCAGTTGTTAATACCCCATGCAGGATTCATGCATGATTATCTCAATTTAGTGTTTTTAATTTAACACAAACATTATTGAGACGAACAAATTCACCTAACCTGATGACTGGCCATAAGGCAATACAATAAAATGTTGCTTTTTTCATTATTTTCATGAAATATTCCACTCAAAATACATTTTAAAGTGAAATTACATAATTATAGATTTATGTAAATGTGCTGTCTCATTGAATCAGGTAATACACAAGGACTACGAGAGAATTAACTTATCTGTAAATCAGACCAAAGAAAGGTTTATGATATGCATTTCAATTGGGTGGTAGGAGGTTCTAGAATAGGGACAAACTAAAATCCCTGGGATGTCCGGGATCCAAGGCTGGAACCATTGTGAGAGAGAGATTTTATTTTTTGTTTCACACACTTGGACTTGTTTTGTGGACTTGGGCAAGGTAGTTAATTGCCCATAATCTAGGTTTGCTGAGCTGAAAAATCAGGCAGATCACATTTGTAGAAAGGAGGTCTGCTCCTATTAAAGATAGTTTGCGGAACCCCACCTTATTCTGGGGAGTAGGCTCTAACGTGAATCATTACATTCATTTAACAAATAAGATTAATGTCAAAAAATGAAACAGCATACTCCTTCACCAGCAAAACTAAAGAATAAAAAAACTGTACTCTACGTCTTATCAACATATCCCTGTGCAATGACTTACATGTTTAAAAAAATGAATTAGGGGGACCAGCACTATGGCTTAGCAAGTAAAGCTGCTGCCTACTGTGCTGCCATCCCATATGAGCACCAGTTCGAGTCTGGTTTTTCCACTTCCAATCCAGCTCTCTGCTACAGCCTAGGAAAGCAGTATAAGATGGCCCAGGTCCTTGGTTCCCTGCAGCCACGAGGGAGACCCGGAAGAAGGTCTTGGCTCCTGGCTTCGGCTCGGCCCAGCTGTAGCTCTAGGGACCATCTAGGGAATGGACCAGTAGATGGAAGACACCTCTCTCTTTCATTTTCTCTCTCTGTAACTCTGCCTTTCAAATAAATAAAAATCTTTAAAAAAAAGCAATAGGGGTTAGCATTAGACACTGTGGTTAAGATGTCACTTTGGGATGTATATCATATTGGAATGCCTGGGTTCGAGACCTAGCTGTATTTTTTTAATTTAAGTTTTTAAATTTTTTTTAAAAAAAGATTTATTTATTTATTTGAAAAGCAGAGTTACAGAGAGGCAGAGGCAGAGGCAGAGAGAGAGAGAGAGAGAGAGAGAGAGAGAGAGAGGTGTGTCTTCCATCTGCTGGTTCACTCCCTATTTGGCCAAAATGGCTGGAGCTGTACTGATCAGAAGCCAGGAGCCTGGCACTTCTTGCAGGCCTCCCATGCAGGTCTGAGGCCCAAGTTCCTAGGTCATCTTCTACTGCTTTCCCAGGCCATAGCAAAGAGGTGGATCAGAAGTAGAACAGCTGAGACTCAAACCGGCTCCCAAATGGGATGCGAGCACTGTGGATTAGGGCTTTAACCCACAGTGCCACAACACCAGCCCCTGCTGCATTTTTTTGTTTCAAAATTTATTTATCTGAATGGTGGACAGGAAGAAAAAGATAACTTCCATTTGCTGGTTCAATCCCCAAATGATCTCAATGGCCAGGGGCTGTACCAGGAGCCAGGAGCTTCTTCTGCATCTATCATGTAGTTGCAAGGGATGAGGGACTTGGGCCATGGTCTGCTGTTTTTCCAAGCACATTAACAGGGACCAGATCAGAAGTGGATCAGAAGTGAAGCAGCCAGGAATCTCACCACTGCTGATATGGGATGCTGGCCTGCAGGTGGCAGTTCCTGCTAAACCACAATGCGGGTCCCCTGGCTCCACTTCCTGCCAAAACATATCCTAGTGACGATTCGGGCACTTGAGTCCCTGCCACTTATTTGGGCGACCTGGATTCAGTTCCAGCATGGCCCAGTCTGAACTGCTGTGGAAATTAAAAAAGGAACCAGCAGATGGGAGATCTGTTTATCTTTGACATAAAAATTTTTAATCAATCACTAAATCCCAGAAACATTTACAGTTGTTCCTTATATTTGTATTAGAAATATGAGTGAATTTTGATTTTTCAAAATGTTACTCTTGTAAAATTGTTTGAATAAAAAGTCCCTTAGCCAAGGCACTTCTTAAGAATTGAGTGAGGTCAGCGCCACGACTCAATAGGCTAATCCTATGCCTGCGGCGCTGGCATCCTAGGTTCTAGTCCCGGTTGGGGCGCCGGATTCTGTCCCGGTCGCCCTCTTCCTGTCCGGCTCTCTGCTATGGCCTGGGAGTGCAGTGGAGGATGGCCCAAGTCCTTGGGCCCTGCCCCCACATGGGAGACCAAGAGAAGCACCTGGCTCCTGGCTTTGGATCAGCATGGTGCGCCGGCCGCAGCGCGCCGGCCACAGTGGCCATTTGGGTGAATCAAGGAAAAAAGGAAGACCTTTCTCTCTGTCTCTTTCACTGTCCACTCTGCCTGTCAAAAAAAAAAAAAAAAAAAAAAAAAAGAATTGAGTGAATGACACATTGACGCATTGGAAAGATCTAAATTTTAATTTTTAAGATATGGTTATGTGCTAGAATGAATAAAGGACTTTGCAAATATTTTATAACCTGTAATATTAGGAGTGATTACGTGGCATTCTGCAGATATAAATCAAACTAGGAGACTAGTTCCAACCAGTCACCATCACCATCATCTTCAATGAAATTTCCTTTTTCCTGATTGTAACTAAACTCTATTTTTTCACTTATGAAATTAAAACATGGGTCTGAATAGAGTCATAGATTCAAATAATCAGTGATCCAGCAGATAATTTACACTAATTAGATTTACCAGGTGACAATTTCAGCAAACTAAATAGTGAATATCCCTTCTAAAAATACCCTCCTGGGTCCAGCATTATGAGTAATTGATTAAGCTGTTGCATGCAATGCTGGCATGGGTTCGATTTCCTATCCAGCTCCCTGCTAATGTACCAGGGAAAGCAGTGGAAGATGGCCCAATTGCTTGAACCCCTACAACCACATGGGAAACCCAGATGAAGTTCCTGTCTTAGGTTTGGCCCAGCATAGGATGTTACATCCATCTGGGTAAGAACAAGCAGATAGAAGACATTTTTCTCTCTTTCATTCTGTCTATCTATCTCTCCCTCTTCCTCTCTTTGTATCTCACCCTGTCTCTGTAATTCCGCTTTTCAAATAAATAAAATAAATCTTAAAAATAATAATCTCCTGAAATTATTGCCATGTAGAGATTTGGCCCAGGATAGCTCTTTCCCATTTCTCTCATGCATATCAAATTTCTCTTTTATTTTCAACTGTTTAAATGTTAATTTCTAAATGTTAGTCCTCCCAGTTTTTAGAAAACATTTATTTATTTATTTGAAAGTCAAAGTTACAGAGACAGAGAGAGAGGGAGAGACAGAGAGAGATCTTCCATCTGCTGGTTCACTCCCCCGGTGGCCATGGTTAGGCCATGGTGAAGCCAGGAACCAGGAGCTTCCTCCAGGTCTCCCATGTAGGTAGCAGTGGTCCACGCACTCCAGCCATCTTCTGGTGCTTTTCCAGGCCATCAGCAGAGAGCTCAATTGGAAGGGTAGCTGTTGGGTCTCCAAGCTGACACCCCTGTGAGATGTTGGCATTTCAGGCGGTGGCTTTATCCACTATGCCACAATGTGAAACCCTCAGTTTTTAAAAGTATTTATTTATTTATTTATTTGAAAGAAATTAATTTATTTCACCCAAGTCTACCCCTTGTTCTTGGAGGCATTTGGAAAAGTAAATCAGTGGAAAGGAGACTCCTATGTGAATAGCAAAACGGAAGTTCTTGAAAAAGTATCCCCTGGCTTCCAGGCACATGAGCAGAAAGCTGGATTGAAAGCGCACAGCTCGTACTTTCTAAGCAGCACTGCAGTACAGTGTGGGCGTCCCAACTGCCGCCTAACCCATTGCACCACAGCACACACATCCAAAGCCCTAAATTCCAAGCAGACGATGTAAGATTTTTATCAAGTGAAAACACAGACTGAAACTCACTGTTTTTCAAATACTACAGGATATCAAATTTGACAATTCTCATGACCTACGACCCATGATCGTGTATTTCTGTAATGCTGTAACTGAAGAAGTACATAGAAATTTTCATATTAGATGAGATAATATGGAGGGTGTCACTCTTTATTTATAGATAAGTTAATAGACAAGTTTTCTATAAAAAATTATGTGCATAGGAACATAAGTTTTCCCTCTTAATCTTCTCTGTTCTTTTGCCATTCTAACTCCTCCTTTCTTTCTCACGTGTAGAACAAATGCTACAGTGTTGCTTAATGTTGATTCCAATAATCACCAATTAATTAACATTATTTACGATTAACCTTTTCATGACAAATACCTCATTCTGCTAAACTGAAGAGGGGATGATGTCCTTGGTGGAACAGAGATGTTGAACAGAATTGCTTCTTGTCTGAAAAAAGCCAGCTTTCTCAAATTTTTGTCACCAGTTTCTCTACTGTGTTCTTCAGCATGTCAGAAGAGAAAATCAGTGATTATTTCATCAAAAGAAAGCCAAACTTCCAAGAACACTCATTAAAGCTACATTCAATAAGAAGTAAATTGATTCAAAATATGAATTCCCACTATCTTACTTATAACTAAATGCAATCCTCAAGCAGGACACTTATGCTTACTTAATATTATTCCCTGTCCTTGTGTGCCAATATAACTGCATAGCAAATTGTAGTCTGAATTTTGTTCCCAGTGGTTGAAATAGTTAACTGGAGGTAGTTTGCTAGCAGGTATGATAAGGTTAAAAAGTACTGGTACTTTCCTCTTCATTGTAATGATCCGTCTTGCTCCAAGACCAAACCCCAAAAGCCTTGAGCTTATCTCTCTCTGCCTGATAGTCAAACTCTCCTAAAGTGATAGATCATGGATCAAGAAAAAAAAAAGCATGAATTAATCTATACCTCAGGTTATTCACTCTCATACACTCTGAGAAAGCCTTCAACTTTTTTATTTTTAAAATACTTGATTTTTGTAATCCCCAGACCTCATTCCTATTCTCTTCAGATAAAAACTACTTTGGCTTTTTGAGATAAGATACAGTTTTAGATACATAAATGCCTTCTAAAATGTGGTATTGGATGATATTTTGTTTCCCAACTGCTACTATCTTATGAGTCATAATATAACTCAACATAAAGTTTACCATCTTCATTGTTCTAGGCACATCCGATCAGTTGCTCTTTGCTTCTGCAAGGTATTCCACTTTATATATCTAGCACACTTTGCTTTCATTCATACTCACATTGATAAGCATGTATATTATATGGAAAATCCTGCTATCTTTCTCAATATTGTTGTATAAATATATTCATATATATATACATATACATTTACCAAGTTTCTTAATTCAAAAAATTATGACTCATGTCGATAGATTTACCTAGAGGTGATTTACTTACAACAGGGAAGCAAAAGTATTCTCAAATACCCATTTGAGAATTGATGAATTGAATTGAGAATTGATGCTGCCCAGTTTCTTTTTATTCTAATCTTATAATCCTAAAAGGCTATGTTTGTGTTAAAGAAATTTGTATTGCAAGTACTTATGACAATATTTTTAGTCATGCACTCTTATTACTTTTTCTTCTATGTATTGGTCACTTTTATCCTTCGTACACTTCTCCAACCTATTTCCTATTTTTTTAAGTTTTTAAAGTATTTAATTATATTAATAGAATATTCATTATATCTATAACAAATATCCCTCATGCTATCATTATTTTGAGATATCTTATTATAAAATATTTTTCTATAAAATGAATTCATTTCCCCCCACCATGCTTTCATTGGTGTGTCCATTACTAATTTACTCATTAAAACTTTATTTTTTGAATTTTACCATGACCGGGCCTGGTTCTAAAGTATAAAAATAAAAAGTCATAATAACTAATGAAGTAAACAAATAAATGGAGCTTACATATTTCAGCAGATATGGACTATTGTCAATTTAAATGTGCACAGGAACTAATACTTTCTTTCATTTTATGTAAAATTCAAACTCCAGATTTTATAATTCATTTGGGGCCGGCGCCGTGGCTCAACAGGCTAATTATCTGCCTTGTAGCGCCGGCACACCGGGTTCTAGTCCCGGTTGGGGCGCCGGATTCTATCCCGGTTGCCCCTCTTCCAGTCCAGCTCTCTGCTGTGGCCCTGGAAGGCAGTAGAGAATGGCCCAAGTGCTTGGGCCCTGCACCTGCATGGGAGACCAGGAGAAGCACCTGGCTCCTGGCTTCGGATCAGTGCGATGCGCCAGCTGCAGCGGCCATTGGAGGGTGAACCAACGGCAAAAAGGAAGACCTTTCTCTCTGTCTCTCTCTCACTATCCACTCTGCCTGTCAAAGAAAAAAAAAATCATTTGGATTTTTTTCATTTAGAGCAAGTTTTATAAATATATTTTCACAATTTAGTAAACCAAATTTTCACATACAATATAATTTTTCTTCCACTTTTTTAAACTATAGTTTTGTTTCTATTATAAATCAGTCTCTCTCTTTCTCTCTCTCTCTCTCTCTCTCTCTCTCACACACACACACACACACACTATGTACTCTCTATGATGTTGCAGTGAATTGATTTACTTGATTATTTTTGCTCTAAAAACACGCTACTAACATTCCTAACACTTTGAATCATGTGTCTTAATGCCTAGCATTATAATTACTGTGTAATCATTATTTTATTTAAAACAATAAGCTATTTTGTTCCATATAAGTTAACTGCAAGAATAATATTTATATTTTAAGTAATAAATTATATTGAATAGATGGTTTCATTTCATGAGAAATATACAAGGGCTGTCAAAGGCTGGCATTTGGCACAGTGATTTACAACACTGCCTGCATAATGCCAACCCTGCATATGAGAACCAGTCACGACCTGACTGCTTCACTTCTGGTCCAGCTCCCTGCTGATGCTCCTGTGGATGGCCAAATATTTGGGATGCTTCTATTCATGTGGGAGATCCCAGATGGAATTCCCGGCTTCTGGCTTCAGCCTGTCCAAGACCTGGCTGTTGTAACCATTTGGGCAATGAACCAGTAAACATAATTCTTTCTCTCTATTTCTCTCTGTCTCTGTCTCTCTCTTTCTCTCAACTCTCTCTCTGTCACTTTGTCTTTAAAACAAATAAATACACTTTTTAAAAGTAGAAAATGCAGGCTGGCGCCGCGGCTCACTAGGCTAATCCTCCACCTTGCGGCGCCGGCACACCGGGTTCTAGTCCTGGTCGGGGCACCAATCCTGTCCCGGTTGCCCCTCTTCCAGGCCAGCTCTCTGCTGTGGCCAGGGAAGGCAGTGGAGGATGGCCCAAGTGCTTGGGCCCTGCACCCCATGGGAGACCAGGAGAAGCACCTGGCTCCTGCCATTGGATCAGCGCGGTGCGCCGGCCGCAGCGCACCTACCGCAGCGGCCATTGGAGGGTGAACCAACGGCAAAAGGAAGACCTTTCTCTCTGTCCCTCTCTCACTGTCCACTCTGCCTGTCAAAAAAAAAAAGAAAAGTAGAAAATGCAAAACAACCCAACATTTTAAAAAATATTTATTTTACGTTTTTATTTGAATGACATAGTGTCAGAGAGAGAAGGAAAGAGAGTGTATGTGAGTGAGACAGATCCTCTGTTCACTGGGTAACTCTTCAGTGGCTGCAGTAATCCAGTCTGGGCCAGACTGAATCCAAGAGTGGGAAACTCTAAGTCTCCCATGTGGGTGGCACAGCCCAAGTACCTCTGCCATATTATGTTGTCTTCTCTAGTGAGCTAACCAGGAAATGGATCAGAATTAGAGTATCCAGGATTCAAACTGGCATTTGTGCCACAGTGCCAGCCCCTAAAATTTTTATATTTAAGAAAAAGAAAGTTCTTTAAATATAAAATAGTATGCATTAAATATTAAATATTGATACTCATTTAATTAATTTAATATTAAATATAAATTAAGTATTAAATACTTATGGGCACGATGTATATGCTCAGAAATATGAAAGAGATGAAAGTGTAAAATTTCCTAAATGAATTGACAAATACACTATTTTCATAGATTGGTAGTCTTGATTTTTTAAAAATTATTTTTGACAGATAAAGTTAGACAGTGAGAGAGAGACAGAGAGAAAGGTCCTCCCTCTGCTGGTTTGCCCCCCAAATGGCCACCACGGCCAGAGCTGCACTGATCTGAAGCCAGGAGCCATGTGCTTCCTCCTGGTCTCCCATGTGGTGCAGGGCCCAAGCACTTGGGTCATCCTCCACTGCCTTCCCTGGCCACAGCAGAGAGCTGGCCTGGAAGAGGAGCAACAGAGACAGAATCCGGTGCCCCGACCAGGACTAGAACCTGGTGTGCCATGTGCCGGCGCCTCAGGCGGAGGATTAGCCTATTGAGCCGCAGCACCTGCCTCGTTTTTTTTTTTTCAGGCAGAGTTAGTGAGAGAGAGAGACAGAGAGAAAGGTCTTGCTTTCCGTTGGTTCACCCCCCAAATGGCCGCTATGGCCAGTGCGCTGTGCTTATCCGAAGCCAGGATCCAGGTGCTTCCTCCTGGTCTCCCATGTGGGTGCAGGACCCAAACACTTGGGCCATCCTCCACTGCACTCCCAGGCCACAGCAGAGAGCTGGCCTGGAAGAGGGGCAACCAGGACAGAATCCGGTGCCCTAACCGGGACTAGAACCTGGGGTGCCTGCGCCGCAGGCGAAGGATTAGCCCAGTGAGCCGCAATATTTCTTTAATCACCATATTTTGCTCAATTCCATGAGGAAGGCTTCTAGACCTAGCAGTTCCTGTTGAAGTTTGTGTCTATCAGCTCACACAGAAATAATTATGATAGCCCTTTGCTTCAGGAATGTGAATGCGTACCACATTAAATATTCAGAAACAAAAATTATATTATTGACTAATTAGAAAGTTAGCACACATAAAGGGAGATATACTGGCAAAAAATTTTGTGATAAAATATTATATTCAAAACATATAGGGGCCAGCGCTGTGGCATAGCAGGTAAAGCCGCCTCCTGCAGTGCCAACATCCCGTCTGGACACCAGTTTGTGTCCTGGCTGCTCCATTTCCAAATCTGCTCTGTGCTATGTCTTGGGAAAGCAGTGAGGATGGCCCAAGTCCTTGTGCCCCAGCACCCACGTGGGAAACCCTGAGGAGGCTACTGGCTCCTGGCTTTGGGTAGGCAGGCTCCAACTGTTGTGGCCAACTGGGGACTGAACCAGCAGATAGAAGACCTCTCTCTGTCTCTGCCTCTCCTTCTCTCTGTGTAACTCTGACTTTCAAATAAATGAATGCATCTTAAAAAAATGTGAAAACTTCTAAAACACCTAATATTGAGAAACAAAGAATATGATGTTTTAACAATTAACAAGAATATTTGAATGGACCCATAAGCTCTGAAGCTACATTGATGGATAATAAAAAATCAGAAGAAACAGCATCATTTGTCATTGGAAAATGCAAATAGAATCTACAGTGGAATACCATTATACACCTGTAGCAGTAGCTCAAATATAAAATAGTAGTAGCAGTTTTACTAATAGTAAAATATCAAGTACTTGTGAAGGTGTGTATAAATTGAACTCCTCTTCATTGTTTGTGGACCTGCAAAATGATAAGCTGGCAATTACTTATAGGTGCAATTGTAACTTATCCATACTACCAGTAATTCTACTTCTAGGTATTTGCCCAAAAGAAAGGAAGATGTGTGTTGACACAAAATGCTGTGCATTAATGTGAGTGTGTGTGTGTGTGTGTATGGGGGTCCTATTATGTGTAAAACACTGGAAACTGTTATTTCTCCCTGTTTTAGCGTTCTTTTTATTTAATTGGGGGGCTGATATGTTAGCTTTTCTTCTTTGTGCGGCATTGAAATGATTTTGCTGATTTTCTAGTATTTAAAAGAATTGCGAAAGACAGCAGCTTATGGGAATGAAGAGCAAAGGAAAATCTCAGAGTAAAACTATCAATGCAAGTCTTGCTTTTTTTATATCTTTCTTAGGCTCATTCATCTGCCTTCAATCACATGATCACACACACACACACGCCACACTTTTGCATCTAAACTTCAAAGACTGCTTTTATATCTTAGAAAATAACAATTGACTAGTAAATTGTGAGTATAGAGCAATCTGTGAGCCTGAAAAGTGTTTTTGATAGACGTATTACATTGAGTATTCATCTCTGAAGTTTTTTTCCTTAATTCTATCATGTAAGGATTTTCATAAAATTAACTAAGAAAATGTATTCAAAGAAAGATTTGTCCCCCATATTTTCCCCCATAATTATGGGGGGAAAGCCATTGTAATCCATAAACTGTACTTTGGAAATTTATATTCACTAAATAAAAAAAAGAAAAAAATTAAAAAAGCAAAGATTTGTCAACCATCAAATTAAAAATATTACTGTTAACGATCGCTTTTCCAACACTGCCTATATCCTTAATACATTAAAATTTTTGCAACTTCAACACGGGAGCCTTCATCCAGAAAACGCATTTTACCTGAGTCCCAACAGTCAAACCAGGCACGGAATTTGTGTTTCACATGTGGTTAGTATGCCAGCTTTGTTTTCTGAAAGCCATGCAGAATGCATACAAAAACCCAATATACGGATATCTTCTGTACTATCTCTACTATCTCTTATTGCCATAGGTAAAGTAAGGATGCAGGCTGCACTGTGTGACACAGTGAGCATTTTAATACCCTTTTATTTCTAAAATCTTAAAAGGATTTCAGCCGTTGGTGAAACTTACAGAGTCTAAGCACCTTCCACACATGCAGTAGAACCTAATCAGCCTCTGAGTCCTCTTTCCAAAGCTCATCATCAAGTATTTTGACTCTGCACATATACCTCAATACTCTACTGCCGATACTGGATCAAATAAATGGAATTTCAAACCAAATATTACAAAGAACATATTTTTTTTCTAAAGCCCAGAGAAAGGCACCTCTACACTGCTGTAGCCAAGCCATCCCATGACAATTTAGGAAGTAGCCATAGAGCAATTTTATAATTCTTGGGATTTTATAATTATTGAAATCCCAATGTGCTGCAGAGATGTGACCATTGGAAACCCCTTTCTTCTACACAGTAGAAGATACCACTAATTGTCTTTCTGTGTCTGATCATAACCACTAATGGTTCTCTATGGTTATAAATAGAGTTGCAACTTTCACAAGAGGTAAAGGGGAAGAAACTTAAATGTATCAGAGTGGACAAAGACTGTGCCATGAGACACACAATTAAACTGCACTTCCAAAATTCAATGTTATTTTTGGAGGAATTGGTTGACTTCACTACTTGTATCAACTACTATAAGAAAAAGGAATTATTTCCAAAGCTTTCACAATATGGTCTAAAGGGTTGCATTTCAGTAATAGCAGTAGAAAAAGACTTTGAAAGCATATTATACAATTTCTAATTACTTGAAAAAGTATTGCACAAATACTTTTCAAGAATACATGCATATGCTTATAATGAATTAATGCTATAAATTTTAGGGATATTTCTGGAGTAGATGTTCTATATATCATGCATAGATAGTGCGCATTCAAAATGCCCCATTTTCTTTGTCTGTTGTCCTACTTACTGAGCAATGATGTTAGTTTTAATTGGATTAATGGCTTGCAGCCACAGAATTTAAATTATTAGAACTAAATACTGTGCTTGCATTTGTTCTCCTGGCAATTGACACACTTCACACAGGGATGGTCTTGAAAATTTTTATCTTTAGGCTGTATTGAATGTAGAAGAATGTTGCAAAGATATCCACAGGTTAAACATGGGGAAAGTAAATAAATGTTACACAGAAGAATAACAAGGGAATTATTTCATTATTCACCAACATAATGATTTTTTAAAAATAAAATGTGATTTACAACTATTTTATAAACAAATGTTAAATCTATTTTTTCTCATCTTGGTTGTTTGCAAATAAGCTAAACTATAAGCTGCCTTGGGAAGAGGAAAAGATAACAAATTTGCAGGATACAGATGTATATACTCAGGATATAAAATATATTCAAGACACACACACACACATATATATATATATTTCAGGATATATATACATAAACACATACTGTGTGTATATATACACATCTGTATCACATTTATGTATGCATATTTGTATATAGGACATATACATATGCATTTGTAGTACATGTGGATACACATACTTTGTAATTTACTGTAAAGTTTGAGAGTTACTGTGACGTTATTTTCTAGACTGGACTGTATAGGGTCTCAGAGAATCAGTTTGAATGAAATGCATTTCTCTATTTTTCTGTATCCTCCTGTCTTCCCTCTGTTGAATTTAGGAGCTCCCTTCAATTTGGGGTCTTCAAATTTCTACCACTCTGATGTCCTCCTTCATCTCTGTGTGCTATTTTAGTTTTGTTCAAAGATAAAGTGAAGGCACAGAAATTTAGTTCTTCACGTTCAAGAACAACTTCAAAAATATCTTAGTCCTTGCTCATTTTCAAGAGTTTTTAAAGTGAAGTCACCTAGTGCCATTATCAGCATTCCTATTCACAAGTTTCTCTTTCTGGATTTCAAGCTACATGTGAGGCAGAATAGCTTCTTTTTTCTTTTTTTTCTTTTTTTTCTTTTCTTTTTTTTTTTTTTGACAGGCAGAGTGGATAGTGAGAGAGAGAGAGAGAGACAGAGAGAAAGGTCTTCCTTTGCCATTGGTTCACCCTCCAATGGCCGCCGCAGCCAGTGTACCGCACTGATCCAAAGGCAGGAGCCAGGTGCTTCTTCCTGGTCTCCCATGGGGTGCAGGGCCCAAGGACTTGGGCCATCCTCCACTGCACTCCCGGGCCATAGCAGAGAGCTGGCCTGGAAGAGGAGCAACCGGGACAGAATCCGGCACCCCGACCGGGACTAGAACCCGGTGTGCCGGTGCCGCTAGGCGGAGGATTAGCCTATTGAGCCAGGACGCCGGCCACAGAATGGTTTTCTTGGTCCATTCAGCAAGCATCTATCAGAGCATTTTCACCCATAGGCATTGAGGAAACAAAGAGCAACACACACAATTCTTACCACTAGCAGTCGTTGTATAAACAGTGGGCTCAGGCATGTAACTATGTATATGATAAAGTCTTAGAGGAACACATCCATTTTCTCAGAAGCATATGACAAAGACCAATTCTGTTTATTTTTAGTGGAAAACATTTGTGTTCAATTGGGTATCAATGTACTTAACAATTTGCTGAAAGACTGGGAAATCATCATGGAGGAAGTATTCAGGAGGGAAGGCACAGCCAGGATTCTCTTTAGGTGTAGATTCCATGAAACCCTGTTACAGATGACATCATACTAGAATCTGATGGAAATGTGCTTGGGAATCTGAGATGGAAATCACTGTTGTCCATAGAATTTTATTTCCATAGATGATAAAAATCCACATCAGAAATATGAATGAAAGTTCATATATCACTAAGACTAAAAATAATTATGAGTAATATGAACAAATCCACGTGTTCATAGATAAAAATCTTCCACATAAGAAAACTCAAAATTTTAGTGAAAATTATATAGAATTTTAAAAAAGAACAAATACCAATTCTTCCAAATCTGTTCCAGATTTAGAAAAGGAGACAAATCTCCTCCCTAACTTTTATTAGTCCATTATTACTGTAGCTCCAAAACCAAAGACTAAGGAAAAAGAAAATTATAAATAAATAGTCTGCAAGAACATGACCACAAAAACCCCCAACAAAGCAAAATATGAGAAAGCTGTTTATACCAATAACGTGTGTGTGCATGCCGACATGCAAGTGTGTACACCACATTCAATTCAACTGAATTGTGGGAAACAAAGGCACGTTCAATGCTCACAATTGTATCAAGGTCAGGTTGATCATTTGGCAAGATCCATCCCTAACAAACTCTAAGTAAACTAGTGGCAAATATAGCTCCTTCAACCCCATAAAGAACTTGCAGGTAAAACCTACATCTAACACCAGATTCAATTGAGAAGCACTGAGTGGCATTTAAAAGAGTGAATTAAGAGCAACAATCAATCAAACAAAAACAGCCTTAATCTGAAAAAGCAGCAGCTTTTAAATGACTGGTATTGGAAAAGGGTTCATGTAGGAAACTGGGGAAGAATAGGGAGAAACACATTCGAATAACAAAGAATGACAGATGTACCTCAATCAAAAACCAAAGGAGACTAGTCCCTTTGAAGGAGAAAGATTTGAAAAGTCTTTGCCTATCCCAGGAACTTAAATATAGACTCAAAACAGAGCCTACTGTGTTTTCCCAGAAGAATGTCAGCAGTAATGTTACCGGTGAGAGTTTCAGTAGCAGAACACACAACTATAATAGTCGTATATCTGTAAGTGTCAAAGAATGTAAAGTATAAGATTCCAAATATCTTGATCAAAGGAGATATTTATAGTACTAAAGTGAGTTAAGATTGCTCTGGGTTTCATTTTGTTTTGTTTTAAGGACTGGCAGTTTGATGAGCTAAATATATGATGCAAAATGAAATAATCCCATGTCTGGCTGTATTTAATGAAAAGTAGGAGAAAAACACATCTACTAAATTGATTTCAGTTTCTTGAAGGTAATGTCACAGATTTGAAAAATTATTTTAAACCCAATTCATTTGTTTTGTCATAATCCTCAGAACCTTTCTGTGGTATGATTTCTTTTTTTCCTTTTTTTATTGTATAGAATTTTCTTTTTAAGAATTAAAAGTAGGCCGGCGCCGCGGCTCACTAGGCTAATCCTCCGCCTTGCGGCGCCGGCACACCGGGTTCTAGTCCCGGTTGGGGCACTGATACTGTCCTGGTTGCCCCTCTTCCAGGCCAGCTCTCTGCTGTGGTCAGGGAGTATAGTGGAGGATGGCCCAAGTCCTTGGGCCCTGCACCCCATGGGAGACCAGGAGAAGCACCTGGCTCCTGCCATCGGATCAGCGTGGTGCGCCGGCCGCAGCACGCCTACCGCGGTGGCCATTGGAGGGTGAACCAACAGCAAAAGGAAGACCTTTCTCTCTGTCTCTCTCTCACTGTCCACTCTGCCTGTCAAAAAAAAAAAAAAAAAAGAATTAAAAGTATACAAATGATATGCACCAAATCAAAGTTTTAGGAAATAATTTCAACATTATTATTGACAAGAAGATACAATTTTAAAGACAGGCATTTTGGATAGTGGTTATATGCTGTTAAGCCCCATGTCTCACCTCAGAGTACTTGAGTTCAATATCTCACTTTAGCTCCTGATACAAGTTTCCTGCTAATGCTGATCCTAGGTGATTGATTTCTGCCACCCACATGAGAGACTCAACTGAGTTTTTGACACCTGGCTATGGTCCAGCCCAGTCCCAGCCATTTCAGGCATTTGTGAAGTGTACCAACAGATGGTCACACTCTCCCCGAAATAGGCTTTCAAGTTTTAAAAATAAATTTTTAAGTAGGAGTTAGTAACATTATTTCTTATATAGGCCAATTTTGAAATATTGAAGAATGAATCAGAAATAGTCATCACTACAAAAATATTTGGAATTGCTAGGGTTGAAGTTGGCCAGAAATCATTCATTTTGTGTTTCATCATCAGTCATACAGACATTAATATTTGGTGGAATTAAAAAATCAATTTCCTGATTGAAAATATGATTGATATAAAAAGATTACGTTGTATTCTTTTTTAAAATTAAATTTTAATTGATACATAAAATGTATATTTTATGGGGAATCTTGCAATATTTCTGTACAAGTATTTACTTTCTAAAGACCAACCAGTGTATGTATACCTATCTCCTCAACCATTTAACATTTCCTTAAGGAAAAAGCATTTGAAGTTCATTATTCTAGCATTTTTAACAGACAATCCTCATTATCTCTAGTGAACCCTAAAATGCAATAGAATGTCAGAACTTGTCACTCCTATCTAACTGTAATTATACATCCATTTATTCACAATTCCTCATCCCCCTGTCCCCTCACCCTGCCAAGTCTCTGGTGATCATGATTGCTCTCTGAAATTTTCTGAGATCAACTGCCTTGTGCTCCATATTTGAATGAAACCATGTGCTGCTTGTTTTTGTGTGCTTGGCTTATTTCATTTAGCATAATGACTTTTAATTACATCCATGTTACTGCAGACAACAATATTTCATCTTTATGACTGAGTAACATTTGATTTTGTGTATGTACCACATTTTCTTGATCCATGCATCTGTAAATAGAAACGTGGATTGTTTTCATTTCTTGGCTACTGTACATGGTGCTCCAATTAGCAGGAGGTTCAGACCTCTCCTAAAAAATGACTCATTAACCATTGGATATGTAGATTGATTTTTAGCGATTTTTTTCTTTTAAGATACTTCAAACTATTTTCCACAATGGTTGTGCTAATTTACATCCCCACTAAAGAGTGTGCAAGGGTCACTTTTTTCTCCACATCTCCATCAGCACTTATAATCTTCTATGCTTTTGACAGTAGCCAATTTCACTGCAGTGACATGATAATCCATTGTGATTTTGATTTGCAATTCCCTGATGATTAGTTATATTAAGCAACTTTTCATCTACTTATTGGCCAATTAATGTATTATATTTATTAATTTATTTATTCATATATATACATCTCTAACAATATATTGTTAAATTTTGCTTCAGTACCAATAAAATTGAATATTATTTCATATAAACATTTATGGCATTTCTCTTAATTCAATATTATCCTTATGAAATATATTCATATTGTTCTATATTATTATTGATTTCTTTTCACAGAAATCAAAGCATTTTATTGAATAAATATCCTGTAATGCATTGTACTTCCTTCACTTTTGGACAATAGAATTATTGGGAATTGATATGAACACAGAAGATTTGTAGTATTCTAATTCTCCAGTTATAAACTGGAGTATCTTCAGGGTAATACCTCGTTGTAGAATTATAGGATAAAGGAATACAACATTTTCAGATTTATTTATTGCCAATAAATCTTTTAAGTGGATTTACTAATTTGTACTCCTGTAATCCCTTTGAATGTGCCCTTTGCAACACTTCCATGACTATATTTACTGTCTCAGAATTTTATCTAAAATTTTAAGTATATGGCATATGTAAAGTATATTACACCAAGATATCAAATTTCACGTTTGAAACATAATTATACTGAACATCTTTCATATTAATATTGGTAATTTGTGATACCATTTCAGTAAATTACTTATTGGTGCATTTTGTCCATTTTTTTGGGGTAATCTATAAATCGTATTGCCTCTTAGAAACCAACCTTCTGGATACTAATGTGGTTCAAATATCTTTCTCTGATTTATGGCTGACCTATTTAATTTTTTCACAGACTTTGAAACATATATTTAATTTTCTATATAGAAATCAACAATGGCTTCCATTAAGATAGGGAATTTGGTATGTATTTTCAAACAGGTGTTATCTAGGGGACATTCAAAAAATATTAGGGCTTGCATTTGCATAAGCAGTTAAGATGCCAATTGGGAAGCCCAAATCCAATTTTGGAGTACTTGGGTTTATTACCTGGCTTTGAGCTCTTTCTCCAAATTCCTGCTAATTCAGACCCTGTGCAACAGTGGTGAAGGCTCAAGTGTTTGGATTCTGCCTCCCATTTGGGGCAACTGAATTGAGTTCCCAGCTCTGGGCCTGGCCCAGTACTGGCTGTTGAGGGCCTTCAGATAGTGAACCACTGGATGGGAGCTCTCTCTCTCTTTCCATCTGTCTGTTTCTCTCTGTGTGTTAAACAAATGAATGAATAAATAAATAGATAGCAAATAATAAAGACTTTGTGGATCCATCCTTGCCTGGTATTCAAGTTATTAATGCACCTAACAATTGCATGACAAGCTAATGCGAAAGAATAGATATAATTAAACTATAAAAATATCTCTGTGAAATAAGTATTATTGAGATATTATAAAACATGTACTTTTTGTACTGGGCAGACTTATAATCTTGGCTTATCTCTCATTAGTCTTCATAATTGGCCTTGGCTTATCTGTATAGTCTTTTGAGTACAAAATATTTTGCTTTATTGATCCTTTGTATTAGAAAATATGAGTCTATATTATGTCATTAATCTATGCTCTGATATTTGTCTACTCACTACTAGTTTCTTTGTATGTTATAGAGAGAAGAAAAGAAGGAGAGAGCGAGAGAAATCTTCTATCCACTTGTTCACTCCCCAGATAGCTGCAATGGCCAGGGCTGGGCCAATCTGAAGCCAGGAGCCAATATCTTCATCTAGGTCTCCTGCATAGGTGGTAGGGGTCCAAGCACTTGGTCCATTTTTGCTGATTTCCCAGACACCTTATCAGAGAGCTGGATCAGAACTGCAGCAGCCAGGACTCATATGAGATGCCAACATCACAGGCAGCAGCTTTTACCCAATGCCTCAATGCCAGAAAACAACTCCTTTTGGTTTCATTTCTGTCCCATCCCATCATTCCTCGTCTGTCTCCTTCCTTTCTCTTTTTGTACCTATTATCTTCCTTTCCCTTTGCTCACAGCACAGAAGAATCAGAAACCGACAAGGACAGTGAGCAGTTTGCAGAGCCATGTCTAGGCATTAATAAGTGATTCCAGGGAACAAGGATGTTGAAGTGGTAGTTGGAAAAAGAGAGGATATGATTTGGACTTTATCATGAGAAGACAAATACATTGATTAAACTAATGTGTCAGCACATTAAGAAAAAGTCACCAAAATTTGTCTTCTGAAATGATATTTATAAGCATGGAAAGGGAGCAGACTACAAAAACTCCCATGGTGATAGATTTGAATCATAGATTTGGTGTGAACTCATAGAAAGAGGTTGAAAGGGGCCAGCACTGTGGCGTAGCAGGTAAAGTCACTACCTACAGTGCTAGCATCCCTTATGGGTGTTGGTTCAAGTTCCAGGTGCTCTACTTTCAATCCGGCTCTCTGCTTTGGCCTGGGAAAGCAGTGAAGGATGGCCAAGGTCCTTGGGCCTCTGCACCCATGTGGGAGACCCAGGGGAAGCTCCTGAATCTTGGCTTCAGATCATCCCAGATCTGGCCATTGTGGCAATTTGGGGAGAGAACACGTGGATAGAAGACCTCTTTCTCTCTCTCTCGCTCTCTCGCTCTCTCTTGCTCTCTCTCTGTCGCTGCCTCTGTAATTCTGTCTTTCCAATAAAGAAGTAAATCTTAAAAAAAAGACGTTGATAGTATGCATAGATAAACAGATTATGGATTGATGGATAGATATATAGACAAATAGATGATAGGCAGATGACACATCTCCTTCTTAGAGATAGATATCTGTGTGTGGCTGCTGTATAATACAGCCATGCAGATATTTTTCAATGTCTGCCCACACCTGTGGCATAGAAGCCACTATCTTCCATGAGGACTGAGCACATGTACATTAAAGATTCTAATGTAAAAGACCCAGAGCTCTTTCTAGAAATTCCAAATTCTGAGATCAGCACGTGGTAAATAGCAATTGAATCTGGAATAAACTAGTTAAATGATTACTTTTGCTTTTAACAGAAATTTAGAAGATGCTCACTAGAAAATGTTGAGAATATATAAGAAGGAAATAAGGTCTAGTTTGAAAAGTTTTTTTCCAGTTAATTTTGGTTCATTTTGAGCATCAAAATAAATAAAAGTAAGGTTATAATCTATTGAATAAACAATGACTCCAAAGTCCACATTGCTATAAATGTTTTCATGAACCTATAAACACATGGGGGAAAAGGAGAAGCTCTGTGTTACTATAAAATGACAACAAATAATTGTAGGAGAAATGATAGACCTATATAATTAGAATTTGACAATCATCATCAAGTAGTTCAAGCAAGAGTTTTCAAAAGATGGTAATGCTTGTTTGTGAAGTTTGGATGAGAAAAAGTATTTCCACCTCAAAAATATTACAATTTATTTTAATTCTTAGTACTATATGCCAACTCTAAGAAATAAGACAATCAAAGCATTTGCAGCAAGCATATTATTTGTGGTAGTTAGAGTTGATACTCTAGGATTTTGAACTTGAATTGTAGGATGAAACAAATGAATATAATGCTCTAACCTCATAATTCCTCAAATACTAGCAACTTGATGGTTTCCAAAAGAGGAAAAAAGAAGCCATTGTACAATTTGAGAGGATAAATAAAGACCCTGTAGTCTTGCATCTGAATAGGAACTACAGAATGAATGTATAATGTATGTTCTTAAGAGAAAAAAAGAAACTGTGAAACATATTGGAATTTGTTCACTGACCAATTCATTTACAAGGAACATAGCATTCAGATTATATTCTTAAAGGAACTCCCATATGGGATGATGCTTTGCAGGCAGAGGTTTAATCAGCTGTGCCACAATGCTGACCCCCAGAGTATAGTCTATTAATACTATTTACATGGAATATTTTGACGCTCCAGACAGCAAGGTAACTATGAAAAATAGAAAACACATTACAATAGCGCAAAGGAATTGGGTTCAGATATCCCTACTTTCCAAAGATGGAGCAAGCTGAACATTCATAAGTGTAAACTTCACAAAGGATTTTCACAGATAAAATGTGTTTAAACACTTGGGTCATAATTAAGAAAATCAATAAATATTGTGAATTAAACACATTATTTAGAATGTTGCTAAAATAGAGAATAAATGTTTGCTTTTTCTAAATGAGGTATAATACAGGGTAACCAAACAATAACTGAGAAAATGTTTTTCTCTGCAAAGGTCATTCTATCAAAAAGCTGGATTTCTAGAATTAGAGTCAATTTTGAGAGACCTTAATGATTCATGGACTTATGCATTCACCATAGAAGCTTGCAAACATTGCAGAAAGAGACCTAACTAAATATCACATATCCTCTGATGGAAGTATACTCTGCTACATATGAAAGAATCTTGCAAAACCAAGGAAGGAAGGGAGGAAGGAAGGAAGGAAGGAAGGAAGGAAGGAAGGAAGGAAGGGAAGGAGGAAGGAAGGGAGGGGGGAGGGAGGGAGAACAAGAAGGAAGGAAGGAAAGAAAGAAGGAAGGGAGGGAGGGAGGGAGGGAGGGAGAAAGGAAGGGAGGGGGAGGGAGGGAGAACAAGAAGGAAGGAAGGAAAGGAAGAAGGAAGGGAGGGAGGGAGGAAGGGAGGGAGGGAGGAAGGGAAAAGATAGAACAAAACAAAATCAATTAACCTCCAGGTACAAACTTCATATTTCAAAAACACAAATATTGAAACAAAGCTAGGTGGATGCAATTAGCAGAACTTAGTCTATAAGAAATATATATGACAGGTCAAGTGCTGCTGTTTCTTCAATAAATGAACTGTAATAAAAAAGAATAGATGGGGTGTTGCGGATTAAAAGAGATTTAAGGGTCATGCTACTTACAATGTGTGAAACTTGAGTGCTCATTTCAACAAACAAACTTAAGATGAATTTCAGGCCGGCGCCGCGGCTCAATAGGCTAATCCTCCGCCTAGCGGCGCCGGCACACCGGGTTCTAGTCCCGGTTGGGGCACCGATCCTGTCCCGGTTGCCCCTCTTCCAGGCCAGCTCTCTGCTGTGGCCAGGGAGTGCAGTGGAGGATGGCCCAAGCCCTTGGGCCCTGCACCCCATGGGAGACCAGGATAAACACCTGGCTCCTGCCATCGGATCAGCGCGGTGCGCCGGCCGCAGCGCGCTACCGCGGCGGCCATTGGAGGGTGAACCAACGGCAAAAGGAAGACCTTTTTCTCTGTCTCTGTCTCTTCTCTCACTGTCCACTCTGCCTGTCAAAAATAAAAAAAAAAAAAAAAAAAAAAAAAAAAAATTAAAAAAAAAGATGAATTTCACCTTTATGACATAGTTGGGGCTTGAGATACTGAAAAGGCGTTTGAACTTATGGTATTTCTAAGAGCCTTTATCTGATAGTAATACACTAATATGATGGATTAAAATAACATGATTCATTGGACTTGCATTTAAATGACAGAAGAAAAGGCATAGGGGAGTAAAAGAAACAAAGCCAACAGAGCTGATGATTATTGAAACTGGAAGATGGGTACAAGGAGTCCATCATCCCTTCTATCTAATTTGATAGGTTTAACAATTTCTAGAACAAAGCTAGGAAATAAGCAGAGAACTATCTTGAGACATTTTATGTTGATAAAATGTTCAGTATTCTGCGACCACATTGCAGTGCTGTGTGTTTAGCCATCACCTGTGATGCTGGCATCCCACATGAACAGTGTTTGGAGCCCCTACCGCTCCACTTCTGATCCAGGTCCCTGCTAATAAGTCTGGAAAAGCAACAGAATATGGCCAAAGTACTTGAACCTCTGTCACCCACCTTAGAGTCCTTGACAGAGTTCCAGGCTCCTGGCTTCTGCCTGACCCAACTGCGGCTGTTGTGGCCATTTGGGGAATGAAATAGTGGAGGGAAGTTCTCTTTCTTATCCCTTTTCTTCCCTCCTCTCCCCTCTCCTCCTCTCCCCTCCCCTCCTTTCTCTTCCTCTCCTCTCCCCTCCCCTTTCTTTCCCTTCCCTTCCCTTCCCTTCCCTTCCCTTCCCTTCCCTTCCCTTCCCTCTCTCTTTCTCTCTGTCCCTCCTCCCCTCTCTCTCTCTATCATTCTTTCAAATAATAACGATAATAATAATAAAGATTCAACATTCTGTGTGTAATCTTTATATTTTTTCTATAAACTCCTTCCCTCCATGTTTAAGCTGTTATCTAATCTGTCTACTGGCATATACCTGCCTATTTGTAATATGTTTACTTTAAAAACTCTATTTTGATATATTTTTAAACAAGTATCTTTTAATTATTTTGTTTCCTTTAATTTAGTTTTTTAAATGTACTCTGTATATTTTAAATAGATTCTGTAAATTTTAGTTGGTTCCACCTATCAAATTTTAATTTAGTTTTTTTTTTTTTAATTTTTGTTTCATTTGAAAGGCAGACTGGGGGAGGGAAAGGGAGAGAGGAAGAAAAAGGAGAGGGAGAGAGAAAGACAAAGAGACCTTCCATATGCTGGTTTACTGCTCATATATTCTCTATGTGTAGGGCTGGGCCAGGCTGACACAAGAAGCCTGCAGCCTGGAACTCGATCCAATGTAGATGACAGGTAGTCAAGTACTTGGGCCATCACCTGCTGGCTCTCAGGCTGTGCATTACAAGGAAGGTATCAAAAGTGAATCTGGAATTCAAATCCAGGCACACTGATCTGGGATGTGGGCATCCCAAGCAGCATCTTATGCTACACAAGATACTCTCACCTCCTTTAATTTGGTTTTAAGCCCCATTTTATTAAACTCTTCATAAGGGGTTACTGTTCAAGTATAGTGCATATAAGAAGCTTCCAACATCTGATGTCCTAGACTTTGCTTTTTTGCCTACTATCTGTTCATAATCAGTAATTTCTTTAAGCGTTTGTTATTTTTATTGTGAGTAATATGAAATGCATGAGAGCAAAGCCTAAAGATATTACTCTCATTCATTATTGATTTTTTTTTGAAGGTAGATAATCTTAACTGATGGTACCGACCCTTTAAAAATCTCTTTCATTGTGTCTTTGATCTAAGTCTACTCAGCATTACCTTGAAATCTTTGCTTTCTGTATATTTTAGTTGGTTCCACCTATCAATATTTGTCCCAATCTCACCTAGGTTCTGGATTTCTCTTGCTTGAATCAGCTAGTTTTTACATTTTATTGGTATCTCAGAAAAATTGCAACATGTGTTTGCAGGTGTGATAGTTTAAATTCATCTGTATAGTTTTACATGGCTGACAGATACTTTTCAGTAAATTCAGACTGTCACACTGCCAGAAGTGGTTGTTGTGTACAAGGAGAAGGACAATAGGATTTGTTCAAGATACTTTCACTTTCCTTCCAGATAATATTATAATTAAAAATCAGTGTAAGTCTGAAACTATCACAAAAGGGGGCTGGCGTTGTGGTACACTGGGTTAAGTTACTGCTCACAAAACTGCCATGCCACATGTAAGTGCCATTTGGAGTCCCAGCTGTTCTCTTCCAATACAGCTCCCTGCTGGTCCTCCTGGGGAGGCAGCAGAAGGTGGCCCAAGTACTTGGTCCTCTGCCACCTAAGTGAGAGACCAGGAAGGAGCTCCTGGCTCCTGGCTTTGGCCTTGCTTGGTCTTAGCTGTTAACCATTTGGGGAGTGTAGTAGCAGATGGAAAATCTCTCTTTTTGTCTCTGCCTCTCTTTTATACACGGCCTCTATCATATAGAAAATCTTAAAGATTGTAACACATTTTTAGAATAAATGAATTATTAAAAATCTAGCAGGATACAAAACTCAACATAGAAACATCAATTGTGTTTCTATACTCTAACAGTGAACAATGTGAAAAAGGAAATTAGGATAAAAGTCTCATTTATAATACTATCAAAAATAAAATATTTAGGATAAAGTTAAGGAGGTGAAAGACTTATGTAGTGGAAACCACAGAACACTGGCACAGAGAAGGAAGAGACAAACACATGGGAACTAAAAGACACATGGATTGAAAGATTTAATACTGTTAGAATGTCCGTTAGTAACTAAAACAATCTACAGATTAAATACAATCGCCAACAAAATCCCAATGACATTTTTCTGGAAATATACAAAGAGAAACTATTTTAAAATTCACTTGGAATCACAAGGGACCCTGAAGAGCAAAATAAGCCTGAGAAGAAATAACAAAGCTAAAGACTTCACACTTGCATGTTTAAAAATATATCATAGAGTTATACTATCTAAATCAGTATGGAGCTGGCATGAAGAAAAACATTAGAACAAAGGAATAGAATGAAAAGTCCATAAAGAAATCCATGCTAAACTCTTGTGAGTAGGCCACAACATAGAAAAACAGTCCCTTCTTACAAATGTTGTTAGAAAATTATGATTGTTTTATAAAAAAAAAAACTCTTCTGAAATAAAAAGCTTTGAAAACTTAAATAGATTTGATTACTTAAAGGTGATATACAAAACAATAAAATCACAGGAGAAAAAAATGAGGAAATGTTTGTGGTATTAAATGTCTCAGTGAGCTCCTTGATAAAACACTGACAGCATGTGCAGCCAAAGCAAAAATAGACAAGAGAAAACAAACAAGTTCAGCCTAAATTAAACTGCTTTTGAACAGAAAAGGAAACAAGAACCCGATGAAGAGGGAGTGTACAGAATGGGGAAAATATCTGCAATCCATACATCAGAGAAGGGGTTAATTTTAAAATTAAATAGAGAAGTTCTATAAATCAATAGCAAAAGGTAACAGCTCTGTTTAGAAATAGACAAATGAACTGAATACACACTTTTAAGAAGGTATAGACATCACAAAAAGGTGTTTGGAAAAGATGCTCAATGCCAATAGTTATCAGGAAAACACAAATCAAAATAAGACATGACATCTTTTATTATGGCTATTATAAAACCGTAAATAAAAGCAAGTGTTGAGGATGTGTAGAGAAAGATGTATCATACACTGTGAGAATTCGAGATGGTGCAACTGCTATGAAAAACATCACGGTGTTTCCTTTAAAAATTAAAAATAAAACTTCCATTTCATATAAGAATTCTACTTCTGGATATTTATTTAAAAGAATTGAAATCAAGATCCCAAAGACATAATTTCTACATTTCTTTCAGCTCTATTCACAATAACCAAGATGATAAAACTTCCTAAATCTCCAATTTAGGATGAATGGATATAGAGAATATGCATGTCATGAAAAATCAATTATCTTTGAAAAGCAAATTCTTCAATAAGGGAAATCAATTTTCAAACTTGAAGGCACTATGCTTGTCAAATACGCAACTCACAGAATGGTAGATACTAAAGACACGACATACATGAAGAATCTAAAGTACTCAAACTCATCACAGCAGAGATCAGCCTGGTGTTGACCACAGAAATGAAGGTGAGTGGAAATTGGAGAGTTGATAATCAAAAGAATATCAAGTTTTAGAAATGCAATAATTCAATTTCTAGAATAATTCACCATTCATTTTTAATCCACAACATGTGAATTGCTGTGAATTAGCAAAAACAAATTGATTAGCAAGGAAATAGAGATGGTGTAGATGCACAGGTTTTTAAAAGGCGATATGTAGGAGAATAAGAAAGGAATTTTCAGTAAGTATATGGAAAAAGAAAATTGTGGAAAAAATAGTACACATGGATTTTCTACTTTTGTGCCAAAATAAACATTTTAGTTCTATTCTTAGAAAAAAATATGCTGTATATTACTGTGCCTATACTTAACACAATGATGTCATACACTAAAGTATTAGCTCAAAGAGTAGATCCTATTTTGAGTGTTCTTGCTAAAATAAGAAAATAAATGGGTATTTATGAAATTGTATCACAGCTGCTATTATTTAATGTATGTAATAGTATGTCCAATTCTATATGTTGATAAGTCAAGTTATAGTATATTCTTCATTATATAATTAAACATAATGAACCACTTTCTAAGATTATAAATATTCTATTCACATATTCATTTGAAACTTTAATCTTCAAAATATTATATAGAATATTTAAAATAGTTATAACCAATGGAAATAATCTTGTGTCACCATAGCCTCTCCTTGAACTATATGTAGCCTAACATCTATTATTTAGACTTGAGTACTTAAGAAAATGAGGATAAAACATAATTTTACTCAATTTGTATTATATTTTAGTATGAATGTCTAGATTTTTATTACATTGTTGTGTAATTTCTTTTTTTAACTTTTATTTAATGAATATACATTTCCAAAGTACAGCTTATGGATTACAATGGCTTCTCCCTCATAACTTCCCTCCCACCCGCAACCCTCCCCTTTCCCGCTCCCTCTCCCCTTCCATTCACATCAAGATTCATTTTCAATTCTCTTTATACACAGAAGATGAGTTTAGTATATATTAAGTAAAGATAATTTCTAAAGATAGTTTTGCTATGTGAACACAACATAGATGTCAAAATGAAGGGTGATTTGAGGAGTAGTATCACAGTTCTAAGGCTGGCTATCAGTTTCATAATGTTAGCAAGCTTTAGTGTGAACGATGCAGATGCTTTATAAGCATTAGGTCAGTTTGCTTTTTCAACAAGTGATGATGAGTCTTCCATGTATGTAGGCACTCTGTTGAGGGACAGAGATGAAACAACTGACAAGAGACAATCTAGACTCACAGAATTTAACACAACAATCAGGCAATGAATTAAACAGTATAAAGTGACTGAGGGGCAAAGGTACTTGTGAGCTACTCTGAGAAACTTACTGTAGCCTCAAAGTGAAGTTTTATATATTTGACAAGTCTTGAACACAAAATGGACTGGTCATTTTGATGTACAGATCATTCTCTTCCTCCTGAATATAACAAACCTTCTGTCTCATGTCTTTCAAAACTCCTTACATAATTCTTTTTTTTTTTGTAATTCTACAGTTTCTTATCCAGTTAAGCAAATTCTGAGAGTAATCTGCACACAGTATTTCCATTTTTTTACATTAACCGTCTCCATTTCTGTGAATCAGCCCTCTACCAGATTGCCTTCTGGACCTATTGCATTCTTATTTAACTTGATCTCTCACATCAGCATTGGGTCTTATCTTCTAAGTGAAATCACACTCCTATGGATTTATAGATATTTTGTCTGTGTTTCTTCGGATATCTAATCGCTCCCAGTTTTTACTCCTCTGCCAGCTATAAATCATACATAATGGTGCTGCTTCTTTCTCTCTGAGATTATTCTTCTTATTCTGACACGTTCCGTGGGGTTGTCCTGTCATTGTAACTTCTCGTCTCATATCTTCTTACCTGTGCTCTTGTTTTTCTTCTTGTCATGGTTATACTTCAATTTTCGTTGTAACTCATATTCCGTCTTTACACTATCCTACATTTTTCATTACATTCTTTTTTTCTGCAAAACAAAACACCATTATTTTCTTTAATTACAAAGTTTTCTTCTCTTAGATTTAATAAATGCCTCAGTATTTTTCTTTGATTTGTATGTATTTATTTCTAATCTTACCTAATATTTTGAAACATGCCAAAATCATTATATTGAGATTTCCCCTTATAATTATCTCAATACCAACATGTCATATTTTCTGTGTAAGACTGTGTTCATGGAAATAATATCTCATTCTTTCCTTATTGAAAGACAGAGTATGTCATTCAATATATTACTGTTTATACCTATGAATCTGAAAATATCTTATCTTCATAGCTGTTATAGAGTATGATGAGTATAAATATCAATTTTGGAAGTCAGTTTTACTCAAATTGTGATCTCTGCCCTCTGCTGTCTCTAATATTCAGTACCATTGTTCAGAAGTTTAGTGTCAATTTCTGGTCAATTCATTAGATGATGTAATTTTCTTCTATTGATTGATTTCAATGACTTGCCTTTTATTCAAGTTGCTTTTCCATTTTATCATGATATACTTTGGTTTGCCTTGTTTATCAGTGTATTGTTGTTGGCTTTTCCTACTTCTCGGAGAGGTGGTTCATACTATTTATATCTAGTATTTGCATTTTTCTCTCTCTCTCCCAACACCCCTCCCAAATTTGGCAATTTCCTCCCTTACCTTACAGATTTGGGGGGCTGTAATTCTGAAAAATAATCTCTATGCCATTTTTTATAGCTTCCTTGCAATCTATGTGACTACTTGTTCTTTCTCAGAAGTTATTTAAAATTTACCTTCTGACATTACACTAAAATTTTGTTATTTTCAACTTCTTCATTTGTATTTATTAGAAGATCTGTACTTCAAGAGTGGGACTTGAAAATCCGTCAGTGTTTTAGCTTTCTGCTAACAGTCACAGAGTCCGTGTATGAGAGCTTGCATTGTCAGGTATTTCCAGTGTGGTGACTAGGTGGCAGAAAGCCAACGTTACTCTGAAATTTCAAAATGAGAAGATACTTTTTCTAGAGTTCCTCAAGTTTAACAGAAAAGGTTCCTTTACTTCCTTTCCTAGAGGTTTTCAGAAATTGACTGTACTAAAAGCAGGATGTTATTACTGTTTGGGGATCCATCATTTATTAAATACAGCTTTCCTAGGGCCCTCTATTTTTGGATTCTCATTTTAATCCACTCTTCCATCATACCCAACACTTTTCGTATCTCAAGGTTCTCTGATTTAATTTATTTGGTCAGTAAATTTCCTGACGGGTCAAGAGTTTTGTGCTTTGGTGGGCACTGGGGATGTGAGAGAGAGGAAGATGGCATGGAAATGCATTTCTAGTAACTCCTTAATCAAGTTGTCCAGCAGTTACATCATGATAGCCCTATACCACATCCTTGCCTTCTATAGAATCTTAAAAGATAAGAGTGCTAAGAAAATAGGCCAGAAAACATGAAAATGGTAGGCTTTCATGTATAATCCGTGAAAATTTCTGGGAATCTATTTAAAGAACAAAGGGCAGTTTTAGAGTTGCACTAAAAGTGAACACACTTCTATTATGCTATTTATTTTTAAAATTAAAATAATTTTTATCTATAATGATAAATATCAATTGGTTTGAAAGTATGGGGGTGGGGAGCTGGCGCTGTGGCTTAGTGGGCTAATCCTCAGCCTAAGTGCTGGCATCCCATATGGGTGCTGGTTCCAATCACAGCTACTCCTCTTCCGATCCAGGTTTCTGCTATGGTCTGGGAAAACAGCAAAAGGTGGCCTAAGTCCTTAGGGCCCCTGCACCCATGTGGGAGACCTAGAAGAAGTTCTTGGTTCCTTCCTTCAGATAGGCCCAACTCCAGCCATTGCCACAATTTGGAGAGTGAAACAGAGGATGGAAGACCGTTCTCTCTGTCTCTCCCTCTCTCTGTCTGTAACTATACTTCTTCAATAAATAAGTAAAAATCTTAAAAAAAATAAAGTATAGGGGAATGTATTCGTGTTCTTTACCTCAGCTTTGAGTGTGTTCTTCATATAATAGACTACAACAATAGATCAAATTTAGATTGACATTAAAAACAAGTGACTTTCTGCCTCTTAGATCATTTGTTTTTGAAATTTAATATTTATTTTTATGATTTACAGAACCCAGTAGTTGAGGGTGAGTTAGCAGTGAGTTAGAAATATGACTCTGGGGGCTGGTGCTGTGGCACAGTGTGTTAACGTCCTGGCCTGAAGCGCCAGCATCCCATATGGGCGCCGATTTGAGACCCAGCTACTCCACTTCTGATCCAGCTCTCTGCTATGGCCTGAGAAAGCAGTAGAAGATGGCCCAAGTCCTTGTCCCCTGCACCCATGTGGGAGACCTGGAAGAAGCTCCTGGCTCCTGGCTTCGGATCGATGCAGTTCCGGCCATTGCAGCCAATTGGGGAGTAAACCATAAGATAGAAGACTTTCTCTCTCTGCCTCTCCTCTCTCTGTGTAGCTCTGACTTTAAAATAAATAAATAAATCTTTTTAAAAAAAGAAATATGAATCTGCAAATTCATTTTATTTTGAAGACAGTTTCCTCTCAATGAAAGAAGTGAAATGAAAGAAGTTTCCCAGATTATTTTTTCTAAGAGATGAAGAATGTATTTGATGCCACTTCAGTTGCTATAAGGCCACTTGTTTACTTATTGACTTTTACATTTTTGTTACAGTACTTTGTTTTTTTAGTTGTTAGTACATTATGAATAAGTAATGATATTCAGATCATAAAACTTACATATAAAGTTATTATTCCTAAGTAGGCTAAATTTGCATTTTTAATTATTCAGGTTGCTTGCTAGTGAAATGACATTTTAAGTATTAATGATATTGATGTGACTATTGTGCATTTTTTCCAATGAAAACATCCTATTTATTTACAGAATAAGAAACGAAGCATCTCAGAGTGTTAGTAGTGTTTAGCATGTAAAGATCTTAAATGTGCATGTGAAAGAGTCATCAAGTATAGCTTACAGGAGATGTATCCATAAATACTTCATAAAGATTTACTAGAATAATTGCTGTATTTCCTTATCTCAATAAACTAAACTTCTCTTCCCTCCTAATGACATTCCCTTGGAAACACAATTTGGCCCTTGAAGGAATATTTGCATAACAAAGAAATAACTCTATTTCAGTAAATTAAAATAAAAAATACTTTCACATGAGATTTCCTCAAATCATATTTGTAATTTAACAGTTATTTTAGCTTCAGTATGCCAAAGATAAAGTACATAAGCCAAGGTCAGCCGAGGAAGGACCAGTTAAGAACCCAGTCAAGAGATGGAAGTACATTGAATGACAACTGTGGCAATTGAAATGGCAAGAGGTGTTGAGATTAAAGAGATGATCAGGGGAAAAAGAGCTCATCACTTTCCAAATAAGAGAAGCGCAAAAGAGGATGATATTAAAGAATACATCCAGATTTATGGCTGGTGCAGCATTGAAGTAAATATGCGCAAACACTACTAAATTTGAGTGACATAATTATGTATATGGTTGAAAATATGTTTAATTCGAATTATTTTTGAGAAACTAGGAAATGGGTTCAGTTTTAAAATAAGTGTTTGAAATTAGTTATTTACATTGGAGATATGTATATTTGTATATTCAGCTACCTATGAAGTAAACATAAAACATTTGTTTTAAATAAGGACCCTATGCAAGTATTTTGAGGAACTTAATTGCAAAATTTGTTGGGAGACAGGTGGAGAAAAGCAAAGGAGATTGGGGACAATAACTGGAGAAAAAAGAGACATTCCAATAATTCAAAACCTTATGTGGGAGGTGGGTATTTGAGACAGTGGTTAAGATGTTCCATATTCTGTATTAGAGCGACTGTACTTGAATCCTGGCTCTGCTCCGGATTCCAGCCTCTTGTAATTTTGAACCCTGGGATATAGCAGTTGGTGGTTCCAGTTCTTGAGTCTCTGCTACCCATGTGGGGACTTGCACTGAAGTCTCTGCTCCCAGCTTCAGCCTGTCCCAGCCCTGGCTGTTGTGGGCATTTGGGGAGCAGATAAGAAGATAGGGGATAATTCTCCTCCTCTTTCTTTTTCTTCTTGTTCTCCTTCTCTCTCTCTCTCTCTCTCTCTCTCTCACTCTCCTTCCCTCTTTGTCCCTCAAGTTAATTTTAAAAAGTAAAACAACAATAAAAGGTTTTCACATATTTAAGATGAACATAAGGTAGAGACAAAATTCAATTCTAATAAATGCGTATTTAAAGCATGTTTCATTGAACCAGTGGAACTCATTACAGACACAAAGGACTGTGATACCATAGAATAACCATAGTACTATCCACCAAAATGGCCCAAAATATACCGTCCAAATCCACGACTTCCTCCTTTGTCTCTTGTCATAATATATAAGGTTAACCTAGTGATTGCATCCACCTTCTTGTTTGCTTTTAAATAAAAAGCTCCATATTCAATCCAAAATGTAATATCTAGAAAATTTAAATAATTCAATATATCAAACAATATGTATTGATCAGCGAGATTGCTGATAATGATCAACACTCAGTATAAAATTTAGTATCTTCACATATATTTAAAGAAATCTAGTTGCAGGCTTTTTAAAATCCTCATTTTCACTGCATTACATTAAAGATTATTATTTATCTCCCAGGTTGCAGAGTAAATTAAGTCTTCAACCTGCTTAGCATGAAACCCAGCAGTTTAAATGTGTTATTGCAAATTATTTTGAAATACACTGACAAGAAATAAAAACCAAATCTATAGTTTATAGATATTAAAATACATAGAAACTATATGTAATAATTAGTTACCAATATGTGAGGGAATGGGTCATAAAGGGCTGCTAGAAATTACCTACTCAGAAATAATTCACTTTAATATACTACAGATTTTTCAAATGGTTCCTCTCTCATTCTTTATTAATGGCAATATTTGCATTCAAATAGAGACCATTTGTTTCAGGGATTCATCTGCTCCTGCTGTTTGTTCACCACCTACTATTTAATCCATATTTTATAGCAGGACCATTGGTTGTAGGGATGACAATTAGGGTGTCACTAACGTCTGTGCCTTCAGGTGAGCAATATGCTGCATTTTGAGTGCAGCATAAGTGGGAAAGTAATGTTTTGAACTCATTCAAATGTTTTAAATTAAATAAACAAGAACAGAGAGTTTTAAAGAAAATGGCACCTTGCTTTATCCTGACTGAAATGTCTCTGTATGCTGTATAGCTCTTTCAAAGGTGCCACCTGTTCTCCAGACATAAACAGCACTATGATAGACTTGCTAAAACCATTGCCTTAGAAATCCCACAAAGAATAGAGCTATGTGATCAGCATTTTGACAATACCCTTCTATGGCTCTATTGTACATGTAAATCCCTGTTTATGGGATTTGGAATTACTATTTACTAGAGGTGAATGTAAATTAATCAAAGTAATTCTGCATAGCATTGATATATGGAGTCCTTACATATTAGATATTTGTCACAAGGTAGGCTATTACACTTTTGTGTCTGTAATGAGTGGAGATTTAAATTCATGGAGAGAAAATGTGACTAGAGCACTATGTTGTATTGCCTTGTGACAAAGCCAAATGTTACAGTGTGTTCCATTTCAAGTGCAAAACTACTAATCTAATGAAAATGTTACTGCTCTAAGCAATATATTCTTAGTGTTATTGTAGAATACAATGAAAATGCCTATATTGATATTATTTGGCAAGAAAGATGACAGAATTTTAAATTCTGATCAAGTGTGGTGCTCAGAAAACAAATCAAAAAGAATAAAATATGTTTTGGCTATGTTGCACAGAAAGTGTGGGTGGAGAGCATTTAAAATGGGATGGATTATAGCATGGAATATATATGTCTCCAAGGTCAGAGAAGAGCATTTTTAAGGTTGGGAGAAAATGAATTCTATTCACAGTTATCACAGTTTTGGTAAAAGTTGGTCAAAGTAAGAAAAATGCCCTTAATCATAATCAGGAAGTGAATAGTAGATGATTCTGTTTAGATGTATATGTCACACATAGGTTTATGATGAAAATCACTTTCTGTCTGGCAATAGATAGTTAACTTTGGTAATAAAATCACTATATTGCTTTTCATCACAAGAACTTATTTGTCAATAGATTCCTTTTACTTTGAAGTATATTCTAAGCTCTTAGTATCTGTCTTCTAAGTTTGTTCTTATATTAGTCTTATATAAATTGTTATGTATGCTCCATTTTCTGACTATAAAATCAAGTGCACAGATATTTGTCAACATCTTAGATTAAACAGAATGAAATAAAATACAAAAAAGTCTGGAAACCTCATAATAAATAAGGATATTTTTTATTCTGTAAATATTCTGTTTCAGTGTGAACTTGTGAAGGTGTATGTTGGGGCTAGTCTTAGAGGAGTATGCTCCTTTACTTCAGGTCATGCTCAAATTTTGGAGGGCATTAACAAAGAAAGTCATGAATGTACACAATATAGAATGCTAAAATCACCACAATTTTTAAAATCTAGACAGTAACAGGATAATAGGTAAGTACATTTTGTATATTTAGATAGTTGAATACTACAAAGTGCTAAAAGTGGATAAACCATATTTACAGGATTCATAGATAATAATATTCTGTGATATAATATTCAGAAAAGAAAGATAAATATAGTACACTCAGTTTAATATATACCACAATTATATGTATTCTCAACATATGTGTGTGCATATATATATATATAATCAAAATATAAATACAAAATTGTGAATTTATATTCTTCATACATAATAAAAGTTTACTTGGAGGAAATGGGCAGCGACAGACTTGGAAAAGGCAGAGGTTTTCACTGATTCAGTTATCTATTACTTGTTTCAGAATAAAAGCGTAAAATATTGAAGTTAATTCAGATTGACAACACACACCTTGCTTATATCATATTTTATGTCCTCTTGAAATATTTTCTAAGCAAAGAAGCCAGGTGCTCGGCATGCAGAAGAAACACAAGGAGGGCTAACAGTAGACAAAATTCCCTGGCATTCACCACTTCCATGATGCTGTTCACCACGCGATCCCAGTTCTCATTGACTTTAAGAGGGCACATATGCTCACTTTTCAAGGGAAGTTTTATTTCTGAGGAGTAGGATACTTGTGCCAAATAACAGAAATTTATTCTCTTAGACACCAGCTTTGAAGTCAGGGTGACAGTTGAATAGCCTACCATTTGTTTTCTAACATTTTTTGAGATTACACTAGACATCTATATTTTTAGAGACAGAAAATTTAGTGATTTTGTGTGTTACTGTGTAGGGAATAATCAGCAATAGAAGTGATGTATGGTGCACATTTAAGGAGGTGGCTGTGACCGCAATTAGTTTAAAAGAGTTTCGATTCAGGCCAAGTGTGAAGATACCAGATAATCATGTACTGTTTCTTGCTTTTCAAGTTTTATACTTTACAGTCTCAGTGAGCAGGTTATTAAGGGGGAAAAACAAATAAAATAGTTACCAATTTAATTTGCCCCTATGTTTCCCTACCAAACTCAAGAACTAATTAGGCACTTGTGACAAATTGCAAAAGAGAATAATATATGGACAAATATAAGATACTTGGAAGGAAAGATTTGAACATACAACTTGTAAGATTTAACTTAGAATTCAGTGGATTTACAAATTAAGTGTGCGTGCATGTACCTAAGCATACCCGTACACATGCAGGCATCATCTTTTGTATGAAAGAATTTTGTACATCTCAAAATGTCCATCTCTGGTTGTTGTAAAGAAAATTCAATACCTCAAGGACATTCCTTCACTAGGATCTTTTATATAGCTTCAAGAATCTTCATCAAATATATCTATTTGTCCTGTAACTTTCTTTGGATTCAATCCATCCCAGGAAAATTTGTGAAGCAATTTTGGTCTATATTTGAACCGAGATGTTGTTGTTTTTAAAAAGTGTTCCATTGGATCAAGTGGGTACTCTCCCTTTGGTAGTTAAATTTATAAACAGCCTTGTAAATTACATAATATTATTAGCCTTATAGGACACACCTACTTTTTTTCTTAGCATGAAAGCCCATGTATTCTGTCAAAATTTGTGAATTATTTTTAATTATAAAGGGATATTCATCCTGATACTTTAATTTACTCTTTTATGAAATATTTCTACCTAAATCTAGTCATAATAAAATTTGGTAATCAAATCTACACTTTCAATTTAAAATAAGAAAATATATCTCTTTTGTATATTATAATCTTTAATCCTTAAAGATTTTATATATGGAGATGCTACAAATAGCTAAAATAATGGATTTTTAAATACAAAATACCTGTAACAGAACCATTCAGCAATTGAAGACTATTATGAACATAAAATTTCTATAAATGTATTTCTAAACTATAATAGCTTGAGAACAAAATCAGTATCTGAATTAGTTATAAACTATGATCTTTTATTAACCTTTTTACTTTAGAAAAAAAAAAAAAACTTTAAAAATCTACCAGGAGTGCATGGTTAGTTTACTGGCTAAGAAGTCCATGTCTTGAGCCGGCGCCGTGGCTCAATAGGCTAATCCTCCACCTGCAGCGCCGGCACACTGGGTCCTAGTCCTGTTTGGGGCGCTGGATCCTGTCCCGGTTGCCCCTCTTCCAGTGCAGCTCTCTGCTGTAGCCCAGGAGTGCAGTGGAGGATGGCCCAAGTGTTTGGGCCCTGCACCCGCATGGGAGACCAGGATAAGCAGCTGCCTCCTGTCTTCGGATCAGCACAGTGCGCCGGCTGCAGTGCACCGGCCGCGGCAGCCATTGTGGGGTGAACCAACGGAAAAGGAAGACCTTCTCTCTCCGTCTCTCTATCTCACTGTCCACTCTGCCTGTTAAAAAAAAAAAAAAAAAAAAAAAAAAAGTCCCTGTCTCCTATGAGAGTACCTTGGATCATTTCTGGCTCTGGCTCCTGTCTCCAGCATTCCTGCTAATGAAGACCCAGAGAGGCAGTGGTAATGGTCCAAGTAATTGGGTGCTTGTTACCCAGGTGGGAGACCTGGTTGTTGTCACAGACATTTGATCAGTGAGCCAGTGGATGTTTCTCTCTCCTTCTCTCTGTCTCTCTCTCTCCCTCTCTCCATCCCTTTGTCCCTCCCTCCCTCTTTCTGCTTCTCAAATAAATAAACATAATTTAGAAAGAAAAAAAAAAAAGCAAAGGCTAACTTTTTGACAGTCTGCTAGGTCACTGCCTAGTCCACTTTTTTAAAAATATTTTTATTTATTAATTTGAAAGGCAGAGTCCAGAGAGACAAGGCTACAATGGCTGGGGCTGGGCCAGGCTGAAATCAGGAGCCCAGAGCTTCTTCTAGGTCTCTGATATGGGTGCAAGGGCCTCAGGAATTGGGCCTTCTGCTGCTGCTCTCCCAGGCACATCAGCAGGGAGCAGGATTGGAAGTGGAGAAGTCGGGACTTGAATTGGCACCCATATAGGAAGCCAGCACTGTGGTGGCTTAACCTGCTACACCACAGCACTCATCCCCAGTACTCCACTTCTGATTCAGCTTCCTGCTAATTTACTTATAAAGACAGCATAAGATGACCCAAATACTTGGGCCACAGACACCCATGTGGGTAACCAGGATAGGACTTTCTGGCTCCTGGATTTGGTCTGGCCCAACCCTGGCTGTTGTGTGGCTATTCAATGAATGAACCAAATGGTGGAAGATCTCTCTATCTCTCCATATTCTTTGTGTATACAGCCTTTCAAATGATGAAAAGCAACAACCAAAATAAAAAATAATGATAATTATTTTAATAATGATAGTGATATTTTTATTTCTATAACAATTTTGTCTTTGAAAGATTTTCAGTGTTTTCAGGTAAAATATGCATTTTTGTCATGTTTGTGAGTTTGTTGAACATTTTGCAGTGGGAGAATTTCTGTGCTATATATTGCTTGTGGTATTTGTAGCCTTAAATTCTATCCATCCTAAATCAGAAGACATGTTTTGGGAAGCATCAAACTTGTGTGTTTTTGAGAAAGTATAGAGACATGTTTTAATCAATAAATAGACTTTGAATAGCTAGGTTGACCTTTGTCTTTGGACAGAGATTGACATTATTCTTGAGAAAAAGCATTAAAAATTTCTCATTTATTTACTTTCTCCACTTTCTCTGCAGGAGACCCTTCCAAAATATTTATGTTTAACTTGGATTTATATAAGTGCCAGTAATTCACATTCAGCTGTCAACTAGATATCTCTACTTACAGATCTAATAAATCTTGAGTTGTATATTGCAAAAAATGCTTGATTCTTCATATAAACACACACACAATCAGACACACATAGACAAAGGTATACCTATACCTCCCTTATGTGTGTCCTCACTTCACTAAAAGACATCACTACCACCTCAGTGTAGTCCAATATGGAAGCCTGGGGTTCTAATCTCATCCTACACTGGCAGCCTATTAGTGGTTTACATAAAGCCTGATTCTAAAAAACAATTTTCACTTCACAACTGTCCTTGTCCCTCGTTGTGTCCTTAGAACCAGAAGTCATTTTCTCTCTGGATTAAATCACCAAGTGCCTGGTTAGTATTCCATTGGAATCCTTTGCTCTGTTTGGTGCATTCTTAACACAGAAGGCACAGATGAGGTGGAGATTTCAAGATGGTGGAATAGCCCTTGAGAGTATTGTAGGCATGAAAAGCCAAGACACTCTGGAAAAAAAAAAAGAAGAAGAAGAAGAAGACCTAAATGAAAGATCTCTGCTAGTGAGATCCCAGTGGAAAGAATGGGGCCATCAAAGGAGGTACCTTTCTCTAAAGGGCGGAGGGAACTTCCACTTTGACTATGACCCTGTCGGAATAAGATCAAAGTCTGCGAACCCTAAAGGCTTCCATAGCCTTGGCAACTCATGACTAGAGCCAAGGGAGATTACTGACGCCATAAACAAGAGTGTCAAATTGTTAAGTCAACAACAGGAGTCACTGTGTACTTACACCTCATGTGGGATCTGTCCTTAATGTGATGTCTAATGTGAAGTGATGCTATAACTAGTACTGAAACCGTATTTTTACACTTTGTGTTTCTGTGTGGGTGCAAACTGATGAAATCTTTACTTAGTATATACTGAACCAATCTTCTGTATATAAAGGTAATTGAAAATTTAAAAAAAAAATCTTGGTTTTAAGTTGGAAATTGCATAGAAAATTAATCAATTTTTAAAAGATATCATGTAGGATCTCTGTCCTTAATGTGCTGTACACTGTTATTTAATGCTATACTAGTACTCCAACAGTATTTTTCACTTTGTGTTACTATGTGGGGGCAAACTGTTGAAATCTTTACTTAATGTATACTAAACTGAACTTCTGTATATAAAGAGAATTGAAAATGAATCTTGATGTGAATGGAAGGGGAGAGGGAGTGGGAAAGGGGAGGGTTGCGGGTGGGAAGGAAGTTTTTTTTGGGGGGAAGCCATTGTAATCCATAAGCTGTACTTTGGAAATTTATATTCATTAAATAAAAGTTTAAAAAGAAAAAGATGGTGGAACAGCAAAGAGTGGTACTGCTAGGGGTGAATAGTAAAAAAGAAAAAAAAAAGTGTAGGAAGTGTGCCCTCATGGGAGAATTAGAAAGAAAACCACACTGGAAATTCTACAAAAGGAAGAGGAATGCCATGCACCTGTGTGGAAGGTACAGATGTGCAGCACAAACATGAATACAATACATGACTGAAAGCCAGAGCAGCTGGGACACAGAGCAGAGACCAGACTGGAACAACCCATGGTATTATAGCCAGAAGGAAAGCATGGTATGAGTCTGGACTGGAGCCCTGGGGATCAGCAGTTACTAGGGGTTGCCTGTGGACTCAGTGGAAGTAAAACAGGCATGGTGATGTCAAACCAACCTCCCCACAATGTTGCTGATACCTGGCTGAGAAAGGACTGGTTTCGTTTTGTGTTTGGGTGGCAGCTACAAGAGATTGTCTGCTTGCAGAGCAATTGGCTGACACAGGATGCATTTCTTGACTGTACTGGCATCAGAGTGGTGGGAAGAGAGCAGCATTCGGCCAGAGGCATTGTGTATAATCCAGGGATTCTAGAAGAGAGAAAAATCTGCAGTCCCCATGACTTTAAGCCTAGCTGTGAGGATTGGCAGGTGGCTAGGCACTCACCTAGGACTGTGAGGTACCCTCAACCTCTTAACATACCAGAGGTTCCAGACTCAAGCATGCTAGATTTTGCTGGCTTGGGGAACATCTGCCGTTCTTTTGACTGGACAGGTTGGCAGGGCAATGAGAAACTTTTGCATCCAGCCTTATGTTCTGAGACCATGGGGACTTGGTGGCTACATGAAAGGTACAGGGGGTAGCTGAGTTTCTGGACAATAATTGGGTATGGCTCTGCATTCTCAGAGCTTTTTTTTTTTTTGATGATACACTTTGCTTTTAATATAAACTGAAGTACAAAACTGATGTAAAGAAAAATAGACGTAGCCACACTCAGCCATAGCTACAGCCTCAGGAGGGCCGGCCTGGGGAGGCTGCGGTGGGAGACAGGACAGAGAAGAGACCTGTCCTGGAACACAGGCTCCCCTGTGCCAGGAGGGCCGGGGGCTGAGGCAGGGCCACAGAGGACACCCTGGGCTCGCAGTCTCCCTTCACTGGGACCTGGTTACTTACAATGGGCCATTGAAGTGGGAAATGTGCTCACAGTAAGGACTGTGCAGATCATTTCTGTGGTTCATAAGGTGGCACAGATGAATTTTGAACACACTGGGGGCTAACACCCTGGCACTGTTAAACTTGAAAGAGAGAAGGTGACTTACACCATGAGAGGTGACCATTTTCCACCTTCTGATAACAAGTGATCTGCCATGCCATCTACTTGTATGTTATCCTGGATACTCTCCCCACCGTGGAGCACTTCCCAGAGCTACCTAGCCACACCCTGCACATACCATTTGATATTCATTTAAAGTGCAGACATTCCAGTAAGCCACAGATGCATCAGAGGAGAAAAAAAAAAAAATTCAAGAAAGAATAAGGAATACACCATGGACAGCTCCCCGCAAAGGAACAGAACAACATTTTAATAGTAGAATGTGAAGATGAAGAGATTGATGAAATGCTGGGAATGGAATTCTAAAGATTAAACATAGAATTACTCAAAAGCAATCAGATGTAAATCCATGAGCTTCAAATCCATGGCAAATATATGATATGAATTAAATTTTTTTCCTATTAAATTGAGGTTTTAAAGAAAAATCAAAATGAAATATTAGAAATGAAGAATTGAATAGATCAAATGAAAATGCAGTGGAAAGCCTTAACAACAGTTTTTGTAAGGCAGAATAAAAAATATCTGAATTAAAAGAAAAGTCTTTAGAAATCTTTCAGTCAGACCATAAAAAACAAGAAGAAATTAGGAAAGTTAAAAACAGTGTTGGAGATTCATGGACTACTATCAAATGACAAAAACATGGATCTTAGGAGTTCCAGAAGGTGTGGAATGAGTGAATGGATTAGAAGGCATATTAGTGAAATAGTTACAGAAAAGTTTCCTATTTTGGGAAGAGAATGGATGTCCAAATACAGGAAGCACGTAGAGCTCCTAATAAGCACGACCAGGAAATGGAGACATAGACTACATTGTAATCTAACAGGGGATTTCAACACCAAACATTCATCAATGGACAGATCAGCTAGACAGAAAATCAACAGAGAAACAGAGCTATTTGACAGGACCAAATGGAACTAATTGATATCTACAGAACCTTTCACCCCACAGTTGCAGAATATACTGTCTTCCCATCAGTACAAGGAATTTCTTTAGGATAGACCATATGCTAGGCCATAAAGCAAGTTTCAGCAAATTCAAGAAATTGAAATCACACTGTGCATTTTTCTGACCATAATGGAATGAAGCTGGAATTTAACAACTCAAGAATCTCTAGAACAAATACAAACACAGGAATACTGAACAAACTGCTCCTGAATGAACAGTAGAAAAAAATAAAAAGAAACTTCAAAAAATTTCAGGAAATTAATGAATATGATAGTAAATCAATCCAAATGTATAGGATACAACAAAAGCAGGGTTAAGAGGAACATTTATAGCAATTACTGCCTACATCAAGAAAGCGGAAAGGCACCAAATAAATAAGTTATCAATGAATCTAAATGACATAGAAAAACAGCAACAAATCAAACCCCAAATTAGTAGGAGGGAGGAAATAAATAAAATTGAAGAAGAAATAAACAAAATCAAAATGAAAAAAATACAAAAGTTCAGTGAAATGAACAGTTGGTTTTTTGAAAAAAAAAATGAACAAGAATGATACACAATTTGCTCAACTAATCAAAAAAAAAAAAGTGGAAGAAGACCCAAATCAATAGAATCAGAGGTGAAAAGGAAATGTAACAATGATACCATAGACATAAAGGTATCCTAAGAGATTACTACAAAGAGCTATATGATAACAAATTAGAAAATCAAGAACAAATGCATAGATTCTTGGACACACGTAATTTATGAAAATTGAGTCATGACAACATAGAAAACATAAATGGACCAATAACCATGACAGGGATTAAATCAGTAATAAAGACCCTCCCAGCAGACCCTCCCTGACTGGCTTCACTGCTGAATTCTACCAGACATTTAAAGAGGAACTAATTCTAATTATTCTCAAGCTATTCAAAATAACTGAAAGATAGGGAATCCTTCCAAATTCCTTCAATGAAGCCAGCTTCACCCTAATTCCTTTTTATTTTTTTAATTTTTTTTATTGCATAAATGTGAATTTACAAAGTGCAACTTTTGTATTGTTGTGGCTTCCCCCTCCACCCTCCCTCACTCCCGTGGCCCTCCCCTCTCCTTCTCCCTCTCCCACCCCGCCCTTTATCGAGTTTCATTTTCAATTACCTTCATATACTGAAGATCAACTTAGTATATACTAAGCAAGGATTTCAACAGGCTGCACTCACACAACCACACAAGGTATAGGGTACTGTTTGACTAGTAGTGTTTTTACGTTTCATAGTAAAGCACATTAAGGACAGAGATCCTACGTGGGGAGCATGTAGCCAGTGACTCCCCTTGTTGATTTAACAATTGGCACTCTTATTTGTGACATCAGCAATCACCTGAGACTCTTGCTATGAGTTAATTGAATCTAACAACATATCAGAATGATCATTCACCCAAACCGAGTGTGATTATCCCTGATATCCAGACATAGTTCAAAGTTCACAAATCAATAAATGGGATATATCACATTAACAAACCGAAGAACAAAAAACAAGTGATTATTCAATAGATGCAGAGAATAAAATATTACATCCTTTCATGATGAACATCTTTAGCAAATTGGGTATAGAAGGAACATCCATCGCTCAAAACAATCAAGGCAATATATGAAAAATCCACACTCAGCATCTTATTGAATGGGGAAAAGTTCAAGCCATTCCCACTAAGGAATGGAACTAGACAAATATGCTCACTTTCACCATTGTTACTTAATATTGTCCGGGAGGTGTTGTGAGAGCCTTTAGGCAAGAAAAAGAAATCAAAGGGGTACCAATTGGAAAGGAGGAAATCAATCTATCCATATTTTCAGATGCCATTATTCTATATATGGAGTAATCAAAAGACTCCATGAAGAAACTATTGGAACTCATAAAAGAATTTGGTAAAGTCCAGGATGTAAAATAAAATTAACAGGCAAGAATCAATAGCTTTTGTATACACAGAAAACATCATGTCTGAGAAAGAACTCATAAGATCAATACCACTCACAGAAGCTATGAAAAAATTAAATACCTTGGAATTAATTTAAGCAAGGTGTCAAAGATCTCTATGGTGAAAATTACCAAACATTAAAGAAAGAAATAGAAGAATACTCAAACAATGGAAAATCATCCATGTTCATGGATTGGAAGAATCAATCACATCAAAATCTCTATACTACAAAAGCAATTTACAGATTCAATGCAATCCTAATCAAAATACCAACATTCTTCTTCTATCTTGAAAAAAAATGATGCTAAAATTTATATGAAAACACAAGAGAACACAAAAAGCTAAAGCAATATTATACAACAAAACCAAAGCCAGAGGCATCACAAAACCATATTTCAAGACATACTACAGGGCAATTATAATCAAAACAGCCCGGTACTGTTATGAAAACAGATGTATATACCAAAGTAACAGAACAGAAATGACATAAATCAATCCAAGCATCTACAGCCAACTTATATTTGATCATGAAGCTAAAATCAATCCCTGGAGCAAGGACAGTCTCTTCAACAAATGATGCTGGAAAATTGGACCTCTGCATACAGAAATATGAAACTAGACACATACTTTACACCTTACATAAAAATCCACTCAAAATCGATAAAAGATATAAATCTGTGACCTGGTACCATCAATTACTAGTGAGGAACACTGGGAAAATCAGTAAGACACTGGCATAGGCAAAGACTTCTTGGAAAAGATCCCAGAAGCCCAGGTAATCAAAGCCAAAATTGACAAATGGGATTACATCAAATTGAGAAACTTCTGCAGCGAAAACGAGGCACTCAGCAAAGTGAAGGCACAACCCACAGAATGGGAGAAAATATTTGCAAACTATGCAACTGAAAGAGGGTTAATATCTAGAATCTATAAAGAGTTCAAGAAATCCAATAGCAACAAAACAGAAAATCCAGTTAAGCAATGAGCAAACGATGTTAACAGGCATTTTTCAAGGGAAGATATCCAAGGGCCAACATACACACGAAAAAATGCTCAGGATCACTAGCCTACAGGAAAATGCAATCAAAACCACAATGAGATTTCACCTTACCTCAATTAGAATGGTTCTCATACAGAAATCCAGGAGTAATCACCCAAACCCACAAACAACAAAGCTGGGGAGTATGTGGGAGGAAAAGGTACCCTAATCCACCATTGGTGGGAAAGAAAACTGGTGCAATCATTGTGGAAGACAGTATGGAGAAACCTCAGAAAACTGAAAACATACCTACCATATGAACCAGCAATCCTACTCCTGGGAATTTACCAAAAGAAAATGAAATCAGCATCATATGAATGAGTTATCTGTACCCCTGCTCGGGGTTCATTGCAGCTCAGTTCGCTATAGCTAAGATATGAGATCAACCTAGATATTCAGCCATTGATGACTGTATAAAGAACTATTGAATACTACTCAGTGGTTAAAAAAAAAATGAAACGTGTCTTTTGCTACAATGTGGATGCAACTGGAAACCATTGCATTGGGTGAAATAAACCAGTCCAAAAAGACAGATACCATGTATTTTCCATGATATAGGGTAATTAATAGAGTACCAAAAATGTGATGTGAATTGGAGTGAATTTGACGTTTTGAGATTTGATGAGATTGCTCTCAGTCCTGTCTTTACTGTTGAGGCATAGTTTCTTTTTTTTTAATTTTTATTTAATAAATATGAATTTCCAAAGTACAGCTTATGGATTACAATGGCTTCCCCCCCCCATAACTTCCCTCCCACCCGCAACCCTCCCCTTTCCCGCTCCCTCTCCCCTTCCATTCACATCAAGATTCATTTTCAATTCTCTTTATATACAGAAGTTCAGTTTAGTATACATTAAGTAAAGATTTCAACAGTTTGCCCCCACATAGTAACACAAAGTGAAAAATACTGTTGGAGTACTAGTATAGCATTAAATAACAGTGTACAGCACATTAAGGACAGAGATCCTACATGATATTTTTTAAAAATTAATTAATTTTCTATGCCATTTCCAATTTAACACCAGTATTTTTTTCATTTTAAATTATCTTTATATACAGAAGATTGGTTCAGTATATACTAAGTAAAGATTTCATCAGTTTGCACCCACACAGAAACACAAAGTGTAAAAATACGGTTTCAGTACTAGTTATAGCATCACTTCACATTAGACAACACATTAAGGACAGATCCCACATGAGGTGTAAGTACACAGTGAATCCTGTTGCTGACTTAACAATTTGACACTCCTGTTCATGGCGTCAGTAATCTCCCTAGGCTCTAGTCATGAGTTGCCAAGGTTATGGAAGTCTTTAGGATTCTCTGATTTTGATCTTATTCTGATAGGGTCATAGTCAAAGTGGAAGTTCACTCCGCCCTTTAGAGAAAGGTACCTCCTTCTTTGATGGCCCCGTTCTTTCCACTGGGATCTCACTCGCAGAGATCTTTCATTTAGGTCTTCTTTTTTTTTTTTTTTTCCCCCAGGGTGTCTTGGCTTTCCATGCCTGAAATACTCTCATGGGCTCTTCAGCCAGATCCGAATGCCTTAAGGGCTGATTCTGAGGCAAGAGTGCTATTTAGGACATCTGCCATTCTATGAGTCTGCTGTGTCTCCCCCTTCCCATGTTGGATCCTTCTCTCCCTTTTTGATTCTATCAGTTAGTATTAGCAGACACTAGTCTTGATTGTGTAATCCCTATGACTCTTAGACCTATCAGAGTCATCAATAGTGTACTGAGTTTGATCACTTGAACTAGTGAGATGGCATTGGCACATGCCACCTTGATGGGATTGTATTGGAATCCCCTGGCACATTTCTAACTCCACCATTTGGGGCAAGTCCGATTGAGCATGTCCCAAATTGTACATCTCCTCCCTCTCTTTTTCCCACTCTTATATTTAACAGGGATCATTTTTCAGTTAAAATTAAAACACCTAAGAATAATTGTGTGTTAATTACAGAGTTCAACCACTAGTACTAGAACAACAACAACAACAACAACAACAAAATACTAAAAAGGATAAAGTATTACATTGTACATCAACAGTCAGGACAAGAGCTGATCAGGTCATTGTTTCTTATAGTGTCCATTTAACTTCAACAAGTTTCACCTTTGGTGCTCACTTAGTTGTCACCGATCAGGGAAAACAAATGATATTTGTCTCTTTGGGACTGGCTTAATTCACTCAGCATGATGTTTTCCAGATTCCTCCATCTTGTTGCAAATGACCGGGTTTCATTGTTTTTGACTGCTGTATAGTATTCTATAGAGTACATGTCCCATAATTTCTTTATCCAGTCTACTGTTGATGGGCATTTGAGTTGGTTCCAGGTCTTAGCTATTGTGAATTGAGCTGCAATAAACATTAATGTGCAGATGGCTTTTTTGTTTGCCAATTTAATTTCCTCTGGGTAAATTCCAAGGAGTGGGATGGCTGGGTTGAATGGTAGGGTTATATTCAGGTTTCTGAGGAATCTCCAGACTGACTTCCATAGTGGCTTAACCAGTTTGCATTCCCACCAACAGTGGGTTAGTGTCCCTTTTTCCCCACATCCTCTCCAGCATCTATTGTTGGTAGATTTCTGAATGTGAGCCATTCTCACCGGGGTGAGGTGAAACCTCATTGTGGTTTTGATTTGCATTTCCCTGATTGCTAGTGATCTTGAACATTTTAACATGTGTCTGTTGGCCATTTGGATTTCCTCTTTTGAAAAATGTCTATTGAGGTCCTTGGCCCATGTCTTAAGTGGGTTGTTAGTTTTTATGTTGTGGATTTTCTTGATTTCTTTGTAGATTCTGGTTGTCAACCCTTTATCTGTTGCGTAGTTTGCAAATATTTTTTTACCATTCTGTCGGTTGCCTAATCACTGTTTCTTTTGCAGTACAGAAACTTCTCAATTTGATGCAATCTCAAACGTTAATTTTGGTTTTTACTACCTGTGCTTCTGGGGTATTTTCCAAGAAGTCTTTTCCTGCACCTATATCTTGCAGGGTTTCTCCAATGCTCTCTAATAATTTGATGGTTTCAGGTTGTGGATTTAAGTCTTTAATCCATGTTGAGTGAATTTTTGTGTAAGGTGAAAGGTAGGGGTCTTGCTTCAGGCTTCTGCAAGTGGAAATCCAATTTTCCCAGCACCATTTTTTTTTTTTGACAGGCAGAGTGGACACTGAGAGAGAGACAGAGAGAAAGGTCTTCCTTTGCCGTTGGTTCACCCTCCAATGGCCGCCGCGGTAGTGCGCTACAGCCGGCACACCGCGCTGATCCGATGGCAGGAGCCAGGTGCTTCTCCTGGTCTCCCATGGGGTGCAGGGCCCAAGGACTTGGGCCAGCCTCCACTGCACTCCCTGGCCACAGCAGAAAGCTGGCCTGGAAGAGGGGCAACCGGGACAGGATCGGTGCCCCGACCGGGACTAGAACCCAGGATGCCAGCGCCGCAAGGCGGAGGATTAGCCTAGTGAGCCGCGGCGCTGGCCCCCAGCACCATTTATTGAATAGGCTGTCCTTATTCCAGGGATTGGTTTTGGATCCTTGATCAAATATAAGTTGGCTGTAGATGTTTGGATTGATTTCTGGTGTTTCTATTCTATTCCATTGGTCTATCCACCCGTTTCTGTACCAGTACCATGCTGTTTTAATAACAACTGACCTGTAATATGTCCTGAAATCTGGTATTGTGATGCCTCCGGCTTTGTTTTTGTTGTATAAGATTGCTTTAGCTATTCGAGGTCTTCTGTGTCTCCATATGAATTTCAGCATTATTTTTTCCAGATCTGAGAAGAATGCCTTTGGTATCTTGGTTGGTATTGCATTGAATGTATAAATTGCTTTTGGGAGAATAGACATTTTGACGATATTGATTCTTCTAATCCATGAGCATGGAAGATTTCTCCATTTTTTGGTATCCTCTTCTATTTCTTTCTTTAAGGTTTTGTAGTTTTCATCATAGAGATTTTTAACATCCTTGGTTAAGTTTATTCCAAGGTATGTGAATGTTTTTGTAGCTATTGTGAATGGGATTGATCTTAGAAGTTCTCCTCAGCCATGACATTGCCTGTGTATACAAAGGCTGTTGATTTTTGTGCATTGATTTTATATCCTGCTACTTTGCCAAACTCTTCTGAGTTCCAGTAGTCTCTTAGTAGAGTTCTTTGGGTCCCCTAAATAAAGAATCATATCATCTGCAAAGAGGGATAGTTTGAGTTCTTCCTTCCCAATTTGTATTCCTTTAATTTCTTTTTCTTGTCTAATAGCTCTGGCTAAAACTTCGAGAACTGTATTGAATAGCAGTGGTGAGAGTGGGCATCCCTGTCTGTTACCAGATCTCAGTGGAAATGCTTCCAACTTTTCCCCATTCAATAGGATGTTGGCCGTGGGTTTTTCATAAATTGCTTTGATTGTATTGATGAATGTTCCTTTTATACCCAGTTTGCTTAGAGTTTTTATCATGAAAAGGTGTTGTATTTTATAGAATGCTTTCTCTGAATCTATTGAGAGAATCATATGGTTTTTCTTCTGCAGTCTGTTAATGTAATGTATCACATTGATTGTTTTGCGAACGCTGAACCATCCCTGCATACTAGGGATAAATCCCACTTGGTCTGGGTGGATGATCTTTCTGATGTGTTGTTGCATTCTATTGGCGAGAATTTTATTGAGGATTTTTGCATCTATGTTCATCAGGGATATTGGTCTGTAAATCTCTTTCAATGCTGCATCATTTTCCCGCTTATGAATTAAGGTGATGCTGGCTTCATAGAAAGATTTTGGGAGGATTCCATCTTTTTCCATTGTTCTGGATAGTTTGAGAAGAATTGGAGTTAGTTCTTCTTTAAATATCTGGTAGAATTCAGCCGTGAATCCATCTGGTCCTGGGCATTTCTTTGTTGGGAGGGCCTTTATTAGTGTTTCAATTTCTGTCTCAGTTATGGGTCTGTTTAGGTTTTCTATGTCTTCCTGGTTCAATTAAGGTAGGTTGTATGTGTCCAGGAATCTATCCATTTCTGATAGATCCCTTTTTGCTGGCATACAATTCCTTGTAGTAATTTCTGATGATTCATTTTATTTCTGTGATGTCTGTTGTTACATTTCCTTTTTCATCTCTGATTGTATTGATTTGGGTCTTTTCTCTTCTTTTTTTAGTTAGTTGGGCCAATGGGGTGTCAATTTTGTTTATTTTTTTCAAAAAACAGGCTCCTCGTTTGGCTGATTTTTTGTAATTTTTTTTTTTTTTTGGATTCAATCCTGTTGATTTTTTTTCTGATTTTAATTATTTGTCGTCTCCTACTGGATTTGGTTTTGGTTTGCTGCAGATTTTCTAGATCCTTGAGATGACTTGAAAGCTCATCTATTTGGTGCCTTTCCAATTTCTTGATGTAGGCACCTATTGATATAAACTTTCCTCTTAACACTGCTTTTGCTGTATCCCATAGGTTTTGGTATGTTGTGCTGTTATCCTCATTTACTTCCAGAAAATTTTTGATTTCTCTTTTAATTTCTTCTATGACCCATTGTTCATTCAGGATCATGTTGTTCAATCTCCATGTGTTTGCACTTGCTCTAGCGATTCCCGAGTTGCTAATTTCCAATTTCTTTCCTTTGTGGTCTTAGAAGCTGCATGGTATGATTCTAATTCTTTTGAATTTGCTGGGACTTGCTTTATGGCCTAATATGTGGTCAATCCTAGAGAAAGTTCCATGTACTGCTGAGAAGAATGTAAATTCTTTATTTGCAGGATGAAAAGTTCTGTAGATATCTGTTAGATCCATTTGTGCTATGGTGTTGTTTAAATCTACTGTCTCCTTGTTGATCTTCTGTCCTGTTGATCTGTCTGTCTCTGAGAGTGGAGTATTGAAGTCCCCCAGTACTATTGTATTGGGGTCTAAGTCTCCCTTTAAGTCCCTTAACAAGTCTTTTAAATAAGCTGGTGCCCTGTAATTAGGTGCATATACATTAATAATCATTTTATTTTCCTGTTGAATGGATCCCTTAATCATTATATAGTGCCCCTCTTTGTCTCTCCTAATAGTTTTTGTGGTAAAGTTTATGTTGTCCGATATTAAGATGGCTACACCCGCTCTTTTTTCATTTCTGTTGGCATGGTATATATTTTTCCAGCCTTTCACTTTCAGTCTGTGTGCATCTTTGTTAGAAAGATGTGTTTCTTGTAAGCAGCAGAAAGATGGGTTTTGTTCCTTCACCCAATCAGCCACTTGGTGTCTTTTAACTGAACAGTTCAGCCCATTAACATTCAATGTGACTATCGATAAGTAGTAACATTGCCCTATCATTTTTGGGTTTCCTGTGATCATTTGCTGTGAGGTTTCCTTCCTTTACCTTCTTTCATATTGGTGATCGTGTTTCTGTGTTTCTGTATGTAACACATCTTTAAGCATCTTTTGCAGGCTGGGTGAGTGGCGACGAATTCTTTCAATTTCTGTTTGCTGTGAAAGGTTTTTCTTTCACCTTCATTCACAAATGAGAGCTTTGCAGGATACAATATTCTGGGCTGGCAGTTTTTCTCTCTTAGTACCTGGGCTATTTCTCGCCATTCCCTCCTCGCTTTTAGGGTTTCTGATGAGAAGTCAGCTATAAGTCTAATTGGGGATCCTCTGAGAGTGGTCTGATGTTTCCCTCTGGCACATTTTAAGATCTTTTCTTTATGTTTCACTGTGGTGAGTTTAATTACGACGTGTCGTGGTGAGGATCTCTTTTGATCATGTTTATTAGGGGTTCTCTGAGCTTCCTGTACTAGGATGTCTCTGTCCTTCTCCAAACCTGGGAAATTTTCTGCTAGTATCTCACTAAAAAGGCCTTCTAATCCTTTCTCCCTCTCTATGCCTTCAGGAACTCCTAGGACCCGAACGTTCGGTTTTTTAATAGTATCCTGTAGATTCCCGAGAATATTTTTTAGATTTCTGATTTCCTTTTCTTTGCTTTGGTTTGCCTGTTTCCTTTCCTGTTCTCTGTCTTCTAAGTCCGACATTCTCTCTTCTGCTTCACCCATTCTGTTTTTAAGGCTCTCTAATGTGTTTGTCGTTTGATTTATTGAATTCTTCATTTCATTATGGTTTCTCGTCACTATCCCTGTTTCTTGTTCTACTAGTTGTTTCATTTCATTTTGATTCCTCCTTAATATTTCATTTTCACGACAGAGATTTTCTATCTTGTCCATTAAGGATTTCTGTAGTTCAAGAATTTGTTTTTGAGACCTTCTTAATGATCTTACCAGTTTTTTCAGACCCGCTTCTTGCATTTCTTCGATCTCATCATATTCATAATCCTGAATTGGGGTGTCTTTTTCATTTGGGGGCATTATAGTGTCTTCCTTGCTCTTTTTACCTTGGTTTCTACGTTTATTTGGCATCTTGGAGGTGTGGCCAAAGAGCTCTGTTTGATTTTTCAGGGTTGCCTAGGCTAAGGAGTTTGTTTTACTTATGTAAAGCAGTCCCTGCTCTTTGTCTTTCTGGGGTTTGTAAGGAGAGTGCAGAGAGAGGTACCATGCTGGTTCCCTTTTTTTTTTTTTCTCTCTCTCTCCTCCAGTCAGCCTGGTGTAGTTTCCCCTCCCCCCACCACGGTGTAACCTTCGTGGCCAATGTCTCGGGTTACCTTTCCTTCCAGCGCTGGGGCTCAAATTCTGTGGCTGGGCTTCTGTGTCTGGGCTCACTGTTTTCCCAACTCTTGCTGCTCAGTGCGGGTTGGTGCAGCTCAGTGCGGGTCGGTGCTGCTAGGTGCAGCTCAGCACGGCTCGGTGCGGCTCGGGGCAGCTCGGCACGGCAGTGGGCCACCTTGCTCCCCCCGTAAGTCCTCCGTGTCACATCCACTAGATCCGGAAGAGTTTCCTCTGCAGTGTTTTTCCTCTGAGTCTCTTCCTGAGGGTACAGTAACTCCACCCTTGTTAAACTTTCTTTTCCCAAACTTTTGTGCACCTTCACTCTTCCGCCATCTTGGATCCCCGTCATTTGATGTATTGAGTTCTTCATTTCATTATGATTTCTTGTCACTATCACAGTTTCATGTTCTACTAGTTGTTTCATTTCATTTTGATTCCTCCTCAATATTTCATTTTCGCACGAGAGATTTTCTATCTTGTCCATTAAGGATTTCTGTACTTCAAGAATTTGTTTTTGGGAACTCCTTAATGTTCTTATCAACTTTTGAGATCTGCTTCTTGCATTTCCTCTATCTCTTCATCTTCATCATTTTGAATTGGGGTGTCTTGTTCATTTGGGGGCATCATAGTGACTTCCTTGCTCTTGTTACCTTGGTTTCTGCGTTTGTTATTTGGCATATTGTAGATAATGTATGGGTTTTTTTGCTGTGGTGTTTTTTTCTCGTTATAATATGCTTCTAGATTAAATGGGCTGTCTGCTTTGAGGAATCCTTAGAGGTTGCGATCTGTGTGGCCAGGGAGCTCTGTTTCATTCTTCAGGTTTACGGGTGTGCCAAAGGTGACTCACCCAGATTGTTCTCTCCCTTGCTTGCTCTCTCTCTTTTTTTTCTTTCTTTCTTTCTTTCTTTTTTTTTTTTTTTTTGACTCAGTTGGGAAGTAATTCTGCACAGCTGAGTGGAATTGAGGGTAGTTGAAATCTAGTCTCTGTGGGTATTCCTTTGATCTACCCCTGGGACCACATAAAGAGTTTATGCAGCCCTCAGTGTATTCTCAAATTTCTCCACAGTCCCAAGGTTACAGAGTTTGTGTACTCAGTGAGTTCGTTCACCCCCCCCCCCTCAGGTTTTCACAGTCTCAGATCGTTAGCTCCACCTACTTTCACTAGATTCTAACCTCCTGTTATTTCTCCTGATCAGAGTCAAGTTTTTCTGCTTGGCTACTCACAGTTGCGGCTTTACATATGTAAAATGGCACCTGCTCTTTGTCTTGCTAGGCTTTATGAGGTGAGTGGAGAGAGAAGCTAGTGTCCATGCCAGTTCTCCTTATTAATTCGTTTTTTTTTTCTCTCTCCTCCAGTCAGCCTGGTGAAATTTCCCCAGTGGGGTCTGAGGCCTCTGCCTTTCCCCGTCAATGTCTCGGATTTCTGAGGTTTTTGTCTTACCTCCCGTTCCCGCGCTGACAAGATTCTGCAGCTTGGCTACCGTGGTTGGGCTTCCACGTGGTGGGCTCCCCGTAGGTACTCTGTGTCACATCCACTAGATCCTGAAGCATTTCCTCTGCAGTTTTTTTCTTCAGTCTTTTACTGAGGCTACAGTAACTCCACTTTTATTAAACTATTGTTTCCGGGACTATTGGTGAGCGCCCTCACTATCCACCATCTTGTCTCCACCCCGAGGCATAGTTTCTTTTCATACTATTTATCGAACTATTTACTTAGTGTAGGGTTGATCTTATGAGTATAAGATAAGCTGAAAACTGAAAATAGATACTTGTAAAAAAATTAAGACTGGGCATAGGAGAGGGAGACTAGGCCAGCGCCACAGCTCAATAGGCTAATCCTCCGCCTAGCAGTGCCGGCACATCGGGTTCTAGTCCCGGTCAGGGCACCAGATTCTGTCCCGGTTGCCCCTCTTCCAGGCCAGCTCTCTGGGAGGGTAGAGCTGGAGTGCAGTGGAGGATGGCCCAAGTACTTGGGCCCTGCACCCCATGGGAGACCAGGAGGGGCACCTGGCTCCTGCCATAAGATCAGTGTGGTGCGCTGGCCACAGCACGCTGGCCACAGTGGCCATTGGAGGGTAAACCAACAGCAAAGGAAGACCTTTCTCTCTGTCTCTCTCTCTCTCACTGTCCACTCTGCCTGTCAAAAATTACAAAAAAAAAGGAGAGGGAGACGAAAGAAGGGTGGGAATGTGGGAGGGAGGGTGGGTAGGTTTGAAAATATCACTATGTTTCTAAATATTTATATATGAAATACATGGAATTAGCATATCTAAAATAAAATTTTTAAAAAGTAAAATATTAGGATGGTTATATGTGCCTTCTACTAAGGGCAGCCCATTGAAATCATCAAACAAGCTCATAGTTGTGTGATTCCTCCTCGTGAGAGGTAGAAGGACCACAATCTACTTAGGAAGGTGTCTTTTGAGCAGCTTAGAGGACTTTGAAAGCTCAAAGTATTTTGTAGCAGAGTAAGAAAAACATCTGAATGTTTTATGTAATGAACTTGGAAAAAAACACACAGAAACCAGAATTATTTCCTTATTTTATAAATCTGACTGAGTCTCTACCTGCTGAAAATCCTTCCATGTTTGTTGGTGACAAAGAGAATAAATTCCAGATACTTACTGTGGTATGCAAAGATTTCTAGAATATGATCCTTTATTTTCTAAATTGACATTGGGAAAAATTTCCACTATTTTTCCCTCAGGCTTTCAAAAAATAATTTGTTTATTGTTTTGGAATTAGAAAACCCTTCAGAATCTCAGAGATTCTCTGCTCATTTTCTCCTTTCCTAATAATTTGTGGCTCCATCTCATCCTTTTGTTCTTGGATTCACTGGTATCTTCTCATGAAGGCTTTTCTCAGTTGCTCTACCTCAAGGAGTTCTTATCTTTTTCTTAAACTTGTTACCAGCATAGTTCTGCTAGTTCATTTTCTGCAATTTTAAATTCTTTTATGTAGTTACTTATTTTGTTTATTGTTATCATTGTTGTCATCTGTCTTTTATCTATATAAAGGCTGAGATCCTATTTCCCCAATTTGTCTTAATGACTCTGGCTTGTAATATAGTCTCTTGGTAACAGAGTACAGACAAGATAAATATTTGCTTATTAGGTCAGTAAACTTTTTCTTGGATGTGTGATTTAATGACATGACAATTATATTCAACAACTTAATAAAAAGTGGAAGACTCCTCTTTAGGAGAAGCCTAATATGTAGTTACATATTAAATGTCATTACACAAAATATGCCATACAAAAGTGTAATTTAACATGAGTCAATAAAAAAAAAAAAAGATGAGTCACTTGAATCAGACTGTGTAAAGAATACATGCTTGTGTAAGGATCTGGAAATCAGAACACCAGAATTGGCCATGTCAAATATTAAAAACCCAATACTTTGTGTGTTTAGCCAGGTAAACACTTTATCCACAGAGGGGTTCTTCAATGACTAAGTAGCATCTCATTAGCGCTGATTTTAACTTCCCTATTCTTCCTTTCCGCTTACCTACTGCTTGCCCTCCTCTTACCTTATCAAATAAAAATATGTGTCAGTACAAAGGTGTTGGACCACATAGCTGGAAAGTAGCATTAATCAACAGAAGTCTCATTATTTTTCTAGAATCAGCAGCTTGCTGAGGTTTTACCAATTAATCTTTCCCCCAATAATCAAGAGATTAACACAGCTTTTCTTTAACTGCAATTTTGGTTTGTACAAGTTTGTCCTTTCCACATACCCTCTCATTACTCCTACTTATCAAGAGTTGAATGGACGTGACTAATGTTCTATTAAATTTCACCTACACAGACGCCCTAACACTGCCTCATTTTTTGGTAAACTTTCGTGACACTTGTGAAACTTCACAATGTCATAGACACAGAATACACTTAGTATCTTCACAAACACATAATGCTTAACTTGATTCATATCTGTTTCTCTTCACTTTCACACCTGAGTCTGAGTGCAAGACCTGTAGAAATGTATCAAGTATAGCTTTGGTCAATGTGAAAACTGTAATTCCACTGGTAAACACAAATGCTCTTGTCTCTTGAACAACATTTTTTGTTTTTTGTGTTTCAAGTACTTTCCCTAGATTATGTTTATCCATAGAACTACTTTTGCTGTAACCAATAATAGCAGTTCAAAAATCCACCTCAGGGGCAGGTGCTGTGTAGTGGGTAAAGCCACTGTATGCAGTGCTGGCATCCTTTATGGACACTGGTTCATGTCCTGGCTGCTCCACTTCCGATCCAGCTCTCTGCTATGGCCTGGGATAGCAGTAGAAGATGGCCCAAGTCGTTGGGCTCCTGAACCCCTGTGGGAGACCCGGAAGAAGCTGTTTGCTCTTGGCTTCAGATTGGCACAGCTCTGGCTTTTACACCCATCTAGGGAATGAAAAATCAGATGGAAACATCTTTCTCTTTCTCTACCTCTGGCTGCCTTTCAAATAAATAAATAAATCTTTAAAAAAAATCCACCTCAGATGTTACCTGTTGATATCATCCTTTACAAAACAAAACTCACTGACAGAAGTGGTGAGAAGGATGTTGGATTCGTTTGTACTTTGGATCTAGCTCAAAAAATGATTACAACAAACCTAGTGGAATAAAAAGATTTAAAATAGAAACTTTCAAAGAATTCTAAAAATTCATGAACTTTAATTTGAAGACACTTTGGAGCTATTTTTATTACTTTTAATTTAAAAAAAGTGTCCACAAGATGCATTTCAGATACTAGGAGGCAAATTTCTATGGTGACATTCATAGATAATTGCAATTAGATGACAAAATTTAAAAATAAGAGGGCAGTTCTCCAAATAATAGTGACATTTATTTTAGAATAATATAGCATTATGAGCAGGTGTTGTGGCAGGTTAAGCCTGTGAAACTGGTATCCTGCTTATGCACCAGTTGGAGTTCAGCTGTCTTCTACCAATCCAGATCCCTGCCAATGTGCCTGAGAAAACAGTAGAATGTTGCCCAGGTACTTGGTCGGGCTACTGCTCCCATGTGGAAGACCCAGAAGAAGCTCCTGTATTCTGGCTTTGGCCATTTTGGGAAGAAACCAATGAATAGTCAATCTCTCCCTTCTCTCTCCCTCTCCCTCTTACTCTTACTCTCCTTTTCTCTGCATGGCTCTGCCTTTCAAATGAATAAGTATATCTCAAAAGAAAAAAAAAAAAGAACCTTTGAAGTGAAATGGACTCCATGATAAACAGTGACTTGATCAGTCCTTGTCCTGACTGTTGATGTACAACTTAATACTTTATCCCTTTTAGTATTTTTTTTGTTCTACTTAATACTATTGGTTTAACTCTGTAATTAACACACAATTATTCTTTAGTGTTTAAATTTAACTGAAAAGTGATTCCTGTTAAATATAACAGAGGGAATAAGAGAGGGAGGAGATATACAAGTTGGGACATGCTCAAGCTGACTTGCCCCAAATGGTAGAGTTAGAAATGTGCCTGGAGATTCCAATTCAATCCCATGAAGGTGGCATGTGCCAATGCCATCTTATTAGTCCAAGTGATCAACTTCAGTTCACAATTGATCACACTGATAGGTCTAAGAGTCAAAGGGATCACATAAACAAGGCTAGTGTCTGCTAATGCTAACTGATAGAATAAAAAAGGGAGAGAAGGATCCAACATGGGAAGTGGGATACACAGCAGACTCATAGAATGACAGATGTCCTAAATAGCACTCTGGCCTTAGAATCAGCCCTTAAGGCATTCGGATTTGGCTGAAGAGCCCCTGAGAGTATTTCAGGCATGGAAAGCCAACACTCTGGCAAAAAAAAAAAAAAAACAAAAAAAAAAAAAAACAAAAAAAAAAAAACCTAAATGAAAGATCTCTGCGAGTGAGATCCCAGTGGAAAGAACAGACCATCCAAGAAGGAGGCACCTTTTCTGAAGGGAGGAGTGAACTTCCACTTTGACTACGACCTGTCAGAACAAGATCAAACTCGGCGAACCCAAAAGGCTTCCATAGCCTTGGCAACTCATGACAAGAGTCTCGGGTGGTTACTGACGCCATATTTTTGTCAATATTGACACTGACAATTACAATTTGATTCTACACTTTTCACTCTAAAGACCTAAATCCCATTGAAAAATTTTTCTACCACAGCATGAGTTCTTCATAGTACATACATGATCTGTAACTTGAACTATCTTAAATTATCATTACAAGCAGCAAGTAAAATGTTCCAGGCACAGGGATTTGCTTCAGTGGTGAAGCAACCACTTGTAGCACTCATTCTCTGTACAAAGAGCCCGAGTTTGAGTCCCAACTCTTCTGATCAAACTTCCTACTCCTGCATATTGTGGGAGGCATCAGATGATGACTCAAGTACTGGGGTTACTGAAACCTATATGGAAAATTCAGATCGAGTCCTGGACTCCTCCTGGCTTTTGCCTTGCCAAGCCTGGCACTTGTGGCCATTTGAGGCATGAACCCATGGAGGGAAGATCTGTTTCTCTCTCTCTCTCCCCCTTCAAAATAATAATAATACAATTGTGCATATAATGGTATTTATTTTATAGTCATCATTATATTTGTAAGTGAACAGCTAGAGAATAAAAATACTGACATAACCATCCTACTGTGAAACAGTGAGGCACAGTAATATGATCAAATGAATCAATGACTTACATTTCAGTATACAAATAGGCAGGAAAATATTTCATTATCTTAGTGCATAACAAGACAGAGGCAAATTTCTCCCACTTTAGGCTTCTTATTGCCAGAAAATTGTTAGTTTGAAGAGAAATATGTAAAACTATTAGAATCCAGGAAAAAGATGTTTGTCTCCAAAGGAAAACAACTCAATCCCATTTCTACACACACACAAAATAGTATTGATTGTATAATATTTTTATTGTAAAAAATCAAATTTTACAAAAGCAGCTTCACTTAAAATTATAACATGTTTATATATATTTTTTTTGACAGGCAGAGTGGACAGTGAGAGAGAGACAGAGAGAAAGGTCTTCCTTTGCCATTGGTTCACCCTCCAATGGCCACCGTGGCCAGCGCACTGAGGCCGGTGCACCACGCTGATTTGATGGCAGGAGCCAGGTGCTTCTCCTGGTCTCCCATGGGGTGCAGGGCCCAAGCACTTGGGCCATCCTCCACTGCACTCCCTGGCCACAGCAGAGAGCTGGCCTGGAAGAGGGGCAACCGGGATAGAATCCGGCGCCCCAACCGGAACTAGAACCCGGTGTGCCAGCGCCGCAAGGCGGAGGATTAGCCTATTGAGCCACGGCGCCGGCCCTTAACATGTTTATATTTAACACTTGCAAATATGTCATCATCTAAAATTTTATTATTTTATAATATTATTTATTTTTCTTTTTGAAGTTTCATTGTCTTTCCTTTTTTTCTGAGACAAATTTGTAGAGCATTAAACACAAGTTCATAACAATGAAAAGTTAATAGCTATCTGGTATTTTTCCTTTTAAATATTTTTTCTAATAGGAGCATTAGACATTCAATGTGATCTAGTCAATGAATTGGCAACAGTTAAGTTTGATTTTACCATTGGTGAAAATCTTTGTTCCTAACTGGTGATAGAAACTGATATTCCACTGAAATCAATGAGTTGTTAGGTACGCTGTGCATGGCAACATTCACATGCATAATAGTGACATCTGTTTGCTCAAGAATATAGCTGTTATTGTATGTTGTTTCTCAGTGATAAAATTGTAAGACTTATATAAAAAAATCAATGAAATTTGGTCATGTTAGAAAAATCTCCCTTTTCTAAGGCTTCTAGCTTATATTGTGCATCATTTCTGTGTTCCCTGGTCAATGAATCTGACTGATTGTATTTAAATCACTCCAATGAGTTCCAAATCTAATATATTTTACTGAGTTCTTACTATACTCCAGTGAATGCAAGAGCCATTTTGGTGACTTAAATGATCTGGAGCATTCTGATCATAGCTTAAAACTGAATACATTTTGGGAAATATAGTAAAGGAATTTAGAGTTTGCAAATTAAACTAGCTAATATATCTCATTTAACCTACATATTACACACTAAGGTGGAAAAGTCATCTCACACTGAACCATGAATACAATATGGAACATAGCTAGCATGTGTATTTTATGTTATGTTTGCTAATAAACCACATATAACAGGATAGATTGATTCAAGGAAAGAAAGAGTTAGGGAAGGAGGGAGGGAGGAAGGGAGGGAAGGAAAGAATGAAAAAAGAATCAAGGAAGAAATAAGAGAAGGGAGGAAATAAATTACTTTCTATTTATATTTATGCTAGCTTTGCTAAAGTGGTGACTATAAAAAAAAGAAGATTTGGGTTATAGCTCAATTCTTTAAATTTTAGTTACATTGGACTCGGGAAAACATGCAGCCTCTTCGTCTCAGGTTTCTTATCTAAGATAAATGTAACAGCAGCGTGTATGTCACAAAGATGTGGCAAGTATTATGGGCTCCATATGAAGTTAATTAATATTTATTTTCCAGGTGTTATAGTTTTGGTTTTAAAGGCACGACATGTTTTTTACAACTTCTGTTAGCCTTTAGCCAAAATAATCTTTGGGAAACAATTTTATAAATTTCCTACAAATAATTTTGAGAAGCATAAAAGTGGAAACATAAATAAAATAGGTGTGCGTGTTCATGTGTATTTGTGCATTCTAAAGACTATTACCTTAGTTTATTTTCATATATTACACAATAATTATTAAAATTTTATTTATAATATTTGATATAATCATACAGGAAACATTTCCACATCACAATGACTTCAACAAATACTTTTATGGGCACAAAGACAGAATGTAGGATATATTGCATTCTTCATTTCTTAAAGTAAAATAAAGGTATGAATATGATAGTGAAGTTACTTTTATTACTACAGTAAAGTATCAAGCTATGCATTGTTTCCATGATCATTAGTTAATGAATTGGAATAACTTCTAATGGAGACAATGAGGTTGTTACTGCGTTATCTGGTAAATGACATTTTTAGTAGAGACATTCCAGAATGGAGTTCATGACATTAATCTCAATGAAGAGAATATAGGCTGCCTCAAGCTACTAATATCTATTGAAAGAACAAGACATGATTCATAAATATATCAGATATTTCCTGAGTATTTATTAACAGGAATAAACACCCAAAACATGAATTAAAGAGTGGAATAGGTAATATCATTTTAGCTTTCAATAACAATGCTATTCTAGAGAGACCCTGTAGATGTCATTATTAAAAATTGCATTATTTACTTAAAGATCTTTTAATTTTTAGCAGTTTATGGCATCATATAGATTTTATTTACTTTCTTGTTTTGTTCAGTTTATTCTCCCTAATCTCATTGCAGTGTTAGCACATTCAGTATGATCCAATTTCAGGTCATGACTGCAACATTTTATCACAACACTTAATGTGGCTGTATTTTAATTTTATTAATGCTTAATTTTCTGTATTAAGCACTGTAATGAAACATCATTGGTCCTAAACTGTGAGAAATTTAATGAAATAATATGTGGATCTCTGTGGTGAAAATTAATAAAAACCAAAAAATTTTACCTAAATGTCAAACCTATTTAACCAATTTGCTATATTTCTTTTGTCCTTGAAGAACTCAGAAATTATACAAGCCTACAGGCATAACTATGAAGATCTCTAGTCTACCTTGTAGCTGTTATTTTATGAAGCTTGGTTTCTTCTACTATCTATATCCCAACATTACTGAAAGGATTAAATGAGATCTCGAATATACTCATGCTAATTAAATCTTAATTTTCCATGTCTGTGGTGTTTGTTGTTTTGTTTCCCCTCAAATTAAAGTTTTATTCAATGAAATAAAAACAGTTTGAAAACTAGCACAAGATCAATTACAACATAATGCTAATTATCTGTATCAGATATATGATACACTGAAGATGCTGTGAAGTATAATCCCTGGGGCCAGCATTGTGGCATAGCAGGTGAAGCCATCACCTGCCGTGCCAGCATCTCACATGGCTGCTCCACTTCCGATCTAGCTCTCTGCTGTGGCCTGGGAAAGCAGTAGAAGATGGCTCAAGTCCTTGGGCCCCTGCACCTGCATGGGAGACTTGGAAGAAGCTCCTGGTTCCTGGCTTCGGATCAATGCAGCTCCGACCATTGTGGACAATTGAGGAGTGAACCAGTGGATGGAAGACCTCTCTCTCTGCCTCTCCTTCTCTCTCTGTGTAACTCTGACTTTCAAATAAATAAATAAATCTTAAAAAAGGAAATATAATCCCATATAATAGAAAATAACTGATCTTTTGTATATAAAGAGAATTGAAAATGAATCATGATGTGATTGGAAGGGGAGAGGGAGAGGGAAAGGGGAGGGTTGTGGGTGGGAGGGAAGTTTTGGGAGGGGGAAGCCATTGTAACCCATAAGCTGTACTTTGGAAATTTATATTCATTAAATAAAAGTTTAATTAAAAAAAAAAGAAAATATATAACAGAATAATGCATACATTAGTAATATATGCTCCATGTTACTATCAATTCATTTGATTGTAGCTCACATAAGCTGACCGACCATTACCTTTTTGCTCAATTATTGATACTTCAAAACAAAAATACCCAGAACAGTCTACTAGGAATATTAATTGCCTAAAATAACAATAGTTGCCTTCCTGGATTTCTTAATATCTCTTAGGAAGCAGCTATTCATTTAAACGTGAAAAGCATGAATATGCTCTATCTCCCAAGCAAACAATGCTTCCCAAAACAATTTCAGCCATCACTGAGAGTGTACCCAAATGGATTCCATTGTTGAGTAAATTAAGCCAATTTGCAATCAGTTTGTTCATCCCGACCTATCAACCATTGCAGAGAATGTGGCTGATATCTCACTTTATTATCAAAAAGAGCAGCATGTTATTCTACATGTCAGAATTATCACTCATGAGAGCATTAATCACTTAGATATGAATCAGTTAACCACATGCACATTTGAGTAAAGACTAACTACAAACTAATCTGAAATATAGAGTAACTTGGTGATGGCTGCAGTCCAAGTTGGCTCAGTAATCATTATGACACATTTCACAATTATTTTCAATCATAGATATTCAACAGTTCTTGTAAATCCCATACTGGAAACCCAGGACATCATTTTCTGATTTGATAATCATCTCCTTAAGATGTTCAATTTAGACAGGAACACGGCTGAGCTGAAAGCGGCTGTGAGTGAACAAGGATCTCCCGGGCCTCTGTAGGCAGCAGTCTTTTCTCTTGCCCTGACAATCACTGTGCACAGGAGGGTCATGCTGACTCACAGCGGGAGGGAGGGACGGAGGAAATCTCACTAACACAGAACATTCATCACATCTTGCACTTGACTGGTGTTTCATCATCACCTATAAACAGCAGTGAAAGAACCTATTTTAATTTTTCTGTATTTGTAAAAAAAGGAAGTCCAGAATTATTGAAGACAACTGTGATTCAATTTCATAGTTTTATTGTTTATATCACTTTAGATAATATACATCAATTTTAAACCATGTCACTGACTTTTTCTTAGCCCAGAAGTCGTGTTGTGTATCAAAGAACATAAATGCAGCACTTTGGTTTTTTGGCCTTAGCTCTGTGAACCATGAAACAGAGTATGTGCTTTTAGGAAAGGGAGAAGAACCTAATGATTTCACTAACTTCTCATAGTAAGTAAGAAAGAGGTGAATATAGATGAGAAAAACCAGTAATGCCAATGATGAGAAGGAGGAGGTTTAAAGCTGCTGCTCTATCATTTATATTTAATATATTTTATTGAAGCATACTTCACCTGCAATAAAATAGGAATCAGTTCTACCAGACATGGGTCTAATTCTAACCACACCAATCACCATACGGAACATAGGCAATACTTGAAAAAGTTGCTCCGTGCTTTGTGGCAATCTTGTCATTTTTTCTCCCCAAACTGCTCCGACACACTTTCTTTCACTAAAATTAACTTTGCCTTAAAATCTAGGTGCTTCAAAATATTAATTTTAGCTATTCCAGCTTGAATTTTATAGACGATAATGTGATCTGTATTTCTCATCATTTTTAACAACTCTATGTCTTTAGAGTGAACTTATCATATGCACACATCATTTTTAATCTAATCTGACTGTTAGTTGGGTTATTCGGATCATTTACATTTAATTTGCTTATTGATACACTTTGGTTTAAATCCATCATCTCTCTACTCATTTTGTTTCCACCTCATCAGTTTGTTGTTCTCTTTTCCTTTTTTTTTTTTAACTTCCTTTTAGATTCAGTTTCTTTTTAATGATTTCAATTAATCTTCATTTTCCACTTATAAACTATGAATACTTTAAAATTTTGTCAGTTGCTTTTTTATTTATTTTTTTCTTCAATTTTGAGTGACCAATGGACTGGCAATTATTATAATTCATTTCTTCAATGAACATCTTAAGTCTCCTTTCTCTATTCTTTCCTTGAGGGAATCTAATTACCATATTTATGCCAGCTTACATTGCCCTGCAGATCACTGGTATTCTTTAAAAAAAAATCTTTCACCCTGTGCTTGAATATTCTCCATTGCTATATTACCAAGTTCAATATTTTTCCTCTGCTGAAGTTTCAGGTCTGACTATGAACCATTTGCATTATATTCCTTCTTAGTACTCATAGCTTTTCATCTCTAGATGCTTCATTGTAGGTCAGTTTTTCAAAAGACAAAATCCTCATGGTCCCTACTTTATGCTTAAATGCAAAATATGGTGATAATAACTGGTTTGTCTCCAGCAATCTACTGTTTGTCAGTTCTTCATAAGCTTTGATTGAATGACTTTTGTCCTGTTTTAGGGTATCACATTGCTGATTATTCCAATGTCTGATAATCAATGATAGATGGTAAATTTCACCCTGTTGAGTGTTAAATATTTGTATATTCGTATACATATTAAGTTTTGTTCTGGGATATAATTCATTTACCTAGAGTCAGTGTGGTCATTTCATGTCTTGCTTGAAAAACTTGCTCAGCAGATGTAAACTAGTGTTTATTTTTTCTAATTTAATATTTTATTTTTCAGATAACATAATTAAAATTTGCATTATAGTTAATGGCTCTACTAAACAAATAATTCAGCAAAGATAAAGTAAAAAGACTTTAGTCAGGCAGAAAAATAGTCAAGGTCAAGAATCAATAATCATATTAAAAGATGTGTTATTTCATTCACATAAATCAAATGATAAAATTATCAAAAATCTACTGGGCTTGTACCTCTGAGGATTATATGCCTTATTTCCCTGTTTTTAAAATTTTCTTTGCTTCTTCATTTTAACAATTTTACTGTCACATGTCTAAATATGATTTTTTCTATGTATACTTCTTAGATGTGCAAAGATTCTTAATTCCGTAGTTTGCTCTTTTGTGTCCTTTGGAAAGCTTGTGTCGCTGTGTTGTATATACTGCTTCTTTCTCAGACTTACTTCCCTAGCTGTCCTTTCTGGACTCAGACTGCCCATATGTTGTGCCATGAGTTATAATTCCTGAATCTCTGTCAGTTTTCTGTTTTTCAGGGTCCTTTTCTCTCTGTGCTTTGCCTTATGTACTAATTTCAAATACCAGATTTTTGCTGTTATACCTAATCTATGTTATACCCATCAATTAAATGTATAACTTAAATCGCTATTTTTTTTTCAAATCTAGAATTTTCATTTAATGTTTATAATATTTCAAATAGCTGTGAAAATCCTCTTTCAGCCTTTGTTTTCTCTGGCACATCTGAAATACTCGTATGAGGAAACTTCAAAAAATTCATGAAAATGGAATTTAAAGGTAATGAACATTTTTATGAAACTTTTGAAGACTCTGTACTATTTTTAAAATCTGTATATTGTAATTCCATCATCTGCTCTTTTTCTGTTGATACCAACAATAACATTTCTTTTTGTATGTTTCTGTGTTGGCCTGTGTTGATACTGATGAGCACAGTGCTAAGAAGGCATTGTTTGGAGATCATTTGAGGCTTAGCATGTTGTCATCTTCTAAATATAGTTTTGCAATCATATAGCAGTTAGGTTCTCTTGAAAATCATGGTCATTTGCATACAATTAGAGTCTGAAATATTTTGAGTTAAGGATCAGTTTTTTTTTGAGACATTACTCATGTACTAACACATATCTGTCTTTTTAATTCCAATATCTCTTATAGTTTGCACATAATCTTTAGTCCTTTCAAATGTTGTTTTGCCTTGCAATTTCATACCTATCTGCTTGGAATCTCCTACTCCCAGAGGCTGAAATGACATCTCCATTCCTACAACCACGATGTTTACTTGTCAATCCCTAATTAAATGTAACCTACTCAGTGCTACTTCTCCTTCTCCTTCTACCAGAACAAATAGCTTACTTCCCTAGTTTCTAAGAGCCTCTTTAGTAAAATTGGTTGGCTGGTGCTTTCACATTCTATTATTGGCTTATTACCTCTATAATATGAGCTATTAGAGGAAAGAACTAGGTCAAAGTTGTATTTGTAATAGGGAACAAAATCTGAAACTCTTCACGTCCCCAGTGTGCAATGCATTGCCTGAAATACAGTTAGTTGCCTACTAATGGTTACTGAAGTGGACCTGGGCTTACACTTCAATATTCTTTAGGATAGTTCACACCTTTTGGCCATTCTTCAGAAATACACTTCTGTGATCTCCGGCCAACTCTAACTGGAATATTTCTGTATTAAAGGACTTGGAATCCCTAGGCAGTGATTTCAGCATGTTTCCACTCCTCTGCCAGATCTAAACCAAATGCTGTCAAAAGTGTGCCCTAAGGTTAAATTCAGATCCAGAAAAAATAAATGCTTCCATGAACTTAGGCTAATTCCCAGTAGTTATTACTGCTCCAATTTGTACTTTCAAATCATTATAATGATGCAGCAAGATAAGTTAATGTGCCCGTTTTCATGCAGGAATTGAAAAATTCTTCATAGTAGAAGCATATGTACTTAAATTTAAGCTTGAATTTTCTTGGCTTGTCAATATGCCAAAATCAATCTGAAAGTTAAATGGGTGGATATAGAAAGATTGAAAGAAACATGAACACGAAAATGTAGTCAATTCACTTGGGCCAGAATGCAAACTGAATGATGAACAGTGTAGGAAAGCAGGTGGAAACAGGTATCCAGCATAAATGACAATAAACACTAAGTGACACACTTTTTAAGATGTTGTCAAGGACGCACAGCAACAAAAAGACACTTGCCATACAGGGATCAATTATATATTTAGGAAGTTCATGGAGCTTAAGGCATTCAGGAGAATAAAAGATGCCCCAGAGAGTAATATCAGCAGGTAGTAGTCCTTTTTGTTTCTGAAGTGATCCGACAGGAGAAACAAATGATTGTAATATTGTTGGAATTGGATGGTAAGCTTTTAAAAACTCAGGTTTGATTTTTTTCATACAATTCACCCCAAATGTGAATGAGACACACACGTGCACACACACACACAAACCATTCTGGTTATTTTCCAAGACTCTTAGAATTACAAACCAAGAAAATTGAAACCATAATAACAAACAAAAGTTATTATCTTAACATTGCCCCAAAGATCCTGTAGCATCACCAGAGCATGGCAAATCTCTTCGGTCTAATCATATATTATTCTACTTTTTTCCTATCCCGGCCACAATGATTCCCTCCCCCTCTCCCTCCCCCTCCCCTCCCCCTCTCCCTCTCCCTCTCCCTCTCTCTCCAGGTGCATTTAGCTTTACATTTTGGAGGTTGAAAGATCAAGTGGTCCCTTGTGTTGACCTAATGCAAATGACATGATAACAGGAGAATGTGCAAGAGCAAGAGGTAGACAGAAACTCTCACTCATGGCTGAGTACCAAAAATACTGCTGTAATCCCTTAGAGGGCAGTGCCTTCAATGACCTAGGGAACTCCCACTATGTCTCACCTCTTTCAAACATATTTTTATTTTTAATTAGCACATAGTAATTGACTTATAGGGCAAGGTGTGACACTGAAATACATGGGTACAAATTGTAATGCGCAATTAGGGTAATCAGTCACTGGAACCATCATTCAAACCCTGGACCTCTTTGTATTCCCTGTTTCCTTCACCTTGTATATCCTAAATTTCAATTCCAATCTCATCTAAAATTTCCTGACATAAAACTTCCTAACAGAAGATTTCCATAAAATTACAAAGTCATATCCACCTGTTATTGACTGTGATAAGATTATACAAATTGCTTTGAAATTGTACCAAATTATAGTCCTCTTGCTGACTTTTTTTAACTAGATGCTAAGTTCCCTGAGAAAGACATTATGTCTTTTTGTTCACTGGATTGTTTTCAGACCTAATATAATGCAAGCATATCTGGATCACTAGGACAAGGACATAAAGGAAAAATCAGTAGAAATTTATTAGAAATTCAATTCAAACCCTAGGATTCAGGATTAGATTAGTAACCCCGACACTAGGAAAGTGATTCAAGGATACAACAAGCAAAGCCATGGTTTAGTTTTCTATCTAGGGCTCTACTAAGCCTGGAAGGATTCCTGAGCTGAGATAGAAGTAAATTTGCAATTTTCAGCAAAATGGAACCATTTGTATTTAATAGTAACAATATAATAATAAAGTGGCTAACATTTACTTAGATCTATGTACAGGAGCTGTCTGCACATGTAAAATACCCTGTAAAGGTAGCTGTTAGTATTATACCAGCTGTAAAGATAAGAACACAGAAAATAGTGCTATTTTCTAGTCTGGAAATGTTCTTGAGATAACACCTAGGAAGTAATGTTCACGGATCCAAAGTAGATATTGAAAGAATTCTGCAGAAAACTGTATTTTCAAAATTCAGTTTGGGCTGGCACTGTGGTGTAGCAGGTTAAGTTGCCACTTCCAATACTGTCATCCTGCATGGGTGCAAGTTCAACTCCTGGCTACTCCACTCCCAATCCAGCACCATGCTGATACACCTGGGGAATGCAGTGGAAGATGTCCCAAGTGCTTGGTTCCTTGCATCTGCATGGGAGATCTGGAGAAGCTCCTGATTCCTGGCTTTGGCCTGGAGCAGCCCCAGGCATTGCATGCATTTGGGGAGTGAACCAGTGGCTGGATACTTTCTCTGTCTCTCCCGCTCTCTCCATAACTCTTTCAAGAAAAAAGAAATAAATCTTTTTTTAAGAAATCAGTCTCCAACAAATTAATGTAAAGTATTTATGAAAAATATAAAATATATAAAAATAAAATGACACTAAAACTTCAGGAAGGAATATTCAAAAGCATTAAGTCTTCACAAACCTTTCAACAAATTTTTTAAAAGATTTATTTATTTATTTGAGAAGCAGAGTTATAGATAGAGAAAGAGAGAAACAGGGAGAGAGGTTTTCCATCTGCTGGTTCACTCCCCAGATAGCTGCAATGGTCAGAGCGGAGCCAATCCAAAGCCAGGAACCAGGAGCTTCCTCTGGGTATCCTTCATTGGTACAGGGGCCCAAGCACTTGGGCCATCCTCCATGACCTTCCCAGGCCAGAAGCAGGGAGCTAGATTAGAAGCTGGGACTTGAAGTGGTGCCCATATGTGATTCTGGAGCCACAGGAAGAGGCTTAACCTACTAGGCCACATCAGTGGCCCCTCAACAAATTTATAAAGTGAGTTTAACCAACATAGCTACACTCAGACTGTGTACCATGATGTAAATTTTATTGTAAATTATACAAAAACAATTAAAATATTCATAAAATTTGAACATAAAAGAAATTTCTTCTCATTTACTACACCTGGATATTAGAAATATATTGTTGACTCAGAAATAGACTGAGACCAAGGATTAAAAGGTTAAAAAATATAAACTCAGGAATTAGTACATAGCATATATAGTTTGCTTGCAAGTATGGGTAATGGATTTGAAGATAATTATTGTCAAAAAAGGATACCTCCAATGACCCCTGAAAGAATAACCTCATACAGTCTTGAGGATGCATCAAGACCAATTATTTTGAGTGAGCATCATATAGCCCAGGGCTTCATAAACTTAATCAAGTATCAATCTGCAAACCAAAAACCTAGGAAGAATACTCTTAATTAATTTGCTAATTCAAAGAATCTGGGTTGTCTTAGAAAAGACTATCATGAAAACTTCACAAACAGAAAATCAGAACCATCCCATGTAGTGAATCAAAGTGGTGAAACATTCGTACACGGCTGCTATGATGAGAAAGACCCATATTTCATTGGAGTCTCTTCTGTATTTAAGTGCCTTCTCTGGGTTTTATCCGTTATATACCGGTGTCTAAGTTACATTCTGAAAACATGGCACACTGGAAAATAGTCACCTTCTTAAAATCTTAAATTATTTTTTAAATGAAATGTTGATGCCGTGGTTAATTCTAGAGAAGAATACTTATGTGAGAACAGACGGCACTCCAAGTTCACTCAGTTCCCTGAAGTGTCCTTTTACCATGCAGTGCGCTCTCTCTCTCTCTCTCTCTCTCCCTCTTTTTTTTTTTTTTTTTGGTCATTAAAACATCATATGGCCCCAGGGAAGGTATGAGAAAGAAGCAGTGCCTGTCATTTTGTATCACTTAGGTCTAAAACTTTTTCTCTTAACTGCTTCATCTCATAACACTGCCAACCGCCAATGCTATGAGAAAATAATACAGTAGAGATCAATGTAAAAGTTCATCTTCTGATACATATATTACATTTTCAATATTTTTGGTATCATTGCATAATGTTTTCATTTTTTATATACATAAGTGATCTCTTTTTACTTATAACACAAGAAACTATACCATGTTATATTTCTTTTTGAAAATGTGGATCCCAGTTGGGTGGGCACGGTAGTGCAGCAGGTTAGACCATTGCCTGCAGTGACCACATCCTAACAGGGGTACCAGTTCAAATTCCATCTGTTCTGCTTCCAATACAGCTCCCGGCTAATGTGTAGCAGAGGAGGGCTCCTGTGCTTGGGCCTCTGCCACCCATGTGGGAGATCCAGATGGAGTTCCAGGCTCCTGGCTTCATCCTGGCCCAGCTTCAGCTGTCATGGCCGTGCTGAGGGAGAACAAGCAGATGGAGGATCTCTCTCTCTCTCTCTCTCTCTCTCTCTCTCTCTCTGTATCTCTTTCTTTGTAACTCTGCTTTTCAAATAAATTAATAAATACATCTTAAAATGGAGTTCCCAGAGATGGACATAAAAAGAATTAAGAATACTGTCTTCTAATTATTAATTAAAGTTCTGGCTCCTCATCAGAAAGATCATCAAGGAGAAGCTGTTTATATTATATGGTGGTTAAGCTGCTGGTGGTGATGCCTACATACCATACTTGAGAGCTTTGGTTCACTTCTCATCTCTGCCCTCCAGTCCAGGTTCCTGCTAATGAACACCCTAGGAAGCAGCAGAGGATGGCTCAAGTCGTTGGGATCCTGTCACTCACGTGAGGGACTGAGACCAAGTTTCCTACTCCTAGCTTCAGCCTGGCCATGCTCCAGTTATTGCAGGCTTTGGGCAGTGAACCAGTGGATGGAAGATTACTCTGTGTTTGTCCCTCTGCCTCTCTGTCATTCAAATAATAAAAGAAAAGAAACAATAAGAAAATTAATCTGTCTCTTGATTGACTGGCTATGTATACATTGTGTGCATCCTAGAGTAAGATCCTCCCGTAATTGAGACAGTCTGACTACGACAATGGTTGAGCCATAGACATGATCACAACAGCAGAGAAACTGATTACATTTGTCAAATTCAATTTTATTTCATTTGAACTGGGACCGCTATTAGGATGTAGTCATCGCAGGCAATGGTCTAACCTGCTGCACTACCGTGCCCTCCCAACTTGGATCCACATTTACATTTATTTATTTCTGACTCTGCTTAGGATAGTTTTTTGTTATTATCATTTGATTCCCAATACCACTTGCTTCCTGTTAATAACTTTATTTCTACTGTAGTTTTAGGTTTACAGAAACCTATGCGCAAAGAGCTCCCATACATCACGGTTTCTTCTAGTGCTAACATCTTGCATTAGCATGATGCATTTATAAAAATTGTTACCAGATATTGATTCATTATTATGAATTAAAGTCCATAATTCCTATTGGGGTTCATTCTATGTTGTACATTTCTATGAGATTTCCTAAATGTGTAATGTAATAGATCAGTTCCTCTAAATTTGCCTTGTGTTCCAACTATTCATTCCTGCTTTCCTCTGAACTTTAAGAAAAACACTATTCTTTTTTTACTCTCTGTATAGGTTTGCAATTTTTGAATATCATATATTGGAATCACACAGTAAATATCATTTTATCACTCAATAATACTCCATTATATGGATCTCCTGTAGTTTGTTCATCCGCTCAACAATGAAAGACATCTATATTGTTATAAATTTTGACAATGATGAATAAAACTGTTGGAAATCTTCCTGAGGGCTTTTTGTGTAGAAATACAGTCAACTCATCTGGGTAACTAACAAGGAGCATGATTCCAGCATTGGGTGCTTAGACTATGTTAAAATATAAAAACTGTCAACTGTACTCCAAAGTGAATACAACATTGTACCAGTGAGAATGAGAATATGTGTTGTTCTACATCCTTGCCGGCATTTGGTGTTGTCAGTGTTTTGGATTTTAGACATCCTCATATGTGTGTTATGGTAAGATTATTGTTTTGATGTGCATTCTTTTATAATGTATCTTGTTCACATATATTTTCTTTTCTTTTTTTTTTTTTTGAAGATTATTTTTTGAAAGGCAGAGACAGAAAGAGAGAGAGAGAGAGGTCTTCATCCACTGGTTCACTCCCAAGATGGCCACAATAGCTGGAGCTGTGTCAGTCTGAAGCCAGGAGCTTCTTCTGTGTCTCCCAGGCAGGTGCAGGGGCCCAATCACTTGGACTATCTTCTAATGCTTTCCAAGGCCATAACAGAGAGCTGGATCAGAACAGGAACAGCTGGGTCTCGAACTGGTGCCCATATGGGATTTCAGCACTGCAGGTAGAGGCTTTGCCTGCTACACTACAGCACTGGCCAAGACTGGGTATCTTCTTTGGAGAGAAGTCTGTTCCTATCTTTAATTTTTTAAAAGAAGGGGTCATTGTTCTTATTATTGAGATTTTAGAGCTATTTAGGTCTGAGTTCAATATCATACATAGCTCTTGCAAATATTTTCTATCAGTCTTGGCTTGTCTTTCCATTATCTTAACAGAGAAAAATGTAATTTTAAATGATTTTACTGAATTCTGAAACCATTACTATAATTTTCATAAGGGGTGTCTTCAAACGGCTTATACCACTGGATCCTAAGAAACTTTATCGGAATGAAAGTCAAGTTTGGTGAAGAGTATTTTATTTTCTGTTGTGTTTGTTGTGTAAGCAGAATTTTTGCGAACTGGTGTTCTGTAAGCTCATTACATGTAGCTGTGGTGAAGCATGGGTGTCCTGTGATATAGTAAAACAATCGGTAACTCTCCAATCTGAAGGAAGAACTATCATGGCCCTGAGTAAGACAATGACATGTTTCTGTTGTCCTTCCAAATTGCTTCTGGTGGTCTCTGCTAAATGACATAGAGGCAAAAGCACTGACAGCTCATTAGCTGCATTCCATATGGTGGGAGTATGTTGAGTTGCTCAATAAAAGAGACCAATTTTGAAAAATCAGCTGTAATTGCAGTCACTCATGTTTATTATAGCCTACTGTCACCCACCAAGGCTATGCAGTTTCTGTATAGTCTTAATGAATGAGCTCAATAAATGTGATGAATTACTGAACACTCCTGCTTCTTGCACAACCTTTCTTGTACCTATGCATGTGAGATTGCTTTAGATTCCTAGTTTTCTACAGAATTCCAGGATATACTATCCTGAAGCTCTATTCATGGAGGTTACCATTTGTATCTGGGTGCTGCCCCAGTTTGAGTGTTTATAGTTCATCCTACTCCCCTTTAACTTTTCAGTTCTACTCCTCTTCCTCCTCCCATCTCCTACCCTTCTCCTTCTCTTCTATTCTCTTTCAGTTTACTCCTGTTCTCTTGGAGATGTTCTGTACTTTCCAAAGTCCACAGTTTAACAGTACTGCATGGAAGGACTTCTTTATAATATTCAGTCCTGTATCCTGCCAGAGGTGTAATTGGAGATGTGAAGTCATTATTCATTATACTTGATTAATATGCATGATTTGAATGTTACAAGAAGTTTGAGAGATGGTGACATTCTCTGAAACATTAAAACGTTTTCTTTCATACTAAAAGCAACTTTACAACATAATTCTTATCATAGATTCTTCTTTTTTCATTTTAGGGACACCCAATTAAACATCAGATTGGAAAAAAATAACTCTTTCATGCTTTACTAAGATGTTGTTTTTCTTTAAACGACTCTTCCTGCATATTAAGACTTTGTATATAATAAAATTAATATCAGTCTCTGAGTCATAAAAGTAAGCTATACTTAGAATTTTTACTTGTTTCTAACATGGGGAGTTTACATAAAATTAAGGTCTCCATAAGAACTTTAAAATTTCTAGCCTCTTTTGAGTGATCCTTATAGAATGTAGATAACCCAGGTGATGACTTAAACACTACACACTACCTTACTCTTACATGTTTTAATCAATATCATGGAGGCTTATAGTTACCTACAGCAAAATTTACAATTTCAAGTAGATAATTGAATGAGTTTTGACAAATACATACTCTTATAGAGAAACCCTGACATTCATAATATAGGATATTTCCTCCCCACTATGAAGCCAATCATCTCTCTTGCATTCTCAGATCCTGTAAACACAATTTTGCATTCTTTTCTACCATTTCATTATTTCACTATAAATGAACATGTACAATATGTAGTCTAATGTGTTTAATATTCTAAGATTGTTTAAAGTTAGTATATGTTCCAACAGTTTATTTCATTTTTATTGATGGGTGACACTGTACTGAATACCATTATCTGCTCATAATGTTATGGACATTTGATACATATCAGGATTTTGGCTAGATGGACAATGTTGCTGTGCACAATGAAAGCAGATCTTTGTGTGTTCATATGTTTTCTATGCTACCAGATTTTTGAGATTGTTGGTTTGATATATGTTTAGCTTTATAAGAAACTGTCATGTTTTCGGAAAGTAGCATATTCCGTTTTGAATTGTCATTTTAAATGTAAGAAATATTTCAGTTGTGTATCTTGGTTACTTTTTGATATTTAATTTTATAAATTAGTAAAGTAGATATAAGACAGTGACACATACTATTTCCAATCTGCATGTTTCCAATGACAAATGTATTAAACAGGTTTCCATATGCTGCTTGCCTTTTTGTATATGTATGATTAAGTGTGTGTGCAATTATTTTTTCTATTTTGTTTAGTGGGTGATTAATTCCCTTATTAATGTTAGAATGTTTCTTTATGTAGCTGGAAAGAGTCATCGTCTATCATTTAGTGTGGTGGAATGACAAGGCCATGCCAAGATTGCCGCTGGCAACAGAAACTGCCTGGCAACAGGCTGTGATTGGTTAGGGCATAGAACGCCCCTTGACTGGGTTGGCCACCTTGGCTATATAAGCTGCTGTAGCAACTGAAATAAACGAGTCTGCAGGCTGCTCGCCTCTGGCCTACTTTCACCCGACTCCCAGGGTCTGTGTGGTGACTCTGCGCCACTTGCCCCCATAACGCTCCTCCTCTCAGAATGAAACAACCTCAACAATTTAGGCAATGTTTTCTCCCAGTTTGTGACTTTTCTTTTTTCTTTTTTCTTTTCTTTTCTTTTTTTTTTTTTTAACAGGCAGAGTGGACAGTGAGAGAGAGAGAAAGGTCTTCTTTTTCTGTTGGTTCACCACCCAATGGACGCTGCGGCCGGCGCGCTGCAGCTGGCACACTGCACTGACCCAAAGCCAGGAGCCAGGTGCTTCTCCTGGTCTCCCATGGGGTGCAGGGCCCAAGGACTTGGGCCATCCTCCACTGCCCACCCGGGGCACAGCAGAGAGCTGGCCTGGAAGAGGGGCAACGGGACAGAATCCGGCGCCTGGACCAGGACTAGAACCCGGGATGCCAGCGCCACAGGTGGAGGATTAGCCTATTGAGCCACAGTGCCAGCTGTGACTTTGCTTTTCATATTTTTTTAATAAGGAGATATTTTAATTTTACTAAACTCCAGTTTGCCACTTTTTTATGCATTATAATTTCAACATCCAATCTCTTCCACTTTCTCTCAGCACACAGACCCAGTGATTTATTTTTCCCTACATATTCCTTCAGCTATTTTATTATACTAGGTCTTACGTTAGACCTATAGTCAATCTTGATTTAACTTTTGTGGTTTGTTAGGAGTTCATTTTCTTAAAAATTTATTAATTATTTGAGAGAGAGACAGAGACAGACACACAGAGAAGGAGAACTCCAGTCCGTTTGCTCACTACCCAGATGATGGCAACAGCTTCCAGCTGGGGCCGATGCCTGGGTGTTAATCCAAGTTTCCACATGAGTGGCAGCAGAATGTCGCTTCCTTGAGTCACCTCTGCTGCCTCCCACTTTCTGCATTAGCAGGAAGCCAGAGTCAGGAGCCAGAGCTGACTCTTTCCAGCTACATAAAGAAACCTTATCACATGAATAAGTGAATAAATCACCCACTAAAAAATAGACAAACAGACAAAATAATTGTGCACACACTTAGTCATACCTATACAGGAACCAGAGCTGGATATCAAACCCAGGCACTATAATATGGGATGTGGACATCCTAACCAGAAGCTTGTGAGCTAGGCCAAACACCAGCCCCAGGAATTCATTTTATTGTTAGAGATTTTCATTTTTTTTTCTATTTCTGTTCTGAAGACAACCCTTTCCTCTTAAATTGGTGTTTTCTCTAAACCAATTGAAGTGATTTGTTGTGAACTCTTCAGTCTGGTCCTTTGGCTCATGTGCCATCCTTGGACAAATGCTCTATTGTCTAACCTTCTCTATTTTAATGTAAATAAGTTTCAGATTGTGGAGGGCTTATTGTGGAAGTTAGTATGGCATATTGGAAAGCAAAAATGGGTAAACTTGCAGTCAGACAAGCAATGGTTTAGCTCCTGACCTCCTACACTCTACCAATCCCTGGCTCATTGGTGTTCAAATTGTATAACATTTCTGCTTAAAGTATCAGTTTCCCATTGTTAGTTATGACTAGAAATAAATAATATTCAATATGAAGCATATTTCAGCTCCCGAGGATATCTGGAAATGATACTTTGTCATCCATAGGAACACCATGTCATGCAAGCAGAAAAAAAATTAGAGGTAAGTCCTTCAACTAAACACATACTTCTCTTTAGCTGTAATGTCTTCCACTTTATTTTTATATGACAGCATTGTTTGACCATTCCTAATTGCAGCATATTAAAACAAATAGAAGTGTAATCTACTATTTATTCAGATGACAATTCTTTCTAAGCAGTAATCTGTTCTTTTAGGTATAATGAATTGTATATGAAATACAAGCAGAGTAACAATGTTCTTTTCATTATATTGCCTAAAATTAATGTTTTTCAACATTTTAAAATGTTTACATTAGAGACTAGTGACCTAATTTAGAAAACATTTGCTATCTGGTAGTTTACATAAATCATAAACTAATTTATGCATTCTAGTTTACGCTGCAAAAGCTCCTTCATGAATATTGGGAAGTCATTTAACTTACAAGAAAGCATTAAATATTTGAATGGATGTCTTTGAATCATGGTAATTCAAATGAAAAGGAAATCTAGATTTTAGTGTTTGGTAAAAAGTGTTGATTTTATTCATTTTATAACTTCAGGACACAGAATACTCTACAATTATAGAGGTTGTTGTCATTACTGCCTATTTCTTACTTCCAAGAGTTCACAGATTAATGGGTTCATGGGTATTGTCTGAAGTTACAAAATTGTCCTTCTCTGGCTGTAAAACAAGTTTGTTATTTTCATAAATGAAAATGGTGACAATGAAGTGTCCTGGAGTTAGCAAATGATACATTTTGCTATCTAAAGATAGTTCCATAGAGAGTGCAGGAACTGAAAATATTTGGTTCTCCTAGTATCTAAGTAACCTTGAAAGTATCATTTTTCAGAAAATTACAGAATAACTGAGTATTACGAAAATTCTTAAATCATATCTAAGTTTATCACACACCCAAATACTATGCTTCCAGTGCAGCATAATTATAAGCTAATATACTATTTTATAGTTACTAATACAATTCTATTGCCCAAATATTCCTTCTCTACCCCAAAGGTGGTTTATCTCTAGTAGTTTGGAGACACCAATAAAATTTTGCCTGGAAATTCATTTTTATTCTTTTTTTAAAAACTACAAATTATAGCTGGCAGAAAAAAATAATTGTTTATTTGATTTTCAAATTATTTTTATCTTAATGTCTCATAGTTTTGTATTATTTTTATATTTTTAAAGATTTATTTGGAATGGAATGGAAAGATTACACAGAAAGAAAGAGAAGAAGAGACACAAAGAGAGAGAAAGCAATGACATCTTCCATCCACTGATTCACTCCCCAGATGGCTGCCACGACCAGTTTTGGGATAGGACTAAGCCAGGAGCCAGGAGCTTCTTCAGGGTCTGCCATGTGGATGGCGGAGGCCCAAGGACTTGAACCTTCTCCCACTGCTTTCCCAGGCACTTTTACTAGGCTCTGAATCAGAAGCAGAACAGCCTCTAAGGGAGGCTGGAATTGCAGGCAGCGGCTTTACATACTACGCCGCGATGCCACAGTTATATAGTTTATAGTTTTAAATTGAGTCAAGGTTGTATTACTCTATATATGCTCTCTATATAATGTTATTATAGAATGTGTCTATAAAAAATACCCAAATGGTATTTTTGCAGCTCAAAGAATTTCAAAATGGAATGTATTTATGAAACCACAGAGATTAAAATAGAAAAAAGGGAAAAGAAAAAGAGAAATAGAAGGGCATTGGGAGGGAGAAAATAAATTACTGATCCCAGAAGCACTCCTTGCTTCCTCTTTCAATTCTCAGCCCCCACCATGCTAACTGCTGTTTTAACCATGCTAGCAAATATCAGAGTTTCCTGCTTTTAAGCATTATAGTAATAAAACCAAAAGATATCTTGTTTTGCCTTTATATCAACATGATATTAATATTTGCTGTATATATCAATAATTGTTTACTGTAATTTTATTATAACAATGCATTATATAAAATACTACAATTTACACATCCTGTTTTTGGTCTGCATTTGCCGTTTGGCACAATTATGTATTGTACTTTATGGCATTCCTGGGCATGTATTTTACTGAAAATATTAAAGCATTTCTTTGGAATATTTACCTGAGATTGGAATTAGATCCAATTAGATAATTTCAAGCAATGTTTCAAAAGGTTGATTTCAATTTATAGTACCACAAAAGTGAAATATTATTGTTGTTTTTCTGGCATAAGAAAAACTTGGAATGTTTTATAATAGTATGGCTAGTATATGTGTAGATGTATTTCACACAATTCTGCTTTGCGTTTACCTGATGACTAGCAATGTGGAAGATCTTTGTCTGTATGTATTGTCTATTTGATAATTTTAACTCTTTTTCTTTTTTACTGTTTGGTAATATTCTATTCAAGTCATTGAACCATTTTTATTTCAGTTTTGTGAATTTTTAATCTGCCTTTCATTTCCCCTTAATGACTTGTAAGACTACTTTCTGTATTAAAGTATCTCCTTCTACTATGTGGTTTAAATTTTGTCTTCTTTAGTGTTGATTTTAAACTATATTTTCCATAAATTTAGTGTTGTCCAATTATTGATTTTGTACCTTGATTGTTAGTACTTTTTGGTTCTTTCTTAAAAATTCAGTTCCACATAAGTTTTATTCTAGGTTTTACATTTAGATCATTAATGTACAGTGTGAAGTAGATATGAACACAAATATTTTCAATTCTATATTCATTGTAGCACTGTTATTCTAGTGTCATAATCATCAGGTAATTAATATTTCATCTATTTCTAATGTCTCTCTTACTTACCGTTTGTCATTATCCATGACCTTAAATTGATATCACACGTGGGGCCGGTGCTGTGGCATAGCAGCCACCGCCTGCATTGCTGGCATCCCATATGGGCACCAGTTTGAGTCCCAGCTGCTCCAGCTATGCTTCAGCTCTTTTCCATGGGCTGGGAAAGCAGTGGAAGATGACCCAAATCCTTGGGACCCTGCACCTGTGTGGGAGACCTGGAAGAAGCTCCTGGCTCCTGGCTTCAGATCAGCGCAGCTCCGGCCATTGCAGCCACTTGGGGAGTGAAACAGTGGATGGAAGATCCCTCTCTCTCTCTCTCTCTCTCTCTCTCTCTGTTCTGCCTCTCTGTAACTTTGCATTTCAAATAAATAAATAAAACCTTAAAAAATATTGTGGATTATGCCATAATTTTGAAATCCACTTCATATTTCTTAGAGACTTTCTTTAGAAGTAGATTTTTTAAGCTCATCTAACCTGAAATCACATTTTATAGTCATAAAAATTTTCCAGCAAATAACAGTGAGTTAGTATAGAAATCAGAAATAGGGTGAGACAAATCTTTTGATATCCAGTCTTCTTGCTTCCACTTAAAATAATATAAAATGTATTTTTCCCTTTGCAAAATAGGAGAATATTATTTATTTACCAAGGATGTTAGGTAACAATTTCAGATAGCCAAATACCTCTCTTAGTCTAGAAGCAAAACTTAGGCATCAGTTAAGTGATTGCGTTTCGGCCATTCACACTGGAAACCTGGCTTGAGTCCTCAGCTCCTGGGTTTGGCCTGACCCAACATCTCTCTCTCTTTCTCTCTGTTTACCTCTCAAATAAATAACCACTTAAATCTTAGTCAGCATCTTACATATTAGTGTATTAGAAAAATGTAATAGTATCCCATGTCATTCTGAAAACTTATTTGATTTTACAGAGAAGAATCTTCTTGTTGCTCATAAGTATTATAGAAATTAATAGAAACGTTATAAAATGGAACTCAGAAAACAATACTAAAATCTGATAAATAACTAGAATGGCAGTTCACTTCTCTTTTGTAAAAATACGTTTTCTTATTGGAAAGGCAGAGAGGATGCGATAGAGAGATTCTGGTTCACATCCCAAATGGCTGTAACAGCAGAGGCTGGGCCAGGACGCAGATAGAAAGCAGAAAATTCGTCTGGATCTCCTATATGGGTAATAGAATCTCAAACTCCTGAGCCATAATCTATTACCTCCCAGTTACATTAGTAGGGAGTTGGGTCAGAAAGAGTGTGTAGTACTTGAGGAGGCATCCAGACACGTGATGTGGGCAACCCAAGCTGCCTACTCAGCCACCAAGCCAGCCCTTGCAATTCACTTCCTGACTACATCCTGCCACCTGTACATCTCGAATGGTTTAATGTTGAAATAATTTCTCTTTTTCAAGAACACTGCATCTTCTTTCAGCATAGAGAAATTACCATGTGCATAATATTAAGCACCAGTGTTTAAAATCCACTTTTGGTGGCTTAATGCTTTTGTCGTTCCCATCAAGTTGATGAATTGGAACATTTAATGTGGCTTGAGATATTTGAGATACTCAGCTCAACAAAATTGGGCTCCAATAGATCGTGAAAAATATCCAACTTATGTTTATGTTCTAATTCCAGTTCTCCCAGAAATAAAGATATCATCTTCAGTTGCCTTTAATATATCAAGTCATGCATCCTTTTTTGAGGGAAGATACAAATAATAATCTATTCAAGCTTTCATCAATATAAAATCTGCCTGTGGAAATCATGTTAGGTTGCCATGAAGACCAGGACAATTATTGGCAAATCACTGAAGTTTCATATATGGTGAATATGCTGTGATTCCAGTTAACTAGGGAATTTGAAGACTGCTCAGTCATGGGAGTGGATCATTTTGTTAATTTAACACAAGAGATACTTCAGAAGATGATGTGCATTTATGAAAGGAGTAGAAAGTACTGGGGATTTGGTACTAATATTCTTAATTTGAAATATGGGTTGGTGTTTAATTCACAGCACAGTAATTAAATTGAATTCATATTTACTTTGCATGTTTATATACAGCCATACATTGCTTAATGAGAAAAAAAAATCAGTCTTAGGAATGAGTCACTATGTGACTTTGTCATTTGAGAACGTTACTGCAGAGTATACGTACCCAAATATGAATGGTGTAGGTCAACAAATGGACATGGCCTCTTAAAGTGTTGATGAGACATGGTAAATATGAGATTCATAGTGTCTCTTCAAAATGCCACTGGAAACTGCAGTCATAATAGAAGACATTGGAAACAGCCATATCCCATGTTTTACAGTAGACATGCGTCCACAGGGTGGTGAGTGTCCAGAGATGTACACTGTGTTCTCAGAGCTGGGTGTGAATTGACTCATTTCATCCTCATAAGGACTCATTCAGTTGCCAAGCCCATTTTGGAGGTGGAAAGGGTTAGCCAGAGAGGTTAAATTACTTGTCTGAGATCTCACAGCAAGTAGGTTCTAGAGCTTGATTTTTATTTCATTATGACTTTACAACCAAATAAATATTATATATGCTATATGAAATTTATAAAACAATTTATACAATTTGGATTTGGTTTATCTACAGATATCTCAGACTATATGTGTGTACTATTTAATTACTTTTATTTGTTCAAGGATGTTTGCATCTGTCATTGAAACAGAATTCATCATTTGATAAAATTAGAATAAGGAGTGGAAAAATATCATATCATTCAAGTAAGCTGAAAGGACATTGGAACTGCTACCTTAGGGAAAAAAGCACTAGTTCAGTTCCTCATACTACATAAAAAGTTAAATAATAATAATGTTAGACAGAGGAGAGAAATGAAAAAAAATAGCAAACTCTCAATGAAATTTCATAGAAATATTTCATTTGGTTATATAGAAAAATCTCTAGGCAAATGTTGAGTGATATCCAATGGGAAGAAATTAATCTGACACTGTACAAAATCTGTGAAATCAGCTTCCTTAACAAATGGGGGATAGAAGGTTTTTTATGTGTGTCAGTTATGGAATTATTATCCTTAATAAAAATTTCATACAAATGAATATCAAAACTAAAATAAAATCTAATATAATCCAACAGAAAAATGGGCAAGGAGCATTAATAGTTATTTTATCAAATGGTGAGTTGACAAAATTACTAGCTATTTTCAAACCTTTAAGGGAAGAACATCAAAGAAATTCAAGAAATACAAAAGAAAATATAAACAATGACAATTTAAGAGAAACTTGGAGAATCTATTTTTTTAAATTTTGTTAAATGTGAATTTTTAGCCAGGGACAGTGAAATAATAACTTTAACTCTATGTGTACACGCATAAAATTCTTTAAAATAGTCTGTATAGCTATTTGGCTGTAGGTATTAAGAGGCTTGGAAAATCTTTCAGTTAAAGTCATTAATTTACTTTTTAGGAATATATCCAGGAAAAATTTTAAACAAATTTAGAAAAAATGAACAAAGGTGTTATAGCTCTTACAATTAACATAGCAATTAGCAATAATTCCTCATTAGTGAGGCCAATGATGCCTACCCTGTTATCTCAAAATCACTTTTAATCTTTTTATTTAATTCTATAGTTTCCATGGCAATCTTCAAGTTATGTTTAAAGTTATGCATTTATTTATTTTTATTTCACCTGTCAAAAATTAAAAAATAAATAAATAAATAAATAAAGGAGGAGACAGACAGAGGCAGAGATCTTACATCTGCTGGCTCCCTCCCGAGATACCTTTAGGAACCAAGTCTGGGTCAGGCCAAGGTTAAGAGCCCAGAATTTAATCTGTATCTCCCACATGTGTGGCAAGAAGTCAATTACCTGATCCATTAGCACTAAGTTCCAGGTTGAATTAGCCTCTATCCCACCCTCCCTCCCTGCTCTCTGTCTTGTTCTGCCTTTTGAACAAATAAATAAATATTTTAAAAAGTATTACCAATCTCAAGTCTAGGAAATCTGGGATCTATTACTTATTCAACAAAGTATACATAATTGAGTACCTTTGACTATAATTACTTTATTTCTTTAGAAACCTGGCATTTTGGCATAGCAAGCAAAGCTGCTGCCTATGCTGCGGGCATCCTATATAGGTGCTGGTTCCAGTCCCGGCTTCTCCACTTCCGGTCCAGCTCTCTGCTATGGCCTGGGAAAGCAGTGGACGATGACCCAAGTCTCTGGGCCCCTGTGCCTGTGTGGGAGACCCAGAAGAAGCTTCTGGCTCCTAGATTGGGATCAGACCAGCTCTGGCCATTGTGGCCATTTAGGGAGTGAACCAGCAGATGGAAGACTTCTCTTTCTCTCTCTCTACCTCTCCTTTCTGTAACTCTGCATTTTAAATAAATAAATTTTAAAATAAGAAACCTGATGATAAGATGCAACAAAATTCTGCTGAATACTCCTTGTTTCATTAACTGTATAAACTTGATCACAGAGAATATGCTGTATAATTACAGAGGGTTGCATTATAATTAAATAAAATTCATGCATTGAATATAAAGATGTATATATCACTGCTAAAATTGTGAATGACTTTTAAAAGTTTGATTTCAGGCATTTTTATTGAATGATGAGTAGACTGTGTCATATAGGCATGGATTGAAATGTTAAATTAGGAGAAATTGTCATTGATGTGTATAAAACCTACATAGAGCATGATGTTTGCAGTTTATATAGGCTACCCACAAAAATTGTCTGTATTACTTTATGTAAATGTGAAGTTGCTCTTGTCTAGAATTTTTAGTGTAACTAAAATGATGTCACAGACTGTGATGAATGGAGGCAAAGACAATTTTATGCTGCCAGTTTTGCTTTTTTCTATTGAAATCTATTGGTGATATTTCTCTCCCTAAAAATGGTAACTTGAAAGTTTATGCTTTTACAACCAATGGTTTCCTTCTGCTATCATCAAAATAGCTAGTAAATTAAAAAAAAAAACAGAAATCTTGTATCATAAAATTGCAAAGTTTATTGCTTTACCTATATGTCTTATAATCAGTAAACGTTTAATATTTCTGGTGCGTTTTTCAGTACTTGTGTGTGAAATAAAATGGCAGTTCAAATAAAAATGACGGCAAAGGGAAGCTCATTTTGTGCGTGGCAGAAGTTTGGTTTTTTGTTGTTGTTCTTTTTGTTTCTTTTGTTACTTAGGTGGGAATCCAACAGCATAGTCCAAAAAGTATTCCTTCACCACACCCTAAACAATGCTTCTGATAGATAACCAATTAAAAATACTTACTGTAACAGATTGACTTTATAAGATTATTGTAGAAGTAACAACCCTATAAGTAGTTGACATGTGTATGTGAATATAAACAGGTGTATAATGTAATGTGTGAGGTAATGTGATAGCATATTCCATCATTGATTAATGCTCCGGAACATTCAGACTCATTTGTTATGAACACCATGTTGCTCTGGTTTGAAATACATTTTAAATTGAAAGGTACATATTAGATAACGGCAGAATGTTTACTCCCTCTGGCACAATTTTCACCTTCTGAAGGGCACCTTCCTCAGAGCTTCTGCAGTGGCACGATGGGTTCAGCCATCTGCAGAGCTAGAATCCCATATGGACACCAGTTAATGTTCTGGCTGCTCCACTCCTGATCCAGCTCCCTGCTAATATGCCTGGAACACAGTGAAAGATGACCGAGGTGCTCAGGTCCCTGCACACCTCTGGAGATCTGGACAAGCTCCAGGCTCCTGGCTTCAGCCTGGCTCAGACCTGTTCACTGTGGCCATTTGAGGGATGAAACTGCAGATGGAAGACCTCTCTTTTCTCTCTGACTCTCCCTCTCTTGCTGTAAATCTTTCAAATAAATAAATAAATATTTTTAAAAAGAAATTTTCTCTTCTCCATTTGATATAGTTTGATGGGATTGTAATCAGGAAAATATATTCCTTTAATTTATTCACAGGAATATTACCCCAAATTATCAAATTATGACTGCTGCTCTTGAATTTTACATCATCATTAAGTGGACAAAGACTTGAGAAAAATTAAAAAAAGCCCTGTGACATCATCTGACAATACATTTGAGTTAGCAGTCCATTATTACTGTTACTGCATCTTATTTAGATCTTGAAAACATGTTTTAGATTCACTTTTTATTCCAATGATAAATACAGGAAAAAAACTTTGACATCTGTAGAGAAAATTATTTTCCAACTATCTATATGTGGCATCAAATAGGCTGTGACTACCTCCTTGTTCGTAGGTAGTTATGTCATCTGAAATGAATTCCTCCCTGGTGTTCTTAGGGTGCTTTACAAATTAAGGACCGCTTTTGAAGTACAGAAACTTCTCAATTTGATGCAATCCCAAATGTTAATTTTGGTTTTGATGCCTGTGCTCCTGGGGTCTTTTCCAAGAAGTCTTTGCCTGTACCTATATCTTGCAGGGTTTCTCCAATGCTCTCTAATAATTTGATGGTTTCGGGTCGTAGATAATCCAGCTCAGAGTTTCTTCAGGGTCTCTCACACGGATGCAAGGACCTAAACACTTGTACCACCTTCTACTGCTTTGCCAGGCCATAGCAGAGAGCTGGATCAGAAGTGGAGCAGTCGGGTCTCAAACCAGTGACCATATGGGTGCCTGCACTGCTATGCCACAGTGCTGGACCCATTATATGGTTTTAAAATATGGCCCCAAATATACATGATTTTCATGTTTTCCATTTTCCACGAAAATTTCAAGGATCTGATAAGAATTTCAGCCCAAAGATTTCTCTGTTATTTTTGGAGGTTGGGAAGCAGATGTCATTTGTTATGTAGGAGATATACAGCACTATATGTTTTACGTGCTTTTATTAACAGCTGAATGTAAGTAAAAAGAAACATACATTAGAAAATGCAATAAAAATCAACAAAACATTTATTGCCTTACTTTTCACAGTATGTTATATACTTCAAGCATACTCTCACCAAAAATGCCATTAAATATATTTTAATATACCAGCTGGTAACCCACAATATCAGAATCTATTATGGCCAAAACAGATGTTTTTTAAAGAAGACTCATTTTATTTATTTGAGACACAGAGAAAGAGGGAGAGAGGGAGAAGGAGAGAGGAAGAGAGAGAGAGAGAGAGAGAGAGAGAGAGAGAGAGAAAGGGAGAAGGAGATCTTCCGTTTGATGTTTCACTTCCCAAATGGCTGTATTGATCAGGGCTGGGCCGAGCAGAGACCAGGTGCCAGGAACCCTGTCCCAGTCTCCCACATATGTGTCAGAGGCCCAAGTAAGTACTTGGACTTTCCCGTGAGCAACATCAGGGAGCTGGATGGGAAGCAGAACAGCCGGAACTTGAGTCAGGGCTCCATATGGGATGATGGCATCACAAGTTGGAACGTAACGTGCTGCCCCATAACACCGGGCATAGTTAAAAACTGTTTTATAACAAGTATCTTCACCAGTTTCTAGAGGAAAATTCATATGAACTGTGATCTTTTTATATTTATTGTTTAAACATGAAATGATTTAGTAAAGAAATATTAGAAACAATATGGAAAATATTCAAGAAAAGTACAGAAAGAAGACAGGTAAAAGTAATAGGATTAAGGGTGTCAATACACATTAGAGACTAGAATTCACAAAGAGTAGATGAGATTCAAACAGAGTGGTGAGCATGAAATGATTAAGGAGAAGAGATTGGGGATGGGATATTCTTCAAGCATTGAGGATGTGATGTAAGGGTTCATTAGTTTATTGATCTTTTGTAAGGTGTGAGAAACTGTATCTACATCAAATACAAAACAGAAGTTAGCATCTTCAGTACTAGTTTTACAAATATTTCATATTTCTATATTCTGTGTATTTCCATGTATGATTCATATTCTATAATAGAGAATACTTTACAAGGTCTTTTAACAAAATACAAGAATACAGACTGGATGTTGTGATGCAGTGGGTTGTGATACCCACATCCCATACCAAGTGCCTGGTTTGAATTCTGGCTACTCTGTTTCCAATTCAGCTTCCTACTATTGCACTTTGGAGGCAGCATATGTACACCCACACACTTGAGCCCCTGCCACCCATGACAATGACTGGATGGAGTTCTGGCTCCTGGCTTTTGCCTTCTAGGTCTGGCTGTTGCAGGCACTTGGGGCATGAATCAGAGGATGGAAAATCTCCTTTTTTCTGTCTCTTCCTCTCTCTGTTGCTTGGTTTTTAAATTAATAAATAAATAAATTTTAAAGATACAAATACAAAATTATGTGACTTTAAGCAATGCTATGTCAGCTCTTTTTATATTTTATTGAGTGGCTAGCTGTACTTGAACTTCTAAAGGTTCAATCACATGGAGTTACGTTTGCTTTTATTTAATTTTTACTTGTTTTTTTTTTTTTTAATTTCTTTGAGAGTCAGAGAGAGACATGAAGAAAGAAAGAGAAAAGAAAGCAAGAGAGGGAGTTAGAGAGAGAGAGTTCCCATTTGTTGATTCACTCCCCCAGATGCTCCCAAAGACTGGGTTAAGCTGAAGCCAGGAATCATGATTTCAGTCCAGGTCTCCCACGTGGGTGACAGAGACCCAACTACTCAAGCCATCAGCTGCTACTACCTAGGGAAACTGGAATTGGGAATCAAGCAAAGATTCAAACCCAGGCACTCTACAATAGGGCTTGCGTGTCCTAAGTGCCAGGTCAAGTGCCTGCCCAAAGAGTTGAGGTTTCAAAATGAAGAGTGGGCTTTTGATGTATTAGGTTACTTGAGAAAAATAACAGAAAATTCTAAATTACAGTTAATAGCATTTACCAAGATTGTAAGTGTTCAATGCTGGTGATTAACAAAAGCCACATAAATTTGTTTACATAATTTGTTTTCTCTCATCTTACAAAGTTGTGATGGTGAGCAACACTGTTTCTCTGTTCTGTAGAAATGGTCCATTATAGTCCCCTATACTTGCTGATGGACGTTTCTCAGACAAAAAAAAAGAATCTATATTTAAAATATTAATTAAGCTTTGCTTCCTGATTTTAACTGTTCACCAGATTTCAAATATCAGAAGCATCACAACAAGTTTCATGTGGGAAAATTGAGAATTCCCCAAATCACACATAGATTTAGTAAAATCCATGCTTTCATGGTAACAGTTGATGTTTAAGGCTGATATTTTTATCCATAAAACATTTTCCTTGGAACAAACTTATCTGTGATAGAAACTACAAGTGTATTGTTAGGCTAATAATAATCATTTAGGCTAATAACACTATTAATTATTAATACTATTAATTAAATATTGTTAGGCCAGTTAATAATAAGCATCAGAAATTATTAATGCAAAGGGTTTTTCTGGATATTAACATATTCAGCAGATATTAGTATGTTTTTGAATAAAAGTGACAAAAACTCAATGAATCTCAACTTATATGACAAAGCAATTTACTAGTTCCTGTAACAGGAAGCTAAGAAGTAGGAATAATACTTTCCTAACAATTCCATACCCATTTTGTCAACTTCACCTGCAGGGAAGTTTCAGCACTAGACCTGTATCTCTCTCCTAAAAAATGCAACTTTAAGGGCTGGCGCCATGGCTCATTTGGTTAATCCTCCACCTGCGGCGCCAGCATCCCATATGGGCACAGGGTTCTAGTCCGGTTGTTCCTCTTCCAGTCCAGCTCTCTGCTGTGGCCCAGGAGGGCAGTGGAAGATGGCCCAAGTGCTTGGGACCCAGCACCCGCATGGGAGACCAGGAAGAGGCACCTGGCTCCTGGCTTTGGATAGGTACAGTGCTGGCCGTGGCAGCCATTTGGGGAGTGAACCAATGGAGGGAAGATCTTTCTCTCTGTCTCCCTCTCTCTCATTGTCTACAATTCTACCTGTCAAATAAAAAAATGCAAATTCAGACAGAAACCTGAGAAAATCTTCCTGACACTCCATTTGCTTGTATAGGACTCAGAGTAAACCAAATGCTGAGTGGGGAAGGGTGAACACTTTGACCAGAATGGCCCGTCGAAGGCTGAATGCGAGGAATTTTCCTAAGACAATACTTACTTGGGAGAGCCAGAAGGGAGTGTAAAATTGAGCAAAAAGTAAAATGGAAGAAGGACAAAAGTGGATTGCTTAAATGCAGTGTAGGCTACCACTAGTGTTCATTGCATTACTAAAATGATGTCAGATAAATTCACATCAAAATACACTCTCCAGAATTAAAGGAGTTCCTACTTTCACTATACTAGCATCCTTTTTATCATTTATATGATTATTAACATTATTGATGAAAAATGGCACTTTTAATTTTTGTGTATTTGATTAAAAGTAATAAAACCTTTTCATAATACAGTTAAATTTCCTCTTTTATCTATTACCTTTCCATATTCTTTACCCAATTTATGTATTGAAATTATGTGCTTATATATAATCCCTTTCCTTGCAACAGTTTGTAAACCATGTAAAGTTGTATAACAATACACCCTACAAAAATTTTAAAAAGCAATGCATCTGTTTTCATGACTAGTTAGTTGCTGAAGCATTTGTAGATTAAGTAGTACCTAAACTACTTAGAAGATGACTTTTTTTCTGGTAATTAAGTACACAGAAACTATAGGAGTAAAGATGTCTTTCAAAGGGACAGGATAACTCTCAACCCAGGAGCACCTAGGTCAACGTGACGGATTGATGTATATAACTAATGGTAAGATCAATTTATTGATTTCGGTAGTAATCCTCTGTGCTTATGGGCTCATGCCCTTTACACGGAAGTTCTTCATCTAGTTATTGGCTTGTCAATGGTTGATGGCTCACAGTTGTGGTCCCTGAAAAAATTCTCTCAGATATAGGAAACTGGTTCATGATGAAATGCTCAGAAATATCTGGCTATTGCAGGAATTCAAAGAACTACTCCTACTTCCAATTGATACAACTCTCACATTGGATCAATAGAGACCTCAGTGGAGACCATGTTGATGTCAACTTTTCCCCTGTACATCACTTTCCTCTTCACTTTTCCATAGGTGTATGACCTCAAGGTACCTAATGATCTTCTTGCATGTAGCTTTCTAAGTCAGTGTCTTTCTCAACAAAATCAGAGCAAGAGAGTTGGTACCATCAGTGGCCCCAGGAGGAGATTCTCAAACAAAATTCAAGATGTGGAATATTATATATCCCCTAGCAAAAAGGGCCTGTCACTGAGAATGTGAGGGCTATCCCTATCTCCTAGAATGCTGTAAAATATAATTGTTCAATTACAAACTTTACCAGTGAGGAACTTGAAGTGAGTAATGTTTAGAGAAAAAACAAAGGCAGCATCTTGCATATTATTTTTAGGGGTAGAGAAGTATCAAGAAAAGTAGAAGTACTTGAGTTATGAGATTGGGTAGCTGTTACTGGTGACATTTATTTGATGAGGAAAGATAAGGACAGACTCAGTGTTACTCATAATCAATTCAAGGAAAACAGAAATACCAGATTATCTCTTAGTCCTCATAGAAGGAAACTCAGACTCCTTGCAATGAGAAAACAGAGAAGACAACCCAGTTAACGACAATGAGAATGTCTGAACTGAAGGTGCGATTAAATTATTGTATAATAACCAAGTGTTAAGAGGTGAAGAGTAAGATTCTAAGACTTTAAGTAGGCATAATTGGGAAGACATAGTTAAGAATCTTGAACCCTTATCTTGCCCTGAGCCCAAAGTTATAAAGAAAATGGTTCACTTATGTCAGAAGATATTGATCTCCTTGTTTTATGATTATACAGAAGCATCATGGGATGCAATTGCCTTACAAGACAATGCCTATCCATCCATTTATTCTTATCTCCCCTCCTGCTAATCAAAGAAACACTTGTAAACCCCAGTATTGCAACCTAGACATGACTGATTGATTTGATAAATGAAAAGAAAGACTACATTAAAGGAATTCAAGACTATAGCTTACATATTCCAGCGAGAACTGAGAGACTATACATGAGAATATACTGAGAGACTGCTGGAGCAAGAGAGAGAAAGAGAGAACTTAAAGTTGGACAGTGGAGATTTTCACAATATAGGGATATTTTTCCATGTTGTAGATTTAAATATTCTGGCAAGCACCATGGGAGGAAGTACTAACACCATGGCAACAAAAAAGTGCTGGCTCACAATAACTAAAGCTCCAGAATTTCCAGAGAAAATAATGGAAGAAGAAATCAAAAGACTAAAAAATTAACATGTTTTAGTATCTTAGCAAAATACCATGTAAGGCACTGAGATGCCCAGAAGTGGTTTTCCACTGAGTCCAAAGCTGGGTGGAGCAGAGGGCTTTGCAGGACTGAGCTCTGATGGCAGTGTAGATCATAGTATCCAGAACACCAGAAGACAAGTAATTAAAGCTAAATCATAAGAAGCAATATAGCCACCAATATCACACTAAACAGAAACATTGGAGTGGCATTCCTTGATAAGAGAGGCGGCTCTATTTCCTGAAATATGAAGTTCAGTACTTACCATTTAATTAAAATCCCCAGAAGACATTCTTTTAAAGGTATTCAGAGTTTGTGTTGGAACATCTACCTCCTTAATAATGTCTGTGGTTGCCCTACTTTTAGGTCAAGAATGACACTGAAATTATGTCATTGCAATAGGTTCACTGATTTCAGTGGAGACCACGGAAACTCTAATCTGAAGAGTTCAAAGTGGTGGCTTGAATGAAAACAAAATAAAGAAGCAAAACAAGATGGAAACGTCTATTGTAAACTGAAAAGAAATGTATGAAAGATCAGAATGCTTGAGTAGCAGAGTTCTTTGTCAGGGGTTAAGAAACAAGAATCATAGACAGCATGTTAAGTTCTACTTGATCTCTACACCAGATTATAGGCAAAATGCTGACTTGAGTGGCTACAGTGAAGAATCAAAGCCTCACACTCATTTCCCAAGTGAAAAAGTAAATATCACCCATCAGACTGGAGAATCATTTTTAGAGAGGAAACAGAATTTCCTTAAGGAAGGGAACCACATCATTGCCAAAAAACGTACAGCAGGTACTTATTCAACCTTGCATTAAGGTGTCTGCAGCCATTTGTCAGACTGATGATGCAATGAGAAGATGAATATCTTTCCTAGATTTCTAGATGTAGATTATGAACTGGTATTAATTTCAAAGGAAGGGCTTATAGCCTACAACTGGAAGACAGAGACTTGAATCAGGTTCAGCTTCTAATGATCCCAACATGACCCTGGATAAATCCTATTGTTAAGTTTTAAATTCCTTAATATATAATGAATTAATTATATGTGGCTGCCTACAACACCCTAAAATCTGCTATCCAACCAAAGAGTAGGTATTAGAGGTTATCATTTGCAATTACTTTCTGATGGCCAACAAAGGGCTATTTATTAATAGTCAAATAAAAGAGATTTTCCTTTATAATACAATGGTTAATTTTAGGCATAATCTTAACAGAAATATCACAGTGCTTTGGTGTAGATATCATTTATGTGAAGTTATAGACATTTCACTAAAAGTAGATGAAGAAAGAGAAATGCTTGTTCAGTTTCTTTTCAAAATCTAAGTGTGTTTGAACGTAACACCTGATTCTGTACCAAATATTAATATAAATTTTATAAAGTTTATAAATAGAAGGATATGCTATAATACAGCTGAGGGATTTGGAGAGTTTTTTTCCTACATTCTTTTCTTAAATATATATTGTTTATAAAATAAAATGTATATTTGTTATATTTATTGCATAGATGAAACCCAAGAATGTTATGTGTTGAAATAGCTTGTTATCACTTGAGTGTTATTTATTTTATTGACTTTAATTATAATTTATATATCATATAAATAAAACTCAGAAAATACTCAAAAACTTTTTAAACCAAATTAACAAAATAATTCACATTTCCCAAATAGAGTAGTACAAATACATTTTCCCCAATAGAGTTGTTTAAATGATATATAAATAATAATTATTTTATTTGCTAGTTTATGACATTATGAACATATAAGCATATTTATGTAGAATTTAGTGTGTTTTAAAAGTCAATTTATCTTGATGTTTCAAAAGTCAACTTCTGAAATAATCAATGTTTTGGTTAACTTATGAAGCAATATTGTATTTCCATTCAGTGTGTTTGTACAGGTCTGTAAGTTTAGTCTTCATAGAACTGCTGAAAAGACTCCTGCGGAATAGAGCACTGTAATACTGTCATTTGTAACTGACACAGAATGATAATAATATTATTGTAAATTCACTGGGGTCATGCCTAGACAGATATCAACAAATGACATTTTTCATTTTTCATTATTTCACATAGAGGCATTTAATTGTGCAATGAATCAGTGAATTAAGTAAATTGTATACATCATCTGAATATAATTTGTCATTCATTCTTTATTTTTGGAAAAATGTTTAGTATATTAAAATTTTACATGTGAATCTCACAATCATACTAAAACACTGTCAAATGCTTTTGTCTTAAATAGATATTTAACATAAATAAAAACTCAATCTATTTACATGTTCATCCCTAATATTAGCATATGTCAAGAATTTTCATTAGAAACCAATGTACCTTCTTTTAACAAATCTGTTTGATATGTATCAAATTATAACCATTATGCTTTTTTCATTATAGTATGTGTCTGTTTCTATTCCCTATTGTCATACAAATTAGCACAAAATATGAGCCTTATTTCTAACTCTCGGGCTTTCTTAAATACCACAAAGTACTATTGCCATTGCATTTATGAGTAAATGTCCTTTCAGTGTTGCTAAATTTATTCTCAACCTCTCCCATCTTCCTTCTTCCTCTCTCTCTCTCTTGCTATCTAGTTGGTATTAGTAATGCATACAATGATTCTCCAAGACATTCGAGGTCAAATGCCCAGTCTGGGTTCTCTCAGGTTTACAAGCTTCCCTAAAAGTCATCAAATATTGTTTACATTTTCCTCACACTATTGCTCTAATTCAAGGTATTGTCTTTTGTTTCCCAGTGTTACCAATTAGTTCAGACTTTTTTCACTATGTGCCTTTGCTATGGCAGTAGCATTTTGATCTGGCTTCCAATTTCAAATAATGTATACACACATATATACTCATTCCTGAATATTGCAGGTTAGAAAATATCAAGTTAAACAAAGATAATCAAATAATCTCCGGAGAGTATGATATCTAGTAGTTTACTCATTTTTAACATATAAAAATCTAATTGTAGAATTTTATTTTTACATTTCTGGCAACATATAAAATTGAAAATAAAATGTTGATGGAGAAGAACTGCTGGTCTCTAGAACTCTGACCTTTTATCCAAACAAGTCTAATTAAATTTAATTAATTTATTTTAATGATTTATTTATTTATTTGAAAGGCAGAGTTACTGAAAGGCAGAGGCAGAGAGAGAGAGAGGGAGAGAGAGAGAGAGCAGTTTTCCATCTGCTGGTTCCCTCCCAAGATGGCCATAATGGAAACAGCTGGGCTGATCTGAAGCCAGGAGACAGGAACTTCTTCCAAGTCTCCCACACGAGTGCAGAGCCATCTTCTACTACTTTCCCAGCCCATAGCAAAGAGCTGAATCAGAAGTGGAACAGCTGGGACTCGAACCGGTGCCTATATGGGCTGCCGGCACTGCAGGCAGCGACTTCACCTGTTATGCCACAGTGCTGGCCCCCAAAGTTTAATTTAATTCAAATGATGATCTGGTGAAGAATACAGTAAAAGTTCAGCAATATTTTCAATTACACATGCGGGTTAGCTTTTTAAATAGAATTACCCATAGTCTATTTCTCACAAGTGAATGGAAAAGTCTACAATAAATTCTGAGTATGGCTCACACAAAAGATGTTCATTGGCACATAAACATAACTTCAGAATTGAAAAATGATTCTGCTATACTATCTCTACTGAAAGTAAAAATGCGACAGAGCAAAAACACACTGAACTGCCAAAGCTGTACCTTTCTCTGCTGATAGGAACAAAGAATTCAAATGGTTTGTCTTTATACAACACATCCTCTACTTTACTTTTCAGTCTCTTCATTCTTCAAACATTTTGTTTCACCAAATATTGATAAATTATTAACTGTTTGCACAACACCGTGGTTGGTAATTGATGTTGACTTTGGTGAATAAACAATAACTCATAAGAAGGAACTAATCAGCCGGCGCCGAGGCTCACTAGGCTAATCCTCCACCTGTGGCGCCAGCATACCGGGTTCTAGTCCTGGTCTGGGCGCCAGATTCTGTCCCGGTTGCCCCTCTTCCAGGCCAGCTCTCTGCTGTGGCCAGGGAGTGCAGTGGAGGGTGGCTCAAGTCCTTGTGCCCTGCACCCCATGGGAGACCAGGATAAGCACCTGGCTCCTGCCTTCGGATCAGCGCGATGCACCAGCCGCAGTGCGCCAGCCGTGGTGGCCATTGGAGGGTGAAACAAAGGTAAAAGGAAGACCTTTCTCTCTGTCTCTCTCTCTCACTGTCCACTCTGCCTGTCAAAAAATAAAAAATAAAGGAACTAATCATGCAATCATGTATACGTTTGCCCCAGTACTGTGTACTCACACAGATCTCTTTGGTATCCTTTTCAAAACTGACATGTAGTGTCTGGAAAGTAACGTTTCTTTCCCCATTAGTCTGTAACTTGTATGATGACCTGAGCCATTTCTGGTTTTTTTTTTTTTTTTTTTTTTGAGTAGAAGATCCAATGTTTGAAATCAGGGTTGAGCAAGATAAATTTTCTGAAATAGATCCAAGATCAAAGAACCAATGTTTATCATTTGGTGAAAGAAAGAGGGAAACAGCTTTTGCAAATGTAATAAATATTGCTTGCTCTCTAAAAAGTCCCCTAAATGTGTTATTTTGGTCACAATGTCTTCACTCATTCTTGCGGGTTAGTAAATGTGATGGTTAATTGTATGTGTCACCATGTTTGGATTCAGGGATACCTAGAGAACTGGCAAAGCAATATTTGTGCATGTGTCAGTGAAGATGTTTCCAAAAGAGATCTGCACCTGAATGGACTAAGTGGATGGGAGCCTGGATAGAGCCAAAAGTCAGAAGGAAGGAAACGTCTACTTCTGCTGGAGTAGAGCACTCATCTCTTGTTTGGAGAACTCCAGACTTTGACCTTGCACCAGCCTTGCACCAGCAGCCTACTGTCTTCTCAGCCCTTCGCAGTTTGGACTGAGCTGTGCTATCAGCAGCCCAAAGTTTTCAACCAACAGAGAAGCTATTGCAGGCAATGTAGCCTCCACGATGATGTGAGCCAATTTCTCTAATAGGTTTCCTCTCTTCAAGTGATATCCATAGCCTAACGGTTCTGTATTTCCGAAAGATAATGACTAACACAACAATATTCTGGTATTTATGACAATCATGTCCATGCTTTCTCTATACTTTTTATGGCTATGTAATTATACAACAATATGCAATGAAGTTCAGTGTTTTTAATGTAGTTAAATATATTGTTATCAAATGCAAATCAGTTGTTCTTTGTTTCTAAATTCTATGCATGTTATTCTATATATTTCTATGCATTTTTATTTTCTTCACTAAAGCTGTCATCTTGTATAAATATGAGAGTTTGTTAACCTACATTACTACCAAACATTTGGTTTGTTTCCACTTGGAGTAAAAACATTAATAACATGTCATTCTCTACATTTAAGATAGCCAACAGGAACATGCAGGCTATACAACAAAGAGTTAATTTCCACCCTTCTAATTGTACTGAAAGTAAGCACTATTGAAATGTTCTTGGGCGTTCGCATTTTCTGTCCTTTGAGGTAAATTTTGAAGTGTTTTTCCTATTTTTCAAAGGGGTGATTATTATTTTCTAATTGAGTTGTAGTATTTATATATTCTAAATATGATATTGCATATGATTCATAATTATCAGACTCAACATTTTTGTTCTCTTATTTTAATGGTCTCTTTTGGTGACTATACGTCCTGCATTTTAATGTACTCGATTTTATCAAACCCTTATTAGGGTCAGGGATTTCAGGGTCTTGTATAAGAATGTGTTTGCTATATCATGACCATAAAGCTGATGGCCTATTTTCTTTTTAAGGATAGTTTTGCAAATTCTGTAGTATTCGTGAAATTGATTTGAGGTTATAGATTATAATGGGGTCAATTTGATATTTTTTCTATATATAAAACCTCTCAAAGATTCTTTCCCATTTATTGTCATGAACATAATTTCACATGACTCTTTGGTATTATAATAATGATAATAAATCTAAAAGTGATTTTACTAGTTGTACCTCTGCATAGAATTATCATTCTCTCCTGTGATATTTACAAGAGTATCTGCTATCATTGTGCAATTATCATTTCCTCTTATAAGTCTTTTGTAGCATTTTTATCTAGAATGGCGATCATCTATTAATCACAATACCTTATGTTTTTGATTTTTTCTTCATATTATAAATTAGCATTTGAGATTATGGTATATTTTATTTATTAAATAGCTTGTTATTAATCACTCACTTATAAGCACAATAAATTTCACATTGTGCATTACTATGTTCTATTTTTCCAGCATAGTTTGTGGCACATGGTAAACATAAAATTCAATGAATGAATGAACCAATTAAGTAGTGAATTAATTAATTAAAATAAAGAATAGCTTACACCTAAATATTGCCAAAATAGTGTCCTCTCCAAATATTAGTTTTTTATAGAGGAAAGGATGAAATATTTAAATTTAAAACTGAGGGAAAAAACAGCCAAGAAAACATTGGAGATTAAGAGATAGGCAGGAAGCCAAGCTAAGTGGTTTTCTAAGAGTTTCTATAGAATGCTGTTTAGTCAGGGTTTTCAGAGGAAAATAACTAATAGGATACACATGCATGCAGAAAGAGTTATAGTGAGTAATTGGCTGATAGGATCAGGACAGCCTGGGAGTCCCAAGATCCACAGTTGGCAAGCTGGAAATCCAGAAAGGCTATGCACAGTTTCAGCCTTGAGCCTGAAGGATTGAGGTCCAGGAGAGCCAGTGATGCAAATTCCAGTTCAAAGGCCAGAAGTTTTAAGACCCAGGAAGATCCTAATGCTTCAACTCATGTCCAAAGGGAAGAAAGGACAGATGTCCCACTTCAAAGCAGTCAGGGAGCACGAGTTCCCTCTTACTCAAAGGATGGTTAACATTTTGTTAACATTTTTTAACATCTTTTCCGGTCTTGAATTGATTGAATAGGACACACCTACATGAGGAAGGGCAATGTGCTCTCCTATTCCAATGCTAGTTTACTGTTTAAACATCCTCATATGTATCCACAGAATAATATTTGACTGAGTTATCTGGGCACTTCATAACCCACTTCAGATGAGATAAAATTGACCATCATACTAGCAATGAACAAGAAAACCAATGGCTGGTCATCAAGCAATGGTAGGGCAGTTAGAAAAAAGGAAAGAGTTAACATTTTCCTGTGACCATCAGTGGAATTTTTTTATCAATTAAATGAAGAGTTTTGGAGAAAAGAATTGTATTATTTGAAGTTGAATATAGGAAAGGATGGGAAGCTTAGGAAGATGATCATGCTACTTTTCCAAGTTTAACATTGTATTTTTGCTTGACACATATTTGTTCATATTTGTGAGGGCCAATGTAATGTTTTGATTTATGTATGCTTTGAGTATGATCAACTCAGGGTATTGGCATATCTATCACCTTAAGACATTTATCATTTCTGTATGTGGGACACATTGAAAATCCTCTTTTCTAACAATTTTGGGATTTATAGCTGATTCTTGTTAGTTATGTTCATCCTGCTGTGCATATAACACAATATTTATTCTACATATGTAATGGGAACATTGTGGCTGGTAGCCAACATCTTTTCTCACCTATGACCTTCAGTTTCTGGTTATCACTATTTTACTCTCAACAATTATGATATTTTCTTAAATTACAACTTTGAATAAGATCTGTAATGGAACATGGAATTCTGTGACATTGAAATTTGTTAAGCAATGGTAGTAGTCTTATCAAGGGATCTATATCAGAGCAATAAGTCTCAGACTAATAATTTAGATAAAACATAGTAGTTGGTAGCAATAATCAGTGTAATAGACCTGATTAAAACTTCAGCATTGGGGCTGGCACTGTGCATCCCATATGGGCTCCAGTTCAAGTCCCAGCTGCACCATTTCCAATACAGTTCCCTGAAGAAGCTCCTGGGAAAGCAGTGGAGGACTGCACAAGTACCCACATGAGAGAACCAGAAGAAGCTCCTGGCTCCTGGCCTTGGATTGGTCTTGCTCTGGCCATTGTGGCCATTTGGGGATTGAATCAGCAGATGTAAGATCTCTCTCTTTGTGTGTCTATTCCTCTCTCTCTCTCTCTCTCTCTCTCTCTCTTTCTGCCTGTCTCTTTGACCATCTCTCTCTAACTCTGTCTTTCAACTAAATATCTTCAAAAAATCATTAGTTTAAAAGACCAAAATTCACCCTCTTGTTATTAAAGTGTGCTTTGCATGGCCTTTCAGTAAGCTCTCTCAGGATCTGGGAAAGCTGTTGTGATTCTGAGTTATTTGCATAGGAATTTTCCAAAACAGCTCTTCTTTGTCTATTTTTAATTATTAGAAGTAACACATTAATGAAGGATAAATAAATTTAAATATGGTGTCATAGTCATAAAACATTACAAACATCTCTGGTGGTATTTATCTTAGAAATCACAGATTTCTTTTTATTGTTGGAGGTAGTAAATTCCTCTTGTCGATAAATAATGATAAATTTCAATCTACTAGACTTAACTCATTTTATACAACAGAAATTTTATTTTGGTAGATTTGAAAAGCTTTCTAACAGGCTACTCTAACATAAATACTGTCGTGTTATCTTTAGTATGCATGTTAAAGCAAAACTAAACAGACCTGTACCACCTCCATATTTGTAAAGCTATCTCAAATGGATTGAAACAATCAAAACTAATGAAGTTTTTTGAAGAAATTGAATGCTTCATTCCATGTCTATTACTTTAATGGAATAAAAGTGAGACTGCCTTCGAAGAACAGCTCAATGTCACCTGCAAACTTCCCAACATTAATGGAGTTGAACACAAACTCTCTGAAACGCTGTCGTTGACTAAAATGCCAACACCTGATCACCAAATACTGTTTTTTTCCCCAAAGTGGCATGTCTTGACCAGTTTTCCATATTAAACTAATATATGTCAATAATACTATGCCAACATGAAATTTAAAACAGTATTTTGAGCATTAAGTACTTCAATCGGGCACAGGTAAGGGTTGTCTCAATTTGAATGTGAAACGTGTTACTCAGTGTGCAGTATTACATGAAGACATGGTAACATATTTTAAATTTTTATGAAATGTGAAAGCAGTAACATATAAGTTTGGTGTTGATGTTCAGATTATTGAAGATGCTGTAAGTTCTTATAAAACAGTTAATCTTGCAGGTGACAAACACAATGCATTATACAAATGTGTAGAATCAAGTGTACTATTTTATAAACTCACAAGTACGGTCACTTTTTTGTTATTTGTATATAATTTTTACTTACTTGAGAGGGAGAGAGCGCCCACTAACTGTTTCACTCTTCGCATGTCCACAATGGCTGGGATTGGGAGAAAACAAAGCTGTGAACCTGGAACTCAATCCAGGTCCCCATGTAGGTCACAGGGATGCAACCACTTGAGCCATAACTTACTGCATCTCAGGGTGTGCATTAGCAGGAAGCTAAAGTCAGAAGCAGATCCAGGACGCAGTTTCAGCCACTTCAGTATGGATTGTGGGCATCACAAATGACATCAAAAAACTGCTTCACCAGAGTAGGCATTGGACCAGCTGTTAGTTTACAGTTTGGGGTATCTATATCTCATATTTGAAGTGCATAGACATGAATCCCGGCTGCTCCACTTCTGATTTCAGTTTTGCACAAATGATTACTCAATTAACTGGGTCCCTGCAAACCATAAAATAAACTCAGATTGAGTACCAGGATTCTGACCTTGGCTTGCCCAGCTCTCACTCTTGTGGACATTTGAGCAATGAACTAGCAAGTTAAAGATCTCTCTCCCCATCTCTCTCTCTCATTCTCCTGGCTGAAAATAAGGATTTTTTTAAATGTTGAACCAAATGAGTATCCTCACATGTATATTTTAGAAATTTTGATATATTTTGGTAATAGTGTGAAGACATGACTAAAATATTTCCTTCCTCTCCAGAAATTTTAATGTATCACAATTTTTAAGCATGAATGGATTCTAAAAAACAGACAACTAATTGATCTCATAGTCTAACTTCTTCCAATGGTTCATACTGATGGAGCTTATGCACATCAACCAATTTGCTAAATCCTCACATTATTCCATTTTTATTTCATATTTTAGTCAATCATCTCATTTTTATCTCTTGACAATTTTTTTTCTTTGTAACAGGTGTTTATTTATTTATTTTTATTTAACAAATAGAGTTAGACAGACAAGTGGACAGAGAGAACCTCATTGGTGGTTCACTCCCAAATGCATATATCTAGAGGTGGACCAAGCCCAATCTAGGACAGAATTCAATCGAGGTCTCTTAAGAGGTTGACAAGGACCTCTCTTTGTGAAATATTAACTGCTGCTTCCCAGGGTATTCATCAGCAAGAAGTTGAAATTGAAAGTGGAGTCAGGACTTGAACCCAGACTTGTACCAACTCCACTGGCATCATAATTCCTAGAACAAATCTAAACCCCTTCCCAGTTTAATTATTAGGAAAAAAGAAATAGAAGCTTGTTGATAAACCTTAATTAAATCTAAGTACTCTTTCATTCAGGTGTAATATTAATCAAATATCAACTTATATAGGTGTACAGGTTTATTCTACTAAATCCTTTGGTTCATTTCTAAAACACATGTATTCATTATAACGTTTCAAAATAATATATATCAAATATACTTTATAAAGAAAATGGTTTCCTAGGAGATTTAAAATAAAGATCTATGTGATTCAGGTTTTATTTTAAAAACAGTAAATTTATATTTTGTTGCAAAAAGTCTTTATAACTAAATCACACAGTGGAACAATTTGAATTCCAATAATTTATGGCCTTTCTAATTTAGTCCAAAGTACCAGAGACCAAAATAAGCCTGTTGTAGTGTAGAAGTGTTCATATACTTGACAAGGTATCAGTTCCATAAAGAAAAAAATATGAAATGTAACTTTATAAAGCTTTACTTTTAGAATCCAGGCTGTTTTTAGGACTTTTCTATTAAATCAACTTTAGTAGTATAAGATATTCTACCTTTGAACAGACCACAAATTGAACTTGTATTCAGTATTTTAAAAGAAGAAAGTGAGCCATCTTTTAAATACCATGGACCAAGACCAATCATTCATATTTCACATGAGAGAAACATGACCTCTATGCAAGATAAGACTTTAAATATGCATTTCCTTTCATGCTACAGTATATCCTAATGAAGTCTTCATACATTACAGACATTTGGAAAAAAATTAGAGCTCTGAGTTGCATATTAAATATCCATCCCAACAGACTGGCATTTTTTCTCAACAGATTTGGCAAAGTAACTATTAATTATGATCATTTAAATTCATATAAGAATTATGAATAAATATTATTTTAAGTTACTTTTAAAATTATTTAATAGAGAGAGAAGGAGAGGGAATGAGGGGGAGAAAGATGCTTTCCATCCACCCATTCATGCCTCAAATGCTTTCAATAGACAGTACTGGGGCCTGACTGAAGCCAGGAGCCTGGACTTTAACTCAGTTCTGGTCTACCATGTGGATAATCGGGAGAGCTCGCACAGAACTCCTGAGCAGTACAAAGGTCTCAGAGGGTCTGAACCATCAGGAAGCTGGAGTTAGAACCAGCACCAGGAATCAAACATAGGTAATCAGAGCTTATGGAAGTGTAGCCAGGAATCCAATATGTGGGATGAGGGATTCTTTACAACTAGGTCAAGTGTTATTCTTTTTATTTGTGTCACTGATGATTGTTTTCAAGTAATGTGGTATTTAGAATTTTTCTTCAACTCCTTCCTTGGTACAAACCTCACCTGATTTAGAAAGATCCTTATTATACCTGTTTTCTAGTCATCCTCCTACTTGACCATTTGCCCTACAACAATTTATTTTTTAACTGCACTATGTAATACACTATTATATATTATCAGACCTCCACTTTGTAACTGCAATTTATTCTGTGATTTTCTTTAGCAATGTTGAACTACATTACAATAATCCAACTTTTCACTTTTTAATTTATTGTTATCCTTGAAAGGAAATGAAATTATTTTTCCTAAAACATTTAAAAAATCAATACTCCCTTTCCAAGAACAGCAATCAGTGTTTTCTTTTTTTTTTTTTTTTTTTTTTTCTTTTTTTTTTGACAGACAGAGTGGACAGTGAGAGAGACAGAGAGAAAGGTCTTCCTTTGCCGTTGGTTCACTGAGCTGATCCAAAGCCAGGAGCCAGGTGTTTCTCATGGTCTCCCATGCGGGTGCAGGGTCCAACGACCTGGGCCATCCTCCACTGCACTCCCTGGCCACAGCAGAGAGCTAGACTTGAAGAGGAGCAACCGGGACAGAATCCGGCGCCCTGACCGGGACTAGAACCCGGTGTACTGGCGCCGCAGGCGGAGTATTAGCCTATTGAGCTGTGGCAACAGTCCAACAATCAGTGTTTTCAATGACCTCAAATATATAAGTACTTAAAACTTGTTGGTTAGAGGTAGCTAAGATATTTGCCTGCACTGCAAACTAGTTAGTGAGACAACTAGTTGTGTTATAGTTGATTACAGTTTTGCAAATTGCAATAAGCTGATAGATCAGCAGTTGGCATAATCAATAGAGTATTTTGAAAATTATATAATATGTGTATATAAAATGTGTGAATGGATAGTTTTTATCTTTCAGAAAAAGTATTTTCATTTTGACACATCATGATGTAAATTTTTAAAAAGTATATACTATATTTATATTGCATTAACTTTGCTCTTGTGACAACCTTTGAGGTACACATTTCAGATCTCCCTTCTAGAAAGCCACCCATGAGGAACAAGTCTGGAGCACTCACAGAATCTGTGGTAGCACTCAAATTGAGCCTGTGCTTTCCAAGGAAAGCTTCAGCCAGCGGCTGATCAGGGTGGGGACTCGGCTTCCTCTCCAGGCTTTCTGCCAAGTACATTCCGTCATTGTGAACAGTCTTTGCATGGGAAGTGCTCAGACATTTCCTAGCTGAATAATCCTCCATTTGAATCCTCCCCTCTGTCTCTGTCTCTCTGTCTTTTTCTCTCACTAATTCTCCTCTGTTTTCACTGGTTAGACAGATAATAATAGTTATAATAGATAGATCATTTACCAATGTATTTGTGAATCAGTATACCCATGTGATGGTTTTATACAGAGCTGTTGGATAGAAGTGTTCAAGATGTATTTGCTTATTTCCTTAGCAATAAGAGTTTGGATGGGAAAGCAGAAACTTTCCAGTCGTACCTCGAAATGAGAAATTCATAGAGATACAGATAAGCGGAAGTTCACAATACCATTGGAAATGATGGATTATAAAGTTTAGAGAAATATACAGGTAACTCCTAGTTTTTTCACCATCAGAATCACATATCACCTTACTACCTTTGGTTTATATATATCTACCCATATAAAATAAAGAATAATGAAAATTCAGAGCAGGCATTAAACAATAATGTTTACATTAATTACATTAATTACATTAATTTTAATATAGTATTTTTTCTAGCTTAGGTAGCCAAGGAAATAAATCATAATGAATAGCATTTTGATATATGAACTATTAAAATATTAGAAACCATAGTTTTCTAAATTTAATGATAAATTTCTAGTGGCATTATTCAGTTATTTGCTCAAGCATAGAAAATTATTTTCAAAGAAGCATTTATAGCTTCCACTTCATAGGAATTTAAGTTTGCTATAGTTTAATCAGCTCCTATTGTCAGATTGCTAGGCAGTGGAAAAAGGATGCTAATACACTGTCACTTATAAGTAAAATTCATGCATAATAAAAATATCTTCCAAAAATAATAATGATAATAATAATAATGATAATAACTAGTAAGATGTGATGTATTATGAGACATTGGTAAATTTGTGTTTTGTTATTTTCTACATTCAGAATTGTTACTCATATTTAAGACTTTGTGTTTTCTATTTTATTCAAAGGAATTGTTCTGTAGAGCAAACCCTCCAAAGACACATATTTCATAGCCACAGATTCAGCTAAAATACTGAAAAAAGTACCTGTATTGAACTAGTCCCAGTTTATTTTTTCCTTGCTATTATTCCCTAAATACCATATAACAACTATTTACACAGCATTTGCATTGCAAAGATTATTTCAAGTGTTCACATTTTTTATTTAGGAGAATATATATGTATGCAAGTATGTGTGTGTGCGTGTGTGTGTATATATATATATACAGCATTTTACATAAGGGCCTTTATCAGCAGACTTTTATATTTATATGCACAGATGTCAAGGGTAGACCTTATTATTAAGTTTTCTGATTAATTTTAAATCATACAGCTTTGAACTTGAGGTCATTAACTGTGCTGAAAATTCACTAGTTTTTACATCTACAGTTATTTTTATTTTTAGGCTTATAATATACTCACTAATCAAAATAAGATAAATCTTCATCAAATTGTCATTGGTGTCTTCTCTTTAACCATTTGTCTATATTCTTTTGTCATAACTAGAAATCATCTCCCTTCTTTGAATTACCAAACAATTTCCAAACATTTGTCATCCAATGTTCTATATCTTGGTATCTCTAACAGTTCTGTTTTCCCTATAATAATTGTACTCAAGATATCCTTCTTCTCAGCTCTCTCTTGAGAGTCAAATATTTTTATCACTTATTTATAGCTGACTCTGCATACACACTCTCACTCTCCATCCTTCTCTAATCTGTCCCCGGGAGGTTGACAGGCATGGAACACATCATCCGCACTTCCATAATCCCTGCAATCCCATTTGGATTCTCCTAAGGGAGAACCATGAAAAGGAATGTGGAAGAATAAATGTTTTGAAGTCAAAGTATTTATTCTCCTGCACTCTTTTTGTCCCCAAAGAACACTTTTATTTAAGGAATACAAACTTCATGCATTTCATAAGTAAAACTTTAGGACCAGCGCCGCAGCTCACTAGGCTAATCCTCCGCCTGTGGCCCGGGTACCCCGGGTTCTAGTCCCGGTTGGGGTGCCAGATTCTGCCCAGTTGCTCCTTTTCCAGTCCAGCTCTCTGCTGTGGCCCAGGAAGGCAGTGGAGGGTGGCCCAAGTCCTTGGGTCCTGCACCTGCATGGGAGACTAGGAGGAAGCCCTGGCTCCTGGCTTTGGATCAGCACAGCGTGCCGGCCATAGTAGCCATTTAGGAAGTGAACCAACGGAAGGAAGACCTTTCTCTCTGTCTCTCTCTCTCACTGTCTAACTCTGCCTGTCAAAAAAAAAATTTAGGAATATAGTGATTTTTTCCACCATACCCACCCTCCCACTCTCACTCCCACCCCTCCCCCTCCTCCCTCTCCCAATCCCAGTCCCACTCTCCACCAAGATCCTTTTTTGATTAACTTTATACATAGAAAACCAACTCTATACTAAGTAAAGCGTTCAACAATCTGTATGCCCGCACACACACACACAAAATTGTTCCTCAACAATAGAGATAAGAACGGTTCAACGTCGTTGCCTTTTGAAGTTAATTGCACTTATTTTTTTTTTTTTTTTTTGGTCCTTTTAGAAGCTTAACTTTGAACTAGTTGTAATGTGTCTCCAACGATTACTTTTATTCTCAGCACAGGTACCTTTGCAAGGCATTTACTGTTTTTTCTCATGTCTAATAGCATGGAAAGTAACAGCTCGGAGGCTATTAGACCCATTGTCCCATCCGATTTCCCTTATAATCCACTGATCTTTGTAAATAAACCCTCTTTAATTAACCTGAGGGTGTTTTCTATTTCGTTTTGTGATGTTGGTACAGGTATGCAATTAGCACTAAATTACTTTTACTGTGTTAAAAGTGATAGTTTTTAAATATGGATGAAGTATCAAAAATTACTATACATTTCCAAAATACTCATCCAAGTCTTAGCTCATAAGCAGTAAAGCTAATTCGAGGAACCTGTAACTTAAAATACATCCTATGTGACAGCTTTGATTTTAGACATCAATAACAGACACTAAAGAGAGAAATTTCATATATAATTATTTTTCATAGGAGAAGCTTGAATATGTTAATTATTTATGAATTAGTGATTTATAAGAATGAATGAATTACACATAATGAAAATGTAGAAATACTTATTAGGAAGAATGATATCATTAAATAGACTTATTTCTCCTTTGTTATCACTATTAAAGATACCTTGAATTCCATCACTGATATTCATTATCAGACAATTTTAAAAGCATTTGAAATTGAAGAGATCCAATTGTTGTAAAGATGTTAAAAAAGTATACCTCCACAGCATATAAAAGCTCACTGTTATCATTTGAAAAAGCTGTACTAAGATCTGTGTCTGTGGATTCATTCTGAGAGGAGGAGCGTGGTGGGGGCAAGAGGAATGGAGTCACCACACAGACCCTGGAATCGAGGGAAAGTGGGCCAGAGGCGAGCAGCCTGCAGACTCGTTTATTTCGGGTGGTACCACAGCTTTTGTAGCTGAGGCAGCCAATCTGGCCAAGGGGTGGTTTATGCCCTAACCAATCACAGCCTATTGCCAGGCAGGCTCCGTTGCCAGATGGGTTCCAAAGCCATTCCTGAGTAACTGAAGCTCGCTTGCCAGTGGCCATCTTGGCATGGCCTCCTCATTCCACCACAAAGATCATAATATACCTTAATAAAATTCTCTAGTAAATAAAGTAATGAATGCAAATGATGGGGGTAATATCATTGCAAGTGCACTTTTTAAAGGAAACACTAGTACATTCTTCTTGAAGATTAAAGAAACAAAACACTTGGGGTGCATAACCAATGTATGCATGATTATTACCTCTTGGATGACAATGAGCTATAATTCATTTAAGAATTTTATTCAGTCAAGAACTCATTCATGTGTGGGTCTATGTCATAATTTACTACTTCAGATACTATCTCAATCTAATATTTTTCAAAAATAATATTGTTGATTTATCTTATTACTTTTTCTCCACACACTTGATTTGATTATGGGCAATGAATAATAGCAGAGTTTCAGAATGTCAGCTGTATTTGGTTTATTAAATCAGGATTTGACATGAGAATTTTTCTTTCAAATTAATGATATTGAAAAGGCACTTGATCAAAAACTTCAATGAGGCAATATGATAGTACTTTCATATATCCATGAACATCTGGAAATCTGGTGGAGTTTACTTCTATTTTTCTGTTTTGGTCCTTTAGTCTTCCTACGAAATCTTGCAAAGGTTAATATAAATGTCATACTCTGTCTAAATGTTTGCATCCTCTTAATTCATTGGAATGTATGGAAATGCCAACTTCTGCTTATAGCTGAAGATATATATAATAAACACTATTCTCATTTTCTTTGATAAAAAAATTCTTGTGATATTATGTAAGCATATATCGATATGTTTACATAACCATGGAGAAAATTTGGGTTGTGTTGTCAAAATCTAATAGTTTCTGGAAAACTAGAGAAATCTTTTAACTATGTTTCTGTGAATCCTCAATTCATATTTAATAGCCAGGTTGTACTGCTATATTATGTACACAAAAAATAAATTGGGAATTTTTAAAACAATTTCCTTATTTGTAAACATCTACATGCAATTTAGATCATAAGACCTTAGTAGAACTTTCCTTTTAAAAATCAAAATGAAGAGTGGGCATATAACAAAGAAGTCCAGGTGACTCTTGGCCACCCGTATCACATACCAAAGTTCCTATGTTCAAGTCCAGCCTCTCCTTCCAGTGCTAGCTTCCCGCTAATGTGCAGCTTCAAAGACAGCATGTGAAGGCTCAAGTATTCCTCTGTGGAAGACCTGAATTGAGTTCAGCAGTCTTATCTTTAGTCTGATCCCCAGACCTGGCTGTTAAGGGAATTTGGGGAATACATAGCAGAATGGAAGATTTCTCTCCCTTTCCTTTTCCCCAAACCCTACCTGCCATTCAAATAAAATTAAAACAAACAATAAATATTTTTTAAGTTTTTTTTTTTTATTTGAAAGGCAGAGTTACAGAGAGATAGAGAGGGAGAGATATACAGAGAGATCTTCCATCTGCTGGTTCACTCTCCAAATCGCTGCAACAGCCCGGGCTGGACCAGGCCAAAACCAAGAGCCAGGAGCTTCTTCTGGGTTTCCCCAAGCACTTAGACAATCCTGTGCTGCTTTCACAGGTGCATTAATAGGGAGCTGAATCAGAAGTGGAACAACAGGGACTCCAACATCCCAGCATCTGGGATGCTGACGTTGGGGATGGCAGTTAATCTCTTACACCACAATACCAGCTCCAATTTCTAAATATCCAAATTAAGTTCTTATCATCTCATTTTTGGCAATTTGGAACTACTTCCTCCTAGGTCCAAGTCATTATTATCTCACATGTGAATTGTTGCAATAATTCCCACTCTGGACCCTCATCCTTATATTTTCCTTGCAATAGAGTACTTAGAGGATACAAATCAAACAGTTAAAATTTGTAGCTCCTCTAAATTCTTTGGTCCTCTCATATTTCACTCAGAATGCCCTTCTAAGCTCAGTCATTCTCTGTGCCATGAACCTGGTGACTTTCTGAGCACGTTCCTCATGTTCACCCTCCTTTACTCCACTTCTACCAAAAGACGTCCTTTTTGTTCTGAGAACCCACTAGGCATATAAGTTGTTTGTCTATGACTATGGATCACATCATCAAGACCATATCTTCAAGGCTCCTATAATCTCAGTCGTTCTCATTTTATGGAAACTCTCTTCTCTTACAGTCTGTTCACTTCTTTTAGTATAGCTCAAATATCCTATTCTTAATTATTTTACTTATAATTACCTTTCCTCTGTTGTATCAACTTTCCCTTATTTGTTTTGGTGAATTTTTCTTGGATGCTCTCCGTTTCCACTGACATACAGTAACGTCTTTGACTTAACTCTTTGGCTGGTGAGTTGATAACTTTCTAAAATGAAATATGTTTTATGGCTAGAGTGTTGTCACAGAAAAAGAATGTCTTAAATAAGAAAATGGTTAGTGCAGGCCTTACAAATACACATAGTAGATCAATTCTTGATAGTATTGTGATGTACAAAACTGAGTATTACCAGTAGAGCCAAACACAGAAAAAAAATACCGCAGTTTAATAAAAAGTTGTTATCCAGATAGAGGACTAAAATCCCAGCTATTGTAAAAATATAATATTAAAATTAGCATTATTCAAGAAATAATGAAACATTTTTCTATAGGGTTCAGAAAAGTTCAAAACTTTTAACTGGTAAATAAAACATTCTAAATAAAAATGATGCATGAAACTTCTATTAGTATCCTACTAAAGTTCAAAATAAGTGGGAAGAAAAATAGGAAATGTAATTATATAATCAACCCAAACTTTTGGAAACCTTGTGAATACCAAATGTCTGTCTGATCTTAGTGTATAATATAATTTGCGTAGTCTGCTGAAGAGTTTCCTCATTATCTTCGCCTCTAGGAGTTGATAAAGTAATACAATTTTTAGTCATAGTATTACTAAAAATACATGGAACAATCACCTTCTTTGGATATAGAAATTTTACAATGTGCCTATTTTCTTATTTATTTATTTGACAAATAGATTTAGACAGTGAGAGAGAGAGACAGAGAGAAAAGTCTTCCTTCTGTTGGTTCACACCCCCCCCCCCCCCAATGGCCACTACAGCCAGAGCTATGCCGATCCAAAGCTAGGAGTCAGGTGCTTTTTCCTGGTCTCCAGTGCAGGTGCAGGTGCCCAAGCACTTGGGCCATCCTCCACTGTCTTCCCAGGCCACAGCAGAGAGCTGGATTGGAAGAGGTGCAACCGGGACTAGAACCCATCGTCCATATGGGATGTTGGTGCCGCAGGCAGAGAATTAACCAAGTGAGCCATGGCCCCAGACCCCAATGTGTCTATTTGAATAGTTTTTTAAATTAAATATTAGTGAAATGTTTTATATATAGTCAAGTCATCTATTTTTCTTGATTATCCATTCACATGCTAAGCATTAAACAGAAAATATTAATTCACTCTTTGCAAATACATATACACTCACATTGACATACACAAATACACACTGCCATTTGATAAATTAGTAATCAATTATTAAAATTGTATGTATGGATCTAGTGTTTGTGTTTTCACTTCTTATTTTAACCATCCATACACTGCTTTTGTTCAGTAAAATTTGTGTTGTGAAATATATCTATTATTTCTCTCTCTCTCTCTCTTTTTTTTTTTTTTTTTTTGACAAGCAGAGTGGACAGTGAGAGAGAGAGACAGAGAGAAAGGTCTCCCTTTTGCCATTGGTTCACCCTCCAATGGCCGCCGCTGCCAGTGAGCTGCGGCCTGCGCACCACGCTGATCCGATGGCAGGAGCCAGGTGCTTCTCCTGGTCTCCCATGGGGTGCAGGGCCCAAGGACTTGGGCCATCCTCCACTGCACTCCCGGGCCACAGCAGAGAGCTGGCCTGGAAGACGGGCAACCAGGACTAGAACCCGGTGTGCTGGCGTCGCAAGGCAGAGAATTAGCCTATTGAGCTGCAGCGCCGGCCCTCCATTATTTCTTATGAAAAGTATCTGAGTTATTACTTTTTAAGTTTCTTCCAACTATACTCTTGCATATGCATCTCATTCTATCTATGTATTCTTTGGTCACCTGTTTCTTTTCTGATTATCTTGTGTTGAATTGTATTTGAATTACCAGATTGTTGCTTTTGTATTTTTGGTTTTTATGATTGTTCAACATTCTTCATATTTTAAATTAAGTGCACAGCTTATGCTAGAGTTTATGTTCTTTGAGATCACTATCATTGTTTAACATACTATTTTCATATCTAGAAGCTATAACTTATTTTACTTTGTTTTATGAAGTTGGGGATACATTTGATTTGATCTTAAGGACTCAGTGGTCATATTGTCAAAATAGAAAAGAAGAAGATGGAAATTTTGAGCCACACTATGAAGACAGTAATTATACAGGAAAGTCTCAGGTAGCAAATTTTGTCTTTATTTTGAAAGAAACTGAATCCTCCAGTTGAAAAAAATGGAAGAAAGAGAAAGAAAAGGCTTGGGGTGTCTGCATGCTTATGTCTAGACACAGACACACACACACACACAGTGGAAAGTTGGACTTCAAATTTGATCTCACTTTTTCTATAGTGCTGGGGGAAATTTATTTAAACAATTGAAAGACAAGATTTAAAGGAGTATTAAATTATGGTTCTAAAGTGATTTGGGTTTTAGAGAAGTGTTAACATAGTTCAGAGAAAACCAAAATCAATGAAGAACATCCATTCCTCTTCTCCTATCTTGTCCTGAACGAACTTCAAATTTGATGATCAGTGGACAAGCACAAAATTGTGTGATGCCATAGGTAACTCTCTCTGTAATTAGAAATGAACTAAAAAGTCAATATTACTTGATACTAGTATTTATGTGACGATAGTGGAATAGCCTCTGTGGAGTGGTATAATAAGCCATCAGGGGATACTTTGTTTTGGTTCTTTGTGCTCACTGTATAAAAAGGAGCTTTTGTTCTATACTCAGTGGATGAAGAGAAGAAATCATCGAATACATTTTCCCAACCTAGATGGAAGAATCAATTTATATGTCAAGTTTTGTTGGAAGGGCGTTGGAGTTACAAAGACTTGCTCTGCACCGTGTGATGCAGACAGTCTGTACTGGTCTGTGTGAATTGTTTTGCATGATGACTTCATTCTTCAAACCATTGTCCTTTTGGTTATAGTACATACTCTGCCAGCTGGTGAAGCTAGGGATTAGGACATTATATGTAATATGATGTCAAATACATTAATTAATCCATCTACAAATATTTATTGGCAATTTTATCCTTGTACTAACCTTAAGCAAAGTAGAAATGATTGGCATATGTTGAAACCCTGAGTTTAGTGTAAAAATTGCCTTAACTATTTGGAAGATATGTATAGGGAAATTGGGATAAAGAAGGAGAGTCTACACCTCATCATATTGCTAATATCTATAATTATTATAGTTATTTAACAAGTAGTGAGAGTGGGGCATTTCAGCACCATTCATTATATAACAGGAGGGTTCTGAAGATGCAAACTGGGTATTTTGTAATGACCCTGCAATGTATGCTCATTGGTTCCCATCCCTTTAGTACAAAACCCGCAGACAGCAACTCTTGTTCACGACTTGCCTGAGCTAACTTGCTGTGCATGAGCAGAGTTTAGCAGTCTGCCTGTATATTTCACTGGGGTTGCTCTCACCATGCTGGCATTCATCCTTCCCTGGCTCGCTCTGATTTTTCCTAGTTACATGAGTTCCCATCTGCTTCCTTCTCTGGTGGCAAAGTGGCCCTGCCTAGATCTTCCTTTTCATTCTGCCATCTTTCTAGTTTCGCTGTTGCTTTAGCTATATTTTTAACATGTAACACAGTTGACTGAAAACTGAAGAGATATCTAGTACTTGTTTAGATTCTCTACAGAGCACGGTTAGTCTCTGCCATTGACTGACTATGCTTTAAATTGAGGTGCTGAAACTTCTTGCAATATGTTTTAAGTAACCAAAATGGAAAAAATTCAAGCAAACTGTTGCCTGTGTGTAGCCTGTTGATTTAAGGACAGCTGGTAGAGATAAGTGCTAACATAAATCTTGCCTGAATTTCTCAATCCCAGCACACAAATTGTGAGTTCTTTCTTGCTTTGAATGCTGAACCATAGGTTATTCTGATATAGTAAAAAGAACAATGAATTTGGATTTAGCAAGTTAAGCAGCCACTTGCACTGCTGGTATCTCGTATGTGCCTCAGTTCGTGTCCTGGATGATGCATTTCTGATCCAGCTCCCTGCTAATGAGTCTGAGAAAGCAGAGGGAGACGGTTAAAGTCTGTGGGACCCTGCACCCACCTGGGAGACCTGGAAGAAGTCTCTGGCTCCTAGTTTCAGTCTGGCTCAGCTATGGCCATTGCAGCATCTAGAGGGTGAACCGGCAGATGCAAAATCTTTCTCCCTCTCTCTCTGTAACTAACTAAACATTTTTAAAAACATAAGAAAGGAAATTCAGATGCAACCTTTTCCCATTAATGAGATGTACAACACTGAGAACATAATTTAACCTCTGTCCACACCCATCCCTATCTCTTTGGAGATAAGAAATTTCAAGATTTTAAAACTAGAAAGCATCAAAAATAGAGATTAAGTTAGGTCATTTTGGCTTCAAAAGGATCTCAATCATCACAAAAATCCACCATTTTTTTTAAATCTTAAGATTATATTGTATTTTAAAATTGATCTCCACTGCTAGAATTCACTCATACATGAAAATGTGTGTGCTTTGTGATCAGTTGATTTCTGTTATCTAAGACTCAGTTTGTCTTCAAGCTGAGGTAGGTGGCATTCATTTGCTTTTCAGTCAGAATTTCTTTGTGAGATTGAAGGTTCAGCTGAGACTGTTGACATTTTATAGTTGTAAATTTCCTCAATTAACTACACACACACACACACATACACACCCTGAGGGAGCTTCAGAAAATTTGCTTACAAGTGGAATTAAAAGATTGTGCCCATTTCCTTTTAATTTTTGAACATGTGTGTGTATGTTTGTGTATGTATGTGTGTGTACGTTTTTACTCAGAAATATTCTACATCTACTTGTAGGCAGAACAATATAAATACTTCAGCTATTCTGTAATAGGATTTTGTTGGATGATATAGGGAAAGACAAAAAGCAAGTGGATTTATAATTTTGAAAACAGAGTGACAGTGATTATATCAGAAAAAACTGAACATAGTAGAAGTCAATAAGAGTCACCAAGTGAATTTGGTGGACAGTTGTAATGAATATAAATTTTCCAAGAAACTCAGAAAAAAAGAAAACTAAAATTGTGGAACAAATTGTCTGAAACCTTTTTTTTTTTCTCCAAGTGAATTGAATTTTCTACATTTGGCAGCAACTATTGAATCCATTTCCTCTATCATCAAACTTCCAATAAGTCTTCCTTTTCCATTTTATTGTGAACAATGATTTCATATGTCACTCCACAAAAAACAAAAACAAAAAGATGAAAACATCTTAATGTTCAATGTCCAAGAGTTATGCTATAAAACTTCAACATGTGTAACTGTATTTTCTCTCTTCCTTCCTTGCATTTTCTTCATGTTATCATGTAGGAGTATTAAAAAATATTATGTAACCTGCCAAAAGTCACACAAATAGTCAATTAACAAAAATTTGAACTTGACTTCTTGTGATGATTATTTTAATGAATTAAATGGATCAGGCTAAAGGATACTGAAAGAGTTGACAAAACATTATTGCTGGGTGTATCTGTGAGGCTATTTCTGGAAGAGAATGGAAGTGAATAAAAGCCACTGAAGGGCTAAAAATTTGAAATTGCTTTCTGCTTGAACAGAGTCCACCATCTTTCTCATCCTTGAACATTAGTACTTCTGGGTTTTGAGCTGCCAGACAGAAAGAGACTAACTGTTAGCCCCTTGGTTGTAAGGTTTTCCAGTGCACTTTCAAACAAGAACTACACTGTCAGATGTCTGAGGCTTTTATCTGGAAGATAAATCCTGAGATCTCAGCCACCGTGGACATGGGATGATAACTCTGTACATAGATTGTGAAGCCCTACTGGCTCTCTTTCTCTGGAGAACCCCAACTAGTATACCTTTTTGTCCTCAAAGTCCATTTACTTCCCTATGAAAATATTTTAAATTCCAGAGAGATATTATGTGAGTAGACACAATATAGTTTACAAAATTTGAGAGGATCTACTTTGTGGCATCCTTATTTTTTAACTTACATATTTTTCTCTTTTAAACAATATTTACTTATTTATTTATTTTTAAAGTCAAAGTTAGAGAGAGAGAGGGAGAGAGAAAGAGATACCTTCTATTCACAAATTCAATCCCCAGGTGGCTACAATGTCTAACACTGGGCCAGGCCAAAGCCAGGAACTAGTAGCTTCATGCTGGTCTCCTACATGGGTGGCAGGGGCCCCAGTACTTGGGCCATTATCAGATGCCTTTCCCATGCCATTATCAGGGGCAAGGTTTGGAAGTAGAGCAGCTGGGACATGAAGCAGAGTCCATATGGGATGTGGAGGTTGCAGGCAGCAGATTTACCAGCTACACCAGAATGCTGGCACCCCAAATTTTCTTACTTTGATAAAAAGTATGGGTTAATTTTTTAAGTTTATTTGACAGAGTTATAGACAGTGAGAGAGAGACAGAGACAGAGACAGAGACAAAGAGAAAGGTCTTCTTTCCATTGGTTCACCCCACAAATGGCCACCACAGCCAAAACTGCACCAATTTGAAGCCAGGAACCAGGTGCTTCCTCCTGGTCTCCCATGTGGGTGCAGAGACCCAAGCACTTGGGCCATCCTCAACTGCCTTCCCTGGCCACTGCAGAGAGTTGGACTGGAAGAGGAGCAGCCGGGACTAGAACTGGCACCCGTAAGGGATGCCGGCGCCACAGGCAGAGGATTAATCAAGTAAGCCATGGTGCCAGTCCTAAGAGTTAACTAATTTGATAAGACATAAGTGGTTATGACAAGTCCACTAATGATATCACTTTTATAAAGAAATAAGGAAAACATTTTTATTCAATAATGCTCACCAAAGATTTGCTGTGCTTAAATAATGTAACTTGATGTTTAAGGAAGACATTTTTTGCTTTATTGAAGTTCTAAAAGTCTACTAGAATGTGATTTATTCCTGAAACACTGTGAAATTAATGAAAGTATTATTTGTGGGGGGTAAAAAGAGTTTACTTGCATTTGTAATAGGCTTTGCCTGCAGCAGCAGCCGTGCCATATCAAGAATATGCCATGCTGAGTAATGCAATATGGTTTTCTGCTGTTTTCCCTCTCTTTTCCCTTACTTTTGTTGTTCATCATTTTGAAAGATATGAGAATCATTTTTAATTATTTTATTATACTGCAGGGGAGTAGTATATATAATAGTGTGCCTGGAAACGCCACAGTGCCAAACTCACATTTCCTATTTCTAAGGTGATAGTCTCATTTACTTGAGTTTGCTCTAAAACGGCTGATTGCAAGATGTTGATAGATTCTACATGGAGAATCTTCTTGAGCTTTTGGGAAGGAAGGGCGAACGTTATTCAGGAGAGGTGTTGTTTCAGACTTACAGCAGAGGACTAAGGACGAATCGTTGGGACACATTCCAGGAGTGCTTCCTGTGAATCGTATGTCCCATTACTTAGCACTCCCAAGGAGTGATTATGCAGTTTTACATTACCCATGAAGGTGTATTGAGCTCAATGATTAAATGTCTATTCCAAATTCATTATATCCATGATCTGCTCTCATGAATTAAAACAAATTCATTATGTCCATATCTGCTCTTATGAGGAAAAACAAATATATATATGTAAATTACAATAACTAATAGTAATGAAATATATATATTTCATATTGTAATAAACCAACATTACATTACTTTTTCCCAACATCCTATCCTAATTTCTCTATAGCAACTGTGTACTCATACTTTTTGAGTCCTACTGGGATTTGGCATCCAATTATCAACTTTAGCTATTCAATTTCATGTTAAACTTTTCTTCTTTTTGAGCATTAGTATCCAGACAGGTTCAAATATATTTGTGTTTTTCCAAGTTTTCATTGTTTCTCAAAAGTGTATATAGGAATATTTTTGCAGTTTCTTCTGTTTTGTAGTAAAATCTCCGAAGATCTGGTTTAAATTGTGCATCTGCTTCTAAGCTCCTGCAGGTCTTCAAATATGTGAGGTATGGCTGCTGTTTTCATCTGCAGACTGGAGATAAGAATATATGCCCAAGCCAACTATTTAACAGTCAGGTAGAGACAACGCTGGGTGTGGCATGTTTCTGAAGAACTTAAGCACAGCATATGGATAACTGTAAATCACTATACAATATTATTTTGTTAAGCAGAATCTTTTATTATTCTTGCACACCAAATGTCTGGACTAAATATTTGATGGTACAAGATTTGAGTCAATTTCTTCAGAATGTGTCTGCAGCTCAACACTTTTAGGCTCAACACTTTTGGTTGATTCCTCATTTTATTAAAATCTGAAAATAATGCTCTCTCTCTCTCTCTCATTGTTGAAAACAAGAGACAGAAGATTTTCTCCATCTTTTCTAAACCTATAAACTTTGCATTAAAATTTAAGATTAACCATTATTTATTCTGCTTATTATTTTTAAAGGAGCCTAGAACATATTTGTGAACTAGCTTCTTGTGAAAACATTATTTCCTTGTTGGTTCACTCCCCAAATGGCCGCCATGGCCGGCGCTATGCCAATCCGAAGCCAGGAGCCAGGTGCTTCTTTCTGATCTCCCACGTGGGTGCAGGACCCAAGCACTTGGGCCATCCTCAACTGCCTTCCCTGGCCACTGCAGAGAGTTGGACTGGAAGAGGAGCAGCCAGGACCAGAACCCGGTGCCCATATGAGATGCTGGTGCCACAGGCAAAGGATTAACCAAGTGAGCCACGGCGCCGGCGATACTCTTCACTTGCTACCCACTCCGGTGCCAGCCTGCACGTCAATGTGGCAAGAGTGGAGCAGAAGCTGTTGGGCTCTTCTCAGCTCACCTCATAACCCTGCACCACTCAGGCATCAAAACAATCCTGCAACTCCATGTCCCTCACTGGATCTCTCTTTGGGTATTTTCCTTTGTAACACACACCAGTGGAGTCTGCTCTACTTCAATATTGTATTGGATCATCCTTTCTCTATCTTGTTCCAGTAGAAACCGTTTCACTTCTCTTGAGGACGATGTTGTCCTAAATCCTGTACAAGTGGCTGTTTTGTCTACCAGATCTGAGCAAACAGTGTCTGTCACAGAACATTAACTATGATGCATCTTCTCTCTGGACCATTAGCTGTGCGTATTAATAATTCCTTTATCACATACTTCCTAAGAGTCTCAGCTCACTGACTCTGTGATTCTGTCTTCCAGGCCAGCTTCTTCTCGTCTACCCACCATTTTATAACAATGTGTGTCACTCCCTTTGAGTGACATTTTGTCTAAGTTTAAGCTTCTTACATTTACACCAAAGCTTTATCTCATTTTTTACTTTCCTTTTATTCCCATCAATGGTAACAAGACCAATTGTCCAAGTACTAAAGCATGGATTCATCTGTGACTCCTTTTTTTTTTACTTTACATATCTCAAACCCAATTGATCAGGAATAGCTTCCAGCTTTGGCTTCACCATGAATCCAGAATTGGTCCTGTTTTACCACTTCCTTTGCCATCTCCCTCAGTCAGTCTTGTAACACCTTTGTGATAATCCTCAGGTCCTCATGATTTTGTCATTGCCTTTGTTAACCTTGAATCAATAGCCAGTAAAGCAGGGAGAGAGGTCTTTTCCAATGATGGATAAAGCATGTCAGTTTTCTATGGAAAATCCTCAGGTGGTTTTCCACATCGTCCAATGTAAAACCCAAAGCCTTCAACGCCCTGCATGCACTGACCATCCATTCGCTGCACCTGGGACATCACCATCTTTTCCCCTTCCCTTATTTCATTTCACTCCAACTAAAATGGTATCCTTGCTAGTTCCCAACGGCTTTACCCTGGAGATGCCTTCTGCGTGGATTCTGTTTTCTGAAGATATGTGAGGGCTCACTCCTTGATGACCCTTTTTTAGGTTTTTAGCATTGATTTAGTGAGAGAAATACACAGGAATGTGAGGGCTTTGCTTAAGGGGGAAAGAAGTCAAGAAGCATAAGCTGGATCCATAGCAGGTAGACCACAGGCAGGAAGCCGCGTGGTGCAAAGCGTGCAGTTAGGAGTAGCCACAGATAGAATAACAGGCAGGCAGAAAGCAGAGAGAGAGGGGTGGCAAGAAGGCCATTTGCCCAGAGGAGCAGGACAAGGGGAGGGCAGCACATTCCACATCTTTTATCCAATGGGGGACTGATTACATAATATAATCAATAGATGGGCATGTACAGGTAGGGGCTTGAGATCATGAAGGGGGCGATATGTGGTTTTTCAGCTCATGAATCTAATCAATGCAATCCTATCTGCCTCCCCATATCATTCCCCCCTCAGAGATTCCAAACCTTAATCTTAAAGGATGCTGAAGGACATAAAATCATCATTCTTCTATAGCTACTTCCTGCTTCTCAGGGGCTCAGGCCCTGCCTGACCTGTTTCTGGAAGTCTCTTCCTATCTCATCTAACTATTTTGTTCCATTTTGTTCACTCCTGATCTTTGCCCAGATATCTTCTTGTTCAGGTCTTCTAGAGCCATCCCCTTAAAGCTATAACACCTTTCCTAAGAACACATACAATTTCCCTCCCTTTCTATAATTTTTCTGTACTGTATTTATCACCACAGCATAATTATATAATTGACTATTTCAGTTTTGTGTTTATTTTCTGACTATTATTTCAGTATTGTGTTTATTTTTGTGAGTACCATGAAATCTATAATTTTTGTCTAATTACAGCTGGAGATCCTGAGTATAGGAAAAAAATTCATGTAAATAAATAAGGTTAAATAACTATTTTTAAAATAATATTATTTTAAAACCAGTGATCATCTGACAATCAAAAATGAATAGAAATTTTGAAGTCAGTGCTGTGATACCATGGATTAAATCACTGTCAGCAATGATGGTATTACACTTAGGAAGTGGTGTGAGTCCCAGCTGTGCCACTTCCAAGCTGGCTCCATCCAAATGTTCCTGGGAAAGCAGTGGATAATAGCCCAACTCTATGACTCCCTAAACACATGGGAGACCCGAATGAAACTCCTGGCTTCTGGCTTCAGCCTGGCCCGACTCTGGCTGTTTCAACCATCTGGGGAGTGAACCAGCAGATGTGTGTCTCTCTCTCTCTGTCTTTCTATAATTCTGCTTTTCAAATAAGTAAATAAATCTTAGAACAAAATGACTAGGAAATTTGAAGAATGGTGGACAAATTTTGCGGAATTTAGAAACACATTGAAATTAAAATGTAATGAGAAATAGAAAATTCGGTATTTCTCAATTTGTCTGTTTGTTCTTCTCATCATTCACTCTTGTTTCTTCTCCCAAAGCAATGGTTACTCTCAGATCTAATACCAAAGGTTACTTTTTCCTTATTTTATGGAAATTTTATCACACAGTTTTCATTTTTACATTGCTGACTTCTTTAGTTAAAAAACAGTTTATGACATGCATCCACATTATTGTTTATAGTTAGGATTTGTGTCTTTTTGCTGTTTTATGCTCCTGGCTCCAACCTGGCTGATTCATGCCTGTTGCATGCATTTGTACAGTGAACTAGCAGATGAGAGACCATTCTCTGTCTCTTTCTTTTTCTCCACCTTTCAAATATAGAAAATAAATAACAAATTCAAATAATCAAAAAAAAATCCTTGAGGTTCTAGGACCAGAGCCCCCTCATTTCTACCATGATAGAGTTATAATAGTCAAATATAGCAATGCGTGACCTAGGGAGGTACTAATCACCTTGGTTTTTTTTTTTTTTTCAATTACTTTGGAAATTTATATCACATTCAACATTATTCTACTGAATGTAAAAAAAGATAACATGGAGCAGCACAGAAACCTCATTTGCATAGTTCCTTCCAAAATCATATATGCTCCTGTGAAGAATCTCAAGGATTAATTGGTGCCCAGCAATGCCAACGTAAGGACAATGTCTGCCAGCTCTCATTGATGATGAAACACCATGCGAATGGGAATAGTCAGTGAATTAATTCTGTAAAAGAAATATGCGCAAAGTAGTTTATAATCGGGCTTTAGTGTAAATATAAAAATGCAATGATACAGTTACAGTGTGGATTATTCTAGATGTTGCAAAACTGTTTTCCTGATAACCTGTATCAAGATACGATAGTTAGAATCCCAATGGGTGCCAAACATCCTACACTGTATTAGACCCTGTATGAACTACTGTATTTTTCCTTACAACACATGCCATGAGAAAATTTAAGTTACAAATTGGGCATAGTGACAAATGAAAAATACTTACAATAATAGAACAATTATGAAAATATTCTTTAATGAAAAAGTATTTAAAACCTATGAAACAGTTTGGATTTTTTTCATTTAATATATTTGGACTGTGATAAGTGAAACCACAAACAGAGGGTCACTGCTCTATGGTAAAAAAGTGCTAAGTTGAGAATAATCAGTACATCTGCGTAGTGGCACGGGTGTTGAGACTAATGATTAACATGCCACTGTCCCACATTGCGTATCTGGGGCAATACTTTCTTTCTTTCTTTTTTTTTTTTAATTTTTGACAGGCAGAGTGGACAGTGAGAGAGAGAGACAGAGAGAAAGGTCCTCCTTTGCCGTTGGTTCACCCTCCAATGGCCGCCGCGGTAGGTGCGCTGCGGCCGGCGCACCGCGCTGATCCGATGGCAGGAGCCAGGTGCTTCTCCTGGTCTCCCATGGGGTGCAGGGCCCAAGGACTTGGGCCATCCTCCACTGCACTCCCGGGCCACAGCAGAGAGCTGGACTGGAAGAGGAACAACCGGGACAGAATCCGGTGCCCCGACCGGGACTAGAACCCGGTATGCCGGCGCCGCAAGGTGGAGGATTAGCCTATTGAGCTGCGGCGCCAGCCTGGGGCAATACTTTATCCACTCCTGATTGTGGCTTCCTGCTAATGCAGACCATGAGAGGAAGCAACAATTGCCCAAGTGAGTGGCTCATGGTCAACCACGGGACAGATGTAATTGAGTACCTGCTCAAAGCTTTGACCTGCCCCAGTCCGGGGGGTTGTGGGAATCTGGGGAGTGAACCAGCAGATAGGAACCCACTCTCGCTTTCTCTCTGTCTCTCAAGTAAATTTAAAAATAATAATACAGATTTTGATTCTGACATAAACTCTGACTTTAAAATATACCATTAGTGAAACTACATCACTTCTATTAAACATACTCTTCCTGGTTCCTTTTTCTTTGAATGTTTTTTGTTTTGTTTTGTTCATTTTTTGAGAGGCAAACACACAACACACACATACATGCATTCACAGCTCCCATCTGTGGGTTCACACCCAAATGCCCACAACAGCTGGGACCAGAATGGCCAAAGTCAAGAGCTTGGAACTAAATGCAGTTCTCTCATGTGAATTGCAGAATCCCAATCACTTGAGCTGTCTAGGCTACCTCCCAGGTTTTGCATTAGCTGAAGGTAGGAGAAAGAGTTAAGTATTGGGCCAGCGCTGAGGCTCACTAGGCTAATCCTCTGCCTGCGGTGCCGGCACGCCGTGTTCTAGTCCCAGTTGGGGTGCCAGATTCTGTCCCGGTTGCTCCTCTTCCAGTCCAGCTCTCTGCTGTGGCCTGGGAAGGCAGTGGAGGATGGCCCAAATCCTTGGGCCCTGCACCCGCATGGGAGACCAGGAGGAAGCATCTGGCTCCTGGCTTCGGATCGGCACAGCAGGCTGGCTGCAGCGACCATTTTGGAGGGTGAACCAATGGAAGGAAGACCTTTCTCTCTGTCTGTCTGTCTGTCTCTCTCTCTCTAGCTATCTAACTCTGCCTGTCCAAAAAAAAAAAAAAAATGAGTTGAATATTGAACTCAGGTATTCTGATATAGAGCTTGGGAATTTTAGCCACTAGAATTAATAACCCACCACACAAGGGCTGATTTTCATACTTGCAAATTTGAGATGTTGAACTGTATAAATTTATAAGTATCTTCTACTTCTTATTCTGCAACCAGGTCTTCCATTTTTTCAAGAAAAAGAATGCAGACATGATGCTTCATCCCTGGATTCGGGAAGGTCTTTTCACAAAAATTTGTTTACTCTGGAAAATTATTAACACAGCTAAGATGTAACCAAATGCACAAAAGACAGAGAAATTTGAATGCATTGAATTCATATAATTTGATATATAATTTTGTTAATTCAGCAAAGCCTGGGGCGTTTATTTAGAGATCTTTGAGATAATCAACATTCAATACTTGTTTGTAGAGCAACTCTACACTTGATCTTAGCCAAAAGGCCGAGAAGCGATTGTAGAGCAACTCTGAAACCCAGTTTTTATTGAACGATATTTTGCTTAATGGGTGTCTAGAATGAAGATATTACCAGCCCTCTTTCTCAGCATCTTCACGACTGATGAATTTTCTTGCCTTGGTTGCTTATGCATATTCTTTATTTTCTTACTCTCTGTTCACACATTAATGCACAGACTATATGTAGGTGTCTGTGTTGTGTGTGTGTGTGTGTGTGTGTGAAAGAGTGAAAGTGAGAGAGGAGAGCTCCTTTCAACTGATTTTTTTCTCAATCTAATCTGAAACTAAGAACTATTGAACTGCAATAAGTAAAGAGTATTTTAACTTTATTGTTTAGACTTTTCCAGTAATGCTATCCTACTGCAGTGTCAAAGTATAGATACTGGGTAAATCTCTGTCTGTTTATATACACTGAAATACGTGGTATGTTTTATGTCAAGTGATACAATTTTCTAATCTATACGGATAGTACCATTCCTTCTGCCCCTTACTTTTCCCACTTACTGTTTCTGTAATTGGTCACTTTGCACTTTTGGTCAACTCTATTGAGAAATGATTCGCATGCAACATGTGCATTGATTTTAAGCATAAAGGTCAATTCTTTTGACAATTGCAATCAAGCATGACACTACAAAAATAATCAAGATATAGAATATTGGTAGTATCACACTTTCTTCTGACTGGTTGGTTGTAATCAATTCTATCTGACTCTTGTACTTGGACACCTGTGATCTGTTTTGTATCACAAGTTATTTTAGCATGTATTATGATGTGGTGTAAATTGAATTTCAATTTTCTCTCATGTACCCAGTTGATTTCACTCAGAATAGTAATTCTGAGATTCCATCATGATGTTGCATGCACAGGCATTTGTTATTTGATAGAAATAAGTAGTGTCCCATTCTTTAGCTATACCATAAGCTTTCTCAATTCACCTGCTAATGGACATTCAGGCTGTGTCAGATTCTGGACTGATAATAATGCTGCTAGGAAAATCCATGAAAAAGGCTGTGTAGAGATGTTTTCAGTTCTCTGGAATAAATGCCCCTCAATGGATCAGTCCATGATGTGCTAAGTATATTTTTAAATAGCAAGAAAACATCAAACTGTCTTCTAAAGGAATTGTATCATTTTACATTCATGTCAGCAGTATTTGACAGTTCCAGTTGCTCTACTATCATTCTTTTTAATTTTAATAATGTTGGTAGGTAAGCAGAGATTTAAATGTGCATTTTGCATAATAATGATATTCAAGAATATGTTTATATGTTGCTTTCTAAAGTGGCTATACAATGTATTCCCATTTTATGATGTTTATTTTTTCTTTAACTATTTGTATATTATATACATACACATATTTATGTGTGTATATATACATACACATATGTGTGCATGGCATACAAGTCTATTGCTATGTTCCTAATTTATAAATAGTCAATAATGCATATTTTAATGAATTAAAATTAGTATGTGTTAAAATAAACTATAAGTAATATTTATTCCTTTTTGAGGCCTGAACTTTTCTTAAACAGCTTTAAAAGTTATGAATTCCAGTTTATTAACTTGCTTCTTCCATGCTTAGTGCTTGCTGTGTCATGGTTAAGAAATCTTTGCGTAGTACAAGATCATGTAAGTTTTCTGTCCTGAAGTTATATTTTATGATATTAGGTGACAGAGGTGGTAAGTTTTTTCACACAGATGATCAGTTGCTTCAAAATCAGATGCTCTATAGCATCTCTTTCCAGACTAAACTAAATTACATTATATAACAGCTGAAAATCAATTGTCTGTGAATGTGTGCATCTATTTATGAGTTCTCTGTTTTATTTAACTAATCGATATGTCTATTCTCAACAGTGCCATGTCCTCTCGGCTTCAGTAGCTTCATAGTAAACTTCAACACCAGGTGTTGTACGCCTTCAGCATAGTCTTCATTTTGACTACTCCATTTCTGCTCTATTTCATGTAAATTTGGAATTAGATTGTCAATTTCTTGTACCAAGACTACTGAGATTTTGATTCAGGGTGAACTGTGTCTGCAGAATAAATCCAGATAGAGAAATATCCCATTATGAACCATTTCTTCTGATCTCAGGAAGATCTTCCAGTCTGAAGGTAACTTAATCTTGACTAGGCTCAGACTATGGCTCTGAGTGAGACTGCCTCAGGCTTTTCTGCTTGCACTACTTACTATTGACATGAAGTGGAGTGAGTTATTCAACCTCTGTGTGCCCTTTTTTCCATTTGTCCAATAGGGATGTTTGAAGTGGCCAACTCAGAGAGATTTTGTACAGATTAAATGAGTCAATATTTGTAAAACAAATATGAAGCCCAATATAGATTATTTTTCACATTGAAATAATTCCTGTATCCTTGCCATTCTACAAAGACCAAAACAAAAGTATGTTGTTCATTAACAATATGATTCAGACTCAGGTAAAATTTTAATACTTTTAAATGTAAATTTAGTATCACTATGGGCTCTATATCCTAGTGGTGGATTTAAAAGTAGTTTTAAAGCCCAGGAAAAGTCGTGCATAGGAATATACAATGGATTAATCGTGGGACGTGTTAAACCAATATAAATACAGAATAATATCAGAAATAACTCAGATGATATGTCTTTCGAAGTAGTGAGAAAATATTCATGAAATATATGTTGATATTTGTTAGGACCCTGACACTTTATTCTTTGCTTTCTAAGATTCAAATATCATCTAAGTATGAAGACTTAGAAAAGAAGAAATTAATCAAATCTAAGTGTCTGAAAAAGTTATTCTTGTTATTTCACAAAAATGGTCATCGGGGCTCTTGCAGACTTGTAAAATGGGAAGTATGTTTAGCTACAGGTACAGGCCTACATTCCACTTTCTTGGGTAAAAATTATGTGTAATGGAATTCATCACTATTTATCATTAATGATCAGCTTTACTGTTCAAAAGTGAATGAAATGATAAAGGAAACAGTATCAACACAATGGAATATTATCCAGCCATAAAAAAAAAAATGACTTGTCATTTGCAGCAGCATGGATGGAGCCAGGCGGTACTATGTTAAGTGAAATTGGTCAGGCACAAAGAAAAATGACCTAAATGAAAGATCCTTGTGAGTGAGATCCCAGCAGAAAGAACGGCCCATCAAAGAAGGAGATACCTTTCTCTGAATGGAGGAAAGAACTTCCACTTTGACTATGGCCTTGTCTAAATCAGATTGGAGTTTGTGAACTCAAGAGGCTTCCATAGCCTTGGCAGCTCGTGACAAGAGCCTCGGGTGATTACTGATGTCATAAATAAGAGTGTCAATTGTTAAATCAACAACGGGAATCACTGTGCACCTACTCCCCATGTAAGATCTCTGTCCTTAATGTGTTGTACTATGCGAATTAATGGTAAAATCACTACTCAAACAGGACAGGAGGAATGAGTTCCTCCATGCACATGCAGTGTTTTCTGTGTGTGTTTGTCCCTATAAAATTCATTTACAAAAAGAGATGGGAAAATGGATTTCTTCCATAGGCTGTGGTTTGCCAATCACTGATTAAGAAACCACAGAAACCAAACAACTCTGATGTTGTTACATGAGAAAGAATACATAGCAGAAATTAGCATTAAGTATTTACTTTTCATTTTTTTTTTCATTGTGACAAGATCATACCTGATATCTACCCTCTTAATAAGTTGTAAGTGTGCAGTATAGTAAGCCCAACTGCATGCACACTGTTACATGATTGATGTCTGAAACCTTCTCAACTAATGTAACTGGATCTCTACCCACTGGAAGCAGATCCTCACTTCTCCCTTCCCAGCTGCCAGCAAGACCTGTTGTACATTGTGCTTCTATAAGTCTGTCTCACTACATTAGAGCCTCATGCAGTATTTGTCTTCTCATCGCTTGGATTAGTTCACTTGGGTCGCCGTATTCCAGGTTCACCCATGTTGTAACATAGCAAAATTCCTTCTTTTATAAGGTAGAATAGTATTCCATTATATGTATGTACTGCATTTTTTATGCATTTATCCGTGAATAGACATTCCAGTTGGTTCTACATCTTGACTATTACGAATAATGCTGCAATGAGCACAAGGGTGAACACATCTATTCCACATATCATTCTCATTTTTATTTTTTTGGATAAACACTTGGAAGTAGCATTGTCAGCCATCGGTAATTCTATCTGTACTTTCATGTAGATTGTCCACACTCTTTTTTTCTAATGTTAATTTTTTATTATGTAAGGTGGACAAATTTTATGTATTTTCACATATATAGATTTTAGAGCATACTGATTCTTTCCACCGTACCCTTCCTTTCAACCTCCCTCCTTCTTCCTTTCTTATTCTTTTATTTTACAATGACATGCTTTCAGTTTCTTTTTAAAGCACAAGCTTAACCCTCCATTAAGCAAAGATTCCAACAAGTAGTAAGTATAGAAAACATTGTTCTTCAAGTATATAGATGAGGGCTGTAACAACAATCAAATCACAAAATGTCAATTTTGCTAATATACATTACATTTTTGTTTATTAGAATGCCCTTTCTAGTACACTATACTCCATAAATAAGTACAATTATTATATGTCAATTTAAAATAATAAGGTAAAGATCTCAACAATAGAACACAGAAGAGATTCATTAAAAACAAACAGAAACTACAGGCTGCTTTGGAAATCTGTAACTTGTTCAGCTTGAGAAATGGGATAAAAAGCACTTTTGGTTTTTGCTTCCTTTTTTTCTCTCTTCTAATTGATTAAGGAAAAAAGCATATAGTTAGCTCTTTATATGTTACATGTTTCTCAGATCCTGAGAGGGTGTTTGCAGAATGAGAAACTTCTAACCATAGATTATTCTGAGTCATCAGAGGAAAAAGGAGCTGAATGTTGTCACCAATATTTAACAAAGAGTAATGCCATCTAATATCTCTGAAAAAGCAAGACTGTGCCAACTTTAGCAGCCACATTCAGATGCTGGTAAGATTTTCATTAACAACTTATATGCATTGAGATATAATCTTACTGACTATGCTTACCTGTGATGGCCCCAGACACAAGATGAATGACAGGAGAATTACTAAATATGAGAATTACAGATATGCAAGTAGAGCTTTTGTGACATGAACTCTGACATCATATAATAAAGTTGTCTGATGTTTCTGTACTAAAGGTAGGGAACTAAAGAGGAAATAACCTCAGAATGGTTAATGTAAAGTCTTGGGCTTGTATTCCAAAGTCTTTATTTGATTTTTGAAAACAATGAAACATTATACCTGAGATCTGGTATCCATCATTTTAAAGTGAAAATAAAGCTTTTGTTCTCTACTCCCCACAAAATTGTAAAACATAAATTAGATAACATTTGGAAAGCAATTCTGTAACCCATTGTAATATCAGAATAGTTCCATCTTCAAGAACAGCACATCTATGCTTGGAGCAAAATTAGTTCTTTCCCCGAGGCTTAGTTAACTCAGCCAAAATCAACAGAGGTAGTAACGGCAATAGCTGGCCATGCATATTCTTACATAAAGGAGAATAACTGGACAGCTTGTGACATTCTCTGGCCCTTCCTCACCCTCCAGTGGAAGAACTCTGAACCCAGAATGAAATATGTACATTAATTGAAGTTTCTAGTGAGTCAAATGCTGTGCATCTGTCCATCATGTCAATTCCCATTCACATAACCTATTTAGTAATATTGGTTCCCCATTAATAATCCAGAGATAGCTTAATTATTCATAACCCTGGGTTCATTATTTGCAACATGGGATTGTCAATGGTCTCATGCTATTATGACTGTCGCCAATGCTAGGCTGCTAATTTGCAACCATGGACATATCCTCAGGGACTATGTAAAGCATTGCTGTGTATTTGAGCCTGTGTGTTTTTCTTCCAAATTAAATTTATTAGATTACATACCCTTGCATTTCATTATGAGATCATAAAATGCAATATACTCTATAAATATTGACGTGATACAGTACTTAAATTACATTTGGACTGCATGGAAGACAACAACCACACAGCTATGAAAAATTAAATCTCTTATGATAACAGGGATATTCAGAGCAGGCAAATAATTTCCTTTGTAGCATAAGTAAGACATTTGCTTGTCAATAACAATAAACTTAATAAGAATATTAATTTAAAAGAACAGCAAATATCTTCAAATTAAATTAAAATTAATTTCAATTACGCTAAAATGATGATAGTACTAAGCTACTTTCAGTAGAGTGTATTAAAATACTGAGATTCCTAACTGAAAGATTCCTACTTCAATTCAATCTACAATTTCGATAGCTTTCTGTGTGCCAGTCATTAATGTCAAATGATTGATAGAGAGCATTTTACTTACTCACCACAACTAATCTCTAATTAATAAGCTTATTTCATGCTGAAGGTAAAAAATCACAAGTGAGAGTAAAATGACTTGACTGAAATTCAGTACAGGTGGAGTGTGAACACTACGCAGGTTAAACTTTGAAACTACATGGATGCATGACTGCATGCTATGGACTCCTGGCTTGAATGATCATGTCTCCTTCTAGTGCAGACTTGTGTAGATTTCTCATCAATTTAGCTAATGAGAGATCCTTGCACATATCTTCCATCTGACATCTTTCCTCACTCTCTGTGTTGCTTGAAGTCCTGGAAGCATGCTTTCTTGTAATGAGTTCATTCTCTTTTCTGTTGTGAGTAATCTTACGTTGCCCTTATTAGCTGCCCAATTATGGAGTCGGGTGTGGTGAAGATCAGAACTTGACTAGCTATTTCTAAGACTCAGTTAATTTTGTTGGAATTCACATTATTCAGAGAATTAAAACAAATTCCATGAAGTAAACTCTTTTAGTTTTCACATATGAGTAACAACACGCAGTGCTTGTATCTTTGTGCTCGACTTATTTGACTTAACATAGTACCACCTAGCTACATCCATGCTGCTGCAAATGACAAGTCAATTTTTTATGGCTGTAAAAAAAAAAAAAGAAAGAAAAGAAAAAAGAAGGAGGAGGGAGGATAGGAGTGTGAGTGGTATGGAGAGTAGATTGGGGAAGTATCACTATGATCCTAAATCTTTATAGATGAAATACATGAAATTTGTTCACATTATATAAGAAAAAAAAAAACAGAGAAAAGTGTTAAATTTTAAAAGTATAAGTGTATTTTAGGCACCAAGTAAACTTTATTGTATTTCTGGATTTGGTTCATCATTCAATACCTGAGAAGTACATAAATAATTTGATGAAGTATATAAGTTAGTTTGTGGTAATCTATCATTTGACAAAAGGTCTAATACAATATGAAACTTGAAAAATATATTAAGTAACAAATGTGCTTCTATCTCTTGATGATAGACTGAGATATCTGCATGTGATTAACACTTGTGATAAAATTTCAAAATACCACCATCCCAAAGATTTTAGCAACGTTTTCCAAGAAAAAAATTTGAACAATTCTTCAATTTTGTTTCATTTCCCTAAAGAAACCAAAGTAATCTAAAATGTTTCACAAAATAGCTTGCTCTTGCAGGTCCTTCCACTATACTTACTGATATGATCAGCCTAATGTGAAACTACCTCACTAAAATCATATAACATGTTTAAAAAAAGAAATAGCTGGTCACACTCTTAAAATTAAATTGAATCCAATATTTACAAAATACTATAACATAATTTCTACAAGTGAAAAGATGCAACTAGTATAGGATTGTAATATATAACTGTGCTTTATGTATAAAAATGTGTAAGCTCAGAATGCATATTCTTTCACTCACTATGCCAAATATTTTGGGGAAAAAATCCTGTGTCTCTGATACTTTCTGAAAGTTTATCTGTCTGCTCGAATATAGTTAGAGTATTTCATCCTGCACTTGCACTCTAAGCATTGGTAATACGTGGATTTAGGTGCTATCCATGTGGAATTGTATGGTTTTACAGGGATATAGAGAGATCTGGATGTAACAGCCATCATTTGCCCACAAAAGGAGAGGTGGCATAATTTTATTTCAAATTTGGATTTCCTAACTGGATATTTATATACAAAACCACAAAATGCTTTTTATCTTATTATAATTTAATTTATAGGGATTTGATTTTGAAAACAGTATGAAAAATATTAGAAACAGAATGTTTTTGGTGCTATAGAAAAAAAAAACATGGTTTTATATCACTCCTTTGAGTGATCAAATACGGAGTATCTAATATTGAGCACATGGCACAATAAGGAAGTCTTTTAGAAAAGCAATTGGATATAGATTTCCAAATATATGGAACACTATATTTTATTTAAATAAATATAAATAAAGCAATGTGATTAAAAGAGAAATTTTTCTTCCCCAAACTATCAGCTATATAATTAATATTTGTTCATTTTAAAAATAAGCAAATATAATAACAAACCATAAAAATAATGTTATAATTTAAACTATGCATAACAAAGAGAGAATATATACCATTGAAAAAGGAAATCATCACAATCATACTATTCTAGACAATATGCTAAGACAGCACTTCATATGAATTATGTCTTTAAATATGTACAACAATGCTTTTTGATAAATGATAATATGATGTTGATTCTGTAATGGCTTTCAGTAGTAGCTCTTAGGATGTAGTTCCTTTGATGCACTTTTTTGCTTGTCCTGAACATGACTGATACAATAGCTAAGCTTTGCTTGGTCAAACAGAAGTCAGGGGCAATTTATGTTATGTGGCCCAGCTGAGAACCAGTAGGGGCAGGATGGTCTATCCTCTCAGAGATGTTGAGATATGATTTGACTTATAATGCAGTGTGTTACATTATTGTGTTGAACCCATTTGTCCCTAATTGAATATATGGGGCTTGGGATGAGAAAGAAGACAAAGAATAGGTTCAGTACATCTTCTCAATTTTTTTTTTTTTACTATTAGAAGATTTCATACCCAAATACTGTCCTTTCCCTTTCTACACTAAATCTTTAAAGATGATAAGAAAGCCTGGTTCACCCTCCTTTGGTGCTGGGTTATAGTTTCAACCATGTAAGCAAGGCAGAGCTGGAGCAGGGACCTTTCTCCCAGAACTATGCCCTAACTGCCAGAAAATCTACATGCCATTCACCTCTCCCAGCTCTCTCAAGTCATTTTCAGACCATTTTGGGAGTCAGTCCTGCCCTCCCTTGAAATCCTCAAAACTTATGTAATAACCACTTTCATGCTTTTCTGTGCAAAGCATCATCAGTGTTTTTGCCTGAACAAAATTGAGAATAAGGTTCATCTTCAATAATGCTGTGACCAAAATAATAAGCACAATGAACAGTATAGTAGAACATAGGTGATGGCCAGCCCCCTGGGTCTTTTATTGCTTCTACTGTGGATTGCTTACTGGCTCTGCTGTTAACAGGCTTATATTTTCACCTAGAGTTGGCCCTCTATACCTGCACACACTGCACTCATGGATCCAACCAATAGCAGATCAAAAAATTCAATGTAGCTTGACTGGATGCATACAGATTTTTTCCTTGTCATTATTACAAAAGCAACGCAATATAACAACTATTCACGTTGTATTTAATTTTATAAATCACTTAGAAATATTTTAAAGTATCTGGGAGGATGTGCATAGCTTATGTGCAAACACTACATCGTTTTGTATGAGAGATTTTTACATCCCTGGGTCTGGGCATCCATAAGGGTTCCTAGAACCAATCACTGGTAGACACTGAGGAATAACTACTTTGTTCTATGCTGCATTTTGTTGAGTCATATTTGGTCTTTGTTATAGACCTAGCTTATGCAAGTCAAAGTTTCAATAACTTTTGAATAGGGACAAGAGTTTCTTTTTAAAGTGTGCTTCTTTCTGAGTCTTGACCCAAATTCATCTGCACATAATACATTAATTATATGTCATTTTCTGGCAAAAGCTGTGAAACACACTAACCTGAATTGGGGTGTTGGACTTGTCTCCCACCCCAGGGCAGGCATTTGGTGTGGTGGGTAGAAGGCTTTGGGGTCCCCATGTGTGTGTGAGAGAGTGCCATATTAGAGTGCCTGGCTCAAGCCTGGCCTTCACTTCTGATTCTGGCTCTGTGCTGATGTGCACCCTGGAAGGCAGCAGGTGATTTCTAAAGCACTTTGATTCCTGTCACTAACATGGAAGATCCAGTTTGAATTCCAAGCTTTCGGGCATTTGGTGAACCAAACAGCTATTGGGAATTCTCTGTCTGCCTTTCTCTCAGTCTCTCTCTCTCTCTCTCTCTCTCTCTCTCTCTGCCTCTCAGACATTGATTAATTAATTCCTCCTTATCCTATGACCACTGGTAATGTCTCATTCAGGAGTTTGTTGGTCCCCATTCTATCAAATGCTCAAATGAAGAACCAACACTGTGAGCCCGTTAGTGGGTTTTCCTGTAGAAAAAAAAAATCATTTCTCATGTAACATGTGAAAGTCACTGTGATAAAGGCAAATGATTCAGGAGAACCCTACGAAATCCTTGCTATGACTCTACCACAACCGTGAGCCTGGCACACTCACGGCACTCAGCACACTCAACACACAGCAAGTACACACCAAGCTCAATTTCTTTAGATGTGCTGACGCTATCTTAGCCGTGAACTAAGTATCTACTCTTGATCATAGTGATTTCCATGTACTTCTGAAGGAAAAATTGTATACAAAATGCAGCCGTAATGATGAACTCTCTGAAGTATATACAGAAGTAAAAACAACCAAGCAAACAAACAAAAAGATCAGCCAAGTAAGCAAAAGAAGAGCCTGGGTAGATGAGGAAGAAACGAAAGTTGAGATGAAGTCAACAACTTGACTCATTCACTAGGAAATATAAAATTTACTGGAAGAAATTCATGTACCAAACAATGAAAGGATTGAGTAGCTTTCATATAGCTCTAATGTAGGCTCTGAATTAACTTTAACATCTGCTGGGAGGCACCAGTTGGGCAATTTTTATGATCTGAGTTGATACTTTAGGGCTTAGATAAGAGTTATATTTGAATATACCACAGAATTTAGAGAAAAAAAATTCTATCATATTGTGAAAATTAAGAACAAAAAGAGAGGGCAAAAAGAAATATCTAAATTTAACCACTGGCAATGTTGTCTTACCTAAGTTTTCCAAATTCCATTCTTGCCACACAGGCCTTGTAATGCTGTCTTATGAAATAATCCTGAACTATTCAAAGTTGAAAATAAGATTTATCTATGGTAAAAGGTGAATATTTATTACAGATTGTTTGGGGGCTCTGCTATTTAGGTACTTATTCTGCGATGAAGCCTAACATGTAGCCACTGTTTTCTTTCTACCAGTCACAACATCCAATTAATTTCTGCTGCTCACACCAAATTTGCTAGAACTGGCGACATGGTATAACCCAAACATAAGTAGGCCAGGAAGTGTAAACCTCCCAGCCACAAATGAGATGAAAGCTAGATCTATTTGGTGAGCAGCACAAATTTCACACATGGAAATTGCCACACAAGAAAACTCAAATTAATAGAATGTATACATTATATAATAATTATGGAATAAAGTAAAAGAACATAGTCAAGTAGAAACTAAGTGGTTGCAGAAAATCAAAGCAGGCAGAGCTGAGATGTTGACATTAAATGAAGATCAGGAGTAAGATGAGTAAGACAGAGATTACTGGGAGAGAAGAGTTCCAGAGAGAGTGGAGAAAGCCCGAAGTTCATGAGGTGGAGGCTGCTGCAGGCAAGATTCTCTGCTAGACTTGGTCCAGATCCTTGTCTCCATGCAAGAAAAGAATTCAATGAAGACACATTGATAAAGGTGAGCAAGTATTTTTTAAAGAGACAGTGCACACTAAAGAAACAAGTGCATACCAGCTCAGGATAGAATGAGCTGCAATTACTGAAGTTTGAGGTCATCCTTTTATAGGTTGGGAGTGGTGTTTGTGAAGGAGCTTAACTGAATATACAATACAGGCAGAGTTTGGGGCAGTGTTTGAATATCTCCCATTACCATGCCTTTTTTTTGGGGGGGGGGGCGGGAGGGTGGATCTAAGGAGTCTTATGGTGCCTCCTGCATGATGAGGAGTGGCTATGATACACCTAGAGTAACGTTGAAGATTCCTATCCAGTAGTGCCAGTTGTTAAGGACTGAAACCACCAGCAGTTGTGGTTAAACAGGAGCAGGTGACATTTTAGGCAATGTGTGCATAGCTGCAACTCAGCGTTAGCAGTCCTAAGCTCCTCTTGGCTCACTAGCTACCTGCCTACATCAAGATCTGCACTGTAAGTCCCTGGATCAGCATGGAGGCCCTTGAGGGTGGGAAGGAGTGGGCTGAGAGAGTTCAGAAGAGAGCCAAACAGAAGAAATAATGACAAGTGTCATCAATTAAAGCCTTTTCAAAGCTTTGAGCCAGAAAATTAAAATGACCTTTACTTCAGATCAGTAGTATCCTCCTGGTTACTGTATTGCCAGTAGATGACCTCTGGGCTCCAGTGACCAGGAGACCAAGTCAGGGTCTCATTGTAGAAATCTAAAGAGCTCTCACACCCTACACGCTTTAACTCTCTCTATGTAGTGACCTGGGTCTCTGTCAGTACTACCCCACAGGTACTAACCCTTTCCATGGAACCAGAACTTTCATGGACCATCACAGAAATTTCCAACTGGTGTAACTTTCTACTGTTCCTCTGAGAGTCAACTCTACATGTAGTAGCCCCAGTGATCACTTGCAAAACAAAACATTCCCAGTCACACAGACCACAATTCCCTAGGTCATTGCTTTGAATTTCAAAGGCCCCATGTTCTGCAGACTTGGAAACCTCTGACCCCATTTTTATCCCGTTTTCCCCTTTGCTCACCCTGCTCCAGGTGGCCAGTGGCTTTGTTCTTTGCGCATCTCATAGTTCCTATTCCAGGACCTTTCTCCTGAAAATATTTTAAAATAGGATTTTAACTTGTGCATGATTTTTTAAGAAGTGTTCCTTTTTTCGCTTTCTTTAAAAAAAAAAACATTTATTGAAACATAGTATACATATGTAGAATGCAAGTAATTGTACAGATCAACGAGTTGTGTATTTTGTCATCTAATCACACTTGTAACCAACATCCTATTTTATTCTACTTACTACTTGTTGAATTCTTTATTTAGTGGAGGGTTAAGCTTTTGAACATAAAAGAAAATGAAAATTATGTCATTGTAAAAATCAAAAGAAAAATAAGGAAAGAAGGAGGAGGGAGAGAAGGTAGGGTGGGAAGTATCATTATTCTCTTAAAACTGTTTATACAAAATACATGAAATTTGTTCCTTTATATAAAAAACTGAAAAAAGAACAAAGCATTACAAGTATCCTGAGAGTCTGCACTATCCTCTACTTACATTTCTTTTTTTAAAGTGTGAAATAAGAGTTTATGGTCATTTCCATGATGTGACTCAGTGAAGCAATATTTATAACTATATACCAGAAGTTCTGACATCTGCACATTTTTATCTTCTTTCTATATATATTACTAACCACATATAAGAGAAAACATATGATATTTTCTTTTTTGGTCTTGCTTATTTCACTTAGCAATAATATCCAGTTGCATCCACTTTGTTGCAAATGTCAGGATTTCATTCTCTTTTATAGCTGAGTAATATGCCATCATGTTTATATACTACATTTTCTTTATTCATTCATTAGATGATGGACATCTAAGCTTATTCCATATCTTAGCTATTAATTATTTTCATCTTCTGTAAAGCAAGAGAGAGATGGAGAGACAGACAGACAGACAGACCTTCTCTCTTTTTGGTTACTCCCTAAATATCAGGATGCCCAAGGTTGGGCCAGGTCAAAGTCAGAAACCTGGAACTATATCTGGATCTCCTGTGTGGGTGGCAGAAGCTCACACACTCCATCACCTACTCCATCTCATGTTGCATCAGCAAGGAACATGAACAGGGTATAGAACTGCTGAGTCTCAAACCAGCCCTCAGATATAGGATTTAGGCATCCCAAGCAAAAACTTAATTTGCTGCACCATAAGTCGTTTCCCGCCTACAATTTTTTATACCTGGGCCAGCATTTCCTCATATTTGCAAAGATCCACATTCACCTTTTTCAGGTTTCCATTCAAATGTTATCCCTTCATAAATGAAATTTCCGAGCAGTCCATCCATGACATCTTCCCTTTTCTCACTCAAGCCATCGTTTCACATTAGTTTCCTTTTATTCTGCTTGTAGCACCTGTGGCTGACTTTATGAAATATATTCAGTTAGATATATGTTTTTTTTTGTTTTCTTTCACTAAATCTAAGAATTTATAAGGGCAGAAGATGACCTGACTTGCTTATATGTCTATCCACATGGTCTGACAGGTTGCCTATTATAAAATGGGTGCTCAAGATACTTGATTTTGAGTGAAGAAATAAATGAATGGAAAACAGGTGTGCATACTTGCAGGCTTCTACAGGTGCTCCACTTTTTGAAATTTAAATATGCTAAGCAATAATATGGTGAACTGCCAGAAACTAGAGATGTTATATGCAGCCAACATGACAAATTGAATGTGGGGAAAGATTCAATTACTGATACTCTTAATGCCTTCACAAAAGCAATTGAGTTCTGCTGATGTTCTGAAACAATTTATGGAGTTCAGATATTGTTGTCTAGAAAATAGAATAAGGGTAAAGATAAGTCCACAGCATAATGCTAACAGAATATTTATCTATTTTTGTATGGAAATACGTGCTGAGTCATGCTGTTAATAACTAGAAGTGATGTGGAAAGTAAAAATTATTTAGAAATGTAATCCTAAAAGAAAATCTAACCAATAGTTTGGAAAGTAAACTTGAAGCCTGCAGAACTCACTAATCATAAGTAAGATTTGAAATAGGATTTAATCATTCAATAGCAAGGACATTTTTAAACCTGTATATTGAGTCAGAATACTAAACACTATGCCTGATTTGCCAAAAAGTATCCCAAGGGCTCTGGCAGTTACAACCTCATCAGCTATGTAAGTATAACCAGATGGTAAAAAATATGAAGGCTGAGTTATTTTATCCTTTGTTCTGGGCTAAAGACAGAGTTGAATACTAAAGTGACTTTCAAAAGAGTATGCCAATTGCTGAATAATTGTATCCTATGCTAAAGAACATTTTATGTTTTAAAGTATATTTATTACATTGTTATAAGTGAATTCTAAATTTTAGTGTTATTTGAATGAAAAGTTATAAAGGCCAGAGTAATCATTAGAAAATTTTGGAAATAATTGCCTCCGTATCAATATATGAAATAATTCCAGGTGACAATTAAGAATGAATAATATAATTGATATAACTAGAAACTTTGATATGCTGTTCTTTAAAAAGTTCAGCATGGACCAGTGACTGCCAAATTCAAAATCTGAGAGGAATATTTCAGGTGGTTTCTCAATTTTATTGAATCAAGCATGACATGAAAGTTGTACTTAGAAAGTGAAGCCTGATTTACTCTATTTTAGAGCAAGATCACCAGGGGTCAAGGTGAGAGCAAGCAGTAGAACAAAGAATAAATTTCTGGCTGGTGATTTAATACTTTAAAGAGACTGTCGAGGATGACAAGGTTCAAATTGAACAACCCTGGATATAAATGGTAGCGATTGGGTTCTTCTGGGCTGATTTAACATTATTCATTCAGGGTCCTGCGATTTCTAACCCATTGAACTGAGCACAAAATATCTTATTATTAACAGAGAGGCTTAGGTACCAGGAATTGTAATCTACATGGAGGCTCCTCTTCCTCTGTTCAGATAGGACTGTGTGTCCATAATGAATGTGGAGCTGAAATATGAAGATTCTGAATGTGGACGATCTCTGTGCTGTGTTCCATGATGTGTGAATGGAGTCTGTCCCTTCGTTTGTCCATTTATCCATTGCTGCAAGCCAGCCTGTGAGACATTTCACCCTCTCAGCCTTCAGTTTCGGTGAGATTAACCAAGCAGTTTGAAGACTGCAGTTTCATGTGGACCCACATTTGTTTAATTCAAATATCAGGTTCTTTCTACTGTGTAGCACAGTCTCCCAGAGCTGAGATTCAAGTAACCTTTACAAGAATTTCAGAGACAAGTTCCCTAACGAAACCTGTTTTTGTTTGTTTCTCTGTTTCTGGCTACCACCTGCCACCTGCCACTTCCCGACTCCCACATTCACATCTCCTATTCCCCAGAGAAACACACCAAAAATATATATGTGAAATATGAAATACAAAATGTCCATGTACTACTAAATGTTAAGAATGCTATTAAGTCATGCATTTTGTGGCAACTCTAGTTTTACAATCTGAAACAGCAAATGTTAATATCATTTAAATCCATAAGCCCTAAAGATTTTTCAATCCACTTTTGATTTACAGTCTCTATATTTGTGCTAATGATATTTAGAAGCAAAACTACAAAAAAGTATGCATTCTAACGCATTTTCATTCCATTTATGCTGTGATTGAATGCATTCTGCCCAATGAGAACAGATAATATCTAAATGCATTTGTATTTCTTGTTTGGCCCTTGATATTGGAATTAGCTTGTATCACTTGGCATGTGTCTCTTTTCAAAATGAGGGCAGCATTTCAATTGTTATTTATTTGCACCAAGTCTTGGCTAAAGTATTTAATTCACATGGCCCAGAAGAGATGATAGCTCTGGGCTTTGTTTGTTCTTGTTCCTGTAAATCACAGGACAGGGCATGGTTTAGGGCACTGTTAGAATCAGTCCCTCAGGCCTCCCTTAACAAATGGGTGTCACTCAGGAGGGCTGGCGATGATGACTTCTTGATTTCAACTGTGCTTTCAGAAGGCCAGTGAAATGACCTACGGCCTTTTTTGCAGCCAGTCCCAGGAAGATGGGAAATAGTAATTATAGTCTAATAAAGAACATAAGGACTGTATTTAAATGGCAGAATTTGCATTTAAATGGAAATTTGAAAATGAAAACATGTAAAAGCTTGATAGGTACAATATTTAGTATACAGCTCATGCCAGCAGTTAGAAGCGTTTTGAATTGCACGTCGGAGGAGCACTCGTAGAGGTGGGATTTTGTGGAGCTCAGAGGACAGGGGTGGAGGATTTGAGATAGACTGAAAAGGGAAAGGTAAAATTAGCCATAGATGTGACACATTTCATCAAACTGAATTAATAAGCGTATTTTGGTTTTTGAAAAGAGTACCGAATAAATTCCTTGGGGTTCTCCAGTCTTGACCTACAGCTACTGAAATGACTAATTGATTATCACTTAGGGAAGGTAATGGAATTTAACTCTCTGAACTGCTCACAGTAATTCTGCAGTAATCCATTAATTGAAAGTGTTTATTTATACCCTGGATAAGGAATTAAGGCACACACTGTTTAAATACATTTGACAATTAGAAGACATTTATGAAACTGACATGAAAATCTATTGTGAGAGCGATTTCTTTATTTTAAATAAAGGAGACAGTCATGAAGATGCTTCTGCAGGGTTTGAAGCATCAAATGAATTCATTTCAGTGCCATGCAGCAAATAATGTGATGGAGAAGAAATGATGTTTAAAAATCACACAGGTTAATTTGAATGGACTGGATTAGCCTTAAGTTATTAAATTATTAAATAAGGCAACCAGCATAACCTATTTTATTGTAATAATGAAAGCCATGTCAAAGATTCCCAAACTAGCAAAATCCTTCTAAGAATGAAGGTTAAGGCCCAGTTATTTAATGAATAGTTACGATCAATAAATTGTGTAATTAATAAACAAGGTAAAATATGTGCTATCTTATATCAAATCTGGCCATGTGGGAATTGTATGCTTTGGCAGCTGATGGCATAGAGCAAACCACATGGCTTCGTTTCTTAGGTTTGTATATTTAAGCACAGGCATCAAGTTCCTCTTAATTAAAAAGTGGGATCATTTGTGTTTAAACAATGTCTAAAATGTAGAGTGCTTTGTTTTTAACTGAACGCAGTTAAATTAGTATGGTAATTAATACATATATTTCTCACCTTTCAGGAAAGAATATCTGTGAATTCAAAGCTATCAGCTAAGACAATTTTTTTTTTTTTTTGGACAGGCAGAGTGTACAGTGAGAGAGAGAGACAGAGAGGAAGGTCTTCCTTTTTCCATTGGTTCACCCCTCAATGGCCGCTGCGGCTGGCATGCTGTGGCCGTTGCACTACGCTGATCCGAAGCCAGGAACCAGGTGCTTCCCCCCAGTCTCCCACGCGGGTGCAGGGCCCAAAGACCTGGGCCATCCCCCACTGCACTCCTGGGCCACAGCAGAGGGCTGGACTGGAAGAGGAGCGACCCGGACAGAATCTGGTGCCCCGACCAGAACTAGAACCCAGTGTGCTGGCGCCGCAGGCCATGGATTAGCCCAGTGAGCCACGGCGCCGGTCAACTAAGACATTTTTGTATCTACACCACAAACTATGATTAAGAGGAGACCATTCAGAGATATTAAAAGAAAAAAAAATGGATGGATAAAAATGAGGCAATATTGGTCATATAATCCCTTGAAGTATTGAAAGTTTTGTGATAATCTAAGGTATTCAGGGAATTAAATTTTAATTGTTTAAGAGCAAATAATATATAGTTACTAATAAGGGAGAGGGATAATTGCAAGATTGATAGTTATTTGGTCAGAATTTGTCATAAAAATCATCATTTTGCTTTGTGGTTAAGACAATGATTAAGGTGTCCATGTTCCATCTAAGAGTGTCTGGGTTTGACATCTCGCTCTTGATCCTGATTTCAGTTTCCTGCTACCATGGATCCTGGGGTGCAGCAATGACGACTCAAGTAATTGGGATATTGTCATCCACATGGGAAACTTGGATTGGGTTCTGAGCTCCTGGGTTTGACCCTGGCCCGCCCCTAGCCATTGTGGACATTTGTAGAATGAACAGCAGATAGGAGACCTCTGTCTCACTATCTGTTTCTGTCTGTCTCTGTCTCTGTGTCTCTGTGTCTCTATCTCTTTCTGTCTCTATCATGTGTCTCTGTCTATTTCCGTTTTTCAAATTAAAAAGCAATCTTCTTCTGTACAATAAGCAATCCTTGCAAATTTAGTGTGGCATAATTTTCTCAGGACTAAGAACTGGAATCACATGATATGATGACTGCTTGGAGCAAATATTAGAAACAGTGAAATAGAAATGGATATTGACATAGCACAGAAAACAGAGCTTTTTTCCCAGGTTAATATTAATATTTTTGCTGTAGTTCTATGCCAGTAGCTGGTTGTCTGTCTGGGTAAGTCCAGATACAGGAAAGTATTTGGTAAAGGAGAAAATTTTGAAAATGCTTTCTTCAACAGGTTTAAATTGTATCATACTTTAGGGGAAAATATTAAGTAAATTCAAAGCATACATAACACTTGTAGTAAAATTTTTCATGTTTATAATTTCTAAAAAATCTTGAAAAATATGCATATTAAAGTGTAATTAGGCTTCCTTCCCTGCCTTTATATCAGTAGTGTATAATGTGTATATATTAGCACCCATCTTTTATAAAACTCAGTTGTTAGCAGTTTAACATTGATTGCATAAATATTCTTGATTTTAAATGACTTTAATGCAATAGTTCAATGAATCTGCACTATTTATGCAGAAATTATAGACAAATAGTCTTGTAGTCTTGGTAAGCAGAACATATTTCCAATTTTACATTTCTTTATGATTTTATAATTAAAGTAAAAGAAAAGCACGATGATTTTTAATTTCAGAATTTTTTTTAAAATTTCAATTTCAGCTATATAACCCACTTTCTTAGTGATTAACATTTGGCCTCAAAAACTCTTATTTCTATTCCACCTAAAATTGCTTTTGCAGTTATTGACTAGTACATAATTACCATATTTATTCTTATGTGGAATATATACAAATTCTACCTTTATTTCTCCAGTCTTTGGTGATCCTCATAACTGCAGCCTATTGAAACTTCACCATATATTAACTCATTTTAACAGAATGTACTATGACATATATTTTAATGCATTTGCAAATAAAATTATATTGTATGGCTATATTAATCACCCACTATAAATTGACCTAAAATGTAATACTGGAGAATTTCATGTCAAATAAAGAAGAAGCAATTGACAGTGGCTTTTTACTTCCACTTGACACATCTGAAAAACAGAAAAATAAATGAAACAATAGTTCTCAAGACATTGCTATCGTCAATGAAGACAATGATATTTAATATACAGGAAGCAAATAAGGTGAATCTTATAATTACTCCAAACTGCTGTTTTCAGATTGTATGGCTGAAAAGAGAAAACCATATGCAACCTGAAAGTCTAACTGTCATGAGGAGATAAAATTAGAAATCTACAGAAGCTACATTGAGAAGCTCAAGTAGCAGAAAAGAGTTGTCCAAAATACAGAGCTGGAGATAGTCAAAGCAAATGTCATGGGTGTTCATCAGAGCATGGACTACCATATAGATACAGGGAAAACTATTCAAGACCAGGTAGGAATATCAATCAAGAGAATGAGAGGGAACATCTGAAATTCTTATAGGTCTGGGAATATTTCCTTCTTACAAATCCCAGAGTAAGCTCTCATAATTTGCAGAAGACCACCTATTCAAAAGGTACTTGTATGAGCAGTAGAGAAAAATTGGATTCAAAGGAAATCTTGTTCTTGTTCTACCTAACAAGGAAACGTAAAATTATGAAGTCATTTCTGAGTAACTTAAATATATCCCAGAAGAAAGTTAAATGTATATAGAATATTTTTAAATTTACAACAATATCCAAAAATAAAATAAACTTTCCAATACTGACATCCAATTAAAAAAAGCCTGGCTGCCCTCATGGTAGGAGGCAAAAGGTGATGACATCTGGAGTTGAGTCTCTGTCATCACATGGACAAGGCAGATTAAATTCCCTGCTTCCAGCTTCTGCATGTTCTGCTGTTGTGGACACTAGGGAATAAAACAGTGCTTGGGAGGTTTCTTTATGTCAGGCTGTCCGTCTAGTAGACTCTCCATCTCTCTAATAAAATAATTTTGTAAATGCTACACAAATGATAAAGAAAGTCATTAAAACAGATATAATTGTATTCCATAGGCAAAGAAAGTCAGAAGAAAATTTCGGGCTGTAAATTGCAGACATGGAAGAAATAAATAATATCCAAATGAAACTTCTAAAGTGAAAACCACAATGAGTGAGGTAGAAATCACGCTAGATAGAATGAAGTGAGCTTTAGTGCAATAGTAAAGATTAGTGATCAAGGTAAGAATTATCCAACATAATAAGACCAAAAAATAAGAAGACCAAAAAATGAGTATAAAATACAGAAGTATAATGAATATAGATCATAGATTATGTCTGGCTTATTTATATTTGTAGGCTTATATAGATAATTACATTGCCTCACAAAGTGGTAGAACAAACTTGACAAAACAAGAACCTCAAATATTTCAAAATTGAAGATAATCCTAACTATGCAAAGCAGACAATAGCAATCAGACAAAATAAGAAGGAAATTGTTTGAAATCACCATCAAATTGTTAAAGCTCTCAGATGAAGAGAAAAAATCTGAAAACACCTGGAGAAAAATGCCTTGTACACAGATGAACAAACGACAGCTAACTTTTCCTTAGAAATAAAGTAATACAGAAGACAAATGTGGAGCATCTTCAAGTCCATCAAATAAGATAAAAAATAACACCACTCAGAAAAAAATAGCTTTCGTAATTGAGGGGCAAGTGTAGATTATTTGATCTATTTGAAAGCTGGAATAAATGAAGGAATTTAGCTAGCACTGCATTAAATAATGAGGAAGATATTCAGGTAGAAAGAAAATAATACTAAATGGAAATCTGGATCTACCCAAAGATAGGGATAAAGCAGATAGAGTGACTATACATAGGGACATTTAAAATAACTCAGTCTCTATAAAAGTTAATTTATTTTACTGCTGGTTATCTGTGTATTTATTTATCTATTTATTTACTTGAGAGCCAGAGCAAGAGATAAAAAGAGAGAGAGGGAGAGGGAGAGAGCATCTCCCCTCTGCTCATTCACTTCCCAAACAGCCATAATTCAGATCTGGGCCACAGTGAAGTCAGGATCCAGGATCTCCAATTCCATTCAGGTCTTCAAAATGGATGATGGATGACAGGGTCAAAAGATGGGCCATCATCTGCTGCTCTCTTAGGTGCATTAGAAGGAAGCTGGATTGGAAGAAGCCGAGCAGTAGGGGTATGCACCCAAAGTCTAACATGGGATGCTGGCAACATGAACAGTAGCTTAATAGCTGTGCCACAGCATCAACTCAAAATTTATTGGTTAAAACAAGAATCATGACAATACATTGAAGAGCTTTTATAAAGAAGTAGAGAATAAATGGTTTGGATGTGGGAGAACACATTTGGTCTCTGTTGAATATTCTTTGGTTTTCTTGGCAGCATTTAAAAGGGAAAAAAAAATGTTCTGAGGATATAAAAAGAAATCTGTGGGTTGGATAGTTTATGCCATTCCTGGTTATGACACACCTAGGCGTGTAATAGCTGAAATGCTGGAAAAAGTAAAGTGATTGCTTACTGTTATAAATTTTTACATTAAATATAAAATGATATAATATTATTTAGTGCCATTTATGACAAATTATACTTCTATACTAAAATACAAAAATAACAACCAATGTGACACAATAAAAATTTGCCAGCTATCCAGAGAATTTAACAAAATTAAATAATAAACTAAACCCAACATGAGGCGAACATTAACCTAGTAGTTAAGATTCCCACCTGGCTCTACCTCACTCTACCTTCCTGCTAATGTAGACCCCAGGAGGCAGGGGTGATGGCCCAAGTAACTGTGTTCCTCTCAGCCACATATGAGACCTGGATTGAGTTCCCAGCTCCTGGCTTCTAACACTCCAGTCTGCTCCTGTATGACAGCATGGCATGGTCCCTGTGGCTGCCTCTCCTCTTCTTTTAAGGATAGTAGAAATGTTGGATTAGTGTTCCACCTTACTCAGCCTACCTTAAGTAAACAAATTTTCATTCACCTTATTTCCAAACAAGATTATATTCTGGGGCCCATGCTGTGGCTTAAAAGGTAAAGTCGTTGCCTGCAGTGCCAGCATCCTTTAGGGTACTGGTTTGAGTCCTGGCTGCTCCACTTCCCAACCAGCTCTCTGCTATAGCCTGGGAAAGCAATAGAAGTTGGCCAAAGTCCTTGGGCCCCTGTATGTGTGTGGGAGAAGTTACAGGTTCTTGGCTTCGGATTGGCCCAGCTCTGGCCCTGGCGGCCATTTTGAGTGTGATCCAGAATATAGAAGATCTCTCTCTCTCTCTGTGTCTTCCCCTCTCATTCTCTGTCTCCCTTTCCCCCCTCTCTGTCATTCTATTAATTAAAAATGAATACGTAAATATTTTTAAAAAGGTAGGAATAATCTTAGTAACAGGAATAAAAACAAGCTCGTCTACCTAGATGAGCTGTTGGTCATCCAGCTCTTCAGACAGCTAAAAGATAGGAAGATATCACAACAATAAACTTTTAATTGTCATTTGATTTTGGTGGAATACTCAGTGATTGTGGGGCATGAGCGCGGCCAGGCCAGGCCAGGCCCGGGGGCTCCGCATGCTGCATGCTCAGCTGCCCCTGGGTGCCCCCGCCTGAGCTGCATGGAATGGAGCCGAGTAAGATGGCGCCCAGAGGCAGTAAGATGGGCGGAATCCAAAGTTGTTTACCACTAAAACTAATTGGCTGCGCAACATCAGGGGAGGTAACAAAACTAGTAATAAGTGTATAGACATAAGGCTAGCCCTATAGAAATCCCCCCATAAGGTGATTTTTTAAGTGATTGGTTGGTCCTTAGCCCTGCCCCAATGACTCTGCAGTTTTGTGCTATAAAAGGTACTATTATGCAAAAGGTAAATGAGTCCTTGCTACTAGACTTGCCTCCCCTCTGCGTCTGATTGTCTCCGGGATCGGGAGGCTGGGGAACGGGCGAGCCGAGCGGCGCACTCACCTTTCCTCCGACCCAGTCCATCCTGTACGGATGGACTAAGACCCTGCAAGTGATATTGAAGAAAGCAGTTTCAATATATTTTAATATCAAAAACAAGCTCTCTAGCAACTAAAGTAAAATTTGATCAAAATATCAGATTATTTTGTGTTTAATGGAAGGAAACAAAAAATGCAGGCAATGGGCGGTTTTGTTTTGCTTTAAACAAGGAAATAGTTCTAACCAAACATAGCATATGGGAAGATGAGGTCTACCTGAATAAAAACCATAAAATACAGGAAGAAGAAATCATGTACCAGAGCATAGTGGTTTTGTGTGCATCCTATTTCCCTGTCCTGTTATATCAGCTTTTACTTCTGTTTGCATTTATTCTATTCCTTCCATTGCAATTAACTCAGTTACATATTAATCTCTGATCCACAAATAATATAAAATAAAGTAGATTGTGGTGTTCTCTAATTTGTATTGCAATACAGTAATACCACATTTTTTAAAAATTATACTAAAATATAATTTTAAGAAATGATATTTTTATTATAAGATAGTCTCAGAAATAATTCCTCTGAAATTCTATTTATGTAGTTTTGTCCTTTTTGTAACTGGTATTTATCATTCATTATTAAAAGTAAGGTGTATTATTTTAGTAATTTTTAACCATACATGCATGGATATAACTACAGTTTCCATGTAGTGAGCACTCACCATGTATGGGCAAATACTGACTCATTTCTTCATACCCAAAACCAAATTAATTGGGTTTCACCCACTTGTTTTTTGGGGTAAGTGATGCACAGAAAAATTGTCATATACCTGAGATCACATATAGTATAAACAATGGAGGTATATCAGGAACTATATAATCCATTGTAGAGTCTTCATTCACATTTGCTTTAATGCATTGCCTCATAGGCTTAATTAACACACATTTCTGTAGTTTCCAAAACTGAAGGAGTGAATGTGAGAGGATATGTATTGGAGTAGTATTTTCTATCCTTCTCTTGATTGCTTTCCTATGAACTTTAAGCATAGGCATTTTGTAAAAATATAAGGGAAATAAAATTGAATGTATGTGTTTTTGAGAGTGCATAGGTGTGTACATGCATGTATGTATTTCTATGTACATTGCTTCTCACCCCTCCAATGCATGTTGGGTTCATACAGTAATCTCAGAAATCAATATCATATTGTACTTTCATGTTCCCTGGTAACTGAACTACAAACCCTCTGAAATATTTAAGATATTACAAGAGAGAATTATAAAGGACACGCCAGCCAATTTCTGACATATATAATGTTAGGGACCTTAGTACAACCATGCCTCAGCAGTAGTGAAAGGTTAATAGAACTGGGATTTGTGTAGACATGACTGATTTTCTTCCTGCAGGAAAGAAGGGGCGAGAAAAGCTGATTTGGACAACGACCTTTAAGGTTGTTCACGTCTGCATCTTCCTTTCTTAAGGGCATCAAAACACCAGTATGTTCTATATAAAATCATTTTAATCTCCTAGAGGCATCCAACGCTCGTCAGAGAAAACATGGTTCAGCCAAGAATAAGCTGAGACTTGATAAAATAGTCAGTCTGCAGAAAGCAAAAATAAACACTGTGAATCACCAAGTCTTAGTACATTTCTGTTAAGTCAGTGTCTGCCGAGTGTAAAACACTAATGTCTGAATACAGGGCTGCTGGCTCCAAGCTGTTACCTGATGATTTTCAGAGGACACTTCTGCCATCCTCGCTCTATGTGATGTAGTTAAAACTTCATTTCAGATAGGAAGACACCTTAGATCACCCTTACACACAAAAGAAGCACATTGATTTGTTACGCCTTGCGTTAAGGAAACTTTGTTCCATGGTGGGCATCATGGCATGGCTAAGTTGTCATATCAGAGAGCTGGTTTAAATGGGAGCAGGGGAGGAAAGGAGAGTGGAAACTGGAATCCAGATCAGAGTTGACTCAAACCCAGGCACTGTGATGAGAGAAGTGTGTGTCCCAAGCAATGTCTTAATTGCTGTGCCAAAACCTTGCTCCATGGGCCTTTATTATAAACTGGGATTGAACAAACACTTCCTGCAAAGGATCACATAGTAGGTATTTTATTTGTTTCAAGACATGCAGATTTGGTGTCAGCTACTTAACTCTGCTGTTGTAGTGAATTGGCAGTCACAGAGAACAGGGAAAGAAATGCCGTAGAAAGTTTTCTGATAAAATGTTTTCTATATGCAGTGGAATGAATTTGGCACTTGGGCCATAGTTTGATCCTTGCACCATAGATTTTTCCTGCCCCAATCTTGTAAAATCCTAAACTATTAAAATCAAAGTTAAGAGTTCAGAAATCAGCTCAGCTCTAAAGTCTCTGTGTTATCCACTCTTAGACACTGTTCTTTTACCCTGAAATTGTATTAGACAGCGAATGAGTAAAAAAATATAAAATGCTTATTGATGTGTAAACAACAATGAAATTCATTTACTATACAGAGGCTGGGAATGATGAAAAATAATTGGATAATCTTGATAGATTATTAGATTCAGTCAGTGATGAAATATTCTATAAATCACATCCCAAATTGATGCATGAGATTCAAATGGATGCCTCTAAGTAGCAATTACCATGGATTTTCAGAGTGACAGACGAAGAAAGAAAACTGGAAGATTTAAGTCTGTGAACACCACTGACGTGTCTTTGAGAAAGGAAACAATGATAACTTCTTCTAGAGACAATAATCAATAACACACCCTGGACTTGGATGGGACTGGCCAATTCTTCAAAGATCATGTTTTTCTTTATTTTTCCTGTATAGGCACAATATATACAACTGTAAATCTGTTCTTAATAGTGTTGGAATCTGATTATGGCTGCAGGACCAATGAAACATTCAACACAGCACCGATTTCTGAAAACCCAAGTAATATTTAACACATGATATTATTACTGATTCTTCTCACTACATAAAGGTTCACAAGAAGTGGCATATCAATATATAGCTATTACAATCACATGAAATATTTTATAAGTGCCAAAATATAAAATACAGTATTAAATATCATATCCATCTATGAGAAAGCAATTAGTGTTATAATTCATTAAATTGACTAATATTTCATGAACACTTATTATGAGTTACACAGTGAAGTGTTAAGTAATTAAAGATAGAAGGGGCAAAAAATGTTCCTACCTTCATAATCATTTTTTTATTTTTTTAAATTGTATTTAAGGCAAATAAATTTCATGTTTTTCATATATACAAATTTATGAACATAGTGACACTTCCCAGTATATCCTTCCTCACCTCCATGTTCCCACATGTCCTCCTCCTTCCTATCTTATTCTCTCTCTTAGTTTTTAATGGTCTCTTGTCAGTTTCCTGTATACTAATAAGATTATTCCTACACTAAATAAAGAGTTCAACAAATAGTATGAAAAAATACTTTTCCTCAAGTGTATAGACAAGGGCTGCAAATAAATATCAAATATACATTATATTTTTTGAGCTCTATTAGTTACCACAAATCAGGGAAAACATATTGCATTTCTTTCTGAGTTCTAGTTGCATTCATTCTGTTACAAAAATAGGATTTTGTTATTATTATCATTTTATGGGTATTATTCTATAGTATATATATATATATATATATATATATATATATATATATATGTAAAATTTCTTTATCCAGTCATCAGTTTATGGACATCTGAGTTGATTCCATATCTTAGCTATTGTGAGTTAAACATCAAGAAACATATGGGTACAGATACACTTTCATGTGCTGATTTCATTTCCTTTGGGTAAACTCCCAAGAGTGGGATGGCTGGGTGATACAATATATTTATTTTCAGTTTCCTGTGCTATTGAATACCTTCTTCCACATGGCTGCACTATGTTTACATTCCTACCAACAGTGGATTAGGGTACCTGTTTCCCCACATCCTTGGCTGCATTTATTGTTTGTTTATTTCTGTTTGAGGGCCATTCTAACTGGGGTGAAGTAAAACTTCATTGTGATTTTGATTTGTATTTCCCTTATTGCTAGTGATCCTGAACATTTTCTCATGTGCCTTTCGACCATTTACATTTCCTCTTTAAGTGATGCCTGTTCAAGTCCTTTGCCCATTTGTTAACTGGATTATTAGTTTTGCTGTTGCTGAGTTTCTTGAGCTCATATAAAATCTGGATATTAATCCTTTATCAGTTGCATGGTTTTCAAATATTTTTTTTCACATTCTGTTGGTTCCTCTTCACTTTGCTGAGTGTTTCTTTTGTTGTGCAAAAGCTTCTTAGCTGATGTAATACCACTTGTCAGTATTGGCTTTAACTTCCTGTGCTTCTCTTACTTTTACAAGAATTCTTTGCCTATGTTAATGTCTTTCAGAGTTTCCCCCAACGTTCTTCTCTAGTAAGTTGATGGTGTGAGGTCGTAGATTTATATCATTGATCTATTTTGAGTTTCTTTTTATATAAGGTGTAAAGTAGAGTTCTTGTTTCATGTTTCTGCATGCAGAGATAAAATTTTCCCACCACCATTTTCTTAAGAGACTGTCCTTTATTCAGGGATTGATTTAGCTCCTTTGTCAAAGATTAGTTCATTGTAGATGTGTGAATTGATTTCTGGAGTTTCTATTATAGCCCATTGGCCTACACATCTAATATTTTTAATGGTATAGGCTCTTTTGGTTATGAATGTCCTGTAGTATGTCTTGAAATCTTGTAATGTAATGCTTCTAGCTTTATTTTTGTTGTATAAGATTCCTTTACCTATTTGTTGTCTCTTGTGTTTCCATACGAATATTTGCATTGATTTTTTTCTAGATCTGAGAAGAACGTTGCTGGTATTTTGACTGAGATTATATTGAATCTGTAAATTGCTTTCAGTAGTATGGACATTTTTTATATTAATTCTTCCATTCCATGAGCATGGAAGATTTTCCCATTTTTCCTGTCTTCTATTTCTTTCTTTAATTTTTGCAAGTGTCATGGTAGAGATCTTCCAATCACTTGGTTAAATATATTCCAAAATATTTACCTTTTTTTACTCATTGTGAATGAAATTGATCTTAGAAGTTCTTTCCCAGCCATGTTGTTGTCTGTGTGTACAAAGGCTATTGATCTTTGTATGTTCATTTTGTACCCTGCCACTTTACTAAACTCCTATGAGTCCCAGTAGTCTCTTAGTGGAGTCTTTTGGTTACCCTACATAAAGAAACATGTCATTTGCAAATAGGAATCATTTGATTTCTTCATTTCCAATTTGTTTCTCTTTGATTTCTTTTCCTTTCCTAAAGTCTCTGGCTAAAACTTCTAGGACAATATTGAATAGCAATTGTACAAGTGGGTATCCTTGTCTGGTTCTTGATCTTAGTGGAAATCCTTCCAATGCTTCCCCCATTCAAGAAAATGCTAGCTGTGTGTTTGTTATAAATTTCCATGATTATTTTGTGGACTTTTCCTTCTATATCCAATTTTTTAAGGTATTAATTATGAAAGAGTATTGTATTTTATCAAATGCTCTCTTTCTGTTTGGATTGTTGTTGCTTTTCTGGTTCCAGTAGATACACTGACAGCTCCTTTATTTGATCCCCTCCAATTTCTTGATGTAGACACAAATTGCTATAAACCCCTTTAACACTGTTTTTACTGTATCCCACAAGTTTTGGCATGTTGTTTTGTCTTCTTCATTCATTTCAAATATTTTTGATTTCCCTTTTGATTTCTTCTATGACCCACTGTTTCATGAACTTGTAAATGGAAGAAAACTCTTGAAATATCACTTTTTAAAAATGATTACTGTAAGTTATGATGGATGATATGAAGCGATAAATTGTAGACAGGAGTTGAGAATAGTGTCTATGATTGGGGCTGGCACTGTGGCATAGCGGGTAAAGCTACCACATGCAATACCAGCATCCCATATGGGCACCAGTTCAAGTCCTGGCTGCTCCACTTCAAATACAGCTCTCTGCTATGGCCTGGGAAAGTGGTGGAAGATGAGCCAAGTTCTTGGGCCCCAGTAACTGTGTGGCAGACCCAGAAGAAGCTCCTGGCTCTTGGCTTTGGAGCGGCACAGCTCAGGCCTTTGCAGCCATCTGGAAAGTGAACCAGTGGATGGAAGATTGCTCTTTCTCCCTCTGCCTCTCCTCTCTATGTAACTCTGCCTTTCAAATAAATAAATATATAAAATAATAGTGTCTATGATTAAATGACCTTAAACTTGACAGGTAAAATGAGTATATAAATTCTAACAATGACAAAATAGAGAAAGAATACAAAGAAAGTAGCAAAAACACACATGAAGAATACTTAAGGTTCATACTGTGACAGGTTTAGGGGACAGAATGAGGATTCTGGAAAACTGAGTGAGTGGGAAGATGAGTTATGGAGCTACTTTTCTTGGATCAATAAAGCTGATCCATACAGGCATGTCCACCTTAGGATCACATGTGCTATTGTGAAAGAGATGAATTGTGTGTATAGGAGACAAAGGGAAACATGAGAAATGTTTAACAACATCTTGTGGAAGTCCAAGTTAGAGTTGGGCGCCCTTGATCTATATGTTTGGAGACATAGAGCTGATGAACTGAATGTGGACAACACAGACAGAGAGGAATCCAGATTGATTCTCAGGCTTTGTTTAGAGAAGTGAACACCACTGGCTGGGACAAGGGTAAATAAGTGATAAAAGTGTAGTGCAGCATATCAAGTTGTACAATTTGGAAACACTAAGCAAGTTTAGAGCTTAAAGAGGTGATATGGAGTGGCAGAGGTAAGAGTCATCACTATTGTACTTTAATGGTGTGATCTATATTTTCAGAGAATAAAAAGGGGGAGACAGACTTTTCTTTGAAGGAAAAAAAAAATAGGCAAAAAACTATCACAAAATTTTTTAAGTCACCTAGTCAAGGCCAGTGCTTTGGTGCAGTCAGCAATGTTGATGCTTGCAACATCAGCATGCTGTACCAGGCTGTGATTTGAGTTCAAGTTCTTCCGTTTCCAATACAATTTCCTGATAATGTTCCCGTTAAAGCAGCTGACAAAGGACTAAATACTTGGACTTCTGCCACCCACATGGAAAACCGGGATGGAATTCCTGAATTTGGGTTCAGGTTGGCCCAGCTCTGACATTCATGAGCATTTGGGGAGTGACCCAGTTGGTAGACAGTCTCTCTATTTTGCTCCCTTCCTCTCCCTGTCTCTCTCCGTCTCTCTGCCTAATAAATAAATATATATTTTTTTCAACAATCTCAGAATAAATATTTCAAGAAGGAGAAATTCAGTTACCCCAAATATTATGAAAAGTTTGAGGAAACTAGAGGTGAAGAGGTATTTGGTAGATTTGGTAACTGTTAGTAAAATGGCACAGTCTTATCTTTAGTGTGATCTACACCCCAAAACCATCCTAGACTCTAACTCCTGCCACCATTGCTGGAAGCCAGGTGGCCACATGGCTCAACCACCAGTGTCAACCCCACCCCCATCCTAATAGGATTTGCTGCTCCTATTTCCCTGCCCACTCCCCCAGTAAAGTTTTAAAGGACCTGTTCCTGAACACATGGCTCTCTTTGTCTCCCTGTCCTGATCTCTCTCCCTCTCTCTGTCTCTCTCTCAATCTCTCTGTCTCACTGTCTCTCAATCTCTCTCCTTTCTCTCAGTCTCTCTCTCTCTCTCTCTCTCTTGATCTCTCTCTTAAGCTCTCCTTCTCCCTCTTTTTCCCTCTTTGCCCCTTCCCTCTGGTCTGTCAGATTTCCCTTACTCTGGTGTTTGGTGTGTTTTGTGGCAGCCTTAAAGTAACCAATCCTTTATTGGTGGCCTCTGACAATAAGCCAAAACAATTTCAATGGAGCAGAGTTGACAAATTCAGGGTAAAGAGAAGATAAATTGCACATTTTTTGTTAAACATGCAGATGGAAGGCACGTGTTTGTTTTTATCTCCTTTGGAGTCTTAATAAATGGAAGTCATGTCTTTAAAGGGGCACACACCCAAAAATTAAAAGGAAGGTGACATTAAATATCAATAGAATAAAATATTATAAATGAAAACACATAAATGTATGTAACTATTTTAGCCACTGGGTAATGTGGAGAATTGAGCAGCACACAAATTTAGGAATTGTCGTATGACAATTGCTGCCTCCTCACCTGACACAGAACCCTGATAATCAGCCCACTGTATGCCCCATATCCTTCCAAATTTTGCCTCTTTTTATGCTCTGTTCGGCCCACAAGAATCTTCAAATATTTGATGATAAACTAATAAGGACCACCAAGATTTAAATTGTATCAAAACACCATCTAGATTAAAGAGGAACAAAAACAAGAACCAGAAAAAATTTTTTCCATGATAAAAAGTTTAACATCATGTTGCATAAATTTAATAAAAACACAAATATTTCCATCATAAAGAAACATTTGGAAATGATCCAAGAGCTTTTAGAATGCAAATGTTGTTTAAAAAAATGGGAAATTTAAAAAAAAAAAGTGACATCAGTATTGTACCGGAATCAGCTGTCCCACGCATGAGAGCCACTTCTTATTCATGAAATTTTGTGAGCTTTGATTAAACACAAATTAAGTTACTGTTAAGCAAATTATATTTAAGAAGACAAATTATATACCAAACTCATTTCTTCCTAATTATTATAGTTCACTTTTCTACCTGTGCTTTTGGTGTTATTTATATATATCATTTCAGTAGACTGAAAATACTATTTTTTAAGATTTTATTTATTTATTTGAGAGTTAGAGTTACAGAGAGTGAGAAGGAGAGACAGGAAGGTCTTTCTTCCATTGGTTTACTCCCCAAATGGCCGCAATGGCAGGAGCTATGCTGATCCAAAGCCAGGAGACAGGTGCTTCTCCCTGGTCTCCCCTGCGGGTGCAGGGGCCCAAGCACTTGGGCCATCTTCTATGGCTGAAAATACTATTAATAGCAAGCTATAATTTATCTCTTTCTGCCTCCCCATTCAGAAATCTCAAGCTGATAGCTTGAAGTTGTACCTGGTGGAACTAGCGGTAGCCCAGAAATCACCAAACACAATACATTTCATTTATAATTTTGTGAAATTATTATTTTCCTAAAATTATAAAATATTGAAAATGTGAATTATGTTAGAAATTGTCATTTTTTGACATCAATAAAGCATGAGAAATCAAGGAATTTTGCTCCCAATATTTGAAAAGCATTGCTCAAATCAACAAAGAAGTTGCTCATACCATTGCTGACTGAATGAAGTTCCCATCATGTCTTTGTTGTTTCACTTTGGTGTTTCTCATTAAACTAAATGAATTCATTAGGCAGCATTCCTATTAGAAAATCATTTTGCAAATTGGACTGGTAAGGTGGACACAATTAAAAAAATACAGTCCAAGCTCTTTTAGAGGATCTGTTGTGATTTGGAATTTAAATTGGGAATTTTTGATTTTTTACTATGGGTAAGCTGAATGTTACACATCATTTATGTCATTAAAATTGCATTAAACATGCGTGCATATCAACATGCATGCATTTGGCTACAGAGCTGATAGTTAAGTATTTATCAGCATGGCAATGTTCAGAACAAAATATTTATACAAAATTCTCCATACAGGAGAGCTGGATGAGGAAAAAACTGAGATAAAATATGTCTTAGAAATATAAGAAAAATTAGCACTCAGTATTAGAGATCAAATATCTAATCACCAAATTTACAGAAAAACAAGCAGGAGAAAATGGGCAGGAATGGACGATTTTAAAATGAGAAGAATATTTGTCAAAATTAGACATATCCGCTTAGAACTCAAAGAATGGAACGTTGAAAGACGCATACCACCCTCGGTAATGCCGTCTGAAAACAGTCCCAGGGTCCTGAGGGAAAGTAATGACAACTGTCACTCTTCTGTAATTACATTTCCCTTTTATTTACTGATTCTGTCTCATTTCCCAATTCAGGCAATGGTTGTACACGCATGTAAAGAATTGTGTGTGTGTGCGCACACCTCTGCAACCAACATCTTTGCATACATGTGCTTAAATGACTCAGAGAAAACATTCGTGTTGGTCCGTACATACAATCTGCTTAACACAGCATACAATTTCTTCACAAGTTTCCAAAAATTGCTGGACGCTAGACTTTGCCAGAGCTGCACTTTTAAATTTAATGAGGCCAGGCTATGTTTCCTATACATACTTTGACCAGAATACTTCAAGCACACCGTCTATTCTCAGGAGTCATTTGGCTGATTACTTAATGAAATGGATGTGTGATTGAAAAATAAACACTGACGTTGTGACTAACTGTGGCCTAATAGAGTGATCATAGACACAAAACTGTTTGTGAGTTGGGCTTATTTACTCAAAAGATAGAGACATTGCAAAGTATAAGTGTCTATTTTGTTCTCAAAAGAATATCAGGGCCGGTGCCGTGGCTCAACAGGCTAATCCTCTGCCTTGCGGCACTGGCACACAGGGTTCTAGTCCCGGTTGGGGCGCCAGATTCTGTCCCAGTTGCCCCTCTTCCAGGCCAGCTCTCTGCTGTGGCCCGGGAAGGCAGTGGAGGATGGCCCAAGTCCTTGGGCCCTGCACCCGCATGGGAGACCAGGAGAAGCACCTGACTCCTGCCTTCGGATCAGCACGGTGCGCAGGCTGCAGCTCGCCGGCCGCGGCGGCCATTAGAGGCTGAACCAATGGCAAAGGAAGACCTTTCTCTCTTTCTCTCTCTCACTGTCCACTCTGCCTGTCAAAAATTAAAAAAATAAAATAAAGAATATCAGAATATCTGCACATATTTTATATATTTTGAAAATACTAACATTCAATTTGCTAACTTTATGTGCATTGGTTAAATTATTTCGCTGACCTTAGCTTTAAATCTGCATGAAATGATGAAAGTGTCTTCCTTTTCTACATGGAAACGAAAAAAAAATCAAAGGAAACTACAGAGTCCTCATTTTGTTCCAGTTTGGTAGGTTGCACTTCAAATGTAAATTACTGAGAATGTCTGTGAATCATAAAGCCCACAAATGCAGGTTCCAGAAGCAAATCTCTTTTGTTTTTAATATCCCAGCAAGCTGTCCATGGTGTATCTTTTATTTATCAGTACTTGCTAATTATTTGTTTCTAAGTTATCTAATAAAAATTTTCCCCTTCAAAATTATTCCAACGTATCATCAGTTGAGCTATCTTGATGTTCATTTCATTTTACTTCATGAATTCTAAAGATGTTAAACATGAAAAAACGCATCTCTTCCCATTGCTCATGTTTTGACTTACTCGCTTTTGTTAGACGCAGCTTTCTGTCCTGAAGGCTTCCCCATTGACTTTGATTCTTTGATTTTCTCTTTATGGAAAGTTCTGCTTTTCCTTCAAAACGGATTCCTTTTTGCATGTTTTCTCTCTAGTTTTCATTTCTCTTGACACTCTATTTTCCCCATCTTCTTCTCTCTAATCAGGTCATTTACTTGAGGCTTTAAATGCCAAACCCCTTTTCCAGAACCTTACCAGATACTGAACTTTGACATACAAGGGCCTTCCTCCCTACTGCACAGAAACACTATTTTTTTAGAGTTATAATTATGGGGGAAACACATTTGTTTGGGATGATGCTTAAGTTTGAAATCCATTTGGAAAGGACTTATTATTACAGCATAAAAAACCCAGCCTGGACAGCGAATGTGCTTAGTGTCTCTGCTTGGCGAACATGGAGCTGACTGATTATATTGGATTTGACTACTATAAACTGTATGGTTCCCATGAGGCTGAGTCATTTGTAGGAAACCTTCCTGTTGTGTCAGAATCCAGGTCAGAAACAGGTGCTCCTCAACCACAGTCAGCTACACAGAGCCAAGCAGAGTGGAATGCAGGTGGGAGGAGTCTACATGCCTGACATGGGATTACTTCTTGCTTCCTTCTGGACCCCTGAAGAGTTGTGTAAATAAATTCCTTTAATTTCCATCTTTTTAAGGAAATCCAAGATGGCAGAATAATTGTAGACACACTGCCTTAAGCTGCTCTAAGCTGTGAAAAAGAACAAAGGAAAAACTTCCTTTCCAAGGGTCTGACTGATAGAGAATTTTGGAAAATTATACTGTCCAGTGGGGCTGGGGGTCTTTGGGGCCCTCAGACATAGGCAGAATGTCCTTCATACACATGCTGTCAGCTGTGGCTGGAAAGCTTGTCTCCAGACTGACTGGCGTCTCCCCCACTAATAACTTACTGTGCTGCATGTGTGATCTTGTAGTTTTAAATCACATCTTAAAGTTAGTTGCAATATTCCACCCAGAACTAGCAGAAGAGGGAGCTGAGCCCCTAAGGAGATATGGTGTCTCCAAGAGACCCCAATGTCTTCATGAGCTCCAAGCCAAACACATACAGTGTGTGAAACTCCCTATCCAATAGGCAGCCCCAGAAATGCCTTAAAACCCTGGGCGCTTCCTCAAAACCAGTGTCCCACTCAGGCACTCTGCCTGGTCTCCTCTCAGACTGGATGCTTTTTTCAAGTAAACATTTCTACCTGTGTGCAAATTGTTTTTGGCTTCTTATTTCTATAGTGAGCTGAGGAAATGAACCCACAGAACTTGTTTCTGCAACCACCCTCTGCTCTGTGACCAGGAACAGAAGTGAAAAAAAAAAAAAAAGAAAAAGAAAAAGAAAAAGAAAAAAGAAAACAACAAGGACTCTATAGGACAAGAAAAGACAGAGGTGTCTGTGAGCCACCATCTTTCCACATCAAGTTGGGAAAAATCACCAAGTGGCCCACTCGTTGGTGTTTTGGCTGAGATGGAATTCTACAGTCATCCAACCAACTCTACTGAACTCTGTGTGGATCAATGACACTCACAGAGACCCTTATTCATCCCAAAGCCACACTTCTATCCCTATGAACTGCAGGAAGCAAATCCACTATGTCACTTATAGAAACAGCCGGCATCGAATAGGACGAAAGAAATCACTCAGAGACTACACCCCTGGGCTCACCTAGACTCAAAGCCAAAACAAAAAACCAAGTGATACTCTACATTTCAGCTAAACCATAAACTCATTTACAACAAAACCAGATCCATAAACAAGAATGACAAAATACACCAGATGGGCAGACATCAATGTGGGGACACAGGAAACATGAAGAAGCACGGTAGCATAATTCTTCCAAAACAGCACAATATTCCCCCAGAGCAAGATCTGGAACTGAAGGATATCTAGGAAATGACAGATACAGAATTACGAATAATGAAACTCAAAAGTAATGAAGCTCAACAACATGCAGGAGTGTACAGAAAGATAAAATAAATGAGAAATCAGTGAGTGGCATGGATAAAAATATTACTAAGGAGATAGAACTCATTAAGAAGATTCAAATAGGGTTGCGGGTGGGCTGCGGCCGCGGGCTGGCGTTTGCAGGTTCCCAGCGAGTGCGGCCCGGCTGCGCGCTGCCGCCGTCGTGGCTCATGGGCAAAGTCGGCGCGGCGGGCTGGCATCAAAATGAAAAGATGTCCTTGTACGACGAGCTAGGAGTGGAGACCAGTGACTCAAAAACAGAAGGCTGGTCCAAAAACTTCAAACTTCTGCAGTCTCAGCTTCAAGTGAAGAAGGCAGCTCTCACTCAAGCAAAGAGCCAAAGAACAAAACAAAGTACAGTGCTTGCCCCAGTCATCGACCTGAAGCGAGGTGGCTCCTCTGATGATCGTCAAATTGTGGACACACCACCACATGTAGCAGCTGGGCTAAAGGACCCTGTTCCCAGTGGATTTTCTGCAGGAGAAGTTCTGATTCCCTTAGCTGATGAATATGATCCTATGTTTCCCAATGATTATGAGAAAGTAGTGAAGCACCAAAGAGAGGAACGACAGAGACAGCGGGAAAGACAAAAGGAAATAGAGGAAAGGGAAAAGAGGCGTAAAGACAGACATGAATCCAGTGGGTTTTCAAGGCGACCTGACCCAGATTCTGATGAAGATGAAGATTATGAGCGGGAGAGGAGGAAAAGAAGTATGGGCGGTGCTGCCATCGCCCCACCTACGTCTCTTGTAGAGAAAGACAAAGAATTACCCCGAGATTTTCCTTATGAAGAAGACTCCAGACCTCGATTCCAGTTTTCCAAAGCTGCCATTCCTCCCCCAGTGTATGAAGAACAGGACAGACCGAGATCTCCAACTGGGCCTAGCAACTCTTTCCTTGCTAACATGGGTGGCACAGTAGCACATAAGATCATGCAGAAGTACGGCTTCCGGGAAGGCCAGGGTCTGGGAAAACATGAGCAGGGACTGAGCACTGCGTCGTCAGTGGAGAAGACCAGCAAGTGAGGCGGCAAAATAATTGTGGGTGACGCGAGGGAGAAGGGTGAGTCTCAGGATGCATCTAACAAGTCGGATTCAAATCCATTGACTGAAATACTTAAGTGTCCCACTAAAGTCGTCCTACTAAGGTACATGATTGGTGCAGGAGAGGTAGATAAAGACTTGGAAGTTGAAACCAAGGAAGAATGTGAAAAATATGGCAAAGTTGGAAAATGTGTGATATTTGAAATTCGTGGTGCCCCTGATGATGAAGCAGTACGAATATTTTAAGAATTTGAGAGAGTTGAGTCAGCAATTAAAGCTGTTGTTGATCTGAATGGGAGGTATTTTGGTGGACGTGTGGTAAAAGCATGTTTCTACAACTTGGATAAATTTAGGGTTTTGGATTTGGCGGAGCAGGTTTGATTTTCAGAACCAGAGCGCAGGTCACCTCCAGGGATCCTTGAACTAACTGCAGACTGAGCGGAGGAGACGCGATGGTGAAAGCCTTCGTGCCTGTCGGATGCTGAGGCTCTCGGAAAGACTTCTGTGATATGTGTTGGTCTATCCCTTTTTTATTTTGTGGTTTTTAAATATAGCATAAAAATCCTTTAAAAAACAAACAAACAAACAAAAAAGAAGATTCAAATAGAAAATTTAAATCTGCAATCTTCAATCAGCAAAATAAAATATATGATTGAGAGCTTGAATAACAATAGACCAAGTGCAAGAAAGAATTCCTGACCTTGAGGACAAGAATTTTGAAATAATCCAGTCAGACTATATTCATTAGGGTTATGTGTCTGCAGTTTCCATGTCATATCTTTGGTTTTGATTTCATAGTGATGCTGTCATCATAAAATGTGTTAGTAGACTTCCATCCTGTTCAATATTTTGGAATAGTTTGGAGAGTATAGGAGTTACTTCCTCGCTGACTATTTTGTAGAACTCAGTAGTAAAGCCATGAGAGTCCAGAATTTTCCTTGATGGAGAATTTAAATTTCAGCTTCACTCTTGTAGTTGGTTATGGGTCTTTTTTTTTTTTTTTACTTTTAAAAATATATACTTCTTTTTTTTTGAAAATTAGAGTTACACAGAGAGAGAAAGAAAGGCAAAAGAGAGAACTGAAGCCAGCATTCGAACCAATACACTTTGATGTGGGTTATGGATATCCCAAATGGCATCTTAACTCATGTGCCAATGGATATCCCCCATAGGTTTCTTATCCTCAACAGTTTAATAAATTTTCTCCAAGTTAATGACTGTTTAACTAATTGGTTGATTTGTACTTATTATTGGCAATATGCTTCAGGAATGGAAAAATTCTTTTTCTACCAAGGGCCACATGGACATATAAGAAATATTATTATTTTTTTTTTTGACAGGCATAGTGGATAGTGAGAGAGAGAGACAGAGAGAAAGGTCTTCCTTTGCCGTTGGTTCACCCTCCAATGGCCGCTGCGGCTGGCGCATCTTGCTGATCCGAAGCCAGGAGCCAAGTGCTTCTCCTGGTCTCCCATGCGGGTGCAGGGCCCAAGCACTTGGGCCATCCTCCACTGCCTTCCCGGGCCATAGCAGAGAGCTGGCCTGGAAGAGGGGCAACCGGTATAGAATCCGGCGCCCTGACCGGGACTAGAACCCAGGGTGCTGGCGCCGCAAGGCGGAGGATTAGCCTGTTAAGCCACGGCACCGGCCAAGAAAATATAAGAAATATTATTAAGAAAATGTTGGGGTAATTTAATACCATTACATACAATTAAACTCAAATAATATATGTCATTATTTTATTAGCATATTATATTATTTCTGACCCCAAACATAGGCATCTATTTAACGATTTATATTCATGATTATCAAATTTCTTTTTTTTTTTTTTTGACAGGCAGAGTAGACAGTGAGAGAGACAGAGAGAAAGGTCTTCCTTTTGCCATTGGTTCACCCTCCAATGGCCACCGCTGCCAGCGCACTGCAGCCAGCGCACCTCACTGATCTGAAGGCAGGAGCCAGGTGCTTCTCCTGGTCTCCCATGGGGTGCAGGGCCCAATCACTCGGGCCATCCTCCACTGCACTCCCAGGTCACAGCAGAGAGCTGGCCTGGAAGAGGGGCAACCGGGACAGAATCCGGTGCCCCGACTGGGACTAGAACCCTGTGTGCCGGCACCGCAAGTCGGAGGGTTAGCCTATTGAGCAGTGGTGCCTGCCATGATTATCAAGTTTCTATTTTTATTTCCTTTTGTCATCCTTTAATTCTTCAAGGTGCTCCTCTATGATTATCTTCGTTCTAAAACACAGTGATTTCAATTTTTCTATTGTTTTCTGGAGACAAGCTCAGTTTATAGTTTCAAATGCTCTCTTTTCTCACTATTGGCTCGAAGACTGGCCCAATCTCATTCTCTTGCTTAAAATCTGTATTACTGTAGAAACATGCAGCAGACTTTGTCACATCATGTTTTGTATTCCTTACCTTCAGGATTTTGCTTCTCATGCTCTCTCTCTTCTATCTAGATAGCTGTTTCCACCCATCTTCCAACTTTTCAACAATTTCCTTTGCCATCGCAATGCTGTTGTCACTACCTGGCCATTTTGTTTTCACTTTCATTATTTTCTTTTCATTTATTAAACTTTTATTTAATGAATATAAATTTGCAAAGTACAGCTTATGGATTACAATGGCTTCCCCCCTCCCATAACTTCCCTCCCACCTGCAACCCTCCTAGAAATTTTGTTTCTAGCTCAAAAAAATCCCATAAGCTGAAGTTTCATAACTTCCGGTTTCCTGGTAGACAATCTTTAATTATATAAGTACATTAACCATTTAAAATAAGAAAGAAAAGGCTGTGACTAGTAGTTCCTATCTCTGAATCAGATTGCTTCTTTGTGATGTTTTATGTGCTGCCATGTTTATAGTACTCATGAATGTTTAAAGTCAAAGATTGCCAAATGTCGTTGAAACAGTATGTGTAAAAATTTGGTGGGCGTTTGTTAAACTACAGCTGTTTGTTTTACTGGGGAGAATGCATTGTCTTCTGCCAAGTATACCGGGTTATGTTCAGTGTGGTGTTGATGCAAACTAAGCACATGACTTCAAGTTTTGTGTTTTCCTGGAATTTTTTGGCAATTCACGTTTATTTATATGATTATTTTCTTTTTCTTTGAAGTACAGGGAGTAGAGACCCAGACAGAGAGAGTAGAGAGAAAGAGAGAGTACATTGTAACCACCAGTTCATTTCCCAAATGCCCTCAGCAGCCAGGGCTTGGCCTGAAGAACTGAAGCCAAAAACCAAGAACTCCGTTAGGGACCCCCAGGGGTGCAGGAATGTCTGCAGTAATCACCTACTACATCCTGGAATGAGCATTAGCAGGAAGCTGGATCGAAGAGGAGTAGCTTGCACTTAGGACTCAAATTGGGAAGCACAGTACAGGATGCAGGCGTCCCAAGTGGCTCCTTAATTGCTGTGCCAAACACCTGTCCCACGACTTGATGTCTAATTGCATCCCACAGTGACATCAATTAAGACTGCAATAGCCTGACCATGTCTTCGATGTTCCTGTGACAAATTTTCTTGGACTCAATAACAGACAAATTGTCTTCCCAGCTGTTGATTTGTGTGTCTCACAGAATAGTGTGTGGACTCCTGGTTAGGGCACTTGATTATTTTTTCCTAACTCATAATACTTATAAAAATGGATATTTACTTATTGCTATCCTCACTTTTCCTATGTTCTATATGATAGTTACTACTTTGTCATCTCACTGATGCAACCAGAAACATTAAAAAAAAAAAAAAAAACTGCACTAGGCTGGCGCTGCGGCTCACTAGGCTAATCCTCCACCTGTGGCGCCGGCACTCCAGGTTCTAGTCCCGGTTGGGACGCTGGTTCTGTCCCAGTTGCTCCTCTCCCAGTCCAGCTCTCTGCTGTGGCCCGGGAAGGCAGTGGAGGATGGCCCAAGTGCTTGGGCCCTGCACCCGCATGGGAGACCAGGAGCAAGCACCTGTCTTCTGGCTTCAGATCGGCACAGCGCGCTGGCTGTAGCAGCCATTTGGGGGCTGAACCAGTGGAAGGAAGAACTTTTTCTCTGTCTCTCTCTATCACTGTCTAACTCTGCCTTTCAAAAAAAAAAAAAAAAAAAAAAGTGCACTTCTGTCCACAAGAGAGTGCAAACATGTCAGCCTGCTGAATTTCCTCCATCATCTATTAAGACTTTTACAAACATAGATAGATTTTAAAGGCCCTGGAAGTACTTGCATGCCTTGTCTTCACAGATACTTTTTGGACTATGTATCAGAGATTTAATTTTTGGACTCATACACTATTGTACAAATATAATTATCATAGCATCATATATTATATATTATATTATATATATTATATTATATATTATATATATTATATATATAATATATATATATTATTTGACAGATAGTGATAGACAGAGAGAAAGACAAAGAGAAAGGTCTTCCTTCCATTGGTTCAACCACAAATGGCTGCTATGGCTGGAGCTACGCCCATTAGAAGCCAGGAGCCAGGTGTTTGGGCAGTCACCCAAGCACTTGGGCCATCCTCCACTACCTTCCCTGGGCCACAGCATAGAGCTGGACTGGAAGAAGAACAACTGGGACTAGAACCCAGCAAGCATATGGGATGCCGGCGCCACAGGTGGAGGATTAACCAAGTGAGCCACGGGGTCGACCCCAGTATATTATATTTAACTTGTTTTGCTTTGTTAAGATACACAAAATTGTTCTACTCATTCATATTCTCAACCACATATATAAGAACTCAACTCTGTATTCACAATCACTTTCACTTCACTCTACACAGCCTAGGAAATCATATAAAATATTATAAATAAAAATATTATTGATAAAGTGTTCTGAGATCTATTTTTCAACTTCAGTCTTCTTACATTAAGGATTTCATATTATTTGGCAATATTTACCCATCCCAAATTTGAAAATATCAGGTTTTTCTGGTAGTAAATGCTCTTTTGAATATGTTCAATTATGATCACAGAGATTCATTCAGCTAAAAAACATTGATTCTATTTGGTAAAATCAAATAACCCAAATAACTTGTGGTAGATGCATAAATATATGAGACTTTTTAAAATATCAGAGCATGCATTAATATTTTAAAGATTTATTTTATTTATTTTAAAAGCAGAGTTACAGAGAGGCAGAAGCAGAGAGAAAGAGAGGTCTTCTAACCACTGGTTCACTCCCCAAATGTCCGCAATGACCGGAGCTGAGCCGACCCGAAGCAGGAGGCCAGGAGCTTCTTCTGGGTCTCCCGCATAGGTGCACGGGCTCATGCACTTGGGTCATCCTCCACTGCTTTTGCACCCATAGCAGAGTAGCCAGGACTGGCGACAGCGCCCAAATGGGATGCCGGCACTGCATGCGGCAGCTTTACCGGCTAGCCACAGTGCTGGCATAGAGCATACATTACGTAATAGAAATGAATTCTCCTTTAGAAGTAGTAGTTAACATATACTAAATAAATATATTTGATTTGGCATTTAATAGCAATAAGAATTCATATACAGGTGGTAGATTTTATTAAATTTGAAGACCCATATTTGTAACCACAGTGTCAAGTATAAATACGTAATTTTCTGTCTTGGAAATGTTAGGATGTCCAGGTAAGATTCGATGTTCTGTTATTTATTTTGGAGACAAAACAGACAAGTTTTAATGGCCTATTTAATTTGATCACAAATATTGTAATTAAATGGCATTGACATGATTGGACCATACCTAAAATCTAAATTAGTCAGATGATTATAAAATTAAAGATGTAAAATGTGCAATGACTCTCAGTTGAAAACATCACCAAATTACACATGTTTATCTTGCTTCTCTCTTAAGTTGTCACTGAAGTGAGAAAAGTCCCTTATAAGCCTAGTGGATAATTTTAATATAAAAAATAAGTAGCTAATCATAAAACATTTCCAGAAAAGGATAAATCGAAGCATCTAAACCAGACCTAATATACAGAAAATAAAGACATAATAAGCAGATGATGACACTGAACAGCAGCCAAATGACAAATGATTTTTGCTTGTCATGGAAAGCAAAACGCTGGTAGCAAATGTTTAGAAAGGCAGGAGTTGAAAAATCATTTACTTGCAATTCTACTAGAAAACATTTGTTCAGATAAGAATCACATAATATAATTTGGCTAGTTTATATTATAACTATCCATTGAAGATATTTTACAAGATCCTCACTATATAAATAAAATTATTACCTCAACAAGAAATAAATGGATATAAGTACCTCCATATAAAATACTCTGAGAATACATATCATTCCTGAGTATTTTGTCTGAGAATGAATAATCTGAATGTAATGATGACAAATGTCAGACAAATCCCAAGTAAAGCATTTCTTTTTTAAAAAGTGTTTTATTAAAAAGGTAACTGGGCCGGTGCCGCAGCTCACTAGGCTAATCCTCCACCTTGCGGCGCCTGCACACCGGGTTCTAGTCCCGGTCGGGGCACCGGATTCGGTCCCGGTTGCCCCTCTTCCAGGCCAGCTCTCTGCTGTGGCCCGGGAGTGCAGTGGAGGATGGCCCAAGTGCTTGGGCTCTGCACCCTGAGGGAGACCAGGATAAGCACCCAGCTCCTGCCATCGGATCAGCGCTGTGCGCCGGTCGCAGCGCCAGCCGCTGCGGCCATTGGAGGGTGAACCAATGGCAAAAAGGAAGACCTTTCTCTCTGTCTCTCTCTCTCTCACTATCTACTCTGCCTGTCAAAAAAAAAAAAAAAAAAAAAAAAGGTAACTGGCTGGTGCCACACTCACTAGGCTACTCCTCCCGCCTGCGGTGCCGGCACACCAGGTTCTAGTCCCGGTTGGGGTGCCGGATTCTGTCCCAGTTACTCCTCTTCCAGTCCAGCTCTCTGCTGTGGCCCGGGAAGGCAGTGGATGATAGCCCAAGACCTTGGGCCCTGAACCCGCATGGGAGACCAGGAGGAAGCACCTGGCTCCTGGCTTCGTAGCGGCCATTTGGGGGGCTGAACCAGTGGAAGGAAGAGCTTTTTCTCTGTCTCTCTCTCACTGTCTAACTCTGCCTGTCAAAAAAAAAAAAAAGGTAACTGCAGGAGCCAGTGCCGTGGCTCACTTGGTTAATCCCTCACCTGCAGTGCCAGCATCCCATATGGGCACCAGGTTCTTGTCCCAGTTGCTCCTCTTTCAGTACAGTTCTGTACTGTTGCCTGGGAAGGCAGTGGAGGATGGTCCAAGTACTTGGGACCCTGCACCTGCATGGGAGACCAGGAGGAAGTACATTTGGAGAGTGAACTAGTGGAAGGAAGACCTTTTTGTCTCTCTCTCCTCTCATTGTCTATAACTCTACTTGTCAAATAAAAAAAAAAAAAGGTAACTGTAAAAATATGTTTAAAATTTATCTTGTTGTGTTTCAGTTCAACACAAAACTAAAGAAAAATGGTAACAAATGCAAAATCAGAATCCCTACATAATATGAAACAATGGAAAAAAACACATGAATTGTTCAATTGAAAAAATCATATTAAAGGCATTAGAGTAAGCTATTTTTTTTTTTTTTTTTGGACAGGCAGAGTGGATAGTGAGAGAGAGAGAGACAGAGAGAAAGATCTTCCTTTTTGCCTTTGGTTCACCCTCCAATGGCCGCTGCGGCCGGCACATCTCGCTGATACGAAGCCAGGAGCCAGGTGCTTCTCCTGGTCTCCCATGCGGGTGCAGGGCCCAAGCACTTGGGCCATCCTCCACTGCCTTCCCGGGCCACAGCAGAGAACTGGCCTGGAAGAGGGGCAACCGGGATAGAATCCGGCGCCCCAACAGGGACTAGAACCTGGTGTGGCGGCGCCACAAGGTGGAGGATTAGCCTGTTAAGCCATGGCGCCAGCCTATTAGAGTAAGCTAATTTTTAAAATTTTCTTCAGTAACTATATTATAATTCCATAAAAGAATGTTCTTCATTGTGTAAATATGTGCTGAATTAGTATTTACTATTATATGTGAAACTCAGTCATAAATGTTTACACACTTGCACACATGCATACAGAGCAAGCAAGAAAAAAATAAAGTAAAATTTGGTAAAATATTAACCATAGATAAATCAGGATAATGATTTATGTGTTTTTTTTTTGCTGTCTTTACTGCGATGTTGTTTTTCTTTTGTTGAAAAACCACATATGCACAGCACATAACTTTATTCAATATTTAACATTGTGCCAAAAAAAAGATTCTTTATCATCAAACATCCTTGGCATATTTAAATTCATTAATACATTATCATCAATTTATTAATAATTTAATTTATTTAATAATTATGTTTTACTAATATGTCAAGTTGACTATTAATCTTAATTTTAATTGTTAAGGATTTAATAATTTAATTTGGTGATTTGATTAATTGTTTGATGTTGATTTATTAGTGTATATGCAAATAAATCAATTATAAAGTTGTATATAATATGTATACATGTATAATCTATGGACTCTAACAACAAGAAGTCTGTAACTAGCAAGATTTCAACAAACACTAACATTTTTAACATTTTTGTTAAACTTACTGTTCAGGTATTAATTACCACAGAGCTGTGTGAATACCATCAAATATATTTATAGAAAATTAAAAATTGTTTTTAACACAAAAACTTTATTGAAAGAGAAAATAAATTTGGAAAAGTTTACAAAAATGTGTTTTCTCTAATACAAAGCAAAATTCAGAAAATGGAAAGAAGCATTGAAATAAAAAAGAATTTTTTTTTTGACAGGCAGAGTTAGAGAGAGAGAGAGAGAGAAAGAGAGAAAGGTCTTCCTTCCATTGGTTCACCCCCCAAATGGCCGCCACAGCTGACATGCTACACCAATCCAAAGCCAGGAGCCAGATACTTCCTGGTATCCCATGCGGGTGCAGGGCCCAAGCACTTGGGCCATCCTCCACTGCCTTCCCGGGCCACAGCAGAGAGCTGGACTGGAAGAGAAGTAACGGGAACAGAATCCGGCACCCCGACCGGGACTAGAACCCGGGGTACCAGCGCCACAGGTGGAGGATTAGCCAAGTGAGCTGCGGCACGGGCCAGAAATCTTTTTTACAAAACATTTTATTTTATTTATTTGAAAGACAGAGTTACACAGAGAGAGAGGCCTTCCATCTGCTGGTTCACTCCCCAAATGTTCTCAATGGCTAGAGCTGGGCAGATCTGAGTCCAGGAGCTAAGAGCTTCCTCTGGGTTTCCCACATGCTGTAGCCCAAGGACTTGCGCCATCCTCCACTGCTTTCCCAGGTGCATTAGCAGGGAGCTGGATCAGAAATGGAGCAGCCGGACTTGAACTGTTACCCTTAGGGGATGCAGGCTCTTCAGGCCAGGGATTTAACCCACTGTGTCACAGTGTCAGCCTCCTTTAAAAAAATTATTTTATTTATTTGAAAGGCAAAGAAATATGTAACTGGCTGTGATCAATTAGTTTTAAATACCACAACATTTACAGCAGCTGAAATATGAATTTTTTTAGATATGATACTGGAGGAATTGAAACAAGTCACACACCTACATACTTACATGTGAGCTTTTATAGATCCCCCTCCAAAGCTAACAAAAGCATAAACTGACCAGGAATGAAACAACATCAAAACAAAACCAATAATAACACTTCCATGGAGTAATTATACTACAAAGAATGAATAAAACTTATAATACAATGCAATAAATAAATGTTTACATTTATATTTGAGCAGTATGAGGGATTTTCTATAAAATTTTATTAAAAAAATTCAAATATATTCTCAGAACAATTAGAGAGAAGAGAATTACACCACTAACAGATTCCAAGATGGCTGGATAGAGAAAAGACATGCTACTTTACCAGAGGAAAATAGCAGCAGAAAAGTGGAGGAAGCACATTCCCAGGGGCGAGCTGAAGATAAGCTTTCAATGGAAATTCCACAGAAGGAAGAGGGAAACCATGGGGTAGTGTGGAAATTGAAGACATACAGAATCAAGCGGAGACTCCACATACAACTCCCATAGCTGGGGGCTGGAGAACACACCAGCACCTGAGACCAAGGTCAGAGCAGACTGTGGCAGCCATGAAATAGAGATACGGCCTTGTGGGTCACACTGACTTTTTGAGTCCAGCCTGGAGCACTAGCAGGGGGCTGGAGGAGACAGGGTACCCACATAACCCAGCTAAAGAAAACCATGTTTCTTTCTCCACATTTCCCATTAGGGTGCCCAGCAATCAGTGGAGAGTAGGTGCCATCTTGACACCAGTAGAGGTTATGTTGGCTCTCATGTACACTTGTGTGACCAGGGGATTTTATCAGAGGGAAAAATATGCATACTCCACTGACTTTGAATCTAGCTAGAGGAGTTGACAAAGGATCAGCACCCATACAGGACTATGAGGTGTCCCCTACTCTCAGCATTTCACAGAATTTGGGGCCCAAACTGCCAGGCTCTGGGGATGTCTCTGCTCTGTCCATGGGCAGGGCAAACTCAGTGGGCAGAGTGGAACTTCTGCATCCCATTACAGTGGGAGCCTTTTGCACTGTGACTGTGGGAATTCTATAACTGAACAACATGGCATGGGATGTAGTTGGATCTCTGAGCAATCTCTGAGTCTGGCAACAGAGGCTCAGAGCTCCCTGATGGCCAGGGGTGTCAAGTATTCCTTTCTCACAATGAGGACCCCACAGAGCCTTTGTGTGGTTCATGTGCCAGAGAGGATGGGGGTTTTACCCACTGTAGGCTCCCCAGTAATTGGTCATCTTGGAAGATAGGAGGTAAGATTATGATTACACCAACAGGCATGATCATACTCTTTCTCCTGCTGAAAATCTAGATCTACCATGCCCAACTTGTGTGTCACCCTGGATCTCTCCCCCAACCGCTGAGCACTGACCAGAGTTCCTTGGCCCCACCCAGCACATGCCTTTGGGTTGACTAAAAGAGCAGACACTCCACAAAGTCACAGAGACAAATCCAAAGTTAAAACCCATCAGAGAAAAACTTACAAGTATTTCCACAAATACCTAAAATTAAATGCAGAAATACAAGAAAAAAGAACAAGGAAGACAACATGACTCCCCCAAATAAACAACACAGAAATTCTCCAATAGTAGAATGTAAGCACAAAGAGATTGATGAAATGCCTGAAAAGGAATTCCAAAAAATGACCATAGGAGGCAATGAGAAGCAAATTCATAAGTCAAAGAAATCCATATACATGACATACAACAGGGCAGTTACAAGCAAAACAGTTTAGTACTGGCACAAACATAGACATGTAGACATGTAACTCATCAGGACACAGAAAAAACATAAAGGCAGTTAAGAGATATCCCAACCACATTAATGACAGAGTCAATGAGACTACACTCAAAGAAAATGAAGCACAAAACAGCTAGATAGTCAATGCAAGATTTTAGAAAGAACAAATGCCAATGGAAGAGGGAATTAATAAAAATAAAATCACTGAAATGAAAACAAGAAAACATAGAAAAACTCAAAATCCTGTATTTTGAAAATTTGAATACCAAAAAGTAAATAAAATATGGCATACTTAATTAAATATTACAGATTATTCATTCACAAATAACAACAGAAAGAAAAAGCAACTAGTGGTGATAATAAATTTACAAGAACTTTAAAAGACTGTAACATGTAAGAGCGCTATTTTCTGGCAATGGCCATTAGCTGGGAAGAAAATTCATATCAGAGAAGAGAAGCCTTCAGTAGCCACATAGAGACATGGACAAGATGATTAATGCTTTACCACTTAAAAATATTTTGAGAAAAATGGTGTCAGAGTTGAGATTTACTTGACCTTTTGAGAACAAAATTACCTCGCCATTTTAAATTTCCATTTTCAAATTGCATGTTAATTACCTAGCCATTTTAAAATTACACCACACTGGGGCCAGTGCTGTGGCACAGTGCTTTAATTCGCCATTTGCAGTGTTGGCATCCATGTGGGCAATGGTTTGAGCGCTGACTGCTCTGCTTCCAATCCAGCTTTCTGCTGATGTGCTTGGGAAAGCATTGGAAGATGGCCCAAGTTCTTGGGCCCCTGCCACCCATGTGGGAGACCTGGAAGAAGCTCCGAGTTCCTGGCTTCTATCTGGCCAGCTATTGCCATTGCAGCCTTTTGGGGGGATGTACTCTTAGATGAAAAAAATCTCTCTGTCTCTCCTCTCTCTTTAACTCTGATTTTCAAATAAATAAGCAAATAAATAAATGATTATATCCCATAAAACAGGAAATTCTCTTCAAGGTAGAAATTCTCTTCAATTATTGAGGATACTCAAACTAAACACCAAGACTTTAGAAATGTATTACCAAGAAAAAAAAGCAAAGAAGAAGGGAATACGAGAGTATACCCAAAGTACACATGTATAACAATAATAAAATATTATGAAAATATTAGCAGTAATATCTAGCACCATACTTTATTCAAGCAAGTCTTAGAATTTATGAATGGTTCAGTCTTACAAAATTGATCAACATAATGTGTTAAACTCACAAATTTAATGAAAAGAACTCTGTGATTCTAGCCATCTATTTGTATTTCTAAGTCTGTGTCAGGCAATGTTTCTATCAGTTTATAGATATTAACATGCAAAATTTTAGTAGCAAACGTACTAGTTACATCCTATTCTAAATCATTATCTTCCATTTCTATGAGGAATCTAAATCAGACAATTTAATTAACTTGATCCAATCTCTATAACAAATAAGAAAAAGAATTAGAATGCAAATATAGGGATTCTGACTCCAAAATCCTGAGCCAGCAACAAGTATATCTTTCTGTTCCTCAGAAGAAGTGGCTTAAATAAAGAAAAATGAACCAAAATACAAAAAATGTATTAGAAACAGAAATAAAAGGTATGAACAAATATTGTTAAAGGCATTCAAATTAAAAATCAGGCAGAAACGATGAGGGGTGCACTCAATACTTTTGTTCATTTTATCCAACGTAGTTTAGGGCTCATTATATGCTAAAACTCAAGAAAATTAAATATTGAAAATTGTCGGGGGGGGGGGGGGGTGAACCAATGGAAAAGGAAGCCCTTTCTCTCTGTCCCTCTCTCTCTCACTGTCTAACTCTGCCTGTCAAACATAAATTAATGAATTAAAAAATAGTAGCTTTAGAAAAAAAGAAAATTGTTATAATTCTCAATCAAAAAATAAGTGAATAAGCAAAATAAATAATAAAAGAATAAAATATTAAAAATTTCATAATTAAACTAGAGGTCTTATATAAAAGGGAGAGGGAGCGGGAAAGGGGAGGGTTGCGGGTGGGAGGGAAGTTATGGGAGGGGGGAAGCCATTGAAACCCATAAGCCATACTTTGGAAATTTATATTCATTAAATAAAAGTTTAATAAAAAAAAACTAAAGTTAAAGAACAAGCTATAAAAAACATAACAAATGAAAAGGTGTGTCATGCTCTGTTTGAGAAAACATAATTTCCTAAAATGTTGATAATTTCTAAATTGTTGAATGATAGTAATTGAAACGTATCTCTATCTCTATCTGTAGGCATATATTCTCCCTTCTGGGGGAGAACTTCACCCTTTCTTTCATGAGGGCAATCTTGCTAATGTCTCGATAATTTATTGTTAATAATTTATTTCTAATAGTTTTCTTTGGCACAAACAACTATGTGGCTCACTGTCTACCTGATTGTGATTTGTATGTGCCTTTGATAACAACAATCCATATTTCAAGTTTATGAGGGGTCTTCTTAATTTCTTGGGAAATTCATATTATGAAAAACTGCATGAATTTAAAAAATTTGAGCCCCAAAATAAACATATGCTTTAATTATATTTTTCTACAAACTTTTGGAAGTACCCTTACATATGTAGATCTATTTTTAAGTATCCAGGACTACAAGAAAACACTTTTTTGGGGATAACTAAACACACACACACACACACAAAGTTTTGTGTAATTTTTCTTTAAATGGGGGCATATATTTTTCTGATGGTAACAAACACTCTAATTGCAGAACCTAAATTCTCAAGACTCCCCAAATGATAGTCACCTCAGTATTTTCTTGTATTACTTGAAATACAAGTAATACAATCCTTGGCTGTTGTAAGAAAACCACAAGCCAGAGGATAGCCCAAATGGATTATTTCTCACAGAATAATAAACAAAGGGAGTTCAGGCCACAGCAGATGCAGCTCCAGGGTGTCAGGGAAAGGCGCCCTCCTACTCTTTTTCTGGGTCAGTTTTAACTCCTGCCATGTGCCCCTTTCTTTCTGAAAGAATACTCTGAAAACTTCACACATAAATTCATGTCATATCATTGAAAGAACTGACTATGACCCTATCGGAATAAGATCAAAGTTGGCGAACCCTAAAGGCTTCCATAGCCTTGGCAACTCATGACTAGAGCCTAGGGAGATTACTGACGCCATGAACAGGAGTGTCAAATTGTTAAGTCAGCAACAGGAGTCACTGTACTAGTACTGAAACAGCATTTTTACACTTTGTGTTTCTGTGTGGGTACAAACTGATGAGATCTTTACTAATTATATACTGAATCGATCTTCTGTATATAAAGATAATTGGAAATGAAAAAAAAAAAACCTGGTGTTAAATTGGAAATGGCATAGAAAATTAATTATTTTTTTTAAAATATTATGTAGGATCTCTGTCTTTAATGTGCTGTACACTGTTATTTAATGCTATAACTAGTACTCCAACATTATTTTTTTCACTTTGTGTTGCTATATGGGGGCAAACTGTTGAAATCTTTACCTAATATATACTAAACTGATCTTCTGTATATAAAGAGAATTGAAAATGAAAAAAAAAAAAAAAGAATAGGAAACAGTCCGCCATTAAGCTGGTTGAGTGATGTTTTTGAAACCCTCGTGAAAATAAGAACTCATTGTCCCCAATGTGTACACGTATGTATGGTTGTGTGTGTGAGTGTGTGTGTGTGTGTGCATGAAAGTGTGCGGGTTAAAAATCTTATTGTGTTTGTTTCTTTCATCTCTTTCAGCTCCCTTTTATATATTGTGCAATAGCTTGGTCCTTTCCCCTTAATCCATGTTGCAAATCAATAGTTTTTTTTTTATTTCCTTTCTTTTATGTTTCTTTTGTTACTGAGGTTCTCTTAATAGTCCTAATCAGCCACCTTAAAAATAATGGATTAGATCTGATGATATCCCTGTTTCTGAAACAATTTTGCCAGCAAATCCTCAGAAGCACTCAATATACTGGAACTATTGGAAAATTATAATTACAAGATACCTCGGTCAAGTGTTTATTGCTGTTGAGAGGTTAGGCTGAGGAAATCTTGGTCATAAACCTTGCCACAACTGAAATGGTGGATTAGCCCCCTGAGCAGGAAGAATTGAGGAACCTTTTGTGAGAAACAGATATTAAGAGAAAACATCAATTCAGAAGCATGTTTGAATCGAAGGTAGAGGATTTACACAGAAGAATAATTTTCAGTTTAATTCTGTATTTGTCACCTGAACTTCTTGTTCATCCCAGTTCCCCAGGTTCTAGTTAGAAAGAGGAAATAGTTAGAAGGAGTGTTGTGGTTAAAACTGCAAGGCAGTGGTTAGTACTGTGGTGTAGTAGGTTAAGCCTCTGCTAGCTGCACTGGTATCCTATAAGGATGGTAGTCCATGTCCCGGCTTCTCCTCTTCTGATCCAGCTGCCTGATTGTGGCTTGGAAAAGCAGTGGAGCACAGCCCACGTGACTGGACCCTTGCACCTGTGTGGAAGACCTGGAGGAAGCTCCAGGCTCCTGGTTTGGGGTCACCCAGATCTGGCCATAATGGCCATTTGAGGGATGGGAAGACTTCTCTCTCTTTCAGTCTTTACCTCTTTCTGACTGTGACTCTGTGTTTCAAATAAATAAGTAAATCTTAAAAAAAAAAAAAAAAAACAAACCCTGAAGACAATTACAATAAAATATCTTTCTAATCCTATAACCAACAAGACCTGATGATGACACGGTAGAAAAGAGTATGACACTAAGAGAGAGAGGAGACAAAATCTTCTCAATGATTTAATTGAGCATGTGCATTGGACATTTCTAGAAGAGTGGAAGAAGTGGTGGCTGTGAAAGTGACAGAACTCATCAGAGACATCACAGGGAGGGGCATTCATTACTCAGGTTGCAGACAGCTATGCCAACACCTCAAGGAAGAAGGTCAGGGTGGAGAAAAGAGGAGAATAGTTTCCTTTTTTTTTTTCTTTTAAGATTTATTCAGAGTTACACAGAGAGGGAGAGATAGAGAAAGAGGTCTTCCATCCACTGGTTCTCTCCCCAGATAGCTACAACACCCAGGGCTCATCCAGGCCAAAGCCAGGAGCTTCTTCCAGATCTCCCACATGGGTTTCAGGGGCCCAAGCACTTAGGCCATCTTCTGCTCCTTTTCCCTGGCCATTAGCTGGGAGCTTGATTGGAAGTGGAGCAGCCAGGATTTGAACTGGAGCCCATATGGAATGCTGGCATCATCGTGGCCTGTGGCTTTACCTGCTACACCACACTGCCAGCCTTGAAAATATTTTCTACAATGGATTCCACAAATCTCCAATAAGTCAAAGGATTACTTAATCACACACGGCTGGGAGCCATATTCTTTTGTCCCATTCCCCACATTCTATGTGATAAAAGTTCCTGCCAACTGCTAGTGACTGTTTTCTGAATGTTACTCTTTTAAGTCCATTAACCTAGTGAGCATTATTCAGTGCTTTCTAATCTCCAGGCATGCGAGTAGTAATTTCTAAACAGGAATGAGACACGGTGGCTTCCTGTAAAGAAATCTCCTGGACGAGTTAAAAGCAGAGGCCTGCAGCTAGGCAGGCTCTTGCATTCCATCTTCTCTCCCACTTAGAGCAGAGACTCAGGGTCTGGTCCAGGTCAAATATTTCAGGGACTTAGTATAAGGTTGTAATAAGAGGTCTCATCTGCTATGGATAATGTTTCTCTCCAATCTCATTTCTGGTTTGAGTGGACAAGAAAGAAGAGCACAGATTTAAGATAGTGTGTGTAAGCCAAATAGATTTAATTCACCAATAGCGATATAAATATCCTGCAGGACATTTAAAGGTGAGATATTAAAAATCAGCATAGTATCAATATAAGTAGCACCTCAACATTTAAATTGCTTTCTGATATCACTGCTTCTCTGGAAGGTAGCTATTATTTCTAACTCCTGAAAATAACATGTGTCATTGTAAGGTGATATTTTCTCAAGAATCACAAAGTACAATGACAACTATATTTAAGATCTTTAACTTTTATATCCTAAAAGTAAGCATTTTACAATATACTATTCTGTGCAGTCACAATCTTATGCAGCTATTGACTCTTACACAGGTCTAAAATTTTTCAACAAACTAGAAGAACTCTCCATACCCATTTAGTGACAACGCCCCCATCTCCTCCTCCAGTTCTCTAGCAAACACTAATCTGGTTGTTGTCCCTGTAGACTTATCTGATAGAGATATGCCACAAAAAAGGAATCATATAAGATGTAACCTTTTGTGTCTGGTTTATTTTGGATTGCATGTTTTTGAGATTTATCCAAGTTCTTTTTTTTTTATTAAACTTTTATTTAATGAATATAAATTTCCAAAGTATAGCTTGTGGGTTACAATGGCTTCCCCCCTCCCATAACTTCCCTCCCACCCACAACCCTCCCCTTTCCCGCTCCCTCTCCCCTTCCATTCATGTAAAGATTCATTTTCAATTCTCTTTATATACAGAAGATCAGTTTAGTATATATTAGGTAAAGATTTCAACATTTTGCCCACATAGCAGCGTAAAGTGAATAAACTACCATTGGATTACTAATTATAGCATTAAATAGCAATGTACAGCACATTAAAGACAGAGATCCTACATAATTTTTTTTTTCAAATTAATTAATTTTCTATGCCATTTCCATTTTAACACCAGGTTGTTTTTTTTTTTTCATTTCCAATTATCTTTATATACAGAAGATTGATTCAGTATATAATTAGTAAAGACCTCATCAGTTTGTAGCCACACAGAAACACAAAGTGTAAAAATACTGTTTCAGTACTAGTTATAGCATCACTGCACATTAGACAACACATTAAGGACATATCCCACATGGGATGTAAGTACACAGTGACTCCTGTTGCTGATTTAACAATTTGACACTCCTGTTCATGGCGTCAGTAATCTCCCTAGGCTCTAGTCATGAGTTGCCAGGGCTATGGAAGCCTTTAGGGTTCGCTGACTTTGATCTTATTCCGATAGGGTCATAGTCAAAGTGGAGGTTCTCTCCTCCCTTCGGAGAAGGGTACCTCCTTCTTTGATGGCCCCGTTCTTTCCACTGGGATCTCACTCACAGAGATCTTGGATTGCATGTTTTTGAGATTTATCCAAGTTCTAACACTTCTCAATAGTTTACATATTTTTATGGCTGAATAATAATTAATTGCGAAAAATGTCATCATTTGTTTATCCATTTATCCACTGAGGGAATTTGGATTATTTCTGCAGTTTGAAAGAGATTCATGTATGAGAAATAGCTTGAGAATCAACTTGCTTTTGGGAATTGTCTTAGCCCACTGTGTACTACAATAACAAAATATCTGAGTGGATAATCTATAAAGAGATTGTTGAATCACAGGGTAATTCTGTGATTATTTTAAGGAATCATCATTTTCCACAATGGCTGTGGCTTTTTACAACCCCACCAGTACTGCACATGGGTTATTATTACTCTACATAATTAGTAACACCTATTTTCTTCTTTCTTTAATTATAGTCATCTTACTACATTTGAAGAGACATCTCACTATGTTTCTAATTTGAATGTCTGCAGCAATTAATGTTCAATATCTTCTGCACCTGTTGCAAATTTTTTTGTATTCTATGGTGAAATGTATATTTGTGTCCTTTGCTCATTTTTAAAAAAGATTGATTATTTATTTATTTATTTATTTATTTGAATGGCAGAGTTACAGAGAGGCTGGGGGGGGGGGAGAGAGAGTGAGAGAAAGTCTTCCATCTGCTGGTTCATTCTCTAGATGTTCACAATGCCAAGAGCTGTGCCAATCCAAAGCCAGGAGCCAGGAGCCTCCTCTGCATCTCCCAAATGGTTACAGGGGCCCAAAGACTTGAGCCATCTTCTACTGATTCTCCAGGCCACAGAGGAGAGCTGGGTTGGAAATGGAGCAGCTGAGACTCAAACCAGCACCCATATTGGGTGCCTACACTGCAGACTGGGGCTTTAACCTGCTGTGCCACAGAGCCAGCCCCCTTTGCTCATTTTTTTTAAGATTAATTTTATTTATTTGAAAGACAGAGTTACAGAGAGAAGTAGACAGAGAGAAAGGTCTTCCATTCTCTGGTTCACTCCTCAGATGGCTGCAATGGCCAAAGCTGTGCCAATCCAAAGCCAGGAGCCAGGAGCTTCTTCCAAATCTCTCATGTCTGTGCACGGGCCCAAGTACTTGGGCCATCTTCTACTGCTTTCCCAGGCCACAGCAGAGAGCTGGATCAGAAGAGGAGCAGCTGGGACTAGAATTGGTGTCCATATGGTATGCTGGCATTTCAGGCCAGGGCTTTAACCCACTGTGCCACAGCATCAGGCCCCCTTGTGCTCATTTTTAAAATGGATCATTTGCTTTGGTGTTGTTGCCTTGTAAGAGTTCTTTATATATCACAGCTGCTAAATTCATGATACATGATTTGCAAATATTTTTCCCATTCTATAGGTTGTCTCTTTACTATGTTGGTAATATCCGTTCATACATAATGCTTGAATTTCCATTCATACATTTTTCTTTTATTGCTTATACTTTTGATATCAGATCTAAGAATTTGCTGCCAAATCTGAGATCATGATGATTTACTACTATGTTTTTTCTACTGATTTTACAGATTAAGCCCTAAATGTAGGAGATTTGTCCATTTTGAGTCAAGTTCTATGTGATGTGAGATAGAGGTCGCAGTTCATCCTTTTGAATGTGGTTATTCTACTCACTCAGTACCATGTGCAATTTATAATTTTTCTTAGAAGAGGATTCCCTTTCTTCTATATTTATTATTTAGAATTATATTGAAGTAAGTGTAAGACTGGCAGTAAGACTACTTTGAAAGAGGAGGTTTCATAGCTTTTGACGTAACACAAAATGGGTCAATAAAGTCAGGATATGCAGGATACCAGTCAGCAATGATACAAAGAAAATAATTCCACCAACAAATTAATAGCCGATTAATGATCAGAGGAAAAAAATCATCACTGAGAAAAAAAATAAAACTTCAATTATTGTCAAGTCAATTTAGTCAAATGTGAAGCTACCCAGTCTTCTTGTATGCCTTAACTTCCATTTCTTTTTTTTTTAAACTTTTATTTAATGAATATAAATTTCCAAAGTACAGCTTATGGATTACAATGCCCCTCCCATAACTTCCCTCCCACCCGCAACCCGCCCCTTTCCCGCTCCCTCTCCCCTTACATTCACATCAAGATTCATTTTCAATTCTCTTTATATACAGAAAATCAGTTTAGTATATATTAAGTAAAGATTTCAACAGTTTGCCCTCACATAGCAACACCCCTATTAAATCACAGTGTACAGCACATTAATGAAAGAGATCCTACATGATATTTTTTAAACATTGATTAATTTTCTATGTAATTTCCAATTTAACACCAAGTTTTTTTTTCCATTTTCAATTATCTTTATATACAAGAGATCGATTCAGTATATACTAAGTAAAGATTTCCTCAGTTTGCACCCACACAGAAACACAAAGTGTAAAAATACTGTTTCAGTACTAGTTATAGCACTACTTCACATTGGACAACCCATTAAGGACAGATCCCACATGAGATGTAAGTACACAGTGACTCCTGATTTAACATGTTGTTAACATGATGTTGATTTAACAATTTAACACTCTTGTTTATGGCATCAATAATCTCCCTAGGCTCTAGTTATGAGTTGCCGAGGCTATGGAAGCCTTTAGGGTTCGCCGACTTCGATCTTATTCCGACAGGGGAATGCAAACTGGTTAAGCCACTATGGAAGTCAGTCTGGAGATTCCTCAGAAACCTGAATATAACCCTAGCATACAACCCGCCATCCCACTCCTTGGAGTCTACCCAAAGAAAATTAAATTGGCAAACAAAAAAGCCGTCTGCACCTTAATGTTTATTGCAGCTCAATTCACAATAGCTAAGACCTGGAACCAACCCAAATGCCCATCAACAGTAGACTGGATAAAGAAATTATGGGACATGTACTCTATAGAATACTATACAGCAGTCAAAAACAATGAAATCCAGTCATTTACAACAAGATGGAGGAATCTGGAAAACATCATGCTGAGTGAATTAAGCCAGTCCCAAAGAGACAAATATCATTTGTTTTCCCTGATCAGTGACAACTTAACTTCCATTTCTAACATAACCTAACAGGCAGGTGTCTAAAAAGGGCATTGAATAAACTTGGAAGGCTTTGAAACAGCTAGAAATTGAATGAGAAACACTTCTGATGCCTGCTGATACCAAATGGCTTATTGTTTTATTAGCCATAAACATATTATTTTAAAGATAAAGGCTTCTTTGGGTTATAATATTTATAAAACTATGCATATTTACGTTCAGAGACTTGAGGATATAATTTTAGACTTAAAATATTTCATATTGGCCCAAAAGAATTTATTATCTTTTTAAAATTCAGGTATGAAAAAAGTTTCAATATGAAGAAAATTTGACTCAACCCCAAAATAAAATTCAAATAACAAATCATTATAAAGTAGATTGAAAGTCTGTCATTGTAAAAATAAAAAAAAAAATAAGAAAGAAAGGAGGAGAGAGGTGTGAGCTAGGAAGGGCGTGTAGGGTGGGAGACATCATTTGCTTTTAAAACTGCATACAGGAAATACTTGAAATGTGTTCCTTTTACATAAATTTTAAAAATGTAAAAAATTAATGACTTGTATATTCTCTCCTCAAGGGTCAACTTATAGAAAATGAATGCATGGTGTGGAGATGTAATTTTTTTTTTAAATTTATAATCAGCTGCTCTTTTCCTCTCTTTTTTTTCTTTTCCTTTTGTAACTCACGCATTTATGTAATCCATGAATAAACGGCACTCATAGAAGTGTAAGGTGATGTTCCATGTCCCCAGCTAACACAGCCTCTTCAGATGCCCAGGCAGGCGGATGCTTCTTCCCATGCACACTGCAAGGAAGGCTGGGTAATGATGACCCTGAGTAGATGGAGGACTCAAATTTTTCAAAGGCTTATTTCTTTCAACAGCGTTCGTGATTTTGTGAAGATGCAGCTCATAGACCATTTTCCTACACACAGTGTCAGGTAAACTTGGGTATAGTAGTGCTTCATGGGGTCCAGACTTTATCAACAACATTTTGAAGAATCTCACTGTAGAGCAAAGGCTCAAGTCACATCAATGCCCCACACCCAATGACTATAATGAGTTTTTAAAGGTGAACAATGGAATGCCAAAACATCTCACCTTCTGCCCTCAACTGTCACTGTTCTACTAGCCTTGAGGGCAGATGTCTGCATTTTGATATCTTAATAAATTATTCTTGCTTTTCATTTTGTCTTTCTTGTCATTGTCATCTTATTATTGAGGAATGGTGAAACAAAGCAGTCCCTACCACTCTCCAATTTTACTCCACTTCATAGCATTTGACACCAACTAAGATGTGTATCTCACTACAAAAACAAACAAAACATTTGATGGGAATAATTTTAGATTTACAGAAATTGTGCAAAAATAGTAGAGATTTGGGGCCAGCACTGTGGTCTAGTAGGTAAACCTGCTGCCTGTGCCAGTATCCCATATGGGCACCAGTTGGAGTCCCAGCTGCTCCACTTCAGATCCAGCTCTTTGCTATGTCCTAGGAAAGCAATGGAAGATGGCCCAAGTCCTTGTGCCCTTGTATCCATGTGGGAGACCCAAAAAAGTATTCTGGCTCCTGGTTTCGGAGCAGCGCAGCTCTGGCCATTATGGCCATCTGAGGAGTGAACCAGTGGATGGAAGACCTCTCTCTCTCTCTCTCACTCTCTCCCTCTTTCTGCCTCTGTCTCTCTGTAACTCTGCCTTTTAAATAAATACATTTAAAAAAAGAATAAATAAAAATTTTTTAAAAATAGTAGAGATTTAACACAGTTCCTTCTATCATAGCATCTTTTATCTTTGTCAAAATGCAAAATATTAACATTGCTACACTATCTAACTAAAGCTAAAAAGGGCTATATTCAGATTCCTGCAGGCTTCCATTAATATTCTTTTATTTTCTGATCCATAATTTGATCCATGATACAGTGGCACTTTTAGATTTCGTATTGTCTCCTTGTTCTCTTCCACCTGTCATAACTTTCTAGTTTTGATTTGTGTGGCCTTGGCCCACGGGAAGGGACTTGCACAGATTTGTTTTAATGATCCTTCAATTTGGGTTTTCTTAGGATTAGAAGAGTATTATGGGGAAGCATATTGTAGAAGTGGAGGATGCTTTTTCACAGTGTCATGCAAGGGATATGTGATATCAGCAGAAGTTACACTAAAAATGTTAGCCTTGAACCTGTGGTTAATTTTGTTTTCTCATGTATTTCTGCATTGTAACATTATGAGTTTTACCTTTATATATAATCCAAGTATCCACATTCATCTCACACTCAAAGAGAGAAGAATAAACACAATCTTATGAAATGAACGTGTCTACATATAGATTTTAGGATTCTTCTCTAAAGGAAAATTTTTTCTTTCCCCTTTGCTTATTTAAGTATTCGATCATTTATTTAAATAGAACCACCTAGGAGCTGTTCCATGCAGGACACTGTGTGCCTCTGCCATGCTGCCATCAGTTTGTGGCTTTACTATGTTTTCTCACTTGCTGGTTGCTTGGTACATGCTTGTGTTCCCGCAGTATAGACACTAGACTCACCTTAGGTTTCCTCTGCCCAAAGCTGGAATCAACCATTCATTTAAGAAGCTTTTTCCATTTATAATTTATTATTTTACTGGTTTACTTGTTTAATGTCCTTGTACTAAAATTTAAGTTCAAAGTAATAAAATTTGAGTTTGTTTAATTGCCCACTGTATCTCCCATGTTGAACATAATGCCTGTCAACGATTAACACTCACAAATAATGTAAATATGCAGGTCAACAGAAAGTTTTTTCCCACTCTTCCTTATTATAAACACAACTTTTAAAAGCTATTATTTATTCACCTATTTATTTATTTGAGAGTCAGAGTTACAGAGAGGGAAGGAGATGCAGAAAGGGATTTTCCATCTGCTGGTTCACTCCCCAGATGGCTGCAGCTACTGGTGCTGGACCAGGATCCACGAGCTTCCTTCCGGGTCTCTCATGTGGGTGCAGGGGCCCAAGCACCTGGGCCATCTTCTACTACTTTTCCAAGGATATTATCAGGGAGCTGGATCAAAAGTGGAGCAACTGGGGCATGAACCAGTTCCCATATGGGTTGCTTTCATTGCAGGTAGCGACTACCTGCAAATCCCAATGCCATATCCCAGAACCACAATTTTTAAATGTCCTTTTTCATTTTTCCCTCAAAAAATGTCTAAAAATAAGAATCTGGCAAGAAAATGTAGATGATCATGAAATGACCTTCCTCACAAAGTTTTGTTTTGAATTTAAAATATAACTGAGGGCTAAGGCAGACCCTGACACTTTAAAAAAATAGGTGTTCTGTAGTTTCATAATCATAGTTACTACCATCATCATCATCATCATCATCGTCGTCATTGATGGAGCAAAGACTTAAGCCTCAGCCATTCTCGCTCATTGCCCAAAAGGTAGACAAACAATGGAGTTCATTCCTTGCCCTTAAATCTCAGTTGGGTCTCACACCTGCTGCCTTCATACCCCACCCTCACATTCTTTCCCAGGCCACCTGAAACACCAGTTTCAGGAATTCAGCTCTGCCTTCTGTCCCACAACCCCCATGCTCCTTAGCCATCCTAAAATATAAAAAGGACTGGCCCCTGGGATCAGGTCCTTCTGCCACATGTTCCATCAATGTGCAGGCAAGTAGTTGGTCACCCACCTCTGCAAACATATTTTCTCTGAATAAATTTGGTCTGGCTGTAAATTCATACACTGTTTTCTCTCTATTCTGCACCTCTTTTCTTGACAGCCATCATCTTCTAATTGAGCTTTAAGCATGGCAGCAGCAACAGAGGAATTTTACTCTAGCTTTAATGAGATAAATAAATACATTGTTTCATGTTTCTCCATTCCTAAGAGAGAAATCTATCAGTACACACCTAAAATTATATTTCTCTGAAATGTCTATCATAGCTTTATTCATTGATGAAACAAAAGAATGTGTAATAGAAGTGATCATCGCATATCTATTAAACTCATTGCATTGTATCTAAGTTCATCATCAAAAGAAAATAGGAGGAGCCAGTGCTGTGCCATAATGGGTAAAGCCACCACCTGCAGTGTATCCTGTATGGGCGCCGTTTTAAGTCTTGGCTGCTCCACTTTCAATCCAGCTCTCTGCTATGGCCTGGAAAAGCAGAAGATGGTACAATTGCTGGGATGCCTGCACCCACGTGGGAGACCCAGAAGAGGCTCCTGGCGCCTGGCTTCAGATCAGCCCAACCCCAGCTGTTGTAGCCATTTGGGGATTGAAACAGTGGATGGAAGACCTCTCTCTCTGTTTCTGCCTCTGCCTCTCTGTAACTCTGCCTTTCAAATAATAAATAAATCTTTTTTTTAAAAAAAAGAAAATATGACGAAAACAAAAAGAGAAAGAAAGTGAAAGGCAAGGTGGGAAAAGTACTTGATGTTAAATCCAATTAAAGTGGATTTCACTGTTTGCCAGTGTTAACAATGTTTCTAGTATATTAGCCTTGGTCATTCTAACCATTTTTCTTCAAATGTGAGGGGACCACATACATTGAAAACATGTCAAGGTATTACATATTTTCCTTGTCCAGAAACTCTATAAAGTTCTAATTGAATGTCTTTCAAAGTCATATCAGTCAACACTGTTTAATCTTTTTAATTATGCAACACTAACTTTACTGTCAGAAACAGATATAAAAATAACTATAAAATTTGGGAAGTCACTAAAATGGAAAGTTTATTTATCAATGCAATTTTGTTATTCCAGCACAAATTTCCTGAATGTATCAGGTGCTGCCATGCCTCAGAGGGGTTTATTTTTAATCATGGAAATGATATATATGATGAAATTGATATAAAGTGATATATCTCCACACCAGAAAATGCTGATTCTAAACTTGCATTTCAATCACAATTTTCACAAACTGAACATAATATTAGTTGTAATAGTTTCTTAGACATTTGTGGTTCGATTTCTTCCAGTAAATAGTTGTATTGATCATAAAGCACATGAATTCTGTCAATATTTTAAATTCAGTTTGTACTTTATGGTGATAAATGATTGGGAGACATTAAGAAAATTGAAAATATTTTTAAAAGGTAGCCTGGATTTTTAAAATTTGAAAACATTATCCTCAAAAAGAAAGGGTTTATTCTCCACTTCCTGATTTGCAAATAGTTTAACCCCTGGTAGAAAAATGCACTGAGTTAAAACTGAGGAGAGACTTACTAAATACACAATACTAAATATATAAAGCCAGTCTTTTGAACGTTAGTACTGCTTTTCTCTGTGAATAAAGTCAGTGTTTCTTCCATCCTGTTCTTACTTTAACAGGATATAAGATAGACTATTCTGTCAGCTCACAAAAGCAGCCTCCGTGATTGCTAGAATTCAGAAAGAACCTGCAGTGATGTTTTATACCAAATTAATTCCTGTGTTCCAAAGGATGAAATGCAGAGTTTGTCCATACAAGCCAGACTGTCATGGGGTGAATAGGCAGTTCTTCCTCCCTTCTTTTTAAAAATATGGATGTTCTTGTTTGCATCCTTAGTTACTTTACACAGATCACAGCTGAATTTCTTGACTATTTTTCTGAAAGGTGCAACCACAAAAGCATCTATGTTGTCCAAATAAACTTCCTTCTATAATGATAAATAAAATACTCATTAGCATTAGCATTTGAAATCCTAAGCAGTTTTTGATCATCCTTGAACAGTAAAAATGACCCTGAGTTTTTGGGCCAACATTTTCTTCAGTACATTCATTCCTTAGCATTGAAGTAGACAGGCTAAAACCAATTAGGTTTGTGAGCTGGAAGACCACACCTTGGCCACTCCCCTGTGTGACTTCACGCCCTACCTGATACCCTCACCATGCCCCCGTGTGACATCATGCCCTACCTGGCCACACCTAAGCACCCACCTGCCCACAAGCCACTCCCCTGTGAGAAATATATAAAAGGCAAGGAGGGTCCCTAAAGGCACTCTGCCTCTGCTTGGCTGCCGGCGATAAGTGGTGGGTAGCTCAAGGCGCTTGCTGCACATGGCTTTTGGCCTGCTCTCTGCTTGGTATGGGCGCTACCCCAATTTCCAGATTTTCCCTTCTCCTTCGACTGAACTAAAAACCTCACCTTCCTATGCATCTTTCACACTAAATAAAAGCCTAAAACATACCATGCTGCCTCATTCATTTATGCCAGTATTTAGAATTCTTCTCTAAATATTAGGCAAGAACCCTCTCAGGCTTATTAATATTGGGGATTTATTAATAAGCATATAGTGTTATCGTATGGCACCCCAAATTCTAATGGCATAAGTGGCACCCCAAACTTGACTTCTGGGGAACTTTAAGGGGCTATATTTCAATACATTTTAAGGGGTCAAATTCCGATACAGATACTTTTTACTTTTAAACCTTTAAATCTTTCTTTTCTCTTTGCCTTGTCCACTTGGAAATTCTTCTTTCATGTGGGATAAAGAGCCAAGCTAATAATATTTTCTCTGCTGCCATTTCACCTGTAACAAGATTACCAGACATTCTGAATTATACTTAAAGAAAAAGTTTGCAATTTATGAAGACCTTTAAACATAGCTATGCTACAAAAATACAATTACTACATTTTAAACTCACATAGAAACTTAGAAATAATATTCTAATATGTTAAAAAAGCCAACAATGTTAATTTTTGGTCAATATTTAAAATCTAAAAGTAAATGTGAGTTTACTATACTGTATGAAACCAGATGATATTAGAGGTAGATGTGAGTTTTGATATTGATACATTCCAGACAATAACCCAGAAATAAGAGAAGCAAATGTTTGTTAAAATATAAATGTTAGAGAATAAATGTTCCTATCATCTCAAAATTCATGTTGAAATTCTACCCTTTCCAACATGGTGGTGTTAGGAGGAGGAGCCTCCGGAAAAAATTAAAATCAGCCATGATCATAATGAAGGAGCACTTCTGATGGGCTTAATCCCTCTTTAAGAGTGAGAAAGAGCTTGTGTCTTGTTCTAGCAGGCAGGTGAGGATGGACTGACAATCTGTTCTGAAACTGAAGGTGAAATTGGAGATGACCCCTTAAAATTTATACAAAAATGTGGCCCCTTAAAGTTCCCCAGAAGTGCTATCTGGGGTGCCACATGTGAAACCAGAATTTGGGGTGCCATATGATTTCAACATATGTTTTTTTTTTTTTTTTTTTTTGACAGGCAGAGTGGACAGTGAGAGAGAGACAGAGAGAAAGGTCTTCCTTTTGCCGTTGGTTCACCCTCCAATGGCCGCCGCGGTAGGCGCGCTGCGGCCGGCGCACCGCGCTGATCCGATGGCAGGAGCCAGGTGCTTCTCCTGGTCTACCATGGGGTGCAGGGCCCAAGCACTTGGGCCATCCTCCACTGCACTCCCTGGCCACAGCAGAGAGCTGGCCTGGAAGAGGGGCAACCGGGACAGAATCGGTGCCCTGACCAGGACTAGAACCCGGTGTGCCGGCGCTGCAAGGCAGAGGATTAGCCTAGTGAGCCGCGGCGCCGGCGTCAACATATGCTTATTAATAAATCCCCAATATTAATAGGCCCGAGAGGGTTCTTGCCTAATATTTAGAGAAGAATTCTAAGTACAGGAACAGATAAATGAGGCAGCATGGTACATTTTAAGCCTTTATTTAGTGAGAAAGGTGCATAGGAGAGTGAGAGCTTATTTTAAGAGAGAGGTAAATCTGGGTTCATACCAAGCACCAGGGAACAGCCACGTGGAGAAGCATCTAGGCCAGGAAGCCTAGGGCAGGTGGCCTGAAGGCTACGTGGCCTGGAGGTGGAGGGCCACAGCAAGCCCCCTCCTGGCAAGAGGCCAGGGCCATAGAGAAGGGCGGACACACTGTGTCCCAGGCTTTTAACCCACTTCCAAAGGGGAGTGGTTAATTAATCTGATTGGCTGGTGGGCACCCAGGTGCGGCCAGGTAGAGGCATGAGGTCACACAGGGGCATGGTGAAGGTATCAGGTAGGGTGTGAGATCACACAGGGATGTGGTAAAGGCGTGGTCTTCTAGCTCACAAACCTAATTGGTTTTAGCCGGTGTACCTGTCTACTTCAAAGGGACGGCCCTCAGCAGAACCCTTCCATGTTAACTCCCTGATCTGGGATTTTCAGCCTCTATAGCTGCTAAATTAAATACTGTTGCTTATAAGTCCCTAGTTTATGATATTTTGTCATAGCAATCAAGTTTTTAAAAAAGAAGGGATAATTTCATCCTACTGTGTGTGAAACATTGATGAAGTAAGGCAGCCTTGGTTCTTGTCTCAAGTGGAAGCACAATTTCCACACCAACAAGGCAGTGAGCAAAGCAAGATTTATTTAAGTAGGAGGCCTCTTGCCACAGCAGCCAGGATGAGGTTCCAAGAGAGCCAGACCAGAGAAACTGAGAGTTCAGTCTTTCAAGCACAATTTTGGAAAAAAACAAACAACCAAACCAACCAGAATTCAGCTAACAATCAATTAGACTGTGGGGACAAAACCCATCACAAGGGCTGACCTGTCTAGCTTGCTCATGATAAAAACAAAAAAGCAGTTGAGTGAATGATGTGATTGGTAACTTCTTTCTATTCTCATGGTAAATTTAAACTCAAAAGGGTTGCTACTGTGATGAAACTGGAAACTGAGTGGAATAGGCACTTTTATCTTGCATTTTGTTCCCTCTTAAAGACTTTCTGTTTCCCCATTCAGACTGAGACCCAACCTAATGCCTATTAGTCATCTACCTCCTCACAATAGCTTAAAGAGACTATCTGATTTGATGTGATTGTAAGATATTGAAAAATATTTAAAAGAAAACAGTTTTCTTTTCAAAAATAGTGCAGAAACTTCTTTTTTTAAAGATTATTTATTTATTTGAAAGTCAGAGTTACAGAGAAACAGGGAGAGATCTTTCATCTGCTGGTTCATTCCCCCAAAACATGCAACAGCCAGGACTGGGCCAAGCCAAAACCAAGATCCAGGAGTTTCATCCAGGTCTCCCATGTGGGTACCAGGGGCCCAAACACTTGGGCCATCCTCTACTGCTTTCTCCAGGCCGTTAGCAGGAAGCTGGATGGGAAGTGGAGCAGGCAGATCATGAATCAGCTTCATGGGATACTGGTGTCTCAGGTTGCAGCTTTACCCACTAAACCACAACGCTGGCCCCGGTACAGACATTTTGAAAGACACCTTGACAACATTAGTAAGTTTAAAAATTAATAGCTTCTTTTGATTGTTCTGCCATTCCTGTCTATAAAACGTGAGGGCTAAGATAGTGGCTACATAGCCATGCATACATTCTGAGGGAACACTTAACTTTACCCATTTTCTCACCAACCAATTCAGAATGATCTTCTGTAATTCTCTCAAAATTCAGTACCAGGTTATTTGTTCCTTTATATTATTGTGCAGTTTGTTCTATACATGTCTTGATTTTGTATTCTGAGTTTCTTGAAGACAAAAACAAGGTGAGACTTGTATTGTCTAGGAGCTACTTACTGCCTTTCTATAGAGAAGTTCTTAAATCTCTGTTGAATATTTCTATGCACACTGATAATATTTTTCAAAACAACTCAGAGTTCTAACCTCCCAAATAATTATTTTCATATGACAATAGATGTATACAAAATTTGGAGCCAAAGAAAAATACTTGAAGGTAGATACATACATAATATTCAAATAATATTACTAATTTTTAAAAGAAAGATATCTACTTTTGTTTTCTTATTTCCTCCTATCTTTATAAAATGAAAAAAAAATCCTATAATCCCAAAGCAGTTTGGATTCCCTTTGCACCAATTTCCCTGGATAGAATTGTGATGTTTTGCATATCTTTAATATATAGAAATAGCACTTAGCAAACAAGCAGGACAAACAAGCAGGAGCTAGATATGAAAAGATTATAAGAAAGAATAGTCAGTTGACACATTTTCAAAGTTCGTAATGACTTTTAGTTTGTTAACCTGTCAATATTGTGTGACTAACATCATTTCTGGTGATGTATCTGAGTAGCCTTTGCTCTTGTTAGTACTGTTTAACTCTGGTCTGAATTCAATGCTCAAGTAAACACTATCTAAATTAAGTCCACAAGCTTAGCTGACTGACAGCCAAGGGAATACGATTTTTGTTTTCCTGTGATTGAAGTCCAGCAAGGTACAATAAAAGTTTAAATAAACACTGAGTAAGAAAATTTACCATGTCTACTACAACCACTTAAAACTCTTAGTAGAACATAATATTCAAATAATAATACTAATTTTTAAAAGAATGATATCTACTTTTGTCTTCTTATTTCCTCCTATCTATATAAAATGAAAAAAAAAAAAAACTATCATCTCAAAGCAGTTTGGATTCCCTTTGCACCAATTTCCCTGGATAGAATAGTGAAGTTTTGCATATTTTTACTATATAGAAATAGCACTTAGCTCTTAAATGAGACTAGAAGTTTTTCTAATATAATCTTTTCATATAATATATAACATCATGTCAACTTGTTCTAAACATTGACACTTCTAGAACTGTTTTTCATGTGTGGCTGCTCATTTCAGGGCATCAAAATGTGCTTGGATCCTATTAGGTAAGATTAAAATGCAAAAGCACAATAACTTTGGGTAATGTATTTTGAATCCTGTCAAACTCAAGAAAACAAAGATATCAAAACCATAATTACATATGATGCAAAAATATCATTTAGAAATAAAATTCTTAAAATAATAGCAAAATTGAAAAAAAATGCCAAAATAAAAGAAAAAAAAAAAAACAACCTAATACCAGTCAAAAAAGTTCAAAAATGGCAGGCATTTGGAGTACTGAATGACATCTCTTGTTGGAGTTCCTGGGTTCTGCTCCTGATTCCAGCTTCCTGCTAATGTGTATCCTTGGAGGTAGCAGATGATGGCCCAAGTAGTTGGGTTTTTGCCACCTATTTGATGGTCCCATTGTGCTCTCCCAGCTCCTGATTTCAGCCTGGTCCACTCTTGACTATTGCCAGTATCTGGGATGTGAACCATCTCTTTCTCTCTTTCTCTCTCGCTCGCTCGCTCGCTCTTGCTCTTTCTCTTTCTGACTCTCTCTCTCTCTCTCATTGTCTATCTTTCAAAAAATATTAAAATATTAAATAACCATAATCCAAATATGAAAAATATTAAATTAAGGGAGAATCTACCTAAATGTGTGAAAGCAATTTTCCTGCTCACTGATATTGTGAAATATAGAACATTAAGTACAAAGATATATGTAATAGCCAGCACATATTTCACAAATATCTTTTAAAAATTTGACAGTCTACAGGAAGATCATCTCTGTTGTGGCTTATGTATTTGACAAAATGTACCTTTTAAATCTCATTGACATACTAAAGCTAAAGAGAAGACAAAAGTCCCTATTGACTGGCTTGTTACTTTTTCATTACTCTCTTGCATCAGGAAATATTTAAACCCAAAGTATGATTCTCCTATCTGAAAAACAGATATGTAGCAAGTGTTTCTGTAGAAGAGAGGTGGACAGAATTGCAGTATATATGGAAACTGTTGCCCTTCATGTTTTTGTGAAATAATGATTGGGAAACTCAAGGGGACCAGGGCTTGAATTATGAATTAATCTTTAAATGACAGTCTCAGATCCCAAAGTCTCGTGTCTTGTACCTCATGACACGCAGAAACAATTGAATTGTCAAAATGATTCCTTGGTAGCATTTTATCTGCACTTCTGTAACAAAGCCCAGCCCCACATTTTAGATGGCATATGTAGGGCGTGTGAAAGAGAAGAAAACATGTGGGACATCAGCTTATGCATTTAACCACAGAAAATGCTTATGAAGCAAAATCCAAAGAGACAGAGCTATGTCAGAGAATACAGATACCCCAGGTGGAGCCAGAGAAGGTTAGCTGGTGTGCTTATTTGCTTGAATGGGGTATAAACACTTAAACATGAGGGAAGATGGTAAACATGGTGCAGAGCATAAGAGCATTCAAATACTTCAAATTTAATAGGAAACCCCTTAAAAATATACAAACAGAATATTCAAACCCTTTTTCATGACTGGCAGTCAACTGACAAATAATGTATGTATTAAAATAGAGAACATGTATTATGTATGTATCCTGCCAGAAATATCAGGGAGTCTTTATAACTACAGATTCATTTAATCCTTCTGACAACCCCATGAGGAATTTTGACCAGTATCTCTCACCCTACTGTTGCAAAAGTGGTGAAGGGGAGGATTGATTGACAAGGTAATCAACAGTATTAGAAGAAGTCAGGATGCTGAGTCCTTCCTGTGGCCACATGGGCCACATTCTTAACCATTACAACACACTGCCTCTCAATAGTAATGACCTGTAGTGGCCCTCAGTGTCTATACACAAGGGGTGCACAAGATTAGAATGGAAATTTCTGACACTTTGGGAAGATTTGTACTGCTAGTGGTGATGCCTAGGATGGAGATTCTGATCTCTGAGTAGGAAAGGAATTTCAGACAGGAGACAGAAAGTAGTGGAAGCAAGGTGGATGAGTTTATTGAGGTAGGGCATCCAACAAGCCAGATAACAACTCTTCACAAGGTTCTGATAGTGCCCTGTTTGCATTTACATTGGGGTTGATATGGGTAAGGGGTCCACTCCTTCCCAACAAGTTTCTCCTTCATCTACCATATTCTTCTGGTCATAGGGTCTTCTAGGTATGAAATTCATGAAATTCCTTCCAAAGTTTTATTAGTGTTATCAAAATGGATAGCTCCTTTGGCACTGGGACAGGAAGATTCTCCTGGGGTGTCTCCATGGAGAAGGGCTGGGACCACCTAATAAGTTATCAGGACTTGGGCAGGACATTCATGTACAAATCCAAGGCTACTTCTTAGGCTGTTGGGTAACTTTCTGCAGGAAACTTTTTTTTTCCCTTCCATTCCTTACACACACACACACATAGACTAATGTCTGCTTTCCAGCTAACATTCCAACTGTTTTCACAGTATGCCTAAACCATTCATTGGAATCTCCTAAACTAACTTAATATTCTTAATAGTGATAATATTCTGTAAAGAACTATGGAGTTGGTTTCTTTTCCTTTACACGTTGTAAAGTCAAATGTGAACTGATATGAAGAATTAAATGACAGCATAGAAGGGACTTAAAATCAATGTTTAAGAAAGTATGCTTTCTTCGAAACATGCACACACACATATATACAAAGTAAAATAGGCAAGGACAATGCAAATGAACCCAAAACTAAAACAAAGAAAAAATCAAATTGATGTTCGTATACAAGATCCTCTCCAATGAGATCATGCGTTAAAGTACAGAATTATACTTCTGAATGAAGAGTATGTAATCTGCGTTTTCATGGAAAGTTCCTGCCACACTGATGCACACTGCAGTTGGAGAGCCTCTGGTGATGACTGCATGTTAACAAGAAAACATGTATTGATTTTAACGAGCATGTAATAATTTACTTTAACCTCAGGGACATCCCATTCTTTTAAAAGAGACAGGAATTAATACTCAGGGAGAAATGTTAGCCTGTTGGCCTGTGTGTGCAAGAAGAGCCACGGGGTGGAGGGGGGGATAATAAGTTTTTGCAGTTAAATGAGGGGAGGGACCTAGATATCTTGAAAGTAATCTGAGATCTGTAGATCAAAGTCCCAGCAATCACATTGTAAGGGACAAGGGGTATTCCTGCTCTGGTGCCCAGGGACCTTGCCATGTGAAGACATTGAACAATAACACCCGGAGAGGGAGGGGAATTTCATACCAAGAGCTTTCAGCCCAGCAACATTTCAGAAGAAGGAGGTGGGAGAATTGGAGGAAATCACTCCACACCCATGAAAACCCCTGTCTATGTGTACACAGGCCCTGTGTTTTCTGCTGAGTCGCCCGTCTGATCTGGTTGGTGCACCTCACTAAATTTCTCTCGCTTGCTTATTGCTGATCTGTCTCTCCTCTGAAATATTTTCTTACGAGGATGCAGAGACAAAGACCTATGTTTCAGCCTAACTGGAAACCATCTCAACAGTTGTCCTCGCTCACTTGGAGACATTAGGGTTGGCGCTAACATCTGCCCAGGCCTATTTGGCCTCAGAAAATTCCCATTTGGCTATGTACCCACATTTTCTTAATGTTGAAGGAAGAGGAACTGATTTGAGAAGAGTGTCTAGTGCGTATGTTTCCATTGGAGGTAAAACATCACTAATTCAGATTCTTTCAAATGTGTGTTGTCTTCAACTCAGCTACATTCAATGATTTTGTTCTATCATTTCTATTACGCTAATCAGAGAATGTGGAGTGGGGTCAAAGGTGGTAACATATGACTGACCTGCAAATACTGACACCAAAAGTGGGCTTCAGTCAATCACAGAGATAAGAGTAAGGAAATGGGGAACCTTGGTGTCTTTTTCCCAGTGCTCTAGAACTGTGATTACTGAACACCTCTCTGAGCATGCTAAGAAGTGAGAGCTCAGCTCAGCTCTGTGAGTAGAGCATTCTACCCTCAAAAAGTTCCAAAAACTGAAATGTAAATTTATTTTTCTTCTTCTAAATGGTGCCTCATAGAATTGTTATATTTGTCCTCTGCATGCAATGTGGGTCTTTAATTATTTAAAATATCCATATCTATACCCTTGGATCCCTCCCCCCACCAAATCATTTCAGAGGCAAGGAAAAAGGAAAGAAGATAGAGAGAAAGCAGACATACAGACAGAAGGCTCCTCCCATCTGCTGGTTCACTCAACAAACGCCCACAAAAAGATGGGCTGGGCCAGGCCAAAGGACAGAGCTGGGAATGCAATGCAGAACTTCAATGTGGGTGGGAGAAACATAATCATCTGAGCCACTTCCTGCTGCCTCCCAGGATCAGCAGAGGCAAAAGACAGGGAACAAGAGCTGAAGCCCAGCTGAGAACACAGGTTTATGGGGTAGTCTCATCCAACACTAGCCAGAGAACCACTGTAGGTTGTAATTCTTTACTTCTCAAACCTCACTCCTTACCACCTTCCTCTCCCTGTACTTCCCATCAGGCTGGTCTCTTGCATGTCCCTACCTAGGGGAAATCACTTTGGTCATTCTTTCTTAATTGCACATCATTTCCCGAGATATCTCCTTGCCTAACTCCCTCACCTTTTCATAGTTTTGCTTGAATATTTTCTTTTCATCAACTTCTAATCTGAATACCATATTTAAAATTGGGAGCAAACTATCCCTCCAGCACCACGTTGTAACTTAGTGCTCTGTTCAGCTGCTTTGTATTTCATAATATTTATTGTTTTTAAACATGCATACTTTAAAATTTTTATTTAATTTTAATCAACTTATTTTTCTGTTCCCAAAGAATCACTTCTAGGGAGTGATTCACTTTTTATGTTGTTTGTTCATTGATGTCTGCCAGTTGCCTGGAGCAGTGTTTAATGTCTAGTAGTCACTCAATTATATTTTTCCAGTTAGATATACATTTGCTCCAGATTTGAACCTTTTATTCACTGCATCTCAGGGTCCACCAACTATTTTTCATATATTTCCAGAGTCTGCTTTGTCTTGATCGTGCTTCTCAGAACCTATCCCAATCTGTGGGGCAGCCATTGAACTGCAATGTGTTAAGTCATCACTTTGAATGCCCCCATACCATATCACAGTACCTGGAACTGAATACTACTTGTGCTTCCAATCCAGCTTCCTACTAATGCGCACCCTGGAAGGCAGCATGTGATGGGTCCCTGTTACTCATGTGGGAGACTCGCGTGGATTTCTTGGCTCCTGGCTTCAGCCTGGGCCAACCATGGCTCTTACATGCATTTAGTGAACCAGAATATGAAGAAGTCTCCACGTGTGAGTCTCATTCTGTCTTTCAAATAAATAAATAAATGTTAAAAAATTAAAAATAATCTATTCCAATCTGTGTCATTCTGGAAACTGAAGCAGTGATAATAAACTAATGTTTCACCTGGACTCTTATTTAACCAGGCACTGGATTTCAGTCTTGTAGAAATGCATTTTTTATGATTGACTCAGAAATATTAGCTTACCTCCTTTGTACACATTTTTTGCAATGAAGATCTTGAATAAAATGAATGCTCTTTATTCTAAATGAATATTTCATTATGTATAATTGCTAAGATAGAAAAAATTAAATTAAAACATTACATGCTAAAACCTAACTAATTATCTTTGTTATAGACTTACAGTAAATTTTTATTATTATTTATCTCTAATTTCCTTGGTTTCTTCTGCTAGAGTAAATAACATAACTTGTGTAAGAAGAATAGCACAGATTTTCTTTTTTTATGAGATTCCTGGTATACACTATAAAGAAGCAACAGATAAACAAACTATTCAGTACACACCACTGACATCTAAGAAATAGTAAATTGAAGCTTACCTACAAAGTGTTACTTGTGCTTCTTTAATGAAGGTTAGAATTGCCATTTCTAACAGATAAACATCTCTCAGCCACCAAGGATAAAATGTCCTTTGAGATAAGATCCAGATAAAATTCTGTCATTTGAGTTTTATTGTGTATGATCTCTTATACATACTGTGTGAGAATTAAATGGTGAGTGTTCCCAGTAAAAGAATATATATTTTTCTATATGTTGTTTTTTTTTTAAAGGTGTCTTTTTTATTTCATAAATGTGAATTTACAAAGCGCAACTTTTGTATTGTTGTGGCTTCCCCCCCCAACCTCCCTCTCTCCCATGGCCCTCCCCTCTCCCTCTCCCATCCCGCCCTTTATCAAGTTTCATTTTTAATTACCTTCATAAACTGAAGATCAACTTAGTATATACTAAGCAAGGATTTGAACAGGCTGCATTCACACAACCGCACAAGGTATAGGGTATTGTTCGACTAGTAGTGTTTTTAAGTTTCATAGTAAAACACATTAAGGACAGAGATCCTATGTGGGGAGCATGTACCCAGTGACTCCCGTTGTTGATTTAACAATTGGCACTCTTATTTGTGACGACAGCAATCACCCGAGACTCTTGCTATGAGCTGTCTAGGCTATGGAAGTCCCTTGAGTTCACCGACTCTGAACTTGTTTAGTCAAGGCCGTGTCACAGTGGAGGTTCCTTCCTCCCTTCAGAGAAAGGCGCCTCTCTCCTTGATGGCCTGTTCCTTCTGCTGGGGTCTTGTTCACCAGGGTCTTTCATTTAGATTGTTTTTTGCCACCGTGTCATGGCTTTCCATGCCTGTGAGACTCTCATGGACCTTTTAGCCAGATCCGAATGCCCCAAGGGTTGATTCTGAGGCAGGAGTGCTGTTTTGGGCATTTGCCATTCTGAGTCTGCTCTGTGTCCTGCTTCCCCCGCAGGATCATTCTCTCCCTTTTAATTCTATCCTTCATTATTTGCTTACACTGGTCTTATTTGTGAAATCTTTTCGACACATACCCTATCTTTTTAATTGGTTGTGTATTTATACTTACCACTTTACCAAGTGTGCTGGCATTGGTACCTGCCTCCTTGGTAAGATTGATTTGAAATCCCCTGGCACATATTTAATTTTGTAAATGCTGAACTTCAAGAACAGTTTCATCTCTGATATTACATTTAAATTAGGATATAGGAGGGAGGGAAATCATGACTAAACAACCTAATAACCCCACCATCACAATCTTTGCAGAAGTTATAGGACGTACATAATGCGTTAAGTGTGGGGGCTTGATCCATGCATTCATTATTGCTTTTTCTGGAAGGCAAACATCAGTGATGTTCAGAGGTGTCTTTTAAACAATGGGAAGACTTTAGCAATTATTTAGCATCCTTTGACTGCAGTGGGAACAGGAGCACATAAGCAATTGAACTTTGCCAAGTGTACTGATAGTTCAGCTTGATTTATGTAACTGTATCTGAAGCTCTTTATGTTATAGTGCTATTTGCAAATAGAAATAATAATGCATATAAATTATCTGTTGTAATCTTATTCAGAGACTCAGTTTTTATGTTATACACCACAATGAAAAGAATTATTTGACTGGGCTTAAATTTATATAGTTAATATGTTCAATTGCTTGCTATTGAATTAGAATTATGCTATTAACAAAAAGAACCTTCTCTTTGTAAGATATTTCAGTATGCTTCTTCACTAAAAAGCAGAAGCAAAGAAATTTTTTTTTCCAAAAGAAACAAGGTATAATGCATTTTTCTATTAAATACATCACAGGATTCATCTCACAGTAGATTGGAAGGAAAGATAATATTAGAAAACACTGAAGTGAGTTAATGGTGGAGTTGTTCCAGCTGTATAATTTAAAACATAGGGGCCAGCACTGAAGCTCAGCAGGTTAACGCCCCAGCCTGCATTACTGGCATCCCGTATGGCCATTGATTTGAGTCCCAGCTGTTCCACTTCCTATCCAGCTCTCTTCTATGGCCTGGGAAAGCAATGGAAAATACCCCAAGTCCTTGGGCCCTTGTACACTCATAGGAGACCCAGAATAAGCTCCTGGCTCCTGGCTTCAGATGCACCCAGCTCTGGCCATTGCAGCCATTTGGGGAGTAAACCAGCAGATGGAAGATCTCTCTCTCTCTCTCTCTCTCTCTCTCTCTCACTTCTTCTTCCTCCCCATAACTCTGCCTTTCAAATAAGTAAATAAATCTTAAAAAAAAAAACTAGGATAGGGAAAGATGAGACAATAATCAAGAAAAATAAGAAAAATGAATTTGTGAGGCCAGAGCTGTGGTATAGCAGATAAAGCCACTGCCTACAATGCTGGCATCCCAAATGGGCACTGGTTCGAGTCCTGGCAGTTCCACTTTCCTTGTAGATCCTTGTTAAGGCACCTGGGAAAGCAGGGGAAAATGGACCATGTGCTTGGGCCCCTGCACCCATGTGAGAGACCCAGAAGAGGCTCCTAGCTCCTGTCTGGCCCAGCCCTGGGCCATTGCAGTCATTTGGGGGTGAATAGGTAGATGAAATACCTCTTTCTCTGTCTCTTCCTCTTTCTCTCTCTGTCTCTCTTTCTCTCTCTCTATGTAACTCTGCCTTTCAAATAAAATAAATAAATCTTAAAAAATGAATTTGAATATAATCAGAACAGGTAAAATAAACAAAATACATATTTAAGGTATTAAGCACTATAAGCTACAAAAGACTCCTAATGTGGAAACTTCCATTTGTCTGGAACTAGGAGAGTGTTTACGAAGAGATTTTATAATGCCCAGATGTTTCTTCTTTTCCAGTCTCATCAAGATCCCTCAACTTTAGGCCAAGCAAGAAGTTTATCTTCATTACCCATCATGACTTCAGGGCTGCCTTCAACAAGAAGAAACCATTTCCAATTTCAAACAGGAGGTGAAAATACTACAGAGACAAAGATCAGTGACAGATCATCTTTAGAGAGAATCAGGAAGGTGAACAAGGCCTTGACAGAGAGTACAATAAGAAGCAGTGAATGATCAAGCAAATAAGTAAGCTGTATGTGTCCATGTGCCTGTATCTACATATGCACACATGCACACATTTGGCTGTAGGTTAAATGACACACTATATACTGACATCTAGCCGATAAACATCCTCATTGAATGTACTGTACAAATATTTTGGAGTGTAGCTGTTAACAAGGCACAACACTGGGACACTTTACAAGTTTATGCAAAATGGAATTAAAAGTAAATCGGTTTTGGTGCAAAAATTCTTGAAATTCAAGTACTGTCTTTATAATACTCATTTCCATGAACTTTTTGAAGATTTATATTTGTTTAAAATAGAAAATATCAAATAAGTAATTAAAGGTTATGCATAGGCAAATGAGAAATTTGTGGTGGCATGGGATCATATGATATAGACCTGACATAATCTGGCACAGAAAGAGATCAAGAATAATTTCTTGGGACGGGCTCCATGACATAGCAGGTAAGCTGCTGCACGCAGAATCCAATGGGGGCGCCGGTTCGAGTTTCGGCTGCTCCACTTCAGATCCAGCTCTCTGCTATGGCCTGGGAAAGCAGTTGAGGTTGTTCAAGTGCTTGGGTCCCCGCACCCATGTGGGAGACCTGGAAAAGGCCTGTGACTCCTGGCTATGGATTGGCCCAGCTCTGGCTGTTGTAGCCGTTTGGGGAGTGAACCAGCAAATGGAAGACCTCTCTCTCTCTCTTTCTCTCTATCTCCCTCTCTCTCTCTCTCTCTCTCTCTCTCTCTCTCTCTCTCTGCCTCTCTGTAACTCTGCCTTTAAAATAAACAAATAAATCTTTTAAAAAAAAGAATAATCTGCTATAGACATGAAGTTTCCTTTAACATCTAAAAGGTGAAGAAGAAAGAAAGGAAGGAATCCCCAGTAGGGGCATTCTGGCACTGTGCCTAATACTGTCACAGGACCTACTGGGACCACCATGAGACAGGCCTGAGCTAAAACTGTGTTGATTGCCAGATTTCTATGAGCCCTGATTGGCTGGAGGGTCACAGAGACACTCTGGGTATCCGGGAATTATGCTCAGTTTACAGCCAATGTCCAATAACTGAAGAGATCTGATCATTGCCTTTTCCCTCATACACAGACACCCTGATTACAGGATATGTACTCTTATTATGAAGCCAAAGGGAAGACTGGAAGAAATATTAACGGTATGTGTGGCTGGTGCCGTGGCTCAACAGGCTAATCCTCCGCCTTGCAGCGCCGGCACACCGGGTTCTAGTCCTGGTTGGGGTGCCGGGTTCTATCCCGGTTGCCCCTCTTCCAGGCCAGCTCTCTGCTGTGGCCCAGGAGTGCAGTGGAGGATGGCTCAAGTGCTTGGGCCCTGCACCCGCATGGGAGACCAGGAGAAGCACCTGGCTCCTGGCTTCGGATTAGCACGATGTGCTGGCTACAGTGCACCAGCCACAGCGGCCATTGGAGGGTGAACCAATGGCAAAAAGGAAGACCTTTCTCTCTGTCTCTCTCTCTCTCACTATCCACTCTGCCTGTCAAAACAAACAAACAAACAAACAAACAAAAAACCCAGTATGTATTTTGCTCAGTATGGTGGGATTTTTTCTTAATGGAACCCAACTTTCCCTCACTCAGAGAGTTCTAGTTCTGCTAACTGGATATAGTATGGAAGTTAAAGGATTATGACTTTGATTGTATGATTCAAATTATTTAATTTTTCCTCAACTCTAATTTCCTTCTTATCTAATTCCCAAATTGTTATCTGACCCCTCTAGTCTTTTTAAAGTTATGAATGTGTTAGCTGTAGTGCTAGTCGTGTTATATGATCATTCAACAGTATTCCACACAGGCATTCTCTCCTTCTTCCTTAAATATCCCACTATATTCACCTTAAATGAAAGGCATTTTGGGCCTGCGCTACAGCTCACTTGGCTAATCCTCTGCCTGTGGCACCGGCACCCTGGGTTCTACTCCTAGTTGGGGCACCGGTTCTATCCTGGTTGCTCCTCTTCCAGTCCAGCTCTCTGCTGTGGCCCAGGAAGGCAGTGGAAGATGGCCCAAGTGCTTGGGCCCTGCACCCGCATGAGAGACCAGGAGGAAGTACCTGGCTCCTGTCTTCGGATCAGTGTAGCGCTGGCCATAGGAGCCACTGGGGGGATGAACCAACGGAAAAGGAAGACCTTTCTCTTTCTCTCTCACTGTCTAACTCTGCCTGTCAAAAAAAAAAAAAAAAAAAAAAAAAAAAAAAAGAAAAAGAAAAAGAAAGAAAAGGAATTTTGGCAAAATCTACATTTATTGTGAAATAGTACACTTAAAACCCTTCAGCAGGGGAGTAAGTATTGTAGCATACTGGATGAAGCTGCTACCTACAATGCTGGCATCTCATATGGGTGTCGGTTCATGTCCTGGTTGCTTCACTTCCAATCCAGTTCCCTGCTCTTGACCTGGGAAAGGCAGCAAAGATTGTAAAAGTGCTTGGGTCCCTGCACCAACATGGGAGACAAAAAATGAAGCTCCTGGCTCCTGGCTCTGGCCTGGCCCTGCCCCAGGTGTTGTGACCATCTGGGGGCTGAACCAGCAGATACACGATTTCTCTCTCTGTTTCTCCCCCACTCTCCTTTCTCATTCTTTCTTTCTCTGTGGCTATTTCAAATAAATGAATAAATCTTTTTAAAAAGAGAAAAACTAACAACACCAAAAAGAAAACCCTTCAGTAGCTCCCTGTGCCCCTAGGATTAGATCTTTATCTCTGAATAAGATTTCGAAATAGAAGGGTGTTTGGTGCATGAGACACCACTTGAGACTCTCTGATCTCATCTTGGAGTACCTAGGTTCAAGTCCCAGCTCTACTACCAATGCAGCTTCCTACTAACGCACATCCTTGGAGGCAACAGACAATGGCTTGATTAGCTGCACACCTGCCTTCTATGTGGGAGCTTTGGACTGGGCTCCCATCTCTTGGCTTTGGCCTGGTCCAACCCACCTCTTGAGGGAATTGGGGGAGTGGGCTAGCTAAAGGGAGTCTCTTTATCTCTCTCTCCCCCATGTGTATGAGTGTTTATATCTCTGTTTTTCAAATAAAATATATAAATAAAAGCAAAAATGAAAAAGAATTAGATAATCAAAAGTCAAGAGGCCATCTCTCATCCTTCCCTTTGTATTTTCTTTAGGTGTTCAAAATATATACATAAAATATCACTATTTTAAAATAATAATAAACAGAACTAGCCAAGATTTAATCTCCCATAGAGACTAGAAATATTTTAAATACAAAAAATCTCATTTTATATTAAAGCAAGCATGTAGAAACATTAATCAGAATCTGACATGCATCATTGCGAATATTTGGTGGATAACAAAAGCAGTTTAGAATAAAACTTACAGCAACAAAACCAAAGATAATTGATGAGTTGAGATCACACAGCCATAGACCTTAGAGAACTGACAAAGCTCCAGACTCATCAATTAGTAGCAAAATCCCTCAGAAACTAGGGGAAGGGGAAATGGTACCTGGAAGAAAACAGTGTCTTATCAGTGAATTCTGACACAGAACTACACAGAGTTGGTTCTGTTCAAGAATAAAGTGTCCTTGCTATTAAATATACAACCATACACCATCTCTCCAGTCAAGAACTATGAAAAATTTCAAGCATCCAGCAATAATATCTAGATACCTCATGGCAGTCAATGAATAATTCATAGAGCCTCCTCATTATGAAAAGAAATGTCAAAGGAAGGAAGGAAATTAGTGATGCTGGGAAGAGAAAAACATTGTGTTTTTGTGATGGAAATTAGGGCGCATCTGAGCACAGAAGAGATGGATCCAATATTCTATTGACATTGATGATGATGAAATTAGAAGAAAAATTATGAAAACAAGGACCATCAAGAGGCAGGAAGAAATGGAAATCAGGATATCAAAGAAAAGATGATAAAATATCTTTCACTTTTTACAAAATAATATTTTAATTATATTAAAATAAATGACAAAGGATAATTTTTGTAATCCTTTGCTATTTTTTTCAGCCAGGCATTGAGTAAAAGTAACCTCTTGATTTCAAAGCAGAATTGAAACTGCATCAACTACAGAGTGGCAGCTGTTATACAAGCTGATGTGTATAAGCAAAATAGTGTCCTGCCCGGAAGGGAGGTTTCTGCACTTGACATCTCCTGTCCATTTCACCCAGCATCTGACAGCACCACTATTGGCAGGAATGTCATCACTTGCTTCCTCCAGGCATTAAGGATGTCATTAGGCCTTGGGCTTTTTTGTATCAAGAAAGAGTACATGCTTTGTACTTTTTCTTGTGTCATATTTGGCAGCCTTTCTGTGAATTTACTGTGGTGCTCTCATCTGTCCGATATCAACGAAACTGGAAGGAAAAGGACAAGCACTCCAAGGGTTGCAGTGGAATTTGTTGCCTCTCTTTCCCTCTTTTTTTTTTTAAATAAAATCTTTGCTGCAGACTGAAGAAGGAGATACAAGCTCTCATGGTTTTTAAAGTGCTTTCCTTCATGGCTTTAAAATATATAAATATGGAAACGTGAAAGCTATATCAAAGATAGTGGGAGATGCATATGTGAGTTTAACAGATGAGAGAAGTCAAAGGAGACTGAAGAACACAAAAGAAAATCTTAAGATAAAAAACAAACAACAGAAATCTATAAAGACGAAGGAGAAAAGGTTGTGAATCCTGAGTAAATAAAACAGGAACAATGTATTGTGCAATCTGGTGGCCCTTAGTGTCCCACCCCAACAAGATTAACTTCCTTAATTTAGTCGGCTTATTTTTATTTCATTTGCATACATATAAATATATACCTGATAAGGCATTATCAAAATTAGAAGAAATTAATTACCAGCTAGTTAATATATTAGAACAATATTTTATGGTGCAGCAAAAATAGAATCCTATGGTAATGAAATTAACTATTGATTTATAAAGCTTTTTGTCAGCTGTATCAACATGTGACTTTTCATCTAATCATCTAGTCGGTCTTGGAAACACACAGGGAGAGCATTATTAGTATATGATACATAAGGGAAAATTGAGGTCTGGAACAAAAAACTGATAACTCCTGGGAACGAACTACAAAACTGGTTGTCTTCCTCTCATCCAAGCCTCTTGCACTTTCCACTGCATTGGGAGCAAATTTGGGTTGGAAGAAGAACAAAACAAACAAGCAAACCATGAGAATGATATATATATATATATATATATATATATATATATATATATCCCATAAACAACACAGTGATATTCCTAAGCATTTTTTCAAGATACACATGACAGAAAGTCACATGGAACATAAAAAAGTGAAACTGCACAGAGTATCTATGTTTCTACTCCCTGATAGCACATCACAGTTCTCCTTGACAAGACAAAATGTAAAGTATGCCTTTACAAATCCTACTTTAGGGTATATTAAGATTGTACAAAGAAATAGAATATATAGATAGATAGATAGATAGATGTAGAGATAGATAGATAAATAGATAGATAGATATGTGTAAATGCTTTATAAATACTGGTTAACACACTTTTTTTTGAAATGCTTGGGGCCAATAGTATTTTAAATTTTTGATTGTTTTGGTTCTTGGAGTATTTGCATATGCACCATGAGTATCTTGGGAATGGGACCCAAGTCTATACATGAATTTCATGTATGTTTTATATGCAGCATATGTAATCTAAATGTATATCTAAAGGTAGTTTTATATAATATGTTCTTGTATGTTATATATTAGTAATAATTTAAACAATTAGTTGTTGATTTTATGTAATTAATAATGATGATTAGTAAATATGATGGGGCTTCAAAAATTTACAGAAAGTTGCACTCTATCTATTTTAACACCATTTCTATGAACTTTTTGAATGTCCTTTATATTCTATTTTATATTATTTTTATAATTAACAATAACATAGTAATTTTAATGTACACATTAAATACATTTAAAATAGTTGACTGATCATGCAAAGTTTAATGTAGGATTTTCCATTTGTGGTATCATTTCATACTTTGGATATTTTGGATTTCATATTATGGGTGTCCAATTTGTATCTATATGTCTATACACCTGCCTATATGCTTATCTTCACATTGATCAAGACAGAGATACAGATTTATCATAAATTGCATGACACAAGCATGGATGCTGTTAAGCAAAATCTGCATCGTGGGTCAGCTGGCTGGAACCCCAGGGATCTGAAGCTGATAGTCTGTGTGAAATCTGAAGGACCTCAGGTGGGCAATTCCCTCTGGTGGGGGATAGTGCCCTGTTTGGTCTGCTTGGACATTCAGCAGATTGAAGAGGCTCACTCATATTATGAAGGATTCTATTATTATTTTTGACAAGAGTTCAGCATCTAAACTTTTTTAGATGTTTCAGTTCAAATTTCTATCAATATGTACATAAAACTTGTATAATTTTGTGGTTACAGTACAATATTTCAGCATATATACATATTATAACTTGATCAAACCAGACAACTAGCTTTCCATTTTTTATCATGTTGTTGTGTTTGGAACCTATTGGTCCTTCTTCTGTCAGTTGCTCATACAGAATATAATAGCTTTCTTGAACTATAGTGATCCCACTGTGCTATGGAAACCAGAACTTAATACTCTCTGTGTATTTTAATGTCATCTAAAATCACCCTCCACGTTGACACATGAAACTCTCACAAATGGTATCTCCAATTAAGAAACTAAATACACAGAAAATGGAAAATTGTAGCTTTCTCTATAGCTTCCAAGTCATTCCTGAAATATAATTTAATACATGTTATGGGATAATTACACACTTAGTATCATGCTTCCTTGAGGCATTAGTGATTCTGTGGTAAAGCTAAAGAGTATGAGACTGGCCCACATGCTGTTTAGGTTTTCATCATCATTAATGCCTCGACTTAGGGACTGTAGTATTTGAGTGTTTTGACTGTTTACAGCACTTCGTGCAGTAGGTGCAGTGACCCAGTCTTCCTTTGGCATCCTTTGTAACTTAAGTAGATTAGCAGTGGGTAGTGCATACAGCATGTAGCAATGGTTAGTCAACCACATATCACTGGATGCTATAAAGAGTGAGGAGTGAAAGTGAAGGTGTGAGGGCAGCCATTCCTTCCAGAGGCCAGGGGACTGTATCCTCCTGATCTCTTCTTGTTTCCATTGGCTGCCAGCATTCCTTGGACTGTGGACATTCTGATCTTCAAATCCTTCAGTGTTCCGTTTTCACTCTACCTGTGTACATGTAAGCCCATCTCTTCTGATACGAGTACTTGTGATAGTGCTTGCAGCTTATCCAAATATTCCCGGCTATTCACTGTATCGCCAAATTCTTACCTTAATCATTCTGCAAAGATCTTTTTACCTTAGAAGGTAACAATTACATGTTCCACTAATTAAGATCTGCTATCCTGCAACACGTGATTAATTTTGATTTTCATGAATGTGTCAGCCAAGATCACTATGTTGCCATAACAAACAATTTCAAACTCTTGGTGGTTTATAATAACACATATTTATTCTGCTCTCCTGCTACCCATTAGAATCCACACTCCACACATATGCATTTAACCTTTACCCTCAGGCACATGGGTAGAAAGGGATGTGTGAATTGAACACCACCCACTTTAAAGACTCCATGGGGAAGCTCATATTTCACTGGGCACTCATAAAAATGAGAAATTCTATTGTGTGCCTAGAAAGTAAATAGTTCTGTTAATATTGTGATGAGGTTGGATGTCTCAGAAACCCAGTATAAGAAAACTATTGAGTTTGGGTAAAAATTGGACAAAATAAATTAAATAATCTTAACATGGCATTGTTACCAAGTGTCAAGACTTGGAGACTATGCTTTGATATTTAAAATACTAATTCAGACATTACATTATTTAATTTTAATATATCACCTGCTAAATAATATGCTACCATCAAATAAATCAGATACTATCTGGAGGACCTGGACAACCCTTCTTGTTACTGGTATTGATTCAAATTGTAGCAAAATTTAAGTCTGTGTTTGGATGGGCTTAGACATATTTCCTTAGGATGACAGCGGGACATCTGATGTTGTCTCAAACTATATTATGAATAACAAGCTTTTTGTAAAGACGTCCGTGTTTGTCTTTTGAGTTGCCTTTTCAGCAAAGGAGGATATAGGTTTTCACATAGGGTCAGAGAGAAGTGTCCACCAAAAAGACTGATGAATTATTGAAGTGCTCTGAAACTAAAGAGAACTTTGAATCAAATTCAGATAGTGCAAGAAGGCCAACTTGCTAAGGGGCAGCTTGAAATGCGACCTTTGGGTGGATTGCATTTACCAAGAATGTACCCTCAGCATTGGCAAGAGGACTTATTTGGTCATCTTGACAAAGAGATGGTAGGAAATGAAAATGCATTTTATATAAAGGAGTATGGTGACATGATTTATTGAAAGAACATTAACAAGTAGAAACTATTATGCATATGCATATCCATTAAATTCAGCTGGTTAATTTATTGAAATATCTGAGAATTTATAGGTCAAGTCTGTAGAACACACTTTTTTTTACACATCATTTGTCATCGTCTCATATTTTCTGAACACTGAAACTTCAAATTGCAAAGTCTGACAGTAAATTTCAGAGAGGTGAAATTAAGAGATGCTAAGTTAAAAGTAAGGACAACATGTAACAGTGGACTTTCAAATGAATGGAATGAAATAAGTAGTAGATGTGGTGATCTCTGGGGGGCTCAGAAAAGAAGAGGAAGCTAAGAAATGAATTGGTGTGGGTGGCGGAGTGGAAAAGAAAATCATAAAATTCTAATGACTAACAAATGGTAACAATATTAGGTACCATCGAGTGAGATGCTTTCAGGGTTAAAGTGTGTCATTTTAGTAAAATATCCAGGAAACAGAAATAAACTTGTGTTTTTCAAACATGCCAATTTGTATCTTTACTCTCTCTTTAATGTTTTATCCACCACAGGAATTAATTTTAAAATTATAAATTAAAATTAGTAAGTAGTCAACATATTTAAGAAATGATCATTTACAATGAAGCAAATTGTCACTTTTTGGACCTCTACATTTTCAGATAACCCAATCAAAATGTTATATACAATAAACTGATCATGAAAATATACTTCTTCTTTCCTTCCTTCATTTTACTTGCTTAACAAAATCAACACATATTTAAACAACTTAGAATTTATCAGCAAACATGCAGTTGCTACCTACTGTTACTTTAAAATTCTTTTAATATATATTATTTTATATTTATAAATAAATACATACACATATATTGGCATGCAACAATGTGTAGACATTCTCTCATGTTTTTAGAATGTTTTAAACTATTTACTTATTTATTTGAAAACCAGACATACAGAGAGAGGGAGACAGAGACAGAGACCTTTCATCCACTGGTTCACTTCCCCGTTGTCTGCAGTGATCAGGGCTGGGCCAAGCAGAAGCCAGAAGCCAGGAGCTTCTTCCAGGTCTCCCATATGGGTAACCTACTTCCAGTGCTTTTTCCAGACCGTTAGCAAGGAGCTGGATCAGAAGTGGAGAAGCCAGTTCTCCTCTTGAACCAGCAGCCAGGTGGGATGCCAGCATTTACTCACTAGGCCACGATGACAGACCCTGTTTTGAAAATTTACACAACTCTTAAATAAGAATCATGGGTGTGCTATGCAGCTGAATTTTTAAATTAGATTCTGAGAACAATTAGGAAAACTACTATGTTCGTTATATAGATGCAGATCACATTTTGTATTAAGTAGCATGGATGGTTAGGAATTTGAGATTCCTTGGTTTAAGATATTGTGCAACTGATTATCAAGGGAGTGTTTTTGGTGACAGTGGTGATAAGGGACCAGGTGACTTTTTCAAACAGTATCTGCTTCTTTCCCTTTTCATCACCAATTCCAGGGAGCCTCTGAAAGGCAATTTCCCCCAAGTGTCCACGCACTGAATTTGCTCATTTCAGCAGCCAAACACAAACAGATCACAAAGCCTTTCACCACACTATCAACTTCCCTGTGGTTTCATGAGGGCTTCTGTTTACTTGAAGTACCAAGTTAGAATCTTGTGGCACATCCACATTTTGCTCAGTTGCTTTATCAAGGAAATAAAATCCCTACCAATTTTCTGTAGAATAAACCAGTCAGTCGGTGTGTTCACACAGTGCATTTGATGGAACCTTTTATTAGTATTGGATGAGGATTCTTTTTTGAGTCTTGAACCAATAATTCAGAACCTTACCATTGAAGCTTACAATTTCTGTAGCACATCCCTTTAAAGAGAGGACTACTCAGTTTTGTCCGGAGTATTGAGCATTCCTTTGACTTACTTACAAATACTTCCCCAAGCAACTTTAATCTTACCATGTTCCTTTTGTCACTTTGTGATGGTTAATTTTTTGTATTATTTTGGCTAGTTTATTTTGGATGTTTCTCAGGGTTTCCAGAACAGTAAGATAAACTTTTAAATAGATGGGCATTGAATAAAATAATCTGCTTTCCATAATGTGGGTGGGCCTCACCCAATCAATTAGGTCCAAACAAAACAAAAGATCATCCTCTCTGGCAAGGGGGAATTCTTCAGAATTTGCAACATTGACTGTTTAGATTTGAGCTGCACATGATACGTCCTTGCCTTCCAGTCTTCCTGATCACCCTGCAGATTATGGATTTACCAGTGTCCATAATTGCAAAAGCCAATTTCTTAATATTATTTTCTCTCTACCTATTTATTTATTCATTCATCTATCTAATCTACCCATCTTTATCTATCTATCTATCTATCTATCTATCTATCTATCTATCTATCTATCTGTCATATATCTCTATCTATCTATCTATCTATCTATCTATCTATCTAATTGGCTCTATTTGTATGAAGAGCCCTGACAAATGCATCCTTAATATATACATTTAACTTTCAGGAGAAACATTACTAATACATTTTTTTTAAAATAAGAAAGAAAAGAAAAATAGTCCAAATTATATTTGCATACATGCACGTTTCTACATAGAAATACAAATACACACACACACACGCACACACGCAATCACAAAGAATGATGGAAAAATCAGAACCGTCTCCCTTTATAGCCAAATCTTACAGACAGTAGCTTTAATATAACTAATTTTTTAAAGATGTATTCAATTTATTTGAAAGACACAGTTACAGAGAGAGGTAGAGACAAAGAGAGAGAGGTCTTTCCTCTGCTGGTTCACTCCCCAAATGGCTGCAATGGCTGGAGCTGAGCTAATCTGAAGCAGGAGCTTCTCCTGGGTCTCCTACATGGATACAGGGGCCCAAAGATTTGAACCATTCACAGTTACTTTCCCAGGCACTTTAGCAGGGAGCTGGATCTGAAGTGAAGCAGCCAGGACTCAATGGGTACCCCTATGGGATGCTGACATTGCAAGCCAGGACTTTTCAACTCTCTGCACCACAGCAAAGGCCCCAGATAACTCCTTTTAAACAAACATTAGCTCACTACTATGGAAAGTTTGCAAAGGAAACAAAAATGCTTTATTTATTTATAGATCTTAAATGTACATATGAGTATTCTATAGAGTCAATTGCTAACATTCCTTCTGGATTTTTTTTCTTCTGTAAAGAAAAATTATTCTAAATCTCTAATTAATATTCAGGAACAACTGAAACATATCTGAACATTGTGAAAATAGAAAAAATACAGTAATCTGGGGTGTTTATGAAGCTCTAGGAATACCCAGGGAGAGTGTGAGTCCTACCACAGAATGACAGCATGCAAGAAAGAAAAAGAATGCTAGACTGTACTTAAAATGTGAACCTCAGAGGATTGCCTTCCACCAGTGTGTCTAAGATCTGTGGTCATGAGTATGTTCTCAAGTGTCTTGCCATGTTGTTTGACCTTTATTGTGTTTGGAGTCATGTTTCTACACAATGTTTCAGGGCTATAGATTTGTCTAGTTCAGATGAAGATAAAGTTCACTTTTATGAGTTTCATTATTACCATTGCTTTGGGATATTTTCTAAGAAGTGAGGAAAACTATAATGTCCACTCAGCAATTTTAAAACCAAAAAATCAATACAGCAATGCTTTCTCTGAGTTGAAATATAGAGTTCCTGTGTTGAGATATAGAATTGTTTTTAAAATAATGTACTATCATGTATTTTTGACAATGTCAACAATTCTCACTTGAATTACCTGGAATTAACTACAGCAGGAGGGATTAACTAGCAGGAGACTGCCAGAACCTGGTTTGCCATTAAATAGAAACAAAGGAAAACAGTCACTTACAAAATTACAGACATTCTTTCTTTGAAGAAACTCAGAAAATGTAATAATACTCATCAGAAACATGTTATGAACCAAATCATACGCAACTTTATAATTCACCATCATGAGAACAATTTTTTTTTTAATTTTTTATTTTTTGACAGGCAGAGTGGACAGTGAGAGAGAGAGACAGAGAGAAAGGTCTTCCTTTGCCGTTGGTTCACCCTCCAATAGCCACCACGGCCGGCGCACCGCGCTGATCCGATGGCAGGAGCCAGGTGCTTCTCCTGGTCTCCCATGGGGTGCAGGGCCCAAGCACTTGGGCCATCCTCCACTGCACTCCTGGGCGACAGCAGAGAGCTGGCCTGGAAGAGGGGCAACCGGGACAGAATCCGGTGCCCCGACCGGGACTAGAACCCGGTGTGCCGGCGCCGCTAGGCGGAGGATTAGCCTAGTGAGCCGCGGCGCCGACCTATCATGCGAACAATTAATGGAGTCATTTTGTAGATAGATCAGAAGCAGACAGAAGCAAGATGTCGTGGGATGAAAAAATATTAAATATTACCTTACACTTCTTAGAAATAAAAAATATCCTAGAAATGAACATCACTGTAGAAGCAGCGGAAAGAATAGACCATGAAGAACAAACACATGGAGAAAAAAAATGACGAAACAAATGAAACTGGGTGACTTAAAAAGACTTGAAAGAAAATAATAGACTTAAAAACTGTTCCAGTTGCTCTAACATATGTATAACTGGTGTTTCTGAAGATAACAATGGAAGAGAGACTAATAATAACTTACAGCATCACGGACATAACTAAAATTTGATAACAAATCCAAATGTAAAATTCACATCTTCAAATCTCCTCAGAGATAACACAGGAGAAGACCTTTGTGGACTGGGATTTGATAATTACAATTTAGATGTGACACCAAAGCAACAATCCTTGACAGAAAACATTGATATCAGACTTCAATAAAATTTTAAAAAAAAGGTATTCTACAAAAGACATTTTTAGGATAAAAGAGAACTCACAGGGTGGGAAAAATATTTGCAAAAGGATATGCCAAAAATCTTAACCGGTGCTCACTAAAGACGGCACATAAGCAAGTGGTAAGATGTTCCACATCATGTCAAGGAAATGCAAAATGCAAGCGAGATCCTATAACACACTTATTAGAATGACTGAAGTCCAGAACATTGTCCACAACAAATGTTGGGGAGGCTGTCGAGCAAAAACAACTGTCTCTTATTGTCAGTGTGCATGGAGAATTGTACAGACTCTTCCGAAGACCATTTGGTGTTTCTTTCAAAACAGCTCACTGTACATTCCAGCCGTTGTGCTCCTTGATATTTCCTTTAGAGCTGAAAACTGTGTCCTCAGAAACACACACACACACACATGTGTGTTTACAGCAGCTTTATTCATGAGTTCTAAAAATTGGAAGCAAAAAAAAAAATATGTCTTATACTAAATGTACAAATAAACTGCAGTGGATGCAGACCATGAAAGACTATTCAGCATGAAAAAGCCACAAAAAGAAAATGAAAAAAACCCATGGAGGGTATATTTTTAAATGTATATTTTCAGGTGAATGAGTCCTAACTGAAAGGGTTCTATACTGTATAATTCCAATTGGATAAAAGAAAAACTATAGAAATAATAATAAAAACTCAATGATTTTAGGAATTAGAACAGGAAGATGAAGGGTCGAGGGTTTGTCGGGTGGTGAAACTATGTTCTTTATGATGTCACGGGGACAGATGCGTGACATTTTGAATTTGTCTAAATCTATGGGTGTTCATTCGCCACAGAGAGAGTACAGCTACAAACGATGAGCTTTGAATAATATCGGTGTGTCAATGTGGGCATTTCAATGGGAACTGGTGTGCTGTTCTGGTGGAGGATGCTAATAATAGCACAAGCTATGCAAGTGTGGGGACAAGGCTACAGGAGAAGTCACTGCAGCTTCTGCTGCTTTGCTATGAATCAAAAAAACTTCTCTAAAAAAGTTAATGACACAATTGCACAAAGTTCCCAGATGTAAGAGAAAGCTTGGAATTATAAACCAAAAAGTATTATAATAGTCCTGAAAAAAATGGAGATTTTTATATTAAAATAAGGTACTGCCATTACAGGAACTCAAGTATAAGGGAAAAACTCATTATAATCAGCCCAAAATAACCCAGTAACTCAAATTCTACAGATTCACACAAAACACATAAAAATGAATTATTTAAATGATGTATGCCAGCTAAGGCTCATAGGAACATTTTTATAATGAAAATGACAGACATAACTTAATTTCTAGCAACTCAGCTTACTAAATAATAAATCATAATAAAATCATACATTGGAGTATTATGCAGATGTCTTAAATAATTGAAGCATTCTACACATATTAATATGGAAGATCATCAATTTCGGTCAAAAAACATGTTAGATGAGCATGTGTTCACATATATGTACTGTTCATATATACACCTGATCAAACACATGTAACATATACATTGTGTGAGTTCACTTTTTTTAAGAAATATTTATGTATTTAATTTGAAAGAGTAATAAAAAGAGAAGGGGAGAGAGAGAGAGGAAAGAAACTCTTCCATCTGATGGTTCACTCCCCAAATGGTTGCAAGGGCTGGATCTGGACCAGGCTGAAACCAGGAGACAGGAGCTTCTTCCGGGGGTCTCCCATATGTGTGCAGAGGTTTAAGCATGTGGGCCATATTCTGCTGCTTCCCCAGGCGCATTAACAGAGAGCCAGATCAGAAGTGGAGTAGCTGGGACTAAAACCAGTGCCCATATGGGATGCCAATGCTGCAGATAGTAGCTTAGCCAGCTGACGTACAGAGAAAAGGAGGGAGAGACAAAGAATGAGATTGTGCCATCTTTTGGTTCACTTCCCAAAGGGCTGTAGTAGCTGTGGCTGGGCCAGGCCTTAGTCAGAAACTAGGAAATTCATCTGGTTTTCCCACGGTGGGGGCAGTGACCCATGGACTTGATCTATCGTCTGCTGCTATCTCAGGCACATTCGCTGGGAGCTGGATGGGAAGCGGAGCAGCTGGAACGCAAATCGGCATCCACATGCGATGTAGGTGGCATCTTAACACATTATGCCACAGTGTCAGGCCCATTAGTTCACTTTTTAAAATTTTTTTTTTCAGTCCTTAGCTGGAAGAAACCATAGGAAGTTGACATCATTGTGTACACACAGGTGGATTCAGAGGGGAAACACTAGAACTGTCTGTCAATTGCACTTCCTGCAACAAAGGGCCGCCGGAATGCTACATTTTCAAAGCTTCTGTAATTAATGTTTTTTTATGGAAAATTTTATATATATATATATATATATATATATATATATATATATATATATATTAGATGTTTTGGAATAGCTACTTCAGAATTCCCAGTCTTCTCTTCCTGAAACATAGAAGTGAACATAGAAGTGGGAGGTTAACAGAACATCCTACAACCTTGATCACTGCACTCCTGAAAGAATATTCAAGGTTGATGCCTCCGTCCTTTCAAAGCTATGGCAGGGCAAAAGAATATCAGGAGGCACCCATATGTAGCACCTGGGTTTCATATTTCTCTTTCATCACGTAAGAGTCCCCCTAACTGTTTCTGCTGACCAGAGTCAAATAGTCCTGCCAATATGGTGACTGCCCCTACCTGTTGGACCCAAGGCACAAGGAAGCCAGGGAACCCTAGTGTACAACTTAGATTTTTGTAGTCTAATCATATCTTTACTGTTCCCATAAAATAACTTATTCCTTTCAAGGGCTGAGACATACAATCTTGAAGAGTCCATGAGCTGAGAAAGAAGAAGTACAGATTTCACCCAGCTTGGTTGTTAGAAATAATGATGAGTAGAGCCGTACGTGTTTTTGCATATAGGTTCTGGATCCCATGGATTCCTCCTCTTCAAAACGTACCATACAGATCTGTAAGATTTAACAAATGTACTTTATCCTGAAGGATGGTATCCAATTACTCCACATTTTTGCTTCTGAGATAATAATTTGTCCATTTAAAAGGCTGTTTCAGATTCATATGGCAGACTAATTATTCCCAACAGTGCAGTGTGTGATATTGTCTCCCTTCTGAAGTGAGTCCCCTTGTCCTATGCCATACTGTGCATGATTCCACTCTTGCAAATTAAGCATTTAGAAGCTCCTGTGTAAGGGTTGTTGTTGACTCCTCTTTGAGTGGGTCAGAAAGTGTCTGAGCCTACTATAGTGCCACAAGTATGGGTATCTGATCAGATGGTTTACTTACACTTTCCCACCCTGCTGAGGCTCAAAGTATGGTCAAATGTTTTTCCTGTAAGACAGGTTGATTCTACGCTCATCTAAATATTTACATTTAGAGTTTCCAACAGAACACAATTTCTAATGTTCTAGACTTCTTTAGACTATGTTATGACCCATGGTAGGAGCATTAATATAAATATGAGGTGAACTAAACGAATTGTATCTATCTAACATACATGCAAATATTTTCTCACCTCACAACTGAAAGAATCATCATAGTAGATACTTTCCATGTTGACAAAACCAACCAGTGGCTTGGAGATCTAAATGTGGCTTCCATCTGATACCAAGAAATCTCAGTTTTTGATTGAAGTGAATGCTTTTAGCTTACTGCAAGTTCTTATGCTGGTGGCTGACTGGATCCCAGATCTAATTCTTAGCTTTTCATGAATCAGCAGTGAGACCCAGGGAAGTCCCTCATTGACTAGGACTGTATTATTTAATCATATTGTAGAGAGAAAAGAATGCAAATTATATATAGTGACTTACTATATTACTATATTCTCCTTAATGTAGGGGCCATCAGTTTTTTTTTTGTTTGTTTGTTTTGTGGTTTTTTTTGTTTTTGTTTGTTTGTTTTTTTGTTTTTTTTTTGGTCTATGAAACTGAAAGTACTCAGCTTACTTGAATAACCAGCGACTTTAAGTCAATGGTAACTGTTGGTGTATAATGCAAACCTTTCTTGCAATGTGACATAGAGGGATGTTGAGCATTAAGTGAAGAGAAAATTAGAGGTAGGTTGGTATTTTGATAGAACAGGTTAAAATGAAAGAAATAGATCATGGATACCAAAACATTATTTTAGGAAAGAAATCAGAATGGGAAAAGTTTGAAATTTAGGGCATATTGAATATGGTGGAAGTACATTGAGCTACTTTGCATGAGAAAAGGGAAGATTTAGAAAGTACAGGACAATTGTCTTTCACTGTCTGCAAGTTTGCCAGGTGTAACATTTGCAGAGGGATTTTCAGCTTACTTTGAAGTGATCCTCATGAATTTGCAGATTACTAGATACCTACATTGCAGTTGAATTATACCATAAAAGCCTCGCAGGTGCTTCTGTAACTCTTCAGTTGTGAAACTTAACACCTTTGAAATTAAATTCAAATTTATGAAAAGCCTTGGGGTGTGTGGAGAAAAGCCACAACATAAATAGCAAGAAACGCATATGTGTGTATGTTTTGATACAACTGGAGGTATTACTATTATAATAATTTGTGTTTTCATTTTAAGGTTCATTCAGAAATTGCACAACATTTTATAAATTAATCAATTTCAATTCCTTTCACTTGATGAATAAAATACAAATCTCAAAGAGTTCAAATAACCCCTTCAAGTGTAGTTGGAAAAAGACTTATCTTGTTTCAAAGTGTATCTGAACTTCCAACTTAAATCACATACTAGATTAAGTAAATTTGTAGAATTGCTATGTACTAATTAAATAAACTCGTGAAAAATAATAACTTACATGTATGCTTTACTCTCAAAACAAATTATTTCCTTTAAACTATAGAAAAGCACTTCTGTAAGTATGCACGAGCTGGTGCTATAACACAGTTTACAATGAGTAGACTAGGGTAAGGAAATGGTAGATATTTCCCTAACGCTGCTGTCCATTAAGCAGCTGGACAAGGGCTAGAAGGATCGTCATGTGCGGATCTCCGCTTACAATTTTAACAATCGCCCAACTCAGTTTACGTGATATTCTGAAGATCATAGGTGGCGTTGGGAGAAGCCTTTGCTTCAATGGTGAAGATGCTGCTTGAGATTCCTGCACCTGCTACTACTCCATTTCAAAACCAGCTTTCTGTACCGTGGGAGAGAGCAGATTATGACTGAAGTACTTAGGTCCCTATCACCCCCATGTGAGAGACCCAGATTGAGGTCCATGCTCCCAGCTTCATCCAGACCCAGCCCTGGCTGTTGAGTGCATATGGAAAGTGAACCAGTGGATGGATGCCCTCTCTTTGTCTCTCTGCCTTTCAAAATAAAAATAAAAATCAATGGAGACCTTTGGTCATCTTATCTCCTACAGCTACATGCACATACATGGAAATCAGTATTTCGTGGATTGAAATGTCTGATATAAATTCTATATTTGGAAGCATATTTTTCCCTGTGGGATTATTTAAAATGCCTACAAGGTTAGATCACCTGAGTTAGATCCAAACTCTACCTCTTTTTTCATTTGTGTGAATGTGTCTATGTTTTCTGGAATTTTTGGAACTCAACCACTGCTGTAAACCGAACGTAGAAGTAGCACTAATGACATAGGGCAAATAATGTAGATTAATAGAATCAGTGAATGAAAAGTGCCTGAAATACTGTCCGGTGCCAGTGAGATCTTAGTAAAAGTTAATTTATCTTGCTATTGCTGCTACTGCTATTATACTGGAATATTTCTACCATGGAAGTATAGTGCTTGGCTTATGTCAAGATAATGGAGCTTCCTTAGCTCTCTTCTCTGCAAGACACCTACAATGCTATAATTAAATTTAATACTAAAATTACGTGTTTAAAATTTTGTTGAAGCTCTTCTCATTCATATATAAGGAAACTGAGACCCAAAAATTGCAGGGCTTCCCAGACAAGATCCCTTGCTAATGGCATGTGGTCAGGCCATTATTATTTGAAATTCACTTCTCATGGATTAAGATAACAGAGAAATGGGGCTGGCACAGCTGGTAAAGCTGTTGCCTGCCAGCCCCGCATTCCATATATGCACCGGTCTGTGTCCCAGCTACTCCACTTCCAATCCAACTCCCTGCCAATGGCCTGGGAAATAGGAGCTGAGGACAGCCCAAGTGCTTGGATCCCTGCACCCACAAGGGAGACCCAGAAGAAGCTTCTGGCTCCTATAGGAACATTTTTGTGTGTGTATGCTTTCTCAACTCAACACAATATGCAGAAATTCTTCCCACCAGTTCCCAGCCATTGTGGCCATCTGGGAAGTGAACCAGCAGATAGAAGATCTCTCTCTCTCTCTCTCTCTCTCTCTCTCTCTCTCTCTCTGTCTCTGTCTCCTTCTCTCTCTGAAACTCTAATTTTCAAATAAATAAATGCACCTTTAAAAAAGGTAACAGAAGTCTATGTACTTACTCATAATTTTATGAATGTAATTAGCATCTAAAATTTTCTGCTTAGAAATGTTTCATTTCTTGTAAATTTCCCTATGATTTTTGTATAAATGAGGTACAGTTGTACTTTTCACTTTAAAATATAATCATAACTAATTATATGAATTCAAGAACTATAATGTATATAATTCATGGGAAAATGTGTGCAATGTTTCAATCCAATTTCCTGAGCCTTTGAACATTCCGTGATTATAAAGTAAGTGCTTGAGAAAAGATCTTTACTTCCTGATTTTCAGAAAACATAATTATGCATAATCTAAGAACCATGTAAAACAAAGTACCATTATTATATTTATTGTCAATGAAATAATAATTGAAGCAAGTTTCAGAGATTTGATTGTATCTTTCTTTAACTGAATCATTCAATTACAATGAAACTTGATTTGGTTAAAGGGGTATAAAATGATTTTGTGATTCAATGCTGATACTGTGGAAATAATGCTGAATTGAATATTTGAATTCAGTTTTAAATCTGTATTATGTGCACATTATGTAAATGTGTTAAAAACTGTTAGATTTATCTTAAAAATGAAATGGGCATAAAAGAAATCATGTAAATGAATGTATATTTCATATATTTTAAGGATCCCATTACTCTTTGCAATATGCTTAAGTGACTAAAATATATTTTTTTTCTCCAAGCTTCTATACATGTTTAGTCTAAAAATTTTTTTACAACCTTTGGAAATGAGTCAGGGCTGGTGTTGTTATCTAGCAGGTTAAGCAGCTGCCTGTGACACCAGCATCCCATATGGGTTCTCGTTCAAGTCCCAGTTGCTCCACATCCTGTAAAGCTCACTGCTAATGGCCTGGGAAAGCAGCAGAGAATGGCCTAAGTACGTGGGTCCTTGAGCCCATGTGGGAGACCTGGAAGAAATGCTTGGCTCTTGACTTCTGCCGGACTGAACCCCTGCCTCTGTGGCCGTTTGGGGAGAGAACCAGCAGCTAAAAAATCTCTCTCTCTCTCTCTCTCTCTCCTCTCTCTCTCTCTCACATTTTCTCTTTCAATAAATAAATAAATCTTTTTTATAAACAAGAAGAAAATGAAGTGTGAAAATTAATTTTAACTCTGCATGAAATTCACTGGTCAGACCTATGGGACCATTTTTGTGTGTGCATACCTTCTCAAGTCAACACAATGTGCAGAGATCCTTCAGCCTACCTGACATCCTGGGAATGCATGCTTAATTCAGAAGTGCATGCTACTCAACCACAGGGAGATTTCAATTCAAGTACAAGAAAAACCACATTGACTTACATTTCACATATCAACCCCTGTTTGCCAATGAAAATGATTGCATCCCTTGGACTTGCTTATCTTCCAAATTCTTCCTTTAGAGGATCACAGCCACTTGGTTGGATGCAAATCAGGCTTTGAGAGCCAACATTTTATGACTGAACAACATATTTCATGATGAAGTTAAAGAATTTCTGCATTCTTTCACAGTACGAGACAAAGGAAATTGTCACATCCAAGGTATCCTTTACACAGGAGGGTATACCAGCTCTGTTACATCAAATATAAAGTTCTCCCTACTTTCTTAAGTTCAAGTGACAGAATATTTCTTTTTTTTAATTTAGTAAATATAAATTTCCAAAGTACAGTTTATGGATTACAATGGCTTCCCCCCCCCCCATAATTTCCCTTCCACTCACAACCCTCCCATCTCCTGCTCCCTCTCTCATTTCATTCACATCAAGATCCATTTTCAATTATCTTTATATACAGAAGATTGATTTAGTATATATTAAGTAAAGATTTCATCAGTTTGCACCCACACAGAAACACAAAGTGTAAAATACTGTTTCAGTACTAGTTGTAGCACTACTTCACATTGGACAACATATTAAGGACAGATCCCACATGAGAAGTAAGTACACAGTGACTCCTGTTGTTGATTTAACAATTTGACACTCTTGTTTATGGCGTCAGTAATCTCCCTAGGCTCTAGACATGAGTTGCCAAGGCTATGGAAGCCCTTTGGGTTCGCCGACTTCGATCTTATTTAGACAAGGTCATAGTCAAAGTGGAAGTTCTCTCCTCCCTTCAGAGAAAGGTACCTCCTCCTTTGATGGCCTCGTTCTCACAGAGATCTTTCATTTAGGTCTTTTTTTTTTTTTCCCCCAGAGTGTCTTGGCTTTCCATGCGTAAAATACTCTACTGGGCTCTTAAGCCATATCCGAATGCCTTAAGGGCTGATAAAATATTTCTTATAAAAGCAGGATGTTGTGATTGCCAGGAAAAATTTTATAAAAAGTGCAGTTCCTATGGCTGAGGGGCATACCCTTAGGAATGTAAGAAAAATCTTACCTCTTGACTTTCCTGTTTTATTCAGTAGAAATGAGCACTATGCTGGCTTGAGAACCAAACTCTTTTGAATTGCTATGAAAATCCCATTTCCACTAATGGGAATATGTCCTGTTAACAACACATTGGAGACACAAAAGAAACCTGGAGGTTAGTAAATATTTTTGTTTATATATCCAATGTAAACAATGCATCAAATTTATTATTGAGTTGTAGAATGTAACTGTTTCTTAAACAACAGATGTGATAATAACTCTCTTAATCTCTCTCTCTTTCCACTGTCCGTGTGTGTGTGTGTATTTGTGTGTGTAAAATAACGTTTGGCAATGTAAAATAGAATTTTTAGAACAAAAAAAACCTGAAGAATTCTTAATATTACTGTCTTGTGGATTCCTTTACTTTCCCATCAACAGAAATGTCTTAATAGTCACAATGTGTATGGACCCCTAAGTAGTACACTTCCCAGAAGAGAAATGTACAAACTAGACCCTAAAATCGGGACTAGTGACATTGATACTTATCTTGCACAGGCACTATAGACCCTCACAGATTTTTCATGCACAATACTTCCTTTCGGTACTTATTTCATCCTATTGTTTACCATAACATTTTTTCTTCTTTTCCCTTTTACTTATATAAAGGAAAGAAATGTCATGTGCTTCATACATATAGTTTTAAGGGCATAATAATTATACTTCTCACCCTAACCTCCCTTCCTCTCTCAGTCCCATGCTGCCTTCTCCTTTTCTCAGTTTTCTCATAATCTTTATGACATTATAAACTAATGACACAGTTTCAATTTTCTTTGTAATCACGTTAATACTCCACTAAATAAAGAATTCAGCAAGTTGTAACTAGAAAAACCCTGTACCCCAACAGTATAGACAAAGGCTATAAATAATAATCAATCTCAAAATGTCAGTTATGCTCATAAACGTTACTTTTTTTGTACTCTATAATAGTTACCGCAAATCAGGGAAAAAACTTCACTTTAATCTTTCTCCCAATTTCGTCTTCACTTCCCTTCAAACAAATAAAACTTTTTTTCCCCAAAAGACATACTTGAAGAACCACAAGACTTGTTTTTTTCTCTGATTTTTTTTTTTTTTATTTCTATCCTGTCTTGAATTCAGGCAAATCTACTATCTACATGATAAATACTTGGGTGTGATTGGGTTGCCTGCCTCTGTGCTCCGTGGTCAGTTAAACTCATCCTGTTAGGTACATCCTTTGCAATGTTGTCAGTGATTACTTTGGCAATAGATGCTAAATTAGGTGTTCTTATCCAATAAAACAGATTCAATAATATTTCATGAAACATTTTTGTCAGCTAAAGGTCAAATAATGCCATGACAACAAAAAGGAAATTCCAATAGTGTGGACCTAAAAGGTAACAGAAGATTTGAGTTATGCCAATGCATACGGTTAATAAGATATGCTGGATTTAGAAAAATCTGTGCGAGGCATCCCCTGTAACATTCATCTCATAAGTGATTCCATTTGTAAATGTCAACTTCTATTAATTTAAATATTGTTTAAATGCTTTTTAGTATTTTATTATGAAAAGTTCATTATTTTGATCATTTTACATAAGCTATGTGATTGTAAATAATATTCTTATTTTGCAAATTTAAATAGTATTATATAAAAAATAATATGTCAGCACCCTGGAACTCAGGAAAACAATCTTGCCCCTTCAAAATTACTTTAAGCTTGAACAGCAGAGTTTCTTAGCATTAATATATTGGCCAAGAACAACGAAATTATAATGTTCTCATTTTCTGAATAATCTGATTTTTCATTACAATTTGAGAAATTTTCTGTTCAACCATATTCTCTTTTTAAGATATCTGTTTCTGGGCAACTGAATTGCACCTTCACACAACATCTTCAATTTTCTAGAAGTTGAGGAGGAAAGCATATTTCAGCGTGGAGTGTCTGGGTTTCCTTTGCTAGTGTTCAGTGTTGAATATTCATGCTTTTCATGTGATGCTCTGGCACAGGGAGCAGAATGTTCCATTCTATCACTAGATTTTGTATTTCTGTAAGTCGGTTGGATAAGTTCTTTGTGAGCCTTTCATTCCTTATAAGAAGTAAGTTGTTCTGATTTGCTCATTATTGACATAATAAATTCAGTTGTAAAGGCAATATCTCCAGACTGTCTCCTTTATTACCTCTCCCAGTTCTCATTTGAACACATGAAAAATATCATCATCCTGTACAGTTTGTATCCTCAAAGCTACTTACAGCATAGAGGCTACTTATTACTATAGATATGCTCATTCGGTACTACTTGCTCCAAGTGTTTCTGTGCTTTGCTAGATGCTACTAGTTGATGATCTCTATTCATAGGTTGTTTTAAAAGGAAATAACTCTTTTCTTATGATACAAACCATGTAATCTTTATTTTTTATTCCAGCACATGTACAGGTAACCATATCTAAGAAAATCGCCAGTGATTCTTGCTTCTTGGTATTGCCATACTTACATAGAGACTTCTCATAATGAAGTGAATTGTCTTGCAATACCACCAGCATATTGCAGACATCATAGGTGTGGCTTTTGAAGGTAAATCATAAAGCAGGGTTTTAGTATCCAATTTGCATTCTGTAATTGCTTTCCAAGGGGTAAGATCATATTGAGGGTACTCAAACAATCTTATTGAGAGACTCCCCTGCGGAGAAACTGAGGTGTTCTCTCATTATTTGGTTGAATCAGTTTGGAAGTACAACATCTAAAACAATCTAGAATTCTAATGATTGTACTCCCAAGCCACATTTTGATAGAAAAATCATAAAACCATAAGTCATAACCACCCACCATCCCAATCCCCAATTTTTAATGTACAGAAATTCTGTTTAAAACTGTTATTGATTTTTTTATTTGTTGAAATCTTTTTTTTTCTCTTTATATACAGAAGATCAATTTAGTATATATTAAGTAAAGATTTCAACAGTTTGCACCCACATAGAAACACAAAGTGAAACATACTGTTTGAGTACTAGTTATAGCATTAAATCACAATGGACAGCATATTAAGGACAGAGATCCCACATGAGGAGCAAGTGCACAGTGACTCCTGTTGTTGAACCAACAAATTGACACTCTAGTTTATGGCGCCAGTAACCACCCTAGGCTCTCATCATGAGTTGCCAAGCTATGGAAGCCTTCCAAGTTTGCCGACTCTGATCATATTTAGACAAGGTCATAAAAGACAGGGTGAGGATAGTAACCAATGATCCTAAGAGTGGCATTAACCAGGTCTGAACAATTATACAGCATTAAGTGGGGAAGAGGACCATCAGTACACACAGGTTGGGAGTAGAGCCATTGGTGGTAGAGTAGAGGTTATGATTATGAAGGAATGAGGCCCAAGTGTGCTAGACAGGGCCTAGAACAAAGGACAGAGTTACTATTAGAGGAGCTAAGAAAGGTTCTGTCTAAGCTACAATTAAGTTTTCTGATTGAGAGGCAAATAGAACCTGACAGAAGGGGCTTGATAATAACCTGTTGGGCTTTAGGCCTTGTAAGTTAAGAGGCCCAGACCTATCTATCTCTTCACATGGGGTACATCCTAAGGGAGGTGTGAACCTCCTAGGGGAAGGCACTCTGTTGACTTTCATTACTTGGCTGGCCTGGGAGGAGAGCTGGCCAGGTATTTGTTGAAATCTTTATTTAGTATAGCCCCTAAACCTTGGATTATAATGTAAATTAAAATGTTATCACAAGTTAAATAAATAAAAATTTAAAGCAATATATTCCAACATTATGTGTTACAGAGCAGTAGAAAACTAACACAAATGGATTTGTTAGATGTAAGCAGTTATAATTTTTCTTTTGGATTTGAGAAAGATAAAAAGTTTCCCTGAAAGCAAAAATGCACTGATACTACGTATTGTCCAGGCCTTGGTTTAATTTTTTTTTTTTAAATTTCATTTAGCAACTGTAAATTTCCAAAGAACAGCTTATGGATTACAATGGCTTTTCACCCCCCATAACTTCCCTCCCACCTGCAACCCTCCCAACTCAGCTCCCTCTCGCATTCCATTCACATCAAGATTCATTTTCAATTATCTTTATATACAGAAGATCAATTTAGTATATATTAAGTAAAGATTTCAACAGTTTGCACCCACACAGAACATAAAGTGTAAAATACTGTTTGAGTACTAGTTATAGCATTAATTTACATTGGTTATTCATAGTATAGGGTCTTCTTCCCTCAAATAATTGATAAATCTGATTTTGCTTGGTTACAAATGTTTATTGGTTGTGGTCTTTTTGATGGAGGGAGGTAACCAGATAGGTATTTAATAATTATGAGCATTTGCCATTATGCATTACAATGATGGGTAATGTGGCTCCTTAAGCCCAGAACTGAGTATCCTACTAATGAAATATTAGCAATAATATTTCTTTTTCAAAAAAGATTTATTTATTTATTTGAAAGTCAGAGTTACACAGACAGAAGGAGAGGCAGAGAGAGAGAGAGAGAGAGAGAGGTCTTCCATCCACTGGTTCTCTCCCCAATTGGCTGCAATGGCCGGAGTTGCGTCAATCTGAAGTCAGGAGTCAGGAGCTTCCTCTGGGTCTCCCAGGCGGGTGCAGGGGCCCAAGTCCTTGGGCCATCTTCTACTGCTTTTCCAGGCCATAGCAGAGAGCTAGATCAGAAGTGGAGCATCCAGGACTCAAACTGGTGTCCATATGGGATGCAAGCACTGGAGGCAGTGGCTTTATACACTATGCCACAGTACTGGCCCCAATTTATTTGTATCTTTCTTAAAATATTTACTTATTTGAAAAACAGTAGTAAAGAGAGACCGTCGATCTGTTGGTTCACTCCCCCAAAGACTCAGAACAGTCAGGTCTGAGCTAGGCTGAAGCTAGGAGCCAAGAACTAAGTCCTTGTCTCCCATGTGGGTCTTCACCTTCCACTGCTTTTACAGATGCATTAAAAAAGAGCTGGAACAGAAGTGAAGCAGCCAGGACTAGAACTGGAATTTCAAAATGGAATGCCGATATTGAAAGCAGTGGCCTAACCCACTGCATCACAATGCCAGTCTCAGTTTGCCTCTTATGAAATAATTCTGTTTTACCTGGAAAAAGAATTAGAGTATGAGGTTGTTGTTGCATATCCGAGTTAGGGAAGAGATTAAAAAAACCTGCAGTCTTACTAATAATGAAATATATTATTACTGTTATTAACTCTCAATATATTTTCTCAAAGAAATTTTCAATAAAGCATTACAATTTTAACCTTTTCACAGTTATTGACTAGTTTATCCTCTTTTTGCTACTATTTAGAATTCAACATCAGCTCTCTCTTTTGTAAAAACTACATTGTTTCCCAAATAAGACATTTTCTTGTTTCATAAGACATTGACCAAGAGGCTATGCAAAGACCCCAGAATACTATGAAAGACACCATGGAGACACATTTCCACTTCAAACATTTCACAGATTGTCTCAAAATTTCATAGCTACGATTTAAATTGCATATATGAGAGGGAAAGAGCCCTCCTCATTATGAAAAAAATAATAACAATATTTTAAAAATGTCCTAAAGTGCTCTATTGAATATAATAGCAAATGACTACATGGGGGAAAAATAAAATTGGAAGCTTTCTTTCTTTTGCTCATTGGTACCTTCCTTACTCAAGAGACTGAGCTAGCTAAAGGATTTAGCATTGATGGGAATTAGCATTCATAGGAATGGTTATGCATTTCTTTGGTTTCATATTCCTTTCTTTTCTTTATCCCTTGCTGATTGCCTACTTGATTTTCTCAGTGTGTTTCAAGCACTGCACTCCAGAAGTTAAAAGTGTGAGCTTGGGACATAGACAGACCTACCTAACTCTTGCTTAGAATACACCAGAACCAGCTATGATGCTGGATCAATAATTGTACTTTCCCACACTTCTTATTCATTATTTTGAAAAGTGTGACATGATACCTACCTTATAAAATCATTGAGTGTGTTAAATGGGATAATGTATGTGAAATCTTTATCATAAACACTTGGTAAATTGCATTTAAGAAATATTTATTTGAAAGGCAGAGCCACAGAGACAGACAGAAACAGAGAGAGAGAGAGGGAGAACTAAAGAGGGAGAGGGAGAGGAGAGAGAAATCATCCATCCCTTGGTTTACTCTCCATATGGCTACACACAGCCAGGTTGGGGTCAGGCCAAAATCAGAAATCGGGAACTCAGTCCAGCTCTTCTACCTCAGCAGGTGCATTCCCACGAAGTTGGGTCTGAAGCCAGACAGTCAGGACCCATGCCACCACGCTGATACAAGAAATTGCAAGCAATGACATTTTTTTTTTCTTACCAACATTCAGTAAATAATTAACGAAAACCCTTAATTTGTCCTTTCGCCCTTTTACTGTGATGCCCTTAGGACAAACCTTGAAGATCTCCAACCTCAGGGAGCATCATGGGCAAGGGCCCAGCTGCTGTGCTCTGAACCCATGACCATGTGTGCACTGAGGATGCTCCCAGCTCACACTTCCCTGCCAAGGGCTGAGGGTGGCTGGTATACCAGGGAGGGCATTCTTGAGAGACATAGGAGAATTTTGAAAGGAAACATTGGTTTCAAAGCTCCCCAAACTCCCTGCCAGGTCTTCCTTAGACTGCAAGGCAGTCTAGCACACTGCAGCCAAGCTCCCCTCCCTCCTCTCTGCCCCCAGGATTAGACGTGCTTGGTGATCTGATGGCTCTCTCAGCTTCCCCTTGTCCTGCACACAAACAGGCACACTATAGAAACATTCACAGCTCTATTCTCATTTCGTGTGTGATGCTTAAAGAACTCAGACTCTACACCAGCAGTAGAGGACCTAGTCCTTCACTGCCACCCCGCCTTGTGCTGCCTAGCTCTTTCAAATGTTTGTGAAAATAAAATTAAATGATAAGTTTATTTTCCAGCAAAAATGCATTGAAAATCAAGCATAGTATTTTTTTCATTATATGTATTTTCATGAACTTTTGGAAGACCACTGCTATGAATGGATTTAAAAAGGCTTATTTTTTGCACCAAAATAACTTTTTATTTTAATTTTTCTTTTTGAACTGCCAATTACCTCAAGATTACTATATTTTACTATCCTACTTCTTTCACTTGAAGTGTCTTCCCAACAAAGCACTGGAATCAATAAATAGGATAGGCCCAATGCCTGTGTATGCTGTTCAACTTATGCTTCTCACATGCTAAATCAGATTGCCAACAACATTGCCTCCATATCAAGCTCATTATAAATGATAATGAAATAGAAAGTCTGGTTGACTTGTTTGATTGCTTTGCACTGTGTACATATGTTGAGATGCTGCACTGTATCTCAAGTAAATCCATACTTATTATATATTAATCAAAAATTTAAAAATAATAAAGTCCTTTCTACAAAAAGACAATTTCATTTAATCTTTATTAGACAATGAATGCATTCCCTCTGTTCTGTATTTTTTGAAGCAAAATGGAATAAAATAAAAAGCAAATCCACTGAGTATTGACTGACTTAGAAATTATGTTTCATGAAAAATATCATTCAAATAATAGTAATTATCAAAAGTCTTTTTATATTGCCTTTAGACTTGTCTGTGTGTAGGAAAATTTGTCTCATGTTTATAGCAGGAATTAGTCTTCTTGTGCTTTGAATGTAGAACAAAAATACAAAGACCATAAGGGGCATTTTTCAGGGTGAGGTACTGAACTCTCTAGTTCTCACACCTTGCTTCCTGGAATTCTAGAAGGAAGCCCCAGCATCATTTTCATTTCACAGCTTTGCTACAAATTTGTTTCCCAATTCTACTCTTAATTCAAGTCTAGCTCAACATAAGCACTCTATACATGTAAATATAAGTAATATTTTAATAAATATTTAGGAGTAAAAAGGAATCAAAGAGAATGTGAAAATATTAACAGACTAGCTTCAAAGGGAAAAGCTCATTTTACGAGTAGTGAGAATGTTCTGTTAGGGTTGCAGCTCAGCTCTATTTTTTATTGGGACACAATAAGTTTGTTAGTGACTCAAGGAGCTGATGCAAACTTATAGGTATTTTTAACATCTCTTTTTAAAATTTACCTTCTATTTCATCTTTTTGTCTCTTCTTTTCCGAGACTTTTGAGGTCAAGACCCAAAGTCTAAGATTACCTGAATGCAGTGAACCTGGGATTCTAGACTTCCCATCTCTGTTCCAAGTAATTGGTACTCAATGATGCTTTCGCTGAATCAGAAGATGTCCTATTGCAACAAGTAGTACAACTTGAACTTCCCCTTAAGTTTACTATTCTAACCATAATATAATACATCAAAGCATTCACATACTGAGTATCAAGAGCCGAACACTAATTTGTAAATCTCTGAAGGAAAGGGAACAGCACCTCCCACATTGCCTTCAACTGATCAGAAGCACCATGTAACTTAGAGAATACCTGTTTGGGCTTTTATAAAGTTCAAAACTGTGGGATCCAGAAAGGTTGCACAGTGTCCCATGTCTCCTGGAAACTTCTGGTCCTGCTATATTTTGATAAAGCAGCTCAGTGTCAGCCTCTGCTTAGAGTCGAGCCAGACAGTCAGGGCTCCATTTCTTCTTTCATTTCCACATGCTCCCCTCAGAAAGGATCAGGGATTAAATGAAACTGGTAAATCAGATTACAGTTCCAAACCACACACCATAGTCTCAGCTCTCAATCTGGAGACAGCTTCTCTCAAAATGTCATTTTCATGTCAAATGTCTATTTAATGTTTCAAACGTGACTCAAGAGCAAAGGTAAACACTAGAGATACTGAGAAGCAGAAGGAATCTTCCAAGAAACAATCCAAGAAAAAAAGCAATTCATAAATGCAAAAAAGCAATGCACCAATGAATAGATTCAAATGGGCAATACATTTATGACATGTATTCCATGAGAATAGCGACACAAGCATGAAAAGAAAAGCTGATACTAATTTCCTCCTAACCAGGAGATACTCTAAATGTAAAGCAACCAGTGTGGTCCAAAGAAGAGCAAAAGAAATGCTCTCTCCCATAACCCGTGGGAATTCCGTGCGTGTGTTTGTATTTTGTCAGGTGATTTATAACAAGAAAGTCATCCTCAAGCCTTCTCTCCTGCCTCCCCACCTCACTGGACGATGCCAACAAGGATGGCAACAATCTGTTACTAAGCCTTGTTCTAACTCAATTCCCTTTCCGACTCTCTCATTCCATTGCTATGCTGCAGAGACAAGAAATGCAATGTATGTCTTAAACACTTAAGAAGAAAAACTGGGAAAATGCAATAACCATAATGCTATACATATGCCCTTTCAACTGATACTACAGCAGGAAAATGATCTTCAGAACGTTGCCATGTCTGTGTTGCTCAATGAGTAAGTAGTTGTGAACATATGGAATTTTTATTGCCAGAATATTGGAAAGAGTCAAAATTTTCAAATCCAGCAGTTTGTGATATTCATTCATTTAATTGTTAACTCTGTTAACAATTGTTTATTTAATGCCTCATATGATAGGTACTTTTCATGTACACACTAGTGAAAAAGAGAAAAGCCTTAAATTTAAATATTTGATCCATGAGCAATACACTGAAATTGTATTTTAGAAGATAATTCTCACATGAAATTCCGCAATTTTGAAAAAACATGTTTATTATGTGTACATAATAGCCACAAAAATAATAGCACATAATTTATTATACAATCTAGAATGACTTTTTCTTTCTTTGCAATCTGCTCAGAAAAAGCTCCATGACTTTCAGTATACTTTGCTTTTCTCTTCTGCATTAAATTTTTTATGACAAACAAAATTAACTAATTCCAGTGATTTTTCAGCCACTGAATTAGAACAGTTAACACAATCTGTTTAAATAAAAGAAACTAAAAGCTCAAACATGAATTATACTATCAGATTTACTTTAAGTTCATTTTTTTATCTTTGCTTTTTATTCACTCAAAAAAAAAAAAAAAAGATCAAGCACTCCACAAAGAAAGAGTAGAATATCACAGAGAAATAGCAATGGTTTATTATTATTATTATTATTATTATTTAAAAGATTCATTTATTTCTTTGAAATCAGAGTTCCAGTGAGAGAGGGAGAGACAGTGGCAAAGATCTTTCTTCTGGTTCACTCCCCAGATTGTTGAAACTTCCAGGGCTGGGCTAGGTTGAAGCCAAGAGTGAGGAGCTTCATTAGGGTCTCCAATGTGGATGGCAGGGACCTAAGCACTTAAGCCATCTTCCACTAGTTTCCTTGGGCCATTAGCAGGCAGCTGGATAGGAAGAGGAACATTCAGGACTTGAACACGTATCCATATGGAAAGCCTGTTAGGAAAATGGTGCAGTTTTATCTATGGCATGATCTACACCCTAATTTACATCCTAGACCCTAGCCCCCGCTGCCATTGCTGGAAACCAGGTGGCCACAAGGCCCAACCACTGTTGTCAAGCTCCACCCCCATCCTAATGGGATTCACTGATCCTGCTTCCCTGCCCACCCTCAGGAAAAGTTTTAAAAGGGCCTGCTCATGAACACATGGCTCTCTTGGCTCTTCTCTCCTGCTCTCTGCTCTCTCCTGCTCGCTCTCTCTTCTCTCTTCTCTTCTCTCGTCTCTCTTCTCTTCTCTCTAGCCTCCTGTTTTCCTCTCTCACGCCCCTCTCTCATGCCCCTCTCTCCTCTCCTCTCTCCTCTTTCTCTCTTACTTTCCTTTTCCCTCTTTGCCCCTTCCCCTCTGGTCTGCTGGGTTTTCCCCAATAACCCCTTTCCCTTACTCCGGTGTTTGGTGTGTTCTGTGATGGCATAACAAAGCCAGTGTCACAGGCAGTGACTTTACCTGCTGTGCACAATGCAGACCCGAGCAATGGTATTTTTAGTTACAGTGTTTATTCAATTTCTACATAGGAGAATTTGACTCAGCTCAAATAGGACGCAGCACAGCACAATGACTGGTTGCTCAAAATCTTTTAGTCATAAGCTTTTAATTCCTGGTTTCACATTGTTAGTGACAAGGCATTAGAAAATATTAGACTCTGTGCTGAATGGTTTCATCCATAAAATAAAATCATACGACATATATCTTGATTATTTTTAGTCATTAAATGTTAAGAATATACTTACATTTATCACAGACACCTAAACATATATTAAGTACAGAGTGATAGGAATATTAAATTAGAGGTGTGTAATATTTCACTCATTCTACTGGAATAAGAATAAATAAGTTGTCTAAGGTAGGACAAAATGAGTAGGAATAAGCATAATGCATTTGAATTGAGATTCCAATTACTCATGAATTCCTATCTGTGCAATGCACACATTTCATTTAGATCATGTTATTATAATGTATGTTATATTTATAGTACTTCTTCTGAAAGCCAAATAGTTTGTAAGTATTCGCAATTTATGGAATCTCTGCTTAAAGGCAAAGCCGCCAGCTACTTTAGTGTCTGCTCCTTACATCCTGTCTCTCCCCTGCTACTACAATAATAATTAGAGGGAAGATGAAGAGTTTTGTCATCAGCTGTGGATTGTCCAAGAGACAAGGCAGAAATAACTTCATGGGTTCTCTAGGGTAATCTCTTGAAGATCCTGTCAGATTTCCCTGTCAAAAACACTTTCATGTGAAGCAACAGTTGGATCTTTTGTCATGGAGGTTGATAAGGAAGTATGTTTCATTTGAATTTCCAGATGATTTGTAGGAGTCCCATGTCCTCATGCAACGTCTCTACCTCTCTTCTGTCAACCTTTCCCATTGGATAGCGTTCTATGTGTGGGAATAGGGGGAATCTCAGTTTTCCAAACATGACTTGATTCCTGGTCATGCATCAGCTTTGAATCTGAAGGCGAGTAAGTGTTGCAAGCTTAGATGAAGGTATGAGTGACGACAGGTGAGGCAGAACACCAGGAACCAGAATCAGAGCTTACTTACTGTAATTCCTCAACGTCCCACTCTGTGTTACGAATGGTCTTCAAAGTGCATGGAAATTCGTAAGTTTCTTTTTGGATTTCTAGGGTTTTTCCTTTATTTTTTGCCATAAAATAAACTCAGAATAATTTGTTATAACATAAATGAATCGAATGTAGTTTGAGATTGGAAAAAGGATAAGACAATAATTTAGAAAGATCCTCTTCCAGAGAACACAAGTTCTGCTAAAATTGATAATAAACTCAAATTAATGTAAAATTTTGGCAGAATAATGGTGAAATCTTTTGTGATTTACAAAATAAAAAAGTACAGAGAAAATATCCTTAAGGGATCATCAGTTTTCTGCAGAGGCAGACAATTCACACCAAGTGTGAGGGGGAAAAAATTCCTCTTGTTCATGCCTTGGTTGAAGAGTAGTGCTGATTTACAGCAGAAACAACAGACAAACCAGAGCTTCACAACTGGTTCAACTTACACGATTCTGATGAAAAAAACAAATAAAGGTGAGCAAATTTCTGCTAATAGAAGCTAAAACTGTAGACAAGAACAGTACTTTCCATGGAAATGTTCAAAGTGAGAGATCAAGATTCTGCAGCATTTCTTTGAAAAGGTGTAACTGGACATGAAATTTGCTTTCCTAGTATGATCTTAAAGACAAAGTGCAATTAAACCAATGACTACCAAGAGGTGAAAGTGGCCCAGATAGAGCGAAAGTGGGCTGGACAAAGGCAAAGATTATTGCAACAGACGTTTTGCATGCTCAAGGCACTTTGCTAGTTGACTTTCTGGGAGAGGAAAGAATAATAGCATCTTCTTATCTGGGGAGTGTTTTGTGAAAATCAGCCAAAGGTTTAGCATGAAAATGCCCAAGAAATCTTTACCAGGATGTTCTTTTATACCACCACAAAGTCCTGCTTAATTCTCTCACCAAATAAGAGCAATCAATTTTGCAGGCTTGATTTGGCTGCTTTTGGCTTCTTTTTGTTCATTAACAATAAAAAGAATTAAGGCATATTTTCCTTTTTGCTTTTTAAAAAAAAGATTTTATTTATTTTTTGAAAGGTAGAATTGTAAGACAGTGAAAGGGAGAAACAGAGAGAAGGGTCTTCCTTCCATCCAAATGGCCTCAATGGCCAGAGCTGTGCCAATCCGAAGCCAGGAGCCAGGTGCTTCCTCCTAGTCTCCCATGTGGGTGCAGGGGCCCAAGCACTTGGGCCATCTTCTACTGCTTTCCCAGGCCATAGTAGAGAGCTGGATTGGAAGAGGAGCAGCTGGAACTAGAACCGGTGCCCATATGGGATGCCGCTGCAGCCGGATTAACCTACTGCTCCATGGCGCCCGCCCCCCTTTTTCTTTTCTTTTTTTAACATATTTATTTATTTGCAAGGCAGAGGTCTTCCTTCTGCCTGCTGGTTCACTCCCCAAATGGCCACAATGGCCAGAGTGGGCCCATTCGAAGGCAGGATCCAGGAACCTCTGCCAGGTCTCCCACATGGGTGCATGGGCCTATCTTCCACTGCTTTCCCAGGCCCTAGCAGAGAACTGGATTGGAAGAGGAGCAGCTGGGACTTGAACCAGAACCCATATGGGATTAAGGGAAGAAAAATACACTGGACCAGAATTTAAGAGTGATGGCTTAAATCAGTATCTGGCTTTTTAAAAATGTTGCTTCAGTGTCAACTTTCTCCTAGGGTTTGAATGCTTCAAATACATTTTCTTGTCAATGTTCTCAGTGGGATAATATTTATTTTTCTATTAGGATTCTCTGAAATGCACTGAATTTATTCAATCATTTATTTACTTTATTAAAGTAATTTCATTTTATCAAAGCAATATCTAAAACTGACCACAAAATGGGTCTGAGCTCTCTTCTTAGCTATATTGCTCAGTATTTTTGAGAATTTTTTTAGAAATTGAGCAATTTCTATATTAATAACTTGCTTCATCAATTTATCTACAGAATATGTACATAAATCAATATATAATTAGCAAGCTGAATTGCCACAAAACAATTTTTAAAAATCACCCTAATAAAGTGATATGAATTAGCATCAGGAATAATAATTTTTTTTTCTTCTGACAGGCAGAGTGGACAGTGAGAGAGGGAGACAGAGAGAAAGGTCTTCCTTTTGCCGTTGGTTCACCCTCCAATGGCCGCCACGGCCGGTGTGCTGTGGCCGGTGCATTGTGCTGATCCGAAGGCAGGAGCCAAGTGCTTCTCCTGGTCTCCCATGCGGGTGCAGGGCCCAAAGACTTGGGCCATCCTCCACTGCACTCCCTGGCCACAGCAGAGAGATGGCCTGGAAGAGGGGCAACCAATCATATTTAGTTATATATAACTCAAGATCCATAAGAAGGTCAACTCTGAGGCTCTAAAAGTAGTTCATAGTTACTATTTTACTTACACTAAATGAGGTTTAGAAGTTCCTAAACATGGAAAATGGCTTAGGAAATTTTTTCGGTGAAATAATAGTAGTTATAATAGTAAAGAGTTGAATATAAATGGGTAGCTTTTCTATGGGGAAGTTGGAGGAAAAAGTGATGACTAGGAGGCATTATTGTGGGGATATCTGAATTGAAATTCCATGTGGCAAATTTCTTAATCCTTCTTATCTACCCGATGCTCTTCACACATTGTTTGGAACCTTAACAATGTTCTCCATTATACAGAGGAGAAAACTAAAGCCAAGAGAATCAGAAACTTACTCAAAGTCCATACAGATTCAAAGCCAACATTTTCACATTGTGAAATACAAAGCTTCTTTATTATAATATCTTGACTGTATGAAATCATAGCTGTTTTCTTATAAAATCATATTTAACCACAAAGAAAATCTTACATCTATGCATCTACTTCTAGTTTAAAGAAATATCTTTACAATATTTTCTTGTATAACAGAATTATAAGAAAAATTGTGTTTATTGAATACAAGAGAAATTTTATGCTGTGAAATGTAGTTTCACAGAGCAGTTGGGGTTCAGAGTATGTGTATTGTGTATGATGCACTAACTACATAATTTAATGCTAGAAAATTAGGGACAAACTGACTACAGGGAAGTTGAAGCTTCTGAAAGGCAGAGACATTGCATAAAGGGCTATAGAGAAGTGAATTCATTATTTGCAAAATATTACTACACTATTTAGAAAGAAGGTAGGGGAAGCACTTATGAATACTTTCTGTTTTGTTGAGTAGTAGGAGTGTTTGGAGTCATCTGCAGTACATCCCATTAGTACAAGACAATGTCATCATGATTTAATAGAGCTTTACTGACCATGAATTAAGAAAATCATGATGGAAGATCCAACATAGCTGTGTAGAGAGAAATTGCACTGTTTTGAGCCACAGACATGCACCAAAAAAACAAAGGAAGGACCACATTCCCAGGAACTGGTTGAGAGAAATCTTCAGTGGAGAATGGACAGAACATAACAAAGTCTCTGTAAAAAAGTGAGGAGAGATGAAAAACACACAGCTGTTGGGCATGCGCTGCCAGAAACTCCTGCAAATTGGGGACCAGCACCAGACTGGCAAGTGCCATCTTCCCAGGCAAGGTGAGAGGAGGCTGCTGGAGCCCACAAGAGTAGTAGCTTTGATTGATGCAAAATCTCATGGACATCATTAGCTCTGAGTCCAGCCCAGTGAACTGGTGGGGCCTGAGCAGCTACTTTACTCTGTGAAGGGAGACCACATTGCTTCACTACCCTCCTGCCTCCCACACACCAATCTCAACTTAGCTGAAACCAAGGACTTGGCAAGAAGTTGGTATCAGGGACTGGGTAGCTCACAAGGTAGAGGACAGACACCTCACATACTGTAATTGTGAGAGTTCTGGGCACAGGCCATGCATTTGAGAGAGACATGAATTATGTCTGGGTTCCCTGGCATCCACTTGGTGTTGTCACCAGAGGAAAGGCAGTGGCAGCTGTGGGGTTCTTGTCTTCATGCAAGAGAATCCAGGCATGAGACAGAGAGTGGAGTGATAAGGCTTTATTGCAGATAGGGCATCCATCAGAATGGAGAGCACAGATGAAGAGCGCCCAGTCGCTTGGACTGGGGGAGAGTGAGGTTACACGGTTGAGTGGAGAGAATACACCCGGGCAGGCCAGGCCTGCGGCTCAGCAGAGAGGCAGAAGGCTGAGTGTGCAATCAGTTTGGACTCCCTAGGTGTTTATGGGAGTCTGTTTACCCACCTCTGAAGGACCCCAAAATAGGGAATCCAACACGCTCGGGTGGCCGCCCCAAAGACCCAATCTCCAGACCGGTAGATGCAATAGCAGGGCTCCCTGCCAGCAAAGGCGAAGAGAAGCCCCGAGCGGCAGTTACCAGCAGCTTTTAAAGACAAAAACCACGAGATTAACACATTTCGCGCGCTTTGGCTTGATTGGCCAGTTTGAAAGTTACCATGAGTAATCATTGGATCCTTTAGATGGGGAGTGGCTGTCCCGGATGGGAGCCCCGGGCGGGAGTTACAATCAGTTTCTTTTCTGGGGAAAACGGAACTTTCAGGGAGCGAAACTCTCTCGGGAAATCGAAACTTATAGAGTATTGGCTAACCTGGGTGGGGGAGCGCATTTCACAAGATCAAGTATTAGCAAGCAAAGTGATCGGGTACAGAAGCAAAAATTTGCAGTTAGCTCCTAACCACACTTGTTACTAAGCACACCAAGACACCGAAGTAGGGGTTCCTCGGGTTTTTCACCTCCTTCTCTCCTCCAAAACAAAAGATGGAGAGTCCTGGTGGAAGTGTTTGTTGGGTGAAAGTTAGCAAATTCCTCCCCAGATTTGCTGGGGCCTGGCAGAGTAGGGGTGCTTCCCTTAGGATGTCTGAGGAGGTTTTATTGCCTAACAGGTTAGGTAACCCATTTGGTCCTGAAAGAGAATTCTAGGCGGTTTCCTTGGCGGAAGGGCTGGGACCACCCGGAAAGTTATCAGGTTCTGAGCAGGACTTCAAAGTACAAAACGCTGGACTCTGGAGTTTCCTCAGTATGTGCTGGTCTTCAGGCCTGTCTCCACGTACACACATAGGCTAAATTTCTGACGTACTACCTAACAGTTGGGGTCAGATCTCACTGAGGACTCAGGGGACACATCAGTAAGTATGTCTTGATCTGTGCATCTGTGTGATGCACCTTCCCAGGTAGCAAGGGGCACAAGCACTGGGATTTCACTCCAGGCCACGAATCAGTAGACTGACCTTGTCACAGAGAAGCACTGGGATTGTGACCACACTAGAATGCGAAAGACCGAATCCTAAAAGAAAAGCACAAGAAAAAACAAACAAACAAACAAAAAACTACCCATCAAAGTTCTCATTCATAAATGAAGGTGGAATAAATACCAAATAATACAAGTCAAAATTCAAAGATTTTGCCACCAGTCAACCTTACAAATTATACTTAAGGATATACTACATACAGAAACAGAGGAAGACAATCAGCATAATGCTAAGAATTTGAAGGCAGAAAACCTCCTAGCAACAGAAGGAATGGGATTCAAAAGAAACAATAGACTGAGATTGAAATGTTAATAAAGGACCTCCCAACAAAGAAGGGTCAAGGACCACAGGCATGACTGCTGAATTCTACCAAACTTTTAAGGAAGAATGAATTTCAATTATTCTTACATTATTGCAAATAATTTAAAGGGAGAGAACACTTTCAAACTTGTTTTACGTTGTCAGTTACCAAAACTGGAGAAAGATACATAATAAAAACAGAACTATGGACCATTATCCTTGATGAACAAATATGCAAAAATCTTCAAAAAATTAGCAACTTGAATCCAACAACACATCAAAAAGATCATCCACACTGACCAAATGAGACTTATCCCAGGGATGCAGGGATGGTTCAACATACACAAAAGAATAAATGTGATACATCACATCAACAAAATGAAGGATAAAAATCCCATGATTATCTCAATAGATGAGAAAGAATTTGAGAAAATAAAATATCTTCTCATTATGAAAACCTAAAATTTCATATAGAAAGAATATCCGTCAACACAATCAAAGCAATGCACAGCCAGCATGATACTGAATGGGGGGCGGGAGCTGAGATCATTTCCACTAAGATCTGGAATCTGACATGGATGTCCACTTTCAGAACCATTAGGCAAGAAAAGCAAATCAAGGCGGTAAAAATTGTCAAGGAGAAAATCAAAATACTCCTGATTGCAGATAACATTATCTTTTATATAGGGGAACCAAAAGACTCCACCAGGATTCTAGTGGAACTCATAAGAGGGTTCAAAAAAGTTGTAGGATATAAAATCAACACACAGAATTCAACACCATTATTATACACCAACAACACTCTGGTTGAGATAGAAATCGTAAGATCAGTTTCATTCACAACAGCTATGAAAAAAGTTAAAATACAAGGGATAAATTTAACCAAAGAAGTAAACGAGCTCTACAATGACAATTACAACTCATTAAAGAAAGAAATAGAAGACAAACAAAAAAAGAAAAAAAAAAACTTTCCAATTCCATGGACTGGAAGAATAAATATCATGAAAATGTCCAAACTACCTAAAGTAATTGACAAATTCAACGTGATACCAATCAAAATATCAAGGGCATTATCCACAAATCTAGAAGAAAAACATTACTAAAAGTCATATGGAAACACTAAAGACTGAATAGCCAAAGTAATGTTAAACGATAAAAATAATACTGGAGAGGCCGGTGCTGTGCCACAGCAAGCCAAGCCTCCACCTGCAGTGCTAGCATCCCATAAAGGCCCTAGTTAATGTAATGGGTACTCCTCCACTGATCCAGCTCTCTGCTATGGCTTGGGAAAGCAGTAAAGATGGCCCAAGTGCTTAGGCTTCTGCACCCACGTGGAGTCCTGGAGGATGATCCTGGCTCCTGGCTCCTGGCTTTGGATTGGCCCATCTTCAGCAGTTGCCTTTTGGAGAGTGACCCAGAGGATGGAGGGCCTTTCTCTCTCCCTCTCTCTGTGACTCTACTTCTCAAATAAATAAAAGAAAAACAAACAACCAAAAACCAAAAACAAATACTGGAAACATCACAATACCGTGCTTCAGGACAAACTACAGGGTTTTATAATCAAAAGAGTCTGGTACTGGCACAAAAATTGATATGTGGACCAATGGAATGGAATAGAAAATCCAGAAACTAATCCATGCATCTAGAATGAACTACTCTTTGACAAGCTGAAATCACTCCCTGAAGAAAACACAGTCTCTTCAACAAATGATGTAGAGAAAATTGGATTTCCACATTTGAAACAAGGTCACTACTTTATTCCCAGTGCAAAGATAAAGTCATAATGGATCAAGGATATAAACCTAAGATATGAAACCATCAAATTCCTAGACAAATATATTGGGGAAATACTGTAAGCCTTTGGCCTAGGCAAAGAATTCTAGGAAGAGACCCCTGAAACATAGCAATAAAAGCAAAAAATGATTAATCAAATTTCAACAAGCTAAGAAGTTTCTGCATAGCAAATGAAGCAATCAACAAATTCAGAGGGAATCTATAGATCGGGAAATTATTTTCAACCAATGTATCTGATAAAGGATTGATATCCAGAGTATATAAAGTGCTCAAGAAACTCAACAACAAAATCAGCAATCCAGTTAGGAAATGGGAAAATTATATAATAGTCATTTTTTAAATGAGGAAATTTAAATGGCCAATAGACACATGACAAAACGGTCAAGATCATTAGCCATCAAAGAAACACAAATAAAAACTACAATAAGGGGATTAAACAAATAAAACGTGTATATATTCACAATCTAATATTTCTCAGTCCTAAAAAAGAATGAAATCTTGACATGTACATCATGATAGTAAGTGAAATAAGCTACATCCAAAAGGAAAAATATCCCATGTGTTCTCTTGGTTATGGTAGTAATATATAGGTATAGATTCAGATTATATACTGAAAGAGATATACTACTTAACTTACTTTTTGAACTCTTAATTTAGTGAAGCATTAAGCCCTTAACGATGACATAAATTAAAAATGCACTCTCTCAAAAATTAAACAAGGGACCGGACCGGCACTGTGGCACAGTGGGTTAATGCCCTGGCCTGAAGGGCCAGCATCCCATATGGACCCGGTTCAAGTCCTGGCTGCTCCACTTCTGATCCAGCTCTCTGCTATGGCCTGGGAAGGCAGTAGAGGATGGCCCAATTCCTTGGGCCCCCACATCCACGTGGGAGACCTGGAGGAAGCTTCCGGCTCCTGGCTTCAGATCAGCACAGCTCCGGTCATTGCGGTCATCTGGGGAGTGAACCAGCAGATCGAAGACTTCTCTCTCTCTCTCTCTCTCTCTGCCTCTCTCTGTAACTCTGCCTTTCAAATAAATAAAATAAATCTTAAAAAAAATTAAACAAAATAAGAAAAGGAAGGAGAATAGGAAGGAAGGACAAAGGAGGGAGGGAAGGGAGAGAGAGAGAGCAGGAGGGAAGGAGAGCCAGAGGGAGGGAGGGACGGAGGTAGAGAGAAAAGGAGGAAAGTAGGACAGGAAGTATCATTATATTATCTTTTTCATAAATATTTATTTTTGTTTGAAAGGCAGAATAACACAGAGGAAGACACAAACAGAGAGAGATCTTCCATCTTCTGATGCATTCATCAAATGGCCATAATGACCAGTTCTGGACCACATTGAAGCCAAAAGACAGTCGCTTCTTCCAGGTCTCCCATGTGGGCCCAGGTGAGCTAGCATTTGGTCCTTCTCCCACTGTTTTGCCAGGCACACTAGCAGGGATCTGAATCGGAAGAGAAGCAGTTGAACTTGAACCATCACCCACATGAGATGCCAGTGTGGCAGACGGCAGCTTGACCTGCTAAGCTACAATGCCAGCCCCAGTACTATTATAAGAATTGTATCCGTGAACCACATTAAATCTGTTGTCATATTATCACATTAACATGAGAATTTATGAGAAAAAAAATGACAAGAAAACAGCAAGAAATTTTAATTGCACTTACTTTAACTGTAAATAGACAATAAAGAAGCACAGATCAATAACTAATTGCATTTTATACTTGTATATCCTCTTTCCTAGGCATTCTCTGGCCTTCTGTGCCCTCTCCTACAATTTATAGACACAAAGTCCTCCTCAAACCACAGAGGAATTTGATTGTCCTAAACGTCATGACCAGCAGCCATGCTTCTCAACACATTCTCAGCTCTATCTGAATAGATTGATGAGTCCCGTTTTCTCTTTGATGGAATTAGCTCTATGCACTGTATTAAAAAAAAAAAAAAGCACAAGAACATTTCTCTTTAAAGCTCTCCTTTTTAAAATACGTCCTTACTTTATTAAAGGCTTCCCTATCTTTAACACTGCACATGTTCACATTTTATTTTCTTGCTACATTGTAATCCATTTATATTTCACTATGCTCCCCACCTGTCAATCCATGGCATGTCCACTAGTTTCTGTCATGTTTTCATTCTAACCTTCATTTAAGTGTCAGTTTTATGCTTTCTACTTTAATCAATATCTATTTAAAATAATTTACTGTTCTTCAACAAATGGCTTTAGTGTATAGAGATGTTTTCATTTATTACAAGTTCTGATTGCATGCACCTCTTTTTCTAGTTGTCAGCCTTCTATCAATGTTCTAAATGTCTCTAATAGCGAATTTTCTAATAGCAAATTTCAATATAATGTTTTTCTCTACATATAATGTCAACAGTCAGCATATTTTAAAAACCTGTACCCCCAAATTACATTGTTTGAATACATTTCTGAAATAGCTCTACAGTAAAAAAAAAATCCGAAAATAATTTGATTTAAATAAGGATTTCAAGGAAATAAGGTTATCCTTTGTAGTACTTGGGGGAAATTATTATAATAATAATTAGTTAAAACATTGGACAAAATTTAATTCTGTAAAGAGAATTGTTCCACCGTGTCTTTAATAACTTAAAGGGTTTACATGCAATTCAACATTTTCTAATGCCATAGGTAATTACAGTTTTTATGGAGTTAAATACCAAAGTAATGAAAATATGAAACTCTTTACTTTCTTTCCTTCCTATGATCACAAACTCTTTCAATCTACAATTGTCTCTACCTGTTGGTTACTCATGAATTAAATCAGTTAAATAAAATAAATGAAATACAATTATCCTCAGGTTTTGTGTATGTTTATGTGTATGATTAGTTGACAATTTAAGAGATTGATGCTGATAATTTTCCAAGGCTGAGAAAAATTTAAAATCCCTCAAGATAATGCCTTTAATCTCAGTCCCTGACAAAACTAACACTCATACAAGACTCAGAGGCTAACAAGCAGCATGGTCACCTAGGAGCACAAGAACCTGAATGTGCAGTTTGGAGCTTACTCTTACTGGCCATGGAACCTATGACATATTGCAGGGTGTGTCCCATTCTAGGATGTGGAGTAGTGAGCATTTAGCACAGTGTTTAAGACACTGCTTGGGACTCCAACATTCATATTGGAATATCTAGAATTGAGTCCCAGCTCTGCCCTCCAGTCCAGCTTCCTGTTAATGAGCGTGTAGGGAGAAATCAGGTGATGACGCAAGTCTCTGCCATCCATGTGTGAGACCCAGACTGAGTTATAGACTTCCTGGCTTTGGGTTGGATCAGACTGGGCTGTTGTAAGCATTTAGGGACTGAATCAGTAAACGAGAAATTGCTCTCTCTCTCTCTCTCCCCATCCCTCTTTCTCTTTTCAAACAAATGAATGATATCTAAAAACACTTTTTACAAAAATTAAATTGAAGCATACATTTATGCATGGTCAAAATATTTTGAAATGCATGCAAATTTATTTCATAAGATTCATTTTCTGCGAATATTTTGAGGATGATTTGTATGTAGAAGTTTCAAAAATTTTTATGTGAAAATAAACAATTTTAATTACATTTCCATGAACTTGTTAAAATACTGTTCTGTGAACTTGATGGCTACCTGTTTGTTTTTGTTTGCTTGTTTTGTAAAATTAAAGGAGATAATATTTGTTGCATACTTCATCCACAACTTGGCACATGGTAAGAACTCAATAGATATTTGTTGTTTTTGTTTTTCTTCCAAAGAAAATGAAGGAGCCCAGGGGAGTGGTTCTCAGGGGAGAGCAAAACAATATCTTACTTCCAAAGCTCAGCTTCACCAACTGTGAAACCATATCAAGAGTAGAGGGGTTCGGGGCCAGCGCTGAGACACAGTGGGTAAAGCCACTGCCTGTGGTGCTGACATCCCATATGGATGCTGGTTCAAGTCCTGGCTGTTCCACTTCCGATCCAGCTCTCTGCAGTGGCCTGGGAAAGCAGTGGAAGATGGCCCCGGTGTTTGGGCCCCTGCATCCACGTGGGAGGCCCAGAGGAGGCTCCTGGCTTCTGGCTTCGGATCAGCATAGCTCTGGCTGTCACATCCATCTGGGGAGTGAACCAGCAGATGGAAGATCTATCATTCTCTCTCAGCCTTTCAAATAAATACATAAATATTTAAGAAAAAAAAAAGCATAGAAGTCAGAGAGGCCGCTTCAGTCACCTGTGAGGTATGAGAAAAAAGATGCATTGTACCACTGCTCTACTTCAAGTGCAGAGAGAAGTCTGTTAACAGAGACATGGAATGACAAGAGAGAATTCTTGTGTTGTTCCCACTGACACTGAAAATGATCTCTCAATATCTCCTCCCATGTTGGGAAACTGAAAACAACCCAAATGAGTTAATGCAAAAAATAACATTGCACTTTTTTAAAATGCAGGAACTTTCCATAATCAAATCAACCTAACATCAAAGTGGAAAGTGATGACAATAAATTTGAGGCAATAGTCCAGCTATGTGCAGATGGGTGTGATTGAATCTGTGATGTTTCTATCCTCTCTGGAGGATTAATATTGAATACTGCATTTCTCAAATGTCAATCCATTCAGTATAGTACTCAAATAAAATCAAGTCAAGGCTGCACAGCTCCATTTTTATAGTTCAGTTGTCTAAATTGTTCAACACTGATTTAGTATATTTTGAAAACTCATGCAAGCTTTTTAATTTTAGGCAGTTTGGACTATTTATACATCCACTCAATCATGCAAAAAAATACCCAGAGTTACAATGTTTTCCTGTCCTTTTTCAGCTTAGATGATGATTTAGATTAACATTCAGAGCATTAGTTTTAAAATAAATTACCATTCCATTGTCAATGAACTTTTGAAAATTCAAAAAGCATCTATTTTGAAAGAAGTTATAAATTAGATAGTGCTGAAAAGGTAATCACACCATCGTGGAAAAACACTAAACTTATTACCTATCTAATTTTTTTTAAGACAGAAAATTGGAAAACATTCAACTCTTTTTTTTTAAAGATTTATTTATTTATTTGAAAGTCAGTATTACACAGAGAAAGAAGGAGAAGTAGAGAGAGAGAGAGAGAGGTCTTCCATTCACTGGTTCACTCCCTAATTGGCCACAATGGCCAGAGCTGTGCAGATACAAAGCCTGGAGTCAGGAGCGTCCTCCAGGTGGCCCACGGGGTGCAGGGGCCCAAGGACTTGGGCCATCTTCTACTGCTTTCCCAGGCCATAGCAGAGAGCTGGATTAGAAGTGGAGCAGCCAGGACTGAAATCGGCGCACATATGAGATGGCACTGCAGGTGGTGGCTTTACCCACTAAGCCACAGTGCTGGACCCCATTCAACTCTTCTAATTCTTATATATGAAAAATTGACAAGTTTTAGATTCTATTTTTAAATATCATACCGTCCACTATTTTCTACCAAGCTGACATATGCTTGTGCAGGGTTCAGGTAAACAGTTATTGTGGGGGTCCCCATATATGAAAGCAACTGTATTTGATAGTCATCCATCAGCCTAGAACAAGCATAAGGATTTTATCAATGGAGACTTAGAAAAATACATAGAAAACATGTACTTGTACGCTTAATCTTGTCATCACTACTTCTGAAAATTGCTCATAACAAGTTATCATATCTTTCTTTGGGTACCAGTAGTCATTAGCTTCTTTAATGGCAACTGTGTCATTCCTGCTAATACCCTATTCTTGGAAAAATGTTGTAAGCCAACTCTACACCATTGGAGCCCCTCAGAAGAACATGATAGTATTGGAATAATTCTAATCCTTCTTACTCTGCAGTTTCATCATACTCATTATTTAATTCAGGTTATGTTATTCACAACACCACATATGCTGCATTATCCACTGTGCCCCTGAACCCTACATCTTAGTATACAATTATTGTCTCAAAGTCTGTTAAGGTACTCAATTGATGATGACTACAAATGCAAGCACAGTCCAGAGGATGCAGGGAAGTATAAGTTATTATTCATGTTCTGGACATACTAGCTTACCATTATTTATTTGCTTTTTTAAGATAAATACAGGGCACTAAATCTTTCAATCCTGTATTCTTTTGCATGTGTTATGCTGTAATTGTTGTACTCCTACAATGTGAAGTCTTTCACTATGAGCTTTGCCCCTTCCCTTCACATACAGCCACCTGTAGGTGGGGCAACTATGCAAGGAGTCTACAGTGAGAATGAGGAATCCTTACCTTTAACTTGGAATGGCTCATGATTGAGAAACTACCCCTTGGAACAGAAGGGTCCATTAGCATACCAGATCAACAGTGTGGAAAACTTAACAGGGTAGATGTAGCCATAACCCAGGACTGATTGTCTTAGAGTGGGGAGCCTGCAGAGGAGGCTGGGCAACTGTCCTGAGTACTTAAGTGAGTGCGTGCAGCAAAGGATACCAATCAGTATTCTGACCAAGATGCTTTGAGCCACTGGTTCCCATCCAGGGCAGATATTCTTCACTGGGGGAACATGTGAGATGTTCAAAGTCATTTCCAGTTGTCACAATTTGGCAAGTGGTGGGGGATTAAAGCAGGCTTGTGAGGGTGCTTTGGACGTCTAGTGGGTGGAAGACAGACATGATACATAGCCTCATCGATACAGATATTTCTCTCCTAAGCCCCACTCTGGCGGCTAGGAACTGTCCATCCAGAAATATCCAACCTCAGTAGGACTGAGCTTAAGACTGTTGTAGACCAATGGTTACACTGAGTCTGTCCGGTATTGTTAGATTACTGAATGCTTAAGAAATGGTTCATGTGCTCTGATTACATTTAAGTGTCACTGTAAGTGTTTTAGTAAGTTTCTTTCTCTCCCTTTTCCTCATTATTTTACCACCATTCTGCATGTTTTGGGATATTATTTAGTGAATCTTGCCAACTTTTGCAAGCCAAAGGCCTTCCTTTATGCTGTAAATCCATCCAGCACCCACTATATGTCCTGTCCTGCCCCTGAGATCTCTTTTATGGGCTTTGTTTCCTAGGATTTTTCATATTGTGTTAGGTCCAACCTTTGCACACATTTGTAACATTTCGCATTTGATTCTCATCCCTTATAATGACTTCATCAACAGCTATGATTATCTTCATGTTCCATGTTCTGTGAGAGCAGTGACTAAACCAGACCAGCACACTATGCCAGTCCCACAGATCACATGGAACCCAGCACATGGTTTGTGGTTAGTTAACAAATAATTAGAAACTAGATGAACGACAAATATTATTTATTTATTATCAAGGTGACTCTACCTTTATGATTACTAAACCCTACCTTTTCTTATAAAAAGGGACCTGAATACTTAACACCAAGAGCTCACAATTGTTACCATATTTTATATCTACTTCATATATTTTGCCTTAAAATTTTAATAACTCTGTGATATTTACCCCAAAATACTTCAGTATAAATTCCATAAAGCAAAGGTATTCTCCTACATAACCTAACTGGAACACAATATCACATCCAAAGAACAAAATAAAACAGTTATTCACTATGCCATAACTCCCAGGGGATATTATTATTTCTCCAGATTTTTTCAAAATAACTTCTACAGTTTATTCAAACTAGTACCTAACCAAATCCACAAACTACTTTTGACTGTTAAGTCCCTTAACCCTCTTTGTTTAAAACACTGCCTGATTAAACACCAGCTTCCTGAAGTGAACATTTAATTGTCCTATAAAATGTTCTACTTTCTGAATTTGTCTGCTTGATTTCTCATAAGTCTTTTAAATACTCGTTTCCCCACTTTTTTTTTTTTTTTTTTTTTGATAGGCAGAGTGGACAGTGAGAGAGACAGAGAGACAGAGAAAAAGGTCTTCCTTTGCCATTGGTTCACCCTCCAATGGCCACTGTGGCCAGCACACTGCGGCCGGCGCGCTGCGTTGATCCGAAGCCAGGAGCCAGGTGCTTCTCCTGGTCTCCCTTGCGGGTGCAGGGCCCAAGGACTTAGGCCATCCTCCACTGCACTCCCAGGCCATAGCAGAGAGCTGGACTGGAAGAGGAGCTACCGGGGCAGAATCCGGCACCTCAACCGGGACTAGAACCCGGTGTGCCAGCGCCGCAGGTGGAGGATTAGCCTATTGAGCCGCGGCGCTGGCCCCATTTCCCCATGTGTTTAATGTCAACTTGAAATTAGATCTAAAGTTTGATTTGAGTATTGTAAACATACATTGCCCAAATTTTACATTTTAAGTGGGTGGATTCAACGACATTTAAATTATATTTCAAAGAAACTTTTTGACCTGGAAAAAGAATAATTCACAAGTGATATTATATTTCACACTGCAATATGTTAAGATGCACTCGATGTCTTGTTATGCTATTATTGCACTAGGAACAGTTGATTAAGAGAATCTTCACCACATTTTCATACTTTATTATAAAGAGACTTGGGACATAAAGACAAAGCATAAAGCATAATGAAGATAACTTAATAGGTTTCTCGAATATACACAGAATAAATTTTGCTTAGTTATCATTATCCATTGCAACTCTTTCTAGTTTGAGATTACCTCCTTCATAAATCTTTGGAAAATTTGTATGACTCAAATTGTCAGATGGAGGAATTTTTGACACACATCTAATATGTTTCCAGTCAATCATCAACTACAAGTCATAGTTTTAGGTATACAATTAGGCATCATTAGTATACAAGCGGCTTTGGAGACCTCTGCAAATGAGCAGAGACCTAATAGTTTTATAATCTAATTAGTTAGTACTCACCCCATGCTGATCAAGTAGTTCTGCCATTTTTTTCTTATTTCCTCTCTTTTCAATTCAAAAAATAAAACTTGAATTCCACACAAAGTAATTAACCCTCTTACTTATTTGGTTGTTTCAGCCCCATTAGACTAAAATAACCCAATCATTTCATTTTTTAAGCCTGGAGAAGATAAATTTAAAAGCCCTCAGCTACGAAAGGACAGAAATAAAGCTTATTGGCAAGACCATGTCTGAATGCTCAAATGACTGTGAATTGGCCTTAAGCGGTAGGGAGCCTCCACATGGGAAGTGAGTCTTGGATACCCCTGTACAGTCATTCAGAACACGATATCCCATACTTGAGAAAACAAGCCTTGTTAGGTGTTCTATCTGCATATACGAAGAAAAAAGTTGACTAATGTTCATTTGTCTTTTATACTTAAACAGGGCTCTAATCTCTTCCTCTTGCTTCTTCCTCTTATTCCTTTTTCACTTTCTGAAATAATAAAAAACAAAATCCCACTAAAATCTTACTAGGTAGACACAATAAGGTGGAATGTATATACATTTTGCTTTATAAACTTTTGCTAAATACTATTAATTATTTCCAGTATTTATATCTTACAGTTGAGGAAACTGAGACTCAATAACGTAAGGAAATATGCCGATGGCAATGCAGCTATTGGGAGGAATGTTGAGCTGCAACCCTAAAACCATAGATGGTTTACATGAGGATACAGGAAGGGAATTGAGGAAACAAAATGGCCTAATCTCATCTCCTCCAGCACATTCCAACTAAAACACCAAGGTAGGGATTTTTCATCACCTATTGTTTTTATCTATCCCAGGATACACATGCATGGGTGCATCATTTCCTTGTAATAGATACAAAAAAATGTAAAGAATATTGAGAAAAGAAAGAAACGCCTGTGTGTATCAGTAGTGGTGCAAATAGAGCTTTGTCAAACTTTGTTTTATATCTTTGTCAAACAGGTGGTTAAGAATGGTATACGATTACAGTTTGAATGATCTGTGATTATTTTAAAATTCACTGTATATGAATGAAATGGACATCTTTTCATTTGATTATTCTTTACAGCTCTTGCCTATATTCCTTCTGAACTATGATCTTTTTACATTTTTGCTTGTTGAACTCTATTTAATGGACCATTAAGCTTTTGGCTATAATGTAAATTAAAATATATTATTTCAAAAATTAAGGAAGACAGACAGGCAAATGGATGAAAAGAATTATCTTTATATTCTTAGGATTGTATCTGTGAACTGCATTGAATCTGTTCTGTTTGCATTACTATCATATTAACATGAGAATTAATGAGAAAAGAAATGAAAGCACTAAGCTCCCTCTCCCACAAAAAAAGTAAAATTTGAGTCTCATTCTTCCTTTCAACTATAACCTGAATCAAATCTATTTTTTCAGGATTCTACCTTAATAAATATTACACATGACACACATTTAATATAGAAGACCATTGTTGCATTTGGAATTAGTTTATCTTATGTTAGGCTGTATTTTTTGCACTGTCTTGTAACTCTAAAAATACCTCCATCTTATTGCAGACATTTGGAAATGGAGTTATTAAAAAATAGTAAGAGTACAAAAGAAAGCACCCATTAGCAGCGTACAAATTTTTAGGCAATGACTTTAGGAGAAGGTGAAAATTAGCTAGTGTCTCTTCAAGAATGAACGCACATAGCTCCTTCACATTTCAATTAGAAAACTAGAAGCCCTTTGCCAAGGCATTCAAAGGAACATGGTGTGGGCTTCAGAACTGGTTATGACTGGTTTGTTTGAGCTAGCACTGGTGCCTCCTGCTCCTCTTCATCTCATTAGGGGATGCCCGTGGTGCTTTTGTGCACTGATTTATCACTGATTTTGTACTCTGCTCTGGTAAAGACAGGCTGTTGGGTTGTAGAGAAGAGAAGGACTTGGTGGGAAACATGGTTCCCCTGGTGACTAGCTAGGTGTTCTTCAATGAGTGAAATCGATTACACAAGACTCAGTAACACCATGACTCAGATATGAATAGAAAAATCTACCACTTGTTGTTCTTTTGAGGCAGATTCACATGCTGTTGCTTGCACATGATAAGTTAGGAAATATTTGTTTAACTTGAAATAAGATTTTATACATCAATTCATGTGAGCATAACGAAAACTGCCCTGCCTGGTTACCTGGGGCTTGGGCCTCTAATGGAAAGTTGTGGTGTTTAAATGATTTTAATTTATTTGAAAGACAGAGTAACAGATAGAAAGGGAGAGTTGGAGAGAGAAAGATTTTCCATTCACTGGTTCATTCTCCAAATGCCTGCAACAGCAGGGTCTGAGACAGGCTGAAGCCAAGAGCAGGAGCTCTATCTGCGTCTCCCACTTGGGTGGCAGGGACTCAGATAGCCCAGCCATCGCCTGCTGAGTTCCAGGCACATCAGTGAGAAGCTGGTGGGATTTGATCTCCATCACGCTGATATAGGATGTGGCTTAACTTGCTGTGCCTTTGTAGCTTTGTTTTATATATTTCTTTGCATTTTTTTGGAAACAGGAAAATACAGATTACTAGAATGCTCTTTTCACAGGTATATACTGTCTACTGTTTAGTTATCAACTTGTTAATTGATTTTAAATGACTGACAAATACATACATATACACATATTCAAGGTGAATTAAAAGAGTTCATGGAAAAACGAAATAAAAGATACAATCATTTTGGTGCAAATGTTCTTTTGAAATCCATGCACAGTATTTTTTAAATAATACCCATTTTCTCTGAACTGTTTCAAGATCCCTTATAGGTAATTTTCAATCTACAATGAAGAGGTTATATACATGTAGTTTTGCTTTTTGAAGAGGTTATGTACATGTATTAAATATTTATATACTAATCCTTACTTATAATTTCAATAATTTCCATGTACATGTTTCAGTGACATTAACTAACTGTGATTCAGTTATATTCTTAAACACTGTTTTGCCTAAGAAAAGCTTTTGAGTTTGAATTAGCTTACCTGGAAAATAAGGAAAAGGATGTCTCCTTTAATGGTGTGTTCCATAAATTATTTTGAATGCTTAGAATTTTGATAATCAGCAACGACGATAATAGATAATCACCCATCACCCGGAAGATTCTACATACCATTGTTCGCACTTCACAGGGTTGATTCTGTTTTTGTAACCTTCCCGATGTGTCAGCTGCAAGTGGTTGCATCACTTGTCCCATGTCACACCCTCTTCACACCAGGCAGTGGAGGTGCCCAGTTGGCTTCAGAAAGTGATGCGCCACAGCATGTCACCTCAATCAAAGAGCTGTACTGATCACTAGAATCAAACATGAAGAGTAAAAAGAAGCCATGCCGCTCCCGATCAGGTGCCATGGTCCTACCGCTTGTCATTCTCCAGCACGGTAGCCCACTTCCAGTTCTTACCTCATGCAGAAATCCCCAGCACACCATAGTGAACAAATTCAACCCCGAAAGTCGCTCCCCCACATGACTGCCTTCCAGAGAGTTAACATTCTGTATTCCTAAAAATAATATCCTCTGATTCTGCTTAGATATTTCTGTTACCTCGTGAGGCTCTCGAATTCTCTTTCTCCATACTTTCAGATTAATGCTTCTGTTCTGCTATAAACTGGAAAACACATAACGAACCTGGTGTCAGTACAGGGATCTGGAGAGAATAAGGAAATTTCTTCTTGTCTGTTCCTGCTACCTCTGTGGTAGACAGAATTTTAAGTCTCTAGGACTTCTGTTCCCTGGTGCCATTCCTTACATAATTTCTCACTCTTTATGGGATAACAGATCTGCTGATCACATTATAATGTATGTTTGTAAAAATATTACAGAATACAAGACTCCAGGTCATCAACCTGGAAGAGAATAGGAAAGAAGACAAACTCCCTCACTGTCTTTGCTGTTAGGGCGCACTTAGCAAGGGATCTTAGGCCTTTTTGTAGTTGCTTGGAGCAGTCCCTGGTCAACAACTGTCAAGTAACGGACACCTGGGCCATGCAGTTGCAAGGAACTGAATTCTACCTGAAACACAAATGAGCTTAGAGAGGAGACTGGGTCCGGGTAAGACAAACGGTATTATTGACTATTTTGCTCAAAGCCTTGTGAGACTTGGAGAGATCCAGCTAAGTTGTGATTCCTTACTCAAGAAAACAGAAAAATGTGTATGTGTCCTTTTAACATTGCTAGGTTTGTGCTAACTAGTTATGAAGCAATGGAAAAGGAATATAACATACAATTTGGTAGTTTGGGATTGGCTTCATAATGATGAACTGGCCACTGTCCATATATGTTAATTTCTTGAGTGATAATTTAGTTTTAATTAAGAGTAAGATATGCACCTCCTCTATGTCCTTTTGGTAAATATGGGGAGAAAATCAGAAAGAAGAACAGAGGCAAAAACAAACATTTATCATTTTAAAAGTTGAACACAACTGTAGACCTAATTAATCACACAAATTAATGAACCTTGGGCCAGCAGGGGATCTTTCTTGGTTCTCTACCATAAGACCATTTTTGAGTTCCTGGAAAGAAAGTCCCCAGAAGTCAGAAGTGTGAGAGCTCTCTATACTTCCACCTCCAAAAAGATAGATGGATGGATAGATAGATAGATAGATAGACAGACAGACAGATATGTCACTGTTAGCCAGGAGCTAGGAACTCAATGCAAGTCTCACAGACTCAAGTAGTTGGGTAGCAAGGACCCAAATACATGAACCATTACTATTGCCTCCCAGGATGTCCATTAGCAGGAGGCTGATAATAGGGGTGCAGCAACCCAGGCACTCTGATATGGAATTGGAACAGCCTAATAGATGCCTTAATTGTAAAGTAAATGCCTGCTCCCATTATCTCTTTAGTGTGCTTATATTATGAAGGCCACCTGTCATGTGAGATTAGGAATTTTCTCTTGTTGAGTTATGTAAGCACTCAAAGATTTTAGAAAATATCCTGTTTCAGATTTTTGGATTAAAGATGCCCAACCTTTAATAACAAACTTTAGTGAGGATTTCAGAAATTGGAATACTTACTCATCACTGTAAAATGGGGCAGACACTTTGGAAAAGAGTTTTATAGCCCCAGAAAAAAAGTTAAATGTACAGTTACCATGTGACTCAATAGCTCTGCCCCATGGTGTGTACCCAAGGGAAACAAAAACACAAATTCCCACAAAAACTTCTCAGTGCACATGCATATTAACATTTTCCATAATAGCTATAGTGCAGAAACATATCCAATGTCCACTAACTGCTGATTGGCAAATGTGCTGTATCTAGCATCAGAATACTATTTAGCTATGAAGAGTAAAAGCATACAAGTGCAGGCAACACTAGGAAAGGACCTTGAAAACATCATTGTACATGAAAAAAATCCAGTCACACAAGATCATAATTTATTTAAACCTTTTTATATGAAACATCCAGATAGGCAGATCAACAGGAATGAAATATAAGTTAGTGGTTGTTGGGATAGGGTGCAAGGTATGAGGGCTTAACTGCCAAAGATCTTCAGGGTTTCTTGTTGGGGTGATAAAATGCTTCTAAAATTAAATGGTGTGATGATTGATAAATTTGTGAATATACTAAAAGTACTTAATATTCAATTATACACTTAAAATTGGTGAATTGTATGACATGGGGATTATTTTTCAATAGTGTTCTTAGAATAAACAACAAAAACAAAAAGATGTAAGAATGAGCAGAAGAAGGAAGGGAGCAAGGAAGAAAGGAAACCATTCCTGAGGGCACTTTATGGACCAGGTGCAATGCTGGCCTTTGCACCTGTTTTCATAGTGCTTATCAGAACCCTGAAATAGGTTTTGCTACATTTCCATTTATATAAACAAAAATGGAATATCTTAAATATCTTTAAAATATTTTATCAGATAGCTTTTGATGAAATTGTGAACCATCCCAAGATCCAATCAAAAACAAAACCCATGATCGTTCAATTATACAGCTGTGGGAATTATTGTACCAAGATAAACAGACTATAAAGAAACTCATTTTTCTTCCAAATTGCTAGAATTAGCTCTTTATTTCCTTCATGGTAGCATAAATTTGATTCACAGAAAAGTTTTAACCAATAAGATAAAAATTGAGGGAAATGAGAGGGACTCCAGGATCGCCAGATTAAGGCAGATATATCCATTTTTAAGTGGCAATGTGATTTGCAGAATGCATAAGGACCATTTTGTCTGGTTTACCCTGAATAAAATGTAACAAAATGATTTTATGGGGTGCCTTGAACTGTTGCTGATTCTGAGAATTGTAGTTATCAAGAAATATTCATTTGAAATTCAGAAACATGCCAGTGGTGGGGAGACACCCCTGCGGGAATCAGACATGACCTTGAAAATATTATTCTGATTTACATTTCAATAAGAAGGTTAAAAAAAAGATACTGGTCAGATAAATTTTTATGACTCAATAAAATGAGCACAATTCCTATTTTTCTTGAAAAAATAAGTTTAAAATTCCATTACTCATAGATCCATGTTTGCTTTAAAACATGTATGAATAGAAAGTATACTATTATTAGCATATCAGGTGCTAAATAATTATACACTGAATTGCATTTAATATGATAATATAAGTTTAGGGTATTTCTTCCTTTGGTTCTTTCTTCAAAATTATTGTTCATTCCACCTCATTTTTCCTCTAATGCATCTTCTACTACCTATTAAAAATAAAAATTAAAAATATTTAAGTTCACTATTCATCATAATTCATAGCCCAGATATATTATGTTTATTTTGCTAAAATATAGACTTCTTTGAAATACAGGTGCTTGGACTTGTCTACATCAGCAAGGAATTAATACGAGGGAACATCTGGTTGTTTGTTACTGCCTGGGGTGGGAAAAAAAGGAATACAGATGCTTAGATAATTCATCCTTACATCTCTCTCTGGTTTAGAATAAAAATAGCTTTGCAGTAAATATAGTGAGCAAAAATTCGGTGTTGTTGTGACTCACATATGCCTAACAGAAATGCATGTATATTTTTCATTTGTCAAATTGGATATGTGCACAAATCTATCTATTTATGTATGTATGCTTGCATATATGTATGTGTTATTTTTTTCCTCTTAAGATTTATTTATTTATTTGAAAGGCAGAAATATTGAAAGAGAAGGAGAGACAGAAAGAGACATTTTGCATCTGCTGGTTTACTCCCCAAATAGCCGCAATGGCTAGGGCTGCTTCAGGTCAAAGCCAGGAGTCAAGAGCTTCTTCTGAGTCTCCCATGTAGATGCAGGGGCCCGTGTACTTGGGCCATCTTCCTCTGCTTTCCCAGTCCCATTAGCAGGGAGCTGGAATAGACGTGGTACAACCAGGGGCCGGTGCTGTGGCACAGTGGGTTAATGCCCTGGCCTTCAGCGCCGGCATCCCATATGGGCACCGGTTCGAGATCTGGTTGCTCCACTTCCTTTCCAGCTCCCTGCTATGGCCTGGAAAAGCAATAGAAGATGGCCCAAGTCCTTGGGCTCCTGCATCCATGTGGGAGACCCAGAAGAAGCTCCTGGCTCCTGGCTTCAGCTTGGCTCAGCTCCAGCCATTACAGCCAACTGGGGAATGAACCATCGGATGAGAGACCTCTCTCTCTGCCTCTCCTTCTTTCTCTGTGTAACTGTGTAACTCTGACTTTCAAATAAATAAATAAATATTAAAAAAAAAATAGAAGTGTCACAACTAGGATTTGAATTGGTGCCCATATAGGATGCCAGCACTGCAGGTGGAGGCTTAACTTTCTACACCACAGACCCGGCCCTGTGTTCTTTTCTTATCTTCATTTTACTTGAAAGATGGGGGGAGTTGATAGATAAATACAGAACTATTCCCTCTAGTCATTCACTTACTAAATGCCTGCAACAGGGCTGGGCTAAGCCAATGTCAGGAGCTCAGTCCAGGACACCCATTTAAGTGGCAGGGACCCAAGTGGTTGAGTCATCAGTGCAGTTTGCAAGAGTGTGCATTAGCAAGAACCTAGAGTCAGGAGCGGGCCAGAACTGAAAACGGGGCACTCTGATATGGGATGCAGGTGGCCTCAAGCCTTCTCATAACAATGGCTCCAAATGCCTGTCCCACGTATGTTTCCTTCTTACAACTGAAAAGAAAAAGTGATTCCAATTCCTTTGACACCTATAGAGGAAAAATATCTGTGGGAGGAAGAATTTTACAACTTCCTTGGCTGTTTTCACCTTGTGAGGTGCTTGCCTTTACAGATGTGATGGTGCCACTCTTGTGATCATTTTCATCATATGAGAGACATGGAGAGATTTCAGAGTTATCAATATCCTAACCGATTCAGTTTAATCTAACCAAAAAAGAAATTATCCTTCATGTGTCCAACCTTTTCATCACAGCCTTCTGGAAAAGGCTCAGCTCTATGGAGAAGCTATCCAGCTCACCATGGAGAAGCAGCCTCCATGAGATGGACAGCTCCTAGGACATGACTTCTGCTTCCAACCATGAGAGTCCAAAAGCAGACTCAGACTCTGGTGAGACCACACCTTCATCTGCTGGGTGAGATCCTGCACAGAAGACACAGATAAGCTGTGCTCTGGCTCCTGACCCATGGGCACTATCAAATAATCTATTCTCTTTTAAGCAGCTAAATCAGTGGAAATCTATTACATTGCAATGGAAAATAATCCAGTACCTCTCCAGTACAAATCTTGCATTTGATAGTACATCATGCATGATATCCATCAATTAATACATGATAGCCATCAATTAATCCTCCCATTATGAATTTTAATTTGACAAAGTAGATTTAGTTAAAAAAAACTTTATGTCCAGAATTATTTTCTGTCCTGGTATTTGCAAAAGTTCATTACAGAAACTTTGAAACTGGGGCAGCCAGAAGTAAATCTTGAGCGTAGTTGTTCACAGCTAAAATTGATTTCAGTTGTATCCTGAATATAAAAGATGGTTTTCTATAGACAGGCTGAGTAAGAAAGAGGATTATTGTAATACATTGAAAAATAAAAGAGATTTACAGCATAACCAATTGAAGTTTAGCTTCTAATGCTAGGAATATTTTCCAAGTTGACTGGGTTTGTGAGGCAGGGGTGAAAAGTGGCTTACAAAATGTAAAGGATTTCTTTTTCACAATGCACAATTACAGAGAAAGATCTCCCAGAAGGCTGTGTGGGGATGTATTCTTCTGTGAGCATTATTTAGCTTTGCAATAATATGGGAGAAATCCAAGAACTGTTTTCTGAAGGAGGGACATAAGAAACAAAAGAAATTTAGTTTCAGGGTAGTTTTCCTGTTTTTCTTTTCTAGAAAAAGAAAAATATAGCCGTCTTCAGCCTCCTCCCCCTCCATGTGGGATAGTTTTCATAACCCCCGATGGATACCGAAAACCATGAACAATACTGAAACCTATATATTAACTTTTTTCCTATATACTATGTACCTATGGTTTAATTTATAAGTTAGGCTCAGCAAATGATTATCAATAATACTTAATAATAAAATAGAACAATTAATATTTTATAATGAGTCACTTAAAACTTATGTCCTGCTTATTTCTGGAATTCTTTTTCTACTAAAGATTTTTTGACTGTAGTAGACTGCAGAGAATTGAACCCACACAAAGCAAAATCCCCACCAAGGGAGAACTGCTGTAACTGAGCAAGAATTTCTTTCCATCATTATAAAAAGCCTTGACACAGTGCTAATAGGTATCATGGTTATTTAATAAAGGTAGAAATATAGGATGACAAGAAGGGATATGCATAACAACATTTAGCATCTTTACATGAAAAGAATCATTTTCACAGAAATAACAAGTGTGCAGAAGAACAATTACAGCAAAAATAAGATGCAGAATACATTATCTGAAAGAAGCTTAGAAGTATCCATCCCCAGTGGCGAAATAAAGGGCAATAATAGAGGCAAGACAGTCATCACTTTTATATAATTGGAAAACAAATAGAGGAATCATGTTATTGTGAATACCCATTAACTATTACAAATTGTACTGGAACATTTAAGAAGTGCAATGAATAACCAATGAGTTTTTTATATGTATCATTGCCAAAGTAGGAGTTATAATAAGGTGAAGTTTTTGAAATAGAGTGCACACCTTCTTTACCAGAGTGTGTGATTTTGTCTGAGCCCCCACGAAGAGTAACACTTAATGTTTGTCCTTGTTTGTGACTTATGGACTTTTCACTTTTACTGTCCCCTTCTTAATAAAACCATATTCTAATTACAAGTGATGAAATCCTGAAATTCACAATACTTAGGCATCCAATTCATTCACTCTTAATCAAAACTACTATTTAGAAAAGAAAGGAAGATGAAAAAAAGATCTAAACAGGAAACAAGGCAATCTGACATCACAAGCTATCAATTTCTTGCTTGATTTCCTTAGTGAGGATTAAAACCTCAATGCTTACATTTTAGAACATTTTTTAATTAGAGATTTCAGATCACTCTGAAGATCATGCACATAGAAAAGTATAGATTTTCAGAGGAATCCTTATTGCTTCCTGCCACTGTTTCCTTAGTCTATAAAATCCTTTAGTCTTGGTTCCACAAAATTCATGTGTGAGTCCCTGAGGATATAGGAAATACTCGCACACTGCTCTGCAGCAGCTGCTTCTCCCTGACGGTCACCCAATCACTCTTTGATTAGGCAAACGAAATAATCAGTAAACTATTATATCGATCTTCCTAAATGTTTTCCTCTCTCTAATAGCTCTGGCTTTTGGAACTATATGTGTTCTATCTGTTTGTGTTGTTCTTAGTTGGCCCCCGACTGATATAACCATGGACATTCAATCTGCAATCAATTTTCAGAGAACACTTCCCGTCCTTTCTCTCCCCACTGCCCCTTTTGCTATTTTTAAGTCACATTTTTTTTCATGTTTCTCAGTTTCCAGATGTCTTCTTTGAATCTAATAACAACAATAACACATTGTTCTTTCAAAGAGCTTACATTCAGCTAGAAACCAGATACATTACTAACTTCATTTCAAAGTCTTCTTATCTTGAAGAAATCTGTGTAATTTTATCAATTAACTTTTTCAATTTGTTTCCTTTCTGCTACTGATTCTGTGTTTATGACCATTTTAAAGCACATATGCATACAAACGCCTTTTTAACAGAGCATGTAGATAAGATGTTCTGTCAAAGACCATGGAGGCCAGCGCCGTGGCTTAACGGGCTAGTTCTCCGCCTTGTGGCGCCAGCACGCCGGGTTCTGGTCCCAGTCGGGGTGCCGGATTCTGTCCCGGTTGCCCCTCTTCCAGGCCAGCCCTCTGCTGTGGCCCGGGAAGGCAGTGGAGGATGGCCCAGGTCCTTGGGCCCTGCACCCGCATGGGAGACCAGGAGGGGCACCTGGCTCCTGGCTTCAGATCAGCACGATGCACCGGCCGCAGCGGCCATTGGAGGGTGAACCAACGGCAAAAGGGAAGAGCTTTCTCTCTGTCTCTTTCTCTCTCTCACTATCCACTCTGCCTGTCAAAAAAAAAAAAAAAAAAAAAGACCATCGAAGCTATCTACTTTAGATGTTCTTTTCTAACTTTCTTCATTTTCTACAACACCAGGAATGTGGGCAATTCTCTTTAAAACCATGACTACTAGGATTAGCACTTGCATCACCGACATCCCATGTGTCACAGTCTGGGTTTGAGTCCTTTCTCTGACTCTATTGCCAGCTTGCTCATGTGCACACTGGGAGGCAGCAGGTGATGCCTCAAGTACTTGGTTCCTTGTCACCCAGGTGGAATATCAGATAGGGTTCAGCTTCCTGGCTTCAATCTGGCCCAGCCCTGTCTTTTGTGAGCATGTGGTATATGAAGGCATGGATGGAAGAGTTGTCTGTATATCTCTGTCTGCCTGCATTTCAAATCAAAATAACTAAATAAATTTTAAAAATTAATATGTAAAATAAAAATGGCTTCCATTATGTTTGCTTTTAAGATAACATTTCATATCTCTTTTTGTGTGCTGGAATCTAAAGTAAAGCTCATAACTCATGTGATTCCAGAAGGTAGCTCTTGATGTCATTCAGTTCAGGGAAGAGGTGTCTAGAATTTCAATATAATATAATCCATCTGAAAAAATTGGCTTTCTATTTTACCACTAAAGCAATTTCCTCTATATCAAATCCTAGCTCATTATCTGAGCAAATAATCATTAAGGTATGAATAAAAATTTTTTTAAATGTCCTTTTTCCTTGAGTGTTTAAATTATTTTTTCTTGGGACTGGCCTTTAGCGCAGCAGGTTAATGCCCTGGCCTGAAGCGCCAGCATCCCATATGGGCACTGGTTCGAGACCTGGATGCTCCATATCTGATCCAGCTCTCTGCTGTGGCCTGGGAAGGCAGTGGAGGATGGCCCTAGTCCTTGGGCCCCCACACCCACGTGGGAGACCTGGAGGAAGCTCCTGACTCCTGGCTTTGGATCTGCACAGCTCTGGCCATGGCGGACAATTGGGGAGTGAACGAGTGGATGGAGGACCTCTCTCTCTCTCTCTCTCTCTCTCTCTCTGTATAACTCTGACTTTCAAATAAACAAATAAATCTTTTAAAAATATTTTTCTCTGTTCAGTACTTTGCCTCATTGACTTAACAGTCTATTTAGCATGGTGGCCTGCCAGTCTTTGACACCTGACCTCGTGAATCCCTCCTTTGTATATTGGGGCTTTCCTCTTGCTTGCTGGGCCCTATGCCTCTGGTATTGCCTATTCTGGTTGCACAGGTTTCCACACTCTGAAGGGAACCATGTTTACTATAACTCTATGCTACAACTATCTTGAAATCCCTCACAGTTTTTAACAAACACATACAATCATTTTGTATTGGGCATTGAAAAGTATGTATCTGGTCCCATTGGTCAAGGCTGTCTTTCACTGGAGTTAATTGCCAAGGTCACAATTCACTATGGTGCATTATACACAGCTATGTTCTCTCTCATACTTCCAATTGCTCCACTAGCAAAATAAAAATGTGTTCTACCAGGTACTCAGAAGTACTCCTCTTTATCTACTGGATTTCCCAAGACTAGATTCCACTGACAGAAGAGGAATCAGTTGGCTCACCTGCATAATTGATTGCTGGTGTCTGATGTTGCAGAAATGAGCAAGGACAGATCATACACGGCTAAAACACAAAGCTGTTACAGCAGTCCACCTGGCCTTCGTTGCTTCCCAGACTCGGTCTTGTGTCATCGCAGACCCTTCCTCTTTTTTTTTTTTTTTTTGACAGGCAGAGTGGACAGTGAGAGAGAAAGAGATAGAGAGAAAGGTCTTCCTTTGCCGTTGGTTCACCCTCCAATGTCCGCCGTGGCCAGCGCACTGCGGTGGGCGCAGCGCGCTGATCTGAAGGCAGGAGCCAGGTGCTTCTCCTGGTCTCCCATGCGGGCGCAGGACCCAAGGACCTGGGCCATCCTCCACTGCACTCCCGGGCCACAGCAGAGAGCTGGCCTGGAAGAGGAGCAACCGGGACAGAATCTGGCACCCCGACCAGGACTAGAACCCGGTGTACCGGCACCACAGGCAGAAAATTGGCCTATTGAGCCGCGGCACCAGACAGCCCCTCTTTCTTTCTATACATTTCTTCTGCTCTCTGTCCTGGAAAAATGGCCTACACAGATGCTGTGAACAAGTCTCCTGCCTTCTGCCTTCCAGTTAGGCTGGGCCAATGGTGAACCTAGGCAGAGATTCAGAGTCATTGTTGCGTCAGCTCCCCCTGTAGGTAGTGGGGTGGGGGTGGCCTCAGCTGTCCCACTCTCTCTCCTGATGTTACTGACCTCTGGGGGGTCTCTTCTCCCCAGGACACTTTCCTTCCAGCTCCTGGAGGCTTCCAGGCTTCCACTGTGTTTCCTGCTCTAGATCATTGTGCTGTTTCTTATATTCAAACTTAAACTCTGATTCCCTTACACCTGATCATGCCTTTTTAAATAGAACTCTTTAAAACATCCCTTAGAGGGGGAGCAGACATCCTGGCTCAGTGGGTTAAGCTGCTGCTTGTGAGGTAAGGATCGTATTTAGGCACCAGCTTGGGTCCTGATTGCACCACTGGTGATCCAGCGCTGCTCATGCACCCTACCAAGCCCTGGCTGTTGCAACCATTTGCAGGGTGAACCAGCAGATAGAAGGTAATATGTTTCCCTCTCTTTCTCTCTCTCTCTCTCTAACTCTGCCTTTCAAGTAAATGAATATATATTAAAATAAAACACTCTTTGAAGATCCTTGCTTTTACTGTGTCATCCATTTTATTTTTATTTTTAAGGATTTATTTATGTATTTGAAATGCAGAGCACAGAGAGGCAGAGACAGGGAGGGAAGGAGGGAGGGGGGAGAGAGAGAGAGAGAGAGAGAGAGAGAGAGAGAGAGAGAGAGATCTTCCATCCACTGATTTACTCCCCAGATGGCCACAACAACCAGAGCTGAACTGATCTGAAGTCAGGAGCCAGGAGCTTCTTCCAGGTCTCCCACATGGGTGCAGGGTCCCAAGGACTTGGGCCATTTTCCACTGCTTTCCTAGGCCATAGCAGAGAGTTGGATCTGAAGTAGAGAAGCCAGTTCTCTAAATGGTACCCATATGGAATGCCAGCACTGCAGGTGGCAGCTTTACCTGCTACACCACAGCACTGGCCCTATCATCCATTTTATGGGTACCCAGTCATGCACAACCTCCTTGGAAATGACTAAAAGAGTGTCAATCGCATAATGTGTATTAACCGGATTGCTTTCTTGTTTAAGTACATGCAAAAATTACATGACAGATTCGTAGGACAGGATCTTTTTGTTTTTAATATTTATTCATTTTTTACTTCAAAGGAAATTACAGAAAAAGAGAGAAACTTCTTTCCACTGGTTTTCTACTCAAGTGGCTGGAATTGGATGAGACCAAAGTCAGGAGCCAAGAACTCCATCCGGGTCTCACACATGGGTACAGGGGCCCAAGTACTCAGATCCTTCTCTGCTGTCTTCCCAGGCACACTAGCAGAGAGCTGACTTGGAACAGAAGAGGAGGGGCCTGGAACTGGTGCTCATGTGGGATGTTGACATTGCAAGCACAGGCTTAACCCGCTGTGCTACAATGCTCGCTCCCAGAAAGGATCTTTATCTATTTTGTTTAGATCAATTTCTTCTTAAATAGAGGCAGCTGTTACCATGCCCCTGCAGCCTCACAGACCCCTCAGTTATTGAAGTTCTTCTCACTGATAGGAGGTTAAAGGACTTCAAGACTGGGCATTTTCTCATCCATCTCCATACCTGCCAAGGAAAAGTGTTTTCCTGAGAGCATTAAGATTACATACAAGGTGCTGTGTGATCAATATATTTCTACTTAGGAATGCTGAATTCTTGAACCAGTGATCTACCAGGCTTTTCAATATTAGAACCCATTTTAGAGCCCCTGTGCCATTTAATAAAGAAAATCATTTACAAAACAATTTAAAGTGTGCATTAAAATTCTGAATTAAATTAAAACAGGGATGGGGGGCCGATTCTGTGGCACAGTGAGTTAAAGCCCTGGCCTGAAGCACCGGCATTCCATATGGGAATTCTAGTCCCGGATGTTTCTCTTCCCATCCAGCTCTCTACTATGGCCTGGGAAATCAGTACTAGATGGCCCAAGTCCTTGGACCCCTGCACCCACGTGGGAGACCCAGAAGAAGCTCTTGGCTCCTGGCTTCAGATGGGCACAGCTCCAGCTGTTGCAGCCATCTGGGGAGTGAACCAAAGGATGAATGACCTCTCTATCTCTACCTCTCTCTGTAACTCTTTCAAATAAATATATTTTTTTTAAAAAAAGGGTGCAGGATTAGTAAACCAATAAATATATGTTCTCTCCTCAAAAGTGAAATCTACATTTCTAAACACTTATCCTCACCTAGTGTTATCAGCCTGCTCCCATTTCTAAACTTCATAGAATTGCACAGATCTTTACAAAACCACACTGCAGGGGAGTGTGGAAATAAAATTGTGCCTTAAATTTGCAGCAGCTAAATGTAGCATGCTTATTTCTTGTGAGGCTACTAGTGTTTTCTTTTTTTCTTTCCCTTTTTTTAAAAGATTTATTTATTTATCTGAAAAGCAGAGTTTCAGAGTGGCAGAGGCAGAGAGAGAAAGAGAAAGAGAGATCTTCCATCCTCTGGTTGACTCTCCAATTGGCTGCAACAACCAGAGCTGCACTGATCTGAAGACAGGAGCCAGGAGCTTCTTCCGGGTCTCCCACGTGGGTGCAGGGACCCAAGGACTTGGCCCATCCTCTACTGCTTTCCCAGGCCTTGGCAGGGTGCTGGGTCAGAAGTGGAGCAGCCAGGTCTGCAACCAGTGCACATAGGGGGATCTTGGCTTTACCCGCTACTCCACAGCAATGGCCCCAACTAGTGCTTTTATTCCTTCTTTTTAGAAAAGGGATTTTCTTCAGACAGTGCTTGTGGAGACAACCCCTGGTTTAGAGGTCCTCCCTCCATGTGCCCAGGTGTGCGGTCGATTTCTCTTGCTCTCCTCCACACTCTTTGCAGAGTGACAAAGGAGGCATTCACACTTTTCCCTGAAAGCTCATGATTTTTCGAATACTAAAAACAAACTGGATTAAATTGTGAATTAATACAGTATTTCTTTATCTTCTCTTCAGACAAGCATAGTGCTCTAGAGTACTACAAACAAACAAACGGATACAGGAGTAATCCAGGAGGGGTCAGGTCCTTCAGGAGTGTGGTTTAAACCTAGAGCCCTTGGTAGCAAAAGCCCCAGGAAAACACTTCTGGGAAAACGAACTTCTGGGCTGAGAGATGTTTTCTGCTTTAAAGAAATCATCTGTGGCCTTGTGTTTTTTCCTGGTTGGGCAACAACCCTTCAAAGGGCATTAACAAGGCTTTTTATGAATTCTCGGAGTAAAAATAAGGTTGATAAATTTGTCCCTATTCTTTCCCGCATGCATTAAACAAATACATGTGTCTAATTATAATAATAACTACAACAAAAGATAGGAAAATATTATGTACATATGAGTCAACACTTTGAAATGGATTATTAATGAAGTCAATTTCAAACCATCTGTTTTTCCAATTTGATTAAACTAGAGTTTAATCAGCTTGAATGGATCAACTGTGGAACATACAAAACTATTACATATAAATGAGTCATGTATAATAATTGTCTACATATTTAAAATGAGAGCTTTGTGTGCCAAATTATCACTGGAAATATACAATCAGAGTTGTTTTCCTTTAATTCTTCAATGTAAATTATGATTAGAAATATTTCATCACTTATTTGCACAAATGCACTTGCTATTTTTTCATGATCAAATACTTCTTAATACATTTTTACTTCTACTCTTGTCTCAATGAGAGACAGAAACAAAAGTGCCAATTAGAGACCTTCCTTTGCACTGGTTTGTCAATGCAGGAAAGAAAATAGTTGCCCACGAAACCCCAGTCAACATTACAGAACAATTCCAAAGCATATACAAGAGCTCCGTGATGACTGATTCCCTATGTAATATCCACAGTCAAATGATCATTCATGCACAAAATGTAATAATGTTTGTGCAGAGTTGTTGTTTTCTGTGAATATGGCTCTGGACAAAAGTCTAAATTTCATCTTTTTTTTTTTTTAAATTAGCACTAGCACCTATAAATTTGTAGCAAGTGGTGGGTATTTAAACAATATCTATTAAATGAAAAAATTAGGGAGTACAAATCCAAGTGAACTGAGAAGATATTCTTCAATCCATCACAGTTCTGACTTGCAGGCATCGGCAGGTGAATTTCCTAGTTGCTATGGTTGCTTATTGCTGAAGCTGCACTACTGTTAACACTTTTGGCATTAGTAGTAATAGTGTTTGTTTTACAGTCATTATCGATCTCCCTGTCGGAAGCTCCTGACATCTCAATGAAGAGCGTGGGTTGTTGGGGCTGCCCAGAGAGCCAGCCAGATAAAGGACGTTCTGTTCCACATCATGCTTCTGTCTGTTCTCCAGAATATTGTCCTGGCTCTTCTCAATTCCTCTGATTCTTGTATCACTTGTTTTTATTCCTGGACCAATCTCTAGGGGGTTCACCAGCCATCTGAACCCTGTGTTGGTACTAGAACTCCAGCTTTGAAATCCTGTCCCCTGCCTGGGGTCATGTATTGAATCATTTCTGTTTAATTCTTTTTCTTTCCTTAACAGCTTTGTGTGGCTGATTGACTTGGCCATGATGTTATCTTGCATTGCTTTGAGTCTGGGCTCTCTCAGTTCATCTTGGGATTCCCAATGTGTCTCAGATAGTCTGAAACCTCATAAACTCCAGTTCTGACAGAAACAGAAATGTGAAGGGAAACACACAGAGGACCTCCAAGATAATTTAGATGTCTGAACACAGGAGTCTATCATGGAGCACAACTCTCCCTGAGAAATGGCGTTACCAAATTCAGACTTAAATACTTCTGCGTAATTAGTACCTATGGTTAGCAAACATTAATCCAGGTCCCTTGGGCTACATTGAGCCCAAGAAGAGGCAAACCTCACTTTTTGCTCTTTGTTGTCCCATCATGATCATCCAATCAAGATCAAGGTGTTTCCCTGTAAAATACTCCTAAAAGAGAACTTTGGATAAACATATAGTCTCCCTAGCCACCAGCAATGTTAACTTTCTAAAGTATTTTTTACTTACACACTCTTTCACCCTGGCGGTTTTGAATGGCACTCACTTGTACCAAGCATTCCTCTCCTGAGATATAAAATGTGCTGTCAAAGATAGGTGACAGCATGAAAACCCGCATCAGGAGTGCCAGTGCTGTGTAAGGGGATCCCGGAGATAGCAATGGGGCCTCTTTGGGAATTAGTCAATCTACTAGGCGCATCCTAGCATGAAGGAGAATTTTCATGTCAGGAAGTACGAGCGATGACTTCTGCTCCAGACACCAAATCAGAGAGCCAAAATCTGAAGGAAAATGTAACTAATTACATATAGCTTCATTTTTAGTCATGCTCAATCATGATATATGATAAAAAATCTAGTCCTAAATGAATCTAAATTAACTTGGGGCTGTGGCTGTGGTGCAATGGGTTAGGCTGTTGCCTGCAATACTGACATCTCATGTGGGACAGGTTTAAGTCCCAGCTGCTCCACTTCTGATCCAGCTTCCTACCAATATGCCTGGGGAAAGCAGCAGAAGATGGCCCACGTGCATGGGCCTCTGCACCCATGTGGGAGACCTGGATGAAATTCCGGGCTCCTGGCTTCAACCTGGCCAAACCTCTGTCATTGTTGTTATTTGGGAGTGAACAAGTGCAGGAATGATCTCTCTCTCTCTCTCTCTCTCTCTCTCTCTCTCTCTCTGTCTTTCAGATAAGCAAATCTTTAAAACATATCTCATAAAAATAAACATTGTAAGGATAAAGACAGATTTTGGTCATTGCTTAAATAGAATCTTTTAATATTACATGAAATAATAGATTCTTTTTATATTGACAAGTCTTAGATCAAGTGAAATAAAATAATAATGTTGTGCTTATTTCATTAACGTACTTTGGGCTGCCTCTGTTTGTTTGAATTGCCGGAGGTGGAGATTTGTGTGTAGAAAGCTTGTTAAGAAGGGTCCACTGGATCAACTGAAATGGGCAAAGAAAAAATAGAAAAGAAAAAGATGACTGTGGAGAAGAGTTATATTGAGATGGACTACTGCAAAGGTATCAGCTAATCAAATGGATAGTAGCCACCAAGCATTGGATCATCATTGTAGAGCTGTGCCCTAAGCAAGGAGACCTTGGCTTTCAACATGCACACCACCCCACAGCTTCATGTGAGCTACACCCTATACCCTAGACAGTGGCATGGCCATGGGTGTCTTGGTTCACATTTGCTGAAACAATCCCAGGGAAGAACTCATCTAAGATTCAATAATTTCCCCTACGTATAAAAGCTCAAGAATGAGTTTCTTAGTCCTGTATACCAAATATCCACCCTAGGTTTGACACCTTTTGTTGGATCATTGTGTTAGTTTTCTGATCATTACCAGACAACTTATTTAATTTGGTATTATGGATAAAAGAATATGCTTATTTTCTGCTCATCTTTCTGGTCCCTGTGGATGAATATTTTCTTTTATATCCTCATAGATCTATGCAGAGAAAGCCCTTCTAGAAAATCACTGCCACTTATTTCTAATACATATCCTCTGCTATTTGCTTTTATTGTAGTGGGGTTCTATCTTCACCACTGCTCTTGGAAAACAGTTCTGTTACAACTTTCCCATCCATTGGCCTGATAGCCAAGAGCATAAATCACTGAGCTTCTCAAAGCAACCAACAGCCAGCTTTCACCAGCACATGTTCTATCATTTTACAGAGTATAATGACTTCCAGTCCCACAAAGTATAATTACACTAGCACAGCTATTTCTCCAAACCTTCTGACCCCTTCCTCCCCTGTCTATCAAGGTAGCAGTGACATATCTACTATACTTAATAGAGTGCACTGCTTTCTCCAAGATTCCAGTGTTGACAAGTGATTCCATGGTCTTTCTCCATATGTACTGGAAAAATACTCCTCAACCCCTAAGATTACCTTTTCCTATCCTTAGCTTCCACTTGCCTCACCGTTGTTCCTTTGGGATCTAGAATTACATATATTTCATATGAGCGATTTCTACAATGTGGAACACAGATGCTTCCTTCCCTTAGCAGGCCCCGCACTTCCTTAGACGAATCACATTATGACCATAGCTAAGGCCTATTGTTCAAGAGATGAAGAATGCCAAATCCTGTTGGATACAGCAAAAGCAGCTGGGGCTGGCGCTGTGGCATAGCAGGTAAAGCTGCCATATACAGTGCCGAAATCTCATATTGGCACCGGTTCGAGTTCTGCCTGCTCCTCTTCTGATCCAGCTCTCTGCTATGGCCTGGGAAACCAATTGAAGATGGGCCAGGTGCTTTGGCCCCTGCACTGGCATGGGAGATCCAGAAGAAGCTCCTGGCTCTTGGGTTCGGTTTGAGGAAACTCCTGCTGTTGCAGACATGTAGGGAGTGAACAGTAGATGGAAGACTTTCTCTCTCTCTTTCTCTTTCTCTCTCTCTCTCTCTCTCTCTCTCTCTCTCTCTCTCTCTCTCTCTGCCTCTCTATAACTCTGCCTTCCAAATAAATAAATTATTAATCTTTAAAAATAAAAAACTAAGTACTTACATTAAAAAAAGAGAAATCTCAAATTAAATATATAATGATACATCTTGAAGACTCGGAAAAACAAGAACAAACCGAGCTCCATATCAGCAGGAAGTGAGAAATGATAAAAATTAGAGTACAAATAAATGATATTGAAACTAAAAAAAGGGGCCGGCGCTCTGGCATAGTGGGTAAAGCCACTGTCTGCAGTGCCAACATCCCATATAGGTGGTAGTTCGAGTCCCAGCTGCTCCACTTACAATTCAGCTCTCTGCTCTGGCCTGGGAAAGCAGGAGAAAATGGCCCAAGCCCTTGGGCCCCTGCACCAACATTGGAGACCTGGAAGAAGCTTCTGGCTCCTGGCTTTGGATCAGCGCCACTCCGGCAGTTGCAGCCACCTGGGGAGTGAACCAGCAGACGAAAGACCTCTCACTCTCTCTATCTCTCCTTCTCTTTCTGTGTAACTCAAAATAAATAAATCTTAAAAAAAAAAAAACTAAAAAGAAGATAGCCAGACTATAACCAGACTAACAAAGAAAAAAAAGGCAAATAAATAATCTTAGAGATGAAAAAGGACACATTACAAACTTCTACAGTGAAATACAAAAGGAATTATAAGAAACTACTATGAAGAACTCAATGATAAAAAACTGGAAAACCTCGAAGAAATGGATAATTTCATAGACACATATAACCTACCAAGATGAGATCCAGAAGATATATTAACCTAAACAGACCCAGAGCAAGAAATGAGACTAAAGCAGTATCAAAAGTCTTTCGTCAAGCCTGATTGAGCATGTGCCGAACTGCACATCTCCTCCCTCTCTTATACCCACTCTTATATTTAACAGGGATCACACTTTCCAGTTAAAATTAAAACACCTAAGAATAATTGTGTGCTAATTAAAGAGTTCAACCAATAGTATTAAGTAGAACAAAAAAATACTAAAAGGAATAAAGTATTAACTTGTTCATTGACAGTCAGGACAAGGGCTGATCAAGTCACTGTTTCTAATAGTGTCCATTTCACTTTAACAGGTTTCCTTTTTGGTGCTCGGTTAGTTGTCACCGATCAGGGAGAACATATGATATTTGTCCCTCTGGGACTAGCTTATTTCACTCAGCATGATATTTTCCAGATTCCTTCATGTTGTTGCAAATGACCCGATTTCATTGTTTTTTACTGCTATGTAGTATTCTATAGAGTACATATCCCATAATTTCTTTATCCAGTCTACTGTTGATAGGCATTTAGGTTGATTCAAGGACTTAGCTATTGTGAATTGAGCTGCAATAAACATTAAGTTGCAGACAGCTTTTTTTGTTTGCCAATTTAATTTGCTTTGGGTAAATTCCAAGGAGTGAGATAGCTGGGTTGTATGGTAGGGTTATATTCAGGTTTCTGAGGAATCTCCAAACTGACTTCCATAGTGGCTTTACCAGATTGCTTATCCACCAACAGTGGGTTAGTGTCCATTTTTCCCCACATCCCCACCAGCATCTATTAATGGTAGATTTCTGTATTTGAGCCATTCTAACTGGGGTGAAGTGAAACCTCATTGTGGTTTTGATTTGCATTTCCTTGATTGCTAGTGATCCTGAACATCTTTTCATGTGTCTGTTGGCCATTTGGATTTCCTCTTTGGAAAAATGTCTATTGAGGTCCTTGGCCCATCTCTTAAGTGGGTTGCTTCAGCCTTGCCCCAAACGGTAGAGTTAGAAATGTGACAGGAGATTCCAATTCAATCCCATCAAGGTGGCATGTACCAAGCCTTCTCATAAGTCAAAGTGATCAGTTTCAGTTCATAATTAATTATAATGATAGGGTTAACAATCAAAGGGATCACATAAACAAGACTAGTGTCTGCTAATACTAACTGATAGAACGAAAAAGCAGAGACTGATCCAACATGGGAAGTGGGATACACAGCAGACTCATAGAATGACAGATGTCCTAAATAGCACTCTGGCCTCAGAATCAGCCCTTAAGGTATTCAGATCTGGCTGAAGAGCCCATGAGAATATTTTAGGCATGGAAAGCCAAGACACTCTGGCAAAAAAAATAAAGAGGACCTAAATGAAAAATCTCTGTGAGTGAGATCCCAGTAGAAAGAATGGGCCATCCAAGAAGGAGGTAGCTTTCTCTGAAGGGAGAAGAGAACTTCCACTTTGACTATGACCTTGTCTGAATAAGATCAGAGTTGACGAACTCAAAAGACTTCCATAGCCTTGGCAACCCATGACAAGAGCCTCGGGTGATTGACACCATAAACAAGAGTGTCAATTTGTTAAGTCAACAACAGGAGTCACTGTGTACTTACTCCCCATTTAGGATCTCTGTCCTTAATGTGTTGTACAATGTGAATTAATGCTATAACTAGTACTCAAATAGTATTGTACATTTTGTGTTTCTGTGTGGGTGCAAACTCTTGAAATCTTTACTTAATATATACTAAATTGATCTTCTGTATATAAAGATAATTGCAAATGAATCTTGATGTGAATGGAATAGGAGAGACAGCAGGAGATAGGAGGGTTGTGGGTGGGAGGGAGGTTATGGGGGGAGCCACTAAAATCCAAAAGCTTTACTTTGGAAATTTATATTTATTAAATAAAAGTTAAAAAAAGAATAAAAACAAAAAACAGTCTTTCATCAAAGAAAAGTGTGGGATCTGGTAGTTTTAATAATGAATTCTACAGAACATTCAAAGAGAAAGTAACTCCAATACTCTTTAAGCAATTCCAAAATATTGAACAGACTGAAACTCTGCCAAACACTTTTTATGAGGTCAGCATTACTTTGATACTAAAACCAAAGACATGAAATGAAAATTATAGACCTATATCCTAATGAGCATGTAAAGATTCTCAACAAAATACTAGTAAATCGAATCCAAAAGCACATCCAACAGATCATACATCATCAAGTGGGATTTATCCCAGAAATATAAGAGTGGTTTGACATTTGTAAATCAATAAACATCATAAATCACATCGTTAGAATGAAGAACAAAACCCATAAGATCATCTCATTATATGCAGAGAAAGCATTTGATAAGAATCGACACTCCTTCATGATAAAAAAAAAATTAAAAAACTTCACAAATTAGGTATAGAGGGACCATTCCTCAAAATTATAAAGACTAAATATATGACAGGTTAATAGCCAATATGATACTGATTGGGGAAAAGCTGAAGACATTTCTTCCCTGATCTTGAACAACACAAGACTGTTCACTTTCACCATTCTTATTCAATATAATGCTGGAAATTTTATCAAGAGCAATTAGAGAGGAGAAAGAAATAAAGGACATCCAAATTGTAAAAGAGGAAGTCAAATGTACATGTTTGAAGAAGACACAGTATTCTAAATGGAAAACCCTAAAAAATAGCTGTTAGATTTGAAAAACAATTCAATATATTTGTAATAAATTTGTGAAATAAACATACAAGAACCGGTAATTTTTTGTATGCTTATGATGAACTCCAAGAAAGGGAAATCAAGAAAGAAATTGCATTCACAATAGCCACAAAAATCAAATATTTAGTAATAAATTTAATCAAAGAAGTGGAAGATATTTACAATGGAAGTTACCAAACATTGATAAATCATCAAGGACACACACACACACACACACAAATGGAGACATTGCTTCCTCTTGGATCAGAAGAATTCATATCATTAAAATGTCTTTACTACTTAAAGCAATAAACATATTCAATGCAATCCCTATCAATATACACATGACATTCTTTTTTTTTTTTTAAGAAAAATTTTTTAAGATTATTTGAGAGGCAAAGTTACACAGAGAGGTCTTGCACCTGCTGGTTCACTCCATAAATGGCCGCAACCACTGGAGCTGCGCTGATCCAAAGCCAGGAGCTTCTTCCAGGTCTCCCATGTGGGTGCAGGGGCCCAAGCACTTGGGCCATCTTCCACTGCTTTCCCAGAGTTGTACTGGAAATGGAGCAGCTGGGGCTTGAACTGGCGCCCTCTTGGGATGCTGGCATGTGACATTCTTTTTTTAAAGATTTTGTTTATTTATTTGAGAGGTAGAGTCACAGACAGAGAGAATGAGAGACTGAAAGAAAGGTCTTCAATTCACTCCCCAAATGGCTGCACCAGAAGCCGGGAGCCAGGTAACTCCTCCAGTCACGCAAGCGGATGCACGGGACCGAGCACCTGGGCTTCCTTCACTGCCCTACAAGGCCACAAGCAGAGAGCTGGATCAGAAGAGGAGCAGCCAGGACACCAACAGGTGCCACAGGTGGAAGTTTAGCCAACTATACCACAGTGTAGATTCCACCAATAGCATACCTAATGAGTTAAAAAAAAGCAATTCTAAAATTCATGTGGAATCACAAAAGACCCAGAATATCCAAAGTGATCTTGAAAAGAAAAATCAAGCCTACACAATACAATACCTGACTTCAAAGAATACTACAAAGCTATAATGATTAAAACAACATTGTACTTCCATAAAAACTGATACATAGACCACTGGAACACAATAGAAGGACGAGAAATTGAAGCACATACACAAAGCCAACTGATTTTTGGCAAAAGTGAGCAAATCATACCGTGGAATAAGGATAATCTCTTTAGAAATGGTACTGGGAAAACTAGATGTACATTTGTAGAAGAATGAAGTTAGACACATACTTCTCACTGTACACACTAATCAACTCAAGATGGATCAAAGATCTAAATTTAATACCTGAGACTATGAAGTTTCTGGAAGAAAATGTAGAGGAAACTATCCCAGACATTGGTATAGGAGATTGCTTCTTGGCTAAGACCCCCAAAGAGAAGCAATAAAAATAAAACGAAACAAATGGGACTATATCAAACTCAGAAGTTTTTGCACAGCAAAGGAAATGATCACCATACTGAAGAGGTATCCAACAGAATGGGAAAAAATATTTGCAAAATGACCGTGAGACAAAGGACTAATATCCCTAATATATCGACAACTTAAAAATCACAACAGAAAATCCAGTTGAGAAATGGGCAAAGGACTTCACTGACTAAAATCCAAAACACAGAGAGTAGCAAATGCTGGTGAAAATATGGGCAAAAGGGAACACTGGAACACTATTGGTGGGAATGTAAATTACAACATACACTGTGGAACACAGTATAGAGATCTCTTAAAAAAAACTGGAAATACACTTGCCAATATGCTCCAGCAATCTCACTACTGGGTGTACACCCGAGAGACTTGAACACAGTGAATCAAAAAGATACCTGCGCAACCATGTTTATAGCAGCCCTGTTCACAATAGCCAAAATTTGGATTCAGCCAAGTTGTTCATCAACAGATGAATAGATAAAGAAAATATGATATGTATACATGATGGGATATTATTCAGTATAAAAAATGAAATGGTACCATTTTGAAGCAAAATAGATGCAACTGTGGCACATCACCTTACATTAAATAAGCTGGACCCAGAAAGAAAAGAAAAATATTGTATATTCTCATGTATATGTGGAAGTTAGAGTTAAAACAAACAAAAAAAAGAGAAATGTCTGTGTGTATCAGTATTGCTGAAAATATAGCTTTGAAAAAAAATTTTTATGCCATTGTCAATCCAATAGTTAATAATTTCATAGTATTATAATTTGAATGATCTGTGATTACTATATAATTTATTGCATATTGGTGAAGTGGTCATTTTTCCATTCAATTATTGTTTATAACTATTGTCAACATTTCCACTAAACTAGGACCTTTTTCGTTTTTGCTTCTAAAACTCTTTATTCAATGAAATATTAAGCCTTTATACTGTAATGTGTTTTTAAAATATATTATCTCAAAGACTAAAAATAAATAAAGGGAGATGGAAGGAGGGTGGAGGGATGGTGGGATGGATGGAATGAGGAAGGGAATATCATTATGTTCTTAGAATTGGACCTACAAATCACATTGAATCTGTTAAAAACGTATTAAAAATTAAAATTAGAACAATCAAAAAACAAAAGGGCAAGAAGTTAAAATTATTCATTACAAGAATCTTCTCAATAAAGACAATAAAATCGTTTCCTTAGATGACTGAAAAAAAGAGACAAGAGATGAAAAAGTGACATATCCTTGGGCCTTTATATCATCTCCAAGTAAAGGAAGCATCTTAGCCTCTAAGAGAAAAAAAACAGAACCCCTTCTGCACACTCAGTAAGTAAGGAAGATGTGGAATTCAAGGACTGCAAGAACTGGAAGTCAGAGTCCAGACCCGCTTCTCAGTAGAGCTTGACCTTGGCGAAGCAGATTGGCCAGGAGGACTGATTTTTCCCTGGAGCAGAGCTACTCCCATAATCTTCCTTTGCCTAAGGGAATTCCGTTAACTCTTAGAAGTATAGCTAATGCAACTTTAATGGATGGTTAATCACCGTTAGCCTTTCATTTGCTTCCTCTAAAGCATCGATGACACTCAACATAGCTGTCTGACTCCACTACTCATATTAGTACTTCTTAAATCTCTGGAAGGCCCAAGATGTTGCAACCACCAACATAATAAAATTCATGGATGGCCTACACACACGTTTTAGCAATCACACTGCCACAACATACTAGGAGTTATTAGGGCTTCACGCTTCTACCAGTAAGATTGTGTTGTCGATCTCTAGGGTTCTCACAAAGATTATCTCAGCAGATCATCCTTAGCACTAAATGTGTTAGCTCAGATTATTATGAAAACAGATTTTGATTTGGAGGTGTTCACGAAGGAGTACAACTGGGAAAAATAGTATTGTAGAGTTGTAGAGTGTCCTTAACAACAATGCTTTGCAGGTGAATGAAGTGGAATGGGCAGAGCAGGGAGCTGAACTGTGAGGCCAGGCATAAAAAGTGTCAGGAAGTTCCAGGGGAAGCTAGAGTATTCCTATAGCTTCACCGGCAACAACACATCCTTGTCACTTTCCTCCAATCCCCATCTCAGCGTTTCTTAGCCCAGTGTTTGTGTGTACGGTTCCTTAAGAAGGGAGAATGGCCTGAAGAATTGAATCCTCTGAAATCTTTATCTCTAGAGGCACCCAGCTTAGAGTCAGCTGCCCAAACACAGATGGGTGTAACAGTACTCTGTGCTTTAAGGTCCCCAAGAAGTTATATTTGTGTCTTTCTCCTTGGTGTTTGCCTGGTTTGCTCTCTCAGTGCTCGTCTTCATGTTCCTCTCTTTCTCCCAAGGTACTTTCCACGTTGCTCACAGCAGTAATCACCTTGCTGAGATGACTCCTACGCCAGCCCCTCTACTTCTGCTCCTGGATGGGATGAGACTGTTGCAGCAGATGTAAAACCATGTAGACCTGCCCCACTGCAACTTCATGCTGTGTATCTGCAGTTACATTTTCACAATTATTAGCACAAACATATGAAATTACCTCAGGCAATGCTTTGACAGCTCCCTGGGGTATTACTATGAAATAGCTTAGAAAAAATATGCTTGACTACCCAGCACCAGAATACACAGACAGAACTAAGCCCAGCCTCAAGCAAAGTAAATTCCATTGCCAACAACTTGACAATGTTATAAAATGGTAATGACAGTCATGCATAACTAACAACTTAAAAGTCATACCCACTAAAATACTTCCGCATGTAAAAAATAGTGTTAAATTCATTGTAAAAAAGTCCTTGAACAGGGTTGAGTATTCAGTTTAGCAGTTAAGACACAGTGTCCAAAACAGAGTACTTAGACTGAGAACCTGGCGTTAGCTCCCAATTCCAGCTAGCTGCTAATGCACACTCTTAGACCCAGTAGGTATTGACTTACGTACCTGGGTCCCTTCCTTGCACCTGAGAACCACGACATTCAGATTATAACATTGGGGTCACACATCTCCTTTTGTTCTCAGCTTCTTCCCACCAGCTGGAGGGGAAATTGCTGGAAAACTATGGAAAATCCAGATTCTTCTCTTGGAGTGCAGAGCACCGGCATTTTCTAGCTGATGAACTCCAAGTCTGTATTTTACTGTATTTTGGACATGGTTTGGTGTGGCCTAGATTCTCAGAAAGCAGACCCTTGGGGCTGGTGTTGTGGTATAGCAGGTAAAGCCGCCACCTGCAGTGCCGGGATCCCATATGGGCAGTGGTTCAAGTCCTGGCTGCTCTCTGCCAGGGCCTGGGAAAGCAGTAGAAGATGGCCCAAGTCCTTGGGCCCCAGCACCAATGTAGGAGACATGGAAGAAGTTATTGGCTCTTGGCTTCGGATTCTGTGTAGCTTTAGCCATTGCTGGTTTCTGGGGAATTGAACCAGCAGATGGAAGACCTCCCTCTTGATCTATCTGCCTCTGCTTCTCTGTAACTCTGCCTTTCAAATAAAATAAATAAATCTTAAAAAAAAATAAAAGAAAGCAGACTCTCAACATTAGTTCTCACTACTGTCTCTACTCCCATTTCCTCATCCCTTTCCCTCCCCTTTTCTCTCTTCCATTCTTTCTTCACTTAACAAATATATTCAAAGTTTTGTCTTATGTCTACATTTTGAGGTTTGAATATCAAAAATCTAGAATTGAAATTTCCCCAGAAGAAATAAATTACGTTGCTCAAACTATGTAATTTTTGGAATAATTAAGAATATAGATACCCAGTGAAAGAAGTAAGTGTAAGCTCACTTCTGCCGTCTGTAATTCTAACAACCTTGAGATCTGATATGTATTTCCTGTCGATTTTATTTAAAAGCCAAGAAACATACATGAGCAGAGATCAGTATCAGCACATGTATGTGGTATGATCTTACACAGCATTGAAGAGGGGGCTATTTGTCTGGCATCATGTCTTATCATATTGAGAATAATCATACTGTATTCACATGAATACTTCCAGCATTACTCATTTATACTGCCAGCAAGGGAGCTAATATGCACATTAAAAAATGTTGATCCCAAAGTAGGATTTATGTAAATGCGCTGTTGCTAATTCTTTTATTTGCTTATTTCAAGCAACATATACATGTACATTGCTTGGGTTATCTATTGCTAAATAATAAAATATCTTATAATTCAACAACTTAAGGAAAGGACCAATTATTTTAATACATCGTGATTTTGTTGGTTTCTTGGGTTTGGCTCAGTGATTCCTCTGCTGTATGTGATGTCTGCTGAGCTGTGCTTGTCTCAGGGTTAAACCAGCATAGACTATCCAACTGTTGGTTGGGAGATCAGCAAGGTTGTTGATTACAGCACTTTGGTTATGTTCCACGTGGCCTCACCATTTGTCTTGGACTTCTCAGAGTATGGAGGCCAGAACTGAAGGGGCAGGAAGGGGAAGTTACCAGTCATGCTAAGACGGGGTGTGGGAGTTCCAGAACATTTCCATTGAGCTCTGGGGATCAACCCCAGTATTGTTTCTAAAACAGAATGCATTTCTAGGGCTACCTTTGAAGACCAACAGCCACATATTTTCATAATAAATATATTGAAAAATGATTTTGGGCAAGAAAATTTAAGCTCTGTTGCATCTTACTTTTTTTAAGAAATGCATATTTTCCAAAGGTCATGTAATAATTTTAGGTGCATCACTCTTTTTGCATTGAAGCCTATTCTAAGAGTCTTTAGTTTTTTTTTTATATATTGGATAGAATGACATGAATGCTGGTTCAAAGTTGAAATTTGCAATATTTCCTGCACACTAGTAAATGTTGATTCTTTCATAAAGGAAACACAGCTTCCCTGTGCTTAATTCTAATTCAAAAGAAATTTGGGTTGTTTCAAGTTTAAGGTTTGAATAAACTCTCAAATATGGCTATTTGTGGTATGATTTTATGAGATAACCAATGAGAAGTTTTTTTCAGTACCTACCATGGTTAAACATATATATATCCTATGACAGAAAATTTCACTCTGCAGTATACTGAATAGAATTGCATATTATTTTTCAATTTCATAATTTTAAGCATTCCAAAACAAGTCTTCATGTGATGTTTGGTTAATGAGTAATAGACTTAACAAAGTCTTAATTAAAAAAAGTTAAAACATGCATCAAATGATTCTGTCATTTTGCACTGTATTAAGATACAAACACCTTTTACAGTATACATACTCTGTCTTTGCTTTTCAAAGGGAGAAAATACAGATTTAATAATGACCAGGCCAAGAACTCTGAAGGGTTCATAACTGTGTGCTTATAACGTTGCCGTCGATGGTTTCATGAATGCTGGCAGAGGTCACTAGACTTCTGGTCAGAGACAAAATGGCTTATTACTAATGGCATGGTGAACATACTGAGTTTTATGTCCTCAGCAATTCCTCTTGATCTCCAGGTCCCATGGCGGTGACACAGAGTGGCCCAGGTAGAAGCTCTGGACGCTGGAGGTCTGCATCAAACCTGAGGAACTCTGAATTGGGGAAATCCAAAAATCCTTAAAAATAGACATAAAGAAAAACTGTCCAATCTTTGCTCTGGAGGGAAACATATCCCTAGTACACTGGACAGCAAACAAATTAGCCATCTGCTCCAATGTGGGAATCCACAAATAACCCTTTAAAAATAGCCCGACACAAGTTATCAGTGCTGGTAAGATAAACAGAACTAACTGCATGAGACCTGGAGAAAATTGTTTTCTAATAGATAAGATTAAATATTTGCCATCTTTATCTTACAATTACTGACATTTTTGAATAGTAATGATATTTATTTAAATATAGCTCCAGGTAGTTTATACAAGCATAGACAAAAAACTGTTGTCAAGTCTGTTATAAAAATAATTTTATGTTATTGTTTTATTAACTGAGTAGGCCCATTGATTAATATTCTCTGAAGTCATATGCAAATTTAAAAATTATTCCTGTGGCATAAGGCAAGTAGCACCCTGACAATAGATCTGTGTTAATAGCAGAAAAAAAAAAAAAAACCAATTGTGCTCTAAGGCTTCCAAGCAAGAAGAAAAATATCTCTGTTAATGTAACTAAGTATTCCATATGGAATTGAAAATGGAAGTAAACAGTCATTAAATATGAGATCAGAGAAGAAGTTTCTGCATACTGTCTCCACCAGCCCACACACAAAAACGAATCTGCTTTAGTCACATGAATGTTCTAATCTTTACATTCTCCATTGCAAAGGAGTCACCACAAAATCATTATCCTCTATAAGTGGGCCCTGGAGTCAGTTGACAAAGGCAGAATCTGACTCAATTACACCTTGGAATTATTCTTTTGATAAAATTCTTAGATACATTGGTGCATTATTTTTCATCTTGGAAAATAGCACATTTTTAGGTAATATATCCTTACAACGTGTCAGTTTGCTGCTATTTGAAATATTTACTACAGACCTATCAGTATTCATGTATATGTTAAATGAGTCAAAGTATGAGTAAAGGTATAAAAATGATGAAAGAAGCGTAAGCAACTGAATATTATCCCTTTCAGTGATTTACATATTGGTATACTCTATTGTATATTTGAAAAGTTTTAAAGAACATTTCTATAGTATTTATATATGGGGCCAGCACTGTTGTATAGTAAGATAAGCCTCCAGCTACTCTGCTGGCATCCCATATGTGTGCCGGTTTGTGTCCTGGCTGCTCATCCTCCATTCCAGCTCTCTTCTATGGCCTGAGAAAGCAGTAGAAGATGGTCCAAGTGCTTGGGCCCCTGCACCCATGTGGGAGACCTGGAAGAAGCTCCTGGCTCCTGGCTCCTGGCTTGGATGAGCCCACCTCTGGCCCTTGAGGTCACTTGGGGAGTGAACCAGTGGTTAGAAGACCTTTCTCTCTGTCTCTCCTTCTCTCTGTAACTCTACCTTTCAAATAAATAAATAAAAATCTTTAAAATATTTGTCTGCATGTATTTAAAAGAAGAAAGAGATAGAGATAGAGATAGAGAGAGAGAGATAAAGATAGAGATAGAGTTAGAGAGAGAGAGAGATAAAGATAGAGATAGAGTTAGAGAGAGAGAGAGAGAGAGAGAGAGAGAGAGAGGAGAACTCTTATTTACTGGTTCATTCCCCAATATAAAGCTATGCCAGACCAAAGCTAGGCTGGGAACCCATTTTAGATCTCCCACACAGGTACCAGGGACCAAGCACTAAAACCATCATCTGCTGTCTTCTAGGGTGCAAATTTAGCAGTAAGTTAGAATCAAGAACAATAGAACATAGGTACTCTAATAAGGAATGGGGGTACCAATTAGTAAGCTCAACATGTACCCCATGAACAGTCTTAAAACTGGAAGAGCAAGTTTTATGAATTAATAGCCATCAGTTTCCATTCTAGAAAAGCTGAACCAACTCATTGGACCATTCTGCATATTTTCAGGAAAGTACTATATTATTCATCTTGAGCTGTATATCTTAGTATTTAATATTATGCATTTAAATTAAGAAACATTTCTAATAATAGCACTATCTTACCTGAATTTACTTTCAAAAGTTTCAGAATGCAAAATTTAACATAAAATTCATGTGTGCAGGGTTTTAGCTATACTTTTCTGGAAATTTCTAGGCACAGAAATGCACTTTCTAAGAATGTTTGAATGTGATCTAGAATTTATGTTTTAACTTGGTCTTACAAATTCACTTCTGGAAGTTGGGTGGAAGTGATGGTGGGGGTGATAGAAAAGCAATGGAGGCTGGGGCTGGGAGAAGACTCATTTGGATCTTCTGACTTTAGTTTAGTGTTTACACTTTAACACAGTGGGACTTGGGACATCAGGAACAGCCCAAGACTATGTGGTAAAAAGGGGTGGGGAGTAAACCTAGAGTGAGAGAAATCATCAAATGATATCCCAAAATATCCTAAGTGAAGGAAGCTTAAGTAACAGCTGAAACAATACTAGGAAGAAAAATATGTGAAGGAAAAAAACTGACTTCTTTCCCCCAAAATCTTTATTTTTATAAAGCAAGGGTTTTTTTGCTCCTATTTAATTGAAAAACACAACAGCAATAAAAGTCTCCACCAGTGACTGTCAGTGAAACCAAAGATGGTACTTCCCCTAGAACATTCCTTTCAGCAGCCTGGGGCCAGAGCAGAAGGAGAATCCAGATGAAGGAACCTATACAGACCTCAGGGATCAGCTTCAGGAGCCCTACAATAAAGCTTTTCCCTAAAAACAAAAATACGGCTGTACAGTCTAAATTTATCTACCCATGCTGGAGGTTATTGGTTGGCTCATTCACAATTCCCGGTGTTCTTCTCTGCCAGCTATGTTAAGCAAGAACAGCCAAGATCCAAATCAGTGTGCAGCTTTCCACCTAGAGTTTGATGTTGATGCAACTCCCCCTGTGGAGTTATCTAACCACTTCATGCTTGCTCTAGATACTGTGTGTTCCTGTCCAGCTGGACCCAACTGATCCCAAGGGGGCCACTATCTCCTAAGCTGTTTTCACAAGAATCAATTTTAGCTCATCTATCAGCTATGTGCCAGCTCATTGAGCTTGGTAAAAGCCACTGTCTTGTAAGATGTGTCTCCTGTGCTTTGCCAGCCCAGTGGTGTGAAACAAAACACAGAGCTGTATCAGGCACCAGGGCAGCAACACACAGAAAATTCCTTCCGTGTTCTGGGTAGACACATGCACACCTGAGTGATGTTTTCAAACTCCTCCCCTTCCTCCCTGGACCTCAACTGTAACTTTATTGAATTTCAGCATCACAGTGAACGCTGCACACAAAAAGACTGCATACTCCTCGAAGATTTAGGCAAACCTTACAATGTAAACCTTTCCTTAAACAAAATGTTGACAATATCACGATTCCTGGGTTGATGGCAAGAGACTAACTGCATGAGCATAAAAAGTATTAGACATACTCTGACTTTGCTGTTCTAAGTATATGAATATCTGCTCTTGTTTGCACAAAAATATAAGCATATATGCCCTTGGCATTGGTGCTCTGGGCATAGCATGTCCATCTGATTCTGTTCTGTGCTATATAATGGAGAATTCTGTAATGAGATTCCAATAAAAGTTAGCTCTTTTCTGCTGCTATGATACTAAGGCTTATGCACTGAATCATTCATGTAAAATTCTTAGGAATTTCTGAAACTTTGCTGAGCTCGCCAAAGTCATTGTATGTCTTAATTTTGTGTTTTCTGGTATAGATCTCATTCAGAGGTTTTTTTATCTGGTAGCTCTTCCTGGTAGAGACATTATGGCAGAGGAGATAAATAGCCCTCAACTCTAATTCCGGAAGCCTATGAATAGCAATCAAAATAGCCTACTGTTGTGAACTCCAAGTAAACAGTTTAGTTCACAAAAATGGCATCATGAAGGAGAGATGACTGTTTGAACCTAACTGATAAACTAGCAGGCAATACAATACTCCCCACCAAAACATGGAAGATTTTTCATTGAATGCACCATTTTCTAGGACTTTCACTTGGCACTTTAAAGGCTCTCTCCAAAACATTAAAATCACAAATTATTCTCAGGAGTAGAAATTATATCCTCTAATTTTACATAGAATGAGAGAGTTATAATCCAGTAATTATCAATGAGAAAATCAACTGTCCAATAGACTAAGCTATTTGATTATTTAGATCATATGTTCTCTATCCAAAGGAAAGCATAATGAGCAGGTAAATAATAATTTTAAGTTAAAAATGGAAATGAAACAGCAGAGATTAAGGAGCAACCATCACACCACTATCTACATAGGGAGCAAAGCATCCAAGTTTTAGTGCAAGGTTCTTTGTCTTTTCAAAATCTAAGAGTGTGAACAAGGAAATCTCTGATTGATCAGATTCTCTTCTGTGAAATCATGTGGTCAACTCCTTGCCTAGTATGCCTCTAAACATATTATCGATTAAATTTTTAAACTTATTTCATTACTTAATCTTGTTTATTTGGAACCTAGAGAGACAGACACAGAGACAGAGACCTTCCATTGCTCATTGACTTCCCAAATGCAGGTGAGAGCTGAGGCTGGGTCAGGCAGAAGCTAGAATTGGAATTCCTTGGTAATTCAATCCAAGTCTCCCATGCTGGTGACAAGAACTCAAGCATTTAGAGAGATCATATGCTGCCTCCTCGAATGTACATTAGCCAGAAGCTGGGATCAGGACTGTAACTGAGTCTGGAACCCAAGCACTTTGATATGGGATGCAGGCTTCCCAAGCAGTGTCTTAACACAGCTCCAAATGTCTCTCCCTAGTGATTAGGTTTTTAATAATTAATTATAATCACTTTGAGTTGCAGAACCCTAAACAGTAATCTCACACAGCCTGACTGATGCTTTAGGTATTTATGCCTTAGGGAAATATTTTTATTAAACATATGCTATTTTCACCATTTGATTATAACGATTACAGAAATGGATAAATATGAGCAACTTAAGTTTTAAATACGGCTTTGAGTTTTCATGTTCCCATGGAACACAACAGACTCTTCTCAGCTGTAGATTTTATAGTGTACAAGCAAAGAACCAACTTCTATTTTGCTTCAGCTTTTACCATGCTCAGTTTTAGGTATTCTATTTTCTTTCTTCTTGCAGTGTTCCCAGAAAGCGTTTGAAGGAAAAACTTCCTAGGAATGTACTAATTGGCATAAGGATGTATATACTTTAAGGGATACCAAAGAGAAGCAATGCAAACTGTGATTCTTCAAAGGATGGCAGAGTTGGACTATTGTTATAATTTTTACCTATGGCTTATTTTAAATGTAATGACCATTGTGGCCACTCGAAGCTTGTCTTTTCATGAATCAGTCACATGATGCTTTGACTGTGTCTGCAGCTAGGAAAGCTGTTGAGTGCTCTCATCTTTATCCCCTGGAATGCTAGACAGTTCGGAGTTTACGACTGTCTTACTTTCAGTCTTCACGCTGCCAAGAATGTTTTTAATGTTTTTTTAAAGTGCAAGATTCTTCTGATTGTTAAATCTGCATGAGGGTAGAGTCTGAGACCAACTTTCCTGACGGGCCTCCTACGGAGGCTGTCACGAGTGATGGCAGACACAGCAACATGGCAGATGCCAGAGGGAAGCAAATAATAAGCTCTAAAAATGCCAATTTCAACTTACAAAGAAATCTATAATTCTCACAAGGTAAGAACTCTGCCTCACCACGGGGTTTTCTGAACAAGATGCTGAGGAATGAGGATCCATATGCCCTTGAAACTGACTCTGAAAAAACTTCAGAAACAAAGATCATTTAGGAAACCCTCTGTTGTTTTAGTCTCTCAGCTCTAATCAGACAGAAAGTGGCACATTTTGGAGAGGTAGTTTGCTTTTGAACCAATTACCAACATCAATCCTGTGGGGAACTGACCTTGGCAAAGAAATTTTCAAACGACTCATAAAGGTGTCTCCTGGTAATCCCTTGCCAGGCAGAGCCTTAGTAGAGTGCGGGATGTTTGGAATTTTCATGTCTCACATCAAAGAGTATCATACTACTACGGATGGCTCTGTCAACCGGGGCTCATTAATTCTGATCACACTGTATTTTAAAATCCTTAAAGCCCAAAGTGACTACAAAAAATGTAACCAGTTTCATAGACAAAGCTCCTATGTTGCACAAAGTATTAAGTATTTTACCCAAGTGTTTCAAATTATATATTTTTCTTGTGACTATCATTTTAATAGAGATCCCATTCTTTTAAGGTTTTTGAAAAATATGCAAAACTGTGTTTTAAAAATATAGAATTTCATTTTCTTTAAATATTTTCACATTAATTCAATTTACTAATAGGTCTCAAATTGTCAATATTAATAAATACTACAGTAAAATATTCTTTGTGGCTATAAATACTATTATAGTTTCTGCTTTTCTTATATGTATCAGGTTTTTCCAGAGAGATAGAACAATTTAGATATAGTATGGATGTACAGGCATATGGAATGGTATACACAGGTTGAGACAGATGAACATATATATGTATATTTATATATATGCAGAGAGATGCATATATATAACATATAGATAAAGATGTGCAGCTATGTAGCAAGATGGACATATAGGCAGATGTATAGATATACAGAGATGAAACAGAGACAGCAATGGAGATGATAGAGATAGAGATACAGAGAGGTATAGAGACAGAGATAGATGAGAGTGAATTTAGTAGTGGAATTGGCTCACATGACTATGACACCTGAGGAATCCATTGCAGATGCTCTGCAAGTTAGAGTCCCTGGGATTCCAGGAGCACAGCTCAATTCAAATCAAAATCTCAGAAACAAGGTGGGTGACGGGGCTCTCAGTTCAAGAGCTGCTGGTGTAAGTCTCAGATTCCGAAACAAAAGAGAGAGAACTGGAGTTCTGGTGTCCAAGGGCAGAATTAGAAGGTCACCCCAGTTCCAAGAGAAAAAAATCCATCTCTCCTTTGACCGTTTCTTTCCCAACCCAACTCCCGAGCCAGTGGACTGCTCCTTTACGTACTGAATGAGCGTCTTCCTCACTCAGCCTGCTGACTCCTGTCCCAACCTTCTTTGGAAACACCATCACAGACACATCCAGAGATAACGCTGTCTATTCCTCTTGAGGAAAAGAGGGTCAGATAGCTGCCTCCTCACACGGGGCACCAAAATGTTAGGAAAAGAGAAAGGGGCACAGAACAGACAGGAGACAGAATACAAACTCACAGCCAGACCGAGTTTATTCAGAGAAAATAAATCCAAAGAGGTCGACCAACAACTATCACGCTCATAGACCAAAGATGTGGCAGAGGCCTGGACCCCAGCAGGCTCTGCCCTTTTATATTTTAGGTGGACTATGGATGGGGGAGAGGGGGCAGTAGGCAGAGATGAGCTTCCCTAAACTGGCTCTTCAGTTTTGTCCCACAGGTTCCAAACCTGGAGAACAATGCAGAGCGTGGGGAACAATACAGGTGTAAGGTAGAACTGGTCTCTTGAAAGAAGGCAGGGGTAACAAGAACATAAAATGTCTGAGGCTTATGTTCTTGAGCCCTCCGTCCTGACTCTGAGTATAGACAAGGAGGTGGGTGCCAGTTTCTTTCTGGCTACTTCGTGCTGATCCAGGGCATAGACACGGGGCAAGGGTCTATATTCAGGACCGGATTGACTGAAGAAGAGCATTCTTGTGATGTTACTGCTTGATGGCTTGAGATACAGCAGTCATTCGTTTCTGCAAGAACTTTTGGAGGAAGTTAATTATACGTGGCAGAAATAGGATCACTATGATTATGAGGATAAAGGAGATATTAGGGACATTGGCCATGGTGGAAAAGATGGCTGAAATGAGGAGGACAGAGGAGAAACTAGGAAAGCAGGAGTCCCGTCCAGTTAGTGGGAAGACAGGCGTGTGCCTGGTTGCCACAGGGGAAGAACGCTCCCATTTTGTTAGTGTGTACGTGCTGGCAAGGAGCTGTGAGATGGAGTTAGGATGGTCTGCTTCTAGTCCTGGGCTCCCTCATTTCCTCCCTCTGCTTATACAAACCCTGGCTGCTGTCAGGGGTTTGCGTGAGGACTGAAGTTGAGTTCTTTGAGCTGAGTGGGGCAGAGTAGGGACTCCTGATCAAGACAAAGTTCCAGCAGGTGGCCTCTTGAGGGGGCTGCAGCACTAGCTCACTAGCTGTCTCCATTAGAGGTTTCATCTGCGTGACCATCCAGAATTTTATCTCCTGGAGCAAATGAACAAGCAGATTAAATACACAGGGTCCAAAACAAAAGATAGAGTCATTAAAAAATCTAAGAAAGGTGCTGTCTAAACCAGGAAGGAATTTTCCCATTGAGAGGCAAACAGAAACTGACAGGAGGGGCTTGATAATCAGGTGGGCATTAAGGCCTGGCCAGGTATATATGAGGTCCAGACCTGTCTATCTCTTTACATGTGGTACTGGGTAAGACAACATATGGGAGGTGTGAACCTCCTTAGGAAAGGTACCCTGTTGGCTTCCTTTACCTACCTGGCCTGGGAAGACAGCTGGCCTGCAACAGGATGTTAGTATCTAGTAGGTGGCATCTCTAAAAGCAAATTTACAGCTTTACTGAATCTAGGCCGTCCTCCTGATGGTGGTGGTTACTTTGGAAGCTGGGCAGAGCGAAGGGCTTTTTCAGCTTGGGGTCAACAGTGTCTGCGTTTCTGACCCAGGAGTCCTTCAACTCCCAGAGCAGTTCCATTTCTAGTGGTCTGGCTCTTGGCAGATCTGACAGGGCTCTTCAGGAGCCGGTTTCTGTCAAGACAGTTGCTTGCCCAATGCTCTGATTCTTCATATGGGAACCAGGTGCCATTTGGGAGTGGACCGGCCTTGATGGGTCTGCTTGATGGCAGATCACCATGTAAAGCAGCCATTAAGTGACCTCCACCTATCCTTACGTTGCTCCTGCTGCCTCAATCCTCTTCCTCCTGAGCTCACTGTTCTGTAGTTTTTCTTTGCTAGCCCCGCCAAACATATTATTGGAGATGGCTGAATCAGAGGTTTCATTTCCGTGCGAGATGTGGCTCCACTATGTTAGGTTTTAGGATTTTAGTGTTTATAGAATAAGAAGAGGTTGCTAGTTAAAGAAAACTTTATTTTAAGAAAGACAGAATGGGAAGTAAATGGAGAGTAGGAGCTGAGCTCTCTGGGACAGAGGGCAGAGGTTGGATGGGGCTATTGAATTCAGGCTTCATTGCATTTGAACAGCAGGCAGAGTTCTTTCTGAAACTGCTTGTTGTGGGAGGTAGAGCACCACGTGGGCCTTAACAAGGTGGGCAGGAAGATGTGAAAGGCTCCCAGTGCATTGTCTTATCTGTTTGGATTGTCCCAGACAGGGGTGCTTTCCAGAGCAGTAAACATTCTGCTACCCTTTTCACTATCTTTCAGCACCCAAGAGGAGAGCATGATGGGACAGAAGAAGGGAGGGGTCAGGAGGAGGGGAGAGAGGCAGTTTTGGCTGCCAGTGTGTAGAGGGTGGGGAAGAACCAGACAGGGGGCAGGGTGAATAGTGGGTCATTTCCCTGAGGGGACAGCATCCCTGAGGGAAGAGCAAGAGTGGAGGAAGGGACAGTCAAGGAGGATACAAGTCTTTCTCCTGACTAAAGGCTTAGAGTGAGGAAAGTTGACTTCGGAGTGAAGGACTTGTACTTGTGAAAATTTACCAGAGCCTAACCTGCTGAAAAACAAGGAAGTTTCAAGAAAGGTCAGTTAGAAAGTTTCAAGAAAGGTCAGTTTCTGGGAAACTGCAACTTAGCAGATAACAGGGAATACCAGTTTGGAAACCCCCCTTGTGCAATGGTTAAGATAAGTAAAACTGATGTGTACTAAGATAAGTAAAACTGCTGTATACTAAGATAAGTGAAACTGCTGTAAACAAAAACCCCTTCCCCTTTGTATTCACTTGCTTAAGATAATTTTGTGGTTTTTGCCTTTAAATACTGCCTGTAACCCTCGTCGGGCACCTCACTCTCTCAGGAGGGAGGGGTCCGTTTTGCGCAAAACGTAAATAAACCGCCTCTTGTGTTTGCATCGCTGGTGTCCGGAGTCTGATTTTCTGAGTCCCCAGGGTGCTACCCAGGACCCCGACAGCTTTGGGTCCTTCAGGAGGAAGACAAAGGCTGGGGTGTAGGTGATCTGTGACTATTTGCCATTTCTTTCTGCAAAGTTATTCAAATCTCAAAGAAGAGACAAAAAATGCCAAAATAATGCAGAGATGGTTTAATCACCTCTGCTTCATCCAGCTTGTGCAAGTCTTTTAAGAGGCAGGCCAAGGGAATTGAAATTTAGAACCCACAACATACGCAAAATCTGTTCTGGGTGAAGATTGACCTTTCACAGGGTCCCTGGGAAAGAATCATCCCAACCAAGAACCTAAATTGTGAGTCCTCTCAAAGGAGAGAGTGAGAATCCCCTACCCTGGACCATCATCCCAGTTCTAAGTGAGGGAAACTGACTGAACACCCCAGGCCCTAAAAAGGGGATGAACCAGTCACAAGTGTAGCTCCAGCATGCTGGAGGTGATGGACAGAGACCTCTCTAACCAATCTGAGGGGTTGAGAATTAGGTTTGATGCAGGCATGTAGCAACGAGATCTGGCAAAAGGTGCTGGGTGTGGGTTCCTTGGGAAATGAGAAGTGCAAGCTGCAGTGAGCCTCATGTTGTATTGTTCTCATTATTCTGTAAATAATCAGATAGAACAAGGATTTACATAACTTTTGCACTGTATTATATATTATAGTTCGTCTGGAAATGATCAAAAGTCTAAGAGGGGCTTGTGTGGCTTTATGCAATCACTAAGCATTTTACAAAAGGGACTTCAGTATCCATGGATTTTGGTATCCACAATGAGTTTGGAATATTTAAAAAATAAAATATAATTTAATATAAATTCTCTATCATATATCTAGAATTGCATTTATATACAGTTATATATACTGTGTAATTGTATATTATGTATAGTGTAATAATTAATATTCCTAATATAATTTATATATGTACATGTGCAAAAGTTATATAAGACTGCCATAAATTGATATTTTATTTAAATATTGTGAGTAGACAACTCAAGAAAACATTATTTTCTGATGCTGTTTTTCAAATAAGAGGTTACCATCCAACTTTTACTTTTTATTTTATTCTAGTTTACCTTTTACTTATTCTTGGACAGAGGAAAAAACTAATACATGAATGAATTCACTGTGGCACAGCATATCATATGGGTCACCAAGAAATTGATCATGTTCCACAGAATCCTGCTACTTTTTTTTTAATGTAGGTTATGTTTAAGAAAATATCGTTGAATATAGGAGTTTTAGTAATTAAAATAAAATAGATTTTGTTAAATATATAAAAAATGTGTATGTTAAATTTTAAGATACATTTAGCATTGTACTGTTGAAAAAAGCTAAAATTGACTCATAATATAATTGTGATATAGATGAAATTAAATTTTCCCCAATGTCTTTTTGAGAAGACATAAATTCAATAATTTAAGAGTTTAAGGGGATATGTTATCTATATCTTATGACTGTGTTCAGTGATTATCCTATGATATGTATTTGTTTCATTCTTAGACAAATTTCAGTAGGAAGTACGTACCCTCCCTCCTGCCCTCAAACACAAAATAGAGTCTTCCAATATGACCTATTAGGCAAAAACAGGCTGTAGAATTAATTCAATTGATTGATCAGTAAACAAGTTAGATAATCATTCTGTTATTATTGTTATTATTATCATTTACTGAAAACATACCTAAGTTTTTTGTTGAGAATGTACATAGAAAAACTGTAATCCAATGTTCTTGGCTTGCTAATTTGGAGCCCTGCTTGCATCAGACTTCCAATACTTTTATCTATTGTTCACTTTTAGAAAGGTCTCCTCTCTATCTCAACTCTATTTTGATAAGTATTTCCCACTTTTTTTTTTTTTTTATTTTTGACAGGCAGAGTGGACAGTAGAGGGAGACAGAGAGAAAGGTCTTCCTTTGCTGTTGGTTCACCCTCCAATGGCCGCCGTGGTAGGCGCGCTGCGGCCGGCGCACCGCGCTGTTCCGATGGCAGGAGCCAGGTGCTTCTCCCAGTCTCCCATGGGGTGCAGGGCCCAAGCACTTGGGCCATCCTCCACTGCACTCCCTGGCCACAGCAGAGAGCTGGCCTGGAAGAGGGGCAACCGGGATAGGATCGGTGCCCCGACCGGGACTAGAACCCAGTGTGCTGGCGCCGCAAGGCGGAGGATTAGCCTACTGAGCCACGGCGCCGGCTTCCCACTTTTCTTTAACTACTGCCTGCGAACTCCAGTTGTTTTCCTTCAAGCTTGAGATGTTCAGAATTATTAATTTTTATATTAATTTTGAAAAAACTATGAGGACACATTTCCCTAATGAAATTTAACATTTTAATATGTTTGAGACAATTACTTTAAGGGATTTTTAATATTTCAATGAATAATGGCATTAAAAATAGTAATACTAAATGATTAATTTTAGTGTACTAAATGTACACTAAATAAAAAATAGTGTTTTATTAAATACCCATCTTCAAAAGTCCTAGCACAAAAATACAAATGAAAAATATATGCATGGGGGCAGGCGCTGTGGTGCAGCGGGTAAGGCCGCTGCCTGTGGTGTCAGCATCCCATATAGGTACCAGTTTGAGTCCCAGCTGCTCCACTTTCAAACCAGCTCTCTGCTATGGCCTAGGAGAGCTGTGGAGGATGGCCCAATCCTTGGGGCCCTGCACCCTCATGTAGTGCAACCTTTTGCTGTAATATGAATAATTATTGTACAGCTGTAAATATGACATGTTATTTTCATTTTCAGGTTGTGTAAGTTCTTTATATAAGTTTATTCTTTTTTAAGGAAAGAATAGGCATGGTGTTAGAGTACTCTCGAGGAGTTTTAGTATTCTTATTTTTTTATTGTCTTTAATATCTGCTTTTCAAGACAAAATAGACAATAAATGGTTACCATTAGTTAGGAGCCAATGAATGAAAGTGAGTAGACACTGGAGTGTTGATGTTATAGCATGTTGGATTTAACTTAGAAATGTCCCTGTGCATATTCTGAAGGCTTGTGGTGCTTTGCATAGTCACAAACAAATACACGACAACCAATATGCTTTCTATTCTCACTGGAAACAGAGTTAAATCTTAATTTTTCAAATTCTCTATGTTCTAGTACATTTTAAAAAATTATCAGTAGCACCTCATATTTATGCTAATGTGAGTGAAGCAGGTTTCCGCATTCTACACACTGCACCTGACATATTAGAAAACTCATTTTTATAAAATTAAGATTAATATTGTCAGTTTTTTTTTCTTTTTCTTTCAAATCAACTTTAAAAATTGTCACACTGACCATGGTTTTGATTTTTATTCCTGAATTAATTATTTGTCTTTTTTATTTCTGTGGAAACCAATTTAATATTAGAGCTTTTCCTTTGAAATTGGTAATTTTTGGAAAATGTATCTAATGAATGAAAAGAAAGAAAGTTCTGATTAAAAAATTTTAAAGAAGTTTGAATGCGTAGTTAATAGCAAACCACATAATAAAAGCTGTGCAGTAACCAAAATTTAATACTGATAATTTATACATTTTTTCCTGACAGCATAATCACAATTTGGACACATCACATCTATTATTTATAATATTTTACCTCTATTCCTTGTCCTGTCCTAATAATAGAATCCTTAGGCTAAGCATTTTGACATTAAATATCCTGAACAAATGAACACATAGCTCTTTGTCCTTGTCTTTACTTATTTTACCTTCTCAACTGAGAATGTCCTTCCATCTTTCCAATAACATAGAAGCAATTTTAGCTTGGTTGGTTGGTCGGTTTGTTGGGGGGTGGGTGGTTTGAGCAATACGATCCTAAGGAGAACAGGCTAAGAAAAATTCAAGGATACTTAAAATCAATGAAAATTATGTAATTGAAACAGATATCTGGGATGAAGAAAATATTAGAGAAAACTTGATTTTATTTTCTCTCTTGAATAGTTTCCCCTTCACATTCTTCTTGTTTAAAAATAATATCGATTTGGGGTTTGGAAATAAAGTTTTCCACAGTTTCTGTTAAATACTTGGCTGCCTTGCCTTTGAAGGAGACACATTATCATTGGATTTAGTTGAAAATTTAGGATTCCTGTGCAGATGATTCAAATTTGGTTAGGAGCCACTTCTGGAATGAATCATGTGCCACATAAGGGCATTGTATAATTTTGGGACACATGTTCATGAGTCCAGCAACCAACATGGCCAGGAGAGCATGATCAAATAAAACATTGCGGAGAGCATCGATGTGTTGTTGGAGTGAGTACCTGGCCATCGACTGTAGTGTAAAGCTCTGAATACTGTAAGACCTACTTCAAGATGCCTTTTGCCTATTAGGCTTTGCATATGGTTTTTCATGGCTGCACTGATTACTGGTGGCTTCACGTTCCCAGTAAAACTTTGTTCATACTCATTTTATGCTAGCATCAAAATTGTCCTATAGCAGTGCATTATCTTGCATTCTTGTCATGTCATAGCCTACATTTAAACCATGATTTATTTATCCAGTGATTACAGTAGATGGGGAACTATTTTATTGTTCAGTACAGGCTTCTGGAAAAAATACTATCCTATAGATTTTTGATAGAAGTACAAAATATATATTCTTGTTTTCTTCTTTCACTTTTTCAGCATATGATTATAATAAATGCTTTAAGTCAACTCTTTCTTCCCATCAAATGTCTACTCTACATTATATTCAATTATATTGCCTTCTTTAGGTGCTGCTCACTCTCCTAAATTATCTTCTATTTATATGTATATTAGTTTAATATGTACTTCTCTCATTAAAGAAAGGTATGCTTTAATCATATTTTTTATTATTTGTACTCATAATACCCACAACAGTGTCAGTTATGAGGCAGTTGTTTTCTGTGGAAATTAATTACTAATACTTGGGAAATATAACATGAATCCTAACCTTTACAGGCTATTGCTTCACTCTGGATTAAAAAAGGCTAGCTATTAATCACACATTAATTACTGTGAGTATGACATGTGCATAAAATTCTTTCCTTGGTGGTATATTATGAAAAACTTCCTACTGTACTTGACATTTAAAAGAGTCTAGGAAGATGGATTTCATTTGTTTAGGTGCAGCAAAGTGTGGAAAGAAATTCTAAACAAAAATATTAACATGGATGTAAGGTTAAAATGAGGTAGTCAGATACAAGTATTTGAAGAAGGCTGACAGTGACATTGGCTGCATGAAGATGAGCAATAATGTGAAGCAATTTTTTGAGTGTCATATTACAACCAAGAAAACTGGACTTATACTTTAAATACTGAAGAGGCATTGCCAAGTTTTTTCGGAATTTTCCAGAAGAAAACACCTGCGACCATAACATAGGAAAACCATTGATTCATAGGAGATGTGATACAACTGTTGGAAGCAAACCGAAATGTAATGGACATATGAAATAAGAGAGTAAGGATGGAGACAAATGATTAGGAAATGTATAAAAACACTGTTGAGGAATGAGAAATGTAACTGACAAAAAAATATAGGATTGAAAAAGGAAGACACTGAATTTAGGCGACTGAATTGATAAACGTATCATGTGCATAAATAGGGAAATAGAAATCATATTTTGTAATGGTCATAAAATATTTTGAGATACCCAGAATCAGCTACTGAAAATTCCAGACTGGAAAACAGTGGAGGCTAAACTACAGATATGGCAGTCAGGTGAACAAAGGTGAAAATTAAATCTGACCCAGTACAGTGTGAGAGGAGAGGGCCCACAACAGGTTCATAGCTGTTTCTGTTTACTTAACATTTTTATAAAATCACCACAAGTTAAAGAAAATATTTTGGAGTGAAAAATTTATTAATATTAGAAATGCATTATACTACAGAAATAATCAAATACAGTATAGTGATAGATTTCAGATTTTATGGCATTTTTTTTTCTTCCAAGGCAATTTGCCTTTCTGAAAAGTTGACAAATTTTCTTCATTGCCATAGATTCTTTATTCAGCAATGAAAACCAGATGGCTCTCTTATGCTCTGCAGCATGTTTGGCAATTGCCTGTCTTCTCCATGATTAAAATATCTTTCTGAGCTGATTGCTAGCCTTCCAAAGGAAGAGGCTAAAAATAGATATTAGAATATAAAGCAATCCACAGTCGGGCTTTTCTTAATTTGCTATGGAAACATTCATTCAATTTGTTCATTTAGCAAACAAGTCATGATTACCTACTTTGTGCTTTTCCCATTGATTGTAGTTTACTTGCTTAACAGACTGCATTCTTACCAATTGGAACAACTAAACACAGTTAATTCCGAGAAATTGGAATTTCTTCTGGATTAATGAACTCATTCTTAAAAAAAATCTACTGTAGTTTGGGGGATATTTTATGAGCTGTTTTGATAGTACTAATATTGAATGATTTTGCATAACATTGTGACACTAACTTGAATTAAATAAAAAAGAAGCTTTAGAAAAAGGTTATAGAAAATCTTGTACCAAAACCTGTGGAGTGAATGATCACTTACAAAGATTAAATGGAAATGTTGTAGCAGAGGGACCCCAACTTAATTCACATACAATTATTTTTGTATTTATATTTACCTCCTGACAATCATAAGTTTTTGATTTCTGGTTATAAAGTTCTCATTATAATATTTTATTGCAATAAGTTGCTTTTATGATAATGTAGTTGTTCTGCTTTAGCATATAACATCTTAAATTATATTGCATGTAATTAGAAAAAGATTCATTAAAAAACTAATTCCTCAAATTTCTGTAGTGAAAATAATAGTCATTATTCTACACTTTCTAGCCCAGGGTTACTTATATTCAAGTATTTATCTGTTATTACTGGCATTTGCTTTTATATTTATAAATAGTATTCTTTTTTTAGATTTATTTATCTGAAAGTCAGAGCTTTATCTGCTACACCACAGCACTGGCCGCTATAAATAATATTCTATGTTTGTAATTTCATATAATAATATTTATTTATTTATTTATTTATTAAAGATTTATTTATTTTGCTTGAAAGTCAGAGTTACACAGAGAGAGGAGAGGCAGAAAGAGAGAGAGTGAGCAAAAGAGAGAGGTCTTCCATCTGCTGGTTTACTCCCCAGATAGTCGCAACGGCCGGAGCTGCGCCGATCAGAAGCCGGGAGCCAGGAGTTTCCTCCGGGTCTCCCACGCAGGTTCAGGGGCCCAAGGACTTGGACTATCCTCTTGCTTTCCCAGGCCACGGCAGAGTGCTAGATTAGAAGTGGAGCGGCCAGGACTCGAATCGGAGCCCATATGGGATGCCAGCACTGCAGGCAGTGGCTTTACTCACTACACCACGGCACTGACCCCATAATAACATTTTATATTTTGCATGAACTTCTGGTACACATTCTTTGTTATATCCTTATACTCTCCTATTCAACTCTGTATGTTACTATGAACAAATACATTAGCAATTTTAAAACTCAACAGCTATGTTTTATTTATTATTTATTTATTTGTTTATTTATTTATTTATTTTTGACAGGCATAGTGAGAGAGAGAGACAGAGAGAAAGGTCTTTCTTTCCATTGGTTCATTCCCAAATGGTCTCTATGGCCAGCGCACTGTGACAATGCGAAGCCAGGACCCAGGTGCTTCTTCCTGGTCTCCCATGCAGGTGCAGGGGCCCAAGCACTTGGGCCATCATCCACTGCCTTCCCGGGCCACAGCTGAGAGCTGGACTGGAAGAAGAGCAATTGGGACAGAATCTGGCGCCTCTACCAGGACTAGAACCCGGGGTGCCTGCACCACAGGCAAAGGATTAGCCAAGTGAGCCGTGGTGCCGGCCCAGCTATGTTTTTGGATAGTCTTTATATATATATTTTAGCATTAGTTTCTGCAAAAATATTAAAACATCTTTAGATTTCTTTAATATAAAATTCACTATTTCTTCTGAAGCTAATCATTGCCTTATGTTTTGCACTGTTTTCTTTCTAACTTAATTTAATTTAATTACTTTCATACAATGAATCAGATATAATAGCTATTCATCAATGTCATTTTAGAGGTTTCCAAACATTCTCAATAGTCAATCAGATTCATTTTTTTCTCTCTTAGAGAGCCCTGCTTTACTACATTAATCTCTGCTATTCTCTGGCCTACTACACAGCTATCATCCTGATACTCTTCTTGCTTAATAAACATCTTTTTGCCTCCTGTGATGGATTCGCTGTTTCCTGCACTCTCCATTTTATAGTAACATCATATCAAAGGGAAAAATGAAATTCGTGTTCTCAATGTCTGCACCACTACGCTATGCTTCACTTGATGAATATTTGGATCTGTAGTTCAGAAATTTTAATCATGTTGCTAATAGGAAACTGAATATATTTGAGATCTTCTGGTTCTATATTTGAAATAGGTATTCTTTTTACTCCTCACATTCTGATACTTCCCTGGCAGCTGTCATATAGCAGGGATGGACAAGCTGTGCCCCACAGTCCAATAAAGCACACAAAATTATTTTGTCAAGGCAATCACAGGTGTGACTTGATATTCAATACATCTATAGCAGGCTAATTTTTAAGTCAATAACTATGCATGGCCCACAAATGATGTGGCAAATAACCAAATGACCCTTGGCAGAGATTATGTTTTCTACCCAATCACAGAATATGTCTTTGTATAATTTTACGCATTGCATTCTCTGTCGGACAGTTGGGTACACAGTAAGATATACTCAACTTTAAATATTAAATATGTTAATAGATATTAAAAACACTATCTAGTATTATTTAAAATAATACCTTTTTAAACAACGAGGAGTTATCTCCTTATATTTTTAATGAGGGTTTTCTGTCATGTATGGAAAATTCTGAGTCAACTCTGAGATCAGCTGTGCATTTCTGCATAAAGAAAATTGACAATTGGGCTCCTATCTCATTGTACTATGCAAAAATTATAATCTGCACTTTATGTTGTAGGCTTTAAATGTCATTGTTTTGAAGATTTTACTCTGGGACCTTTAATGTCCTTCACAAAGTGCCTGCAATTGTCTGCCTGAGAGACATATGCTTGGTTACAGGTATTTTAGAAACAAGGCAAAGGAAATGGACTGAAGTTGGTCTTACTCTTCAAAGCATAGACTTCTAGCTTGTCTTCTGGCTTTAGTGGGATTCTTCTCAGCAGGGGTTTTTATTTGGCATCTCCCTGGAATCTAGCTGGAGAAAATATGGAGAGCAGAGGGCAATCACCTGACTTAGGAGAACAGAAGATATGAAATAGGTCCCCCATCAGTCTGTTCAAGTAATCTTTAAAATGTTCGCGGAAAATGCATATTGTGAAAATTCTATGCATGCATTTTAAAAATTTTTCTACCAAAATAAAATTATATTTTAATTTCATTTCCATGAAGTGTTTGAAGTACCCTCATAAATAAGGCAAGTTTTCATATCCAGCTATTTAACACCTGATGAGGAAATATCTTAACATTATCACATGGCTTGCCAACTCAGCTATTTCAGCCCCTCCATCAAACATCACCTTCTCAATGAGAAATTGACTTAAATCATCACATCGGAAAGGTGCCTGTGTTTGATCAAACACCACTTTTCCTAAACATATCTTTTATTTTTCAAAAAGTTTAGCATAAAATCGAGATCATTTGATCCTTGTCTCTTTGCTTTCTATAAGGAGATAATTTCTGTGAGCAGAAGAATGAACTAATAACAAGGTCTCAAACATAGGAGACAGTTCACAAGTTACTGTTGATTAACAATGTTTACTTTTTAAAATTAACTTTTGGAGGTTTCTATGTGGGCAATCACATTGTCTCTATTAAAAACAGTCTAATTCCTTCTTCTCTTTGTTTTTAACATTCAGCACAATGATATCATGCTTTCCTGTATTTATTTGTTGATATTTTGATTGATTTTTGTTACTGTCTCTGTTGTTGATCCATACTTTATTCCCTGAATGAACACTATTTTTAATGTTTTATTATTTTTGTATATATTGTATAAAACATCTTATTGTTGATATTTACTTGAACACTTTGCTCATTATGGATACTTTTATATACTTCTATTTTTAAAATTTACCTTTGTGTTTAGAGTCAGGGTGATAAGCTTATAGAATGAGTTGAGAATTATTTATTTCTCTAGCGTTTCTTGAAGGAATCTGTTGCAGTGTTGTAAATCTTTCATTCAATATTTGATTGAATTTACCAGTACAAACAGTTTTCCTTAGAACTTTAGAAAAAGGACATTAATTGCAAATTGAATTTATATTTATCCAGTGGATGTAAGACTATTCAGGTAATTTATTTATTATTATTTGTTTCCTACTTACAAAACTTGGTTTATGTTCTTTCAGGAAATTTTGCTATATGTTTCACTTTACCAAAATTATGTATATAATAATTTTATATATATACCATTTTAAAATATGCAATTATTAATTTAGTGCCTTACCATTTTATAATTTCTCTTTCATTCCTTGAGTTATTACTAGTTGTGTTTGCCCTTCTTGGTCAATTTAGCAAAAACTTCACCCATTTTAATTATCTTTGTTTTCAATTTATAATAACAATTATTTTATGTTCTTACCATAATAATTTATTATTTTTACTTCTGTTTTCATTTTAATTTATTCTTTTTCCATTTTCTTTAAAAGATACTTTTGATCATTGATGAGAAATTGTACTTTCTCAGATATATGCACTAATGCTATAAAATTCTCTTCCATTACATCTGTAGTCAAATTCGACAAAGTTTGATATGTATGCATTCTCTTCTATTTAATTCAAACTACTTTTTTATGTCTGTTTTGGTTTCTTCTTTGACTCATGGGTTATTTAGATTATGTGTATTAGCAGTTGCCAGATATCTCTATGAAATTTATTTCTAGCAAATTCAATTTTGGTCAGGCAATTTAGTGCCCCTTTTTATTTTGATTTTTTAAATCTTGCACTCTCATTTGTTATGGCAACTTCAGCACTGATTAGTATTTACATACTATGACATTCTCCAAGATTTCCTTTTTTCTACAAATATAGGTATATATGCATAAATTTATTTTTATTACATACATATCAATTTATTTTTAACAAATAGACATATAGATATAGCAAAGACCAACAAAATTTTAATAGAAAATGCACATTTACTTTAATTCCACTTTCCACAAGCTTTTTGCAATATCCCTGTAAATGTGCATCTTTGTTTTTTTTAATAAAGATTTATTTATTTATTTAAAAGTCAGAGTTACACAGAGAAAGGAGAGGCAGCTAGAGAGAGGTTTTCCATCCGATGGTTCACTCCCCAATTGGCAGCAACGGCAGGAACTGCACCAATCCGAAGCCAGGAGCCAGGAGCTTCTTCCGGGTCTCCCACACGGGTGCAGGGGCCAAGGACTTGGGCCATCTTCTACTGCCTTCCAAGGCCATAGCAGAGAACTGGATCGGAAGAGGAGCTGCCGGGAGTAGAACTGGCGCCCCCATGGGATGCTGGCACTTTAGGCCAGGGCGTTAACCCACTGAGCCACAGCGCTGGCCCCAATAAATGTACATTTTTGTATTAAAAAATAAAGTTTCTTTAGGCAACATATAGAGCACCTAGATGAATCTTACAGGTATATTCACAACTTCTCCAATAATCCTTAGTACAGTTGTTTTCTACTTGTTACTTTTATTTACATTTCAATGTATAACATATAGGCAATATCTTTAAAGCAACAAATCTCTGATTCTCTAATTTGGATCTAGGGATTAAGCTCATGCTGTGTGCCTAGGTAAGAGATGCTACTTTACTAGGATTCTGGTTCTCTTCTAATGATAAAAGACCTTTCATTTAGGTCATTTAATGTTGTATGGTACAATACAATTTAATGTTGTAAACACTAATCAGTACTGAAGTTGCCATAACAAATGAAAGAGAGTGCAAGATGAAAAAAATCAAAATAAAAAGGGGCATTAAATAATTGCCTGACTAAAATTGAATTTTCTAGAAATAAATTTCATAGAGATATCTGGCAACTGCTAATACACATAATCTAAATAACCCATGAGTCAAAGAAGAAACCAATACAATTTAATGTGTTGTACTATACGAATTAACGGTAAAACTAGTACTCAAACAGTACTCTATACTTTGTGTGTCTGTGTGGATGCAGTCTGTTGAAATCTTTACTTAGAATATACTAAGTTGATCTTCTGTATATAAAGATAATTGAAAATGCATCTTGATGAAGAATGGGATGGGAGAGGGAGTGGGAGATGGGATGGTTGCAGGTGGGAGGGAGATTATGGGGGGAAGAGCTGCTATAATCCAAAAGTTGTACCTTGGTAATTTATATTTATTAAATAAAAATTGAAAAAAAAAAAAGACCTTTCACAGTCTGGGCTTAAGTATTTCCTGTCCCTGTCTAGTAGTAGATGATACTTGGTTTTGCGATCCCTTCCGTTAGTAGTCGTAGGTCTTCTGCACTCTGCAGTGACAAGGTTTTCTGCCTTGCCATAGTGCCTCACTGCTTCTGTTCCATTTTGGCTTCTCCATTCTCCACTGCAGAAAATGCTCTCCCTGTTCACAGCCAGGAGCACTGACAGAGGCTCTTACTGGTCTCATATTTTGCCATAAGCTGTTCTTGTGAGCCAGAAGTAAGGTCTATATAGAAAAGCGAGTGACTGGTATGAACTTCCATAGTCTCTCATATTTCAGTGGCTGTACATGTGCAGACTCCACTTTTGGATTATTTTTAAGTTTATATTGTATGGTATTTGTCTTCTTCCCATCCTCTTTCCCAGGTAAGTAAGCCAGGGTTGACATATGAATGTCTCTTTAGTGAAATTTGCAAGCTCTTGAATTCCAGGCTTTTTGATTGCCCTTGGGTCTGAGATTTTGATGAGGCTAGGCAAAGTTATGATTGTGCAGATTGTGTAGCTTTTTCTTGTTAGAGTGGGAGTGATGTTCCTTCCAGATTTCTGCACCCTTAGCAGAAGCTGGAAATAGCTTTCTTTTTACTTTAAATCATTTCTGGATACTGCTATGAACTCTTTTTGTTGAATAAGCCTTGCTTGAATGATAAGGCAATTACCATTCAGCAACATATGAAAAACTCACCATTAAATTATAACCATGGAAGAGTCCTTTGAGAGGACTAATTTTGTATCATGTATAATGTTTCCAAGATCGTGTATAATGCCTCCCCATAACTTTCAACAAGAAATCACTGTGTTAAGTAACTGTTTGACGAGAACAAACTGTAAAATGTGTAAGAAAAGAAGAGGAAGATTCAATCTGAATTAGGCTGCAAAAGTACATAAATTTGCTAATTTAAATTGTCAATAAATATTGATTTAATATCACATATGAACTAAGTGCAAGGATAGGTGGATTCATGGTGGTGAATAAAAAACATGTTTTTAATTTTCCCGATTTCCAAATAAAAATTAAGTCAAACATATGCTATAGTTTGGAGATAAAGGACCAAATAGGAGGAAAACAAAGGAGTAGAGGAGACTTTATAATGGGGTTTATAGAAGTATCCTTGGATAAGAAACACTTTCACTGTGTTCTTAAAGATCTCAAAAAAAATTGGGGAGGGAAAGGATTTCAGAACCCAGGTAGCAAGAAGAGAATGTGCAATGGCCGTTACAATGGGGGAATGCCTAGTGCTATGTGGATGTAGAAGAAGGTCCTTGTAGCTGAAGCTGGAGGGCATGGAGGGTAGTGTCAGAATCTGATGGTGCAAACATGGGCAGATGTGTATTTGCAGGGTGTGTTGGAGACTAAGGTGAGAACGCGACTGTCGGTTCATAGGCAAGGTGAGGCTGTCTATTTAATTCAGGAAATGGAAATTGTATTTTTCCAGTTTCAAGAATGTTTGCATTTTGCTCACTTATATATTCTAGGTACAAAAAGGAACACACAGGATGTTTAATAGACAGTTTGAGATTTTAAATAAATAATTTTACATTTTGCTTTTGTATAGGAAATTTATTCACATTTACCTTTCTTTTGAGCCAGCATTGTATTCCTTCACCTGCAATTTTCTCAATACATTCTGTTAACTATCCAGCTATTGCCATTTGATTTAGTGTTTCTATACATAAGACTGCAAGTGGCTCTTTGATTAAAGTAATTAGATTTGGAGATTGATATTCATAGATTTGACCTCTAAATCTATCATGTAAATTTGAAATGCTGCTTAATAGAGTCTTAGTTTCTTTATCTATGAAATAGGAAATTACCTTTATCATAGAATTTTTCTAATTATTTAACAAAAGCAAACATGCAAAGTTACTAACACCAAGAGATAACTCAGTAATTGGAGTATATTGTATCATTATCATTATTATTATCATTGTGATGTATTTGTGCTATAATTATCAATTAATAAACTGTTTCCTTCCCCAATGACTTCTTAAACTTTACCACCAAACTCATTGTTTTAATTAAAAAGTACTTTAGACTCTTCTTAAGTATCTTAAACCAGAGGAGGGCATTGGCACAGTTGTGAAGATGCTACTTAGGGTATCTGCATCCCGTATTGGTCTCTTGGGTTCAGTCTTGCCTCTGCTTCCAATCCCGGATCAATTCCCTGATGATGCACATCCCAGAAGGGACCAGCTCATAACTCAAGTACTTGGATCCCTGCCACCCACATGGCAGCCCTGGATTGAGTTCCTGGCTCCCAGCTTCAGGCTGACTCAACACAGATCAGGCTTTGGGGAAATGAGTCAGTAGACAGTAGATTTCTCGCTTCTCTGCCTCTCTCTCAATCTCTCTCTTTTTACCCTCCCTCTCTCTTTCTCCCTCTCTCCCTCACACTCCTTCCTTCCCTTTAATAGGTAGAAATAATTTTCTAAAAAAAATCACATTTATCTGGAGTATACATGACATAGAACACATGACAAAATGTTTTGTAATGCTCTTTTTTTTTTTTTTTGACAGGCAGAGTGGACAGTGAGAGAGAGAGAGACAGAGAGAAAGGTCTTCCTTTGCCGTTGGTTCACCTTCCGATGGCCGCTGCGGCAGGTGCGCTGCAGCCAGCGCACCATGCTGATCCGAAGGCAGGAGCCAGGTGCTTCTCCTGGTCTCCCATGCGGGTGCAGGGCCCAAGGACTTGGGCCGTCCTCCACTGCACTCCCGGGCCACAGCAGAGAGCTGGCCTGGAAGAGGGGCAACCAGGACAGAATCCGGCACCCCAACCGGGACTAGAACCTGATGTGCTGGTGCCGCAGGCAGAGGATTAGCCAAGTGAGCTGTGGCGCCGGCCCTTGTAATGCTCTTAAAGACAAAAGGTATGATCACATACAAATGCATATAAGATGTAAAAGGATTTTGATGTTATTATTGATTCAGCTAAATAACTACTGGGAACCATACTATAAAAAATAATTTCTTTGTTGATGTTTTCTTTCTTTTACTCTACAAGAAATATTGTTTCTTTTTTTAAACAAGATTTATTTATGTATTTATTTATTTTTAAAGATTTTATTTATTTGAAAATCAGAGCTACACTGAGAGAAAGAGAAGCAAAAAGATAGAGAGGTCTCCCATCCACTGATTCACTTCCCAATTGTTCTCAATGGCCACAGTTGGGCCAATCTGAAGTCGGGAGCCAGGAGCTTCTTCTGGGTCTCCCATGCAGGTGCAGGGGCCCAAGCACTGGGACTATCTTCCGCTGTCTTCCTAGACACATTAGCAGGAGCTTTATCTGTGATGGGACAGCTGGGACACAAACTGGTGCCCATGTTGGATGCTGGTGCCTCTGGCAGCAGCTTAACTCTTTATGACACAGTGCCAGCCCCTATAAAACATTTTTATTTGAAATAATCTTCCATTATTGTTTGAATTACATCTTAGCTTATTTTAGGTCCATTTGCCAATGTCGTCCTTGTCACTTAATTGTCACCTCACATCATCATCAAATTGTCATCTAAGCAGAATTCACATGGGCAAGTTTACAAACTCTTTGCACTGTTGGACTCAGCCTTGAATGGCAGTTGTGAGATTCATTGAACCAGGACATTTTCTTAGAATATGAGCTGAGGATCTCACTTATCCTTCAGCATACAGACCAATCCTTGATTGTTTATGAAATTTCAGGATCTGCTCTAGTCTGAAATCATCTTTTTCGCTGATAAACAGTTTTCACTTAGGCCATGCTGATTAAATATAACCTGCCTATAGGGTAGAATTCATTTACCATCATTCCCACTGGCATGAGTCTTGCTAGGAGATAAAGATACCAGTGTTGTTGGGGAGAAAAAAGCAAACAAACAAACAAAAAGAAGAAGTTGCAGAAATGTGAAGACAGAGATTGAAAACTTTCAAAAGAGAAATGAGCTAAGAAATTTGGGGAATTAGATCTCAAAGAACAACACATAAATCAAGATATCCTCATTGCATCTCTTACTACATATACCTGTCATCAGACTTATTCTCCATTGTCTATTAGGAATGAGAAATATGAACGTCTTGACCTTTAATAGTTGAGGGAACTTAAGTTACAATTACTGCAAGTGTCAGTTTTCTTATTTATGTTATATTTTCCCAACCCACAAAGCTAATTGTAGGTTAACAGTACTGATCACACTGTTTCAGTTTTCTGTTTCATTGTGCCATTTGAAAGGATTGCAGCAGCAGTATTTGCTGTTTGTAATCTCATCATTTTAGAAAATGTAGAGATTTACGTATTCTCCTTCTCTCCACTCTGCCTCTCCCCGACACACACACACAGACACACACACACAAACACACACTTGCCCTGCCCAGGGATATTTATCACGGACCACTCATTTGCACAGAATCAGGAAACATTGCATGTTTCCCTTTTCTACTAACCCCTTTGCTTCACTAGAGAGTACATTGCTGTTGTTATGGTTGTTTTACTTTGGGAGGGAGATATTTTGGTAAGATCGGCTTGGGAGAAACAGCCTACAGTCCCCAGACAAGAAAATAAATTTTGCCAAATATTCCAGGAATGTTCCAGTAAGCCAAATGGTTCCAATTGCTCTGTGGATCACAGGACAAATGGCTTCAAAGTAAAATAAACAGCAGAGTTAGTAGTGGCTATGATTTCATATTGGAATTTTTTGATATCTTCAAAGTATATCATAAATTGGCTTCTAATTATGTATAAAATGAGCAATGACTTTCTATCTTTACTACAGAACTTTAAAATATTAATGCTATTGTTTTTACTACCAACTTTGAGTGATTTTAAAATGAATTAGTGTCCCAAAAATTTTCAACATAATATGCAGTATGGCCAAAGCAGCATCAATGCCATTTTCTCACATAGTTTTTGATTAAATGGATGTAAATTTTCCTTTTTAGTTTTCAAATCACAAAATCCTGTGTATATTTACCTTGTATTCAGTATTCTACTTTCAAATATCTTTCACACAGGCAAATATTCAGATTAATTCAGACTACAGTGTAAAAGGGTGTTGCTTTTACAAATTCTTGAACCTTAATTTTTCAAAAGTACAATGCTAATTGCCTGTGTTTATATCCTGTATGTTATATTGGGTATTATTGGTCACGAATGTTCAATCAGCTGGGAAAAAATTCACTTTCCAATAAGTTGCACTTTGTAGGCAACAATTGCTACTTTATTATGATCTTGTATTTTATTCAGTAAGAGACAATGGACATATCATCAAATCCCATTATTGATATTGAAAATTATTATCACTCATTTTACTTTATTAGACACATTTTGTGGAGCCACTCTTGTAGTACGCCCACAAAGTACGAAAGTTTAAGAATTGGGGATTCATTTAATGCTAATCAAATATAAATAAAAGATACTCATCCTAAAAGAACAGTTTCCAAATTTGGAGCCATTTACTCTTTGTATTAGGTTTTTGTTTGTTTTAAAGCAGAGTTAGACAGTGAGAGAGAGAGAGAGAGAGAGAGAGAGAGGTCTTCCTTTTCCATTGGTTCATCCCCCAAGTGGCTTCTACGGCCGGGGCACCGCGCTGATCCGAAGCCAGGAGCCAGGTGCTTCTCCTGGTCTCCCATGGGGTGCAGGGCCCAACGACTTGGGCCATCCTCCACTGCACTCCTGGGCCACAGCAGAGAGCTGGACTGGAAGAGAAGCAACTGGGACAGAATCCGGCACCCCAACCGGGACTAGAACCCGGGGTGCCGGCTCCGCAGGTGTGAGCCACGGCACCAGCCTCTTTACATTAGTTTTAAGGCAACTAAACTACTACCTCTTCCACCATTTCCAATGTATGTAATAACCTAGTTGATGAACTCTGCAAATTCATGGAAAGCGATTTCCCACTAAATTGGAAAATGGAGAGATCCACACTGAGTTTCCAAGCATTCGATTTCTGTTTCCCCACGCTCTTAGCAAGAGCACAACTGCTCCTACAAAATGAACTTAAAATCTGCAGAGATTTATAAACAAATAGTGGGCAAATCCGCCTCAGGATAAAGGACTCTGAAAATGTTTTTAGGGAATACTTTCCCACAATAGTTACTCAGACATTTACTCTCATCTGAGGTACAGCTGGTCATAACACAGACAATTGCAGCCACGCTTCCCTACGGGATACCCTTCCTCTGCCATCCCAACTCGCACCCTGCCGGATGAAATATCAATCCACTGAACCTTGTCAGGGCGATGAGCATAATGACAGGGAAGCGGTGGTGTAAATGAGGTTAATAGCTGGTGAAGACACAGAGCTTCAGCCCTAGATCCTTCCCATTTTCTTCTCTGTGCAGTGTAGCTCTTTGGAAATACTGCCTGTCTGCGGAGAGTTAATGGCTCTCGTCATAAAACTAATACACTGTGCTTCAGTAGTCTTGGAACTCATTTCTGCAGTCACACTAATGTGCCTTTCCTCTGCTCTGTTTTGGTTTTGTTCCTGAAAGGTTTGCCTATTCCCGAAGACTTCAAGCTGAGCGCAGAGCTCTTCTGCGGCTTCTTATGCCATTTCTAATCAGGGGTGACACTTCAGTTTTCAGACACTTTTTTTTTCCTAATTTCAATTTTTAATTCACAGAGAAGCATCTTGTGACGGAAATAAAGAATACTTTAGAACTGTTACAGCCTAGCGTGAAGACTGCTGTGTTGTGATCCACACACACCCTTCCCTTCCTTCTCTCTCACCATTCCCCGCGCCTCAGCAGCTCAGGGGAAAATGTGCTGTCTGCTGCTCTTTCTTCTTCCTTGCAAACTGTTTCTCCTGCAAGCTATTTTGAGACTATGGAGCCTCATAATAGACCAAAAAAAAAAAAAAATACAAACACACAAACATACGAGCCCACTTCAAATAGTACTTGGAAATTGCAATTAAAATGTGAGTTTGTTTTTATACAAAAATGTGAAATCGACACATATAAAAAGTCTTCAGAAAAGTTTATAAAAAATACTGTGAAAAATGGATTTCAACAGTTTTGGAACCAAAATCAACATACACTTACATTATGACGTTTTGAGTTACATTTTCTGGAGTTTACTGGTGTAGAGTAACTTTCACACACATATCTGCCTTTAATATGTTTTATTGGAGGAAAGTTTAACTCATTTGCCCATATATTAATCATGTTATCATCTTTTATTGTTATTGAGTGTCAAGATTTCCTGTCTATTTCAGATATTAATCCTTTATCAGATATGTGGCTGGCAAATACTTTCTATCACACTCTAGATTGCCTTTTCACTCTTGTGATAAGTTATATTACTATGTAGAAACATTTTGTTTGATTTAGTTTCATTTTTTTTCCTCTTTTGGCTTGTGCTGTTTGTGTATTAACCAAGAAATAAATACTCAGCTTTTCTCCTGTTTTCTTCTAAGAATTTTATATTCTCTGGTCTTATGTTTAAGTCTTCAAACATTTTTAGTTGATTTTTGTCTATGACATAAGCTAAGGATCCAATTTTGTTATTTTGCATGTGGATATGCAGTTTTCCCAGTATCATCTATGGAATAGGTAGATTATCCACTCCCTCCTGTGTCTTCTAGGTACCCTTGTCAGAGGTCAATTGACCATTTATGCATGGGTTTATTTCTGAGCTTTCTATTCTCTCATCGGTCTATGTGTTTGCTTTCTGCAAGTATAATGTCTTTCAGTTCCTAAAGTTTTATATGTATATTTTTTTACTTTTTAACTTAAAAAGTTCACAGACATAGAAAACTGTACATGTCTTTGGAGTGCTATGTGATGCTTCGGTACCTGTAGACATTGTATAATGTATTATGTATTTATGTAATCAGTATGGATATATGTACCACCTCAAATATTTAGCATTCCTTTACAGGAAAGGTATGAAAAATCCTTTCCTCTAGTTTTTAATAGAAAAACTCACAATATGTTAACAAAGTCTTTAGTCAATACAATGCAATAGAACCCCAGAAAATTTTTAAAAGATTTATTTATTTATTTGAAAGTCTGAATTACACACAGAAAGAAGGAGAGGCAGAGAGAGAGAGAAAGAAAGAGAGAGATGTCTTCCATCTGCTGGTTCACTGCCCGATTGGCCGCAATGACCAGAGCTGCACGTATCTGAAGCCAGGATCCAGGAGCTTCTTCTGGGTCTCCCACACAGATGCAGGGGACCAAGGGCTTTGGCCATCTTCTACTGCCTTCCCAGGCTATAGCAGAGAGCTGGATCGGAAGTGGAGCAGCTGGGACCCGAACCTGTGCCCATATGAGATGCTGGCACTGCAGGCGGCAGCTTTACCCAGTATGCCACAGCGCTGGCCCTTGAACTTTATACTCTTTTCCAGAAATAGCTGGTATCCATTGGATATCAGGAAGCATGATGCCTCCAACTTTGTTTGTCTCATGATTACTTTGGATAATTGGTGAATTTTGAGGGTCTATATGAATTTTAGCACTTGTTCTATTATTTTAAAGATTTATTTATTTATTTGAAAGGCAGAGGTATAGAGAGGTAGAGGTAGAGGTAGAGGTAGAAGGAGAGAGAGACAGAGAGAGAGGGAGAGAGAGACACAGAGAGAGAGAGAGAGAGAGAGAGAGAGAGAGAGAGAATGTCTTCCATCTGCTGTTTCACTCCCCAGATAGCCACAACTGCCAGAGCTGTGCCTAAGCACATGGGCCATCTTCAGCTGCTTTCCCAGGTACATCAGTAGGGAGCTGGATCAGAAATGGATCAGCCAGGATTCGAACCAATGCTCATGTGGGATGCCAGAATTGCAGGTGGCAGTTTTACTGGTATGTCACAATGCAAGTCTCAGTTTTACTTCTTCTAATTTGGATGCCTTTATTTATTTTTCTTGCCTCATTGTCTAGTTAGATATATTCCACTGTTTATTTGCTGCAAATGATGTTCATGGTAATGAACATGCAGGAGGTGTTGTGTTTTGGCATAGCTACTGCCCCTGATGCAACATCCCATAATGATGAATGTTTCAATGATCCCTACAGATGAATGGATAAATAAAATGTTCAGTACTCCTTCAATGGAACATTATCCAATATTCAAAAGGGAAAAAAAGGAATCCTTCCATCTGCAATAATACAACTGAACCTGGAGGGCATTCTGCTATGTGAAATAATACAGTTATAGAGGAAAAATTTGGTAATATTTCACTACAAGAGATATTATCTAAAATAATCAAACTCTAGTAATGGTCCTGGGTTGGAGGGAAGGGAGAATGGGAAGTTGCTGTTCAATGAATATTGAAATTTCCATTACCCTACATAACAAAACTCTGGAGATCTATACAACACTGTAGGTATACTCACTGTAGCATGCACTTGTAAACCTGTCATAGAGCAGATATCAAAATAAAAGTTTTTACCGCAATGTTTTAATGAAGGACAGAAAAAGATTCTTGTTATTACATCCCCTAAGGAGAAGCTTTCTTGCTTTCATGTGTAAGTTTCTCAGATTTATCTCAACATTAACATTTGAGCTCACTGTCAGGAAGGCAAAGGGCTAAAGGATTCATAGGTCATTATGAAGCTCAGTGACTTTTCACGACAATGCCATTGATATCTGCTCCCATAATAGAGAAGTAAGAACATCTGGCCTTCAGAGAAAATAAATTTGAGCAAAAACAACAAAACTAAACTTCAGTACACTTTGCCTAGCATACTTTATTGATTCATTCTTTCCATGATTACATGAAGTGTGCAGAAGTTATTTCTAATAATGCTTTGAAAATAAGTATGAAGGAAATCGTTTGTCCTATCTTTCATGTTCATTTCACAAAGAACTTTAGGAGATTAATCTCAAGTTATAAAGGTGATGACCAAATATTTAGGAAATAGCTATGATCCATTCCAAGGCTCCCATTCTTGGTCTTAATTCTTAAGTTTGGTGACAGAATCATCAGCTTCTTTCTGTTGCTCTATATTATTTCTAATGTATGCCACATGCATAGAATGAAAAAAATAAACAAATGAATATGTCTTGTCCTGGATAAAATTGTTGGTTTTCAGATCAACTGCATATGTACTTGCCTCTTGGTATTCTATAGAGAATCTCTATGTCACCCAGAGTAGTCCTATTTATATGTATTCTCTTTCAAGCAAGTAGTACCTTCCTCAAGATTTATTTTATCCATTTTGGGTTCCATTTGCACTTTTTAAATCTCTGGATTTTATGATACTCGTTTCATGTTTTCCATTTGGTTTCAGTCATCTAGTTGATAGTACATCACAATACAACATTTAACAAGAACTAACTTGTCACCAAGTACATTTTTCAGTTTGGTGGGCAATATACAGTCTGAAACAGTCCAAATGACAAACATGTTTACAGACTAGTTGGGAAAGGGGCAAGATATAGACAAATGGGAAAACACAAACAATATACAACAACATAGTTCACGTTATCAAACACAGCATACTGTCAATAAATTATATGAGACCTTCCCTGTCATTGATGAAATAGTGTAAAGCAAGAAAACGTTTTATAAGCTACTGAAATGTTGGTGTATTTCAAGAGAAGTGTACTCAGTGAGGGCATTTGGCACAGTAGTTAAGACACTGATTGGAATGCCTATATCTGATATCAGATTTCCTGGGATCAATTCTCTGATACCAGCAAATCAAGCTCTCTGTTTGGTGTGTACCCTGGGGGCAGAAGAAGATGACTCGAGTGGTTGGGTCTCTACCATCGCTGGGATGGAGTTCCTGGCCCCTGATGATTTAGGGAGTAAAGCAGTGGATGGGATACCTCCCTCCTCCCACCCCTCAATGTCTCTGTTTCACAAGCTGCCATGCTAGAGATGGATTATCTAGAGGCAAATAAGTCAGATTCCTCCTTGGATGGAGTTTACTGTCAAGGAAGAAGGACACACCGACAAGCCTAAACACTTTCTCATGGTGAGTACACAGTAAACACACACAGGACACCCTAGGAACTGAGAGAAAGGGAATCCAGCCTCCTCAGTGTTTTTCAGGAAGACCAAACTTTTTAATATCATTCAATCCTAGATGCAGAAGCAGCTTGAGCAAAGGCACCAGGTAGGATATGTTTCAACTGCAAAAATTTTCCCATAACTGGAGTGTGAAGATCAAAATAAGTACAATAGGAGGTAAATCTGGGAACAATGGGTAGGAGGAAAGTTTGCACTTTGGAGACACAGAATATATGTAAATGCAAATCCTACAGGCTGCAAAAGCAAATTCTGCATGTAAAGGCAGGAAATAAGGAGATTTTTTATGTCACAGATCCTCACAGAAAGAAATATTCCAGGTAACTTTGGACTCACTCTTTAAGCGATGAAAGGAGCCCACATATTTAACAGAACACTGTCTTTATTATCCACTCATATTAAAGTTTGCATTTTTCTACCCCATGCCCTGACTTCCCTGCAGGAAGAAGGAACAGCTAAGAAAATAGAAGCCTCCTAAGACCTGGACATTTTCCTTGTTCTCCCTCAGTTTCTTTGAGTGTTGAGCCTCAACTTGGGTAAATAATGAAATATTAAATGATTTCACTCATTCAGAGCTGTAATTAGAATGGTTTAGCTTAAGTTAGTGCTTAAGCACTTATTTCTTGTGGCATAGTTGTGAATTAAGTATCAGAAAATTATTTTTCATAGTTTAACTTGTTAAAAAACATTTTTTTTCTTTAAACCAAAATATTAACTTTCATAATTTCACAGTTCCTATTTCACAGATTTGGTAATATTTATAAATTAAGGCCTTAATACTAGCTACTAAGTACATGTTGCTATTGATGTAAGTTTCATAATTTGTGTTGCACAATTCTATTGACAACATTTATAGAAACAATAGCATAACTCAATTTATTTGGTCAGCAGATGGCAGTGTTTCTGAGCTGCTGAATACCAGTCATCTGTCATTAGAAACTTGGACATTGAAATGTAGGTTTCTGATATTCAGAATTCTACTATTGTGGAGTTGCATTGGAAGATGTGCTGATGTTTTGGAAAAAATAAATATGATGAATCTAGGAAGCACTTCTCTCAGAATTCTGAGCTACACTTGTCCCTTGCTCACTTTCATCCTTCTTTTAAAAAAAGATTTATTTACTTCTTTGAGAGATAGACATAAGATAGAGAGATGGGGAAACAGAAAAAGGTCTTCTATCTGCTGGTTCACTCCCCAAGTGACCACAGTGACCAGAGCTGGACCTATCCAAAGCCAGGAACCAGGAGCTTCTTCCATGTCTACCAACTGGGTGCAGGGGCTCAAGCACTAGCTCATCTGGTCATCTTCCACTCATTTCCTAGGCCATCAACAGGGAGCTGGATCAGAAGAGGAGCAGCTGGGACATGAACAGGTGCCCATATGGGATGCTGGCACCACAGGTGGAGGCTTAGCCCACTACATCATACTTCCATCCTTCTGTCCTGTTTACTTTCCAGTTTTCTGTAATTCTTTCTCCAGGTGATCATTCCACATTTTTCTTGTACTGTTTTCTACCATTCTTGCTCATTTTCTGTTTAAAACCATTTGTAATAATAAATAAGAATAGAAATCTCATTTGGCAAGTCAACAATTAATATAAGTACAAACCATTTAATGAAAAGATCAGCCTATATTGAATAGAATTTTCATAGAGGCCATCTCTGAGGGTGTATTTGGAAAAAAAATTGCTCTGAGATTAATATTTTGAAATTAGACTAATTGATAAATTATTGTGTGCTGATTCATTTAAATATGCAGATACCTTGATTTTTAATTTGTGGAAAATGGAGTTTTGAGAAATCTGTGTGACAATTTCAACTGTTTTAATCCAGAAATTGTCCCTGAGGAATTCAAAATGCTTGGATTTTGCTTCCATATCTTCAGCAGTCGTGAAGAGGATTTAGAGTTAGTTTTGAGCTCTTCAGAAGCATTTATTTTTCCTGATCACAAATTATATTATTTGTATGTATAGAGAAGAGTCTATTAAAAAGAAAAGAAAATTTTAGTTAAGACTCTTTAGAACTTGGTTTACAGGAAAAACGTCTTGTAGTGTTGAGTAGTTGAATTTTGTTCTGAGTATGTCGTATCTGTTGATTGATACTGGATAATGTTTAAAGCAAGGACACTAATAAACCACAAGTGTTTCACAAAGAAAATTCTGCTTCTTTTTATTCATCAGGCTTACTATTCTATTTAGGAAAAGGGGCTTTCTTAAAAGAGATTTATTTATTTGAAAGTCAGAGTAGAAAGAGAGAGTATTTCATGCACTGGTTCTCTCCCCAAATGGCTGAAAAAAACACAGATGACCCGTTTCAAAGCCAGGACCAGGGGCTTCATCCAGGTCTCCCACATGGATGGCAGGGGCCCAAGCACTTGGACCATCTTATTCTGCTTTCTCAGGCCATTAGCAGGGAGCTGGATTAAAAGTGTAGAGCAGCTGGGACTGGCACCAGCGTTCATTTGGAATGCCAGTGCAGTGTCCCAGACAGAAATTTTACCCTCCATGCCACAACCCTGGCCTTGCAAGAGCTCTAATTCAATTAAATTCATTAATAGCTATTGAGCAATTAAATTTCATTCATTTTGTTACAATTTTTGTACCATGTCCTGCATTATCAAGCTAAACTTAGTGAGCATGTTTCCTTGCGCAGAATGTAGCATGTTGTTAATCCTCTGTCTGCTCTTTTTGCAATAGCTGTTCTGAAAGAGGAGAGCATCCAGTCACTTGCAACCAGTGTATCCATCCAGGAAAGTTTTAATGTTTGAGGAACTATAGCAGCCTATCAGATCCAAACCTTTGCCTATTGTATGTCCAATGTTGTAACAGCATACTTCCTCTGAAGTTCTCAAGAAGAGTCCTGTGCTAGGATTGAAGGGAGCTTGGATCTTAATATTTGTTGAAATATGCAGACAACTAGCCAGGCCTTTTGAGCTGTAATTCCCAAATCTCCATGTTTCATTCTGTCCTCCTACTTGTCCATCAAAATGTCCCCTCTCTTAGGAGACCTAAGGAAGATGCAATGAAAATATGAATATTGAACTCCACGTGGATCTTGTGGAGATGCCATCTAATTCCCAAGTGACTTCACACCTGGAGGCACCATTGCCAACCTGGAAGGGGAGCAAACCTGTGAGGGTCATTTCTCTCTCTCTGTCTCTCTATCTCCTAATGCAGACCATAGCTGGAGGCGGGGAGGGGTGCTGGCAGGTGCTCTTTTTGTGTCCACTTCCCACCCCTCTTCCTTTCGGGGAAATCTTCTGGTCCAGTACCTACTCAGAAAAGGCAGTTCTCTGTGTGGGGCTACCCAGTGCGCACATGTGTGTGTGTCTGAAGGTATGTTCACTTTTCACCTTTTAAATACATTTGTCACTTTGTGCTTCTTATTTGTGTCAGCACTTGTTATATTTATCTTTATGCATGACAAGATCCCAAAGTAAAAAAAAAAAAAAAGTCCCCTCACCCACATTATAAGAAATTACCAATAATGGACAGAAGGATATACAGGATTCCTATGATATTTAACATTTAAAATTTGAGTGAAAACTGATTTTCATTGTTTTTATACAAAGTTAAGCTTCAAAATACAACATCTTGCTATTTTAAAGGTAATAATAAAGGAACCCAACACGTGTTGAAAACTTATTTAGGAAATCTAAGTACTCACCTGTTCTCACTTCCTTCATCATTTTGCTGAGCAAAGTGAGGCTGAAGAAGTTCAGACAGCCAGATATGTGTTTGTTCAACAGTGAGTGAGAACAGAGTTAATGTCTTAAAAACCAACTAACCAACTGTGACCAGGAATACCTTAGAAGGCATTGTGGAAGAATCTGGATGGAGAGAGATGACCAGCACTCCTGGGAGGCAATTCAGATTTCTGCAGAGGCACTGAACTGAGAACAGAAAAAAAAAAATGAAGAAATTAAGACATCTAAAATTGAGCTTGACATAATTGATTTATTCTGAGTTGAAAGCAAAAGAAAACAATCCACTTTACTCTGTAATAAACTCTTTGAAACTCTTTTTTTTTTTTCCTATTTATTCTGACTTCTGCTCAAAGGGTCAGGGAACTCGATATATATCTAGAATGATGTGTACCTGCTTTAACACTTTGAAAGTGTAATGTGATCTTTTTTCTCTAAGATAGAGCTCTAATTAACAAATGGGAGTGGGTTTAATTTGGAATGAATCCTGTGATTTCTTGCCCTGCATCTACCTAAATGTACAAAATATAAATCACAGAACAGGTCCTTCAAGCAATGAAGTAAGCAGCTTTTTTTTTGTTTGTTTGTTTGTTTTTCATTTTAGCTTTAAGGAATATGAATATTTGCGAATAAAAGGTAATTCACACAAAAGTAACCAAAAATGGAGATGAGTTAAATAGGGAAAAAAAAAAAGACAGCAAGCGTACTACATTCCAAAATCACATATTAGTTTAAAAAGCAAACAAAAATATGCATGATGTTCTAGTTAACAGTAGAAAGACAGTCCTGAACTCAGAATGTCTTTGTTGTTGTCTTCTACTTTTCCGTGGTCATCCACTGGATGGATACTTTCAGGCAGGCTCAGTAGGTCATGCACAAAAGTTCATGCAAATGGAGAATTTGGACAAAGATCTCAGGAAAGAAGACTATTTCTCCTGGTACTGAATGAGAAGTCTTTCCCAAAGACATTAGATTTCAGTACAAGAAGATACTTTATTCCCCTTGGCATAGTATACTTACTGCGAATCCTTAGCATTTTGCACATGGCAAAACAGGGAAATAACGTTATGTGGGACCAAAGATAGTACACTGAGTTCTTATGGCTATTTTTCTCAGAGACTTCATATTATTATTCTCATTTTATATGTGAGAACACCAATCACCAGTGAAAGAAATAGAGTAGCATGCATGAGGTCAGACTCAAAGTACTCTATCTTTAGAAACCACATCTTTTACTTAGGATATATCCCATAGAATAAATACTAGCTTAAAATACTGATTTGAGGCCGGCACCATGGCTTAACAGGCTAATCCTCCGCCTTGCGGGGCCGGCACACCGGGTTCTAGTCCCGGTTGGGGCGCAGGATTCTGTCCTGGTTGCCCCTCTTCCAGGCCAGCTCTCTGCTATGGCCCGGGAAGGCAGTGGAGGATGGCCCAAGTCCTTGGGCCCTGCACCCGCATGGGAGACCAGGAGAAGCACCTGGCTCCTGGCTTCGGATCAGCGTGATGCGCCGGCCGCAGCGGCCATTGGAGGATGAACCAATGGCAAAAAGGAAGACCTTTCTCTCTGTCTCTCTCTCTCACTATCCATTCTGCCTGTCAAAAAAAAAATACTGATTTGATATTTAATATTTAGAATATATTTTCTAGAGGCAATATTTTTTCTGGATAAGTAACTAGTTATGCATGTGGGAATTTAGCCTAGTGGTTAAGAACTTGGATAGACCCACACGTACCATACCAGAACACCCGGGTGTGATTCCAGCCCCAGCTCATCATTCTGGCTTCTGGCTAACATGGACCCTGGGAGTCAGAAGTGATGGCTAAAGTAACTGCAACCATGGGGGATCCTGGAATGAGTTCCTGGTTACCAGCATTCAGGGAATGTGCTGTCACTATTTGTCTTCCTTTCTCTCTGTCTCTTTGTCTCCATCCCCCTCCAAAAAAAGAAGAAGAAGAAGAAGAACTATGATTTTATGAACATATCTATAAATGTCTGTACACTTCAAAGAGATTACAAAAGAAAATAGCATTATAAAGACAATGTGTTCTTTTCCTATATCTGTATTTTATTGTGCATAGTTTTGTATTTTGAATAATATCATGTTTTGAAAACTTTATGCAGGAAAATTATGTGGTTAATGATATTTACCATATCTATATAGTCTATGCTTTAAAAGAGAATAATATAGTTTGTTTTGAAAATATAAGTGGCATCCTCTTCTATTTCTTTCTTTAAGGTTTTATAATTTTCATCGTAGAGATCTTTAACATCCTTGGTTAAATTTATTCCAAGGTATTTGATTGTTTTTGTAGCTATTGTGAATGGGATTGATCTTAGAAGTTCTTCCTCAGCTGTGGCATTGCCTGCGTATACAAAGGCTGTTGATTTTTGTGGATTGATTTTATATCCTGCTACTTTGCCAAACTCTTCTATGAGTTCCAATAGTCTCTTAGTAGAGTTCTTTGGGTCCCCTAAATAAAGAAATATATCATCTGCAAAGAGGGATAGTTTGAGTTCTTCCTTCCCAATTTGTATTCCTTTAATTTCTTTTTCTTGCCTAATAGCTCTGGCTAAGACTTCCAGAACTATATTGAATAGCAATGATGAGAGTGGGCATCCCTGTCTGGTACCAGATCTCAGTGGAAATGCTTCCAACTTTTCCCCATTCAATAGGACACTGGCCGTGGGTTTTTCATGAATTGCTTTGATTGTATTGAGGAATGTTCCTTCCATACCAAAAATTGGAAAAATCTTCCATGCTCATGGATTGGAAGAATCAATATTATCAAAATGTCCATTCTCCCAAAAGCAATTTATACATTCAATGCAATACCAATCAAGATACTGAAGACATTCTTCTCAGATCTGGAAAAAATGATGCTGAAATTCATATGGAGACACAGGAGACCTCGAATAGCTAAAGAAATCTTGTACAACAAAAACAAAGCCAGAGGCATCACAATACCAGATTTCAGGACATACTACAGGGCAGTTGTTATCAAAACAGCATGGTACTGGTACAGAAACAGATGGATAGACCAATGGAACAGAATAGAAACACCAGAAATCAATCCAAACATCTACAGCCAACTTATATTTGATCAAGAATCCAAAACCAATCCCTGGAATAAGGACAGTCTATTCAATAAATGGTGCTGGAAAAATTGGATTTCCACGTGCAGAATCATGAAGCAAGACCCCTACCTTTCAACTTACACAAAAATTCACTCAACATGGATTAAAGACTTAAATCTATGACCCGAAACCATCAAATTATTAGAGAACATTGGAGAAACCCTGCAAGATATAGGTACTGGCAAAGACTTCTTGGAACAGACCCCAGAAGCACAGGCAGTCAAAGCCAAAATTAGCATTTGGGATTGCATCAAATCGAGTTTCTGTACTTCAAAATAAATAGTCAGGAAAGTGAATAGGCAACTGACAGAATAGGAAAAAAAAATATTTGCAAACTATGCAACAGATAAAGGATTGATAGCGAGAATCTACAAAGAAATCAAGAAACTCCACAACATCAAAACAAACAACCCACTTAAGAGATGGGCCAAGGACCTCAATAGACATTTTTCCAAAGAGGAAATCCAAATGGCCAACAGACACATGAAAAAATGTTCAAGATCACTAGCAATCAGAGAAATGCAAGTCAAAACCTCAATGAGGTTTCACCTCACTCTGATTAGAATGGCTCACATTCAGAAATCTACCAACAATAGATGCTGGAGAGGATGTGGGGAAAAAGGGACACTAACCCACTGTTGGTGGGAATGCAAACTGGTTAAGCCACTATGGAAGTCAGTCTGGAGATTCCTCAGAAACCTGAATATAACCCTACCATTCAACCCAGCCATCCCACTCCTTGGAATTTACCCAAAGGAAATTCAATTGGCAAGCAAAAAAGCTGTCTGCACCTTAATGTTGATTGCAGCTCAATTCACAATAGCTAAGACCTGGAACCAACCCAAATGCCCATCAACAGTAGACTGGATAAAGAAATTTTGGGACATGTACTCTATAGAATACTATACAGCAGTCAAAAACAATGAAATCCGGTCATTTGCACCAAGATGGAGGAATCTGGAAAACATTATGCTGAGTGAATTAGGCTAGTCCCAAAGGGACAATTATCATATGTTCTCCCTGATCGGCGACAACTAACTGAGCACCAAAGGGGAAACCTATTGAAGTGAAATGGGCACTATGAGAAACAGTGACTTGATGAGCTCTTGTCCTGACTGTTGATGTACAATGTATTACTTTATCCATTTTAGTATTTTTTTTCTTCTAGTACTATTGGTTGAACTCTGTAATTAACACACAATTATTCTTAGGTGTTTAAATATTAACTGAAAAGTGATCCCTGCTAAATATAAGAGTGGGAAAAAGAGAGGGAGGAGATGTACAATTTGGGACATGCTCAATCGGACTTGCCCCAAATGGTGGAGTTAGAAATATTGCAGGTGATTCCAATACAATCCCATCAAGGTGGCATGTACCAATGCCCTCTCACTAGTGGAATTGAGTAATTTCAGTTCACAGTTGATTACACTGATAGGTTTAAGAGTCAAAGGGGATCACACAAACAAGACTAGTTTCTGCTAATACTAACTGATAGAATCAAAAAGGGAGAGAACGATCCAACATGGGAAGCAGGATACACAGCAGACTCATAAAATGGCAGATGTCCTAAACAACACTCTGGCCTCAGAATCAGCCCTTAAGGCATTCGGATCTGGCTGAAGAGCCCATGAGAGTATTGTAGGCATGGAAAGCCAAGATACCATGGAAAAGAAAAAAAGAAGAAGACCTAAATGAAAGATCTCTGTGAGTGAGATCCCAGTGGAAAGAACGGGGCCATCAAAGAAAGAGGTACCTTTCTCTGAAGGAGAAGGGAGGAGAGAACCTCCACTTTGACTATGACCCTATCGGAATAAGATCAAAGTCAGCGAACCCTAAAGGCTTCCATAGCCCTGGCAACTCATGACTAGAGCCTAGGGAGATTACTGACGCCATAAACAGGGGTGTCAAATTAAGTCAGCAACAGAAGTCACTGTGTACTTACATCCCATGTGGGATCTGTCCTTAATGTGTTGTCTAATGTGCAGTGATGCTATAACTAGTACTGAAACAGTATTTTTACACTTTGTGTTTCTGCGTGGGTACAAACTGATGAGATCTTTACTAATTATATACTGAATCAATGTTCTGTATATAAAGATAATTGGAAATGAAAAAAAAAACCTGGTGTTAAATTGGAAATGGCATAGAAAATTAATTAATTTTTAAAAAAATATTATGTAGGATCTCTGTCTTTAATGTGCTGTACACTCTTATTTAATGCTATAACTAGTACTCCAACAGTATTTTTTTTTCACTTTGTGTTGCTTTATGGGGGCAAACTGTTGAAATCGTTACCTAATATATACTAAACTGATCTTCTGTATATAAAGAGAAAAAACAAAAACAAACAAACAAAAAAAAGAATGGGCCATCAAAGAGATAAATGTTTTCATAAATAAATAATTTATTTCTTATATTATTTTGGTTTACAATATTTTGATTAATATGATATACATTTTTCTTGTCTACCATGCAATATTTCAACACATATTTGCAATGCAAAATGATATAGCAAGAAACTATCCTTTTCTTTTCCTTGTCTTTCTTTCATGTTTAGAGCCTACCAGTTCCTCTCTTCCTGTTGTTCATGCAGTTCGTAATATATTATTGTGAACTACAGTTACCCAATAATCTATAAACTCTAGAATTTTAATTTCTCTCTGACTGTGCTTTGGTACCTGTTATATTTGATGTTCAAATATCCCTAGGTTTAGAAAGCGAGGGCTTTTGTTATCTCCTTTTGTCATTTCTCTATACTTTGAGAATTTCTTCTATTATTTCATTATAAACTACTTTATATTTTCTCTGAGTCGGGCTTCAAATCAGTCATTACTTAAGGGGGTCTTGTTTGCTTTAACAGGAGATTAAAATGTAGAGACCCTAGAAATATGTCTTGAGTGTCCCCATTACTATAGAGGTATCATAGATCCAGGTTTCTAGACAAATAGTTGAGAAATCTACACAAACATTAAACTTACATACTATACACATATGTTCTTATATTTAGCTCCTACAAAACTTGTGTAAATATGTTCACAAGAACATCATCAAGTGCAATCTAACATCTTCTCCCTTTTCAGATTCCCAATGCCCTTCTTTGACAGGGAGGGTCCTGGCTCCATGGGCTGCTGTAACTTGATGTAGTTGCTCAATGTCCCTCAGTGTACCAGATCATCTCAGAATATCAGCTGCTTCCTCCCCAGCTGGTCACACTGCTGTATCTTTGGATCCACTGCCCCTTAGTCCTTCTCCCAGCATCACTGCTTGTCAATCGCTGCCTCTGAGGCTGCCCATTCTGCTTGTGTGGTCCCTTCAAGGGAATAGAAATGGGAGAAAAGGAATGTTACTGTTAATATTTTTGCTTAGATAACTTTTAGTTCTCATATTATCAACTAAATTATTATAATTGGACAAATAGCCTTTATAATGTAGCTTCAAATAAGTAAAATTTAGAGAAGTAATGCTGCCCAATATGGCCTAGATTTGTCTTAATATCATTACATGCAGATTTTAAATTAAGACATCGTTTTTTCAAACAGTGAATGATGCCAAACTATTTTTTCTTCTAGTTTTGTTACATTAGAGTTGACATTCTATTAAATCAATGAAATGCTGTTCAGTGCAATCCCAGTAGTATGGAGCTTCTGAGGAAGCAAAAACCAGTGACTTATCAGAAATAATGTCTTTGAGCCATGGCCGGCCATCATATAACTTGAGTGGAACTCTTGTTCCCCAAAAGTTGAACTAAAACTCTGAGTAACTTAGGTGCTATAGAAGGGAAATGCTGTATCTGGACACCTCTTTAGGATTCTAACGTGATTTTATAAAGATATATACAATGAGATGGAAGATCGCCTCACTTCTGATTGATGTATCAAAACTAATTCAATGTGTACTGAGGCCTTAACAAAAGCTATGCATAGCCAGTGATTTTAAAAAGTATTAAAAGAGCACTGGTGTGATTCTTTGTGATTCAAATAATCTTTGAAGGCATCAAGGCATGCTCATGTATATTTTAAGTAAAAAAATGTATCAGAGTACTGTCTCAAGAAAAGACAAAATTGGGGGGAATCGTACATCATTGTAATTATTGCCCTATGCACATCTTTCGGGGTAGATGTGATTTTGGAATGCAGCATGAGTCATGTTCAAATCAGTGACTATGTGATTGGATAATGTTTGTGAACCAACAAGTGTTTAAGAGTATATATTGATCTTATAGTAAAAGGATAGATATTAGGTACTCAAAAATGTCAGCTATTATATATAATCTGTTTTAGTAATGTGATTTTGGGAGAAGACGTGATCTTTTCTGCCATGTAGTTGAACTGAGCCATCCACAAATCTAACCAGGTGAACAATAATGTAAATCAAGCAAATCTAAACCATGTAGAAATAAAAATCCTAGCTTATGTGTGTCACAGTTAAGTGTAAATAAGAATTTTGTGGGAAAAGAATTGGTAATCTGATACTTTTCATATAATTATGTAGCTTTTAATTATTTTGGCTAACATTAATCTAAATGAAAAATATAATAAAATTTATATTGTACTATTAGATATTAATCTGGAAAGCTCTCAAAAATAGCAGTTAAACATGTAGATCACATGATTGTGTGCATTTTAAGATAAGTGTTTCTCAGATAAGATAACCATCAACCAAACTTCTGGGGCTTCTAGCAGTCCAACACACACCTTCCTCTAACTCTGCTGGTTATCATTTTCTCTAAGCTCCTTGTCATGGGATATTTTGTTCATGTTGCTCATTCCTAGCCTTAACCATTTTATTTTTTTCAATTAACCTGCTTTGCTATAGTCTTCCTTTTCTTTATTTTTACCATAAACACCCAAAGAAATAGTTCCCTTTCAAATGATTCACTTGGGAAAAAGTTCTGTTGACCTTCTACAACTATGACGCAGACCTTCCCTAATCCATCTTGTATTTAGTTTTGTTTAGTGTTTGGAGATATGTGTGGCTTTCATTCAGAGTTTGTCTTCACAGGAAGAAACCCTACTTAATTCATTATAATAAAATGAAACTGAAAAATTGATGTTGAATATCTACAATTGTTAACAATTTTATTATACAGAATAAATCAAAGGTTTATAGATGAAGAAATTCTCTTGAAAAATCTTAAAATTTGGGGCCGGCGCCTGGTGCAGTTAATCCTCCACTGTGATGCCGGCATCCCATATGGCGCCAGTTCTAGTCCTGGCTGCCCCTCTTCCAATCCAGCTCTCTGCTATGGCCTGGGATAGCAGTAGAAGATGGCCAAGTCCTTGAGCCCCTGCACCCAAGTGGGAAACTGGGAAGAATCACCTGGCTCCTGGCTTCGGATTGGCACAGCTGCAGCCATTGTGGCCATCTGGGGAGTGAACCATCAGATGGAAGACCTCTCTCTCTGTCTCTCCCTCTCACTGTAACTTTACCTCACAAATAGATAAATAAAATATTTTTAAAATATTAAAAATTATTACATACTGAACAATAATTAACTTGTGTCCCTATATTTTTTGTTTATGAGTCAATTTGTATATAGACAAAACTGGAGAACATAAAGGTCAAATATGTGTGGATTAAATATAATATATTACATAAATAACCGTGTTAAATGATCCCAAAGAAAATATGGTACTATGTTCTGGGTCTCTTAAACGCAAGATAAATATTATTCCAAAGAAAACTCTGGAATTATCCAAGGAATCAGTGGTATGAGGTAAGAGTCTGTCTCGTGCCTACAACCTGCAATATTGTACAATTGCGTCTGTTGAAGCTGGGCTAACAGGGCTGAAATTCCTTCAATCACACAGCCACCAGGGGTTTAGGGTCTGGAAGGTTTGCTGCAGTCAAATTGACTTTTCAGCAATAGGTAATGGGCAGAAATAAACTTTACTGAACTTGATTTTTGACCAAATACTGCAACCATTTTCTTTTCTAGTATCACCATAAATTCTTATTGCTTGTCTAAGGAAAAGTGCATTTGTACTTTGGTATTATTTGGAAATTTTAGTCTACTACAAACACAGAATGCAGGATGAAACAATCTAATAGCAGTTAATGAGTAATTAAAATGCTCCTGCTTCATATTACTTAATCATTGTGTGATTGTTGTTGGAATTCAGACTTACAGTATAGAACAGAATGGAGTTAATGAATATTCTTTGTTTATTGAGGAGATGTTATCTAAATACAAGACGTAAAAACTCCCTAATATTAACCTCTGCCTAAATGACAAAGCTCTTCTTCTGCTTGTCTGTAGCTAGTTATACAATGATTTCCTTAAAATTATCCAAATTAAAACAAAATATTGCAAGAAAACCTTTTGGTTTTAATTCTATTAAAATTAATACTTTTCAAATGCCATTAAATTTAGTTTTGTAGTGATTCTTATTCTTTTTTTTTTTTTTGACTGGCAGAGTTAGACAGTGAGAGAGAGAGAGAGACAGAGAGAAAGGTCTTCCTTCCATTGGTTCACTCCCCAAATGGCTGCTGCGCCCAGCGCACTGCGCTGATCCGAACCCAGGATCCAGGTGCTTCCTCCTGGTCTCCCATGCAGGTACAGGGCCCAAGCACTTGGGCCATCCTCCACTGCCTTCCTGGGCCACAGCAGAGAGATGGACTGGAAGAGGAGCAACCAGGACAGAATCTGGTGCCCCAACGGGGACTAGAACCCGGAGTGCCAGTGCCGCATGTGGAGGATTAGCCTAGCGAGCTGAGGCACTGGACAATGTGGTTCTTATTCTTGTGACATGTAAATATTTCTAACTACTCAATTGTCTTCAAATTCTGAATCTCCTTCTATTATTGGCTCAGCAGTGATAGGTAGTTATTTAACATTCAAAACAAGAATGCTTTTGAATTTCAATTTTTCACTACTAAATTTTACAGAGTGAGTGAGTTGAAGTCTGTAGTTTATTAAACACGCTATAAGTTGTCAGTGGTTGAGATTCCTTGTAAATGCATGATCCCCATCACAAACATCACATGTAAGTATCCTACCTACACATCCCTTCACAGTCTCTCAGGGTCTTAGCCCCCCCCACCAATAGCTGACAAACCTATTTCCACCAGAATAAGTTAGGTTCTCATGTTAGTACATTGTATTAATCTAAATCCAGTCTGCACTGTCAAATATGTTTGCAATTTATCTCCATTTTCTGACCTAAGATGCTCTAGAGTAACCATGTTCATCAATAAAAAGATATTATTCAGGACCAGAACTGTGGGTGGCACATTTCAGAATTGTTTGTATATTAAGTTTCCATCCATCAAGATACAAGCAGAGAACTGCAAACCCATTTTATTATAAGAACTATGACAAGAACTATGAAGTGCCTATCACACTGCATATAAAAATCATATTTCATTAACATAACAGGTTAACAGAAGGGAGCAGCATTGTGGTAAAGCATGAATTTGGGAAGTGTGCATTCTTTGTGCATATGTTCATAATCTCAATTTAGAATTCTTTGTGACTAAGAAAAACCTGTTGTATTTCTTGTAAGTGGCTTATAGATGTTCATTAATTCAACATTTTTGATAATGAACTATATATTAAGCAATTAATTAGATCTTGAGTATCCACAAGAAATGATACATGCTCCTTGAAGAGCAAAAGCTGAAAAGCCAAGGAGGAAGAATAGTCAAACACCTATTGTGGCAGTAAGAAGAATACACCTGTACCCTTCTTGGTTTAGTTGTATTCATGGGTCGATACAATTTTGTCACTACTTATGGGTCTGTGAATGTTGAAGGATGGTTGGCAAGCATGTGGGGGATAGCAACAAGGAAGATTTCACAAAGAAATGGTCCTTGTGAGCAAAAATACACAAATAAAACAAAATAGGAATATTTTAGAGAGGTCTTTTATTTAAGGGCCAGTGTTGTAGTGCACTGGATTAAGCTGCTGCATTCAACAGCAGCATCTCAGGCATCCCTTACAGGCACTGTTAGAGTCCTGGCTTCTCCAGTCTGATCCAGCCCCCTGCTAATGTGTCTGGGAAAGCAGTGGAAGGTGGACCAAGTACTTGGGACCCTGATACCCATATAAGAGACCAAAATGAAGCTCCAACTTGACCAAGCCATGGCCATTGAGGCAATCTGGGGAGTAAACCCAGAGACGGAAGATACCTCTGTATAATTCTGCCTTTTGATAAAACAAAAGGCCTTTTATTTCGATTATTTCCACAGTGACTGGATGTGAAGAGATTACCAGCAATGAAAGTGGAAAATGCTTGAATTCCTTCTTCAATTATTTGAGCTTCATTTATCTATTTCTTAGTTATTGAAGGGATAGAAGTATTTCTGAAAATCCATTAATTCATTTGTAGTTATTGATCCGCAATCTATTTACAGAACACTTATCAGAATGTAGGCATTGTCTACATGCTGGGAATACAAGCCTAAGCACATTTTCATGCATGTGTTTCTCTTTCTTTCATTTTTAAAAATATTTATTTATTTGAAAGGCAGAATTACAGAGAGGCAAAGGCAGAGGCAGAGACAGAGAGAGGGAGGAAGGGAGGGAGGGAGGGAGAGGTCTTGCATCTGCCAGTTCACTCACCAAATGGCTGCAATGGCCAGAGCTGGGCTGATATGAAGCCAGGATCCAGGAGCTTCTTCCTGGGCTCCCACACAGGTGCAGGGTCCCAAGGACTTGGGCCATCTTCTACTGCTTTCCCAGGCCATATCACAGAGCTGGATCAGAAGTGGAGCAGCAGGGACTTGAACCAGCACCCATATGGTATGCTAGCTGCTTTACCCACTACACCACAGTGCCAGCCCCTATGTGTTTCTCTTTCACAGTTCAGTGGGGATGATAGTTACGAAAGAAAATATCTCAAAACACATACATATGCATGGATAATTTAAAAGGAGATAGGTACTCTAAAGGAAAGAGAGAAAATGTTATGGCAATGTATATTAGAAAAATTCAATGGTGGGAAAACTCATGGGAAATTTCCTTTAAGAAACATTAAATTTGAATCATAAGAAAATTAAAATATACCCAAGGAAAGGGATTGCGAGCAGATGGGAACAATGTCCTATGAAAGATAATGTTTTCATGTGGTTAGGTGGTGCAACAGTGTGAAAAATTCCTCAAAATATAGTGGGTCTGGATCACACGTTATGAAGAGAATCAGCTGGGTACACACAAGCTAAGGCCTCATAACCAATGTCTAAGGTATACATGTTCTTTTATCTAATAGCAGAGAACTTAATAGAGCACAGAGCTTAATTAAGAATTAATGAAAACATATCATAAAACAAGTAGGCTAATGAAGTATTTATACAGGATATGGGAGCAAACTGTGCTAAGTTACAATATGATCTCTGACTGGAAGTGAAGTCAATGCTGCTACCATTCCTTGAAAAACACAAAACTAGAATACAGATGTGTATGATTATGAATGGGATTTTAGAATGATTCTGATAACACAGTAGAAAACTACTGGACATGGGAAATTAGATGAACGGAAACAGATACTTCAAAGGAAGAGGCTGTTTCAATTATCCTTTTATGGGTTAAAAATGATTCCCAAATTTAAAGGTTTAAAGATCTGTCTTTGTCTCATAGTTTTGCATTTTACTAGTTAGAGTACAGCAAAGATAGTTCAGATCCATTTCTCAAAGTCTGGAACCTCAATGGAATAACCTGATTCTCTCTCTCTCTCTCTTTCTCTCTTTCTCTCTTTCTCTCTCCCTCTCTTCCATTATTACTTCTCCTCCTCCTCCTCTCCTTTTCTTCCATGTTTCCCATCCTTCTTCTTTGTCTTTATAATCCTACTCTATGTATATGTTGACTTTCCTCTAACATGATTGGCCCAGGTACTGAGTCTTCTCATTCGAATACTCAGAGCTCCCAGAAGGAGACAGAATACTGTGATCGGTAATGATAGACTGTCCAGAATTAAGGAAAATTTGCAAGTCTGAATTGTATCTTCTGATTTGTCACTAATCACTTAATTCTGGGATGACAAATTTAGAAAAGGCTTTTGGATATATTTGTTGCATAGTAAATTTGTTGAGATCGGTAATCTGAAGTATCCCTCAGCAGAAATACAGATTAATAATCTTAGTTTTATTGCAACCAGTAATTTGTCCTTTGTGTTTTTAGAGTCTCATAAGTAAAATAGCATCAACTTATGGCTTCAATCATATCTTACATGCTGTTTTTTGTAATTAACATTCTGTTGTATCAGATTAAATTCAGCATAGGAAAATTCGTAGAATTTGTGACATTTGAACATTTTGCAAATTGTTAACAACAACTAACAAAATACATATATGGTACCTAAATCTGGATTTTTACAAAACATCCTTTTTAAGTGGATAAATGATTAATGGGAAAATATAAAATTTCAGGTTTTGGACTTTGAGAAAACAGATTATTCATGAATACTTTCCTGTACCAAATACAAAGAATGGTTAAAAAATAAAACTGAATAAAACATATGAAATGAAACATTTCCAAGATTTCCCATTGTCAACACTTGTGATCATTTTAGAATCAAAGATCGCATTGATAGTAATCGGTTATACCACACACAATTCAAAAATATTTCAACTATCAATAGAGCTGCAAGAATGTGATGAGGTGGAGAGAAAAGCCTTCTTATACAGAAAAAAAGGATTATAAAATGAGAGGAAATAAAATTAGAATATCATCATTTTGCAACCCCTAATCTAAAAATTGATTCAGACAGAAGTTCTCAATGTATTTTAAGGCAATGAGATAAATGTATTCATAGTGCAGAACTTCCTCACATTGTCTCATGGGTCACCTACCAGCTTCACAGGGTAAAATGCTATTTTTCAATGGAAAAAGTCTGGCAATTCTCACTTTCATCAAGTGTTGCAACAGCATCATGTGCTTTCATTTAGCTTGGAGATGTAAAGAAACTGGAAAGAACATTTCTTCCAGCCATACAATGAGAAAGCTGGGAAACAGTAAATTAATTACTTTTCCTGAATTCACCAAAGAACCAAGTCTACAGGGCAAAAACCTAACAGAATTAGTCTTAGGTGTTTAAACACAACTGAAAATTGATCCCTGTTAAAAATAAGAGTGGGAATTAAAAAAGGGAGATGTACAGTTTGGCACACACTCCCTCAGACTTACCCCTAAGGGTAAAGCTAAAAAGTTGCCTTGGGAATCCAAATCCCATTAAGTTGGCAGGTACCAATGCCACCTTAGTAGTTAAAGTGATCAGTTTAAGTTCATAACTGACCATAAAGATAGGATTAAGTGTCAAAGGGATCCCATAAATAAGACCAGTGTCTGCTAATAATAATTGAAATAATTAAAAAGGAGGGAACTGTCCAACGTGGGAAGCAGGATACACAGCAGACTCATTGAATGACAAATGCCCTAAACAGCACTAAGGCCTCAGAATCAGCCCTTAAGGCATTCCGATCTGGCTACAAAGTCCATGAGAGTATCTCAGTCATGGAAAGCATAAACACTGTGGCAAAAAATGACCTAAATGAAAGATCTCTGTGAGTGAGATCTTGGTGGAAAGATGGGGCCATCAAAAAAGGAGGTACCTTTCTCTGCAGGGGGAGAGAACTTCCACTTTGACTATGGCCTTGTCTAAATAAGGTCGGAGTTTGAACTCAAGAGCAGCTCATGACAAGAGCCGTGGGTGATTACTGATGTCATAAATAAGAGTGTCAATTGATAAATCAAAAACAGGAGTCACTGTGCACTTGCTCTCCATGTAGGACCTCTGTCCTTAATGTGTTGTACTATGAGGATTAACAGTAAAAATGATCTTCAAAAAGTCCTTTATACTTTGTGTGTCTTTGTGGGTACAAACTATTGAAATCTTTACTCAGTATAGAGTTGGTCTTTTGTATATTAAGATTATTGAAAATGAATCTTAATGAATAATGGGATGGGAGAGGGAGTAGGAGATGGGATGATTGTAGGTGGGAGGGTTGTTATGGGGAAAAGAACTGCTATAATCCAAAAGTTGTACTTTGGAAATTTATATTTATTAAATAAAATTTTTCTATTAAAAATAAGTGCAAATAAAAAAATAAGGATTTATAACCTCCCAAGGACACTTTTATTTTTCCTCCAAATAAGGTCACAATGACAGGCCCTGAGATATGGGCATATCTTTCTGGTGTCACAGTTCAACCTACTGTAGGAAGAAATTAAGGACACTAGATGATAAGAAAACACAAAAATGTCATAGAGTAAATTATGCCCACTTGGATTATGGAAAGAAATCACATAAAGAGACATTAATAGAATGTTGGAAAGCCAGAAAATTGTATTGCGCCAACTTTATGTCTCTTGAGTCGGATGATGGTATTTGCACTATACTGGTTCCCAGGAGCTACTGGCAATTATAATTGAATTTGAAATAATCTCTCTAATGTATGCTAAACAGTAAAGAAATTGTTTTGTGTGTGTGTAGGGGGGAGTGGTTAAACAGAAGTATAGGGACCAGGGACTGGGGCTGTAGTGTAGTAGTTTAAGCTACTGCCTGGGGCACTGCTTCCCTCATGGGCATCTGTTGGAGTCCCGAGTGCTCAGATCATCCCAGCTCCAGCTGTTCTGGCCATTTGGGGAGTGAACCAGTACATGGAAGACCTCTCTCTCTGTCTCTCCCTCTCTCTGTCTGTAATTCAGCCTTTCAAATAAATAAATTTTTCAAAAATAAAACAAACAGAAGTATAAGGAAGGAGACAGGGAGGACAGAAATTATGACCACATGTTAACAATTTGATAAACAGAATTCAAGACATAAATCTTCATAGCACTCTTCAATTTTTATGGTCTAAATATTTGTTTCAGTAAAACAATTATAAAAGCAAAACAGAGAGCAGACCAAGTGGCCACGGTGGCAGTTAGGATGCCTGAGTCTGATATTGGTGTGCCTGAGTTTGAATCTCACCATTGCTCCTGACTATAGACTCCTGCTACGGCAAAATCTGGGAGGCAGCACTTGATGGCTCCAGTGAATGAGTGTCTGCCCCCCAGGTAGGAGACTTTTATTGATTTATCAGCTTCCAACATTGCCTATGTCAGCATTTGCCATAGAGAGCATTGAGGGAGTTAACTACAAAACAGGTGGCAGGTGTTTGTCCCAGTGGTTAAGACAACTACATCCCATAGAAAAGTAACTGAATTCGAATCCTGGCTCCAGTTCTTGACTTCAGCTTCCAGCTTCTGGATTCAGTCCCAGTCCGGCCCTCACAATTTTTGTCATTCGGGAGTGAAACCGTGGGCAGCAGCACTCTCTCTTTCTCTCTGTCTCTTTTTCTCTCTCTGCTTCTCAAAGAAACAATAGATTTTATTTTTTTAAATTTCATTTTTTTAAAAGATTTGGTCTATTTATTTGAAAGAGCCACAGACAGAAGTTACAGAGAGAAGTAGAGAGGTCTTCCATCCAAGGGCCCACTCTCCAAATGGCTACAATGGCTGGAGCTGAGTTGATCCCAAGCCACTGAAACCAGAAGCCAGGAGTTTCCTCTGGGTCCTCCACATGGGTGCAGAGGTTCAAGCACCTGGACTATCTTCCACTGCTTTCTCAAGCCATAGCAGAGAGCAGGATTGGAAGAGGAGAAGCAGGGACTCGAACTGGCACCCACATGGGATGCCCACACTGCAAGCCAGGACCTCAACCCACTGTGCCACAGCATTGGCCCCACAATATATTTTCATAAAAAAGCAATTAAGAACCACTTCCTCATTGATTTCTGATTCAGATATTAGCAATGATAAATGAGATTTAGCAATCACAGACCAAACACTTCTTCCTCTATCACTAAAATTCATGTGCTTAATATTCTTTGGTATTAATCAATCTGTAAAAGCTGTTACATTTACACGTAGACCTTGTTATTGTGTAAAAGGCATTTAAAATATAGCATACTCCCTTTTTAAGGACATAGTATTTGATTGGTGATTTAAGAATTATGTGTAAATATTTAAACATCTAAGCAAGTAACAGTTATAAATTCAAAATATTAATTTTTACATTTTGTATGCCATTAAATGCAATATTTTTAATACATCAGCAAGTGTTTGTCTCCTTTATTTTGTCAAGACAGTATCAGATTTTGTCTACAGTGTGCTACAACATAGGAAACTACAAATAATTCATTTTGGAAAACAGTGTAGTGTGGTGTTGTTTGCCCTCTGATAGCTTCTGGCTTTTGTGTCTTGTATGGTTCCTACACCACTCATCTAGAGAAATTTTTTTTAATATCACTTGACTGTCCTATTTTTCAGCTTCCAGGTAGTTTTTTAAGAAAATGATTTCAATGCATGACTGCAGGTACACTGACTTCTGAATATAAGGCATTCATTGCCAACTGAAGTGGTGTGTATGGTATTTGATTGTGTGTTTTGCACTGTGGGTTTTTTGGGTGGATCAAAATATTGACCTGTTTTCATTTACAATCTTATTTAGTCAATCGACAGCTAACAGCGATGCATTTTGCAATTCCTGTGGTCCTTGGAAGAATTGTCTTCGCTGGCATGAGTCAGAAGCTGACTGCCCACACAGTAAGTTCATCTATTTTTTAAATTATGTTAAGGTCCTCTTTCTGAAAGAATGTAAGGCATTATGAGTCATTTTCTTTATTTTCTTTCAAAAAACACTTATTCATGCCAGTGACAGAAAACTTTTTCTGTGAAAGAGTTTTTTACTATATTCTTTGGTATTCTGTAGTTTTCTGTTTGGTATAATAAAAAGCAGCAAATTAAAATTAGTGGATCTTGTCCTGATTAACCAGTCCTGGTGGATATAACCAAGTTAGTGGTATCTAAGACACTATTAATCCATACATTTCACTTGTTTATGTATTACTCTGTTATACCATTGCAATGGAACATAGAGATGCACAGCACAGGTCCCCCTTTGGGGAATGAATTTTGCCCCTGTGACTGGAAGGACCGTCTACAGGTATTCTTCAGCTACCTCTCAATCAGGGATTCCCTAAGCTGCCATTCCACTGATTTATCCTAAAGCAGGACAACTGTGAGGGCCCCTTATTTCTCCAGGTCTCTGTAACACATAATGGGACATATCTTGCAGTTCAACTTTTCCTTTTTCCAATCCAGTTCCCCAGTGCCTCTGACCTCCAGCCATGCAAGGCTCTAAATAAACATCTTACAAGCTGAACTGTGTCCCAGACTTTGCTTGTGGGAAAACCCAATATGCAGCAGATGCATTTAAAATAAAAACAAAAGACTAAAGTAGCTGAGGTTCTATTATCACAAAAAGTTATCATAGTGTGGTTATATAACAGATTTGGATTTAAAAAAAAAACACTTGATTTGAGAATTTTCTTAAATCATTATTTACATTGTTTTTAACTACTTCCTCTACGGTAGTATTTTATAGATTGAATCAGGTGTTTAATGCCAGGTTGAATGAAACTTCGTAGTGTTATCTCAACAGCTCTACGAACTGAGGGAGTAATGCATAAAACCAAGTAGAGTAACAAGACCTAGACCCCCTTTCATAAGCACAAAAATACAATAAAATAATATAAAAATGATAAAATAATAATAATAAAGTTGGAATCAATGGTTCTCGAGACACTGGACATCAGGCATTGAGGGACAACAGACTCCTAAGCCTTGTGAAACAGGGAGTTTAGCCTTATTCTTGCTGAAATGTTCTGTTCTAGGGAGTTGTAAGCTGTAGTGTAAGGAAGAACACAGGTGGAACAAAGCAGATTCCAAAAAAATAATATGACCATTATGGTTGATACAAAACATTATTTAACAAATCCTAGCATCATTTCCTTTAAAAAAGTCATCAAACTAGGTATAGAGAGCAATTTTTAAAGCAGAGTAAAAATGCATCTGTATAAATATACAGTTAATGTGTAATATAAATATCTGAAATACAATGTTAATATAATACTTAATGGTGCAATTCTGAATTTCTCCCATGGTTAGGAATAACACAAGAATGTCAGAACTCATTAATTCTATATATCATTATATTGAGGGTTCTATTCATTTAAAATTAAGAAAAAAGGATAACATACACCCGGTATGAAAAGGTAGAAAGGAGTAGTTATTTTTTATAAGAACATGTGAGCAACTCTACAGAAACCACAATGGGGTATATAAAAACTACTAGAAATAATAAGAAAATTTAGCAAACTTACAAGAGGTAAATGCACTTTTTCAAAATTTGTATTTCTATGTACCATTATGCAAAGTTAGAATCTTAATTTATAAACATCATTTACAATATAATCAAGAAACATGAAGTTGATATCACATCATATTCTGCTTCTCTAATACGGATTCTGATGCTCTTTCTCAAGCACATACATGTAGTTGGAGCTGTCTTGGTGTATCTCAGTGGAGAATGAGACAAACACAGGACTTCTCTATATAGCCATCTTGAACCTGGGTGCCAGTACAAGAACTCTAAGTCATACCTCAAGACATAATCTACAATTTCTGATGAGTTTCTTACAATGGAAGCTTATTGGAAACTGAGGATTATTTGTAAGAGAGTACTTCAAAAATTTCATAGAAAAGTTAGTACAAAAAAAGTACAAAATATTTAATGTGATGTGTAGTCTTTTCATAATGCACATTTTTTCATGAATTTGTCAAATATTTTTCATGTGTATAGAATGCAAGTTATTTTTTTACCAAAATAAATTATCTTTTTTTTTTTACAAAAAACATTATCTGAGGGGCAGGGAGAGAGACAGATATACATATGTTCCCCATGTGCCACAAATGACTGGGACTGAGCTGGGCTGGTGCCAGGAGCTGAGAACTCAATCCAAGTTTTCCATGTGGTGGCAGATGCCCAATTACTTTAGCCATCACCACTGTCCCCCAGAGTCTGTATTACCAGCAAGCCAGAGATAGGAATAGAGCTATGTATTGAACCCAGCTACTCTGATATGAATTGAAGGCATCATTTTATAAAGCTTATTTTTGTTTCGTTGAAAGGCAGACAGACAGAGAGAGAGCAAGCTGGAGATGAATCTTCAGTCTGCTTGTTCACATATATGGCTAGGCTGAATCCAGGATCTTGGAAGTCTGTCTGGGCCGCTCACGTGGGTGGCAAATATTTAAGTACTCCAGCCATCATCTGCTGTCTCCCAGGGTGTGTGAGCAGGAAGTTGAATGAGAAGTAGTGGCCTGACTACAGGGACCAGGATGTGGGCTGCATATGTGACAGTTGGTGGCTTAACCTTTTATATCACCACACCCACCTCATGGATGCGAACATCTTAACCGGTAAACTAAATGCCCTCCCAATAAAACTTACCTTTGTATGCTATTTGAGGTGAGCTTTTTGAAATACCCTTGAAGGTACTACTTATATATAACTATATGCACCAAATCTTAGGTATGTCTTTTTTTTTTTTCTTTTTGACAAGCAGAGTGGATAATGAGAGAGAGAAACAGAGAGAAAGGTCTTCCTTTTTGCCATTGGTTCACCCTCCAATGGCCGCTGCGGCCAGAGCATCTCGCTGATCAGAAGCCAGGAGCCAGGTGCTTCTCCTGGTTTCCCATACAGGTGCAGGGCCCAAGGACTTGGGCCATCCTCCACTGCCTTCCCGGGCCATAGCAGAGAGCTGGCCTGGAAGAGGGGCAACCGGGATAGAATCCGGCGTCCCAACTTGGACTAGCACCCGGTGTGCCAGCACTGCAAGGCAGAGGATTAGCCTGTTAAGCCACGGGGCTGGCCCAGGTATGTCTTTTGATATATGCTTCCCCTTAGAGCAACATTAGGTTGAGAAGGAAAATTGTAATTAAGTCAATGATTACATGAAACAAAAATTAAGAAATGAAATTGCACTAGTCAAACACAAAGGTTTATAAGAGATTGAACCATTAATTTACCAATCACATCTACCAATCTAGAGGTCTACAACATGCCCTTCCCAACTGGAGTTCACTGTGTATTGATCCAGGTATCAATTCCATATTTCTAGAATATTTCATGCCTCTATGATATGACAGACCCTCCCTGGATCAAGTCCAACTTTAGCAAATCCTTCTCCCTTTCTGATTATCTGGCTTCCTTTCCTTGTAAACAAGCAACTGATGATTAGCTTTGTGTAAATTCTGTTGTAAACTTCTCTGGGAGGCATTGGCTCTTTGGCAGTTCACTCAGAATAATCACCATAAAAGTCACCTTTATCTCATCGAGCTGGTTTTATGCTAATAAATATGACTTCCATATGGATTCATTTCACAATTTCAGGAAGCTTAGTCTAGTTTATTTATTCCAGCTTCACTCAAACATTATGTTTGGGAACAGAGGTAACATACATAGTGATATACTAACTATTTACTGTCCGAACTGCATAATAATGAAAAATTAGCCAATTAAGAAATCTTTAAATCCTAACGTGGAACCATATAAATATATGTTTTAAAATAATAATGCCTACAATCAAAAATTTATTTTTGAATTTCTAGCAAAGCTAACAAATTGACATACTGTTTGATGTGACATGATTTGGCTTTCTTTTTTTTTTAAACTTGCATTTCAATCAGTTGCTTAAAAGGTCATGTTTAATGTCACATTAGCACTTTCTGAGAAAGATTTATTTTTGTTTAGACTTAGTGTGATATGATAAAAACTGTATGTATATTCATTCCTCATGGAGCTTTTGAAAAACCGTTAGCATGTCTTCATTAGCACATCAATCTTCAGACAGTAACATCTTTGAGCCATAAAACACTGTAACATAGCACAGTGCTATTTCTTCAATGAGTCTTTCTCTTTTCACCTGCTTATATTTTATACACATATAGATAAGGAGATGTGTTTAAATAAAGACATCTCATATGCATGTAACAATTCTAAACACAAAATCTTATTCAGAAACTCTCCTTTTATACTAGGTGAATATTGTCAAAATCATATGATTTTTAAATTTTATTTGAATCAATAGTGTATTTTTGGGGAGTAAGAATTTGGTACAGATGGGCCAGCACTGTGGCGTAGCAGGAAAAGCTGCCACTTGCATTGCTGGAATCCCGTAAGGGCGCCGGCTCTAGTCCCGGCTGCTCCACTTCCAAGTCAGCTCTCTGCTATGGTCTGGGAAAGCAGTAGAAGATGCTTTAAGTCCTTGGACCCTTGCACCTGCTTGGGAGACCTGGAAGAAGCTCCTGGCTTTGGGTCTGCACAGCTCCGGCTGTTGCGGCCAATTGGGAAGTGAACCAGTGGATGGAAGACCTCTCTCTCTCTCTCTTTGCCTCTCCTTCGCTTTCTGTGTAACTCTGACTTCCAAATAAATAAATAAATAAATCTTTTTAAAAAAAGAATTTGGTACAGCAATTATGACATCACTCAGATTGTGTACATTTCATATTGGAAAGCCTACATTCTAGTCCCATCTCTGCTTCTGTTTCAAGCTTCCTCCTGATGCATATCCTGAGAGGCAGAAGGCAATAGTTCAAGTATTTGTTTTCCCGCCACATTTTTCTTAGGAATTAGAGAAACAGAGAGCACTTCCATCTGTGACTTCATTCCCCAAATGCCCACAATGCTGAGTTGGGGCTGCAGTCAAAGCTAGGATCAAATATTCAATCACAGTCTCCCATATGAGTGGCCGGAACCCAATTGCTTGAGTCATTAGCATTATTAGTCTACTGTATCAGGAAGCTGCTGTCAGGAACAGGTCAGGAAATCAGACTCAGGCACTCTGATGTGGATCACAGGCGATTTTATTGCTGGGCTTAATGCCCCCTCATTCTAAAACCTTCATATGCCTTATATAAACTATCTTTTATATCCAATTATAGATTATACTTAGCTGTATTTAATATTTTCATATGCATTTTACATAGGAAGAATAGATAGTACTTGTCTTTTTTATCCCCTATAATACATACAATAGTGCTATATATCTGCATGGAAGAAGAAAAATTTATTGAATGGCTAAGCCAATGACTGTCATTACATTTTTTGTTTGGAGTTAAGCAAATAATAATAATAATAGTATTATATTAAACATACTGGGTGCTTAATATCAAAAGTGATGGGACTGTTGATCTAATTGGAGTTTATTTTGTCATTTTATATAGGAGAAAAAGACTGTGGTAAGATGGAATTAACTGCTGTACACCATATACATTTTTCATCACTCAAGAGATATTCATGTCATTTCAACTACCAAGAAATCCATTTTAAAAAGTATTAGGAATTTAAAAACATAAGACTACATTATAAAGGTATTTTAGAAAGTTATACTCAATTGGACCATATGAAATACAGAATGCTAGAAGAAAAAATCAGACTTCCATTTCTTTTTTCCTGATGCTGGTCAAAATATGAAGATTTATTTTTGTTTTACTTTTCTTTTTAAAATATATTTGAAAGTCAGAGTTATATATAGACAGAAACAGAGAGATCTTCATTCACTGATTTATTCCTCAAATCCAGGAGTTTCATCTGGGTCGTCCATATAGCTACAGGGGCCCAAGTACAGGAATCATCTTCTGCTGTTTTCCCAGGCACATTAGCAGGGAGATGGATGGGAAAGGGTGGAGCAACTGAGACTTGAAACGGTGTCTGTATGAGATGCCAGTGTTGCAGATGTTGACTTAATCTACTGTACCACTAGGCTGGCCTCATTATTTTTCTCTTCTGAATGCTTAGCCTTATCCCAATTCTTCTACCACAAGTTTTCTATTACTATATTTACATGTTGATTCATATTTAATAATCAATTTGTTCTGATTATTTTCCTATGAAAAGACCATAATTGAAAATGTTGCCTTCCCATGTAAATGGTATACCAGTTGGATAAAATAATGATGAGCTTTGCTCCATTCCTCCTATTGTGACTTTATTTTTCTTTTTACAGCCTTGAAATTCCTGTATATATTGCTCGAAATTCAGTGATAAAGTAAATATTTTGGAGTCCATGGCATTATATTTCAGAGTTTCTCACCATACTATGTTTCCATTCAATTTATAGGTCTTCTGCCTTCGTCTACTATCCTCATACTTTTCTCTCTCCATGCATATGCTGCCCCAGCTCACCACCTCTGAGCACTCTCTAAGTCATTTGCTGTGGCCTCTGAAAATCTGTCATTTCATTCCTTTATCTAAAGAAATTCTCTAAAATGTTCCTTTTATTTTCCACCTTCAAGTGTGTCTGTCGTCTTGGTATAATGTCTGTCTTTATCTCTCTTTAGGTAGTGGCATTCTCTCATTCCCCCCAAATTTAGGAACTCTCTTGCTTTGGAATAGAAGTGGGTGCCCTAGCCACTCTCCACTGACATTTCTAAGATTTGTTTTTCATGTCTTTAATGCATTAACATCAAATTACTACTATTACTTTATGGCTGCCTACTGTCACATTCCAAGTTACCGCTTCCTTTTTAATTAGGGATTTTAGCTTCACTAGATCGTGCTACCCCTTTCCCCCCCTAATGCTTTTATCCTTCTTGCTGGCATTGGAAGTGAAACAAAATCCTGGTTTCCTAATTTCTTTATCTCCTAAAGTCCTAGAATCATTTTTGCAATCTGACTCACTTACTTTATGAGAAGCCTTCTGACTACATATCCAAAATCCTCAGTTCAGTCATTTGATCCTGAGAGGAACTTCATTAACCTTATATTTTCTAAACCAGTTCTTTGCTTCATGACTGCTCCACTTTATTTCTTTACATCTTTTGGATTTCAGGTCCTAGTAACCAGCCCAACACTTGTTCACATCTTAAATTATGCCATCTCTCCCTCCCTCTGTTTGCCAAAACACCAACTGTGGTTCAGTTCTAATGCAAGCACATTTGATATACAGTCTGCACACATGCAACGGGATGTACAAGAGGAAAAGTATAGGGCTGTATGGCTTTCATTTAAAAATTTCTGAGTATTCTTCAAATGATACACTCTCTATCTTTCAGTTATATTACTGTATACTCAGAAAATTACAATACCATCTCTCCATACAAATCTGGTAAAACATTTGAAAAAAATGTGTCTGGCTCATACTTTGTTGGTACTTAAGAAATTGAATGAGAAAAGCATGGCTACTCTCCCACCAAACCCATCAATCTATTTTTCTACATACACACTTTTCTTTCTTTTTGTGCAAAAAGTACTCTGGTGGCCTCTCATGTCGCGAGGGTGTTGCATCAATATTCTACCCTCAGCTTCCTAAGTTTAATCCTTTATTACTATTGCTTTACAGCTACATTTGGTTGTATCTTTGTGTTTTCTTGTAAAAAATAACCAACTGGAGCTGGTGCTGTGGTGTAGCGGGTAAAGCCACAGCCTGCAGTGCCAGCATCCCATATGGGTGCCGGTTCAAGTCCTGGCTGCTCCACTTCCAATCCAGCTATGGCCTGGGAAAGCAGTAGAAGATGCCCCAATTGCTTGGAACCCTACACCCACGTGGGAGACCCAGAAGAAGCTCCTGGTTCCTGGCTTCGGATCGGTGCAGCTCCAACCGTTGCGGCCAATTGAGGAGTGAGCCAGTGGATGGAAGTCCCCTCTCTCTGTCTCTTCTTCTCACTCTGTGTAACTCTGATTTTAAAATAATTAAATAAATCTTAAAAAAATCAAATAACAACCAACTGTCCTAAATCTCTGGACTTTTGCAAATGAACTTCATTTGCTCATTAACAACAAAACCTTGTTGCTTTTGTTGCTTGATCCCCTTGGAACTATAATCCTGCACAGAGTAATGCTCCATTTGTGGTTTTTAAAGAATGATTGCATGAATAAACAAATTAATGCATTCGGATGCAGCACATCATATAAATATGTGTACGGGGAATTTGAGGTGCTCCCAGAGAGTCCCAGCATAAAAATTATGAATATCCAGAAAAATGTATTAAAATGTATAAAAATGTATATAGAGTAAAACACACTATTTCTTCTACATAACAAAAGCAAGAAGGGATGAAGAAAGCAAAGAAAACTGAATTTATTTACTGCCATGAACTCAGTTGGGGACTGTGAAATGACCGACAGTGTCTGCCTTGTAGTCCTAATGAGGCAGGGCTCACACAGGTTAAGTCACTTGTCCAAAACCTCCGTAGATTATTCATTTCTGGATTTGCTTGTAAATGCAAATCTGGAGCTCAGCAGATTCCATTCCCTTTTCACCACCACATGTGACTTTACTCTTTTAAAAATATTAATTATTTAGGATTTTAAACTAATAATTTAAAAAGAATTTTAATAGGGAAATTTAGTTTATTCCCATTTTTGAAAAATATCACACATTTGTTATTTCTGAAATTTGGCATCCCAATCTTATTTACTTACAGTCTTTGAAAGCAAATAGACTGCTATTTCTCCTGCTACTGTCCACTAGCATCTGCATTTTCTTTATAACATAGTTTACTTACTTCTTTCCTCTGTGTATTAATTATAGCCAATAGCTACCCCACCATCTTAATCCTTAATTTGAAAATTACAGTTTACAGTAGAGATTTGCTACTTATTTTAATATTCCTACTCCAAATAGATACACCACTTTATTTGCTACATTATTAGAGTGTTCATTTAAGCACTTTAAATTGAAGCACTGGCACATGGAAGGTGGGATGCCAAAGTTCAGATAATTCACCGCAGAGGTCTACTAACGTAGGATAATTATTTTTAATGTAATGTCACATTTTAATGTTCAAAATACTTATCTTAAATGCCATAGAATGACTCTCATAAACTCATTAAAAGCAACCATTAGGTGAAGGTTTTAGAGCACGTCCCAGACATTCACCGTACATAGTAGAGTCTGCCTCCCAAGGGTGCACCATTTCTGTATTTATAACGTTCTCTGATACTAAGATCATGTTCAAAGTGTGATCAGCCAGGATTTGCCGAAGAAAAACACAGAAAACATAGTGAAACTGTGTTAGAAATGATAACACACAGGAGAGATCAGTTTCTGAGACCTATTTTTCTCACTAAATTCTTAGAAATCTTTTGTAGTATTTATTTCTTTTTTTAAGTTAATATTGTGTTTACTATTTTTGAGATAATTTACTTTGAATTGACATTGCAGTGCTCCAGTAAACAAAGGATTCAACAAATAAAAAGTGAAAATACCATAGTTCAACAGGAATATTGGCGAGATCTATAAACAATCATGAAAGAAGTAAGCCAGACATAGCCACAAATTGTTCTACCTTATATGTGGGAGCTAAAATAAAAAATGAAAATAAGAACAAAAAAAAAGAAAGAAGAAACTTTAAGTATCAATTTTACTGCAAATACAGTGTTTTGTCATAGTTTGTGTTAATTATTTGTCAAACAAATCTATGGGAATTTATACTACTATAGTTTTAATGGTTTTGTGACTGTATTAAAACTTATTTTATATGAGTGAAGTTTAATGTCTTTCTATTTGATTATACCCCTTTTGTAATATAGACATATGTCATTTCAAATTAAAGATGAAAGTCAAACTTTCTCATACTTTCAGATATATCCTATACTGAAATGGAACTTATAATTGACTAATTTTTAATTTTTTTCTCCAGATAGTTTGTGTCACATAGATTCCAGTGGCAAGAGTCAATATGCTGTCAAATTGATCAACACTTTTAAATATTAAGCTATGTAGTACATCTTGGCAATATTTCTCTGGCTGACACTTTAAAAACAATACATGTACCCTGTATTATTTCTTTTTTGAGATTTATTTATTTGTATTTTTGAAAGGAAGAGTTTCAGAGGCAGAGAGGGAGAGACAGAGATATTGAGCTCTTCCATCTGCTGGTTCACTCCCCAGACAACTGCAGCGACCAGAGCTGGGCCAGGCCAAAGCCAGGAATCAGCAGCTTCATCTTTCTCTCTCAAGTAAGTGCAGGGGCCCAAGAATTTGAGCCATTTCTTCTGCCTTTCAGGAACATTAGCAGGGAGTTGGATCAGAAGTGGAGTAGCCAGGACTCAAACTGGCACACATATTGGATGTTGTCACTGTAGGGCATAGCTTAACCCACTATGCCACAGCACCAGCCCCAACAGACTTTTATCAAAGGACATATTCAAGTAGTAATAAACATATGAAAATTATTTGACCTCAATAACTTTAGTCAAATGCATTTTTAAAGCACAATATGGTACAAATGCATACTTAGCAGAGAAAGCTAAGGTTAAAAAAAACTGCTATATTGACTTCTTGGAAAAAAAATCTTGTGAACAGGAATTGTGTGTCTGTGTCTTGCTTTCCATGTATTAATATTTCTTAAGTTAGAAAGCAAATGAATTGCATTTTCATGCTAAACTATAACTTTGTGTATGTGTATATATATGTAGACATGTATACACACACTATATATATAATATATATAATATATATAAAATATATATTATTATAACATAAACAGTGATGCAAGAAGAAGCAGAAGGATACTTCAAATAGTAAAACAACATGGAGTGGTGGCATTGTGGTATATTTGGTAAAGATACCACCTGAGATGCCGGCATTGCCCACTTTTGACCCTGATGCTCTACTTCTAATCCAGCTCTTTGCTAATTGTGTGGGAAAAGCAGTGGAAGATGGTCCACGTGTTTGGGTTCATGCCACCTATGTGGGAGACCTGGGTGAAGCTCTTGGCTCTTGGCTTCAGCCTGACCCAGAGCTGGCTGTTATGACCTACTGGGGAGCAAATCAGTTAATGGAATCTCTCTCTCTCTCTCTCTCTCTCTCTCTCTCAGTGTGTGTGTCCCTCTATCTGTAACTCTGATTCTCAAATAAATAAATAAAATCTTTTTTTAATTTTTTTTTTTATTTTTTGACAGGCAGAGTGGACAGTGAGAGAGAGAGAGACAGAGAGAAAGGTCTTCCTTTTGCCGTTGGTTCACCCTCCAATGGCCGCCGCGGTAGCGCGCTGCGGCCGGCGCACCGTGCTGTTCCGATGGCAGGAGCCAGGTGTTTATCCTGGTCTCCCATGGGGTGCAGGGCCCAAGCACTTGGGCTATCCTCCACTGCACTCCCTGGCCACAGCAGAGAGCTGGCCTGGAAGAGGGGCAACCGGGACAGGATCGGTGCCCCGACCGGGACTAGAACCCTGTGTGCCGGCGCCGCAAGGCGGAGGATTAGCCTGTTGAGCCACGGCGCCGGCCAATAAAATCTTTTTTAAAAAAAATCACATAAAATGGAATGAAAAGGTAATGCTCATTTTACATGGATGTAGAATCCTCTTATTATTATATGATTATATCAATTTGGGTTATTTTCTTAAAAATGAAATAAATGGTATGATTTTCCCTTTTCAAATATTATTTTTATTTGAGAGGCAGAGTTACAGAGAAAGGAAGACACAGAGCCTCAGAGAAAGAGATGTTCCATTTGCTAGTTCACTTCGCAGACCACAATGTCCTGGGATAGGCCAGGCAAGAACCAGGAGCCTAGAACTCCATCAGGGTCTTCCATGTGAGCTGCAGGGACATAAGCACCTGAACCATCATTTGCTGCTCTCTCAGGCACATCAGCGTGGAGCTGTATCAGAAGTGGAGCAGCCAGGACTTCCCCACGCTCTTCAGTAAAGGATCCTGGTGCCACAACCTACTGCACAGCAGCTTTGGCCCTCAAGCACATAAATAATTGCAATGGGATAAAAATGAATATAGTTTTGAGGAGTACTAAGGTAAGATGATGATGTGGCTTGAGAATTCACTGTACATATGACATTGTTTTGGTTATAAAATGACATTATTTTCTATTTTTTAAACTTTTATTTAAATAAATATAAATTTCCAAAGTACAACTTTTGGATTATAATGGCTTTTTCCCCCCATAACCTCCCTCCCACCTACAACCCTCCCATCTCCCGCTCCCTCTCCCATCCCATTCACATTAAGATTCATTTTCAATTATCTTTATATACAGAAGATCAATTTAGTATATTCTTAGTGAAGATTTCAACAGTTTGCACCCGCACAGAAACACAAAGTATAAAGTACTGTTTGAGTACTAGTTATACAGTTAATTCACATAGTACAACACATTAAGGACAGAGATCCTACATAGGGAGCTGGATTGGAAGTGAGCTGGGACTCAAATTGGTGCCCACATGGGATGCTGGCATTGCAGGTGGCAATTTTGCCAACTGCACAACGGCAGCCCTTCTCAGAACAATCCTTTAACATAAAAGAGTAGTTAACATGATTCCCTATGTAAAGCCAAGAATACAGAATACCTGGCCCAAGGTAGCTCTTTTCCCAGGGTTGTAGGTGTAAAATTAAGAGATCTTGGTAGGGGCATTTATGCTATTTTTTCCTCTTTGTTGCGTACACATTACATATATGCTTCTTTTATTTAATCTACTAAGCAATACAGTGCTTGATTCATTAAATATATGGAATGACGTCAACCAAAAGGCAGACTAGGAAGTATTAAGCACAATTCTATCACAGAAACATGAAATACCAAAGGGATCACATAAACAAGACTAGTGGCTGCAAATACTAACGGATAGAATTAAAAAAGGAGAGAACAATCCAACATGGGAAGCGAGATACACAGCAGACTCATAGAATGGCAGATGTCCTAAACAGCACTCCGGCCTCAGAATCAGCCCTTAAGGCATGCAGATCCAGCTGAAAAGCCCATGAGAGCATTTCAGGCATGGAAAGCCAAGACACTCTGGCACAAAAAAAAAAAAAAAAAAAAAAAAAAAAAAAAAAAAAAACCACACAAATGACCTAAATGAAAGATCTCCGTGAGTGAGATCCCAGTGGAAAGAACAGGTCATCAAAGAAGGAGATACCTTTCTCTGAAGGGAGGAGAGAACTTCCACTTTGACTAAGACTTTGTCTAAATATGATCAGAGTTGGTGAACTCAAAAGGCTTCCATAGCCTTGGCAACTCGTGATAAGAGCCTAGGGGGATTACTGATGCCATAAACAAGAGTGTCAATTTGTTAAGTCAACAACAGGAGTCACTGTGCACTTACTCCTCATGTAGGATCTCTGTCCTTAATGTGCGGTACATTGTGATTTAATGCTATAACTAGTACTGCATCAGCATTTTTCACTTTGTGTTTCTATGTGGGTGCAAACTCTTGAAATCTTTACTTAATATATGCTAAACTGATCATCTGTATATAAAGAGAATTGAATGAATCTTGATGTGAATGGAAGGGGAGAGGGAGTGGGAGAAGGGAGGGTTGTGAGTTGGGGGGAAGTTGTGGGGGGGGCTTGTGGCCCATAGGCTGTACTTTGGAAATTTATATTCATTAAATAAAAGTTAAAAAAAAATTTGAGGTGATGTATATGTCAGTTATCTTGATTTAATCAATCCACGTTGTATTCAAGAATTGTAACATCATGTTGTATCTCATAAATATATACAATTTGGCATATAATGTCAAATTTACCCTATCCCATTTGTGCAAATACACAAAATAGAGAATAGCTAGGAATCTCCTTTTTTCATGGTTAGATATCTCACATTTTTAAGAATATGCTGAAATAAAGAATTCTGTAAACACATTCAAAAAAAAAAAGAAACTGTCTGAATTATATTTATAAATAGGAAAGGCTGTTGAAAATGAACTCTGGAGTACAAAAATATGCTTATAGTCATAAAAATGAACAAATATAAGTGAATTCTTCTAAAATCCTTTTAAATTTAGTGCTTTAAAATACATTATTAAATGGATGCTTAATAGGCCGGCACCATGGCTCAATAGGCTAATCCTCTGCCTGCGGCACCGGCACACAGGGTTCTAGTCCTGGTTGGGGTGCCGGATTCTGTCCCGGTTGCTCCTCTTCCAGTCCAGCTCTCTGCTGTAGCCCGGGAAGGCAGTGGAGGATGGCCAAAGTGCTTGGGCCCTGCACCCGCATGGGAAACCATGAGGAAGCACCTGGCTCCTGGCTTCGGATCGGCGCAGTGTGCCGGCCAGAGTACAGCAGCCGTAGCAGCCATTGGGGGGGTGGGGTGGTGAACCAACGGCAAAAAGGAAGACCTTTCTCTCTATCTCTCTCTCACTGTCCACTCTGCCTGTCAAAAAAAAACCAAAAAACAAAAAAAACGGATGCTTAATAGCCATCTTCTTTAGTCTCTCTCTCATATATATATATATATATATATATATTCAGCCATATATATGGCTAAATCAATTTAAAAGCAAAATTTACATGGGTGCTAAATTGTTTTGGAAATTCAAGTATTTTTTCAATCATTTCAATGAACTTAGTGAAGACTACTTGTATGTGTAATTTTCAAAAAAATTTGCCACAAAATGAACAATTCTTTTAATTCTGCTTTCCATGAAATTTGTGAAGTACCCATATGTAATATATACACATGTATAGAATGTACTCTATATATGTGAATATATTCCTATAAATTTATGTATGCATCTGATTATATGAATATATACATTTTCTTTTTTTGACAGGCAGAGTTAGACAGAGAGAGAGAAAGGTCTTCCTTTTTCCATTGGTTCACCCTCCAATGGCCGCTACAGCTGGTGCACTGCACTGATCCAAAGCCAGAAGCCAGGTGCTTCCTACTGGTCTCCCATGGGGTGCAGGGCCCAAGCACTTAGGCCATCCTCCACTGCTTTCCCGGGCCACAGCTGAGAGCTGTACTGGAAGAGGAGCAACCAGGACAGAATCCGGCACCCCAACCGGGACTAGAACCCAGGGTGCTGGCGCCGCAGGTGGAGGATTAGCCAAGTGAGCCACGGTGCCGGTGAATATATACATTCTTTCAAAGGTATTGCTGTATATGACCTGAGACACAGAAGCACATTCATAGGCAACAATCACTGTTATGGTATGTTCTCAATAAAGGAACATGCAGAATTAATGCATGTATAAAATTGCCTTCTAAGTTTCTATTTGGAAAGATTAAAAGAAGTTTTCAATGGACAATTAACATTTAAGCTAAGAATTATAAGATGATGCTGAGACATCCTGGGATACAAATAGGATGTAAATGGGAGGAGGACTGTTGGAAATGTTCTGTAGTGGCCTGGTTTCAGAACATGATGTGACATTTTTAGGAAACCATGGTGGATTGATATCAGCACAGCACAAGGAGCCAGGAAGTAAATGCAGTTTTACAGAGGATTAAGGAAGTCTCGATTTGACAGGTTAAAGAGATAAGATTTAAACCAATGGGGTTAGTGAGAGATTTGCAGGTCACACGTTAGTTGTAAAGAATAACTCTGGCTGGAAGGATTCACAGCCAGCACGACAACATGCAGAGCATCACAGATTTGTTTCCCAGCACAGTGCTAAAAATATGGATTAAAAAACTATAACATTCAGAAAAGTTACTAAGGATATACAGTCAATGAAAGATTTATTCAATGAAATCTATCATAACTTTGTTAGAAAGTAAATCAGAATTTTCTATCCAACTCATTTTCTCTCTATGGCACCTCTAGACCTCCAAACTCAGCAGAGAGAAACTCCACCCCAGAGGAACACAACCAAAAACACAGAGAAGCCTCTCCCTTAGCTGCCAGTGGAATTGCTTCTGCATCTTTCCAAGGGCATGAGTGTTTCTCACTCGGAGTCTGGGCTTAGTTTCAGGGTGAGTATAGTTGAGAAGTGAAGCTGTTATCCTTCGTTATACTCATGGGATGGATCCAAACACCGAGAGCAGTATGTTAGGAATGCTGAGGACCCATTGTCATTCCCCAGCTCCCCTACAAGAGAGGCCAGCCAGAAAGGTGTACACGGCTCCCTACTGCTCCCACCAAACACGTATCCCATAAAGATGGGGAATTAAGAGAGAAGCATTTGCTAGCACTGCATCCAAGCCCTAGAATCTTGGTTCAGAGATGTTTCCCAGGTAGAGAAATAGAGTATGAAATAGAAGTCCCTGGTGGTTTTTTCCAGCCCAGAGAATGGACTCTGAGGCCTGCAATACAACATCCCAGATTGGAGTGCTGCTTAGAGTCCTGGCTGCTCCACTTCTGGTCCAGATCCTTGCTATTGTACCTGGAAAAACAGCAGAAGTCGGTTCAAGTATTTGGGTCACTGCCACCCATGTGTAAAACCAAAATGTTGATCTTGGCTTCTGTCCTCAGCATGGCCTAACCCCAGCCTTTGTGGCCATTTGGGGAGTGAACTAGCAGGTGGAAGATCACTTTTTCTCAGCATCTCCCTCTTCCTCTGTTACCTTGACTTTCAAATATCAAATAAATCTTAAAGTAGAAGAAGAAGGAGCTGACACCATTTGCAATAGAGTGTGTGGAGAAAATTAAACCTAAAGGAACTCCCAAAGCTAGGCAAATTGAGGTGAAAAGCATTTAAAAGGTGCCTGATTGGTTCATTCTAAGTGTCCTCTAAACCATAGTCCACCCATGTACCATAGACAGCCAGGGAAATAGATAGACAAGAAGAGGACCTCTAGGTCAGAAGAAATCTCAAATATACATCACAAAAAATATCCTTGTAAAGGAGTCCAGAATTGATTTATACCCCAAGATGCTGTGTAAACAATTAGGCTGTGAGAAATTGAATTTAAAAGCTGGCATGTTCAAAGAGAGAAGGAGAGAGAGAGAGAGAGAGAGAGAGAGAGAGAGAGAGAGAGAGAGAGAGAGAGACCCAATCAGGGAGATCCTGCTAGAACCAGTAATGATTTTACATTGACTATGAACATGCTTGGGTCCTGGGACAACTTTCATCTGGGGTTTCCACACTGTTTATGTACATGTGGGACTGGAAGGAAAGATTTCACTATAAAAGACTGACAGTCACTTGTGAGTCAAAGACACACAAAAAATGTAAATGGCAATCAAACTTCTGCAGGGCACAAATCATTCAGAGATTTGTTGAAGTATGTTTTATAAAATATCTAATTTCCAAAGAGAATAAGATGCTCCAAAAAAAGTGTTCCCATGCACAAGAAAACAACAAAGGAAGCAGAATTGCATTTGACGATGAACAGATTTCAAATTCAACAAAAAATTTAAGTAACCATATCCTAGAAGTTTGTAAATAATGCAAGCAAATGATAAGCCTGAGAAATTAAATGTGAGTCCATCATGATAAATTATACCCTCAAATTAAACTACACAGTGAGAACCTTATCCAATGTTAGAAATGAAAAAAAAAATCTGTCTTCAGCTCACACTATTCTTCCTTTCTTAAACAAGGTGTTAAAAAAACTGAGAATCACTTGGAGAGATCACAGTCCAGGGGCACAGACAAACTAAACTCTGGGCTCTATTTGCAGGTTTTATAGAATGATCCACCAAACAGGACACAGTAACTAGGAGAAATGCCACACACAGAGCCTGGTAAAGAAAGAGTTTCTGCTTAAAAAATAAAAAAAAGAGTTTCTAAAGAAACCAAAAAATCACACAGGAGCCCAAAACAAGGACATGGGAGCAAGTTGAAGCCTGGGACACCTAGAGGCCACAGTGAACAGCATAACTCCTACCTAAATAAACAGAAAAAATTCTCATTGGGTGGGTTCTTCAAATCAATTCCTGTCCTTGGTACACCATGTCTGGCTTTCAGCCCAAAATTTTAAGTAGGTCACAAATCAAATAATGATACAATCTGAAGAGACAAAGCCTACGCAAGACCAGATGTGATTGAGATGTTACAATTATCAAATAAGAAATTGAAATGATTATGATAAATAACTTCTGTGAAAAATGCAAACAATATGTAAGTAAGATGGGTCATTTTGTTAGAGGGACAGACTACTGGCTGGGTAGACAGGCACCAGCCCCACCCACCCCACCATCAGGAGATGAGTCTCAGAAGGCCTGAGAAAAGTTAAGCAATAAGCTTCTTTGAAAGAAGTCCATGTCTTGTGTTAATAATAGGCATCAAGGTTTTTCTAAGCTGATGTAGCTGACCTAGGCAATGATACTTTTATCTTTCTTGGGGGAAAATTTCACATGCTCTTCATTATCTTTTTTGAGTCTCAGTTGGAGACTTACCTTTCACCCATTTAACCAACCAAAACCATCAATTCTCCATGCCTTTCCAGGACCAACCTTGAGGATGTCCCCTATCACATCCTATAAAAGCCCCTAGTGATCAGCCCTCAATAATTCCCTCCTTCAGGGACCCCTTCTGGCTTCTGGGAACTTTCTCTCTCTGCTTGTTTCAATAAACTACTCCTTTACACATTCTTCCTTGGCCATGATCCTAATTCTTCACGGTCATAAGACATGAACCCAAGAAATTAGAATCATGCACTTCTGCAACATTTTTGGAGAGTGGTCCAGGATTGTCTGAAGTGTGTACTTATATGAACTCATTCTGCTACCTTTTCTCAGAGATCCTTCTTCTCTACCATCTACTATCAATTTTGTGCACTGGGACTTTTTCAGCCATTTAAAAGCAATCGGTGTGGCTGCCATTCTTAAAGACTCATGGGAAAGGCTTCCTAGTACAGACCTGATAAATGCCTTTCCACTTTTTGGCACTGGGGATGGTTGTCTTCTGCCTCAGTTTCCTTATATGGGAATTTGTCCAATGTGTGAGATTGAATTGGAGTAATTGAAATTTCTGCCCCAGAGGATTCCTTGGTATTGCTTGAAAGCTCCCTGATCAAATCAAGATCTTGACTAACTACTACTGTATAGTATTAAATCTATACTCCTCACACTCTCTTTCACTCTTTCTTACCCCTTTTCACTAAATCTCAAATCTCAGGAAGGGATGAGGCATGCTTCCAGCTACAGTTGACTGGATATATTTCCCCACAAAAGCTGGCAAGAAACAGCCCTTAACAAATTAATCTTTCTTAATCTGACAGACTTTTTCTCTTTCTCTGTAGTTATATTTTCTTGAAAATTATGTTATCTGATTTTTCTATTGATTAGGAGTTGTAAAAGAGTTGGCATTAATTGTTATTGTTAATTACTATAATTCTGATTAGGTCTGGCCTACAGCTTTGGTTAAAAAATTTAGGTTAAAAGGATTACAAAATGCATTGTATAGCTATAAAATTATGTCAACTTTATGTTATGCTTATAACTTGTCCAGCATGTTATGTTGGTTATACGATGATAGGGATAGTAAGGATATATGCTCTTTCCCTTATGTACAGTGATTGGAAATGGCAAAGTCAGCGCTGGGAAAGGGGAGCTAGATGCTCTTTCCTATGGCACTCCATACTTGCTCACCAGCTTCTCCCACCTAGCACTTATTGGCACTAAGAATTAAACATCCAGGGAGATATCACCATGTCATAGGGCTGTATGTGATGCACCTATGGGGGTTCTATACTCGTTGGGCCTCATTCCCAAATGAGCCAACGGACTGAAGGGACCAGGGGCTTCTTCTATAGGCTTCAACAAATCAGACTATCAGTTTTCAGGAGCTTCCTGTGATCTTTACTGTTGAAAGGAAGGAAATTCACTTCCTCCTCGATACTGGAGCTACCTTTTCTGTTTCAGATGGGAAGGATTCATTTTTGTACACCCTTAAGCCCAGCTTTCAATGTTTGCTTGCTTTTTCATTTATTAAACTTTTATTTAATGAATATAAATTTCCAAAGTACAGCTTATGGGTTACAATGGCTTCCCCCCTCCCATAACTTCCCACAACCCTCCCCTTTCCCGCTCCCTCTCCCCTTCCATTCACATCAAAATTCATTTTCAATTCTCTTTATATACAGAAGATCAGTTTAGTATATATTAGGTAAAGATTTCAACAGTTTGCCCCCATATAGCAACAGAAAGTGAAAAAAATACTGTTGGAGTACTAGTTATAGCATTAAATAACAGTGTACAGCACATTAAAGACAGAGATCCTACATAATATATTTTTTAAAAAGTTAATTAATTTTCTATGCCATGTTTGTTTGCTTTTGAACACTCCTCAACTCACTTTACTCAATTAACTTGAACAGAATTGCCACAAAGCTCTCAGTCCCCACTTATTTGGACAGTCAGTGTTCAAAAACCTGTTGGAATCTTGCATCCATAGGCTACTCTCCTACAGGATTTAGATGACATCCTCCGTGTACCAACTGAGAAAGATTCCCAAGAGGGCAGCAAGGCCCTTCTCAAGTTTCTGGTAAAAAGAGCAACAGACTCTCAGAAACGAAACCCCAACTTTGCTAGCCTCTGTAAAGCAGCTGGGCTTAACCTTACCTGAAGGAGATTAGGTGCCAGGAGAAGAAAGAATCTAGACCATAACCACTTTAACATTTCCTAAATTCCTGTAAGAGTTTACAGAGTCCCTGGGAGTGAAAGAATTCCGTTGACCCTGGATCCCAAAATATGGGGAAATATCTTATCTTTTGTACCGCCTGACGCAGAATCTTCAAATTGCAGGGACTCATATTTTGACATGGGGCTCCAAGGCCCAACAGGCTTTTATCCAACTTGAGCAGACCTTAGGTAAAGCCAGCTTTAAACCTCAGAATGAGCAAAGTCTTCAATCAATATGCAACAGAGACAAAAGGATGGGTTTAGGGGTATTGATCCACCATAATGGACCAGACTAGTGGCCTGCAGGGTATCTTGGCAAAGAAGTTGACCTGTGGCTAAAAGGTGGTCAACCTGCCTCTGAGTGTTGCAGCTATTTCCCTCCTAATCCTGAAGCAATCACCTTGACCCTGTGACAATATACAATATTATTCACTCCCCATAATGTGACAGGTTGCTTTAGCCTCAATAGCTAGCCTCTCACTAACAATCACCATTTAAAATACCAGCATTAGGGTTGGAGGGCCCTGTAATCTACCTCAAGACTTGGTCCATTCTTAATCATACCACTTTTTTCCCACAGGAGATAGAGAGCCCAGAATATGACTGGGAACAGACAGTTCTACAGACCTATGCAGCCAGAGAGGATATCAAGGACAATCCTCTAAGGGATCCAGACTAGGTTCTATTTATAGTTGGAAGTTCCTTTGTTGAACAAGAAACTCCCTGGTCTGATATGACATAGTCACTTTAAACGAAGTCATCATAAGCTCTCCTCTTCCTACCTGTTTGAGTACTCAACTGGCAGAGCTTGTGGCTCTAAGAGCCCTAAAGATGAGCAGAGATAAAAGGGTCAATATTTACTCTGATTCTAAACATGCCTACATAGTTCTTCATACACATGTGGGAATTTGGAAAGAAAGGAGCTCCCTCAATGCAAATCGGCCTCCTATCAAACACCATCAGGAAATCAACTGATATCTTTGGTTTCCTTCCCCTTCCTCCAGGAAGTGGCACTGATATACTCTAAGGGACACCAAAAGAAGAGTGATGAAATTGCAGAGGAAAACTGATGGGCAGATTTGGCGTCCAGATCAGCAGCCAAAGATACTCCCTCCTTCCTGGAGCCTTTAGAGTGCCCTTTGATTTGGGAAAACACCCAAAAGATATCATTCCACAACATTCTCTTCAGTGAAATAATGGAGACTCTCTAGAGGTTGTAGTCTCTATCCCAGGGGATGGTTTTAGTCAGAAGAAGAAAGGATCCATCTTTCTTCTTCCTGCCACAGGAGGGTACTGAAAACTCCTCATAAAGCTTTCCACCTGTGGAGTGAAACTATTTATGGGAAAGAGCCTCCTCAGGACTGTAAAACAGTTTGTAGGGGCCTTTGAGTTTTGTCTTAGGAATAACGCTGTAAATTAAAGGCTTCTTCTACCTGGAGTTCAAAGTAAAGGGAGTTATTCAGGGGAAGACTGGCAGCTAGATTTTTCTCACATGCTTAAAAAGGAAATTTCCAGAAAATGGTAGTGGACTTGGGAGCAACACGCTTCACTGGGCTGAGGATAAGTAGTTAAAAATAAAAGTACAGGAGGTACACTTCCAGGGGAAAATTGGAGAGAAAAATGCATGGGAGATCGCAAAGGAAGCTCTGTGGGAAGAGGTGAGATGGCATGAACCTGTATGTAAATGGTGTCGACATGCAGCACAAGCAGGAGTGGAACTGCAGTGGCTGAAACCAGAGCGAGCTACCATTTGGAGATGGAGGTGAGTCTGGCTGCGGCAACCTGTGATGATGCAAGCAGAGGGATAACATGGTTGGGACCAGACTGGAGACCTATTGACTGGTGGTTGCAGGTTGTTACCTGTGGACCAGTAAAAGTGGAGGGGGACATTTGATTCCCCACCTGCATTGCTGCAGAACAGTGCCCGCTGCCTGGCTGAGGGAGGGCAGGTGCCATTTTGGATGAGAGAAATGCCAGATTACTTTCAGCAGCTCTGCAATTAGACTCACAGCTGAATTTTCATCAGAAACCCTATAGGCTAGAAAAAATAGCCAGATATATTCGGAATCTTAAGAGAAAAAAAAATTGTCAACCCAGAATACTGTATCCTGCAAAACTCGCATTCACAAATGAGGGTAAAACAAAGAACTTCCATAAGAAACAGAAATCAAAAGATTTGTCACCACCTGTCCAGCCTTACGAAAGTTGCTTAAGGGGGCACTACACATAGAAACACAGAAACATAGCCATCATTTCAAAAGAATGAGATGCAGAACTCCCCACACCCGTGGTGGAAGCACAAAAGAAATCCAACGTAAATGATAGGAATATTTAGGGGAAAATGACAGTACCAAGTCATTATTTATAAATAATCACCTTGAATGTAAATACTCTCAACTCTAAAGTTAAAAGATACAGACTGGCAGGATGGATTACAAAAGAAGACCCATCTATTTGCTGCTTACAAGAAGCACATCTAACAACAAAGATACTTGCAGACTGAAAGTGAAAGAATGAAAAGAAGATATTCAGAGTTAATTGAAGCCAAAAAAGAGCTGTTGTTGCCATAGCAATATCAGGCAAAACAGACTTTAACATAAAATCTATTAAAAGAGACAAAGAAGATGACTATGTAATAATTAAAAGATCAATTCAACAAGAAGATGCAACTATAATAAAAGTATATGCACCTAATCACAGGGTGCTTGGCAATTTAAAGAAATCTTAATGGACCTAAAGGGAGACATAGACTCCAATACAATAGTAACAAACGACTTTAATACCCCACTCTCAGCAAAGGACTGATCAAGCAGATAGAAAATCAGTAAGGAAATAAAGGAATTAATCAACACTTTAAACCAAATGTACATAAATGAATATCCACAGAACCTTTCACCCCACAGTGGCAGGATATATATTCTGCTCAGTACACAACACTTTCTTTAGGATAGACCACATGATACACCACAAATCAAGTCTCAGAAAATTTTAAAAAATAAAAATAATTCTATGCATCTTCTCTGACCACAGTGGAATGAAACTCAAAATCAACAAAAACTGAAGAACCTCTAGATCATATACAATCCTGAACGAACAGTGGGTCATAGAAGAAATAAAAAGAAAAAAAATCAAAAATTCCTGTCAGTGAATGAAGATGACAAAACATCATATCAAAACTTGTGGGATACAGTAAATTAGTGTTAAGATGGAAGTTTATAGCAACTGGTGCATATATGAAGAAACTCAAAAGGTACCAAATAAATAATCTATCAATGAATCTCAAGGAACTAGAAAAATAACAACAAACCAAACCCAAAATTAGTAGGAGGGAAGCAATAAAAATTAGAGGAGAAATAAACAAAATTGAAACAAAAATATAAAAAAAAATCAGTGTAATGAAGATCTGGTTTTTTTGAAAATATAGACAAAAGTGATATATCATTGGTGCAACTAGCCCCCCAAACAAGGAAAGGACCCAAATCAATAAAATCAGAAATGTAAAAGGAAATGTACCAATACATACTACAGAAATAGAAAGAATCATCAGAAATTACTAAGAAGAGCTGTATACCAAAAAATTAGAAAACCTAGAAGAAATGGATAGATCTCTTGAAATAGACAACAACCAAAATTGAGTCATGAAAATACAGAGAACCTAAACAGATCAATAATCAAGAAGGAAATTGAATCAGTAATAAAGACCCAACCAACAAAGAAGTCCAGGAATGGAAAACTTCGTTGCTGAATTCTACTAGATATTTAAAGAAAAACTAATTCAAATTCTTCTCAAGCTATTAAAAACAATTGAAAGGAACCCTCTCAAACTCCTTTTATAAAGCCTGTATCATGTTAATACCCAAACCTTAAAAAGATGCAACAGGGAAAGAGAACTATAGAACAATATCTGATGGACATAGATGCAAAAATCCACAACAAAATACTTGCTAATCAAATCCAACAACACGTAAGAAAAATCATTCACCCAGACCAAGTGGTATTTATTCCTGGTTATAGGGATGGTTTGACATTCACAAATCAATCCACGTGATACATCACAATAACAAACTTAAGAACAAAAACCATATGATCATCTTAATAGATGGCGAGAAAGTATTTGATAAAATACAACATCCTTTCATGATGAAAAACTTAAGTAAAATGTGTATAGAATGAAAATTCCTCAACATAATCAATTAAATATATGACAAAACCACACAAAACATCTTACTGACTGGGGAAGAGCTGGAAGAATTACCCCTAAGATCCAGAACCAGAAGAGGATGACCACTCTCCAATTGCTATTTAATATAGTCCTGGAAGTTTTATCCAGAGCCATTAAGCAAGAAAAAGAAATTAAAGGGGTACAAATAAGAAAGGAGGAAATCAAACTATCCTTATTTGCAAATGACACAATCCTCTAAATAGGAGAAACAAAAAACTCCACTAAGGGATTATTGGAACTCGTAAGAGTTTGGTGAAGTGACAGGACAAAAAATCAATACAAAAACATCAGTAGCCTTTATATACACAGAAAATGTCCCATCTGAGAAAGAGCTTTTAAGATCAGACACATTCACAATAGCTCCAGAAAGAATCAAATGCCTTGTGATAGATTTAATCAAGAATGTTAAAGATCTCTATGATGAAAAAAAAAAAAAAACACTAAAGAAGGAAATAGAAGACGTTAAAAAACTGAAAAATCTTCCATGTTCAAGGGTTGGAAGAATCAACATCATCAAAATGTCCATACTACCAAAAACAATTTTGTAGAGTCAAACTGTTGTCAATCAAGCTGAAAATGGTATTCTTTGAAGACCTAGAGAAAACTATGCTAAAATTCATATGGAAATAGAAGAGGAGCAGTGCTAGCATCCTATATGGGCTCCAGGTTCTAGTCCCAGTTGTTGCTCTTCCAGTCTAGCTCTCTGCTGTGAGATAATCAATGTAACTAATTGAATTCCTGAAATGTAATCTATTGGATTGAAACAGACATCTTGAAATTCAATAATTGTTTATAACCCTTTTCTCTTCCATTGAAGAGAAAAAAAAATCCAGTACCTCTTGGTATGGGTTGACAGTTTCAATAATTGAGTATAAGTCTTTCCTTTTAGAACTGAGAAATCTATTGAAGCAGTAATGGTGTTGATTTCTGAAATTGTCCTTTGATTTTGACTTCCCAAGAGCCTACAAGGTGACAGTACCCCTTCTATCAAGGAGGTTGTAGCTCAGGGTGTCTGGAAGATTCTAGGTATTTGATATAATTTCATTTTTGCCCAGAGGCTCCAATCATTAAGGAAGGTAGCAAAGACTAATGAGATCTTGAAGAAGCGTCTCAAGAAGCTCTCAGGAAACTCACCCCTTTCCTGGATCTCTCTCCTGCCCGTAGCTTTAGTGCATGTTAGAAACACTTCCTCAAAGTTGGAGGGATCCTATACTGCAATTCTTTCTACTTTCATTATGTTAGTATCTGAATTTGATGCCTTGACACACCATTCCAAAATGAAAGCCCAGGTTTCCAAACTGACTTCAGACTTGATCTCAGAGAATGACTTCAACACTTCCAAAGAAGATTAACACTCCTTCCAATCCACTGAAAGACTCAAATTCCTTTTTAAAAAAGATAAATAAATCTGTTATGCACATTCTTCCCAAACCTTCATCTCTCAATCACATCATCAAGTTGCAGTTATTTGGAAAACAGCCTAATACTTGGTGACCAATTCTTTTCATTTTATTGTTCACCTGTTTACATCCACTAATGTGGTGCAATGGCTAGACTTTACTTGGCATTTATGATTTGACTGTATGCAATGTAGTGAGGGCTTACAAACATCCCCTTTATTTCAAGGAGAATGGCCATGATAGACACAGAAGGAAATACTTCATTTACGGACATATTTTGTTTTATTGTGATACCCACCTTAGAGATACCAATCTCACTCCTATGGTCCAAAAGGATGGGGGAGCCACAACAAGCACAACAATGGCTCAACAAATGTCTATTAACTCATTAACTCCTGGCCTTGCAAAACCAGTGGGCATTAGAGATCCACATGGTCCAGCAAGGAGGAACTGGTGCATTATTTTATTTTTAGCTGAGTTTTAAGGTTTTTTTTTTCAGATTTTATTTCTTTTTTGAGAGGTAGAGTTATAGACAGTGAGAAGGAGAGGCAGAAAGGTCATCCATCCCTGGTTCACTCCCCAAATGGCCACAACGCCTGGAGCTGAGCCAATCTGAAGCCAGGAGCCTGAAGATTCTTCTGGGTCTCCCACGTGTGTGCAGGGGCCCAAGGACTTAGGCCCCTACTGCTTTCCTAAGCCATAGCAGAGAGCTGGATTAGAAGAGGAGCAGCTGAGACTTTATTCAGTGCCCATATGGGATACCAGCACCACAGGCAAATGATTAACCCACCATGCCATATTGCTGGCCACACGTGTGCATTATTAAATGAAGCATATTGCTTTTGGATTAATATCTTCCATTGAATTTTTGTAATACTGCTTGTATTTGGATCTTGTATATAAAATGTTCTTTTAAAACTTGTCTCTTCTTGTCTAGAGGCTATAAAACTCCAATTGTTCCTTCAGATGGAACCAGGAACGCAGGCCTCCGCCTGGGGACTCCTGAAGAGACTTTTCAAAGAAGAACCCTAGTTGTTGTTTCCAACATCACTCCTCTCCAGCCTGAAGTAGCCAGAGCAGCTGTGGTTACCTCTTCAGAGAGGAGATTGATAGAGAAATAGATTCTTATTAAATAGGCAGAGACCAAGGCACCCACCCCTCACCATCTGGAGATAAGTCTCAGAGGATCTGAAAAAAGTGAATAACCAGCTTTTCAGGAGGATATCATGTGCTAGTCATTTGAATCAAGATTTTTCTGTGCTGTTGTCACTCATCTAGTTAATGCAAATTTCATGCATCTTGGGGGAAAGTTTCATGTATTTTCTGGTGCATTTAGATTATTAATTGTAGACTTAATTTTCACTCAATTAACAAAAAAAAATCACTTCTTAATGTCTCTCATGGGCCAATTATGAGAACTGCCCCTTTAAATACTGTGGTGGAATAAGAATCCCATGCCAAGATAGCCATTGGCAAGTGAGCATCAGTTACTCAGGAATGGCTTCAGAACCCACCTGGAAAACGAGCCTTCCTGGCAGCTGTGATTGTTTAGTGCATAAACTGCCCCTTGACCAGATTGGCTGCTCAGCTATATAAGCTGCTGCACCAACTGAAATAAATGAGACTGCAGGCTGCTTGTCTCTGGCCCACTTTTTCCTAACTCTCGGTATCTGTGTGATGACTCTGCACCTCTTGCCACCCCCCCGCCCCTCCTCTCAGAACGAATCAACCTCAACAAAATACAGCTTATACAAATTCCTATACAATTGGCCTTTATTGATTCTCTCCTTCAGGGCTCTTTGGGTCTGCTGGGAGCTTTTTTTGATTATCTCTGTTTCTTTCAATAAACTACTCTTGTTTTATATAGTCTTCCTTTTTGTGCTTCTCATTCTTTGCAGTCATGAGACACAAACCTGAGTGATAAGAACCACAGATTCCTGCAGCAATTTCATCAAAGTGATATACATTTTGAGAGAATTAAATTATATTAGAAATTGAAAACATTGTAATACAAATGAAGAATGCTTGTTTGGGCTCATCAGGTGATTGGACCTGGCTGAAGAAAGAAGCAGGGAAATTTAGATATGTTAATAAGAACTTTCAAAGTGAAGTTCCTATGGAGAAAAAAGAAACCAAAAAAGGGGCTTAATATCTAAAAACTTGTACACAGGTTCAAAAGGTATATTTTATGGGCACATCATAATTATAAGAAAGGATAAGCAAAACATTGTAACTTTTTGAGAAAATAATGGCAGAGATTTTTCCTGAGTTAATCACAGAAAATAAATTGTAGATCCCTGAAATGCAAAGAATATCAGGCAAGATTAGCACAAAAATCTGTAATTTACTTATAATTAAATTGAAGAAACAAAAGACACAGAAAATATTGAAAGATATCTGCACATATTTATATCTATCTATAGCATATGTACTTTGTATTTGTAGATTTTCAATTAGGAACCATGAAAACAAAAATAAATTAGAATAAAACATTTAAGAAGTTAAGATATTCAAAACAAAAAGAAATTACCTGGTTTTCTTAATATAAGGGAGAAATAAAAACTTTGCTATAAACTCAGGATTTCAAATATTGAGTTCATATGTTGTTCTAACCCCCCCTTAATGTGATTATATTTGGAAACAAAATCTTTAGAAATTAATTAATGATAAATGGGGTTATATTAGTGGGACCCTATTTCAGTTTGATTTTTTTAAGAAGAAAGACAGCTAATAGAGAGATAGAAAGATAGATAATGATAGAAACATAGATATGTAAATAGATGATGATAGATAGGACCAGTAGAAATAGATAGTAGATATAGAGATAGACAATAGATAGATAGATAGATAGATAGATAGATAGATAGATAGATGATAGATAGATAGAGGTAGGTGATAAAACAGATCTTTGACCAGGATAAGGATAGTGGGCATCCATTGAGGAGGCAGCCCTCTGAAAACTAGCAGAATGTCTTCAACAGAAACCATGCAGACATCTTGATTTTGGCATTTAGGTCCGAAGAACTGTGAGAAAATAGTTTGTGGTTGTTTGTTATGCCGCCCTAAGAATACTAATACAGACTTCCTCAGATAAAATAAAAATAAAAATTTGTTATGGGATATCTGCCTGACAAGAAATGTGAAAGTAAGTTCTTCACATAGGAAGAAAATGGAGTGAGTCAAAATTTAGATTTGTATAAAAGAAAATTCTCAAAGAATTTTTAAAAAAGCCATTAAAATTAAATCATGTGCTTACTTCTTCCTCACTGATCTAGTAGAAAATTGCTCCTTTAGAGTAATCAGATTCAGCATATATTGGGTAATCAGAACCAATTGTGTACTGGAAGTAAATGACAGAATGTTGAAAGGAATGGAACAGAAGAATAGAAATATTGTTGTAGCTTCACAACATGTAACGTTGTAGATAACATTTGAAGAAGGTCTTAGATTAGCTGTTTATGTTTTCTGAAAAAAATGTATATCATGTGATATAAACACAGTGAACACAATCATTTTTATGCTAAAATGAAATGGAATAATATAAAATACCCAATTAAAACAAATATGGAAAAAGGGAGGAATTTTCTAAAGAAACAAATAAGTGCGACAAATGTAAAACCATTATAAATATATTTATTATTCCAATTATAGGAGTAAGCATCTTAAATATGAAGGATATAAATATATCAATTAAAAGACTGAGATCTTCAGAGTAGTTAATCAATATTAAATCTAAAGATGCTCATAGGTTAATGCTAAAAGAATGAAAAAAGATAAACCACACAAACACTAACCAAAAGAGAGCTGACACATGATTCTTATGAGGAAAAAGAATTCTTCAGAACAAAGAAAAAATAAGGGGTGAAAAGGGGAGTTTCTTAGTTATAAATGAATCAATTTTCTGAAATTATAACATGTATGCACTAACATCACTGCGTTAAAATACACAAGACAAAAACTGACATTCATGTGAAGACAAATAAATAATTTATAATTGCAGTCAGAGACACTCCTTGATTTAATAACTGACAAATGCAGTAGGTGGAACATTAGCATAGATAAAGTTAAATTGAACAGCATTGCCAATCAAATCAATTTAAGTGATACTGGGAGAGTATTTCAGTAACAGAATGAATATTCTCATCAGAGTATCATGCATGGTTCATGAAGAGAAACCATATTATTCATCATAAAACACAGGTGAAAAACAAAAATGAAAACAAAATCAGAGAAAATGTATTCCAAGTTCCCAGTCCAATTCAATCAGAAATTCATAACAGAAAGATAACTGGAAATACCTGAAGAGTTTTCATTGAAAATATTTTATGAGAAAATAAAAATATACTTTAAATAAGTAAACTATTGTCTATAAAAATTTGTGGGATGTTGTGAAGGCTCTGAGTAGAAAGTAATGTATTGCAGTGAATGCATACTTAAGGATACTTCAAAAGTTTGTGGAAAATGGAATTGGAAGGTAATTTATTTTGCAAAAAATTGAAATTCATACATTTAAGAGCTCTTCAAAATTTTATGAAATCTTCATTTCAAAAAAATAAGCTATGCATGGATTAAAAATATTTTGCAAGCAAAAATAAACCTATTTCAATTCCATTTTTATCTGCATTTGAAGTACTCTTGTCTAAGAAAAGAAGAATGACCGAGGGGTGGAGCCAAGATGGCAGATAGTGAGGACATGTGCTGATAGTTTGGGAAAATACAGTTTCATAAAAGTGGAATTACTGTAGCCTCAGGAAAAGACTCAAGAAAAAAACTGCAGAGGAAACGCTTCCAGATCTAGTGGATGTGACACAGAGGACCTACAGGGAGCCCACCGCATGGAAACCCAACCGCAGGAGCCGAGCCGCAGATTCTCGCCAGCGCGGGAACAAACGGGAGGTAAGACAAAAATGTCAGAAACCCGAGACATTGGTGGGGAAAGGCAGAGGCCTCTCTCTTCACTCACTGAGCAAAACAAAGAGCAGGTGCCATTTTACATATGTAAAGCACCTCCAACGAGTACACAAACTCAGTAACTTTGGAACTTTGGTGAAACTTGAGAACACATTGAGGGCTGCATAAACTCTTTGTATGGTCCCAGGGGTAGATCAAACGAATACTCACAGAGGCCAGATTTCAACTACCCTCAATTCCACTCACCTGTGCCGAATTACTTCCCAACTGAGTCAAAAAAAAAAAAAAGAGAGAGAGAGAGAGAGAGAGAGAGATCCAGCAAGGAGCAAGGGAGAGAACAATCTGGGTGAGTCACTTTTTGCACAGCCTTAAACATAAAGAATCAAGTGGAGCTCTCTGGCCACACCCATCACAGCCTCTAAGGATCCATCAAAACAGACAGCCCACTTAGAGCCATAGAATAACAAGAAAAAAACACCACAGAAAAAAAAAAAAAAAAAAAAAACATAAATTATCTCCAACATGCCAAACAACAAACATAGAAGCCGAGGTAACAAGAGCAAGGAAGACACTATGATGCCCCCAAATGAACAAGACACCCCAATGCAAGATTATGAAGAGAAGAAATAGAGGAAATGCAAGAAGCGGATCTCAAAAAATTGATAAGAACATTAAGAAGTTCTCAAAAACAAATTCTTGAACTACAGAAATCCTTAATGGACAAGATAGAAAATCTCTCTTGTGAAAATGAAATATTAAGGAGGAATCAAAATGAAATGAAACAACTAGTAGAACATGAAACTGTGATAGTGACAAAAAAAACACAATGAAATGAAGAACTCAATAGATCAAATGACAAACACATTAGAGAGCCTTAAAAACAGAATGGGTGAAGCAGAAGAGAGAATATCGGAATTAGAAGACAGAGAATAGGAAAGGAAACAGTCAAATCAAAAAAAAAAAAAGAAGAAAAAATCAGAAATCTAGAAAATACTGTCAGGAATCTACAGGATACTATTAAAAACCCAACATTTGGGTTCTAGGAGTTCCTGAAGGCATGGAAAGGGAGAAAGCATTAGAAGGCCTTTTTAGTGAGATACTAGCAGAAAATTTCCCAGGTTTGGAGAAGGACAGAGACATCCTAGTACAGGAAGCTCATAGAACCCCTAATAAACATGACCAAAAGAGATCCTCACCATGACACGTCGTAATCAAACTCACCACAGTGAAACACAAAGAAAAGATCCTAAAATGTGCAAGAGAGAAACGCCAGATTACTCTCAGAGGATCTCCAATTAGACTCACAGCTGACTTCTCATCAGAAACCCTACAAGCTAGGAGAGAATGGCAAGATATAGCTCAGGTACTAAGAGAGAAAAACTGCCAGCCCAGAATATTATATCCTGCAAAGCTCTCATTTGTGAATGAAGGTGAAATAAAGACCTTTCACAGCAAACAGAAATTGAAAGAATTTGTCGCCACTCGTCCAGCCCTGCAAAAGATGCTTAAAGATGTGTTACATACAGAAACACAGAAACAGGGTCACCAATATGAAAGAAGGTAAAGGAAGGAAACCTCACAGCAAAAGATCACAGGAGTCTCAAACCATATATTAGAAAAAATCTTTGGCAAATGGCAGGGCAAAGTTACTCCTTCTCAATAGTCACATTGAATGTTAATGTCTTGAACTGTCCACTTAAAAGACACCGATTGGCTGATTGGGTTAAGGAACAAAACCCATCTTTTTGCTGCTTACAAGAAACTCATCTTTCCAACAATGATGCATACAGACTGAAAGTGAAAGGCTGGAAAAATATATACCACGCCAACAGAAATGAAAAAAGAGCAGGCGTAGCCATCTTAATATTGGACAACATAAACTTTACCACAAAAACTGTTAGGAGAGACAAAGAGGGGCACTATATAATGATTAAGGGATCCTTTCAACAGGAAGATATAATGATTATCAATGTATATGCACCTAATTACAGGGCACCAGCTTATTTAAAAGACTTGTTAAGGGACTTAAAGGGAGACTTAGACCCCAATACAATAGTACTGGGGGACTTCAATACTCCACTCTCAGAGATAGACAGATCAAGAGAACAGAAGATCAACAAGGAGACAGTAGATTTAAATGACACTATAGCCCAAATGGATCTAACAGATATCTACAGAACATTTCATCCTACATCTAAAGACTTTACATTCTTCTCAGCAGTACATGGAACCTTCTCTAGGATTGACCACATACTAGGCCATAAAGCAAGTCTCAGCAAATTCAAAAGAATTAGAATCATACCATGCAGCTTCTCAAACCACAAAGGAATGAAATTGGAAATTAGCAACTTGGGAATCCCTAGAGCACGTGCAAACACATGGAGATTGAACAACATGCTCCTGAATGAACAATGGGTCATAGAAGAAATAAGAGAAATCAAAAATTTTCTGGAAGTAAATGAGGATAACAGCACAACATACCAAAACCTATGGGATACAACAAAAGCAGTGTTAAGAGGAAAATTTATATCAATAGGTGCCTACAACCCGAAATTGGAAAGGCACCACATAGATGACATTTCAAGTCATCTCAAGGATCTAGAAAATCTGCAGCAAACCAAACCCAAACCCAGTATGAGAAGAGAAATAATTAAAATCAAAGAAGAAATCAACAGGATTGAATCCAAAAAACATTACAAAAAATCAGCCAAACGAGGAGCTGGTTTTTCGAAAAAATAAACAAAATTGACACCCCATTGGCTCAACTAACTAAAAAAAGAAGAGAAGAGACCCAAATCAATAGGATCAGAGATGAAAATGGAAACGTAACAACAGACGCCACAGAAATAAAAAGAATCATCAGAAATTACTACAAGGACTTGTATGCCAGCAAACAGGGAAATCTATCAGAAATGGACAGATTCTTGGGCATATACAACCTAACTAAATTGAGCCAGGAAGACATAGAAAACCTAAACAGACCCATAACTGACACAGAAATTGAACAGTAGTAAAGGCCCTCCCAACAAAGAAAAGCCCAGGACCAGATGGATTCACTGCTGAGTTCTACCAGACATTTAGAGAAGAACTAACTCCAATTCTTCTCAAACTATTCAGGGCAATCGAAAAAGAGGGAATCCTCCCAAATTCTTTCTATGAAGCCAGCATCACCTTAATTCCTAAGCCGGAAAAAGATGCAGTATTGAGAGAGATATATCTGATTAACAAAGATGCAGAGGCCGGCACCATGGCTCACTTGGCTGATCCTCCACCTGCTGTGCTGGCACCCCAGTTTCTAGTCCTGGTTGGGGTGCCAGCTACTAGTTCCAATTGCTCCTCTTCCAGTCCAACTCTCTGCTGTGGCCTGGGAAGGCAGCAGAGGATAGCCCACGTGCTTGGGTCCCTGCACCCACATGGGAGACCAGGAGGAAGCACCTGGCACCTGGCTTCAGATCGGTGCAGCGCCAGCCATAGCAGCCATTAGGGGAGTGAACCAACATGAGGAAGACCTTTCTCTCTGTCTCTCTCTCACTGTCTATAACTCTCTCTCTCTCTCACTGTCTAACTCTTCCAGGCCAAAAAATAAAAAAAAAAAATAGATGCAGAAATCCTCAACAAAATATAAGCTAATAGAATCCAACAACACATCAGACAGATCATTCACTCAGATCAAGTGGTGGGATTTATACCTGGTATTTTAGGATTGTTCAACATTGGCATATCAATCAATGTGATACATCACATTAACACATTGAAGAGCAAATACAAAATGGTTATTTCAATAGATTCAGAGAAAGCATGTAGTAACTTTCATTATGTAAACTTTAAACAATTTTGAAATAGCATAACATTCCTTAAAACAATCCTGGCAATTTATGACAAACTCACAGACAGCATTCTGTTGAATAGGGAAATGATGTAATCATCCCCCTAATATCCCAGAACCAGACAAGGATGCTCGCTTTCACCATTGTTACTTAATATAGTGCTGGACGTTTTAGAGGAAATCAAACTAGCTCTATTTGAGGATGACATGATCCTGTATATAAGGATCCACAAGACCCCACTTAGAGACTATAAGAGCTCATAAAAGAGTTTGTGAAGTGGCGGGATATAAAATCAATACAAAAATCAATAACCTTTGTATACACAGACAATGGTAAAACTGAGAAATAACATTTCAGATCAATCCATTTAAAGTAGCTACAAAAATTAAATACCTTGGATAAATTTAACCATGGATGTGAAATATCTGTTCAATAAAAATTAGAAAACATTAAAGAAAGAAGCAGAAGAAGACATTAAAAAATCAAAACTCTTCCATGTTCATGGATAGGAAGAATCAATATCATCAACATGTACATACAACTGAAAGCAATTTACAGATTCAATGCAATCCCAATCAAAATGCCAACAACATTCTTTGCAGATTTAGAAAAAATGATATTAAAATTCTTACGGTATCACAAGATACCCCAAATAGTTAAAGCAATCCTACACAGAAAAAACAAAACCGGATGCATCACAATACAAGATTTCAAGACATACTACCGGGCGGTTATAAACAAAACAGTTGTTAATGGCACAGCAGATATGTAGACCAAAGGAACAGAATAGAAGTTCCAGAAATCTATCCACCTGTGTACAACAAGTTTATCCTTGACAAAGGAGCTAAAACCAATCTCTGGATGTCCTTTCTCTTCTAGAGCAAGTACAGTTTCTTCAAGAAATGGTGCTGGGAAAACTGGATCTCCACATGCATAAGTATCAACTATACCCCTACCTGACAGCTTTCACAAAAATCCACTCAAAATGGATCAAAGACCTAAATCTATGATGCAATACCATCAAATTTCTAGAGAAGAGTGGGGATATTCTGTAAGACATTGGCATTGGCAAATACTTCTTAGAAAAGACCCTTGAGGGGCCGGTGTTATGGCACAGCAGGTAAAGCCGCTGTCTGCAGTTCTAGCATCCCATATGGATGCCAGTTTGAGTCCTGGTTGATCCACTTCAAATCCAGCTCTTTTCTGTGGCCTGGGAAAGTAGTAGAAGATGGCCCAAGTCCTTGGGCTATTGCACCCAAATGAGAGATCCGGAGGAAGATTTTGGCTCCCGGTTTCAGATTGGAACAGCTCCAGCCACTGTGGCCAATTGGGAAGTGAACCAGTGAATGGAAGACCTCTCTCTCTCTCTCTCTCTCTCTCTCTCTCTGCTTCTCCTTCTCTCTCTGTATAACTCTGGCTTTAAAATAAATAAATGTTTTATAAAAAAGACCCTAGAAACATAGGCAATCAAACCAAAATTTCTAAATGGGATTACATCAAGCTGAGAAGCTTCTGCACTCCAAAGGGAACACTAAGCAAAGTTAAAAGGCAGAAGGGAGGGTAGAGTGGGAAGTATCACTATGTTCTTAACATGCACTCTGGGTGGCAGCAGGTGATGACATAAGTACTTGGTTCTTTGCCACCCATATGAGAGACCTAGATGGAGGTCAGGGCTCTGGAATTCGGCCTGGCCCAGCCTTTGCTATTGAAGGAATTTGGAGGGTAAATAAGCAGTTGGCAAATCTTGGCCTCTTTTCTGTCTCTTGCTTTCTTTCTTTCACATTATCACTCTGATTTTCAATTAAAAATAAATAAATTTTTCAAAAAAATAAAAACTAAATAGTTATAAAATCAAAAAATAAGTCTGGATATTACATGAGACCTAATACAACTGTGGTCTTAATAAGTAATATATAGGTATATGTTCAAATAACATCAGTTAATCAATGGAATTTATTAACAATTTTAGTCTAATATTTGATAGTCAAATTGAACACTGTTCTATTTGTGAATTTGTATCTTAATGTCCTCTTTCAAGGAAACAATCAGTCTTCTATCTTGAAATATCTAATGTTGGAAAATTACCACTTGCTATCATTTTCAGTACAGTGTTTTAATTGAACTCAATTGGAAATTCAACTGGTTTCACTAATACATTTTCTAGTATCCTAATAATGATTCATTTTCTAAGTCCCATCTCTTTCAATCTCTTACCTCCTCATTTTCTTACATATGCACCCCAAGAATTTAGTGTAAGTACATAATACCTCTCATCATGCCACAATTATCAACCAACTTTTTGATGTAAATTATTTTTATTATAAATAAAGTAATAAAATTTCAGTGAAAGATCACTGGTGAATTATGCTATTTGTTTACAATTTGTATTTTACTTTATTTTATTTTTTGAATAGGTTTTAACAAATTTAATATAGTTCACAGACATAGGCTAATCCTCAGCCTGCGGTGCAGGCACACTGGATTCTAGTCCGGGTCAGGGCACCAGATTCTGTCCCAGTTGCCTCTTTTCCAGACCAGCTCTCTGCTGTGGTCTGGGAAGGCAGTGGAGGATGGACCAAGTCCTTAGGCCCTGCACCACATGGGAGACCAGGAGAAGCATCTGGCTCCAGGCTTCGGATCAGCACAGTGCGCCGGCTGCAGCGTGCTGGCCACAGTGGCCATTGGAGTGTGAACCAACGGCAAAGGAAGACCTTTCTGTCTCTCTCTCTCACTGTCCACTCTGCCTGTCAAAAAAAAAAAAGTAGTCATATCTATATTTATAAATTTTCATTTTCCCATACATCTGTTTTATTATCGTTCTCTATTGAACCTATGCATTTTTCAATATCTTTTATAATAACAAATCATTTGAGAAATTCAAGTGGCTGATATTCCTTTGAACATTCATGCCAGACGTTTGGATTTCCTTGTTTTTGATTTGCTTGTTTTGTGACTCCTTCAATTTGTTAATGTCTCTTTAAAATATAAACTTACCTGGGAGCTTCACTGATCTCTTTAGACACACACTTCATGGTCACTGGAGATAAATTTGTGTAATATAATTTGACAACTTATCTTGAGAATTCCAAGCTTAAAAGTCGCATATCTTTTTCTAAAAAATCTTTACAAATCTTCCCTGTTGGATTTATGGTACCCTGCAGATTGTGCACAGACTCCTCCTCCCTCCTCCATAGTGAGTGTTAATGTGGAGACAAGGACTAATTTCTTCTTATGGTATCGTGCCCTCCTTCTTCTGAGGACCCATCTTTACTGCATTAGTGGTGCTTTGCTTTGTCCCATAAAACGCCCCTGACATCAGGCTGCAGAGCAGGTACTTTCTGCTAAGTACTTTCTGAAGTGTCTCAATCCTTTCCTATTTGATTTCGTCATTCTTTATTTTTTTTAGTCTTCTGGTTTTACATGCTCTCAGTGTTTCTACCATTGCTCTAATCTCCCTGACTTGGATTCATATATTTTATTCCAATTAGTAATAACAGTAAAACATTATTGATGTTATTTGTATGTCAAGTACTTTGAAAAATTATTCACCTAGATCATCATTCACTGTAAATTATGATTATAAAACCTGTTGGTTAGTCTGTTGCTAGGTTATTTAGGTCCTAAAAACTTTTCACCAACTAAATGCCCTTGCCATTCTGTGTACTCAGAAACAAACATAGGCAAAACTGTGAATCAGATCCTCTCATTCTCTGACAGCCAGGATTAACTTTTAGGATTCATTTAACTTAAGCCTAGATAATCTTTTCCTGAAACAATACTTTTAACAGGTAAATTTAAGCAAATATTTCAAAAATCCATTGTTTTAACATTTCTTTAAAATTTGATGATGTTAGATATTTCATTTGTTATATTAGCCTGTCAAAAGTGCAAAGTGAAGAAAATTCAGATTCAATATTTAAAAATATATCCTTAAAAATATATCCTAAACTGGCTTTTCAGAAGTAAAAAGCATGCAATGAGGCAATTGCATTCTTCTATAGGATTCCATAGCTCTCCTCGTATGATCACAGTATAGAAATTAGCATTTCACCTGTTTAAAAGATTCCTTTTTACAAATGAACATTATATGTCTTTTCAGATAGTGACATACATGTTCTGTATGTCACTCAAATAATTTCTGTCCCAAAGGTGATTGAAAAATTTTGCATGCAATATTGTTAAACCTTCTGCAAATATTGTTTTGTTTCGTATATAAAAATAGAAATTTATTTTAGACACTTTGTAGTCCCCAATTATCTTTTTAATTTTTTTATTTATTTATTTTTGCCAGACAGAGTTAGACAGAGAGAGAGTTATAGACAGCAAGAGAGAGAGAGAAAGGTCTTCCTTCCATTGGTTCACTCCTCAAACGGCCGGTGCACTGCGCCGATCCAAAGCCAGGAGCCGGGTGCTTCCTCCCGGTCTCCCATGTGGGTGAAGGGACCCAAGCACTGTGGCCATCCTCCGCTGCCCTCCCAGGCCACAGCAGAGAGCTGGATTGGAAGATTAGCAACCGGGAATTGTACCGGGCGCCCCAACCGGGACTAGAACCCAGGGTTCCGTTGCTGCAGGTGGAGGATTAGCCAATTGAGCCAAGGCACTGGCCATCCCCAATTATCTTAAACATTGTTTTGTTCTTCTATTTCTTATTAGGATTTAGTAATAACCATGTTCCTTAGTTGTTTGTCTTTGAGAAATCACCTAATCATTCTAAGGCATATTTTTTTCTGTCTTTAAAGTGGAAAGAATAATAATAATAGCTTTTGTTGGGCAGTTGTGAATATGAATCTTGGTAAAAAATACAAAGTGTTTGGAAAGTCTGTCATTCTAGTGAAATTATGTCTCAAAACTGAAGTCATGGGGCTGCGCTGTGGCATAGTGGGTAAAGCTGCCGCTTGCAGTGCCGGCATCCATATGGGTGCCGGTTCGAGTCCTGGCCATTCCACTTCCAATCTGGCTCTCTGCTATGGCCTGGGAAAGCAGTGGAAGTTAGTCCAAGTCCTTGGGCCCCTGCACCAGCCTGGGAGGCCTGGAAGATGCTCCTGGCTCCTGGCTTCAGCTCTAGCCATTATGGCCAAATGGGGAGTGAACCAGCAGATGGAAGATCTTTCTCTGCCTCTCCTTCTCACTCTGTGTAACTCTGACATTCAAATAAATAAATAAATAAATCTTTAAAAAAAAAAACTACTGCAGTTATGGTAGCTAATAATTATTGAAATTATTACTTCAAAATATAAATCAATGAATCATTTCTATTACTATGTTTCTTTATAAATATTAAAATAAACATTAGCCAAGAGACAAAGATCTACTCAAATCTGCAGGTGATTATAGGAGGCTAGTGCGGAAGTATTGTTTATACACATTACTGGAATTAGCTTCACTTAGTAAATATAGGTACTCCAATTCCCTTGGTGCTCAGGACAGCAAAACAGCCTAGTATAAGGAAGCCTTAATATGTATCTTTTTCTTTTAGATTCCCATTGAGAGGATAATAAATGTTTGAATTGCCCACCTAGAAAGATTTTGTTTGAGGAGAAAGTGTTAGGGTCATTTAAAAAGTCACTTGATACTCTGCTAGAGAGAGAACAGCTTTTCTCTTGGGTTGGCTATCAATAGATGAAATAGCTTTTCTCTCTCCTTGCCTCATCCCCCATCCCCATCACTCATGCCCTTTATAATGTTCGACAAAAGCATTGCTCAACTGCATCTTGTCTGACAGTGAAGGTACATAAAATGCCCATTTTGTTTAAATGAATGGCAGTAACCTTTTTGCTACACTAACTACCACAGCACCATAGGAAACAGCACGGGCTCTGCTGGTATCTTTTTTCTTTTAGCTCATGGTGTCTCAGAGGTGATATAAATCACACTGCTCTTTAATCTGATAATCATTGGACATTAGATCCTGTGCTAGTTTCAAGTAAGTCCTTCAGTTGTTGGAGACACCAATGTTTCTAAAGTCATCCACTCCCTAACATGATAAACAGCATGTTTTCTTAAAGAAGTAAAATGACCAATGCCATAGTCTTGAATGCTGCAATGTTATTTTCTTTTTAGAGACAGCTTCAATGGCTCTCTGATCCTTGACATCAGGCAATTGTTTACATAATGCTCATTATTAATTAGCAGTTACCAGTCTCATGAAGCTGGTAGAAATTGAGTAGAGAGGAAGAAAGATATATCTCAGTCTTCATTGAGCTATCATTTTAGCTCCATTTTTCACTGGGCTATAAAATATATCATATTTAAGTATGTGTCTCAGTATATTTTTTGTATCTTATATATATTTAACATTTTTGAACAGGTGGAAAAATTAATCAGTCATATAAGTTCTTCTTTCTAGAAAAGCCATACCTCTATTTTATTGCTAAGTAAAAAGCACTGTCAATATGCACAAGGTCAATCAACACAGTTACAGCACACATCTTGCTCAGTGTCACACCCCTGGAATCAACAGAGTGCCTAACATGTGGTAGGATCTTTGTAAATAGCTAGTGAAATGAATAGTCAGTCACACTAAATATATTTTACAAAGACGTTCTCAAAGAAACAAAGGACGGTGTGTGCCTTAAAAATGAATTATCGTGAAATACGTGTTGAAGACAATACTTAAAATCAGCTTGTACAGGTGTTGTGGCACAGCATTAACCCATTGCATATGTTAGTGCACCTGGGGTCAATTATGGGCTCCTCTTCCCATCTAGCTTCCTTCTAATGTGCCTGAAGGTAGAGGGTGATGGCCCAAGTACTTGGGTTCCTGCCACCCATGTGGGATACTTGGAAGGAGTTTCTAGCTCTTGGCTTGGGCCTGGCCCAGATCTTGCTGTTGTCAACAGAAAAAGTATCTGCAACTCTCTCTCTCTCTCTCTCTCTCTCTCTCTCTCTCAGCTTGGCTTTCAAATAAATAAACAAATCTTTCAAAAGTAATATGGCAAAAATTTGTTTCAATAACTCAAAATAAATACTATTTGTTTTCTTTTTTCCCACTTGTAACCTACACTAATTTGATATAAATACTTCCAGGGCATCACGATTTCATACATTAGTTTCAATTTAAGCATTTCCCTGGTAATTTTGGAAAGTTACTAATAGTTTATCATGGTGGTTTTAGGACTTGATTGCTGTTATAATCTGATAATATTTGCTTTTGATCTTAATTTCCTTTCAGACTAAGATGCAATGTTTTTGAACTGGCAATAATAAAATATTAAACAGAAAATATTTTATGAAATTCAGGTGATGTTACTTTGATGAAGAAACAAATCCTCTAGAAAAGCAAAGAATTTGAGAGATCACTTAATTAGCACTTAGCCAGACCTTGATAAAGAATGCTTAATGCTATACATGATGTGCAACATTGACGATTTTGTAAAATTTTTGAAAGTGCTTTGATTTAGTAAAATACCTAACGATTTCAGATTTCAGAGGTGGAGGAAGAAGCATTCTGTCTAAATGTTTTCATTTCAATACTTTAAAAGAGTGAATGTTAGCTCTTTAGTATTTTGAGCAGTGGGTAGTCTGCTTATTTGCAAGAAGGAATAGGAATAAGGAGGAAGGACTCAAGACAAGACATAAAATATTAAAGAAAATATATAGTGCCTTTCTCATAAAATGTTTATGGATTTACCTTCCTCAATAAATGGGAGCATTTTACAACTTCCTCAAATTGTACAATTAAGCAAATAAGCCTTGAAAATAATGTTTCATCATGCACACTGCAAAAAGCTGACATCTTATACAGCATTTTAGTTATTCTACAGTTCTAGAGATTTCATCTGTGTTTTTCAGTTGAGTAAATATGAAGAAAGACAAAGTTCAACATCATAACACAATATGGTTAACAGCAGAGCACACAGACGCAAGAGGTGATTTCACCATTCTTTCCCCATGGACCATGGACTTATAATATGAACAATTAGTTTTTGTGCCCTGATATGAACAAAAACCTACATCAAAGTTTGTAATAGATCCAAATCCAGATCCTGTGTGTGAACATGAAGAACCTAACTTCCAATTGTTTGTTAATACTTCCACTTAAATATCCCAGCAGCAAGTGAATATGTCCAATGGTGATCACACGTTCTGCGTTCAATCTAATTTTCTTCCCCTGTTGGGTATCCTACTGAAAGGCACCACTGTATATACAGCTGTCTCAAAGCCAAATTTAGGATATAATGACATCATTCTTTCCTCATTTCATTTCACCCCAATACTTACCCCTGCTGATTGCTTATCTTACATTTCTACAGAGTCTGACCGATTCTTTCCATACTGATGCTGTCTACCGCACTTTCTGTAGCTCAGAAAGTGTAGCATATGCTGCGTATAAAATTACTATTTGTGGATTTTTTAACTTTCCCACATACTTCCACTTTTACACTTAATATCACCAAGTAAAGTCTTAAAAAGTCTAATACGGTAGATATAAATCCATTTTTATTTCTGTGTAATGACTGTAGCTTTCAAACCCCTTACTTTTTAAACAAAAATGTAGCACTCTAATACAATGAATTGAGAGAATGTATAATTTATGGAATTCCAATAGTCCTTCAATTAAACTTCACAGCCTTGTGAGATTAATGAGAAAGATGTAGGTTTGCCTAGACATTGAATGAATGACAGGTTAAGCCACCTTTGGCTTCCTCGTTGAAGACTTGATTGCTTACGCTTGTCCTTGTCATAGATTATTGATTAAGATGGATCAAACTCATTGCTAATTCTGAGATAATTGGATAGATTAATCAAACTCTGCAAACTCGTGAAGACTGTCAGATGGTCTATACTTTTCCTTGACTCTTAGGGATAGACTAACAAGTTGATAAGTACAGGGATAAAAGTGGGATGCTGCTAAATGCTTTCAAAGTGTTTTTACCTAAGCCCCAGGAACCACCACCTCTGTCAAAGGGCTGAACATCTTAGCTTTTGCATTGCTAAATTGTTTGACAGAACATCCTGACTTCCAGAGTGAGTTACTTCAACAGGCACTCTTTCAGCACTGATAATCACAGCAGAGGAAGCTAATTATTATGAACAAATATGAAGGCCCTTTAAGACATTCAGGGAAAAATGCAAAGTATGAGCAAACTACACATGGATTTCCAAATCTGTGTGCCAAATAAACTCTTACTAGGTTGTCTTAACATGTCATGGCAGGAACTATTTGAGTCACTAAAAAAGATACAACATCAGCTCTGAAAGAGTCCCTCTCAGAGCAACATGAATCTTGCAAAAATTGAAGCAAAAGCAAACATCAAATTTATGTTGAAGTTTAGGAGGAACATGATAAAAGTACTGATACCTATGAAAATGCCTAGGTAATGCCCTAAAGAAATCAGGAGTTCACAAATAAGAATAGCTTTTTTTAAGAATGGTTGAAGATGGGGCCGGTATTGTGGTGCAGTAGGCTAAGCCTACAGCTGCAGCGCCAGCATCCCATTAGGACACGGGTTCATGTCTCGGTTGCTCCTCTTCTGATCCGGCTCTCTGCTATGGCCTTGGAAAGCAATAGAAGATGACCTAATAGCTTGGGCCTCTGCACACACGTGGGGGACACAGAAGAAGCTCCTATCTCCTGGATGTGGCCTGACCCAGCTCCAGCCACTACTGGTCATTTGGAGAGTGAATGAGCAGATCAAAGACCTTTCTCTTTGTCTCTCCCTCTCTCTTTCTGTAACTGTACTTCAAATAAATGAAATAAATAAATAAAAATACAAAAAATAAATAAATATTTATATAAGTAAATATTTATATAAATAAATATTAAAAAATCTCAAATAAATTTTAAAAATCTTTAAAAAAAGAGTTAAAACTTAATTAAAATGAATTCCACAGCTTAATACCATCCAAATCAACTTGTGAGGGAAATATCTCTTTTATATGTTCATTGGAGAGGATCAATGATAAATAGTCAGAAAAATTAGCCAATATGATAGACAACTCAATTTGATCAGTTTACATAATAATGATAGACAAGGTAAAGCAGAGCAGATTTCCTGCTCAATAGTGAAAATACTGTTGATCCCAGAGCAGCTGCAGACAATAGCCAATCTTTAATGGAGATTTTAAATGAGTGAATCAAGTTGCTAAAGTACATCTTTGCAATATTGTCAGAGATGAAACATGAGTTTACATGAACACAATCCTGAAAACTCATCTCAAACAAAGCAATGGCAACCAAGACATGCAAGTGGTCTAGGCAAAGTAACAACGAATGGATGAACCCAGCTCAAAGGACTTGGTAATAGTTTTTAGGATACTTGAGGCATTTTGCGTGTTGATTTTATAGAGGGCCAGACAATAACATCTGCTTACTATGAGGTGTTTTGAGAAAACCATCCATGTTTTACAAAAAAAAAAAAAAAAAAAAACACAACCATGAAAGTTCCAACAGAGTCCTGCTCCACTACAGCAATGTTCCTGTTTGTTACTCTCCTCCAACAAGGGCAATTTTTTAAAAATTTTTTATTTATTTTTTAAAGATGTATTTATTTTTTACTTGAGAGTCAGAGTTACACAGAGAGAGGAGAGGCAGAGAGAGAGAGAGAGAGAGAGAGGTCTTCCATCCGATGGTCCACTCCCCAATTGGTCGCAATGGCTGGAACTGCGCTGATCCGAAGCCAGGAGCCAGGTGCTTCTTCTGGGTCTCCCACACAGGTGCAGGGGCCCAAGGGCTATGGCCATCTTCTACTGCTTTCGCAGGCCATAGCAGAGAGCTGGATTGGAAGAGGAGCAGCCAGGATTACAACCGGTGCCCATATGGGATGCCGGTGCTTCAGGCCAGGGCTTTAACCCGCTGCGCCACAGCACCGGCCCCAAAACAAGGGTAATTTTGTGAGTTTCTTTGAAAAATCCACAGATATCCACCATACAATATTGATTTGACTTTTTTGTTTCCTCATCTCAAAAGGCACCCCTTATTCCTTAATTAGTAAGTGTAATTAATAATGTAAATTAATGTGACTTAGAAAGGTAGTCTTTATCCTTTAATTAGTAATGTAAAAATGACTGCATTGAGTTTGTTAAACACCCCAAATCCTCATTTCATCAGGGGTGGACTAAATAGTTAGTAACATCATTTATGAAACTGTCTTGACTTTGATGCATTGTTATAAAAAATACAAAAAGAATAAATGTTTCTCATATTGTCTTTCAGATTTTTAATTTCATTTATTGATAAAAATGTTAAAAAATAAATTAATGGTTGTGTAAAGTCTAGGACAAGCAAATAAAAATAATCACCTATATCAAATAAACAGATTTATATAAATGAATTCGATTATATTTTTGTTTATTTGTGAATGTATGCATATAGCATTGTCACTTATAGTATTAAACTCTCAATAAAAAGAGTTTATTTTCCCATAGTACAAATAGCAACTTTTTCTATTTTCTTTGAATTTAGAATTCATTCTTCTGAATTGTTAAACTCTTTACATTTTATATTCTAATTTACTTATTGCTTTCAATGTTTTCCAAAGATACTAGAGATTCTTTTCACTAGCACCATGGTTAACTTCGTAAGAAATCAAAGTTGAAGCATTTTTATTACATACTAGCCTTTTTCTCCTATTTGCTACTTTCCTCTAAGATTCTTGTAAAGAAATCCTACTGGAAAATGGAAAGGAAATGTCAAATGGAATATCTTGATCTCATCTGGCTTTGCTGAACTTTAAAAATGCATAGGTCAAAGTATATTTTGCTCCAACTTTTGCTTTATGCTTGAATTATTTCATTCCATGGGCACATAACCTTTTATATAACAAATGTTTCCTCAAACCCATGGCAGCTGATTATGATAATAATACATATGCTTAGTTTTGAAAACAATTTAAATAGATAATGAGGTCACAGATTTAATGTTGCTGTGATCCCAACATGTGAGGTAATTGTTAAATCATGGGAGGTCTGAAAATGTACAAGAAGTGAAAATAAAACTTTTGAGATTACAGGTTTTCACAAAAAATAAAATCATAAGAAATAAAGACTTATTATTAGAAATAGGAAATTACCTAAATTATAACTACAGAAGATTTGAAATTCTTAACCCTCATTCATTATATAGTTCTAGAGCACTTACTATTTGTTGAACAGTTTTCATGTCTTCAGAGACACACATTGGTGAACAGGACTTTCTCTTCATGGTAGAGTTTACAGATTCTTTGACATAGAAAAATACACAGATAGTGTAATATAGTTTTAGAAAGAACAAGGTTTTATTTACCATAATAGTTATAACCATCGTTGAACCACTATATGGGCAGTATCAGACATAAGTTGAGGCTATTGATTTTCTCCTCTGTGATTCTTCTAATCAAAGCTCTTTTAGGGTAAATTGCTTTTTGTTTCTATGATCATGCAGCTTAAAGTTTTCTCCTGTACTTGTCAATGGGCATGCTCCTCACTTGAATGAATAAAAACAGGCTTCTGGAGAGACATTCCAAAAACCGTGAGTGTCTCTGATTCTTCTAACTGCCTTGTGATTTGGAAACCTTTAAATAAATTACCCCTTCAAGCTGATTTACACTTTCTGGGTCAATAGCTACTAAGAATTCTGACTAATATGTCCAAGTAGTCATTCTAACAATATTGTCAACAATATAGATTCATATTATAGTTTTTCCAGAAGTGCTTATATAGACATTTAGACGACAAACTTTTTGGATCAATCTTATATTGGAATTTTGGCAAAAGGGGATGACAGTGAAGAAAAGTAATGAAACGGAATTAGTAAGTTTAGCAAAAAAATGAGACACTACAAATTTAGAAACCTATCACTCTTATATCTTCAAAAGTTTACAATTAGGCTATTGGGAACTTGTCTAATATCATTAACAATTTTTTTTTCTTCCCTCAACTGTGTCCTGTAATATTGTCTTCACCTTTATTGCTCCAACAAAATCCTAGTTCTGACCTAGTGAAAACCCCCTATAGTCCCTTCAATATATGTTTATCATTCTTTCAAAACCAAGAAGTGTAGGATCCATCTACTCTACCACCATATATCAAGTAAAATTACCATGACCTGGACACCAATAGATCACTGATGGAGTGATTCATTTATGCAAGGAATTTTCTATATCTATATATACATATACATATCTATCTATATATCTATCTATATATAGATAGATATCAGGAATTAATCTCCCTTGCTGCTAACAACAATCCTTGAGGTGGCTCTAATTTTATTTGTATATTTCAAATGATAAAAAGTGGGTAGTATGTGATTATTTAACTTTACTAAACTGATACAGCCAGAATACTGTTCTCAGATCACTGGAAGACTTCTGTATTGGAATTCTTGTGTATAATATTTAAATATTTTATTATTAACCACTACCTGACCTGGTTTCCCAGATTCTCTGAGGCTGTGGGACTCAAAAGTCTCAGTCTTCAACAAATTCATTAGATAACCCTAAAACGTCTCAGTATTTGAGAACTAGAGAGGTAGTAAATTTAAGAAGTAAGATTTTAATTCAGATATTTGAGGAATCAGATCAGACACTCTTAACCTTTATAACAATACAACATATCATATTTTAATATGATTATTATTGGGTTTGGTTGATTGACTGCCAAGTGATTTAAATCCCTTTAGGCATTTTATGATATTTATTTGTCTTTGACATGTTAAAAATAATTGAATTATCCCAAAATATACATTTTGAGGCGTATAGGCATTTTAAAACTAATTTTTACCTACAGAATCAATACTAGTTTCCTGGTCTAACCAATATATATTATTTCTTCAGAATACTTAACTGAAATACCATTAGACATACTTACATTAAACATTAAGTACAGTATGAAAATGTGATGCAGATGTTGAAATAGCATCAACTCCATGCAAGGGTCAGCTCCTATCAAAATATTTAAATTGTTTTATATTTTCAAGTGTGTCCTCAAAATCTCTCTTTTGTTGAATCATGAGATTAATTATGAGTGTTTACAAAAAGAGAATGCTTAATATTTATATTTTGAAACAAGATTTAACAATCATGCACATTTTAGGGCAGGGTATCTTAATTATACTTGACTAAACTTAAGCATAATATGTTTTCTTTTTTTAAATTTGAAAGATGAAAAATTAAAAATTGTCCTTTATTCCTATATGATTCATGTCCATTTGGATAAGTGTTGGCAATGACATGGATGTCAAGAACAAAATACAGTAATTTTCTGGAGCTATTGCAATGAACAGGACAGGAACAATGTCCCATCTAATTTGTTTCTCTTATACTTTTATAGCAAGAGATGTCAAAATTAATATCTTTTGTCTGCATACAAACAATCATTACAAAGATCAGAGGAAGGCCTGCTGTGGTGAATCCGGCACATACAGCTGTTTAACGACCTCTAATTTTTTCCTTGATATGCTGGCTTGTTTGTTCTTCGCAGTTCCTCAATGCTTTTCTGCATCTAGTTGATTAGATAGTCAAATAGGTGAAATGTAGGAATAATATATTACACATAATATTACATGTATTACTTACATAATAATACATTAGCAGCCTTACATAGGAAGTCTTTGTTAAGACAAGCATTTGATTTCAGAGTGTAAGTTGTTATTCACTGATGATTCAGCTCATTTTTTAAATTTTTTTTTGGCCTGTGACTAGCATAGGCAGCGGTCTCCATCCTTTTACCTATGCTGAAAGAAAACATTTGAAGTGGCATACACCAGCCATCCCTCATAGTTTCTAGTCTTTTATTTCTTATCCTCCGGTGAGTGCAGATGACAAACCACTTTGAAGCTCTAGGGAAATTGCACCAGGTGGTGGTTCTAACGAGGCATGCGACAAGCCTCCTGAATGGCGGATTGATTCTTCTCTCATGCCTCATATTAGATGATCCCCAGTCTCAGCAGGGTTTTCAAAAGAGATTATTGACTTACTGCCCGATGTCTCAGACCAACAACCTGTAAATCACACGACAGGCGACTGCAGGAAGCTTATTTCTTTGGACAGACAGAAAAAATAATTCAGATTCCTTAAAGACGATTGAAACTCCAATTATTGATTTTTCAGAGAGCCAAATTAATAGTTTCTTGTCTCCTACTCAGTGAAATCTCAAGTCTGAAAGTTACCTAGCTTTAAAATCCAAAGAGTGTAACTCCAAATGCTAGACCTTGTTTTTATGCATTTAATTTTGGTATTTTTTACTTGTGCACTATTTTTAAGTTTGGAAAAATATACTCATGTATATATTCCAGGACATGTTGCTGGAATTTTCTTGAAATCCAAATCACATTATCACTAAAATTTGTTCCTCCTGGGTCCAATTTTAAAATCAATAACTGAAAAAAAAAGATGTGCACACGTGTGGCCCTGTTCCTGGGTAATTTGCCGGTCCATCGGATGATGCTGAATTGTCTGTGTCAGGCAAATACAAATAATCATATCATGAACACACATCCACTTGTCTCTCCACAAAGAGGGCATTTCCCCTGCCACATCCTTTCCTTATTCACTGCACTTTGGTCTCCATGAGCCATCATCAATGCCCAAAGATCAGTAACCTGGGTGGCAAACAGTCTCCTTCCTTGTCAGGAATCACAAAGAGACGGCGTATAAATATGAACACAGCAAATTATCAGTGCAAACTCTTTTGCCACTTGCACATTGGAAAAGGAAAGAAAAAATTTGCAGAAGTAGATTTCGAAGTGAGGTTGCATTTACTCATGACACATGTGACTGAACTGTGTCTCCACAAGGGAAAAATCCTTATCTTTCTGATACTCAGTGTCCTCAGTATACAGTTCTATTTCTTTTTCTCCTTCTCCCAGTCATGAACGACACACCAAATATTCAAGACAAAAGTCACAAACATGGACGCATATTCCTGTCTCTGAGAACCCACATTTGACAGAATACTTTATCTATTGATGAATGTAGTGCTAATAACTTGGTGGGAAATTCTAGAGAAGGAAAGGGTCGTCAAAGGCTTGGAATTCCCACAGGTCATGCTATGCTGTCATTAATCCATGTCTCATTATCTCTTTTCCTGTTTCGCAGACTATACCACGTGCATGTGCCCGTGGGGAATTTGGTCATAGAGTTCCAAATGTGTTCCTCATTTACATTTCATCAGTAATACATTCTACTGGTATTTACTGAATGTAACCTACATATTAATAGGCTTTCTGTAAGATATTTTAGATCTAATTATAAAAAAGGATAGATTGGCTAAATACAGGATATATTGGAAGAATTCAGGATAGGCTACTAACCTGGGGAAGGGAGTCTCAGAAACTTTTCTCAAGACAGTGTTGTATAAATGCAGGCTTTACAGACGGCAGTTATCATTTAGAAAAATAGTATAATTAGCAAGGGGATATATATAGAGAATCACGATATGTAATGTCTCTAGTAAATAACATAGAAAGGCACAATCTGGGGAGGAACACACGGTCCAAGAGCCTGAAGGTAGGAGGAGACAGGAGGCCCTGACTACGGGCGCTGGGACCCCAGAGGGGCCCATGGCATGCTCACCCATTTGACCCAGGGGGTGAGACGAGGAGCCACAGGTCACAGTGGTGGAGCTGAGGCTGGCCGCTGGCCCTGGAGTGCTTGTGGCTTCTGAGAGCTGCTCTTCCACTGCACATGGAGCTGCCACCCCAGCCAGCCAGACTGAGGGGTGTGCTGCAGACACGCCACAGCCAGTGTGGGTGAGAGACCTTGCTCCCAGGGGGAGGCAGTGGAAATCACTGTGGGTTGCAAAAGGCCGTGGTGGCCATGATGTGGTTTCCCCGGGGCCCTTGGGGTTCCTGCCTGGGCACTGAGCTGACGTCCTGTGGCTTCTTCACCCACAGGGAGCCCTCAGGGGCCATGGCCTGCTTCTGCAGGTGCCTGCTCACCCTTTCGCCTTCTTCCACAGAGGGAGGCAGTGCGAGGTCCTAGCCATAGCCGAGCAGGTGCCAAAGCCACCCTGCTGGACTTCCCTGGGGCAATGCCAGGAGTTGTGCCTAAAGCCAGAAGCCTAGATTCTATTCCAGTGCCTCTACCTGCTAGCTGTGGGAACTTGACTGAGGTCTTGCCCCATGCCTCATTGGCTCACAGGTGGGAAGACCCAGTGTAGCCCGCAGACAACTCAGCACCCTTAACCACTGCACCAAACACCCATCATGGTGCTGCCGTCTTCACTGTGCACCAAGACCCTGTGGCCTTTGGAGATCTGCACCATTGGCATTGGCCACGGCGTGGAGTTTCTCAGACACGGAGACAGAGGTTCAGCCGAGCTTGGAGGAGGCTCAGAGCTCACAGAAGGTAAGAAAGGTGGGCTCAGGAGTGGAACCTCCTCTGGGTGACTCAAAGGTGACCTTGCTGGGTGACCTCATTGTGGCTCAAGGTCATTGGAAGAGGAAGGGAGGGGTGGGGCCAGCAGCTGCTGAGGGGAGTTCTACTTCTATTTTCTCAGAACTGCAAGTGTTGGTGGGGGCTGCCCCTGGGCTTGTGAGCATGGCCAGGGCTGGCAGAGAGAAGAAGCCACCATGAAAGGGCCTCGGAGGAAGCTGGGCCTCTGACCCCTCAGCCTGGGTACAGCTGCCACTCGGAGGCTCCACCCCCGACAGTGAGGGGGCTACCCAGGCAGCCTTTACTGCTGCCTAACACCCCAGGAGAGGCACAGGGGTAAGTGGCTGGGACCCTGGTCACAGGACCCCTGTGTGGTCACAATGGGATCCCTGGCCCTGTCTGCAGAGCTCTGAACAGGTGGACCCATGAAAGCCAGAGCCAGGGCTAGAGATGGCCTGGGCCATGAGGCTTTTGTCTGGGGAGAAGGGAACCCTCTAGCAAGTCACAGCCCACAATTAGGAGCTGGGAGCTCCCTGCTCCTGGCTCTGCATTTCCTGAGTAGGAGTGCAGTGGTCTTGGCTTGAGCCTCTACATAGCCCATCTGCAGCCCCAGGTCCTGGACTACATTCATGGGACCCCTGAGGGATGCAGTGGGAACTGGGAGGTCAGAGACAGGTGCCCAAGCATGACCCTGAACCACTCGTCTGCCCACTGGTTCACTGGATCCTGGCTGAGTGCCCAGCAGGTGCTGGCCCTCACCTGGGTTCTGGGTTCTGGTTGGTGGGGGCTGCTGTGGGGAGTGTCAGGGGAGCAGTGGGAAAAAAAATGAGCCTGGGCAGGGCAGTCTCTTCCCTGCCCCACAGCTCAGCTTCCCAGTTGCTTCAGTGGGTTATCACAGGGAAGACAGGAGGCCAGAGGCGGGCAGAGGCAGGTCCCTGCTGACCGGCTTGCGGAATAAGTGTATGCTCACTTTTCTGCTCAGGACCTCTCAGATAAGCACATTTAACAGAATTCCTTCTAGTTGCTTTCTATCCTCCATTTTCATTGCTCTTGGATGAAAGTAGTGGAGGAAAGAAGGAAAGGGAGGAAGAATGAGAGAAAGATGAAAAAAGCAGGGATGAAAGGAACGGGGAAATAGGGCAGGGCGAAAGAGGCAACGGGAAGAAAAAGATTTAGGGAAAATGTTCCTGCCTCTCCCTGGGCTCAGATAGTCCCAATCATTGCCTTTGCCCACTCTTTGAGCCCCCAGGCCTCCTGCCCTCTTTCCAGAGAACTGCAGGAACCAGGAACTCCATTTGCATGTCTCATGTGGGTGGCAGGGACCCAAGTAGTAGATCCATCACCACTACCTCCCAGAAGTCTGCGTTGACACAAGGAAGCTGGAATCAGGAAATAAACCCAGGTACTTCTATTTTGCCGTGTGGGTATCTTTAAGAAAAACTTTTATTAACAATAATTGTATACATTTAGGGGTTACAGTGTGATGTTCAGTACATGTCTATAATGTGTACTGATGCAAATTGAGTGGTCAATATTTCTCCTTCTTTGCCATTACTTTATGATTGGAGACTGGGAGCTTCAGTCTTCCATTTGTTCATACAACATCTACTAGCTTATTGTGCACTATCATTCCCCTGGTGTGCTGTCTAACACAACTGATGTCTTAGCTAGGCTCATCACCCCCGCATTATTTTTGAGTGACATCTTATTTCTGCCCTTATTGATAAGGAGTATAATTTGAGAAGTGTGTGCAGTGGGTAATGATGGGCACTTCCGCATGGTCCTTTCTGTGTGCTGGGGCCCTTTCCACTCTTCTCCTTCTAACAGATATTTGACCAGAGCTGAGTCAATGTAGAGGAATCAAGAGTAGCACTCAGGGTGAGTAACGGACACGCATGGCTGTAGGAGTCTGGTTTTGTCCTTTTATTTATGACTTGAATGGAGGCAGAGTGTGGGGACAGCTGTTCATTGATTTGGTGTAGGACTCCAAATGGGGATGGACAAAGTGCTAGGTAGAGTCCATTGGCCTCAAGCAATAGCAACTGACTCCAGTGAACCGAAAGATGAAACAAAGAGGGTAGACTTAGCGGGCAGAAGTGAAGTAGCTCAGAGAAGCAAGGGCAAGATTTGGGAAAGCCAGCATCCAAGGCAGCCCCAGGATCTCAGAATTGAGAATTAGCAGGCCCAACATGGAGCACTTAATCCATTGGGGGCCCCTCCAGGGAGCTAGGATACTGACTTAATGCACACTATCCCCTAGATGTCTCACCAGCAGCTGGCATGTGGGACCACACTGAGCAAGAAGCAACTTTGCCAAGATGGCTTGCAAATCAAACCTTTGAGCCTAAGAGACCACTATGAGTCAGGAATACCTGGCCTTGCAGCAACCTGTAAACTATGGAGTTGCTATTTTTAGAAACTTATGGGAGGCTAGCTCTGTGGCATAGTGAGCTAAGCCTCTGCCTGAGGCGCCAGCATCCCATATGGCTGCTGGTTTGTATCCAGGCTGTTCCTCTTCTGATCCAGCTCACTGATAATGCACGTTGGAAAGCAGCAGAGGACTGCCCAAGTCCTTGGATCCCTGCATCCACGTTGGAGACCTGGAGGAAGTTCCTGGCTCCTGGCTTCAGCTTGGCCCACCTAGCCCCAGTTGTTTTGTCACTATTTGGGGAGTCCACAAGCAGATGGAAGACCTATCTCTGTGTGTCTGTCTGTAACTTTTCCTCTCAAATAAATAAATAAATATATCTTTGGAAAGGAAAGGAAAGGAGGGAGGGAGGAAGGGAGGACGAGAGGGAGGAAGGGAGGGGAAAAAGGCACAATCTAAAAAGCTCAGTGGTTTTAAGCAACATGCAGGTAGGTGTTAGGACGAGTCATTAAGATACCAGTTAAGACTCCTGTATCCCATGTCTGATAAGGCAGACACTGGGAGGCAGCAATGACAAAACAACCTATTGGATTCCTATCACCTAAATGAGAGACCTAGATTGAATTAATGGATTTCGGTTTTGGCCTCTGATCTGGGGCTGTGATGGGAATTTAGAGAGCTGCATGCAGAGGCTTAGCCCACTATGCAACAGTGCCAGCCCCCAACCCTAATGTTTACATAAATACAAATATAATTTATGTCTTGCTTACCTTATGAGCTGACAGAAATAACACACACCATTTTTGTCACTTCTACTCATATGACCGTGGCCAAAATAAGTCATGTAGCTGAGCGTGAAGTTGATGGAGCAGAAACATAGCATCTTCTCCTGCACAGACAGAATATTTCTAAGCAGTACTTCTCCATTCCACAGAGAGATCACTGTTCCTGAAGAACTTCAAGTACAAAGTTCCAAAAATAAGAACAAGTATGGAGTACTTAAAAAAAAAGTAGGCAATAATTAATTGACAATTGGTAATATTTTGACTGTTAGGTTAGCAAGATATGGACTGAAGAGATAAGCAGGAACAAGATAATAAAGGACCTTGCCATCAACCTTGAGTTTTATCTCCAGGAAAATGTTCAAATTGATTAGAAATCATATCTCAGTCTCTTTCTGTACCAATCTCATAATTTCATGTTCTATCTTGTACTCTTGTCCACCCCCTTCTGTAACAATGTCCTCTAATCTTTTGTTTTTGACATAGATATTTTGTTACATACAAAACATTGAAAATGGTTTTCATTAAATAAAATCAATTTTCATATTATACACATTAAATGTATAATGTTTTTTAAGTAGTCTTTTACTTAGCTATTTTAGCAAATTATAAACAAAACAAGTAGTCTGTTACTAAGCCTATTATTTTATATAGCTCTATTATTACTCTTATTTTTCTCTTTTTTGTAGAAAAATAGTCATGAAACATTGTTAATGACACAAGTGCAGTTAAATTCATGATCTACTAAACTCATTATATAGAATGCATTCTATTTTAATGCACTTTTACCAAGGAACTCTATTTGTTTCTGTTGTGCTTTATAGAGTTCAAGAAAGTTTAAATCACAAATGAGTCTCCTTTGGTTTAACACACAGAAAAACTCATTAAAATTCCAACTTTTGGTTCAATTTTACAAAATTATATTACTGGAATTCTCAAAGATTCTCAGTGCACTAATTAAATTGAGCTAAAGAATAACATTTAAAGCTTAGTAGATTTTGGAAAATACATACATACATACATACATACATACATAAAATTCTTATCTCAAAATAGTAGAAGCTCTGGCCGGTGCCCCGGCTCACTAGGCTAATCCTCCGCCTTGCGGCGCCGGCACACCGGGTTCTAGTCCCGGTCGGGGCACCGATCCTGTCCCGGTTGCCCCTCTTGCAGGCCAGCTCTCTGCTGTGGCTAGGGAGTGCAGTGGAGGATGGCCCAAGTGCTTGGGCCCTGCACCCCATGGGAGACCAGGAGAAGCACCTGGCTCCTGCCATCGGAACAGCGCGGTGCGCCGGCCGCAGCGCGCCTACAGCGGCGGCCATTGGAGGGTGAACCAACGGCAAAAGGAAGACCTTTCTCTCTCTCTCTCTCTCTCTCTCACTATCCACTCTGCCTGTCAAAAAAAAAAAAAATAGTAGAAGCTCTGACTACTCAGGCTCGTATTTAGTATGAGGCTAGTTGCCACATGCTAATTGTCTGCTGTTCTCCCTGACTGATTGTTGCCAGTTCTTGGTGATGCATGCTTATTTGTTTGTTTTACCTTCCTAACATACATGGACATCTCCTTCAAGACCTGGGCTAATTCGTACTCTTATCAACTTCAGGTTTCCTTCCTAGAGTATGCAAGAAAAAATTTTCAATGGAATAATTTGTGTCCTCAGAATGTTGGATTATGTTAATTATTAAGGGTGTGTCTACTCTCCTGCCGTGTCCTGTCTGAAGAAGAAAAACTGAGATGTACAAAACCTGCAGTCAAACATATGAAACATATGAAAGGCTATCATGTGAAAGAAAGAATAATTTTATATTGTTGGTTTCCACATGAGACATGGACTGATCAATTCAAAAATGTTTTCTTTTCTTGTAATGCCAATTTTTTTCTCATTTATTTATTTGAGAAAGCAGAGAGAGAGAGAGAGAGAGAGAGAGACTGAAAGTTAGTCCCTACCTGCTGACTCACTCTCAGCACAGAGAACCAGGCTGCACTATACCTGGGAGAGAGCCAGGAATTGAATTCAGGTCTCCTGTTTGAGTGGTAGCAAAGGGATCACTTGAGTCATGACTCTTACTCCACATTAGCAGGAAGCTAGAGTCAGGACCTGGAGCCAAGAATCAAACCAAGTACTCTGAGTTGGAAAGTGGGTGTATCAACCACAAAACTAAATCTGATTCACAACAAAATATTTTCCGAGTGTTAGAAGACATTAATGTTAGTGTGTTTCAATTAGGCTTTGCTTTATAACATATAATGCCCCAAATCAGTAGCTTACTGCAATGACTTTCTGTTTTGTTCACTGTTCAATTAGATTAGGCTTTTTTTTTTTTTTTGAATCTGTTTTAACCACTCCTTAAGTATCCTACAGCACTCCTGTGGTTACTGGACTGGGGATCACAGGAACAAGGATGATTTTGTTCTTGTCCATCATCCAGAAGGCTTCCACATGGTGGTGCTGGTGGGCGTCTCAGGAACCCAAAAACAGGAGGTTAGGAAGCTGCAACATCCCTCTTGAGGGGTGGGTGGACTTGCAGCAAATACAATGCCACAAATCAATTTCCAATCAGATTCATGTGTAGGAAATGTGATTCTGTCTTTCAATGCAAACAAACGGAAAACCATTGTGATTATTTTTGTATCTACCCAGCAGAAACAAATAGTTCCTTAATTACCAAAATAAGTGACTTTCAGTAACAAATGTAATGATTGAGAAAAAATTTCCTCCATTAAGTTTACCTATGGATGCACGGTTAGAAACAGTTTCCACTCTGTTCATCAGAAAAGCTTTCTATTGTTGTAACTGTTTCCTAAAATTTCAATTAATTCTCCAATGTTACTTATCTCCACAAATATGTAAAAATGTACTCTGTTGGAAATTGTAAGTGTGGAGATAATACAAATACATCATTTATCTGCCATTACTATGAATTCAATCAGGCTTTTCTATCTTCTGATCCTTTATCATATTTAATTTAAGAGTTCTTGTAACAGAGTAATTTGCTTTAATTTGTTGCTACTGATGTTTCTAAACTTGCTTTCGTGGCACTTTCAGTCTGGCGGGAAAAGAGTCCACACAAGCTGCAGGTCCCCCACTTCTTCTGCTTAGGACACTTCACAGAGGCTGGATGAGTTCACAGGAGAGAACAGATGAAGCCTGTGGATATGGCCTTTGTGGAGGGGCCTGTGAATATTGGAAGAGTTGCTAGCTATTGATTCCATTCTCTGAGTAGGACTAATGCTGCCTCCTGTCGTAACTACTGAGCCAATACTCAGTTTCTTATCAAATCTCCAGGAACCTTTAAATCTACGCCTTCTTTTAAAGGAAATGTTTTCTTGAAAATCCCATGTCTGTGACTGTTAGCATTTGACTCTGGCCCAAAATATTTTTTGTGTGTTTTTTCCTGAAATACAAAAAAAAAAAAAAAATGGTTTGATCCAAGATCACAAGCACAAAACTTCTCCTATATTTCCCTTTGGCAAATTTAAGACTTAAAATTCATAGCGTCAGTGTCTGACACTTCTATTACTGTAACACCATACACCCTAATTGCTGCGTAGCATATCAACTTTGATGTAACCACCCCAAATGCCACATTGACTAATACACTCAATAAATTTGATACATTACATTAGCAATTTATGACTATAAACCAAATGATTATCTCAATAGACGCAGAGAAAGCATTTGGTAAAATACAGCATCCTTCATGATAGAAACCTTAAGTGAATGGGATGGAGGAACTTTTCTCAACACAATCAAGGCAATGCTTTTCCCCTACAACTTACTTTTGCTACAAGTTGTTCTTTTTCCAACATGTCAGCAATTCAGAGGCCCACACTTTTCCTCCTCTTCATGATATTTCACAGCTCTGTAAGCTGTGAACCCTAAATTTCCAACCCTCACATGTACCCCTCCATACTGTTTTCCATTTCCTATACTCTCACATCTGGTCACTTAACTTGCCTCTGGCAAACTTTATTATATTCATATATATATATATATATATATATATATATATATATATACACCCTGACTTTATTGAAGAAAAATTCTTATATTTCTACACTCCTGCTTTAAAAAAATCTGCTCTATATAGCATTTTGTCAATATTGTTTTAAAAATTTGTCAAACAGTTGGTTAAGAATGATATACTACTATGGGACTGGTGTTGTGATATAGTGGGCTAAGCCTCTGTCTACAGTGACGACATCCCATACGGGTTTTGGTTCGTGTCCTGGCTGCTCCTCTTCCGATCCACTCTATGCTATGGCATGGGAAAGCAGGGGAAGATGGTCCAAGATCTTGGGCCCCTGCACTCCCATGGGAGACCTGTAAAAAGCTCCTGGCTCCTGACTTTGGATCTGCTCAGCTCTGGCCATTGTGGCCATTTGGGGAGTGAACCAGAGAATGGGAGAATTTTCTCTCTCTGCCTCCCTCTCTCTGCCTGTAAATCTACCTCTCAAATAAATAAATAAAATCTTTAAAAAAAGAATGATATACTACTACATTTTAATGAGCTGTGACTATTTTAAAATTTGCTTTATATGAGTGAACTAGCTATTGCCTATATTCTTGCTGAACTATGTTCTTTTGACATCTTGTTTTTGAACTCATTTGCCAGTGAAGCATTAAGCCTTTGGCTATAATATAAATTAGCAGTATGTTATCTCAAAATGAAAAATCATGAATAGTAAAAATGAGAAGAAAATTAATTTCATTCATTGAACAAATATAAAGGATTGTTTCAGCCATAATTAATTTAACTTGTCCAAATTAAGGGTACTTCAAAAAGTTTTAATTAAAATATAAGCTTCTAACAATGCCAACTGTTTTAATAATTATTTATTTATTTGAAAGGTAGAGTTGCAGAGAGGCCAAGGCAGAGAGAAAGAGACAGAGGTCTTCCATTGGATGATTCACTCCCCAAATGGCTACAATGGGCAGAGCTGAGCTGATCTGAAGCCAGGAACCAGGAGCTTCTTTCGTGTCTCCCACATGGATGCAAGGGTCCGAGCACTTGGCCTTATATTACTGCTTTCCCAGGCCCTAGTAGAGAGCTGAATTGAAAGTGGAATGGCAAGTACTTGAATCGGCACCCATATGGGATGCCGGCTCTGCAAATGGCAGCTTTACCTGCTATGCCATAGCACAGGCCCCGATGCCAAGATTTTTTGAAATCCATGTATACAATGGTCTTCAAAAAGTTCATGAAAATGCAGTTTTCATTTTGAAAAGACTGTCTCTGGTACTTCTTGAAGTGGCCTACATTTCCCATCGGCCTGTTCGGTCTATGCTGAGTACATTCACAAACTATTTTCCTTTCCTGTTTAAATTTCCTTTCCTACATCTTCCTTCTTTTCATTTCATTATAGAAAAGGTCTACTTTGAACAAATGTCCTCCATAGTAACTATCACCTTTCTTATGTTCCCCTGTTAATGCATTAATCTGATCCATCTATACTTCACCATTACTGATCACATTCAATGTGGTTATAACTTGTGTGTGTGTTTGGCTCATTTTCCACATCAACTGATGCCTGTGTGGCTCGACTTTACTTTTCCACAATAAGGAGTGGGTATTATAGACTCAGGTATAGTATTAACTCAATAGATGAGTCACAGAATTAATAAATGGAGTCAGTATCTCACATGAACTGGCTTACAACCCCTGCATCCAGTCTACGGTATTTTTTCTTTCAAGACAATAACTGTGTTTTGCTTTATTAATTTGTTTTGTGTGTGTAACTCTTATCCTCTAATATTCTGTCTGCCTTCCATTTTGATGCCCAGTGTATATTTTTGTGATGTCTGGAATACTTCAGTTTCTACACTGCCATTTTACAATGCAATACTGCAAGCTAACCCTACACTCTTATGCTTATGTTTGCATAACATCATATGAGACTACTACTTGCTGCACTGAAACTGTTGACATAGAATACAATTTAGTTCAAATTATGATTTTCAAAATGAATGCACAGATATGTCATATTAAAATATAGAACGCATACAAATACTAGGGGAAGAAATAATTAATGTGTGTGTGTGTGTGTGTATAAATACCTTACAAGGGGGTTAGGCTGATCTTTTAACAGAGCAATGCTATTTACAAGCTAAAATGAGATTCTACAGATATACTGATTTATTTTACTTGTAGCTTTTATGTTATGCTACTGGGAAGTTTGTGATTCTGATTTTTTCAGTTGCTTGTTTTAGTTTGTGTCATAATTAGATTTGAAAAGCATACATAACCATGTCGATATGTTATGTTCAATTTGATATTGCTAATGTGTAAAACAATATTGACTTTTTCTCTGAAATTAAACCAGTGAATGTTTATTAAAAGGGAATGCAGATGCATAGATGAAAAACTACTTCTTAAAATGAAGTATACATCTCATCCCTAAGAGAAATTTATGCTTTTTAGATTACATGAAAATAAAATAGTATCAAATAGTTCTAAGAATGAATTTGCATGTAAAACAATCTTGCATTTTTATTTCAGTACAACAAAGAAATATTTTAACATCTTCTAATAGCACTATCTAAACAGCTGAATTAGAGAAAATTCCGTATGTTGGCTTCCTACTCAGGATGCCTTCTGAAGATATTACTATGCTTTTGTTTCTGTTTATTTGAAAAAGAAACTCAGCAGAGGAAAGGTGCATAAAAGGAGAGGGGTCCATCCTGTCCATAGATTAAATTAATGGAAAGTTCTCTAAACTATTGTACTCAAAACATAAAACTAAATCTGGGCCATACACTCTCAAAAACACAAAACAGTAATTATATTTTTTTAGGAAATGATTTGTACACAGCAATGAAAATAGGCTGTTTGTACTTAAAAAAAATAATAGGCTGTTTACTAAGAAAGTTTACTAAGATTTGTATGCAGCTTGAATTTGAGAGGTGAGGAGAAAATCCACATTTATTTTGGGACCATGATTGCATTTTTCAACATAAATGCCAAGAAGCCTTTGCTTTTTAGTTAATTGACTTAACACTGAAACTTTAGACAAAATCGCTCTTTAGTTCAGCAAAGTAATTTTTAAGAAGATCACCTTTTATTTTTTTGAAGAAAGTGATATTCCAAAGTAAGAATGTTGTTTGTGAATATAAGCAGTGGAGAATTGATCTTCTATGCTCTAGTTAGTTCCCACTGCTTTGGTTTGTGAGATAGTGACATAATTTAGATTTCATTCCTATTTTATCTATTCCTATTCCATATATTTCTAGGGATTTCTGTTTAATTTTTTCAGTCTACAGTTTTGGTTTGATTTTCATAGGGCATTTATGACTACTACTTTTGTTTTATATTTTTATTTTCCCTTGTGCTGTTTTCCTGTTCAGATATAGGTACATGATCTCTTTGTTTTTTTTTTTTCTGTACTTTTGGATTTGTTGAATGGTATATAGCAATCATTATATTACATAACGTTGAAAATAATATCTGAATTTTGAATCACATATGTATTATTTTGTATGTTTACTAAGCAAGTAAAGGAAAAAAATTAAAAATAAAATATATAAACATACTAAGGGAATAACAATTCACATATGAAATCTGTAAAAATTTGGGCCGGCACTGTGGCATAATGAGTTGGGCCACTGCCTGCAATGCCACATCCCACATGGGCACGGGTTCAAGTCCCGACTGTTCCACTTCCAATCCAGCTCATTGCTATGGCCAGGGAAAGAAGTAGAAGATGGCCCAAGTCCTTGGGCCCCTGTAAACAGGTGGGAGACCTGAGAAAAGCACCTGGCTCCTGGCTTTGTATTGGCTCAGCCCTGGCCGTTGCGGCCAATTGAGGAGTGAAGCAGCAGATGGAAGACCTCTCTCTCTCTCTGACTCTCCTTCTCTCTCTCCACAACTCTTTCAAATAAATAAATAAATCTTTTTTAAAAATCATAAAAATTGCACGACAAAGAATAAAGAAAATATTCTAGATGAAGAAGGAAATAAAAGGATTTATTGAGATAAATATAAAAAAGGAAGAAATCAAAGAATGTATGTATGTTAGATTCAGACTTTGGGTCTCAAAATTTAGTATAAATATTATCAGTTTTTTGAAAAAACTTCAATCTTTCTATGATGTGGTCAGTTTTTCTAAAGGTTAAATGTATATATTTAGAGAAAAAAACATTCCGGCCGGTGCCGAGGCTCACTAGGCTAATCCTCCACCTGCGGCGCCGGTACCCTGGGTTCTAATCCGGGTTGGGGCACCGGATTCTGTCCTGGTTGCTCCTCTTCCTGTCCAGCTCTCTGCTGTGGCCCGGGAAGGCAGTGGAGGATGGCCCAAGTGCTTGGGTCCCTGTACCCACATGGGAGACCAGGAGAAGCACCTGGCTCTTGGCTTCAGATTGGTGCAGTGTGCCATCCGTCGCAGCCATTTTGGGGGTGAACCAATGGAAAGGAAGACCTTTCTCTCTGTCTCTCTCTCTCTGTCTCTTACAATCTAACTCTGTCTGTCAAAAATAAAATAAAATTAAAAAAATAAAACAAAAGAGAAAAATATTTCCTTTTACATTAAGTATCATATTCCAATTGTGTTCATTAGGTCAATCTTATTTATTAATATCTTTTTATTTCCTCCTAATTTTGTGATATTTTTGTGTTTGTTTCATTGCCTTAATCTGTCATACACCAAAAGATATTTCAGAATATCACACAATGGTAGTCACTTTTTAAAACTTTTAATTAGAAAATTAATGCTTGCTTCATATATTTTGGGTATATTTGTTGCAATAAACTTGATAATTATTCTATCTTTCAAGGGAATTAGTCATTTTGCCTGTAAGTGATAATGGATTTACTTTCTTATGTTAGGCATTGAGTTGTCTTCTCTTGGAGCCCTGTTTTCCAGAGGGTATCACCCCACCCATCACTGTATTGTCCTGCCACAAGACCCTTGGAGGCCATCTCTCTTCCCTTGGTTGGGCTGTAATGTATTCTTATGTATGGTCATGTATGTTTCTACTATGTTTAAATTCAGAACTTCTCAAAAATGTAATTCTAATTCTTGCTTGAGATTTGTTAGAATTCTTGAATCTCAATTTCGGGATAATAAATTATTGTGTCAATATATTCTGGACACTTCCCTCTTCCCTCTCATCTCTTTCTAGATCTTTGAATTGTGTAGTTGATATTTTCTCTCCATATTTCACATCCATTTATCTTTCTTAGTTTAGCCTCTAAACTGTGTTCTGAATGTAGAAGGCAGCAATGCCATTCAGTATATGAAACTCAGCAGCAGAATTTTTTTTTTAATTTCTTTAAGTTAGTGAGAGGTGGTTGTATTGTTTACAGTGACGAGAGTGAGTTTCCCTAAACTCAGAACCTTGCTCATTGGTGTGAGTCCCTCAAATATGTGTCATACTTCTCATTCATTGTTTTTGGTCACTCAAATTGAAACATTGACCTGAAATGCTTGAAATAAATTTGGAAATTTGCATCATACCATGACTATAGGACAATCAGTTATTATCTAGAAATATAAAGACATTATAAAATAATGAATGGTGATTTCTCATTTATTTCCTCTATTGAGACACAATTGACACCAAAAATTATATATAATAATGGTGTACAGCATAATATTTTGATACGCATGTGCAGGGCCTTCAGAAAGCTCATGGAAATGCCTATTATCTAGCATGTTTTGAATCAAAGTTCTACTTGAGAGGTTTGTGTAACTTTCAAATGTAGGCTGAAGATGATCCTGACTCAAACACTTTAAATTTAATTCTTAGATGATTTTTTGAATTATATGGGAAACATTGATTAAAAAGGCACATATGAAATAGATGAGCTGTGGTACAGATAGCCAAGGGGATTTTTAAATTTGCTTTGCACAGTGACACATTTTGTCAGTATGATGTTTATGCTGTCCTGGAAAAAGCGAGTTTTATCTCTCATGTGGGAGCTATGTGATGTTTAAGCTCCCTTCACTAGGTGGGTCCTGCACCCTTACACAGCTTCAGTAGTGCTTTCTTTTATCTATTTCCAAGACCTAATGCAGCTGTATAAACCTAAGTGAATCCCTCAGACTTCAGGTTTGCCATGATAACGTCTACCAATCATGAATTTTAATTTCACTAATTTTACAAATCTTGACAGATCATATACAATTGCATGAGCCTTAGGATATGTAAACTTTATCTATACTTATCTCTAAATCTGATTCAATCTCTCTAGATTTAGAAACATCAACATAGATTTTGATATATACATATATTGATGCACATGTAATATGAAAGTACTTCAAAAATTCATGGAAAATGCTTTAAAATATGTTTACGTTGGTGCAGATTTTTAAATCCTTGCTTTTTTCCATCATGTGCAATTCACACAAATTTCTTGATGAGTTCATAATAATACACTTGTATTCAAAATGTCATCTTCATTTCCAGGAGTTAATCTAATTCCTAATTTAACCTTTAATACTAACATTATAGCACCCCAAATCTTGTGACTGCCTAATATGTTCTAGCATTGCAAACTGTTATCTCATTCAATATTCAAACAACTCTTTGAAGGAGTTATTACTATATTATCTATTTTTATAAAAAGAAGAAGTAAAGTTTAAGTTGAATGACTTGTCATAATTTCATAATATGTAATTTTCAAAGCTGAACATTGAACACATTTTAGTTTCCACCAAATGTGGATATTTATATTCCTTCACAGACAATAAAAAATGATTCTTCCATTGATCAATGACAAAATTTGGAACAAGAAATTGTCAAAGGTGAAAGTTGAATATAGAGGAGAATGGAACTGTAAAGTTGCAGTCTATTTCAATTAGCAATTACATAATTTTAAGAGACATCTTTTAATCCTAAAATTATTTGAGATTAAAACTTCAATTAGTTTTTATCCTTAATAAAGATAGCACTTAAACCTTTAATCCTTGGATCTGAAAGTCAATTAACAGATAAATCCCCAATTTTCCTATGAAAAATATACACACAGGTGCATCACCATTAACATTTAGGACCATCATGATACAGAGAGAGTCATTCTAAATCATGTCCTAAAATTCAGGAAACTGTCAATAAGACACATCATCTTTGATTCTTATTCCAGCAGCAGAGAAATCTTTTATACTTCTAATTATTAAATATCATATTATTATTAAAAAGCAAAGTATACCAAGCTTAATATCTAGACACTGGAAAAGCAAAATCATTGTAAAAGGTATCCCAAAGATACTTTAGACATTATGCAAAGTTTGCACTAGAAATAATGAGTTCAAGGAATTTTTTCTGGAAGGTGTACTTAAAAGATACTGGATTCTACAACAGAAGAACATATCTAAGATAGAACACCATAGACATGCAGAGTAGGTTCTATGATAAACAGCATAGAAAGGAGAGTAGTTTCTTCTTCTTCTTTTTAAAGATTTATTTTATTTATTTGAAAGAGTTACACAGAGAGAGGAGAGGCAGAGAGAGAGAGAGAGAGAGAGAGAGAGAGACAGAGAGAGGTCTTCCATCCGATGGTTCACTCTCCAGGTGGCCACAACGGCTGGAGCTGTACTGATCTGAAGCCAGGATCCAGGAGCTTCCTCCAGGTCTCCCATGTGGGTGCAGGGGCCCAAGGACCTGGGCCATCCTTCACTGCTTTTCCAGGCCATAGCAGAGAGCTGGATTGGAAGAGGAGCAGCCGGGACTAGAACCAGTGCCCATATGGGATGCCGGTGCTTCAGGCAAGGGCGTTAACCAGCTGTGCCACAGTGCCAGCCCTGAGAGTAGTTTCTTATCCATATTCAGCCTGGCCAGCCTGCAAGTGATTCCTTAACAACCTAGCTAGGCTTGATTAAATTTCACTATCAAAAAAAAAAAAAAAAGGGAGGGGGCGGCAACGTCAAGGTTATATGAAATTAGAGATTTCTCAAATATTCAGATCTCATTTTTGGACTTATCAACTGATAACACCCTTTGGTGGACAGTGAATACCAGGGTGAAACGTCAAATTCCAATACCCATACACTATCGATCAAGACACAGGGACAGTTAATAACACATTATCATTCATGATAAAATTTTTTATTACAAATAATCATACAACCAAGGAATCAAAGTACCACTGTATTGTCAGAAAAAAAAAAAGATCTCTAATTAAGATGTTAGATCATGGAAGGTCCCTCTAAGAGAAGGTACATTTTCACTCATATGTAAGGATAAATTATCCAGATAGAAGAGCATGTTTGGTGGAGGATTGCTTTGGAGATCTGAGGTGAAATAAAGGTCAAGGTTTTGTAGGAACTGCTATAAATTGGTGCAGGTGAGTGTGGGAAGGGCAGGGATGGGCAGCAGTAGGTACTGTTAGAAGCATAGGTAGAAGTCAGTGATGCATGGCTCCCTTCATAAGCTAAGTCCCAGTTGCACATGTTCTTCCTCACATCAAATCAAGGAAACACCATCTTCTACTAGAACACACAATTCTTCAAATAAATATGCTACAAAAACAGAAAGTGTATGAATCCCTGCAGCTTATTGCAGGCGGGACAGCAGACGAACACAAGCGCCATGGATCAATATGAACTACAGCCCCATCCATAGGAGACCATGGAGTCCACAGCCTAGCCATAGGAAGAAGTAGGGAGAGAGATTCCGTGTCCCTCAGATTGTCTAAGCCCAAGTCCACTATTTAGAAAGCATATTTATAAATTTGATTTTAGCTTCTTTGGATTTAATTTTTATTTGAATATGAGTTGCCCCATCAATCCTAACCATTGAACCTAAGGATTTTCTTTTAGCCTTAATTTTTCTAAATCTGGGATGGATCCTCTCTAAACAGATAGAGTGTAAACCTTGTCCACACACCCAAAAAATATAATTAAATGAAAGTTCTTAAGGCTTTCTAATTTAATTATTTTAAAACAGAAGAAATATCTCAATACCTGTTGGAAAATAAAAACCATAATGAAATCACAGAGATTTCTAATGTTTATCATAAAAATTTTGGGACTATAAGGAATTATGGAGTAAAGACTCAATATAAATAATGATAAAGTGACTAAAGTCCTAAAAATGATATCTTTCCTTCTAGTCTGACATGGTAGAAAGTTTAAGTCATGTTCGGCCTGGTAAACCAATTTATCTTGATTTGGAGAACTCCTCAGATTTTATTACATATACCTCAATTTACCTTCTAAATTACAACTCTCTTTTTAATTCTGACAGTCAATAGATTTCTTTTTTTCTGTTTTCTGGATTATAGGAATTTGATTAATGATTACATTAATATGTAGTTGGAATTCACCTAAATAGGTTAATTTGATCACTAATTAAGGGAATCATTGTTAATGACCTAAATGAAAGATCTCTGTGAGTGAGATCCCAGTGGAAAGAACAGGGCCATCAAAGAAGGAGGTACTTTTCTCTGAGGGGGGAGAGAACTTCCACTTTGACTATGACCCTGTCGGAATAAGATTGAAGTCGGCGAACTCAAAAGGCTTCCATAACCTTTGAAACTCATGACTAGAGCCTAGGGTGATTACTGACTCCATAAACAAGAATGAATGATGAGATTTTATTGCCAGTTGCTAGAATCTAGATTATCAGAAGTTGCTTACACCTTCTTGTTGATGAATTTCACTCAATCCAATTACATGTTTATAGTCCAATGCTGAACATCTCAAACTAATGTTGCCACTTACTACAAGAAGTCATTTAATAGTTGATGTTAACTGTGTTCCTAAAAACAAAAGACATCACAAGATGCTGCTGCTATTCCTATCCACTGAAGTAATATTTGTCTCAGTAATTAACATGGCCCTACTCAATTTAAGATGGTTACTCAAAGAATTTTATTTTTCTGCTGAATATAAATACTATATTACTTCATATGTAAAACACTGCACATGCTAAGTTTAGTTTTGTTCTGTTTATCACAACGTGTTTATGAATGTGGTTTTTGAATGGATATGCAAAATTACTTTAAACATGCCATTGTCAGAGCACTAGGCATAAATTAAAGCACTGTGCCTTTGAACTTTATAATTCTGCAAATTTTGTGTTTGTTTTAATGTGCAACAGAAATACAGAACTACATGTCATAAAATATGATTTCCTAGGCTGAGCTGTGATGAAATGCCATTAAGAAGATAAACATTATCATCAAGTAAAAGAGTGTTTATAAATTCAGATTCAAATTATGCATTCCTGACTCTCTATGTTTTAGAGTTCAACCTGTTTGAATATCTGTTTTTTAGAAGTTACTTTTACAATAATTTATCCAAAAGTACTAATAACATATGATGAAAACATCATACAATACTAACTAAATTCAATTTTCTAAACACACACAAATAAAATCCTCTAATGTTTTTGGATATAGAGCTAAATGAGAAAGTGGCCTATACGGAGAGAAAGGAAGCATTCTAATACTTCTCATCAGGAATATGATATGTATATAGTTTGTCCTGAAAATTTCTTGTTCTTGCTAGAAGATCCACATATTTTGTACATGTGAGAACTTTGACCCTTAATGTGGTAGTGTTGAGATGGTAACCCTTGCAGAGATGGGGCCTACTGAAAGGTAATCAGATCACAGGGGCCACAGTCTCAAAAGGTATTAATGCTGGTCTTGCCCAAACGAGTTACGTCTTACAAGAGCAGGTCATTATAAACACTGAGCACAGCAATCCAAGTAATGCTCTGTTTGAAATATTCTATGTTTCTTGACTTCCCTCCTATATTCAATGGCTATTTCTGCTCTGAGTTTTAAGGCCCCGATATTCTAGTGTCTTGAACTTCTAGAACAACTAATACCATCTTCTCTAGAAGATGCAAGCATTAAAACACTGCACTCCGTTATCAGTTAGACTGTAGAAAAGGAAATAACAATTTCTCTATTCTCCAGCAGATGCCCAATTGACTGATTTAACAACAGTAATAGTGCTTCTATCAGTTTTGGAGTTCAACATGCATATGATAAAGATATTCTTCTTATCACACCTTTATCCTGCCCTTAAGTGTTACTAATCCCCATTGGGAACAGAGGACATGTAGAAGTGCTGAGTTTATCAGTCCAGACACCTACAAAAGTATGATCCTAGAAAATATCAATTAGCATATTCCTGCCACAGTCTGCCCAGCAGCACTGTGTCTGTTGGTGTGCCAAATCAGTGCTAGCTGCCGGCACGTCTGGAGGCAAGTTCAGAGACCTCTGCAACACAGATAAGAGTTCTACAGAGAAATTTATTAAAACAGGAGTTATTTGGAATGGTAAGAGAAACCAGAAGGAATAGATTTAGTAAAACGTTAGAGCAAAGTCTAGAGAATGAAGCTCATGATAGAAACATTAAGATTGTTTTTAAAAAGTGGGGCCAGCAATTTGGCATAGCATTCCATATGGATGAAGGTTTGTGCCCTGCCAACTCTGCTTTTGATCCAACTGCCTACTAATGGCCTGGGAAAACAGAGGAAGATGGCCCAAGTGTTTGGGTCCCTGCAACCAACATGGGAAACCAGGATGAAGCTGCTGGCTCCTAGCTTCTGCCTGGCTTAACCCTAGCCATTGCATCCACCTGGGGAGTAAATCTGTGCATGGAACATTCTCTACCTCTGACTTTCAAATAAATGAATCTTTTTTTTTTAAGTGACTGCAAGCGACTATAATTGCTATGATTAAGGAGATAACAAAGTGCTGTTTCATCTATGTGTGTGCATAAGAAGAGTAAGCAATGGAGCTGAATTTAACCGGAAGATTAAAATGAAGAAATAATGCAGGAATTTACAGTCCCCACATACACTAATACATTATTATTTAAAAAATTATACTTAGAAATTCCAAAACTACAATAGCATTTATGCTGAAAATTGTGTCGTATTATAGGTGAAGAATCTTCTTTTCACAAAAAAGAAAGACATTGAGGTAAAGAATAAAATAAACAAGGAAATATCAAACATAGATCCCTGAAGCATTTCTGCAATCATTTGTTCCTAACAATTCAAGTAGAAGAGGCTTGTAACAGTGACTACTAGTTCTAACCAATATCCCTACTTAGCAGAATTTCTTTGTAAAAAGGTCCTGGAACTTGTATGGATGGTAAGTAGAAAACCAAAGAAATTAGAAAATTTTCACTTTCATGAAATTTTAGAATTTTTATCAATTATGTATGTGAGCAATGACATATAACATATATGACATGTATAATAGTAGTGCCTTTTTTCTAAAAAAAAGAAGTTAAATGCTAACATCTTGGCATATTACAGTTGTGGAAGTTACAATGTAGTACATTTAGGTTAATAATTACTTTAAAATTCTCACAGTCATTATATTATCTACTCATAAAATTCATGTTATTGAGTGTGTTAGTAACACAATGAGTTATTTATTCAGTGTTAGTGAGTGATTAATATGTCTATCTTTGTTATCCAGAAGAAAGATACTAAAAGAGAATTCAAAGTTCAAATAAGTAAATGAAATATTTTAAAACCCAAATTTTGGAGAAAATGCCCATGAAAGCTGAAAGGGAAAAAGGAACACATGAGGGACATTGTGCATCTGAATCTGAAGCCTGTGAAATGAGTCAGGGATCGAATGGGCATAGTCAGCACTCTCCCAGACTGCAGACTAACCTGTGAGAAGCTATGGCACAAATACTGCTATTCAAGGAGTCCTATGCTGGGTAGATCTGCCCTAGCTTGATGATGTTTTCCTGTTCAGCCAGGGCCTGGGAACAGCCCGGGTGGATCGTGGTCTAGCTGTTCAGGTGAGTGTATCCTGAATGGGAGTCGAGTGGAGATGGATGGAGAGTCGGCTCCGCTCCTCATGCAGGCTCTCTCCTGAATGGTGATATGTGGTGGTGCATACCTACAACAGCTTTTTCAAGAAATACTTCACAGATATTGCTTTTCTTTTTCTTTCTTCCTTTCTTTCTTTCTTTCTTTTTTTTTTTTTATTTTTATAGGCAGAGTTAGATAGTGAGAGAAGGAGACAGAGAAAGGTCTTCCTTCCATTAGTTCACCCACCAAATGGTTGCTACAGCTGGCGCCCTGCGCCGATCCAAAGCCAGGAGCCAGGTGCTTCCTCCTGGTCTCCCATGCGGATGCAGGGCCCAAGCACTTAGGCCATCCTCCACTGCCCTCCCAGGCCACAGCAGAGAGCTGGACTGGAAGAGGAGCAACCAGGACAGAATCCGGAGTCCCGACCGGGACTAGAACCTGGAGTACCGGCGCCGCAGGCAGAGTATTAGCCTAGTGGGCCATGGCACCAGCCTATTTCTTTTCTTCTTGCAAATGATTCTCAATTTGCTATGTGTTTATGTCCTGATAATCCCATCATAAGTGGAAAACATAATGTGTTTCCTCTGATATCTGGTAGTTAATATAGAACAGAAAAAAATGTATGACTGACATGTTATGATTTGATTATGGTTTATAGCCCTTATCTGTATTCCTGCCGAAGAGTGATCTTTCTACTTTTTACTTGTTGAACATTATGCTTAGTGGTACATCAAGCATGTGATTATAATGGAAGTTAAAAGCATATTATTGCAAAAATTAGGAAAATAAAGAAAGAATTATATATAGGAAATACATAATACTATTCTCTTTTTATTAATAAAACATTGTTTTAAAAAAGAAAATATGTCATCAAAATGCATTTAATCCCCTTAACCTGTCGAACATCATAGCTCAGCAACACTGCACGTGTAGAGTGTTGATTATTTCCCCTCTCAACTAAGGTTCTCAGTGCAGCTGTGGCTTCTGCTATACCAGTATCATAAGGGAGGATCACGCACGTGCTGCTAGCACAGTAAGAGGTCACAATTCAAAATTCAAATATGAGTTCTACTGAATGCATATTGCTTCCACACTACTCCAAGTAGAAAAATTCAGTCAAATCATTGTTTGTAAGTTGAGGATTGTCTTTATTTTGATTATTCTATCGAAATATGGTTTATTGCTTTTAAGCCAATGTACATTTAAAAAATTGCTCTGTTTTTCTTTTTAATTTCCAATTCTTTAATTTTTCTCTAAGAAATCTAGTAAAAAGAAAGCAGGATGGAGGGAAGGCAAGAATGGAGGGAAAGGAAAGAGAGAGAGAAAAGGAGGGAAGAAAAGGAGGTAGTAAGGGAGGAAGGAAGGAAGGAAGGTATGAAGGAAGGAAGGAAGGGAGGGAGGGACAAACTGCATCTCAAAATCTTAAGAAAGAACTGGTTGAATTTGTGACTAAATGCTTATGTGTATATGATTACACATCTTTTAAATTTTCCATTCACTAATTATTTTATACAATTCATGCTTCAATGAAAAAAAAAATCTCAAGTGTTGGCTGTACACAGAAGAAAACTAGAAAGTCTGCCAAGTTTGTGACAATAATGGCCCTTTCTAGGGTAAATGAAAAGTAAAAATCTTGCCTCAGTCAAGTATCTTGCTTTTTAATCTGAATCTGTCCTTCCCTTACTAACTCTATCCATTTTAATCCCAATAATCTCTTGATTGTATTCCAAATAACTGGCACTGGGACTTGTTTTACTGCAGAGCATCACCTCTGCTGCTTCTCTCTATAAGTTTTCTAGTAATACAAATAGTATGTCATTCTGTATTATCCATTTATTCCAAATCCATTCTGGTATGGTAAATTGTATGTGTCAACTTGCATAGGCCATTGGGTATACAGATATTTCATTAATTATTATTCTACGTGTGCCTATGGTCTCTGTATAATAGTCAAAAATATACAAAAAAAATGAAAATATCATTAGAAAAGAAAACTTTAAAAATACTGATAATAGGCCGGCGCCACGGCTCAATAGGCTAATCCTCCACCTGCGGCGCTGGCACACCGGTTCTAGTCCCAGTCAGGGCTCTGGATTCTGTCCCAGTTGCCCCTCTTCCAGGCCAGCTTCCTGCTGTGGCCAGGGAGTGCAGTGGAGGATGGCCCAAGTGCTTGTGCCCTGCACCCGCATGGGAGACCAGGATAAGCACCTGGTTCCTGGCTTTGGATCAGCGTGGTGCGCTGGCTGCAGCGGCCATTGGAGGGTGAACCAATGGCAAAAGGAAGACCTTTCTCTCTGTCTCTCTCTCACTATCCACTCTGCCTGTCAAAAAATAAAAACAAATAAAAAATACTGATAATAAATAAGATTGCATGTGGAAGAAATTAGCATTTGATTTGGGACTGAGTAAAATGGATTGCCCTCTGCACTGTCAATGAGTTACACCCAATCCTGAATAGGTCTGAATAGCTCAAAAAGACTGGGTAAGGGAGAATTCATTCTCTCTACCTGAATGTCTTTGAGATTTGGCATTGCTTTTCTCCTGGTTTCAGAATAGAATTTATATCAGCCACTCTCAACTTCTCATGCCTTCAGTCTCAGACTGAAATTATTAGAACAACTCCATAAACAAAGGACACAATTACTTAGGATATAAGTATAGTATGGTAAAATATAAGTATAGAAGAATATGAACAATTATTTAGAATATAATAATTAGAAATTATTTTCACACTTTAACTCTTCTCTCAGAAAGACTGCAGAAAGAAGTCAATAACCAGAACGAAGGAAGAGAGAGGAGAGAAAGAGTGAAAGGAGGAAGGAAGGAAGACAGAGGAAGGAAGAAAGGGAGGGAAAGAGGGAGGGAAGGAGGGGAGGAGGAAGGGAGAGTGAGAGGGAGGGAGGGAGGAAGACAGAGAAAGGAAAAAAGGAAGGAAGGGAGGAAGGGAGGGAGGGAGGGAGGGAAAAGAAAGAAAGGAAAGAGATTCTGAGTTATTCTGGAGAACCTTAACACACTTTCTGTAAATCAAAGATTAATAGTATATTGTGGAAATTCTTTTTAGACTTTGTAAGCAGTCCACTGCATGATAGATTTGATTAAAAGCTAGGAGAGCCTAATAGCACCAAAAGTGGGGAAAGAAATTCGATTTCTCATGAACCATGATTCACACGTTTTGGCCTGAGGAGTAAAAAGAACTGAAAGAACTCAAAGTCTATCTTTGTTTAAAACCTATCAGTGCTTCCTGATTTACTGACCCAATTTTCCATAGATTCCAGCAATATCTGTTTTGTCACTGTAGAAGAAAAAAGGCTCCAGTGTGGAGATGCTTTGTGCTAAAAAACTGATGAATGGGATACTCAAAGGCTGGCCCTGTCATCAGCAGAACAGATTTCTCTACAAACTGTGATATTTTGGATTTGGGTTTTCTTAGGGAGAAATTTGTTGTTGAGAAGGAATTCACAATTTCAGTATCTACTTCTAATCCGGTTTTTCAGGGTCAATGCATAAAAACAGTTCAGAGAAATAGAAGAATAACCATTCAACACACTATGAGATTAAAGACTGAACTAAAGAAAATACAAGATGAAGCACAATCTTACATTTCTGGCCTATAGAACAATGCCTTGAAGATCTTTCTTTTTCTTATAAAGTTTAAAGACACCAGAGAACGAAGCGAAAATGAATATATAAAATTGTGTAAAGGATGCTATGAAACTTGTGAGAATCTGATCATTAGAATAAACTGCCAGATCTTAACTTGAGTCATGTATCTGTGTAGGTTAATATGTTCATTGACCTATGTTATAAACTTGAATGGCAATGGGCATAACAGGTCTTAATTCAGAGACATCTCAAATACAAACTAAGGACATTTCTGGTGATAATGTTGAGAGATAAGACCATTGCATATGGATGTAATCTTTCCTTTAGGCATCCACTTATTTATGTATTAGTTTGTCCATCACTGTTTTCTCCTCATGGGAGGGATGGAGAGATAACTATTCTGCCATCTAGGACTTCAGATGAGGCACAGAATACTTGAAGCAATCAATAAGGAATCAGAAAATAAATAATTACTAAATAATTAATAAATGCTATGAATAATTTGTGTTGACAGTGAAATAGATAATTAATTGGGGTGGAATTTTCTAGTTGGGAAGCTCAAAAATGGCTTTGCTTAAGAAAGTACAAAATTCAAGAGAGATAAAGTGAGGCATAAAGGAGCTGAGATCAGTCCCTGGAGAGAGGGCAGTCTCTTTAACAAATACTGTTGGGAAGACTGGATTTCCATGTGCAGAAGTATGAAGCTAGACCCATACCTTATCTCTCACACAAAAATCCACTCAAAATGGATCAGAGACCTAAATCTTTGACCCAATACTATCAAATTACTGGAGAACACTGGGGAAAACCTGCAAGACATTGACATAGGCAAAAGCTTCTTGGAAAAGACCCCAGAAGGACAGGCAATCAAAGCCAAAATTGACAAATGGGATTATACTAAACTGAGAACCTTCTTAACTGCAAAAGAAACACCCAGCAAAATGAAGAAACAAATGATAGAACAGGTGAAAATATTTGCAAACTAGGCAACTTATAAAAGGATAACACCAAAAATCTATTATGAGCTCAGAAAATTCAGCAACAAACAAAAAATCCAATTAAGAAATGAAAAGGCCAGCGACTCGGCTCACTTGGCTGATTCTCCGCCTGCGGCGCCGGCACCCAGGGTTCTACTCCTGGTCAGGACACCGGATTCTGTCCTGGTTGCTCCTCTTCTAGTCCAGCTCTCTGCTGTGGCCCAGGAAGGCAGTGGAGGATGGTCTAAGTGCTTGGGCCCTGCACCTCCACGGGAGACCAGGAGGAAGCACCTGGCTCCCGGCTTCGGATGGGCGCAGTGTGCCAGCCATAGCGGCCATTTGGGGGGTGAACAAATGGAAAAGGAAGACCTTTCTCTCTGTATCTATCACTGTCTATCTCTGCTTGTCCAAAAAAAAAAAAATGGACAAAAGATTTGACCAGGAATTTTTCAAGAGAGAAAATTCAAATGGCCTACAGAAAATTGAGAAAATGCTCAGGATAGCTATCAGGGATATGCAAATCAAAACCCCAATGAACTCTCACCTCAACCCAGCTAGAATGACAGAATGACTCTCATATAGAAATCAAAAATGACAAATGTGGGTGAGGATGTGGGGAAAAAGGTACCCTGGTCCACTGTTGGTGGGAATGCAAATCGGTGCAGCCACTGTGGAAGACGGTATGGAGATACCTCAGAAATCTGAATTTAGACCTCTGATTTGATGTAGCCATCCCACTGCTGGGAGTTTACCCAAACCAAAAGAAATCAGCATGTGAGATAGTTATCTTTACCCCCATGTTCATTGCAGCACAATTCACAGTCGTTAAGACATGGAGATTCTTTGTTTCCCAGCTGTGCTCCTATTAGTGGCATCACGTGGCTCAGCCTTTGACGCTCTCTCTTACAGAGACCTCAGAACACCTGGACTCCTCAGAAGCTGGAAAATGCTATAATGCTGGAGACCTGTACATGTTTCCAAGGACAAAATAATGAGTACATATCCATTTTTTTTTTCAGTTCTACAAATGTTCTGTATATTGAGTCATTGCAAGGTATTTGTGCCTAGAAAATAGCAAGACAAGCTTACTGTTCTAGCCCAGGAGAAGATAGTTTTTTAAAAAATAGAGATAGTGTAGTCTCAGAGAAGAGTTAGGGAGAAACAGCAGAGGAAACTCTACCAAAATTAAAGGGACATGGTGGAACCTACGTGGAAGGCGTGGGCACCCATGAATCGGGACTCCAGCAGCCAAGAGCCTACCCACCAGTGCTGTAAAGTGAGGTGAGACAAGAGCGCAGTAGCCCAAGCCACTGGTGGAAAAAGCATTAGGAAGAGGCTAGAAGGAACGAGGCTTGGAGCCCCTTGGGGGAAAGTGTACCAGACAAACTAGAAGAGAGGGGAAAAATAAAAGGGTGGTACAGACATGTTTCTGTCTCTCCAATCACCTTACAAAGGCATACAAGCCAATAGAGCAGGTGCCATTTTGAACATATGTAACAGCTGCACCAGCTTGTGTCTGCACTCAGCAATCAGCTGAGTGGAGATTCCTGACTCTAGTGGGGAGATATAACAGGGGGTAGGAGTTTGGGACTGTGTGAAGCTTCTGAACCGTAACTGCAAAAAATAAATAAATAAAAAAAATAAAATAAAATAAAAAAAAAAAAACCCTGAGGGTGTGCAGAAGAACTCACAGTGTGGTTGGGACTTTGAGCAGTCTCAGTGGGAGACACCACAAGCTCTGGCTTTCCTGGTTACCTGGTGAGAGACATTGCTGGGGAATCTGAACTTACAGTGAGGATTACACAAATCCTTTGTGTGGTTCTTGGGAGAGAGCAGACGCATATTATACCCACTAGGGCTAGCACTTAGGCACTTGTGTCCAAAGAGAAGAAGCTCAGCTGAGCAGAATATACTTACCTTCTGATTAAAAAAAAAAAGAGAGAGAGAGAAGATTTACCATGGCAGACCTGAGTGTATCATTTTAGGCAGACACTTAACACTGGAGAACTGAACAGATCTCTCTGGCAACACCCACTACAAGCCTCTAGAGATTCACTGAAAACAGACAGTCCATTTACCTACATAGTACAATGAGAAAAGCCACAGCAGTGGAAAAAAAAAAGAAGAAGAAACCAACAAGAATCTCCACAAATGCTGAACAACAAACGCAACAATCCAGGAAACAAGAAAAAGGAATACAACATGGTGCTCCCAAAAGAACACAACACTTCAAGACTAGATAATGAAGATGATGAGATAGAAGAAATGCAATAAATGGAACTCCACAAATTGATCATAAGATTACATAGAGGCAATCAAAAGCAAATGCACAAACTACTGCTGGAAATTACTAGAATGAAGCTGGAAATCAGCAACTCAGGAATCTCTAGAGCATATGCAAATACATGCAGACTGAACAACACGCTCCTGAATGAACACTGGGTCATAGAAGAAATCAAAAGAGAAATCAAAAACTTTCTGGAAGCAAATGAAGAGAACAACACAACATATTGAAAGTTATGGTATACAGCAAAAGCAGTGTTAAGAAGAAAGTTTATAGCAATAGTTGCCTACATCAAGAAATTGGAAAGGCACCAAATAAATGAGCCATCAAGGCATCTCAAGGATCTAGAAAAACTGCAGCAAACCAAACCCAAAACTACTAGAAGAGAAATAATTAAAATTAGAGAAAAATAAACATAATCAATCCAAAATAAAACATTACAAAAGATCAGAAAAAGGAAGAGTTGGAAAAAGTAAACAAAATTGACACCCATTGGCCCAACTAACCAAAAAAAAAAAAAAAAGAGAGAAGACCCAAATCAATAATATTAGAGATGGAAAATGGAATGTAACAACAGACACCACAGAAATAAAAAGAGTCATCTGAAATTACTACAGAGTAATATGCCAACAAACTGGGAAATCTAACAGAAATAGATAGATTCCTGGACACATACAGCTTACCTAAATTGAACCATGAAGACACAGGAAACCTAAACAAACCCATAATCAAGACAGAAATTGAATCAGTAATAAAGACCCTCCCAACAAAGAAAAACCCAGGGCCAGATGGATTCACTGCTGAATTCTACCAGACATTTAAACAGGAACTCCAATTCTTCTCAAACTATTCAAAACAATTGAAAGAGAGAGAATGCACCCATATTTATTCTGCGAAGCCAGCATCACCTTAATTCCTAAACCTTAAAAAGATGCAGCAGAGAAAGAAAATTAGAGACCAACCTCCCTGATAAACAAAGACATAAAAAACTTCAATAATATTGTAGCCAATAGAATGCAACATCACATCAGAAATATCATCCATCCAGACCAAGTGGGATTTATCCCTGGTATGCAGGCATGGTTCAACATTCATAAATCAATGTGACACAACACATTAAAAAACTGCAGAAGAAAAACCATATGATTATCTCAGTAGATGCAGAGAAAGCATTTGATAAAATACAACACACATTCATGATGAAAACTCTAAGCAAATTGGGTATAGAAGGAACATTCCTCAACATATTCAAGGCAATTTATGACAAACCCATGGCCAACATCCTATTGAATGGGGAAAAAGTTGGAAATATCTCCACTGAGATCCAGTACCAGACAGGGATGCCCACTCACATCATTGCTATTCAATATAGTGCTGGAAGTTTTAGCCAGAGCCATCAGGCAAGAAAAAGAAATCAAGGGAAAGAAATTGGGAAGGAGGAAGTCAAACTATCTCTATTTGCAGACTATAATTCTTTATTTAGGCGAGCCACAGAACGCCACTAGGAGACTATTGGTACTTAGAGAAGAGTTTGGTAAAGTAGCATGATATAAAATCAATACACAAAAATCAATAGCCTTTGTATACACAGACAATGCCATGTATGAGTAAGAACTTCTAAGATCAATCCCATTCACAATAACTACAAAAAAATTGAATACCTTGGAACAAACTTAACCAAGGATGTCAAAGATCTCTACAATGGTAATGACAAAATTTTAAAGAAAGGTATAGAAGACAATACCAAAAAATGGAAAAAATCTTCCATGATCATAGATTGAAAGAATCAATATCATCAAAATGCCCATTCTTCCAAGAGCAATTTACAGATTCAGTGTGATACCAATGAAAATACCAAAGACATTCTTCTCAGATATGGAAAAAAATGATGTTGAAATTCACATGGAGGCACAGCAGACCTCGAATAGCTAAAGCAATTTTATACAACAACAACAAAAAAAAAAAATCAGAGACAACACAATACCAGATTTCTAAACATACTACAGGGCAGTTATGATAAAAATAGCCTGGTACTGGTACAAAAACAGACCTCCATAGTGGCTTAACCAGTTTTCATTCCCACCAACAGTGGGTTAGTGTCCCTTTTTCCCCACATCCTCACCAGCATCTATTGTTGGTAGATTTCTGAATGTGAGCCATTCTAACCAGAGTGAGGTGAAACCTCATTGTGGTTTTGACTTGCATTTCCCTGATTGCTAGTGATCTTGAACATTTATTCATGTGTCTGTTGGCCATTTGGATTTCCTCTTTGGAAAAATGTCTATTGAGGTCCTTGGCCCATCTCTTCAGTGGGTTGTTTGTTTTGATGCTGTGTAGTTTCTTGATTTCTTTGCAGGTTCTGGTTATCAACCCTTTATCTGTTGCATAGTTTGCAAATATTTTTTCCCATTCTGTGGATTCTCTATTCACTTTCCTGACTGTTTCTTTTGAAGTACAGAAACTTCTCAATTTGATGCAATCCCAATAGTTAATTTTGGCTTTGACTGCCTGTTTTGCTGGGGTATTTTCCAAGAAGTCTTCGCCAGTACCTATATCTTGCAGGGTTTCTCCAATGCCCTATAATAATTTGATGGTGTTGGGTCATAAACTTAAGTCTTTAATCCATGTTGAGTGAATTTTTGTGTAAGGTGAAAGGTAGGGGTCTTGCTTCATGGTTCTACACGTGGAAATCCAACTTTCCCAGCACCATTTATTTTTATTTATTTTTAAACTTTTATTTAATGAATATAAATTTCCAAAGTACAGTTTATGGATTACAATGGCTTTCCCCCCACCAAACTTCCCTCCCACCTGCAACCCTCCCCTTTCCCACACCCTCTCCCCTTCCATTCATATCAAGATTCATTTTCGCCGGAGCAGTGGCTTAAAAGGCTAATACTCTACATTGTGGCGCTGGCACACCGGGTTCTAGTCTCGGTTGGGGCGCCGGATTCTATCCCGGTTGCCCTTCTTCCAGGCCAGTTCTCTGCTATGGCCCGGGAAGGCAGTGGAGGATGGCCCAAGTGCTTGGGCCCTGCACCCACATGGGAGACCAGGAGAAGCACCTGGCTCCTGGCTTCGGATCAGCGAGATGTGCCAGCCGTAGCGGCCATTGGAGGGTGAACCAATGGCAAAAAGAAAGACCTTTCTCTCTGTTTCTCTCTCTCACTATCCACTCTGCCTGTCAGAAAAAAAATGAAAAAAAAAGAAGATTAATTTTCAATTCTCTTTACATACAGAAGATCAGTTTAGTATACATTAAGTAAAGATTTGTTATAGCATTAAATAACAATGTACAGCACATTAAGGACAGAGATCCTACATGATATTTTTTAAAAATTGATTTAGGACATCTTCAGTTCACAATTGATCACACTGATAGGTCTAAGAGTCAAAGGGATCACACAAACAAAACTAGTGTCTGCTAATACTAACTGCTAGAATCAAAAAGGGAGAGAATGATCCAACATGGGAAGCTAGATACACAGCAGATTCATAGAATGGCAGATGTCCTAAATAGCACTCTGGCCTCAGAATCAGCCCTTAAGGCATCTGGATATGGCTCAAGAGCCCATGAGAGTACTTTAGGCATGGAAAGCCAAGACACTCTGTCAAAAAAAAAAAAAAAAAAAAAAAACAAATGAAAGATCTCTGCAAGTGAGATCCCAGTGGAAAGAACGGGGCCATCAAAGAAGGAGGTACCTTTCTCTGAAGGGAGGAGAGAACTTCCAATTTGACTATGATCCTGTCGGAATAAGATAGAAGTCGGTGAAACTTAAAGGCTTCCATAGCCTTGGCAACTCATGACTAGAGCCTAGGGAGATTACTGATGCCATAAACAAGAGTGTCAAATTGTTAAGTCAACAACAAGAGTCACTGTGTACTTACATCTCATGTGGGATCTGTCCTTAATGTGTTGTCCAATGCGAAGTAATGCTATCACTAGTATTGAAACAGTATTTTTACACTTTGTGTTTCTGTGTGGGTGAAAACTGATGAAGTCTTTACTTAGTTTATACTGAATCGATCTTCGGTATATAAAGATAATTGAAAATTAAAAAAAAACTTGGTTTTAACTTGGACATTGCATAGAAAATCAATCAATTTTTTAAAAATATCATGTAGGATCTCTGTCCTTAATGTGCTGTACATTGTGATTTAATGCTATAACTAGTACTCCAACAGTATTTTTCACGTTGTGTTACTATGTGGGGGCAAACTGTTGAAATCTCTACTTAATGTGTACTAAACTGATCTTCTGTATATAAAGAGAATTGAAAATGAATCTTGATGTGAATTGAAGGGGAGAGGGAGCGGGAAAGGGGAGGGTTACGGGTGGGAGGGAAACTATGTGGGGGGGAAGCCATTGTAATCCATAAGCTGTACTTTGGAAAGTTATATTCATTAAAGAAAAGTTTAAAAAAAGTTAAGAGAAAACAAAAAGAAAATGTACTTGTGGAACGCTTGTCTGAATTAAGAAATGATGGCAAATGACATCTAGAGGAAGAGAATAAAGTTTATAAAATTGTTGCAAAAAAAAAAAACAGATAGACCAATGGAACAGAGTAGAAACACCAAAAATCAATCCAATCATCTACAAACAATTTATATTTGATCAAGGAGCTAAAACTAATTCCTGGAGTAAGGAGAGTCTATTCAACAAATGGTGTTGGGAAAACTGGATTTCCACATGCAGAAATATGAAGCAAGATCCCTACCTTACACCTTACACAAAAATCCACTCTACATAGATTTAAATCCACTCAACATAGATCTAAATCTATGACCTGACACCATCAAATTATTAGAAAACATCAGAGCCGGCGCCGCGGCTCACTAGGCTAATCCTCCGCCTTGCAGCGCCTGCACACCGGGTTCTAGTCCCGGTCGGGGCTCCGATCCTGTCCCGGTTGCCCCTCTTCCAGGCCAGCTCTCTGCTGTGGCCAGGGAGTGCAGTGGAGGATGGCCCAGGTCCTTGCGTCCTGCACCCCATGGGAGACCAGGAGAAGCACCTGGCTCCTGCCATCGGATCAGCGCGGTGCGCCGGCCGCAGCGCACCTACTGCTGCGGCCATTGGAGGGTGAACCAAAGGCAAAAGGAAGACCTTTCTCTCTGTCTCTCTCTCACTGTCCACTCTGCCTGTCAAAAAAAAAAATTATTAGAAAACATCAGAGAAACTCTGTAAGATATTGACACATGCAAAATATCTCATAGGCACAAGCAGCCAAAGCCAAAATTAGCAATTGGGATTACACCAAATCGAGAAGTTCCTGTACTACAAAAGAAACAGTCAGGAAAGTAAAGAGTCAAGTGACAGAATGGAAGAAAATATTGGCAAATTATGCAACTGATAGAGGATTAATAGCCAGAATCTATAAAGAGATCAAGAAACCCCCACAACAAGACAAACAACCCACTTAAGAGATGGGCTAAGGACCTCAATAGACATTTTTCAAAAGAGGAAATATAAATGGCCAACAGACACGTGAAAAATGTTCAGAATCACTAGCCATCAGGGAAATGCAAATCAAAACTACAATGAAGTTTCACCTCAACATGGTTATAATAGCTTTCATACAGAAGACAACAAACAACAGATGCTGGAGAAGATGTGGGAAAAAAGGCACACTAATTCCCACTGTTTGTGGGAATGCCACCTGGTAAAACCACAGTGAAAGAGTGTTTGCAATACCTCAGAAATCTGAATATAGTCCTATTATGCAACCCAGCCATCCCACTCTTTGTATTTACCCAAGGGAAATTAAATTACAAATAAAAGAGCTATCTGAACCTCAGTGTTTATTGCAGCTCAATTTACAATATCCAAGACATGGAATCAACTAAATGCTCATCAAGAGAAGACTGGATAAAGAAATGGGATATGTACTCTATGGAGTGCTAAATAGCAGTAAAAAAAATGAAATTCAGTCATTTGCAGCAAAATGGAGGAATTTGACAGACATATGCTGAGTGAAATAAACCATTCCCAAAGAAACAAATATTAAATGTTCCCCCTGATCTGTGACAACTAACTGAGCCCCTAAAAGGAAACCTGTAGAAGTGAAACTGACATTATGAGATGCAATGATTTCATCAGCCCTTGTCCTGACTGTAGACAAAGAGCTCATTATTTTATTCTTTTTAGTATTTTTTTCTACTTAATACCATTAGTTGAACAGTTTACTTAACACAGAATTATTCTTAGGTGTTTAAATCCAATTGAAAATTGATCCCTGTTAAAAATAAGAGTGAGAATAAGAGAGGGAGATGTCCAGCTTGGCACATGTTCCCTCGGACTTACCCATAAGGGTACAGCTTAAAACTTGCCAGGGGAATCCAAATCACATTAAGTTGGAAGGTACAAATGCCATCTTACTAGTTAAAGATAAGATTAGATTAACTGTCAAAGGGGTCCCCTAAATAAGACCAAGTTTCTACTGCTAATAATAGATAGAATTAAAAAGGTGGAAAGGATGCAACATGGGAATCGTCCACACTTCAGATTCATAGAATAACAAATGCCCTAAACAGCACTCTGGTCTCAGAATCAGCCCTTAAGGCATTCCAATCTGGCTTAAAACCCATGAGAGCATTTCAAGCATGGAATGTCAAGACACTGTGGCAAAAAATGTCCTACATGAAAGATCTCTGTGAGAGAGATCCCAGTGAAAAGAATGGGCCTTCAAACAAGGAGGTAACTTTTTCTGAAGAGAGGGGAGAACTTCCACTTTGACTATGGCCTTGTCTAAATAAGATTGGAGCTGGCAAACTTAGGAGGTTTCCATAGCCTTGGCAGCTTATGACAAGAGCCTTGGGTGATCACTAATGTCATAAATGATAGTGTCAATTGTTTAATCAACTACAGGAGTCACTGTGCACTTGTTCCCCATGTAGGACATTTGTCCTTAATGTGTTGCACTATGCAAATTAACAGTAAAACTAACCTTCAAACAGTACTTTATACTATCTGTGTCTGAGTGAGTGCTAACTGTTGGGATCTTTACTTAATATATCGAGTTGATCTTCTGTATATAAAGATAATGAAAGAATGCAAAGGCAGAAAATCGTCTAAAACATGTAAAAGAAATCTAAAGTAAACAATAAGAATACTTATGGAAAAATGGCATGGCCAACTCGTTAATTATCAATAGTTTCCTTGAATGTAAATGGCCTCAATTCTCCAATTTAAAAATACAGATTGGCCAAATGGATGCAAAAACAAGACACAACTGTTTTCTGCCTACAATAAACATATCTCACCAACAAAGATATAAGCAGACTAAAAGTGACAGAATGGAAAAAAAATATTCCAGGATAATGAACAACAAAAAGCGGCAGATGTAGCCATCCTAATATCAGACAAAATAGACTATAACATAAAACTTGCTAAAAGAGACAAGAGCACTATGCAATCATTAAGGGCTCAACTCAACAGAAAGATGTGACTATAATAAATATGTTTATACCCAATTATGGGTTGCCCGGATATTTAAGAGAAATGTTAATGGATCAAAAGGGAGACATAGACTCTAATAAAGTAGTAACAGGGGACTTCATCACCTCAGTTCAGCAATGGACAGATCAGCTAGACAGAAAATCAACAAAGAAACAACAAAGTGAAGAGACACTATGGATGAATAGGACCTAACTGATAACTTCAGAACTTTTCACCCTGCAGTTGCAGAAAACACATTCTTCTCAGCAGTGCATGGAACTTTCTCTAGGATAGACTGTATGCTAGGCCATAAAGCAAGTCTCAGCAATTTAAAAAAAAAAAAAAAGAATCAAAATCAAACCATGCACCTTCTCTGACCACAATGGAATGAAACTAGAAATCAATAACTCAAGAATCTCTAGACCGTATACAAACACATGGAGACTGAACAACAAGCTCCTGACTGAACAGTGGGTTATAGAAGAGATCAAAAGAGAAATAAAAAAATTTTGTGAATGATTGAAGATGACAATATATCCCATCAAAACTTATGGGAGGGCTGGCGCCGTGGCTCACTTGGTTAATCCTCTGCCTGTGGCACTGGCACCCTGGGTTCTAGTCCCGATCGGGGTGCCAGATTCTATTCCAGTTGCTCCTCTTCCAGTCCAGCTCTCTGCTGTGGCACAGGAAGGCAGTGAAGGATGGCCCAAGTGCTTGGGCCCTGCACCCACATGGGAGACCAAGAGGAAGCACCTGGCTCCTGGCTTCAGATCGGTGCAGCGTGCCTATCCAAAAAAAAAAAAAAAAAGAAGAAGAAATTTTGTCCCAGGTTAATGGGTTCAATTATTATTATCAGTTAAATGGGCAGTCAAGAAGAGCAATAGCAGTAGAGTAGGGTTCAACCAAATGAAGACAGTGATGAATGCTATTGTTATGAATTCTTAAGGAAATTATAATGTTAACAAATAACTTGAGAAAACTAGAAATTGAGAATTATACAAAAGGATTTCCCAACATCTCACTGTAATGCAACGAGCAGTACAAATTTTTGACTCCCTGAAAATGTATATTATATAAGTCAGTATGTTTGTCCTTTGCCTAAGAGTTTTGGAAAGTTGTCTAAGTATTTTAATGAAAAGCATCATGTAATCCAAAATTAATATAGATAAGTTTAAAAAGATTATCCTGGCTTTAATGTGGAGATGTATTGAAGAATGGTAAAATGAGGACAAAGAAAACAACTGCTTGAATTCAGTAATCACTTTTTGGTCATTCCAGTCTCAACTATTCCACCAAGAAAGAAAAAATCCAAACAAATAATACAACACTCAATAAAAAATATTACTTGAAAACATATACATCTGGTGGGATTCTTTTCATGGACACATAAAACAACATGTTGGTAAGTTTTCCACTTGTCAAGTTCTATTTTACAATGAATAATCCAAATTTTTAAATGAAGTGAACAGCAATTTGAATATTCAAAAGCCAGTATTTTATGCTGAATTCATAAATTTTCCATATATAATTTACACAGAATGTCTCTTTTCAAAATGTTGTTTCGTTTTTAACTCTTTTCAACAAGTTATTCCCCTATACCATTCAGGAAGACATTCACATTCCCGCGGTAGTACCAAGAAGTAACAGGACAATGCCATGTAACGTGTAAGCTTGAAAATGGGGAAATATGGACTGTAATCACTGACAAGTTCCAGGAAGTTACTCAGTGCACATTTGTAATGATGTGTGTAAAAGCCAAGGAATATTTTATGAAGAAAGCTCAAGACCTCAGAAATGAATAAAATGGAAAGAATTATTCTCTTGTCTTTGCTATCTAAATAGCAGGTTTTGTGATTCTCTGGCCTCTGTGCACTTGTGAGATGGACTGAAAAGACCCGTTGAATGTTCCACATAACATTACCTTTTTTTGACCCTGGAATCCACTATTTTAGAAATCATTGAACTATGCTTTTCCTTTGCATTGCGGATCATTTTGGTTTAAAATACTATCACATGTAGAGCAATGCATTTAGAAATGAATTTTCATTTCAGATGCTATGTCTTTATAACTGTTATAGAATAGGTCCAGTATTTCCATTTCTATGAGTTTTTTCCTAAGGGGAAGGAAAAATATATTTTATCAGTATATGTATTTATATTTATAGCATAGTATTTAATGCAAGGCAAAAGGAAATAAAGTATTGCAAAGTAAGGGATAATTAACTACATTTGCACATATCTATATGGTAAACTATAAAGGAACTTGGAAAAAGAGGTTTGAATAATTTTAACAAAATTAAATTTAAGACATTACTTAAAAAACAAAAAACTACGTATGTGAATATATTTGATCCTAATTTCCAAATATTTGTACTATTGTTAAAATGCAGTATACATTTAAACACACACATTGTGTGTAACTGTCCATATTTACAAAACATATTAGCTGAATTTAGTCCTGATTTATTAAACATCCTGATGACTTTGGAGTTGTACAGATTAAGCCAAATCTCAGCTTACATTGTTAGTGCTTCCACACTATGAATAATGGGTACTACCTGGAAGTTATTGTCAGCTTTTTGTAATTCATGCTGTAACTTCTATTAATACTATTTTCTTTTTTTAAAGATTTATATTTTATTTATTTGAAAGATAGAGTTACAGAAACAGGTAGAAACAGAGAGAAGTCTTTGATCCGCTGGTTCACTCCCCAGATGGCCACAATGGCTGGAGCTGTGCCTATCTGAAACCAGGAGCTAGGAGCTTCCTCCAGGTTTCACATGTGGGTGCAGGGGCCCAAGGACCTGAGATATTCCCCTCTGCTATCCCAGGCCATAACAGAGAGCTGGATCAAGGAGGAGCAGTCCGGACTAGAACCGGTGCCCATATGGGATGCCGGCGCTTCAGGCCAGGGCTTTAACCCGCTGTGCCACAGCGCCGGCCCCTATTAATATTATTTTCAAAATTGTAATCCTCCTTCCCATGCTTACATAGGTCAATATTTATTAAAACTTTACATCACCCAAAACCATATTTTTTTCTTTTCTGCTCTACACATACATACCTCTCCCTTGCCAATGCATATCCTTAGTGTGTGTGTGTGTGTGTGTGTTTTATCTAATCCTAAAGTTTTGTTGTTCTTCTATACTTCTGAGTTCTGTGCATCCAATATAAACTGAAATAATATTCATGTTACTGGAAAGGAGAAATCAATTTTTCTTTAAATAATTTACCAATATCTATCAAATTCTTGCTGTATCACCAAGTTCTCATCATATGAAACAACTGAAGCACAGCATGTCACTACACTAGCACTTAAAATTTATCTGCACATTTATGGACAAGATAAATAACTGGAAGCATATTCCTAAAACCTAGAACTTTAATGTGGCCTGAATTCTTTTATTTAAAAAGACATTTCAGTATCTGCCTCCCTTGATGCATCTGAATTACTAAATCACCCGGTGACTTTTGCCTTGAATCCTGGAAATGACAAACAATTAAGATTCAGGTCTTACAATCAAGAAGTCAGTCTCAGGGTACAGATGACTTAGTCTCTATTTTTGTTTTGTATTCTCAAGTGAACCCATGTCTTAATTTTAACAAAAATCAAATTTGTTAAGTTTCCAATGAGTAGAATAATTTGCATACATCGTAGGATGAATGAGAATACATGAAAGAAAACATCTAAATATTTTTAAAAAACATTTTTCACATTGAAGTTCATTTCATATAATGGGAAAACATGAGAGACAACCCAGCCAATTATCTGCAATCCCTCCCACTTCTGTAGAAATGAAGCACTGATGCTCTTTTACTGATTGATAACTTTTATGTTAGCTCCAAACCATAACAATCTTGGAAAAATTCATATGTGTTCCATCTTAGAAAATTAAATTGCAATTTTTTAATTATTTATTTATTTGAAAGGCAGTTACAGACAGAGAGAGGGAGAGACAGAGAGAAAGATCTTTCATTTGCTGCTTGACTGCCAAATAACTGAAATGCACTGATTCAAAGCCAGGAGCCAGGATCTTCTTCTGGGTCTCTCATGTGGATGCAGGGGTGCACACACTTGGGGAATCTTCCACTGCTTTCCCAGGCTGTTAACAGGGAGCTGGATGGGAAGTGGAGCAGTCAGGATTCTAACTGGTGCCCATATGGGATGCCAGGGCTACAGATGGAGGCTTAGCTTACTATGCCACAGCACAGAATTGCAAACTGAACATTGATCCTTAAAATATTTCTCACTTTTGTTCTATTAATCTGATCATGAAAATTTTATAATTTATGATATTGTCCACATTTTGTGGTATTCTTTTCAAAATTAATATTTTTCCTCTTTATATTTTAGTTTGAGATGTCTCTATTGGCCTGCCTTCAAGTCCATGGATCGTTTCCTTATTAGTATTCAGTCTACTGATGAGCTTGTTGAAATCATTCTTCTTTTCTTTTTTTTTTTTTTTTTTTTTTTTTTTTTTTTAACTTTTATTTAATGAATATAAATTTCCAGTGTACAGCTTATGGATTACAATGGCCTCCCCCCCCCAATAACTTCCCTCCCACCCGCAACCCTCCCCCCTCCCGCTCCCTCTCCCCTTCCATTTGCATCAAGATTCATTTTCAATTCTCTTTATACACAGAAGATCAATTTAGTATAAAGATTTCAACAGTTTGCACCCACATAGAAACACAAAGCGAAACATACTGTTTGAGTACTAGTTATAGCATTAAATCACAATGTACAGCACATTAAGGACAGAGATCCCACATGAGGAGCAAGTGCACAGTGGCTCCTGTTGTTGACCCAACAAATTGACACTCTAGTTTATGGCGCCAGTAACCATCCTAGGCTGTCGTCATGAGTTGCCAAGGCTATGGAAGCCTTCCAAGTTCACCGACTCTGATCATATTTAGACAAGGTCATAAAAGACAGAGTGAGGATAGTAACCAATGATCCTAAGAGTGGCATTTACCAGGTTTGAACAATTATACAGCATTAAGTGGGGAAGAGGACCATCAGTACACACATGTTGGGAGTAGAGCCATTGGTGGTAGAGTAGAGGTTATGATTACAAAGGAATGAGGCCCAAGTGCACCAGACAGGGCCTAGAACAAAGGACAGAGTCATTATTAGAGGAGCTAAGAAAGGTGCTGTCTAAGCTACAATGAAGTTTTCTGATTGAGAGGCAAATAGAACCTGATAGAAGGGGCTTGAAAATAATCTGGTGGGCTTTAGGCCTTGTAAATTCAGAGGCCCAGACCTATCTATCTCTTCACATGGGGTATATCCTAAGGGAGGTGTGAACCTCCTAGGGGAAGGCACTCTGTTGACTTTCATTACTTGGCTGGCCTGGGAGGAGAGCTGGCCAGGTAAAGGCAGGTGGCATCTCTAACAAGAAATTTACAGTTCTGCCTGCAATGTTGCTGACCCTACTTGACCATCCCCTCAGCTGCAGTGGTCACTTTGGAAGTTGGGCTGAGTGAAGGGCTTTTCAGCTTAGAGCCAATAAGATCTGTGGCTCTGACCTGGGCATCCTTCGACTCCAGGGCAGGTCCATTTCCAGTGATCCAACTCTTGGCAGAGCTGCCAGGGCTCTTCACAAGCTGACTTCTGCTGAAGCCCAGGCTTACCACATTGAAAGCCACTGCAGTGGACTGGCCAGTTGGGTCTCCTTGAGGGCAGATCACTGTACAGATCAGCCATTAATAGGCCTGCCACCCATTGCTTCTGATGCCGAGCTTTCTTTTCCTCCTGGTTTGTGTTAAAGCAGACCAGAGGATGCAAGTCAAGGGAGTGCCCGTTTCCCATCTCTAATCTTCGGTGGCCTGAACTACAAGTCTATAGTCACAGGCTTGTTCTGTAGTAGTTTTTCTAAGGTAGACAATGCCCATGAGGAAAATTATATTCTCACTTTAAAACTTTCTTTCCCTTTGGTCTGAAAGGGAGGTTTTTTCTACTTACTGTATACTTCGCTGATGGTGAAGTGAATCAAGCTATGAGATTATTATTTGAGTTCTTATTTTGGCTATGCTATTGCAGAAAAATGTTAGCCATCTCTTTTATAAGGTCTAAAGATTAAATTGTGCATCCTACAGATTCCTTCATAGTAGAATTAGTTTCCTACCTTGAAGAGAATAGAGAAATGAAAGAACAAGTTGGGCTTAGAATAGAGAAATGAGGGAGCAAGTCCTAGATCGCTTGCTGACAATAGCAATATCACATGAATACTTAGCAAACCGTTTCAACCATTAGATAACAACTTAAGAAAACATTTACCAGAAGGTCCAATGCCTTCTATAAATTTTCAGAATCATGTATTTGAAAACACCTCTTAAATATCTAACATGGTGTAGTTTGTTTAGCCAGTAAACTTAAGCACAACCATCTAAAATGTTTTTAGTTTCTTTCTACCAACAAGTCTAAAACATATGATACACAGATTCAGGTCCCACAAATTAAAATGTATCTTTGATTGATTTTAGCAGCTTAAATTTATGGACAATCTTATCTATAAGCCATTTAAAATAAAACTCTTAATAAAATTTCCTATGTGGACATACAATATGTACACACATATAATATAGCATAATAGACCAATATAGCAATTTTAATAATAGCTTTTAAAATCTTTAACTCTTTTTGTAGATTGCCAATTGATTTGAATTGCTTTTTCTTTTTAGTAACCTCAGTTAACCATACTTTCTCTCAGTTGGTACTGTTAATACATTATTGGCTTCATCTGTTTACAGAGCCATCCCAAAGTACTGAATACAATAAAAGTGGCTGGAAAAAGTCCATAGGAACCTATAGGAGGACAGCTAAACACAGAACCAACAACGCTTTAGTTTTATGAGCAGCAGATATTCAAATTTTTGAAAAAAGCACATATTTAAATAACCCATAGCTCTTAATAAAAATTCAGCTGTTTTTGAACAATTAGAATTTAACAGACATCAAGAGAACATAATAGATTACTTTAACACATTGCTTTAACAGAGCATCAGAGTTTAATTCTATGTCAAAGAGAAATTGAGCTTCCTGTGATCTTTTGCTGTGAGGTTTCCTTCCTTTACCTTCTTTCATATTGGTGACCATGTTTCTGTGTTTCTGTGTGTAACACATCTTTAAGCATCTTTTGCAGGGCAGGATGAGTGGCAACAAATTCTTTCAGTTTCTGTTTGCTGTGAAAAGTCTTAATTTCACCTTCATTCACAAATGAGAGCTTTGCAGGATATAGTATTCTGGGCTGGCAGTTTTTCTCTCTTAGTACCTGGGCTATGTCTCGCCATTCCCTTCTAGCTTGTAGGGTTTCTGATGAGAAGTCTGCTGTGAGTCTAATTGGAGATCCTCTAAGAGTGATCCGACGTTTCTCTCTTGCACCTTTTAGGATCTTTTCTTTATGTTTCACTGTGGTGAGTTTGATTACAACGTGTCGTGGTGAGGATCTCTTTTGGTCATGTTTATTAGGGGTTCTATAAGCTTCCTGTACTAAGATGCCTCTGTCCTTCTCCATACCTGGGAAATTTTCTGCTAGTATCTCACTGAAAATGCCTTCTAATCCTTTCTCCCTCTCCATGCCTTCAGGAACTCCTAGAACCCGAATGTTGGGTTTTTTAATAGTATCCTGTAAATTCCTGACAATATTTTTTAGATTTCTAATTTCTTCTTCTTTTCTTTGGTTTGCCTGTTTCCTTTCCTGTTCTCTGTCTTCTAAGTCTGATATTCTCTCTTCTGCTTCGCCCATTCTGTTTTTAAGGCTCTCTAATGTGTTTGTCATTTGATCTATTGAACTCTTCATTTCATTATGATTTCTAGTCACTATCAGAGTTTCTTGTTCCACTAGTTGTTTCATTTCATTTTGATTCCTCCTTAATATTTCACTTTCACGAGAGAGATTTTCTATCTTGTCCATGAAGGATTTCTGTAGTTCAAGAATTTGTTTTTGAGAACTTCTTAATGTTCTTATCAATTTTTTGAGATCCGCTTCTTGCATTTCTTTGATCTCATCATCTTCATAATCTTGAATTGGGGTGTCTTTTTCATTTGGGGGCGTCATAGTGTCTTCCTTGTTCTTGTTAGCTTGGTTTTTGCGTTTGTTGTTTGGCATGTTGGAGATATCTGGTTTCTTCACTGTGGTGTTTTTTCTTGTTACACTATGGCTCTATATTAAGTGGACTGTCTGCTTTCAGTGGAGCCTTAGAGGCTTGAGATGAGTGTGGACTGAGAGCTGTGTTTGGTTCCTCAGGGTTGAGGGTGTGTCAAGGATGACACTCCCAGGTTAGGTGTGGTAAATCTCTCTTTCTTTTTTTGATTTAAAAGGGAAGTAATTCCGCACAGCTGAACGTAATTGGAGGTAGTTAGCAGGCAAATGATATACCCACAGGAGCCAGAGATCGGAAGCTCTTTCCCAAGGACCACACAGGGAATCTCTGCTGCCCTCAGTGTGGGCTCCAATTCTCCTGCAGTCTCCCACTGGGTTGCCAAGTTAGATGCTAATCTCCTGTTATTTCACCCCTCCCCACAGAGTCAGGTTTTTCTGCTAGGCTCAGGGCCGGTGCAGACCTGAGGTCGCCCTGCTTATGACGTATGTCCAAAATGGCGCCTGCTCTGTCTTGCTCGCCTGTGAGAGGTGAGCGGAGAGAGAGAAACTTGTGTCCGTATCAGTCACTTTTTTTATTTTTTTTTCTCTCTCTTCTAGTTAGCCTGGTGAACTTTTCCCCACGGAGTTTCAAGCCTCATTCCCTCTAGCCTCCTCTTTCCGCTTGCCTGCTGGTATCTCGGGCTATGGAGGTTCGGCTCACCTCGCGTTCCAGCGCTGGTGCGTTGAGTCTGCCGCTGGTGTCCCGAACTTGGGCTCCCACGCTCTCCACGCAGGTCCACTGTGAATCACTAGTTCCGGAAGAGTTTCCTCTGCTGTTTCATCCCCTACTCTTCCTTGACACTGCAGTATCTCCACTTATATTAAACTTTCTCTCCCCCCGGACTAAGTGTGCTTCCTGCCTATTCCGCCATCTTGCCGCCTCTCCCCATTCTTCTTTTCTGTTACTTACTTTTATTTCTGGAAATTCTTTTGATTCCTTATTGTAGTTTTCATCTTTAAGTTAACATCTCCTACCTGTATTTAAATATTGTCATGTTTTTTGTTTTTTGTTTTTTTGTGTTTTTTTTTGTTTGTTTTGTTGTTTTTTTTTTTTACATTAGTCTGTGTTAGGACCCCTAAGACTATTTCATGATTTATTAGAAGTACTCAGGAGATTTAGAATAAACTGTTACAGGCATAATTATTACAGCATATCAGTCAGGAGTTCCCAAAGAAAGAGGACTAATAGGATGTGTGTGAGTACAAGAAGAGGCTTAACCTGAGGAACTGGCCTCTGACTATGAAGGCTGAGGATTCTGAAAATAGTAGAACCAGGAAAGCCAGTAGCAGAATTTCAGGCCAATAGCGTAAGTCTCAATTAAACATTAGGAGAAGACAAAGGTCTCAGGTTAATCAGGCATTAGGAAGCAAACATGTAAAATTCCTCTTCTTCTTTTGCCCCATTCATACTTTCAAATGGTTGGATGATGTTCACCCATTCTGAGCAGACCAATTTGCTCCACCAAGTCCATCAAATCAAATGCTAATTTCACTGGAAACACGCTCAGCTCACACTCATGACCAAAAATGACCCTCTGCACACTGTGGCATAATCAAGGGGATAAATGAATTAATGACACATGGAGTATAGGAATACAGATGAAAAAGGGAAGAGCGCATGGCGAAAATGAAGGGGAAACCAGGCATGAGGCACCAGGTACCTCTGTAGGCAGTGATGACATAGAAAAACACACAGGAGTATTACCCATCATGGAACTCTCCAATCTTTGAAGCCCAGAGATTTTTGTTGGTGATTAGTGACATAATCACACAGTACTTGCGTGATCCATCAAGCTTATGACACTAGCCTTCCAGCACAAGAAGATATTCACTGTGTATTTCATTGTTAGTATCAACCACTTTGTCATATTTGTAGCTCTTGGCCAACGTCTGGGCCATAGAAAAACATTCTTATGAAAGAGAATATTCTTAGGACTCAGCTTATCTTGCAGAAATTTCTCAAGAGAGTATCTTAAAAAAGACCTTTTCTTGGGAATTCATGGATTTTTATAAACCAGATCAATTTTTCTTCCCATACAGAATCTTTAACATAATATTTAAAGCTAATTTAAATTACTTGTTGATAATTTAAACACCTGAGCCATAGCTAAGTGTGTTTGTAATGACTACTTTTTCTCTTCATATTGTTCTTTTTCTCATTTTGCCATGCATTATAATTTATGGATCTCTTCATATGTTCAGCTCCTAAGAATTTTTGTAGTATTGGTTTGATCAAAGTCACAGGTTAGAATGGAATAGGAGAGGGAACAGGAGATGGGAGGGTTGTGGGTGGGAGGGAAGTTATGGGGGGGGGGAGCCACTGTAATCCAAAAGCTGTACTTTAGAAATTTATACTTATTAAATAAAAGTTAAAAAAAAGTCACAGGTTAAAAATTTCATTGACTTTCAATTATTCCATCCTTTTTTTGTGTGTGTGTCAAGTGCAAGAGTAGAAAATTCTAAGATTTTTAAATGTAGAAACTAAAGCTATAACTTTGGTTATTTATTTCTTACAGGAAAAATTATATTGTTAGTTACAGAAATACAGAATGAAGCTTACCTAGAATTTGAAGTTTAAAATAGTGGTAAAAGGAGAATTATAAATGTTGATCAGCTGTAAAAAATGGATATACAACTTCAAAAATGAAATAATTCAACTCTCACACAAAAATGATTGCCTGATTTGATTTAAAGAAAGCCTAATCAGCTAATTCAAATCAAAATAGAAGCTTGCACAATTTCAATGTGAAGAGCAAATTAAGCATTGTAGCTACTCAGCTATTATGCTCTTTAAAAATCAACTGATTGAAATATTTGTGTAAAATATAAATATGTTAAAGTACATTTGGATGTTTTAAAGTTTTAATTTAGGGGCTGACATTATGGTGTAATGAGTTAAGCAACTGCCTGAAAAGCCAACATCCCCTGTGGGTGCTGGTTTGAGTCCTGGTTGCTCCACTTCTGATCCTGCTCCCTGCTTCAAAAACAGGATGGAATAATTGAATGCCAATGACATTTTTAAACTGTGACTGATTCAAACCTGCACCTGGGAAAGCAGTGGAAGTTGGCCCTAGGGTTCCTACACCCACATAGTAGACCTGGCTGTAGTGATTGGCTCCCAGTTTTGACCTGGCCTATGCCCAGCCATTGTGGTCATTTGAAGAGTAAATCAGCGGATGAATTATTTTCTCTCTCTCTCTCTGTTTCTCTCTCTCTCTCTCCCCCTCCCTCTCTTCTCTCTCCCTGTCTCCCTCTGTCTCTGTAACACTGCCTTTCAAATAAGTAAAATAACTTAAAAAATAAAATTTTAGTATTTTCATAATAATTTATTTGAGAGATGCTAGGACCAGGGAAAAGTTATTTCATATCCATTGATTTATGCCCCAAATGCCCACAGCATCTCGAACTGGGCTAAGTCAAAACCGGGAACCACGAACTTAATCCAGGTTTCCCACATGGGTGGCAGGGACCAAACTACTCAGGCCACCGCTACTACCTCCCATGATACACATTAGCAGGCAGCTGTAATCAGGAGTGGAAACAGGTCTCAGCCTCAGGCACTGTGATACAGGACATGGACATCCTAAGTGACATCTTAACTGAAGTTCAAACACCTGCTCCTAAAAGTTTGATTCGTTGTCATTTTTTTTTTTATTTTTGGTTTCTAAATGATCTAAATTTTACTTTTGTATATTAGTTCTACTTGAACTCATGGCATAAGAGAGAAAGGAAGATTCATTTAGCCATACATACCCACCAGTGTGGTTAAGCAGTAGTGACAGTATTAAGGTGTCTAGAAAGGAGTTTTACCATTTTTCAAGTCCTCACTAGTTTATTAGACAACTCCACGCAATTTCCGCTGTGTTGTGATGCCAGAAAGATCCACAAGTGTATTGGAAAAAGCATTGAGCTTACTTACACTTGTGGCTTCCTAACCAAGATTACAAATAACTGCAAGAATCTCTCCTTAACAACTCTAGTTCTAGTGCTACTGAGAGGGATTATTGACTGCCTCTCATAAAAGAACCATTAACTATTCACTTGGAACAAAATGCTGGAATTGAAATTAAGAGATGAGAAATATAACCTTTAAATTTATCCAGATAGTTTATGTTGTTGATCAAATTGCTTACTGTATTGATTGGTAATGCCTGACAATGAGTATAAACATTAATACACTCACACTTCTCAAATTTTAAAACATGTTAAGACTCTTGTAATTGTAATTACCACTAATTTAGTCTAAATAAAGAAGAATTATTAGAAATTTAAATTCTGCTAATAAGATTCAATATTTATATAGAAGGAAGACAGACCAGGGAAGCCTATCTCTATTTTTTTACCGGTAGCTTGATGCAGAACTGGTGAATGTTGGTCTTACGCATCTCACTTTTCTAGAGTGAGAATATGCAAGAAGATTGAAGAGCTTACTGTTTTAGCAATGTAGCTAAACAGAATTGATTTGAGAAATCTATTGGAGTGTGAGTGTGTGTGTGTGCATGTGTATGTGTAACTGTATGGCCACAAAAAAGTTGTATGGAACTAACATGCCTTAACAAGTAAGATTTTAGGATGAAGAATATGATCAGTTATTACATGGTGAAGAATAATGACAGTGTGTGATCTCCTATTTAATAAGGCACTAGGAGTGGTTTTAATAGGCTTATGATATTTGATAAATTTTAAAGAATTTTATGACCCAGTTGTTCAATGGTTTTTTGCTGGAGATTGGTCATAGTGGAGAAATTGTATCACAAAAATCAGCAACCACAACCAATCGTCACAACTTTTCATCTTGCTGTTTCTCTCTGAGAGCTGTCTTATCAATACATTATTGCCCATGCCCTCTGTCTCTTTGGTGGAGCACCAAGTGCTTGTGGCTACTCAGGATGTTTCTGTGCTCCTTATTAGAATGAAAATAAGAGCACACTGCATTATTGTTCAGTGGCCACAAACGTCACTAAAATATGTTAACTTTTCATTTTTGTTCTTGTGCCATTGTATGTAGACCTTATTGTAGCCTTCAGGTCTCTATGTTATATCAGGATAAAACTTGAGCAAGTGATTTATGCATGGAATTCTGTCTTCTTTTAAGCATATTTATATTTTGCTACCACTGCACACAAATTAGTAATTTTATAAAAACTAGAATTTTTCTTAAATATTTATACTTATTTATCTGAAAGGCAGAGTCACAGAGACAAAGAAAGAGAAAGAGGAAGAGAAAGAGAAAGACATTCCATCCACTGCTTCACTCCCCAAGTGGCCACAATTGTGGGAACTGGGCCCATTCAAAGCCAGGAGCAGGAGTTTCATCGGGGTCACCTATGTGAGTGGAGAGCCAAGAGCTTGGGCCTTTCTCCACTGGTTTCCCAGGAACATTAGCAGTGAGCCAGATTGGAAGTGGAACAGCTGGGACTTGAACCTGCACCCATAAGGGATGCTGACACTGCAGTTGATGGCTTTACTCACTGCACTACAGCTCTGACCTCATAAATAGAACGTTTTGTATCCACAAGCTACAGTTATTTTTATTACAGTGAATAGCAGGTAATGTGAGCATAGTTTAAAAAATAAAATGGAACACATAAATGCAGTGAAACAGGTAGTATTTAATAGTCTAATCTGTAAAATCTCAAGGGAAATCAGACATGAATGAAACAAGCCAAACAATAGCCCTTCCTACTTATATGGATAGCAGTAGGAATACATGGTAATTTTGCACATATAGATTTCAAGTTAGGACCTAAAGGTGAAACCTAGACACCCAAATAATAGCTAGACTTTTTTAAAAATTAGGAAATTTTTCATGTCGGAATCTGTACTAAGCTTACGAAACTATGATCTCTGTCATTTTCAGGATATTTCGTATCTGCATGCATTCTTATCATGCTCCATGTTGTCAAACCTATAAGGAAATTGCTTAAATTTCTCCTGAAATCTTTTTGTTCAGGAATGCCTGGAGTGCTTCTATACACGATGCCGATATTGTAAAGCCTGCACATTATTTCTGTTTGGAAATTGTGATGACCAAGACTTTTTCTTTTCTTTTCTTTCGCACCGTTCTCTTCGCTTTCCTTTGTTCATTAAGTTGAACTACAGAATGATCCATCTGAGATCATCAGAAATGGGAACTATGTGTCAAAACTTGATTGTGTCCAGCAGTGGAGGGAAAGGAAAAAATCTGTGATAAGCTTCTAAAGTTATTACCTTAGAAAATCAATTATCTGCTGTGAGGTAACAACAGTGAACAGCTTTCTGGAAAGATGAGTGAGAAAAGCAGTGGGGGAGGATTAATGGAGCAGTTAGCGCAGTATTGATTAGGCTTCCAACTAGCAAATGTAAGTCTGGGCCTTGCTAAAAAGGAGCGAAAGTCAATTTACCCAAATAATAGCTTAATAACTATTTGATGAGAAAAACTTGGAGACATTGCATCATATTAAGGGGAATAGCAGCACATAGCTGGATAAATCAGACACACAAGGACATATGCATACACACTGACAAAGAGGAATAATACAAGGTAGTCCAAGGACATCGCTGGATTTTTTATTTCAGAGTGTTGTCTTCTCTTGAAAAAATGCTAATAAAATATTAGAAAGTCATAACATTAGTGTTTAGGAGTATAAAAGGTGTAACAGAGATGAAAATCACTGATAACTTATGCAGACTTTTTTTTTTTTTTTTTTTGACAGGCAGAGTGGACAGTGAGAGAGATAGAGAGAAAGGTCTTCCTTTTACCGTTGGTTCACCCTCCAATGGCCGCCGCGGTAGTGCGCTGCGGCCTGTGCACTGTGCTGATCTGATGGCAGGAGCCAGGTGCTTCTCCTGGGCTCCCATGGGGTGCAGGGCCCAAGCACTTGGGCCATCCTCTACTGCCGTCCTGGGACGCAGCAGAGAGCTGGCCTGGAAGAGGGGCAACTGGGACAGAATCCGGTGCCCCAACCAGGACTAGAACCTGGTGTGCCAGTGCCGCAAGGCGGAGGATTAGCCTATTGAGCCGCGGCACCAGCCCTACACAGACTTTTAAGCAGTGAGTTTCAGGCCTATCTTAGGAATCCTATTTCCAGAGGAATAAAGAAAATACTAAACTTAAAAAACAGAGAGTGTAGTATAGATGAGCATTTTACTTTATAAATTCCTGACAGTATCACATTTGAGCAAGTTACTCATGTTTTTAAATATATTACCGTTAGTTAAAATATTTAGAATGAGGCTATGAACTCAACAATGGAGCACTGCTTGTAAGTCCCTACAATACTGAAACTGAAAGAAATGACTGAAATAAATTGATGTGTATGTATTTGTGGATCTCTCTTTGCAATCTATGTCACAAACATTGTATGGTGAACATAATACCATTGAGTAAAATCATGAAATGCACACACATGCACAAGACATAAGGTGCTGTTTTATGATCAAATTTATGGATATTGGAGTTTCTGTTTTAACATACTCCAGGAACAGTAAATTTTTTTTGTTGTATGTTTTGCATTTTAACCTTAGAATTTTAGTAAGAAAATAATTCAATTTATAATTTTAGTATAATTTCATTTTCATATTTAAATACATAATGGTTTTTCAAAGTTCTAAATATTTTGCTTCTTTTATTCCAAGGTTATCTTAATATATCTCTCCTATTTCATTTTAAGCTTTGGGATCCTTTCAATGAACTTCACTTTTGAAATGTTAATCCCAGGGGGCCAGAGCTGTGGCCTAGCTGGTAAAGCCTCTGCCTGTAGTGCCGGCATCTCATATGGGCTCTGGTTCTAGTACCGGCTGCTCCTCTTACAATCAGCTCTCTGCTATGGCCTGGGAAAGCAATAGAGGATGGCCCAAGTCCTTGGGCCCCTGAATATGTGTGTGGGAGACTTGGAGAAAGCTGCTTGCTCCTGGCTTCAGATTGGCACAGCTCCGGCCTTTGTGGCCAGTTGGGGAGTGAACCAACAGAAATGGAAGTCCTCTCTCTCTTGTTCTCTCTCTCTCTCTGCTTCTCCTTCTCTTTGTAACTCTGACTTTCAAATAAAGAATAAAATAAATCCTTAAAAAAAATAAATGGTATTCCCCGGACTTGTAGTTAAAATCAAACAAGCAAAAATAATTGTCAAGTTTGATTGAAATCAAATAGCTGCATTTGCTATTGCACCTTTCTAATGTCTGTATCCATACTGTGTTTATTTTAACATAATATACCGCTACTGCTACTGATAGTTCAATGTCACTTTGATAAATAACTTGTATAGTACTTCTCTCCCTTCCAGAACTATTCTTTGACTTGTTTTTATTTGGGTATCCTTTGCCAATCAATAATTTTCACTCTAGTTTTTTAGCATGCACATTATCAAATTAAACAACTAAAGCCTTCTGGACAAATTTGCAAGGAATTTGCACTGAAGTCACATAGAATTTAATGATAAATTTCTAAATAATAAAGTAGCCAAATCTCTCCATACTCTACACAGATGTATACCTTGGGAGGCAGCAGGTGATGGCCAAAATGTTTGGATCCCTTCCATTTATGCAGGAGCTCTGAGTTCCTGGCTGATCTGGCCAACCTCAGGTGTTGCAAGCATCTGGAGGGTGAGCCACGAAAGAAGAAATATCTCTGTATCTCTCTCTCAGTTTTTCTTTCTTTCAAACAAAATAAATTAGCCATAAATAATTTAAGAGATTTACAAGCATCAAATGCATTAGTAACTAAAACATAGAATGTAAGAAAAATAATTATAAACTGAGTTTCAATATAAGGTGATGGACAAAATAAAAAAAGCAGAGTGAATTCCTAACTAAATTATAATAGCTCATATCATATTACCAGAACAATAATGCAATTCAGAATATTTTTATATGTCTCTAAATCAGATCTATTATACCACTTTAGCTGAATTGCTAGCTCTCAAAATTTATTTCCAGGGGTACGCATTTGGCCTGCTAATAGAGACACCATTAGAAAACCCATGCCCCCATGTTGAGGGTTCAATCCCCACCTCCAGCTCCTGATTTTAGCTTCTTTCTTTCTTTTTTTCAGAGTTTAAGGATATATTTACATACACATACAACATGGGAATCCACACTAGAGTACATTAAGAAGTATAAATCAATTTCATAAAAATCATAGAAAAAAGGACCCCTGGCACATTTCTAACTCCACCATTTGCGGCAAGTCAGATTGAGCATCTTCCAAATTGTACATCTCCTCCCTCTCTTTTTCCACTCTTAAATTTAACAGGGATCACTTTTCAGTTAAAATTTAAACACCTATGCCATATGCCATCTCACTAGTCCAAGTGATCAATTTCAGCTCACAATTGATGGCTCTGATAAGTCTAAGAGTCAAAGGGATCACACAAACAAGACAAGTGTCTGCTAATACTAACTGATAGAATCAAAAAGGGAGAGAAAGATCCAACATGGGAAGCGGGATACACAGCAGACTCGTAGAATGGCAGATGTCCTAAGCAACACTCTGGCCTCAGAATCAACCCTCAAGGCATCTGGATATGGATCAAGAGCCCATGAGAGTATAGTAGGCATGGAAAGCCAAGATATCATGGAAAAAAAAAAAAAAAAAAGACCTAACTGAAAGATCTCTGTGAGTGAGATCCCAGTGGAAAGAACGGGGCCATCAAAGAAGGAGGTACCTTTCTCCGAAGGGAGGAGAGAACTTCCACTTTGACTATGACCCTATCGGAATAAGATTAAAGTCAGCGAACTCTAAAGGCTTCCATAGCCATGGCAACTCATGACTAGAGCCTAGGGAGATTACTGACGCCATGAACAGGAGTGTCAAATTGTTAAGTCAGCAACAGGAGTCACTGTGTATTTACACCCCATGTGGGATCTGTCCTTAATGTGTCGTCTAAAGCGAAGTGATGCTATAACTAGTACTGAAACAGTATTTTTATACTTTGTGTTTCTGTGTGGGTACAAACTGATGAGGTCTTCACTAATTATATACTGAATTGATCTTCTGTATATAAAGAGAATTGGAAATGAAAAAAAAAAAACCTGGTGTTAAATTGGAAATGGCATAGAAAATTAATTAATTTTTTTAAAAAAAACTATTATGTAGTATCTCTGTCTTTAATGTGCTGTACATTGTGATTTAATGCTATAATTAGTACTCCAATGGTAGTTTTTTCACTTTGTGTTGCTATATGGGGCAAACTGTTGAAATCTTTACCTAATATGTACTAAACTGATCTTCTGTATATAAAGAGAATTGAAAATGAATCTTTATGTGAATGGAAGGGGAGAGGGAGCGGGAGAGGGGAGGGTTGCGGGTAGGAGGGAAGTTATGGGAGGGGGGAAGCCATTGTAACCCATAAGCTGTACTTTGGAAATTTATATTCATTAAATAAAAGTTAAAAAAAAATAGCCCAGACAGTTCTATCTGAAGGGCCTTTTACTCATAAAAATAGAATTCCTGGAACACATGAAAAATTTAATTAATATACAGACTCACTATACTTTTTAAAATATCTTTTATTGGTTGTACATTTGCTTATGAGATCAACACACCATTTCTCTCAAGGGCACGTTTATCCTGAATACTTATGTTGCTTGCCCTAGCTATGGAAGTCATAGCAAGCAAAAAAAAAAAAAAAAAAAAAAAAAAGACCAAAAGTACATCACATGATTATATCTAACTGGATCAATATCATTAGTTATCAGAGTAATTCTAATTAAAACACTATATAATACATACTTTCTAACTATATTAGCTCAGAATAAAGAGTGACAATTGAAGCATTGGCAAAGGTGCAGGATCCCTGAAAACTGTCCTACATTGTTAGCAGAAGGATAAATTTGTACAATAATATTTAGTAAACAAAACTCAACATATACATTCTGTGTGACACAACTTCAGTGCTGATTATATACCAGCAGGTATGTATTCACATGTTCACCTAAAGATAAGAACTAGAGTATATACAGTCAGTCTACAGAAGAATGAAAATACAAATTACCACATAGTCTTTTACAGACCCAGGGAGGCAGCAAGTGATGGCTCAAGTACCTGGGTTCCTGTTGCCCATGTGAAAGACATGGATTGCGTTCCCAGCTTCTGGCTTTGGCCTTCGCCCTGCCTTAGACCAGATCCGGTTTTTCTGGGTATTTCAGGGTGTGAATTAGCAGGTGGGCATGTTTAGTTTCTCTGCTTCTCAAATATAATAAATAGGGAAATAGATTTCCAGTAATGCTCAGATCTCAATGACAAGCTGAATGTTCTTTATTTTGTTTGCTTTCCTCTTCTGATGTTGGCTCATTTATTTAATGATTGTGTATTGAGCATATCCTATTTAATAGTGTATTAATTTTATTATAGATTTATATTAAAGAAAAAGGAATGCCACCTTATCACCAAAATTTATAAATTTGCATATATTTGTATTATATGTAAATTTATAAATTTTAAATTATGAACATAAAAATGAAACATTCCTTTATTCATGTTCATTTAGAAATTTGCAGAAAATATAAAAGCTGATTTTTTTATCATTTCTTCCATGCTTAGAAATTATTTAAGTATTAAATGTAAGGACAAATATGAACTACTATGCATTTCTGCAGAATGAGTTCAAGGTGATGGTGAAGCTCTCAAATAGAAATATGATGAAATGGCAGAAAATGAACTTGTTTTTTAATGACATGTTTTCTGTCATGGGAAATTGCCATGATGAGGATTGGAGATTTTATGTTCAATAAGCATTTTTTTGAATTTTAGTATGTGAAATAAACTGGAAATTTAATAATCAGAACTTAAAAACATCCATTTCAATTAAATACATCTGTGTCATTTTGTCCCTATCAACACATAGAAAATAAAAATCGGTCTTGTTAATGGTGGTTTCTGTCCACTTTCTCATGTACTTAGTCTCAAATTTATGCATATAATTACATCTTGGTATCTGTAAAATGGAGATAAATGTATTCCATTAGGGCAGATGGCTGGACAAGATAATTTAATGAGTTTCCTGTATTCCTAGTTACTTTCCCATGTCAGCAACAATGTGATTACATACAAAAAGTTTCGTTCCTGATAGACCTTCACTATCATTTTACCAAATTCGAAGTTTCAGCAAAGAGTAAGAATTGTACGTGGTATACTTAAATGGAAATTTTTTATGTTACTTTCAACTTAAAAAGTTTAGAATAACAACAGAATTTGACTAATAGTCATGAGTTAAATTATAATTGCACCTCACAGATATGCCATCCGTTGGACAAACTTATCATCAGGTTTTATGCAATATGAGATCCTGAAATAAAATATACACATGATGCCCAGTTCAGTGTTGCATAAAGTGTCAAAACATATTTATGTGTGTCTGGGAATGACTCAAACTTTCATGATCTTAATTAGACATGCAAAGCAGATAATTGATATCTTTTGTTATTTTGTACCAACCATATTTAGCATTGGGAAAGATCGCACAGTGGCTATAAATTAAATTGAGTGAGAGACAAATATATGTTTACAAAAGTAAGAATGACTGCCAAATAACACATTTCTATACCATGTTTATAGCTCAGATCCCATGGCATAAATATGAATATGTAGGAATACTAAATAAGCCCACAAATTAAAGTAAAAAATAGCAACCAACTATTATTTAGTATTTTTAAGACTACTGAGCAATTTTATTAAATAAAATGTTATACATTTTTGATAAAAATAAAATTTGGATGATCAAAAATTTCTCTTTCTGAAGAAAATGTTATGTATTGAAATGCATATAAATTAATAACTACTTGAAAATAGTCACTTATTAAGTATTTTTATTTGATTTACCTGGAAAAACTGTAAATGAGTTAGTTGTTCATATTGTGATCTATTAGTATAATGTGTATTTACTGCTTGTATTTATTTGAAAGACATAGAAGAGAGAGCAAGAAAGGCATTTTCCATGCACTGATTCACTCTGCAAATGTCTGCAACAACTAGGGCTGGGCCAGGCCAAAGCTAGGATCCAGAAACTCCCTCCAGATTTCCCCAATGGATTACAGGAACCAAAGTGCTTGGGACACCACCTGGTGCCTTCTAGGGTGCACATTAGTGTAACTCTGAAACCAGAGGTTGAACCCAGACTTGAAATCAGGCACTCTGCTATGCGACGTGGGTGTCCTAAGCAGTGTTTTAACCATTGCAAAAATGCCAGCCCCAAACTTTTTAATCCTAAAATTCATGACTTATTTTCTCTGGAAAGCAACATCTCTTGGAAGAGCTCAGGAACTATGTTATCAAACTAATTCAATCTTGTATTATTATTTGAGTCTAGACATTTCGTCAATGATTTTAAATCACAATATTAATGTGATTACAGTGGGACTCTGCTGTACTGAAAAAGTAAATGTGTATTATTAAAATGTAACAGCTAAGAATTGATATGGGCTTTCTCTGGCAATCATTACATTTATGAAAATAAGCAAAATAAAAAAAAAAACTTACATTGTGGAAAGAAGTAAAGTGTTTGCCAGTAAAACTTTGACCTAATGCAATTCATACTTTGATTATTTAAGTACTTCAAACATAAAGTACAGTTGAGAATAGAATGCACCGAGGCTCTGTGATGCTATTTTGCTAAGTAAAGTGTTCAAGTGAAGAGACACGTCAAGAAATTCACAGTGGAGCATCATCAGTAAGTATTGCAATTGCAAAGGGCAAAACACATGGCCCAGTGAGAGCGAGCTGCTCTCAGTAATGAAGTGAAGCATGCATCATTAAGAAGCTAGAAGGCCAATTATGTGTGGTAAGGGATACTATGGGAAAGCTACGTTTCAAGGAATTTGAATGAGTCCCCTGTACCACATCTTTTTAAAAACATTTAAAAAATTCATTAATTGATTTCACTTGAGAGAGAGAGAGAGCTTCCCTCCACTGGTTCATTCTCCAAATGAACCACCATGGAGAATGTTGGGGTTAATCTGAATTTTCTAGTAAGGGAATTAGAATCAGTTTACCAGGAGGTGATAGTTTTGCTTCAATTTGTTTGTTTGTGTGAAGTCTTTCAGAAGCAAGATTTGTAGTGAGTTGGTAAACTGCACTTCTATGACTGAACTCTGCACATCTTGTTGGAAACCCAGCATGCATCAATGACAGACAGGCTCGGACAGGCCGAAGCCAGGAACTGATTGAGGAGTAGCCTCCTGACGCTCCAGTCATGGTCTATCAGGAATCAGGGGTCAAGAGCAAAACTCAGACTTGAACCCAGGCACTGGGAAATGGGATGCGGGTGTCCCAGGTGCTGTCTCGACTTCTAGGCCAGATCTTTCACCTCCAGCATCTTTTCCGTTAGTGTACTTGTGTACATCTTGACAGGTTTATCCTTTGGCAGGATAGCCTCTCTTTCTTCAGAGAGGAAATTCAAGGAGAACTTCTCATCTCCATGTCTATTATGCTCTTTTTCGTCATAAACCATGTATGTATCATCTTTTGGTAAAAGTGTGGCTATCAATGTCTATAACTTCTTCAGATAAACCTGTAATCTGACTAAAGCGACTCATTGTTAGGAGGTAGAAACGTATCACTCGGCAGTAGATTACCAAGTGTCATATTTTTGAATATGAAATATGTATTTGACTTTCATTCTCTATGTTGAAAGAAGTAATGACTTTCATAATGGTGGCCACGGAGAATGTTGGGGTTAATCTGATTTTCTAGTAAGGGATTAGAATCAGTTTACCAGGAGGTGATAGTTTTGCTTCAATTTGTTTGTTTGTGTGAAGTCTTTCAGAAGCAAGATTTGTGGTGAGTTGGGAAACTGCACTTCTATGACTGAACTCTGCTCTTCCTGTTGGAAACCCAGCATGCATCAGTAATAATACAAAGAAAAAGAAAGACTATGTTCTCTTAAATATGTGTACTACTATCAGATCACAAAGGAAGCAGAGTTTAGTTCTAGAATATATTTTATTCCTGGTGATAAAGTTGAAATTGATTGTGATCAAATTCTGTAAGAAGTACCAAAGAAACAGAGAACCAGCGCTAGGCCAAGTGCGAGAGAGATTCTCCAGCTTTAATGAAGTGTATTGGTTTTATGTGCCAGACCTTGGAGTAAGCACACAGACAATAGCCAGGTAGTGCTATTCATGAAATGTTTTTCCCATTAAAGGTAGAGTACAAGGAAATGCTTGTATTTAATAATGTAAGGGAGAGAATAAAAACTAACATATATTCAAAAATAAAATATAATTGCTCACAGAAATAATACATTTTTGTAAATTTCTAGGTTTAGCAAGTGACATTTATACTTAAATGTTAGATAACCTGACACATCACAACAGCATATATGTGTATATATATGTATATATATATAGCAAAATTAAAAAAAAAATTTCCACATGTAGATTTGTCAGTAATGTGGTAAAGTAAGCACACAATATTATAAATACTGATTTACATTCTTATTGGAAATTATCTAGAATTGTTTTAGTAGATCTTGTGCTCTAAATTGTACAGAAAATTAAAAATCAGAATCCTATACCTTTGAAATATAGTAAACTAGTATGAATCTAAAGGATAATGCTTAAGTATAATTGCTCATTAAGTTTTCATAAATGTACCATTTGCCACTTGTCTCTTTAACACTTCAAAACTGAATCTATTAATGTTTTATAAACTCTAATTTGTTAACAACTAATTCCATGGAAGATACAGTGTGGAAATTAAATAGCATAAATTTGACAATTGGCACTGACAGTAACAAAGTTGAGAAGGCTGCTAGTAACCGGAGACTTGGGACATTCCATTTATTCTGATTTTTACACAAAGGACTGGAATTCCACAGCAGAGTTTAAATGTCAAATGAAGCACTAACAGAATATTATGTCATTTCTTTAGAGGCCAAATCTGAGGCTCAGAGAAGTGTGAAGCTTGCATACAAACCATGTCTCACAGGGGCTGTTGTTTCTCCACAGACTGAGCTATTTACCATACCCTGGATTACAACCAAAAACATACTTTCTTCCTTCAACATCTTCTAGTCAATGAGATAATCCCGAGTCTAAAAATTCTGTTGACTTGTAAGGACATAGGAATCTGACTTCTATATACTTTAGATCACATACGGGGGTACTTCAAAACTTTAGTGGAATAAATGGATTAAAAGATTAAGTTTAGGGGCAGGTGTTTGGTAGCAGGTAAAACACAAGCTTGCTATGTCTTATAGTAGAGTGCCTTGGATTGAGTCTTGGCACAACTTCAGATTGCGCACCCTGGGACCCAATAGGTGACTGCTTAAGTACTTGAGTCTGTCATCCACGTGCCAGACACTCTGAAATTGAATTCCCAGCACCTGATTTTGAACAGACACAAGTTGAGCTGCCGCAGGCCTTTCAGAGGGGAACCAGAAGATGCAAGATACATCCATCTGCCTCTCTCTCCATCTCTCTACTCCTCTATCTACCACCTTCATTCAAAACAAAATAAATAAATATATGCTTATTTGGGGGCAAGAATATTTTGAAATTCATGCATGCTATGAAAAAACTACACAAGTGTTTCAAAATCTTGACTTATCTTTTATTTTTTCTACAGACTGAAGTACTCCAGTATACTTACATGCTAAAACAAAAAAGGGGTGGTGGAGGAGGCTCAATTCTGTTAGTTTTCTTGTATGTATTACCAGGTTCTTAAGTGTTATCCTTTGTAAACTGCCATATGTGAACTATAAGAACACATTCTTTATCCAGATTGCTACATGTTTATTTGTGCCTTTTATGAATAAATAAAAGAACAATCAGATCTCTATACAATGACTTTGCCCAGGAATATTATTCTAGTTATTTGATAAATAACTTAACCAAAATTGTAATAATAGAAACTAAACTGAAACACACACATACACATTCACACACAAGTGTTGAATGCCTTTTAAATATTTGTTCATATTCCTGTACCTATAAATCATGAGAATGAAAAATCAATGGCAATTCACAATTCTGTGTGCTTCTGGTAATAGCTGGATGAACAAGTTCTAGAGAGCTGGTTAACTGCCCTTAGAATTTAGATTACACTAATTAAAATGGGCTAGAATGCCAAGGATTGTGTTTAATATTGCATTTCTGTTCTAGGGACACTGTTTTTCTCATAGTGATGGCTTAAAAGCTACCTATTTAATGATCAAGTAAATAACAGCAAGCCCAAACACTTTCCTTCTGGAAAGTAGGGGCTATAGTGTCTGTATGAGAGTCAAAAACTGAGATCTGCTACCTCATTGATCATTAAAGTTCTGAACTAAACAGCTAAAAAGTCTTATAGGTTTAGATCTTCCAGCAAGAGGTAGTATGCAATGAAGTTCAAATCAGAATTCTATCTTTCTAGAAGTTTTTAAAGAGTAGTTTCTTGAGAAATTTCCAACTTCATGACTTTCTGCCATTGCAACTGTAAACTTTTCTCTTTTAAATCTGCAAAATGAAATTTAAAATATTTTATACTGAAATAATGGAAATAAGTCATGCATTTGAACAATGTGTATTGGAGAGGTGTTATTGGTAGAATAGCAAAGAAGAGGAAGAGGAGCAAGATAATAAGGCCTGGCATGGAGTCAGTAATTACGGGATTGCATCTGGACAGATTATCGCTACAATTACTTAGATTCAAAGCGATAAACTTATTTAGCTATTGTGGAAGCAGGTGGAATTGTTCACAGGAATAGAACAAACATTCATATGTTAGGGTTGGACCCAGATATCACAAATGGAAATATCAATATTAACTTGCTTCTGGCTCACCCAAACTCTTAGGTAAACACACGTCTAAATTAGTAAAAACAGATGTCACAGACTCCACGTAGAGGTTATGAGAGCACCAGTGGTAGTGATTCAGACAAATTATGAAACAGGAGGGATGTTCTAGCATAAAAGAGACATGTAGACTTTAGTCTTGACCTTCAAGGCTTTTGTGTCCCAACAAAGTAGCTCTGGTCCCAAGAGTAGCCTTGGGTTGTCCAACCACTAGGTTGACAGCAGGGCTGTTTGCGGGAATTTAAAGTCAAAGCAGACCTTATTAGCAAGTGCTGATTCTAATCACAAAGTTCATAATCCACAGCCATATTCAGAACAGGAAGAATAATGTCCCCTCAACTACACAGCATGGGTTTTGTGTTTCAGTATTTATGATGGTATATAAAGTTTACCCTCAGGAAAGGATTTGCAATTTTATCTGTATCAGATTAACTACAGTTTCATTAAATTTGCCATCTATATTTAAAATTTTCATGTTTTTTGTTCATATGCTCTGGCTGGATATAGTAAATGTGTCTCTTTTCAATTCTGTCAATTATACATACAAAGCTATTTATACAAACAACAAACTGATTTAGTAATCAATATTCATAAACAAAGAACAATGTCATGTCTCTCAAGTTGGATGCTGTTTTTATTTGAGTAACATGTACTTTTCTTCATTCATGAAAAAGTGATATTACATGTTTGATTCAACTGCTTCTTCTCTGAATGAATGTTTACAATTATATCATTAACACAGACATTATCCTTTTTGTGCATGTATAATATGAATGGAGATAACATATTTATTTATTATGTAAAGTTGTATATAATCACCCTGGCACCATAGATAATAACAATAATATTGCAATCCTATTGATTATTGTAACAGTCCTGGCTTGGATATGGATTACCCTGACAATACTGGGGAAACTAGTTAATTACATCAATGCATCAATTTTTCTTGTATGTAAAATTAGCATTATAATATTCGTATATAAGACTGTTTTGAAAAATAAAGTATAGCAGGTGGAGTTCTTGGCTCAGTGCTGCTATGAGCTGGATGCTTACGGCCTCCCCAAATTCTTTGTTGAAATCCTGACTCCCATGGTGATGGTGTTAGGAGGTGTGTTCTTTGGGAGTTAGGAATTAGTGCTGCACCACTAAACAATTAAGTGGGATGTGGTTTTTAGGCAGAGTATTCATGAATGGAGTTCTTTTATATTAAAAAAAATACCCAGAGAAAGATCCCTTGCCTCTTGCACCATGTGAGATTACAAAGGAAAGATGGGCCCTCAACACTGAATTTGTCTTGATCTTGGCTTTCTCAACCCTTGAGAACTGTAAGAGATAAATTTCTGTTATTTACAAGCTACTCAGAATGGAGGAAGATAGTTTCCAATCAGTATAATCAGTAATTTGCACTGCAAAAACTCTGTATGTCACACTAACATGTGTGTACACTCCTTGAAGGGAAGGACAAGTTGGCTTTCTTTCTGACTTAAGCATCAAATAATTTCTCTAGTATTAGGCAAAATAAGAGATTTTATCCTGCAGGTGATTATTTACTGTACACTGGAGTTTAACTTCATCTTTCGCGTCCACAGCCTATCAGTCAGTGTCGGATTAATTCTTACTCTTTGGAGTTCTGAGTACACTAATATCAATCTCATTTATGATCAAAATCTGTCTACCAAAGCTTTAGCACTGTTATAATAAGTATCACAGATTACAATTTAGATTTAATCCTGTATCCCACTAATTCATTCGTACTGTTGATTGAGAGGCAATGAAAGATCATGGGCTTTAATTCCCAAATGCTTAGCACTTCAGTGTATTTGTCTACCTCTGACTTGAGAAGAAACATATATTAAAATGTGCACTCTTTTTTTTGTCCAAAAGTAGTAATATCTTACATGTTGATGTGCAATATTTATATTTTTGGTTATTCATTTGATTGATTTACAATGGAAAAAAATGGAACTGACCCAAACATGACAATATCTAAAAATTGTTACTTCACAGCTTAATAGAAAAAATTGACAGCATCCCAAGAGCTCACAAGGAAAGAAATGAATGGTCTCTCATATATTAAACTGAAGGTGGGGTAAAACCGGCAAACAGATTGCTTTTAGAGGTACAGAGGCTTAAGAGCACGTATAATTGTGCTAAGAGCTAGCTAAAAAATGGGCCGGCGCCGCGGCTCACTAGGCTAATCCTCCGGCTTGCAGCGCCAGCACACTGGGTTCTAGTCCCGGTCGGGGCTCTGGATTCTGTTCCGGTTGCCCCTCTTCCAGGCCAGCTCTCTGCAGTGGCCCGGGAGTGCAGTGGAGGATGGCCCAAGTGTTTGGGCCCTGCACCCCATGGGAGACCAGGAGAAGCACCTGGCTCCTGGCTTCGGATCAGCGCGGTGCGCCGGCCACAGCGGCCATTGGAGGGTGAACCAACGGCAAAGGAAGACCTTTCTCTCTCTCTCTCTCTCTCTCTCTCACTGTCCACTCTGCCTGTCAAAAAAAAATAAATAAATAAAAATAAAAATGATGAAGCCTCTACCTGGTGAGCTTGAAAAACATCCTGAATTATTTTGATCAACATAATTGTTCACGTATAAAACTGAGAACAATTAATGTGGAACTTGTTTGTTTCATGTCTTATCTTGCTCAGGAATATTCAGGAAGACTAATTATAAAATTCATTCATAGGTAACGTTGATGATCTGCATTAAATACAACCATATTTATTCAGTTCTGGATTTCAAGATACCTGGATTCTGATGCACCCAAAAGGCATTCACCAGTGCAGTTACCCGTTTGCTCCATCCATCTGTTAAGCGGTTTGCATATATGGGACATTGCATCATGGAAAAGACCAGAGAACTTTAACTCCCAACATGAATTGAATCATAATACCTCAATATTTGCAAACAATGAGGAATTCTGGACATGACAATATCTCTACTGAATTTATCAATTGGGAAAATACAACTAATAAAAAGTTACCAAGTTCTTTATTTTCCAAATAGAATTTACTAAAGCATACTTCATCCTGGGTGTGAATCCATCGTTTCCTTCCCTAATGTTTTCATCTGTTTAGGTAGTAATCGATTCCTTACCATGTGCTATTACCCTACCTCTAGTGATTTAGTGGGTTCATACAGGTACACACAACACACTCTCACACTTAACACCCACAGCACACACACAAATGATAACTCACATCTGCAGTCAGAATCTTTTAGGAAGGAAGCCATCTCAATTTTGAAATGTTTTCATCATTGTAATATTAGTTATACAATTTAAATAAAAATAAGCAGGGGATATTCAAAATAGGTGAGAAATACTAGTAAAAAGAAAAGATTTTATAAAAGGTATAGCATAGCATGTTGTTTACTGTGAGTTCACTTTTTTATTTTTAATATTGTACATTAAAATGGCAAACATATATACAGCAAGCTACATCTTGGAATTGTACTTTGATGACTGCTAATAGCAAGAATTTAAAATTTGAGAAGAAGAGAAAAATGATATGTGCAGAAGTTCAAAGAAAGCATCTGTGTTATTCTTATGCAGTCCACTGTGGTGTTTTTTTTTTTTTTTTTTTTTTTTTTACAGATAGAGTTAGACAGTGAGAGAGAGAGAGAGAGAGGTCTTCCTTCCATTGGTTCACCCCCCAAATGGCTTCTACAGCTGGCACTGTTCCTATCTGAAGCCAGGAGCCAGGTGCTTCCTCCTGGTCTCCCATGCAGGTGCAGGCGCCCACGCACTTGGGCCATCCTCCACTGCACTCCCGGGCCACAGCAGAGAGCTGGACTGGAAGAGGAGCAGCTGGGACTAGAACCCTGCACCCATATGGCATGCCGGTGCCCCAGGTGGAGGATTAGCCAAGTGAGCCATGGCGCTGGCCCAGTCCACTGTTTTCTAAAAATGGAGATGTCTAGATGAATAAGGTCATAGAAGTAAATACATAATTTGCAATTGTGATCATTAGAAGAAGCTGTGTTGTTTGCCTATACATAAAGGGAGTTGATTTTCATTCTACTAATGTCCTAGGAATGGAATTAAGTTGATTTAGCTTATTTATATCTTTAGTATGTGAGTTATTTTTCACAGCAAGGGAGCAGAATTGTGTCAATCGAAGATGATCACAGTAAAAATTCCACAACAATTTTTAAAGGTATTATTTATTTATTTTAGAGGTAGAGTAACAGACAAAGAGAGGGAGAAACTTAGAGAAAGGTCTTCCATCCTCTGGTTCACTCCCCAAATGGCTGCAACAGTCAGAGCTGGGGTGATGTAAAGTTAGGAGCCAGGAGCTTCTTTGAGGTCTTCCACATGGGTGCAGGGGTCCAAACACATGGGCCATCCTCTACTACTTTCCCAGACCACAGCAGAGATCTGGATCAGAAGAGGAGCAGTCGGGACATGAACTGGCACCCATGTGGGATGCTGGTGCTGCAGGTAGAGGCTTAGCCCACTAGACCACAGAGCCATAACAGTTTTTCAAAAATCCTAAGATACAAAGTATGCAAAGGTACTTCAAAAAGTTCATGAAAAATGGAATTAAAAGATAAGTTTATTTTGAAGTACAAGCTTATGAAATACATACATAATTCTGTCATTATACCCATTTCCCATTAACCTTTTGGAGGCCCTTTAGGACTAAAGGGAATTTTTTTCCTTAAAAAATAAATAAATTATTTTGAGATTTGGCATGCATTTTCTTAATTATAAATTTTACTCCTCCTTTATGAGACACTTCATTCAATTTAAATATTTCAATACACTTTATGTATGTATGTATTTTTCTTTTTAAAGATTTATTTTATGTATTTGAAAGACAGAGGTACAAAGAGGTAGAGACAGAAAGAGGTCTTCCACAGGTTTTCTCCACAAATGGCCACAACAACCAGAGCAGAGCCGATCAAAGCCAGGAGCCAGGAGCTACCTCTGGGTCCCTTACGTGAATGCAGGGACCCAAGGACTTGGGCCATCTTCCACTGCTTACCCAGGCACATTAGCAGGGAGCTGGATCGGAAGTAGAGCAGCTGGGACTAGAACGAGCACCCATATGGGAAGCCGGTGCTTTAAGCTGGGGATTTAACCCACTGTGCCACAGTGCCGGCCCCTATGTCTTATACTTCTTGAAAAAAAAAAATTCAATCCTCAGTTTAACACCAACCTCTTCCTTTCTCTAATTTACTCATTTCAGAAATTGGTGCTATTAACTAATAATTTACTCAACTAAAAAGGGTATTATTGAGTTGGCATTTGATTCCCAAATTCATATCTTCAAATTTGACTTTTTCTTCAAATTCTAAACCACTGCTATCTAACTAAAGTTTACATAAATGGTGGATGTGCTCCATAGCTGCACTGTTTAGTACAACAATAATTTAGCTCTTGAAACAGTTTAACAGCAGAAGGTAATAGCTGATTGTGCCATTGGCATTCAATACTAAATACATAACTATAATGAGAGAAATAAATTTCTTTTTTTTAAAGATTTATTTATTTATTTGAAAGTCAGAGCTACACAGAGAGAGGAGAGGCAGATAGAGTGGTCTTCCATCCAATGGGTTCACCCCCCAGTTGGCTGCAATGGCTGGAGCTGCTCCGATTTGAAGCCAGGAGCCAGGAGCTTCCTCTGGGTCTCCCACGTGGGTGCAGGGGCCCAAGGACTTGGCCCATTTTCAACCGCTATCCCAGGCCATAGCAGAGAGCTGGATCAGAAGAGCAGCAGCTGGCATCAGAACCGGTGCCCATATGGGATGCTGGCACTTCAGGGCAGGGCATTAATCCACTGCGCCACAGTGCTGGCCTCGAGAAATAAATTTCTAGTAAAATTCCCAACATTCTAGAAGCATCTCTGTTTTAATTTTTTAACCTGGATCTTGTGCTTTATGTGTAAAGAAATAAATGTACTAAGTTATAATGCATTTTTAGCACTATGTATATACTAGCTGCTTTGTGTTCAGAATGATAATTGCTTTGTAGACTAAAGTGATCCTTGTGAATTTGTGAAATATTGTCATAAATTGCTTTTTCTAGGGCTGGCCTTGTGGCATGATGAGTTAAGCCACTGCCTGCAATACCAATGGGAATCCCATGTGGGTACAGTTCAGTCTTGGCTGCTCTACTTCTGATTCAGCTTCCAGCTAATGTGCCTGGGAAAGCAGCAGAAGATGGCCCCAGGGCTTGGGTCCTTACACCCACTTGGGAAACCCAGAAGAAAGACACTCTTTGCTCCTGGCTTTAGTCTGGCCCAGATCTAGACATTGCAGCCATGTGGGCAGTGAAGTAGCAAATGGAAGATCTCTCTCTCTCTCTCTCTCCCTCTCTCTCTCTCTCCCTCTCTCTCTCTCTCCCCCCCTCTCTCTCTCCCTCTCCCTCTTTCTCCCTCACTCTACCTTTGAAATAAATAAAATAAATCTTTTTAAAAAGTGCTTTTTCTTACTATAATCTTTGTGGTATCAACTGTCATAATGTTTTTTTTTTACACAAACACTTATGTGCACTAACATAGACATACTTTTAAAACTAAAAAAAAAAAAAAAAACAGTTTGTGGAAACCAGGAACTGAATCTTACATTTGATTTAATTAAAATTAATTTAAATTTGAAGAGCCATATGTAGTTACTAGTGCAGTTCCAGAGACTATAACCAACTACCAAATTTATATCTTCTCAATATGCCACAGGAATGTCAAATTTAGTATCTACTGTGCCTGTGGGTCTTGATTTTTCAGCTTTACTCATTGCACTTGTTTGCTCCAGGTCTCCCACATAGGTATCAGGAGCCCAAACATTCGGGCTGTCCTTTGCTGCTTTCCCAGGCCAATGGCAGGGAGCTGGATGGGAAGTGGAGTAGCCAGGATATGAACCAGCGCCCATATGGGATGCTGGTGTGACAGGGGGCAGCTTTTGAATACTATATCTCAATGCCAGAAACACCATTATCACTTTTATCTGCTTATTCTATATTACTTAAACTTGATCATACTGTTATCCTATTATTCCATACCCTATTAATTAGGTTTTTGTCTGTTTCTTGATTTCAATTAAAAAAAAAACAGGAAGAAGTCTTTGGCATCCTTATCACCACACTATCCACAGAGCCTACAGCAGATTAAGTATAATAACAGTAATAAACCCTCAGTACTTCTTAATGAATGAACAAATCACAATACCAGGGTCATAGACCAACAGTGTTGAGATTAAAGGCAGGAAATTTGTGGCTAGACAATCATTTTGTTGGGTCTGCCTTTTATGACTAATCTGTCAAAAGGAAAAGACTGATTTAGACCCAGATTCATCTTGTATAAATAAATTATAAAAATACTTACTTTACAAAACTATTTTAGTACTAGAATGGTATGCTGGTTTATATGTCATTTTGTCAATAAGCTTTGGCTCTAGTAAGAATAAAAATTGTAATTATTCTTATTTAAATTTAGACTGCAATATGTTGAGTATTCTTAGCCAAATTTTCTAGATTTCTTGGTGTTTGTGTATTGTTTCAGCTCCATAAGGGAACTGAAGTTTTCTATCTGTTTGCAGAACTAGCAGAATCCATGATTTGGGGTTGCTTCATTTTATAGTGTGTATTTCAAATTGATTCTAATTCTAATATATTCTAATATTCTAATAATATATTCTAATAAAAATAAAAATATGAACACATACTTTTCTTCTTGCTATTCAGGATCCCAGATCACTTATTTTTAGACTGACAATTTTCTCTTTCCAGTTAAAAATGAATCAGGGAACCACAACACTGACCATACAAAATAAGAAATTATGAAATCATTACATATTATTATTTTGCTGAGTTCAAATTTCCAGACTATTGGTATATTCAGTTTCCCTTGAGATTTTTATATTATTTTGCCTCTTGACTATTTTGTCTCCATGACAGACTGAACTTACAGGTAGAAAAAATAAAGAACAGGGAAAACATTATATCCAAATTTGTTCTGGAAAAAAACCTCAATGTTGTTTAATGATTTAAAATGGCATCTTTAGGGGCTGGAGCTGTGGATTAGTGGGGAGAGCCACCAGCAATGGCACCACATCCCATATGGGTGCCTGTTTGGGTCCTGGCCGCTCTACTTCATATCCAGCTCCCTGCTAACACGCCAGGGAAAGCAGTGAAGGATGGCCCAAATGCTTGGGCCCTGAACCCATGTGCAAGACCCAAAAGAACCTCCTGGCTCCTGGCTTCGGATTAGCGCAGCTCTGGCTGTTGCAGTCATCTGGGCAGTGAACCAAGGATGGAAAATCTCACTCTCTGCCTCTCTCTCTCTCTGTCTCACTCTCTGTAACTCTGGCTTTCAAAAAAAAAAAAAAAAAAAAAAAAAAAACTTTAAAGAAATCTAAAATAAAATAGCATCTCTATAAGCAGTACGATAGTGTTGATAGATCAAAAACTAACATATCTTGAGATTCTGAGGCACAGTCTGTGAAATTTAAAACAATAATGAAAGGAAACTACATTTGGAGGAGGAAACTAGCAGGTTGGATGGGACATAAGCAGTAGAAGCTTAACTGCTGCACTTCTCTATAAATCATCAAATTACAGTAGCAGGATCTGGCAGTTGGGTAGAATGGACTATTTACATTAAAATATGTCAATTTAAAGTGCAGTAAAATCAATAATAATGCATTTATATTCAAATAGTCATCATAGCAGTGCAATAACAAGGTATCATATTCACCAAGGCCACATACGTAATCATCCACCCGATCCCTGTGTAATTACAAGCTTTGCCTCTTGCATTAGCAGCAGCACTCGTGGCATTGCTGCCTCATACTAGTTGTGTGAGCGTCTGCAATCAATAATCTTGCCACAGAGTAAGAGACAAGCAGCCAGCTGGGCCCAGAGTGTAAAATACCTTGGAAGTGATCATTACATTGGTGTGAATGACAAGGAGGTGGCCCTGCTAATCGGAGAGGCATGCAGTAAAGAGGTAATTTAAGATGTGGGCTCCCTGGAAGTTATGGATCATGGGTGGTGCCTCAGCAGTGGGGAAAAGCCACCCTAGAAGGCACAAATCAATCCTTGCCAGAGGTGCTTCTGTGGTGATCAGCATCTCCAGCAGTTGTGTTCTAGATCTTGCTATGCACATGACACATCTGGTTTCCCTGATGTATTTCCCTTTTGGTCCAGCTGGAAAAGCGAATAATTAGCTTCTCCATTCACACAGCATTGATAGAGAGCAGGAATTTACATGCAAATGTGACTATTAGTGACATTTTGATGACAAGAGTTTAAGGACCAATTGTAGTTGTCAAAAATGTTTGAAAATCCCCATATTAACAGCACTCACGTGAAAAATAAAATCACAAATTCAATAGAGGAAATGTATTGTGTGGTTAGCAACATTCTAGTGCTGATTTTACTTAAGCTGTTGAATAAAAGATGCTCATACATTTGCAAAATGGCAAAATGGAAACACCGTCATTAAGATATTTTTCATTTAATTTTTCACTTTGTAAAATTAATGTTCTTTCTTAGTATTACTTAAAATGTACTGTTTATCCATAATTTAATTGACTTAAGAATATATTTTGAAAACACTGATTTTGTTCATATGTGCGTGGGATGCCCACGTCCTATATCACATCCTAGGACTTGAGATCTGGCTGTGCTTCAAATTCCAGCATCCTGTTAATGCGCATTCAGGGAGGCAGCAGGAGGGCTCAAGGAGTTGCATCCCTGCCATCAAATTGGAGCCTTGGATTGAGTTCTCAGCTGAGGCTAGCTGAGTTCTAGCTTCAACCTGGCCTAACCCTGGCTGTAATGGGAATTGGGGGAGAGAAAAAGCAGATGGAAGTGTTTTCTCTCTTTCTCCTTCTCTTTCCCTTTCTCTCTCCCTCTCTCTCTGTTTCAAATAAGTAAAAACAAGTCAATAAAAATGTTAAAAGTCAATTCCTATATTAATATTTAATCTGTAGTTATGGAAACAGTAGAAATGATGGAGGAATTAATTGTTCAAATTTGTGTTTGTACTCAGCACTGTGAGTCCATTTCTTGCCCTGTAGAAAAGTTATCAATTTCATTAATTGAATCAAATGATTTGAAGCATATGCTGTTCTTATGAGTCAAGATTGGTGGAGAAAGACAACAAAATTGCTTCAATAACAGAATTTAATCAGTCCCATAAATTAAAAGGCAATGTTTTTTTTTTCTAAAAATGGATTTTGCCCAGAAAATCAACATTGGTTTATAAGAATATATTTATCTCTTATTATAAATCTGGGACACTCACAATATGTATTTCTCAGTTTGTTTTCAAAGGGGATTTTGTTTATTATTTCTCTTCAACCATATTGATGATATTTTCTTTGGGGATGTAGCCTCATTGATAGTTGGATTTTGTGGAAAATGAATGAATGATGTATATAGCACATTTAATCTTTGATCGCTGTACCTCCCTACCTTGTTGAACCTTCTCTTGCTTGAGTCAGGCTTTTTCCAGTGATTAGAAAAGCAACTTTTTTTTTTATTTTTATTTTTGACAGGCAGAGTGGACAGTGAGAGAGAGACAGAGAGAAAGGTCTTCCTTTTTGCCGTTGGTTCACCCTCCAATGGCCGCCGCAGTAGGCGCACTGCGGCCGGCGCACCGCGCTGTTCCGATGGCAGGAGCCAGGTACTTATCCTGGTCTCCCATGGGGTGCAGAGCCCAAACACTTGGGCCATCCTCCACTGCACTCCCTGGCCACAGCAGAGAGCTGGCCTGGAAGAGGGGCAACCGGGACAGGATCGGTGCCCCGACCGGGACTAGAACCCGGTGTGCCGGCGCCGCAAGGCGGAGGATTAGCCTGTTGAGCCACGGCGCCGGCAAAAAGCAACTATTTTGTAGTTACTAAAGTAAACACTGGCTTATTTGATTGTCAGCCTGCAGATGTGCAAAACTTTAGTAAAATTGTCTTTGTGTTTTCCAAGAAGAGATTTGATTTAAGATCCTTATTGGGTTGTTCTCTGGGAGATCGGATCTGGACCCATAGTGAATATGCAATAGTGGTAAATTAGGAAAGTTTGTGAAAGTCAAAGATACCCAACCCAAAAGTCCATGATTTATGCGATCATTAGTCCTGAGCTACTTGTATTCTCTACTACAGTTATTAAAGCTAATATATTTCTTGTTGTTTTAAGGTAGGAAAACATGGAGGTTATTTTCTTTTCAGGACATGTTGTTAAATTCTGAGTCAAAGCAGCAAGCCATTTCTTTTTAACTGCCACTGTTTTATTGAGCATTTTAATTTTTTAAAAAAAATACAGAGTTAAAGAGAGAGAGAGCGAGAGAAAACTTCCATCTGCTGGGTCCCTCCCTAGATGGTCACAATAGCCAGAGCTAGCCAGGCCAAAGCCAGGTGCTTCACCCAGATCTCTCACATGGGTGGCAGGGATCCAGCACTAGGTCATCTTCTACTATCCTTCCACTAGTAGGGAGCTGGATCAGAACTCGAGCAGCCAAGACCCGAACCAGTGCTTATTTGGGATGCTGGCATCACAGGGAGCTCTTTAACCCTCTGCACCACAATGCCTGCCTCTTTAGTATTTGTTTTATCTACCTCCTGTGAAAAGTAAGTAAGGTATCCCTGCACTTAATTTATACATCCTCTCTTCTAGATGAGGAAACTGAAGCTTAGGGAGGAAATGACTTAGCCGAGGTCACAAAACTAGTTCTGTGACAAAGCTCATGTTGGTATAGAGGGGCCTTAGAGTCTAAAGTCAGTGCTCTCAGCATGCAATGGGCCACATGTTTCTTCAATTTGTACCCCATCTTTCCTTTCCCAGTTACCTCTCACCCTAAAACACCACACAGTGCAACTCTTGCAGGCCATCTGCAGGCCATGCATTGTCACCTACTGCCTTTGGCACCCAACATCACACATCACCTGGCTGACCCTAGGCATCCCTTAGAGCTGATCTAAAGCGACATCTCTTCATAGAAGCCAGCTCAGATGCGTCAGCCTGGCTTATGTGCACCTTAATCTCCCTACAGAACCTCTGCCATAGCTACACACTTTATCACTGTTATTTACCTCCTGGCTTAATGAATTAATTCTGAATTGTAAGTTTGCTAGCAAAGTTTAATGAAGAGAACTCACCTCACAGACCAGGTGGGCATCTCAGGAAAGAACTGAGAGATCAGCCTGCATTCAGACTGGAGTTTTTACAGATACGGGCATAGGCCCATTGTTTCTCCTCCCCTCTTTCTTCCTCTATGATATTCATCGGTGGAGGACTTTCTGGGAAGGGAATTTGTGAAATTTCTCCCAGGACTTATCTTCTTGACTTTAGTGAACCTTTTAAGGGCAGGGATGTGATTCTTACTCATTGTTGTGCTCCCAGGCAATTATGCATGGTCAGGGGCACAGCAGAGACTCAGTAAATGCTCATGTTTATTCTCTATAATGAGAAGCTGTCCAAGGACAGAAAAGGGAACCTGTGGTTGGAAAACAGAATCCAGTCCTCAGTTTCTTAAGTCATTTCAAAGTCATCTCACTTGAGAGTAGAGAGGAGTCTGTCAAGAAATATGGAGGGCCCCCTAAATAGAATCATATCATCTGCAAAGAGGGATAGTTGGACTTCTTCCTTCCCAATTTGTATCCCTTTAATTTCTTTTTCTTGCCTAATAGCTCTGACTAAAACTTCCAGAACTATATTGAATAGAAGTGGTGAGAGTGGGCATCCCTGTCTGGTACCAGATCTCAACGGAAATGCTTCCAACTTTTCCCCATTCAATTGGACACTGGCCGTGGGTTTTTCATAAATTGCTTTGATTGTATTGAGGAATGTTCCTTCTATACCCAGTTTGCTTAGAGTTTTCATCATGAAAGGGTGTTGTATTTTATCAAATGCTTTCTCTCCATCTATTGAGAGAATCATATGGTTTTTCTTCTGCAGTCTGTTAATGTGGTGTATCACAATGATTGTTTTGCGAACGTTGAACCATCCCTGCATGCCAGGGATAAATCCCACTTGGTCTGGGTGGATGATCTTCCTGATGTGTTATTTCATTTTATTGGCCAGAATTTTATTGAGGATTTTTGCGTCTATGTTCATCAGGAAAATTGGTCTGTAATTCTTTTTCAATGCTGCATTTTTTTCAGGTTTAAGAATTAAAGAATTTGGGAGGACTCCCTCTTTTTCGATTGTTCTGAATAGTTTGAGAAGAATTAGAGTTAGTTCTTCTTTAAATGTCTGGTAGAATTTCGCATCTGGTCCTGAATTACTCAAATGATGGTTTTGCACTAGCATTTTCATTGTTCTTTGGAATTGCATTTTCATATTATTGGATCATAAGGTTACAAGTATCCTGGAAGGGCTTATATAAATATTTGTAAAATTGAAAATGTACTACACTACTAATTTATTAATTGAAAAGCTGTAAAAAAGTAATTTCATAATTTTAACAATTTATTGAATACCTACTATGTCTGATACTCAATATTTGCTTTTATCTAATTTATCACTACAATTTCTATCATTTATTTTCATTACTCATTTAATGATTACACAACACTTGAAAGAATAACTTATTTCTCTATTCAGAAAGCCAAAACTGAGATTTGTAAAAAATGAATTAACTTTAAATATCACATAGTTGTATTTTTCTATATATTTTCTTTTTAGCGATAGTAATCAAAGCTAGATATGCAGTGAAGCAAAATAAACATTTTTAGCATGTCATGATTTGAAAGGGTGCTGTGTCTAGAAAACATTCATTTTCTGCCAATTATCTTTTATGAACAATTATAAAAATTTTTGCTTCTCTAATGCTTTTCTTTCTTTCCGGTCCTCTTGTTGTCTTCATCTCAAAAATTCCTTTTTATTTGGAACTTAAGGGAAGATAAGGTCTATTATTAAAAAAGGAATTAATTTGTAGTAAATTTTATTATAGTTATGTATGCCTATTAAGCATAAATCAAATCTCTTTTGTTTATTTTAAAGATTTATTTATTTATTTGAAAATCAGAGTTACAATGATGAAGAGAGGGGGAACTTCTATCTGCCGGTTCAATCTCCAGTGCTGGGCCAAGCGAAAGCCAGTAGCCAGGAGCTTCATCGGGGTCTCCCACTTGAGTGGCAGGGGGCCAAGCACTTGGGCCTTTTTCCGCTATTTCTCCCAGGGAGTTGGCAGGGGGCTGGATTGGAAATGGAGCAGCTGGAACATAAACCAGTGCCCTTATGGGATGCCAGTATCACAGTCTACAGCTTTACCAGCTACACTACAATGCCAGCCCCAAACTTAGACCTCTTTTGTAAAAACATAAGGCTGAAATCACCTAATATCATTTAGTTATAATTCCTGTGTTCACATGGCTATATACTCTTTCAGAAAAAGTGGATTCACAAAATAAGCACATTTGATAGCATGTATACAATGTGTAGAACATCCACCCTTGATTTTTAAAAATTAAACACTTTTAAAAGGAATTAGATTTGAGGAATGAGAGTGTTTGATATATTTGCAGTTTTTGTGATTTTTAAATAATATTAATAAAACTTTTTGATGTTACCATTAATAAAAATATGCACACTTAGATAATTTCGAATGTATGTTAGAACCCATTCTAAGAGCTCATCTCACTGAAGTCTCTGTGTTGTCCAGTTAAAATTTTTCCTTTTCTAATACTAACCAAATATAATGTTAAAGATCATGTTTCAATATCTAATCAAGAGAATCCATGGCTTCTGAGAGTGTAAGGTAACTATTTGAAGTATTTTTAAAATTTTTATAGATATTATAATCTTGAGGTTCAAAATCAAAATCATTTACAAAGTATCTCAGTAAACATTTTCTTTAATATATAGTCTCATTATGAATAGTTTCTAAGCAAAATTACAGACTTTATATTTCATTGTTGAATCTTTTCTGTAACTGCTTTTCGTAAAATCTTTTTATTATGCTTATAGATCTTTAGTATTTCATATGTTAGCTTGTTCAGACATGATTTTATGAATAAAGAGCGGGGCCAGCACCATGGTGCACTAGGTTAATGCTCCACCTGTGGTGCCAGCATCCCATATGGGTACCAGATTCTATTCCCAGTTGCTTTTCTTCCAGTCCAGCTCTCTGTTGTGGCCTGGGAAAGCTGTGGAGGATGGCCCAAGTGCTCGGGCCCCTGCACCTACGTGAGAGACCAGGAAGTGACACCTGGCTCCTGGCTTTGGATTGTCATAGCTCCAGCCATTGTGGCCATTTGAGGGGTGAACCATTGGATGGAAGACCTTTTTCTCTGTCTCTCCCTCTCAATGTCTGTAACTCTACTTGTCAAATAAATAAATAAATAAAACATCTTTAAAAAGAATAAAAGAGCAAACAATTAAGAAAACAATAATTATATTGTGATAGTACTACATTTGAAATGATTACTAAACTGTAAAATATTTCAAGTCTTGGCTTTAACCATAAAGTTAGTGGTACCCACTAACTTTTTAATATTTTCTTTCTCATGAACTATAAGTGTTTTTGCTTTCTTTTGATATCACAGAACATTTATAAGTATAATGTGCCTAATGGATAATTTTCCATGTCAGACTGCCAATCAATTATAAACATGAAATAGCTCTAGGATTTTCGCCATCCAAGTTAAATCTCAGATCAGCCAATGGTGTTTGGGGTTAGATGAATGTTATTAAATATAAAGGAGCTGCAAGACAAACAAAGCCCAATTGCCTAGAAAATGGATTCACTGAAGCCTCTATATCATGGAAGGATGGCATGACAGATCCTTGATATATTTCTAATTTACATAAATAGTAATAGTACAAAGTTCACATGCAATAAAGCAGGGGGCCGGCACTGTGGCACAGCGGGTTAATGCCCTGCCCTGAAGCACCTGCATCCCATGTGGGCGCTAGTTCAAGATCCGGCTGCTCCTCTTCAGATCCAGTATCTGCTATAGCCTGGGAAAGCAGAAGATAGCCCAAGACCTTGGGCCTCTGCACATGGGTGGGAGACACAAACAAAGCTCCTGGCTCCTGGCTTTGGATCGGTGCTGCTCTGGCCATTGCAGCCATCTGGGGAATAAACCATCGGACGGAAGACCTCTCTCTCTCTCTCTCTCTCTCTCTCTGCCTCTCCTCTCTCTGTGTAACTCTGATTTTCTAAGAAATAAATATTTCTTTAAAAAAATAAATAATAATCAACAGCATGGTGATAATACATTCAAATTATTCAATAAAATTTCCTTTCTCTAATTTTTGCTGAAATTTACCAAATATGTTTGTTTCCAGATTTTCCTTGTTGAATATTGGCAATCAGAGTGGTTCTGTACGAGTATGAAAAACAAGAAACTTTGCTGGATTTATAGAATTGGAATAAAAATGATGCATTACTTACAAACCATTTGCTGGGATCGACTGGGCGCCATCTCAGCCATCTCTTGAGAGACAGGAGCACCATGCACGCATTCCTTGGAAGGCTAGGGATACTGCGAACAGCCCTCTGGGCCTCAGGTTTGGGAAGGCTGACAACACAGAGGCCTCCTGCGCCTTGCTCTAGCAACTGGACAAGAGGTTCCTCTCTCCTCCTCGAGAGACATCGTCAGAGACAAAAGATGCTCCTGATGTATACCGCCGTACTGGCTAAATTGTGTCCATGTGAGCAGATTACCCACTCGCTGACGCAGCCAAGACTTGGGACAAGGCAGAGAGAGGTTCCTCCTCAGCTCCTGGAGAGGCTCCCTCTGGCTCCCCGGCTTGTCCTGAAATCTTGTCTTTGTCTTAATTCATTGCTCACCATCCCCCACTTCCTCCCTGGAAAAGTTGCTGTTCTGTCATGGCACCACCATTTTAAAATACTTCTAAATACTACATTTCTAGGGTCCAGCGTTGTGGCACAGTGAGTTAAAGCCCAGGCTGCAGTGCTGGAATCCGGTATGTGTGCTGGTTCCGGTCCTTTTTGCTCCTAGTCCCATCCAGCTCTCTGCTATGGTCTGGGAAAGCAGTAGAGGATGACCCAAGTGCTTGGGCCCCTGCACCCACGTGGGAGACCAGGAAGAAGCTCCTGGCTCCTTCCTGGTTCCTGGCTTCCGACCAGCTCAGCTCTGGCCGAATGGAAGACCTCTCTCTCTCTTCTCTCGGCTCTGTCTCTGTAACTGTGTTTTTCAAATAAGTAAAATAATTCTTTAAATTTTATTAAATGTTATTTTTCTTAGTAAGTACAGCTTGAGTATTAAAGACTGAAAGTCTCATCAATAATAAAAATTACACAAGGGGATAGGATTGATTTTAATATCTTGTTACTTTTGCTAACCCTCTTTGAATAAATTGGAACCATATAAAAAGGGATGTAACACAAGACTGATTATGCAATAGATTAAAAGCTTTTGCTAGTAGCTATTTTATTTATCATAACAATGATATATAAAATAGAGAATGGAAAAACAATAGAACAAAAAAATGAAAACTTATTTGTAAAGATGAACAAAGCTGTTAACAGGTCAAATCTTTGGTCAGTTTTGTATTCTTATAGTAACTTAGAGATTTACCAAAAATAACTTATTAGTCCAGTTTCCTATACATGAATGCTGAATTTCTTAATAATTGCATTCTGATCATGAAAGAAGATATCTTTGATTTAAAAAAAAAAGCACAGTGAGGTTTAGAATCAATTCACACAGTATTTTAGTGCTACTTTCAAATTGTTTGAAAAGATAGAATTTGATAGAACAAATCAAGTGGAATAAAATATAAATAATTTGAAGTTAGAAAAGGATATTGCAATTTATGAGAATGTGATTTTCTTGTGCTTTTTCTCTGTGCTTGAAATAATGTCCTACCAAAAGGTCTTTAAATTCACATGAAAATGAAGAAAAGCCAATATCCTAGTGATTTTGAAGATTTAGTAAATATAATATTTTAGCAAGAAACCATTGAAGGCTTTTGAAGAGGAGTTAATTAGTATTTATATTAACAAATGCTGTCACTCAGATGGGAAAATACTGACCATCTTATGCTTATATTATGGTTTTTAGACAATGTGTTAGACATTGGTATTTGAAACACAGAATACAAAACCAGGCTCTTTGGGTTCCAATCCATGCTTTGTCACTTAAAAGTTATGGACACATAAATAATTTAAAATCCAGCTCTTCCAGTTCCAAAACTGCAGAATAGGTACTACGCAAAAATAATCTAACTCTTTGTTAAAAGGAAAAATGATAGATGATAAATGATAGATGCACAATATTTAGAAAATAATTAGTTCAGATCATATAAATCTATTCAACTGTTCAGTTGTGAATGGAATGATCAAGTATTTTACTATCCAGAAGATAAAATTTGCACACAGAAATGTTTAAATGGGGGCAGGTGAGTGACATGTAAGATGTGTTCTCGGGCTCCAGGCATGCATTAAGATGGAATAGAAAATTACATGAAGGCAATTGTTGTTCACAAATGAGAAAATAGATGAACATATCCTCAAAGTAACAACAGCGTTAGCATAGCCTTATTACCCTTCCCTTTTCTTGGCTGTATTTGGTAGCACCTTCCTTTACAGCCTTCTGTTCTTTAGATGTGCTGGTTCCTTCATTAAGAGTGCCAGACCTTAAACACAGAGATGAGGTTAGCCAACATGAGGATTCATCAATGGTGGAGCTGGGACACTGAATGCTGGCTCTGAGCCGTTATTATGCAGCAGGAAAAATCCCAACAGTTAAACCACAGGAAATGTGAAGTGTCTAAGGATAGATTTAATAAGGAACCAGACCAAGAAACATAACCTCTATAAAATATGCTGTAAAAATGTGTTAAGTGATATAAAGAAGATTTGAATAACAGAGGAAATACATTATATCCAAAGAGGAAGATTACGTAATGCAGAGGCAGACTCTTGGCTTCGTGTATGGTAATCCAAATTCCAGAGGATTTGATTTCTGAAACATTCCAAAATCGGATGAAAGCTGATCTAGAAGAGAAAATGGAGCAACCGTTGAATCTTAACAAGTAAGATGGATGCTTGAAGATTTTTATGATATGTATTAAAGATTAAAATTAAACCAAAATAAAAATTTAATATTTAGTCATGAATCAATGAAACATACACAGAGGGAGATAAATACTATTATTTGTGCTAATTCAATTTAATAAAATATAAGCATAAAATGTTCATTAATATGATAAACTCACAAACAGCTGTTTGAATAACATCCTGAAAATAAACAGGATAATACCATGCCACATATAATTCGTTTGTGTCTGTGTACGACAATAGACCTTTAAAACTGGGATTCTCTAGACTAATGAAGAAAATTTATGAAAATATACTCAATAGAGGCCGGCGCTGTGATGTAGCAGGTAAAGCCACCGCCTACAGTGCCAGCATCCCATATGGGCACTCGTTTGAGACCTGGCTGCTCCACTTCCAATCTAATTCTCTACTGTGGCCTGGGAAAGCAGTAGAAGATGGTCCAAGTCCTTGGTAACCTGCACCCACGTGGGAGACGCAAAGGAAGCTCCTGGCTCCTGGCTTTGCATATGTGCAGCTCTGGCTGTTGCAGCCAATCTGGGGAGTGAGCCAGTGGATGGAAGATCTCTCTCTCCCTCCTCCTCTCTCTCTCTCTCTCTCTCTCTCTCTCTCTGCCTCAGCACTGCTGCTATGTAACTCTGGCTTTCAAATAAATAAATAAATAAATATTTTTAAAAAGAAAATATATGCAATGGTAAAAAATGAGACTTACAAAAGCAATTAGCAAAAGTCAATGTTTACGAAAGATACTTTGTATGTGTGTGTATGTGACAGGTACTTGCTTTTAACAGCATAAAAATGTGATAAAATTACTCAATCTCTCTGAATGTTACTTTCTTTGCCTCATCCAAAAACGTACCAGGTATTTTTGTGAGTACAAATTTAAAAAAATAAATGTTTGAAGCACAATGGAAAGCAATATCACATGTAAAATCACTTACAAAGCAACCAGAAAACAAATGACTTTGTTTTCCTTCTCCTACCTTTTTATTGTTAGCATATACCTATGCTTCTACATGTTAGTTTTAACTCAAATACAAGGAATGTGTAAACCATTTTCTCTGATTTGAGAACTTAGATAGTGTTGTATTTGAAGTTACAAATTACACTTGAATCTACCAAGAAAATGTTGCTTCTTGATTTTTTAATATTTATTATCAATTCATCACTTCTTTGATGCAGAAAGATAAGCAACCAATAAACAAAACAGGGTTCAGATACTTCTGCTGCTCTTAAAATGTGCATTACAGTAAATCCCATCTTCCTAATTCTGTTTCCATTGGGCTCTGCAGCTGCCCTGCCCAGGGTTGAAGCTGGATGTCAGAGAAGTGGATGAGAACTACTCCTGAAATCCACAGGGCGTTTATATTTTCCTTAGGTGCACAGCCCGCTGTGGCTCAGTATTGACTACTCCATTCACTCATGATGTCTCTGCCTCTCCCATCCCTTCTCAGAGTTCTTCCATCTCTGCCTTGACAACATGTAATCTGTTACCTCGTGCTTGCTTCAGAGTCCAGTTTTCCTTCTAATTTACACAGGTCCAATCTTAGATTTCTTCAAGACTGCCAGTTCTCAAAAGCATCACCAATAACTCAATGGAACCCACCTCAGGGGTTCCCTGCATCTGAGTCCCTCTGACCTCCAAGTTGAATAAAAACATGAGCAAGAGTTCCTGGGAAAGTCGCACATGCCCAGTGCTCTCAGACAGAAATTAGAGGTCTGGATATTTTCACTGGCTGAATTGCTAAACACTGCCAACATTTTCTAATTCTTTGCTGAAAGTGTTTTGATTGTCAGTAATACTATACCTCCTCATAGCTGTAATTTCCTTAAATAAACTTTACAAACATAGCTGATTTTCAAAGTTTTAAATTTTAATGCTTCATTTGACAGAACTCTTTCAAATATACTATGTCATATAACAGAATTGCACAGATTTTTAAGTTAAACACGTAGGAATGTAAATACTTCTGCTACATTACCTGCAAAGAAACACTGGAACTCCATGACAATTCTATCCTGTAAGCGCGCGGCAATATTGTCTGTTTTGTAGAACTGCCACAAAAATCATTCATTCTCTTTTGTAAAGTTTTCTTTAAAGATGTATTCATTTTATTTATTTAAAGGCAGTGTTACCAAGAGAGGAGGAGGAAGAGAAGGAGCAGAAGAGAAAGAGAGAGAGAGAGAGAGAGAGAGAGAGAGAGAGAGAGAGAGAGGATCTTCCATCTGCTGGTTCACTCCCCAGATGGCCACAACAGCCTGGGGCTGGGCCAGGCTGAAGCCAGGAGCCCAGAGCTTCTTAGCAGTCTCTGACATGGGTAAAAGGGCCACTTGAGGCATCTTCCACTGGTTTCCCAGGTTCATGGCAGGGGGATGGATTGAAAATGGAGCACCCAGAATGGTATTTGCATCATGCTGACTATTTAAGTTTTTTAATATGTATTTTTATTAATTTAGTTTAAAGGCAGAGTTGAGGAGAGAGAGAGAGAGAGAGAGAGAGAGAGAGAGAGAGAGAGAAAATTTTCTATATGTTGACTCATTCCCCAAATTGCCACAAAGGCCAGAGCTGGTCCAGACCAAAGGCAGGAGTCAGGAACTTCATCCATATCCCCCATGAGGGCACAGTGGCACAATCACTTGTGCCATCCTCCACTGCCCAGGCTCACTAGCAGGGAACTGGATGTTAAATGGAGCACAGGGACTGAACTGATGCCAACATGGGATGCTGGCTTTGCAGGTGGAGATTTAACAAGCTACACCAAAGGCTGGCTCCAACAGTAGCATTTTTATACATCAATAATGAACTGGCCAAAAAAGAAATAAACAATTATATTCACACAATTCATGCATACAAAAATATGTAGGCATAAATTTAACCAATGAAGTGAAAGATCTTCACAACTAAAGTTATAAAGTACAGATGAAAGAAACTGTGAAAGAAACAGAAAAAAAAATTGAGCCATCTCATGATCAAGGATTAGAAGTACAATATGGTTAAAATGCTCATGCCTGGGCTGGTGTTGTGATGCAGAGTTAAGCTGCCATCTGTGATGCTGATACCCTATATTGGAGTGTTGATTCAAGTTCCTGCTGCTCTGCCTCCCATCCAGGTTCTAGCCTGTACATTGGGGAAGGCAGTGAGATATTGCCCAAACACCTGTACTCTAGCCACCTATGAAGGAGACACAGATGAACTTCCTGGCTCCTGGCCTCAGCTCGACCCCTCCCTGGTGGCTATGGTCACTGGAGAAGTGAACCAGTATATGGAAGAACTCCCTCATTCCCTGTCTCTCCTTGTGTCTGATTTTCTGTCAAATAAATGAATAAATAAATAATCTTTCATAAAAATCCATACTACCCCAAGTGAGCTACAGATTCAATGCAATGCTTACTGAACTATCAGTGCCGGCGCCGCGGCTCAATAGACTAATCCTCTGCCTGCGGCGCCAGCACACCGGGTTCTAGTCCCAGTTGGGGTGCCGGATTCTGTCCCGGTTGCCCCTCTTCCAGGCCAGCTCTCTGCTGTGGCCCAGAATGCAATGGAGGATGGCCCAGGTCCTTGGGCCCTGCACCCTCATGGGAGACCAGGAGAAGCATCTGGCTCCTGGCTTCAGATCAGCGCGGTGTGCTGGCCGCAGCGGCCATTGGAGGGTGAACCAACGGCAAAAGGAAGACCTTCCTCTCTGTCTCTCTCTCTGTCCACTCTGCCTGTCAAAAAAAAAAAAAAATGAACTATCAGTGGCATTCTTCAGAAATTAGAACAAAAATAACAAAATTCACAAAGACCCAGAAAATAACCTGAATAGCCAATGTAATCCAGATGAAAACAAAAAACAAAACAAACAACAACAAAAAAACAAGGCTGAAGTCATTACAATACTTGACTTAAAAGCATGCTATAAAGCTATAATAACAAAAACAGAATGGTACTGGGTTAAAAATAAATACGTGAACCAGTGGAGTAGGAGAGAGAATCCAGAAGTCTATCTACATATTTACAGTTAACTGATTATAAGAAATGGCTTTATTTATTATTATTTGAGAGATAAAATGACAGAAGATACAGGGAGAGACACAGAGAGAATTTCCATCTGTTAGTTCATTCCCCAAATGGCTACAATACTTGGAGCTTGACCAAAACTGAAGCCAAGATCCAGGAACTCTATCTTGGTCTCTTACAGAGGTGGCAAGCACGCAAGTACAAAATATTGTTAGACCAAAAATTTAGCTATCAAATACCTGAAATTACAGTTATTATTATTATTATTATTGGAAACTAGATTTCTACCTTACATCTGCAGGGGAAACTCTGGTGGTCAACTAGAGTCTGCAGAACATGGATCGTAAATAGACTTTTTAGATTCAGACACACGGCTGTCTCACACTTGTGCATATTCTTTCTTAGAGTTCGTCTTACCTAAATCACAACCCAATGGCTTTTATTACATTAGACTTAACTACTTTTGGATTTTTTTTAACTAAAGTTTTTATGAACACTGTATTACAATGACAGTATGTTTTAATACCTTCAAGAGTAAGAGAGATATGTGTTTGTATCTGTGTGTGAATGTGCATAAGCATGGGGGCGTGCATCTAAAGTCAGATTTTTTCTTTAATCTCAATGTTTTCTTTTGAAATTATATTATAACAAGGAATAGTAATGAATTAGACAATACAAATGAAGGCATGATAGAAAAAAATTCAACAAAACAACACACACAATAAATTAACATTGAACAAAGGAAAGAATGTTCTAATGTGTTAGACACACAATGAATATAATATCATCTCTTTAGATGCAAAGCTACCCTATTATTTATATATATATATATATATTTTATTCTTGCTTATTAAGCAAGTTTCTGATAGATAAAATTTTACTTTAAAAAACAAGGAAGAAATTGACATATTCGTGGATATTTAATCTAAATGAAATGTGCTGAATAGATAGATGACCAAAATATTAATACTTATTAACCAAGTGTATAAAATTAGAATTTCAAGGCACCAGCATTGTGGCACAGTAGGTTAAGCCATTACTTGTGACAGTTTCATCCAGTGTTGGAGCACTCATTTGAATCCCACCTACTCTGGTTCCTGTCCATCTCCCTGCTAATACATGTGGGAAAGCAGTGGAAGGTTTCCCAAGTACTTGGGCATCTGCTGTCCTCCCGGGAAACCTGGATGGAGTTCCTGGATCCTGGCGTCGGCTTCTCCCAGCCCACAGTTTTGAGGCTATTTGAGGAGTGTATAAAAAGAGGGAAGCACTCCCTCTTGCTCTCTCTTTTTCTCTCTCTCTCCCTCTCAAACAGATAAAATAGAAGAAATATTTACAAAATCTGATTTCTTTTCAATCAAGGAACATACTGCTCAATTAATGGGCACAACAAAATTATGAAATAATTTTCAATTTGCATATATTTTAAAAAGTATTCAATAAAACAACTACATTATATAATATTCTAAAAATATTTCCAATAAAATAATGCAATAATAATTAACTAAAATGTTTATTCTATATTATATATCCAATATGATTTTTATAAAACATTTTTTCATAAAACATCAGAAAATACCTTCAGTTTTTTTTTTCTGCACAATCTAGAATTTGAATTTTTCTTTTTTTTTAACTTTTATTTAGTAAATATAAATTTCCAAAGTACAGTTTATGGATTACAATGGCTTCCCCCCATAATTTCCCTCCCACTAGCACCCCTCCCATCTCCTGATCCCTCTCCCATTCCATTCACATCAAGATTCATTTTCAATTATCTTTATATACAGAGGGTCAATTTAGTATATATTAAGTAAAGATTTCATCAGTTTGCATCCACACAGAACATAAAGTATAAAATACTGTTTCAGTACTAGTTATAGCATTACTTCACATTGGACAACACATTAAGAACAGAGATCCCACATGAGGAGTAAGTACACAGTGACTCCTGTTGTTGATTTAACAATTTGACACTCTTGTTTATGGCGTCAGTAATCTCCCTAGGATCTAGTCATGAGTTGCCGAGGCTATGTAAGCCTTTTGAGTTCGCCAACTTCGATCTTATTCAGACAAGGTCATAGTCAAAGTGGAAGTACTCTCCTCCCTTCAGAGAAAGGTATCTCCTTCTTTGATGGCCCTGTTCTTTCTACTGGGATCTCACTCACAGAGATCTTTCATTTAGGTTTTTTTTTTTTTTTTTTGCCAGAGTGTCTTGGCTTTCCATGCCTAAAATTTGAATTTTTCTTTTACACAAAGAGAGCAATTCAAGTTCACTAATTTATTACATTCATAAAGTGAAGAACCTTAAACGAATATATGCCAAATATTGAACTTAATGTCAGTGAATATGTGAAATAATAATGCAATCAAAATATTAATCAAAGGAGATGAAATAATCCAATTCAAATATTCATCAATAGAAAAGAAAGAATGTAATCATTGGATCTGGGTTGAATCCAGAAACTTTTAAAATTTGACAATTTGTATTAGCACATTAAAGCAGTCATTATTTACTGTAAACAAATTTATATGTGTCTTTTGCAAGCTTTTTAATTTCAATGAAGCAATTGTATCTGCGAATGTCTGTTGGACAAGCTTCAGATCTACATTACCTAATTATTTCATCATCCAGGTAGTGTTTTTCTGGCCAAATCATCAGCATGTGTCAACTATAAATAATGTGAATAAAAATCTTTAGGAATTATGGGGGTAGAATTGTATTAAGACTCAGAAGTTGACATCACTTTGTACATCCTTGGGTACATGAGTATTTGATTTTCTATTAGGTAATTAAATGTATTTTCATATTAAAGGAGGAAAGAGAGAAGCCACAATACAGGTGATGTTTGCAAAGCTGAAAGATTATTATTTCATTGGCTTTAAATAAATTTGAAAAGCCAAGCCAAAAGATTCTTTCTTTTTAAACAATGTTATCTAATTCTGCAATATTTATTCAGTAACTTCATGATACATGTATACATTTTCATATTTTGACAAAATATTGCCTTATTAAATGCATACCATATATGTGTATGTGTTTACAATCTATCTTATAGCTTTCTTCTGTGTATATAAATATAACTATCATTTTTGTTTTTGTAGAAAGACAAATATTTTGTGTTTTAGCTTTTGACTTTTAGCTTTATTTCTTGCTCCAACCTCACTTGACATTGCTCTGCAACACGTTTTCCATTTACATTTTTATGAATACACAAAATTCTTATATATTTTTTCTATATTTTTCACACTAATGCATTCATATTAAAATAATTTAGTATCATGGCTATGCAGATGAAGGTAGCTATGCATTTATTGTGTTCCATGCCTTACTCTTCCCTTACGCAATAATATCTCCTAAATTATAAAAAATGATACATATGTTGGTAATATATTTATTTTTATTTTGCAACATATTTTATGTTATGGAGGATCATGATAGGACTGCTATTTTGTGGCATTCACTCAGTTTAAAGTTTTGGCACAACACAAATTAATCTTCAATAATACTGTTATACATGGGTTTTATTATTTACTTTTTTAAAAGGATTTATTTATTTTACTTGAAAGTCAGAGTTACAAAGAGAGAGAAGGAGAGGCAGAGAGAGAGAAAGAGGGGTCTTCCATCCGCTCGTTCACTCCCAAGTTGGCTGCAAAGGCCCAAGCTGTGCTGATCCAAATCCAGGAGCCAGGAGCTTCTTCTGAATTTCCCACGTGGGTGCAGGGGCCCAAGCACTTGGGCCATCTACTCCTGCTTTCCCAGGCCATAGTAGAGACTGGGTAGAAAGTGGGGCAGCTGGGACTTTTACTGGTGCCCATATGGGATACTGGCACTGCAGGTGGCAGCTTTACTTGCTATACCACAGCACTGGCCCCTATTATTCATTTTTAATGCTTCGTGGATAGATTATCACAGAGTAGATTTACTGAATTTAAATATATAGGTATTTTTAACATGTAGAAGTATTGCCCATTTGCTATTCAACAGCAATGTATGACAAGTTTCTATTTATATCCCAAAGCAGTAATCCAAGCTGAAGTTCCCCCCTCCTCCGCCTCCTCATTTTCCTCCTCCTCCTCCTTCTCATTCTTCCTCTTCTTCCTCTTCCTCCTCCTTCTGCTGCTATTGCTTCTGCCGCTTTTGCTTCTCTGTTGTTGCTGATGCCACTTCTTAATTTTCTTTGAAGGTTTAGTGTAATGGGCCATTTTTTTTTTGAGTTGTGTATCAGTGACTACTGTTGATGGGGAATGATCCTTTTTAAAGATTTATTTCATTTATTTGAAAGGCAGAATTACAGAGAGAGAGAGAGAGAGAGAGAGAGAGAGAGAGAGAGAGAGACTGAGTGATCTTCCATCTGCTGGTTCGTTCCAATGGCCAGAAGTGGGCCAAGTAGAAGTCAGGAGCCAGGAGCTTCGTCCAGGTTTCAGGGGCCCAAGCACTTGGGCCATCCTCTGCTGCTTTCCCAAGCATATTAGCAAGGAGCTAGATCTGAAATGGAGCAGCTGGGTTTCAAACCGGTGCCCATATGGGACACTTGCATTGCAAGCAGTGATTTTACCCATTACACCACAATGTTGGCCACAGGGGCATGAGTTAATACATGCATATTTTGTTTCTTAAAAATTCCCCTACTACAATAATTTACTAGTCTATGTATTTTTCAAATTGTTTGCAAAAGCTAAGTGCATATTATAAACACTTCGCTTTGTGCATTGTTTTTGTCGTAAAAATATATTGACAGGAAATTGATATTATTTATTTTATTTGCATTAGAAAATATAATTTTGTTTTGAGTATATTTAATATATATATCTTCTGGATACATATGAGGCAATACACACACACGCACACACACACACCTACACACACTCAGAGACAGAGAGATCATCTAAATTACTAAGCTTTGTCAAGAATTTCTCTCCTGCCCTTAAATTAAACACAGCTCCTTTTAGATTAGGTTTGTGCATATATAAGTTTTTAAACCACCAAGAATGCATTTCTACAGTTGAAAGAAGACAAAAGCTTTATTTTCTTTTGTTTTTAAAATATTTAATTATATACTTATCTACTTATTTGCTATGCAAAATAGAGAGAGAGAGCTCTTCCACCCATTGATTCATTCTCCAATTCTCCACAGCAGATGGAGGTGGGCTAGGCCACACCCACGATCCTGGAATTCAATGTGGGTCTCTCATGTTATGTGGTAGGGACTCAAGTACTTGAGCCAACACAGTTTAGGACCTCAGTATTTGTGTTAGCGAGAAGCTGACTTGGAAGCAGTCAGGAGTCAATTCCAGGCACTCCAATACTGAATTGTCCCAATCGACTCTTTTACTACTGTGTCACAGCATCCACTCCAGTGTTTCCTATTTTCAACTAAAATATTAACAATCCTCCTCTACAGAGCTCTATTTTCATCTGGCATTGACCTATGTAACAAATTTCTGTAACAAAACTATGTTATTTCTTAGCGATAACCTTGTAACATGTTTGAATATTTTTGACATGTCCTTCACTATTCTTTTTCACACATTGCATGATAATCCTTTAAATATAGAAGAGGATATGGAAAAAAATTCTAGAAGCAAGAGGCAGCATTCATCTTCCATTATAAGCTTTAATTTAATAGTTTCCATAGAGATCCTAAATTAAAATTAAAATCACATCAAATTGAGAGAATTGACTGTAGATATTGTATCTTCTGTTATAATGACAACATATCTCTGTATTTGATCCAATTGCATCATATTATTGAATAAACTTTCCTAGCTTTCTATATCTAATTTAATCACAATTCTTAATTAATTGATTGTTAATTACTTTACAATTTCCCCTCTGATGCAGATAATATTTCATCTCATTCATATTGCTGGCACTTATTGCTAGATTAGGGAGAAAAATAAAGCTATATTTTTCTACATGTGATTATAAATTGGGTATACATTTTATCTAAAGAAATGACTAATGTTTATTTGTAAAATGTCTTGTTAGCATACACTGTTCTCCCCAGATTGCTGATTTAATGGATACTGATGGTAATTTTTCTAAAAATAAGAAACTTTCCATAATTTCAATAAAGCTGGTTTGATCCAGTATCTTATTCTGCTGTGATTTTACTGAAAGAACTTAGTGTTTTATGGAGAAACATTTTTTCATTTAGGAAAATGATGTTGTTTTTATGGAACTTTTATAGACTTTTAATATGAAAATTACATTGACTTACTAGGATGAATTGGTAATTCTATTGTCTTCTCTGGTCTTTAATAACTTAAATAACTATGTCTGGAGAACAGTCTTGCATTTCATCATTCCTTACACTTACTGAGAATTCAAAATTAACTGCAAAGTATCCTGAGTGTTCACTATTTTTAGACCCTGTAAATGTCACAACTGTCATTTAATGCTCATGTATTCTTCCAAGAACATTAAAATGCAAAGATACTTAAAGCACAATTTGTATTTTTTGGAAAAATACTAGAAATCAAGTTTTTATTTTCATTTGTTAGGTAGCCACTCAAGTAAAATGAGTATGAGAATAACAAGGACAAATATAAAGACTGAGAAAAACTCAGATATTTCTATTATACGACACTGTATTAGGTTTAAGGAGATAACTCAACTTTTTTTCTCCTTCAGTTCAATAGTTTCCTAAATGTAGACCACTAGTTTAATGAAAAGAGGAACTATTTGATGTTATAGGAGTAAAGGCAAGTATGAAAATATATAGTAGTTATAATTCAAAGAATATATAGGTAAATTCATAGCTTCACCTTATAATCAAATTACTAAATGTTTTCTAAACAGGAATTTTGAAATACTCTAATTTTTTGATTCAATTGGAAATTTGGCCAGATTACTCTTGGAGAGTTAGAAAAATAAGAGAAAGAGAGAGAGAGAGAGAGAGAGAGAGAGAGAAAGAGAGAGGGGGAGATACCATTCTCTGGTTCTTTTCCTAAATGCCCACCACGGCTGTGACTTGGGGACTTGGTTAGGGCCAAAGGCAGTAGCCAGAAACCCATTTTAGTCTTCCATTTAGGTAATAAGAACCAAATTACTTGAGAAATCAGAACAATTTAGTTTTTCTGTTAGTGTTCAATCTTATTTCATATAAATACTACATATTTTAAAAGTAAGCCATGGGACAGGTGTTTGGCCCAGTGATGAGATGCCTGCATCCCACGTTGGAGTACTGGGGTTGAATTCCAGGCTTCAGATACTGATTCCAAGCTGCCAGCAATGCAGACCTTGGTTTATTGCAGGTGATTGCTTAAGTAGTTAGTTTCTTGTCACCCACACAGAAAACGTGGCTTGAGTTCCCATCTCCAGATTCGGCCCCAGCCCAATCCCTGCTATTGCAGGCATTTTGGGGAGTGAACCAGCAGTTGGGAAGATTTTTTTCTCTGCTTCTCAAAGAAAAAGGGAGAGGAAGGAAGGAACGCAGAAGGAAGGAAGGAAGGAAAGAAGGAAGGAAGGAAGGTGAGAAAGCCAGAGGAGAGAAAAGAAAATGTATGTGCTAAGATATCTTGATGCCCACCATTATACATAGCTAATATGATTCTATTACAACTAATGAAAAAACAACCAATATTTTAGGCAATTATTTTGTTGTAGGCATTGTGCTAAGTGATTCTACTTGCACTTGTCAAAGTAATGTAAAAATCAATGTGTCTGTTATTACAGAATTCATGGCCTCAACAATTCTGCTGTCGTATGACAGAGGAAGGAGGCCAGGAAATGAGGAAAATGTTAGATCTAATAAAAAATTAATTAATTTATTTCTTAAAAGAACTTTTTAAATTGCTATTCAAGTTTATACTGTTGTAGGTTTTCTCAACTTACACTGAATTATTTATCTTTCATCCACATTTCCCTACCTCTTTTTAACAAAAATAGAATAATAACAGAGATAAAACTATTTTCAAATGGTCTAACAAGACAGCTTAAAAATGGATTTCCTGTAGAGTATTTGAACTTTTATTTGGGTGTGAAATGTGCTCTTTGTTATTAAGCCTCTTTCATATAGGCCAATTGATTCTCAGCCTTAAGACAGAGCTATTTGTGATGAAAATATTATAAGGAATAGTACAGATTCACCACTTAAAAACACAAAAGAACAAAAATGCATGTTTTCCTTGGAAAATGGAACCAACATTCACAATGGAAATCATATTCAGCTTATGTTGGTTATTTGTCCAATGGTAAGGAATCAAGGACACGAGCAAAAGAGAACAAAGTATGGCTTGAATTCTGTGAGTGAACTGATGAAATTAGACAATTAGGGACATCCATGACAGTGCCATGGTTTTAGCAGCATGTCATGAAAACACACAAAAAGCACTCTGAACAATAGAAAAAGAAAGACAACGGAAGCAACTTTTCCGTTAGAGAGTAATCTGTCTTCACAAATGAGTGAAAGGAACTGAGCTGGACATAAAGGCTGTTCTGCATGCGCATGGCATTTGGTAAATGCATAGTTGATAATCAAGAATTTTGGAGAAAAAGCTTAGTCTTATTGCTGATTTATTTCTTCTTCATAAATGGCATAAATTTGAAATGAGACACTCTAAGACTGAAGTTTATTACTTTTAGTCAAATCTCCAAAAATCTGATAAGAATGTTTCTTCTCTGTTTTATTTTAAATTGTTGTTAAGCCTCCAGTCCCAGGCTCTAGGAGGGCTTAACAACAACAAAATTAAAAAAAAATAATTGAATATTTTCTAAATGGTATTGACATATGCAAACTTTTGTTCTAGTAAAAGAACTTTAATTAGGTTTCTATGCTCTGCTTTGTTGCCATCCCATGTGCTGAATTTGGGACCCGTCATGCCACATCTCTTTTGGCCATCTCAGATTTTCCATTTGCAACATTTCGGACTTGTGGTAAATTGATTATGATCAACTAAGGAAGAGTATCATATCATTAATAAAGTTTTTAAAACTAACCCACTTTTCCTACCTCTGCATATTTTTGAAGTTATTTTAATTATTTGCTGGGTAGATTTTAGATAGATATACTTCTAAAAATTTCTCCAGGAGAGTCTGATATACCTACTGGGATTCAGATATGGTGACTTCTATAGGATCTTTCCCAACTTCCAATAATTTATAATGCTATGTTATTCAAATGGAAGTATAGGAAATTATATTTCAGGGCAAGATGGAGTAACAATGGCAAAAATTTATATTTCTCTCTGAAAAAAATCAAAACCAAAAAAAGGAAAGCAAAATAAACACATAGAAAAATAAATGAGAAGGAATTTTAAAGATTGTTTTTCAACCCAGGAGGCACTGATTCCTGGGAGAGGGATCAAATCAGATGAGATCTGCAAAGGCGGGATGACTACCTAGACTGAGTTTCCAGGCAATAGCAAAACTAAAGGGAAACCAAAAGTAGACAGAAGTCTCCCTGATTTGAAGATATGTGTCCATGAGACAATGGAGACCACAGTAATTATAATTTTCCTGGCAGGATAGATGAGAAGGGAAAGATGAAAAAAGGGAGCTCTGGGGACATAAGCATTGTCTTCCCAATTCTTAACTGATGACTAATCAATATTATGGTGTGAAGAAATTACTGAAGGCCAGGGAAAGGTTTATGGATTAAAGCACCCCAGGGTCACAAATAGCAAGGGTTAATTTCTTTTCACAAAAGACACACTGAAAAACCTCATAATTCCTAGTGCATGATTAAAAGTGTTTAAAAGGGTTTTTCCTGTGTAGTGGAGGCAAAACTATTCCTTAAATTAATGCTGCCCTGGTCCTGTCTAACCAAGTTTACAAGTAAGATGAGAAAATGCCAAACTGTTTATATGAAATGCAATTACATCCCATTATATCTCTATAGAAACAGAAAACAATATACCATCAGCGAGGTACAATTTTAAATGTTTGGTATTTATTCAAAAAGCCTTAAGCATGCCAAAAATGCAATCTATAAGGAAGAGAAAAATCCAATTGAAACTAACTGATAAATAATAATGATGATAAAATTAATAAACAAGATGTCAAATTTCTTAGAACTCTTTCACATATTAAGGAAGCTGGAAGCAAATTGAGTACATTAAACAGAAATGATATGCAATCAATGTGTGGAAACACAACTACAATTTTGTAATAGAACATGGTGAATGAGTTAAACAGAATATCAGATATTAATGAATAAAGATCAATAAAATAGAAGATAGTGTTGTAGGTTTAGGAATGACCTCCAAATGTCCCTATCCTAAATCTTGAAACCTGTAAATATATTACCTTATATGGCCAAAAGGTTTTCATAAATGTGAATAAGTAAAAGACCCTGAAGTGGAGAGCTTATATTCCATATTTTGGTGGGCTCAATGTAATAAGAAGGTTACTTAGAAGAAGAGACAGAAAAGTAAGAATCTAAGTGAGCAAGACAGAGTCACAAAGGAGAGAGTGACAGAGAGAATTAAAATGCATTACACTGGAGGCTTTGAGCTCCCAAATTGTGGCAAAATGCCAACAATATAGGCACCCTCTAGAAGGCAGGAAAGGCAAGAATGGTGATTTTTTTTTTTTCCAGAACCTTGCATAACAAATGTACTCCTGCTGGCATCTTGATTTTATCACTTGTGAATTGTAGATTTGCTAAACAATAGATTTGTACTGCTCTAAGTTACTCTATTTGTGGAATTTAGTTACAATAATAATAGCATTCAAAATTAAATTAAATTGAAACAATGGAAAAATAACCATCCATAGTTTGTTGAGAGAGTGTCCAATAAAATATGTTTGAAGAATTATTTGCCACATTTTTTTGAAATTTAATGGAAAATATGTTTATCCATCATAAACCTGAATAATCCCTCAAGACACACACACACCGCTAAAATCTAAATCAAAAATAAAGCTGCAAAGTGTCTAGAGAAAAATCACTACCTGAAGAGAAATAAAGATAACAATGATAGGAGAAAAAAAATGGCAAATAGAATCTATCAATGAGGAAAACGTATTATACACCTGAACTAATGAGATTATCTACCCTAGGAATCTATTGCTATTTTATGCTCAGAAATCAATAAACAAAAAAAAAAGAAAGTAAATATTATAATCATTTCAGCAGAAACTATTGAGAAATCCAGCAGTTAGCAATCTAATGTCCATGGCAGATAAATGAAATTATCATCAAAATAGGGGTAAGAATTTCAGAATTGAAGGTGGATATTTGGTAAAGTGTTTGCGACACCACTTGGGATGCCTACATCACATAGTGGGGTTCCTGATGCCAGTCCAAGCTCTTCTGAATCCAGCTTCTTGCTAACACACACTCTGGAAGGTAACAGTGATCGGTCAGGTGATTTGGGCCATGACACCCACAGGGAGCTCCAGGCTCTTGGCTTTAGCCTGGCCCATCTCTGGATCTGTGGGCTTTTGGGGAGTGGTGACCCAGAATTGGAATATCTTTCTCTGTCTTTCAAGTAAATGAAAATTAGTTCATTAAAATTTAAAAATTATGTTATCAACCTGATAAAAGACATCTGAAACATCTATAGATTCCATCATAGTGAGTGGAGAAATACTCAATGGTTTTCCCTTAGCCTCACAGAAAAGGCAAGAATCTTTACTCATCACCTCTACACAATATCATACCGGAGGTCCCAGCCAAGGTGGAAATTCAAAACAAAAAGTAAACTGCCTTGAAATCAGTAGGGAAAAATAAAGACTGTCCTTATTCATTGATGGCATAATAGCCTATATAGAAAATCCTATGCACATAAAGGTCAATAGATCCTAAAAGTGAGTTTAACAATGTTTCAAACTGGGCCAGCACACAGTGGGTTAAAGCCCTGGCCTGAAGCTCCAGCATCCCATGTAGGCACCGGTTCTAGTCCAAGCTGCTCCTCTTTCGATCTAGCTCTCTGCTATGGCCTGGAAAGCAGAGGAAGATGGCCCAAGTCTTTGGGCCCCTGCACACATGTGGGAGACCCTAAAGATGCTCCTGTCTCCTAGCTTCTGATTGGCACGGCTCTGGCCATTGCAGCCATCTGGGGAGTGAACCAGCAGATGGAAGACCTCTCTGTCTCTACCTCTCTCTGTAACTCTGTGTTTCAAATAAATAAAATGAATCTTAAAAAAAAAGTGGCAATCTAAAACAATATGAAAATAACTTGTACCTCTTTAAGTAGCAACAGATGATTAAAAATTGATAGAAAATCACAGAATTTTATTTGCATCAAAAATATTAAAAATGGAACATAATTGGACAAAGGTGTGCAAGACTTATAAACTGACAAGTATATCACCTTGCTTGGAGAAATGTAGAAGACCTAAATTAATAGGGCACAGGGGTACACCATGTCCACAATTTTGAAAACTCAATATTGTTGTGTTAAAACATTTCCCAAATTGATAGATGCAAGTGATTATAACTGAAATCCCCTTCATAATCCAATAGATTTTTAAAAATATGAAATGACAAACTATTTCTAAATTTTGTATGAACATGCAAAAGGCAGAACACAGCCCAAGGAAATTTGAACCTAAGGAAAAAACTGGGCAAATAGCAATATGTAACCTAAAGGTTTATTGTGAAACAGCAGTAAAAAGGGAGGGATGATAAGGTCGTCACAAAAGACACCAGAGACCAAGGAACAAGTAGAAAGATAATTATTAATCTGATATGCATAAGAAAGAGTTGCTCTTCCCCCCCACAGAAAAGTAGTTTGTTGTTGAAGAAATTTATCCACTAAAGACTCATACTACTGAAAAAAATAAATATCCACATGCAAATAAATGAAGAGCAATCCAAAACATACTTCATAAGCATACACTAGCTAGGGAGGGAAAGAGGGTAGGATGGGAAGAAATATTATGCTCTTAAAGTGTATATATGAAATGCACGAAATGTTTCCCTTTATATAAATACAAAAGAATGAAAAAAGATTATGTAAATTAAATATAAAATTTCAAATTCTAAAATAAAGCAAAAGGGAACTAATTGGCACTTTTTGTTATGATAAGACAAGGGATGTGGGAATTCGTTTGTCTGGCAGCCAACGTAAACAATGCTCCTATGCACAAGCCCCTCAAATAAAGTACACTTTGCAGAATCCTAGATTTGTCCAACTCTTTCTTTTTAAACCTCTGTACCTTCTGCCTCCGTTGCCAGTTTTCATAACCTAGATTTTCCTAAAACATTCTATAAGCCAATACTTTCACCATACAGTATTATCTCAAGAGGAATTAAATTAGCTAATCATGCAAAGATAGTGCTCATAGTTTTATTTTAATAGCAAAAAAAAGGGAAACATTCATCTATCCTTTAAGAAACATGTAATCCCAGGGACAGGAGATGTGGTGTAGAAGGCAGAGCCGGCCACCTATGATGCTGGCATCCTATATGAGCACCCATTCCAGTTCCGGCTGCTTGTTCTCCATTCTAGCTCCCTGCTGATGTGCCTGAAAGGGCACTGAAGGATGGTCCAAGTCCTTGGGGCCTGTGTCCCTGTGGGAGACCCAGGGGAAGCTCTGGGTTTCTGGCTGTGGATGGACTGGGCTCTGGCTGTTGTGGCCATTTAGGGAATGAACCAGTGGATGGAAGTTCTCTGTCTCTGTCTTTCTCTCTCTCTCTGTAATTCTGCCTTTCAAATAAATAAGTAAATCTTTTTTTTTTAAAGAAATATGTAATCTCACAATAGTTTATATGTATTGTCAATAGAAAGCGTGTGACCACACCTGGCACATTTATTCATTCACTCACTCACCATTAACTAATGAAGCAATGCACAAAATTATAGTTATGCCTTCAGATTAAAGAAAAAAAGAGGAAGGCAGATTGAGATTCAGCAGAGAAAAATAGGAATTTTAGAATACAATTTAGAGATTATGCATGAGCTGAAATATTAAAATAAATATAAACTTCCCGGCACCTTTCTGTTTTATACTTAAAATATCTTAACTCCACATAAACTTATTTTCCATTTTAGATGTTGAGTTCAGATTTATGTTAGTGGATTGATTGTTAAATAGAGTCATCACTCTCTTTGAAATCATGCTTCTGGCAGAATTTCACCAGGAGCTTATACATTAATTAATGTCTTCATCTTATTTTAATGTATCCTTCAAAGTCACTCACTTCCTCAGACGAGAGTTGAAATTAAATAATTTTTGCCATGAATTCAAACTGATGGCAACATGAAGCTTAAAGCAGATTAATAAATGATTGATAGACTGTTTTTTATTTTAAATCTACTTAGTGTAAACATCTGAAAAATTAAATTGAAAGAAAATAAATAAGAATAATGAAACATGATAATGAGTTTTTTAAATATAGCATGAAAAGATAAAACAATCTAAAATGAGCATCAGTGTCATCATACCTCCAAACACCTTAACATGATACTCTACCATCTACTCGTATCTGTTAAACTCAATTCATGGACTGATATTTAATGAATGATGCCACTCAGATTTAAAATCACCCAATGGCTCTCCTTTGCTGTTGGGATAAGTCTCACAGTCCTCATGGTGTTTGGTAAGCTCCTGCCTTATTGCTCACCACTCTTCCATCAGTTACTATCCTTCTTATGATTAGTGAAGTTGTTTCTGTCCTAAGAACTTCATAAAGGATTTCTCTCCACTCCAGAACTCCTCAACCTGCTCTCTCTAGGCTCTGCAGGAAACACACTACTCAGCTCCCCATTCAAAACCCACCCCAGAGGAAGTCAGACTCTCAGAGGTCACCAACACTCCTGTTATTCACATATTCACACTTAGGTCATGCGCTATCCTTCTAGTTTTGCGTTGTTTTTTGTTTGTTTGTTTTTGTTTTTTTGACAGAGTGGACAGTGAGAGATAGAGACAGAGAGAAAAGTCTTCCTTTTCCGTTGGTTCACCCTCCAATGGCCACTGCGGCCGGCGTACCATGCTGATCTGAAGTCAGGAGCCAGGTGCTTCTCCTGGTTTCCCATGTGGGTGCAGGACCCAGGCCATCCTCCACTGCACTCCTGGGCCACAGCAGAGAGCTGGACTGGAAGAGGAGCAACCGGGACAGAATCCAGCGCCCCGACCAGGACTAGAACCTGGGATGCCGGTGCTGCAGGCAGAGGATTAGCCTATTGAGCCACAGTGCCGGCCATGTGTTGTTTTCTTTCCCACTGTAATCAATATACTAAATTTAGTGTTAGCTTTGTAATATTAAATATGGTGTATGTATTGTATATAATAAATAAATGTGTTGAATTGATAAAATGGCCCTAATTAAATGCTATTAGAAATTTCTTTTTGATAACAGGTTTTTTTTTTTTGCAAATGATGATAAAAATATATTTATTTGAAGCCATCACAGATAATTGACAAATGACTATGTAAATTCCTATTGAGTGTAAATCAGTGTGGATGTTTGCCTGGGAAACAATATGTCAAAAGAGTAAACAGAAAAAAAAAAAGAAAGCAAATTATGATTGGAAGAAGAGGTGAGGTATATCTAGTGAAAAGTTATTTTTTTATGTAGCTTATTTACTTGTGGGAGAAAAGTAAAAAGAGTTCTAATTGTAGAGTATGAAAACATAGACTTTTTCTGTTTCAAAACTTAAAACAGGATATTAATATGAAGAAAATGGAATTAAAATTTATAAATGACAGATAAATTATGTTGGCTGCCAGAAAAATGGATTTCCATTTCCCTTGTCTTACCATAACCCAAGGTGGAAATTAGTTCTCTTTATTTTATTTTAGAATTTGAATTCTTTGTTGTAAATAGCAAGTCTGAGGTGGTGGCAAGTTAGGTGCAATGACTATTCCAAGTAATTTAGCAAGAAGTTCAGTCAGCTTAGGCTAGCTTCTGTAACAACTAATTCCAAATATTAGCAATTGAACAGAAAAGATTTTTGACAGCCAAGTTCACTGTGGATATTTCTGGTGGAACAATTAACCTGCAAGAGATGACTCTTTGTATTCCAGACTCCTTGTTTCTTGAATTTCAGACACATTCAACTCATGAGCTCCAAGACTGCTGTGGAGGAAGTAAAACAACATATAAAACCAAATGTCAGACCAAGAATTACTTGTGTCGTCAATTTTGTCTCCAATCTATTCCTTAGAACTCAAATGGCCCAAAAAACATCAAGGGACTGTGGAAAAGAAGACTTCTCATGGATGCCAAGAAAATGAAACATGTTCATGTGGTTAGGATGCGCTAGAAACACCATGAGCAGTCTTAAAAACATAATGAAAAGTTAGGACTAGTTACGTATGAACATTTTATTGTGAACCTGACATACAGACATGATTAGCTTCAATGGTTCAATACAAATTTCCAAACATGCCTCATGTTGCATATTGACACACTTAGTTTGTAGTTCTCTAAAAAGTATGGTGTTTTTATTGACTCCAAATATTTAGCAGAAGGTAAACGTTTGCCTATTGGTTAAGACACCAGTTAAGATTTCCATACTCTGCCAGCACTGTGGCATACTGGGTAATGCTGTCACCTGTGTGCTATCAGGTACTGGTTCGTGTCTGGCTGCTCCACTTCTGAGCCATATACTGCTAATGGCCCAGAGAAACTAGTGAAAGATGGCCAAGTACCTGGGCCCCAGCACCCACTTGTGGCATTGTAGACTTTTGGGGAGTGATCTAAAGGAAGGAAACTCCTTCTCTCTGTATCAAATAAATAATTTCCTTAAACAACAATAACAATAAATATTTTGCTGCCTTTAGCTGTGATATCTAAGAAATACCAGTGGGAACTGATTTGTTCTATGTTCTTCCAGGATAAACTTTCTACATATATGAATGAATGACTGAGTGGCAGTGGCATTACTGGGATGATGCTCAGGGAAACAGTAGCAAGAGACTTATAGAGTTTTTAAATTATGATTTTGAAAACTGGCATTAATTTCAAGAATATGTAAATACATCTACAACGCTTTATTAGTGTGTTTTTCATTACTGCAATAAATATCTGAGAGGGACGTCTTAGGAAAGAAGAAAGTTTATTTTGGCTTCCAGTCTTGTAGGTTCATGAACAAGATGGGGTATCCCAACTAGTCTGGTATCTGATGAGAGCAGTGAACTGCAGAAATCGTGTGGAGAGATGATTACATGGAAAAGAAGAAAGAGATCTTGGGCAAAACACAACTTAAATAACCAAACTCTTTCAAGAACTACCTACTGATGGGAAGCCCACAGTGGTTTAAAGACCTCTAGTTTGACCCACCTCCTACATAACACAATTAAATCAAGTCTCTGCTCTTAATCCACTAACCATTAATAAAACAATGCCAAGACTCCAACTTTTGACATAAATGGATAAGGAAAATAGAATCCATAAAAATCTGATTCTGAAGCAGGTGTTGTGGCACAGTGGGTTGAGTCTCTGTGTGCAGGGCTGGCATCCTATGTGGGTGTTAGCTTGTGTCCCAGCTACTCCACTTCTGATTCAGCTCCCTGCTAATGTGCCATGAAAAGCATCAGAAGATGACTCAAGAGCTTGGGGCCCTGTACCCATGTGGGAAACCTGGGAGAATTTCCTGGATCTTTGCTTGTGCCTGGCCCAGCCTAGGCTAATGTGGCTATTTGGGGAGTGGATGGAAGACCTCTCTTCTCCCCCCTCTCTGTAACTTTTTCAAATAAATAAATAAATCTTAAATGCGATTCTCTCCCCATATATGCTAAATAGTGTACTTTTTCCTTGAAAGAACTTCATGGAAGATACTGTCAACACTGCTATTTCTTGCTAGTTCTTTGGAAATCTCTTTTCTGGAGACAGGTACTGACATGGTGATTAATACACTGCTTGTGTTGCCATTACCCTACATTGGACTGCCTCAGTTCCAGACCGCCAGTTCCAGCTCCATTCCTTAATCTCCCTCCCATCTAAGGCATACTCTGAGAGCTCCAAAGTGATTGCTGAAATAGCTTTTGGACTCTGCCTCCCAATTAAGGGACCTGGATTGAGTGTCGGCTCTTGGTTGTAGCCTGACCCAGCCTTAGCTCTTGTGGACATTAGGGAGTGAGTCAGTAGATAAGAGATTCCTGTCTGTGTCTCTCTTCCTTTCAAAAAAAAACCTATTTGATAAGTTTTTAAAGATTTGTTTATTTGAAAGGCAGAGTTACAGAAAGAGAGAGGGAGAGACAGAAAGAGAGACCTTCCATCCGCTGCTTTATTCTCTCAAATGGACTTAATGGCCAGCAGTACACCAGACCAAAGCCTGAGGCTGGAGACTCACCCGGATCTCACATGTGTGTATAGGGGCTCAAGCTGTTGAACCACCTTCTGCTGCTTCCCCTGCAGCATTAGCAGGTACCTGGATCTGAAGTGGCGTAGGAAGGACTCGAAGAGGCACCTATATGAGATGCCAGCATTGCAGGGGCAGATAAACAAACTGCACTACAATGCTGTCCTCAGTTAAATAATATTTTAAAAAATCTTTCTGGAAGTGGATTTCTTAATATTATATATAAATGATTGTAAACTTCTGTATCTATTGTATCTTCTGTATCTAAACTTAGTATGTTGCCCTGTTCTTAAATAATTTACCACATTTTCAATTCATCAATAATAATTATATATTTCTACTTATTTTAGGTGAATAAAAATGCTATTAGTAAAATATCTGACTTTTAGTATTTTGTCTGTGTCTGTGTTTTATTTGTTACTTTTTTGTACTCATTATTATTTAAAAGGCATTATTTTCCATTTATAAAAATTTAATCAAATTGTGATTTAGTGTTATTTTTAAATTTAATTGTGCACATAAGTAATGATTAATCTTGTATTTTAAATACTAACAATATTCATCTCATTTTATTCTTTTCTATTTTTAGTGTTTTGAAAGGTATTTTCTTTATTGGCTTATCCCATTTTAACTTTTATTGTGACTTAATTAGTGGTGGAGTAGTGATTGTTATACTCTCTCTCTGCCTTCTCTTTCTGTCTCTCTTCTATCTCACACCTATTTTTCTATCATCATTTCCATCATCATCATCACATATCTGAAACTCCAACTAGTGGCTAGCAATCTTAAACCGCTGAATTAGCTTTTTTTCCTACTTAGCCTTTGTTTGCTATTAGCACTGCCTGCATTTCCTGAAAGCCTACAGATCAGATCTAGGACTTATGGTCTTGCTTTTGCTCTTGATCTTGTTATATTACCAGTCTGGACCAATTGTCACATAAACCCAGTCTAGTAAAAGGTGAATCAAAATATTCATAGAAAATTTACAGGTCATATTTCTTAAAAGGATCCCCTTGAGTTAGGAATGAGGCATAATGTAGTATTAATATAGGAAAGAAAATTACTTATAAAACCTGGGAATCCAAACTTAAAAACTCATTTTGGGTATGGAGAAAAAATAATGAGTTAAAGGGATGAAAATACTGTACATATTCATTGTCTGCAAGCATAAAAGAATGTGAGTGACATAAGGACAATCTGTAATTTATTTGCAAAGGCAATTTTATTATCAAAGACTATTAATAATACCAGGAAGAAAGATTTTAGAAGAATAAAAAGGTCACTTCATAGATAATGCAAAAATTATGACACAGACAATATATTCAAGCTCACTATTAAGAGCTGCAAAATGTACATTAAAAGGAAGATCAGATGTCATTATCACCACCACATTGGAGAAAACTTATTTTGTTGATGTCACTGTTGATCTGAATAACCTCTCACTCTGCAGTTGATACTTGTAAACGTGCCCATGGGCAGTGATGAGGCTACTTACCAATCTTATATTCACTAAAATTTAAAATAGGCAGCTAATTTTTACTTTAGCCAATGGAATGGAATTTTCAGTATCTATCCTTTATAAAATGTATGTTTGAAAGGAAGATATGCAATATTTTTTATAATTTTTTATATTTGGAATATGAGTCAGTGGGAAAGTAGTCAAAGAAAAATGGACACATATATTAAATTGGACAAAAAAGTATTTTTAAAAGCATGACACAAATCTTAATATGAACTCAGAGGAAAAGAAATATAGGTGACATAATAGATTGTCAATTTGATTTGCCTAGGACAATTCTCCCTTATACATATTCAGTTTAGAATCTTTACAAAATATTTCATTGTAGGCTGGTATTATTATTAACATACTTGTTTAATGACACTAAGGCAAGATAAAAAGCACTGTTTAAATATCGACTCCATACTTCCTTTTTTATTATGATCTCATCTAATAGTACCAATCATAAAAATTATATTCATTGAGTAGTGTTCTTACTTTAACGTAAGAGAAAATACAATTTATATGACCAAAAATAGCCTGAGACAATTTTCATAGTCCTATCCAGACCAATTTAACATCTTCTTTTTTCAAGGAGGTAAATGGAAGTGACAAGTACAAATAGATTGCTTGCCTGGAAGTTGATAGAGAGAGCTGCACTCCCATATCTCAGACAGTGGTGGAAGTACTATTACTACTACTACTACTGAAACATGCCCTAATTGGATGTTCTCAGGAGGCAGAGTTTGAGAGGCTACAGCACATGTGCGATATCTAGGAGTTTCATGGTATCTGGTGCATGTGTGGTTGTAGAGCACATCTTGGAATCTAGGAAGCGTAATGATGTTTGATGCAAATGGGAGTGAGGCTGAGACGCATGATGGGGAGTGGGTGTGCTGAGCCTGCCACATGTTAACTTGTCTGGAAGGCAGCAGACTGTGGGCAGTGTAGTCCTCAGCTCTTCCAAACTACCTCCCCGACTACATCAATACCAAGTAAGTCAGCGACTGTAGAGTAATTTCTCACTACAAAACAATATGAGCTCTTCTCTCCCTCTCTCTTTCTCTCACTGTCTAACTCTGCCTGTTAAAAATAAATAAACAAACAAACAAACAAACAATATGAGCTGTGTTAGTGAGTTTTGGGTACCAAAATGACTGAAATAGGAATACTTGGAGATCTGGTAAAGTACTATTTGGGGTGCATCCTAGAAGGTGTTTCCAAAGGAGGTTGATGTCTGAGTGAATCAAATGGATAGGGACATGGCTAGAACTAAGTTAAGGAAAAAGTTTTCTGTGTCTTCTGGAGCTAGGACATTTTTCCTCCTGCCCTTGGACATCAGAATTCCAGGCTCTCTGATGCTTGTACTCCAGAACTGGACCAGCAACTGCTATCCCTATTTGCAGGCCCTTGGGCCCATATGGAAAGAACACTAGTGACTCCCTTGGCTATGAGTATTTGAGACTTGGAACAAGTCTGGCTTATGACTTAATTTGTTCTGTGGCTTGCAGATAGCCTACCACGAAAATTTCAATCGCCTTAATCAAAAGAATAAATTTCCCTCATAAATTCCCTCTCATCAATCTATCAATCTTTTCATTTATCTTCGTAACTATCTCATCTATCCATCCATCCATCCAAGCATCTCTCCTTCTATCTATCAAATTTTCTATCTATCCATCCATTCTATCTGACCTCTTTGTAAAACACTCACCAACATTGTCTAAATATAACTTATTAAAGATAATGGTAATTTCAAATTTATTAACCATAAAATGGAAATTTGATGGTTGTAGGCAATTTTGTAGGAATAATGAAAAATTATATAAAAAAACAGTTTTCCAAGAAGTAAATTCTTCGTTAAAGTCAGTTTTCTTTGAAATATGAGCGACATGGTGTTCAAAATTTATGTGAAAAGAAATGACTGACTTACATAACTATGAATAAAGCATAATTACTCTGATTATATATTTTTTTTCAGGAAATTAATTATAAGTATATGCCATTTCAAGAAATACTTTACATTTTTAAAAATATATATTTAATAAAAATGTTAGTATATAGGTTAATCTACATAAAAATGTTTTAATTAATACCCTAAACTCAGGCCGGCGCCGTGGCTTAACAGGCTAATCCTCCGCCTTGTGGCACCAGCATACCAGGTTCTAGTCCCGGTTGGGGCGCCGGATTCTATCCTGGTTGCCCCTCTTCCAGGCCACCTCTCTGCTATGACCTGGGAAGGCAGTGGAGGATGGCCCAAGTGCTTGGGCCCTGCACCCGCATGGGAGACCAGGAGAAGCACCTGGCTCCTGGCTTCAGAACAGCGCAATGCGCCAGCTGCAGCGGCCATTGGAGGGTGAACCAATGGCAAAAAAGAAGACCTTTCTCTCTGTCTCTATCTCTCTCTCTCACTGTCCACTCTGCCTGTCAAAAAAAAAAAAATACCCTAAACTCATACAACATTAGCTACCTTAACATTCTCATTAATAAAAGACTACATACTTAAGAGGCAGAGAAAGAGAGGAAGAAAGAGAGATACAAAAGGAATGAATTCCTCTCAACTTGTTGACTCCAAATTCACACAATGGCACCCAGCTGACAGTCAGGAACTCCTTCCAGGTCTTCCACATGGGTGACAAGAATCCATCTATTAGAACTGTGACTCTGTCTATCGGGGTCTGCAATTATAAGGAAGTTGGAATCAGGAGCTGCAACCAAGTACCTAAACTAAGTGCTCAAATGTGGGACATGGTATTCTAAACTGAATTTTAACTGCTATGCTAATCACAAGGCTCATTTGCTTAACTGTGCTTTGGTTTGTATCACCATTCCACAAAATGTGATCTGAAATAAAATAAACATAGCATAGTTTATTATATAAGATGTATTTTATGTATTCTAAATATATTCTTTATTTCTATACATATTAAGATGTATACAGAAAAAATATGAATTTAATTGTTAAAGGTAATGTGCTCCACAGAGATATCGGTGAGTGAAAATGCTTGATTTATTTATTTTGTACGTAAGATTTGATTAAGTGTGTCATTCTGGAACAGAAAATGAATCGCCTTGAGACAGATTTGAGGTTTTTCACTCAGCGTTCTCAGTCATGACTAAAATCAGGAGATGGATGAGAATTCACAGTGTATATTTGTAAATATTTGTGAAGTTTTACTGTAAAAATGATAGAAGGCAAATATTGGGCAAGTACTTAACCATTTGGTAGATAATAAAAGTTGTTTTCAGAAAGATTAAGAACATGACTGAGGTAGATGAGATAAACCCAAAGACAACACTAATATCCTTAGAAGGTTATAATCATATTCTGACCATCAATGCTATAATCTGTAATCTCACTGCTAAGTGTGCTCCTCAAGTGAATATAAATTATTTCTTGAAAGAGTAGATGAATTTTTAGGAAGACACACTTGCAAAGTCGTTCCTTAAATATCATATGTACTTTTAGGCATAGTATTTCTTTTTTATCTTTTGCCTGGTATGATTGTGTGCATGTGCATGTATATGTGTGTATAAACAAGTACATTTGTGCCTATCTATCTATTTATTTTTCTAACATCTATCATCTTTAAACAAAAAGAGAAAGACAGGGACAAAGAGAGGAAGCTCAGAAGTTTTACTTGATTGCTTTCAATTGTTAGCCAGAGTAGATTTTAATAATTCATTGCATGGTTAGACCAAAGATAGCAGCATATGATCATTGTTAGGGAAATTATCAGTTGGTGAAAACAGCACAATTAGCAGAAACTACTCTAATTGAGCTTTCTTATTCAGCTTTTGTAGACACGCCTGGATATAACAGTTACCTAGATGTCAACAATAGCAGGTACATTAATTTTTTCTTATAGAAGAGACTAGTAAATGATTTTTTTTTTTTAAATAGCTTATGGGACTGCTATTGTGTCACAATAGATTCAGCCATTGCCTGCAATGTCTGCATTCCATATTGAAGTTCGGTTCAAGTCTCAGCTGCTCTGTTTCCAATCAAGCTTCCTGTTAATGTACCTGGAAGAGGAGCAAATGGTGGCCCAATTACTTAGGCCCCTGCCACCCATATGAAAGACCTGAATGGACAGGTTTCATCTTGTCCAAATTCCAGTCCCAGCTGTTACAGTCATTTGGGGAGTGATTCAGTAGATGGAAGATAGCTTTCTCTCTCTCTCTCTCTCTCTCTCTCTCTCTCTCTCTCTCTCTTTCTCTCATTTTGACTTTCAAGAAAATAAATAAATGAATATTTTTTTAAAAATCTCATATAAAATATACTTAATTTAATACAACACAAATATTTTTTCTCTACTGTTTTTTTGAAGTACGTTGAGTTTAATGATTTGTAGACAAAAAATAAATACAACAAGTGCAGTTTTCCTTGAAACATGTCTATAATTTTAGAACGAACATCTAAGTAAGTCATATATTTTTAATTATTTGAATTAGCAAGATAAATTTGAATGAATCAAGTTACCTAAAATTCACTCCCTAATAAGTAAATCTATCACATAAACTCTTTACTTCCAAAACGCAGTGACTTTGTTCCTAAAATGAAAAACACTGCCAGATACCATCACGTGATTTACTGCACTAATATGAGGATTCTCTCAAATCCCCAACTAAGCCCTAATCATCTCAGAGACACTGTAATCCTATTTCCCTTCTGCCTCTTTCCCTAACTTCTTATACATTTGATCAATAACATACATTTGAAATTATCCCTTTCTCCTAGGATCATGTTACTTACTCAATTCATTAAAATTTTGAAACTAACATGGTACTATGTTCTATTAAAATTCTAGTATTACTTAATGGGCTTGAAGTAAGCACTAATGAAGTTATTTATCTTTTGTATGAAACTGACTTTACTTTTCAATTTTTCATTTACTTTTCCTCTCAGAAATTTTTGGAACACATTATTTTCTCTGCAAAATAGGTTTGGCCCAAGTCTATTTCCCAAGGATGATACACTCGATTAGACAAGTTTGAAAAATATTTCCCTAAGAATTTCCCTTCTCTGATTTCAAACTTGAACTATGCAGTGGCTTATTTTTACATGAAATCACAGTTAGTACTTTTGGGAGGTAGGAAAACACAAGATAGACCATAGCTGGGGAATTCAGAAGTGCATTCTCTCCCTTCTGCATTTGGAAATATATAAACACATGCATATACACACACGTGCATACAAACTATATTTAGATTTTTCCCACTTGAGTTGTATTTCTTCACTGTTTTTGAAACTTTCCAGGACTAGAAGAACGAAATTGGCAATTATATTATATTGTTTTTTTGTTAAAAGCTTGTCATATCATTTTCAGCCATACATGCTCAGAAAATAAATTCTATATCCACAGACTTTGTGAAAATGAATTAAATAGCTTAAATGATTCTATTGTAGTTGGGTGGTTACTGAAAAGCTACAATTATTTCAATGTTGTACTCTCTATATTATTGATTACCTTTTCTTTTTTATAGCACTCAATATATCAGAGACTGGTTTGACTTCTCCAAGACTGCTGATTAATTTATATTAGACATTCTGTGGACTCTTACTCTTCTAAAATTAAGCAATGAGTCAGGTTAATCCATTAGTCGGTGAAACAAAAAAAAAAATGTTCTTTCTTCTTTTTAATTTTACTGCAGATTCTTTCAAAGTAAGTCTTTTCAAAACAGTATCAATGGTTGCTAGTCATTATTTGATCTTACAATTAAAGATGTAATGTTTCACAAAAATCTTGCAATAGTTACATGAAATAGAGAAACATAATTGTACTTAATTTATTTTTCAAATGATAAACCTGGCAGAGATAAAACCTTTTGTGTGATATTTCAGGTCTGTCTGTAGGCAGTTACTAAGACTTTACCCAGTAGGCCTTGCAGACATGCTGCCCTTCATCTGCCACTCGTGTGTCCATCAAGTGCAGGACAGCCTCAAAGGGGAGCACAATGCAGGCCTGCAGACTTCCTGGCTGATCATCTTGCAGCTGAATTGCGTACCTAGCTGGCACCTTCATCTTTATGTCCTTTATCCAACATCTTTTGTCAAGGTCCTCTCATGACTCTCTGCCAACATCTGCTTATCTTCTAGAAACTTTTTCCAACCCCATTGTTTTCCTTTCTTATCTCTTCCCGCTTGCCATCCTCCACCCCAATGTCCACAAAACTGCTGAATCCTCCTCCTCTCATCCCCTGTCCCAAGTCTTTCACAAGACAGATGACTTCCAAATCTGTATTGAACGAGCTGATCGTCTGGTTCCATGGGTGGAAGTGTATTAGATTGGTGGTGCTGGTGTCTCCTCTGGTTTTAGATTCTCCTTTCACCATCACAGGTGATGATTGAAGGAATGAACTCCTTCAGTACCGATGAAGTGATGGGAGAGAGTGATAGGAGGGAGTGATGATTGAAGGCTTAACTCTTTCAGTGTTGGCTTGTTGATGTCTTCTAAAGAGGCTCAAATAACCGGTAATGCAAAACATGGATTAGAATTACAATATGGGGCAGGCACCATGGCTCACTTGGTTAATCCTCTGCCAGCAGCGCCAGCATCCCATATGGGCACCGGTTCTAGTCCCAGTTGCTCCTCTTCCAGTCCAGCTCTCTGCTGTGGCCCGGGAGGGCAGTGGAAGATGGCCCAGGTGCTTGGGCCCCTGCACCCACATGGGAGACCAGGAGAAAGCACCTGGCTCCTGGCTTCGGATTGGCGCAGCTCCAGCCGTAGTGGCCATTTGGGGAGTGAACCAACGGAAGGAAGACCTTTCTCTCTGACTTTCTTTCTCACTGTCTATAACTCTGCCTGTTAAATAAATTTTTAAAAAATTCAATATGAGGAGCAGAGATTATAAAAGAAACCACAATGCTTTCCATGAAGGAAGGATTTAAAGGATCTATGGTAAAAAAAAAAAAAAAAAAAAGGAACTGCAAGTGAACTCCACTCGTTTTTATCAGGGATTGTGATGGGGGATAAATTGACTTCCATGGTATATTGGTCCAGCCTAGATCACCTTAGCCTTAGGCAATACTATGTTTCTAGGAAAGAGTTGGTTTATACAATCTTCAGGATGATCCTTTTCAGCAATTAGCTTTCCTTCGGTACATCAATACTTTCACATAGTAGTCACCATGCACTAGATGGGGTTTGGTCACACAATGGAGTCACAGGTGTCAACTTGTTTTCACATTGTTCTGATCAGCTATTCTGATACCTCTTGGCCCAGGTCTCTGAGCTCCAGACTCAGATATATAAAGTAAGATTCCAAATGCCTGGTGGAGACCTTAGACAAGAGTGATTGAAACAACATGGATATTTCTTTTTTTAAAGATTCATTTACTTTTTTGAAAGGCAGTGTTACAGAGAGGCAGAAGCAGAGAGAAAGGTCTTCCATCCAGTGGTTCACTCCCCAAATGGCCACAACAGCCAGAGCTGGTCCAATCTGAAGCTAGAAGCCAGGAAATTCATTAGCGTCTCCCACATGGGTGCAAGGGCCAAAGGACTTGGCTCATTTTCTACCACTTTCGCAGGCCATAGCAGAAAGCTGAATTGAAAGTGGAGCAACCAGAACTAGAACTGGTGCCCACCTAGGATGTCAGCACTGCAGGAGACGGCAATACCTGCCAAGCCACAGTGTCAGCCCCTTGGATATTTCTTAAAGGAAGTAAATTTGCGGATTATTCTCAAACTTCTTAATTTACCACAATTAATATAGCACCTCTATGAGACTTCCATTAAAACATGGGGTAATAATTCTGACCTCTAATCCATGACAACTGCTAGTCAAAGCACAACAGACTATCAAATACTATGGGAATTTCTTCAGCATCACACCCCTTCCCCAGCCCATATCCCATACATAAATGCAAAAGTCATAGTTTTCTATTTCTTCACATGGAAAGCAGACCAAATACCTTGAGGAAAAGGCCCTTTGTCTTTCCTCATACTGCATTTCAAATCCATGCACTTCACCATTATCCATTTTACTTCTCTTTGCTTGATGTCAAACTCTTTCTCTTTTCCTTTAGCACAAAGAAAGTAGCTGATTTGTCAGTGAGGATTCATTTAAGGTCATGGTGTACACTGCTATGCCTCCAGGCCAAACTTTGTCATGTAAAAATAAACATTATTATTGATTTCTGGCTCTTCTGAAGATCTGTAATAACATTTAAGCCAAAACAAAATACAGAGAAATCTCATGGGATCAGTCACTCACTTACTCATGCTTTACAAATGTCCAGAGCATGAAAGAGCTTATGTAGTCTGGAACATAATAGGAATTTTTCTGCCTTGGAACGTTCCGTGTCCTAAGTCCAGATATAATACTTCTTTACATTTTTTTTAACACTTGCATTTTCCTAAAGATATGAAGTTGAGGAAGGTATCATATCTCATTAATATAATTTTCTAAATTTCAATTTGGATTCTTTTATCACTATTTTTTGGGGAATGAGGAATAATTGACTTTACTTCTGTCGAATATTGAAACCTACCCCATGTCCATAATCAGCCCAGTTCAGACACTTAGACCATTAAAATGTTGTTTAAGGGCCTCCTTTCTGAATTGATAGTAATTCCCAGTGCTATAAATATTCATTTTGTGCATGTGTGGCAATAACATTTGACTTCAAAAGAATATATGTCAAATGTGGCACCTTAAGTCTCAAGTAATATACATGAGACGTAAAAAGTAAATGAAGATCTATGCCTGATTCCTGAACCCAAACTTAATCAGATGTAAATAAATCATATATTGCAATTCTTCATATGGAAAATGTGAAGTGTAGAGATATCAACACTGTTATGTATCCAGATTATGGGTACTGTTAGTTACATTTTATGATATAACTTATGCTCTCTGTAAGTAATAACAATTTTCTCTGAGGGTTGGCAAAATATATAAAAACTTTCTCACTTGAGTAAAACATTTTGAATGTTACTCAGTGAATCTTTAAACATTCAGAATTCAGGATGAAGGTCTATGCAATGGGAAAAACCTTTAAGCTCAAATCTCTTTAACACCTTTTTCAAATCCAGTATTTTCTATCTGGTTTGATAAAATAATTTATTATCACAAAATATAGTTCATGAGCTGCCATAGGTCAAAAGTACTATTTTGAAATTCTTTTAAAAATTACTGTAATTTTGTGAGAGCACTGTGCATGATTGGCTAGCCTGGAAAATCTAGAGGTAGGTGTTTTCCTGGCTCCATCATTTACTATAAAACTATAATGTAATGTACCTCCTTCTTTGATGGCCTGTTCTTTCCACTGGGATCTCACTCACAGAGATATTTCATTTAGTTGTTTTTTTTTTTTTTCCACAGAGTGTGGTGGAATGAGAAGGCCATGCCAAGATGGCCACTGGCAAGGGAGCGTCAGTTACTCAGGAATGACTTTGAAACCCACCTGGCAACAGAGCCTGCCTGGCAACAGGCTGTGATTGGATGGTTTTGGATACTGCCTGGCAACAGGCTATGATAGATTAGGACATAAACCACCCCTTGATCGGATTGACTGCCTTGGCTATATAAGCTGTTGTACCAACTGAAATAAAGGAGTCTGCAGGCTGCTCACCTCTGGTCCACCCTCACCCAACCACTCCACACCTCTTGCCACCACCATGCTCCTCATCTCAGAACGAATCTACAGCAACAACAGCATCTTGGCTTTCCATGCTTGAAATACTCTCATGGGCTTTTTAGCTGGATCTGAGTGCCTTAAGGGCTGATTCTGAGGCCAGAGTGCTGTTTATGACATCTGCCATTCTATGAGTCTGCTGTGTATCCTGTTTCCCATGTTTGATCGTTCTCTCCTTTTTAATTCTATCAGTTAGTATTTGCAGACACTAGTCTTGTTTATATGATCCCTTTGAATCTTAATCCTATTCTTATGATCAGTTATGAACTTAAACTGATCACTTAGACTAGTGAGATGGTATTGGTACATGTCACCTTGATGGGATTGAATTGGAATCCCCTGGCAAGTTTCTAACTCTACTGTTTGGGGCAAGTACGTTTGAGCATGTGCTGAACTGTACATCGCCTCCCTCTCTTATTCCCACTCTTATATTTAACAGGGATCAATTTTCAGTTAAATTTAAACACCTAGGAATAATTGTGTGTTAATTAAAGAGTTCAACAAATCATATTAAGTAGAACAAAAAATATTAAAAGGGATAAAGTATGCTAAAAGGGATGAAGTCACTGTGCACTTACACCCCATGTAGTATCTTTGTCCTTAATGTGTTGTACTATGTGATTTAACAGTATAACTAGTACTCAAACAGTACTAGTATAACTAGTACTCAAACAATCACTTTGTGTTTCTGTGTGGGTGCAAACTGTTGAAATCTTTACTTAGTATATACTAAATTGATCTTTTGTATATAAAGAAAATTGAAAATGAATCTTGATGTGAGTGGGATGGGAGAGGGAGCAGGAGATAGGAGGGTTGAGAGTGGGAGGGAAGTTATGGTGGGGGGGAGCCACTGTAATCCAAAAGCTGTATTTTGGAAATTTATATTTATTAAACAAAAGTTAAAAAATAAAGTTTATTTTATTGGATATGAGTATAGCTATCCCCTCTCAGTTTTCATTTCCCTTTGCCTCATTTATCTTTTTCCAACCTTTCACTTTCAGTCTATGTGTATCATTATTTGTGAAGTGAGTTTCTTGTGGGCAACGTATAGTCAGCTCTTTGTTTTATATCTATTCATCAACATATATTGTTGGGCTGGGGAATACAATCCACTCACACTCAAGGTCAGTATTGATAGATAAGAACTAGCACCTGCCATTTTGTTGGTTTAACAGTTATATCTGTTCTGACTGAATTTGATGGTGTCATATTTCCTTGATGGTTACTGCTAGTGTTGGACTTCCTTCATAATTTCTTATAAGGTTATTCAGGTGGTGGTGAATTCTCAACTTTTACTTATCTGAGAAATATCTTACTTTTACTTCCCTTCCTAAATGATACATTTCTAGTTATAATATTTTTGGTTTGAAGTTTTTTTTTCCTTTTAAGTACTTTAATATAACATTCCAATCTCTTTTGGCCTATATGGTTTCTGCTGATAAGTCTGCTGTTAGTCTATTTTTAAAATGTAACTTGCCATTTTCTTTTATGGGCTGCTGCATGTGTTAGCCCCAAGAAGCAGAAGAGAATCCACCTGGATCACATAGCATGAGTAAATTCAGTTCCAGGGCTTGGGTGCAAAGCTCCCACAGCTGCAGGATGCAGGGGATCTGCGCTCTATCCTGTAAGTTGCCCTAACTCTAGCTTTGGTCATTTCTGGTAGAGGCAGAGCAGAAATCAGCTGTGTGACTCTACAAAGGGAATTGAGTCTGTCACTTTGTGGGGGGAAGAGAGGGAGGCAATGCGACTTCCCTTTACAGAACAAAGTAGTCATTCAGACCCAATGGTTCACCAGGCTGGAGTTGAGGTCCATGGGGGGGGGGGTGTCTGTGGAATTCACCCTCAGTGAAAGCTGCCAGGAGTAGGGGGTATGGCAACTTCTTCCTACACTGACATGGGAAGATGACTTCCAGCTGGTAGCTGGCTGCATAGATGCAGGGTTGGCTGGCAGCTTGGCCATCCATGGCAGTCTGCTGTCCTTTTTCATTGCTGTCATACAGAGTCTTTCTTCTGTTCTTTCACTTCTCCATGAAAAATTTCTATCAGTCAGTCCCCTGGGAAAGTGGCCTTTCCTTTGTTTTTCTGTTATTTTTTTTTTTTTGACAGAGTGGACAGTGAGAGAGAGACAGACAGAGAGAAAGGTCTTCCTTTTGCCGTTGGTTCACCCTCTAATGGCCGCCGCAGTAGCGTGCTGCGGCCGGCGCACCGCGCTGTTCCGATGGCAGGAGCCAGGTGCTTCTCCTGGTCTCCCATGGGGTGCAGAGCCCAAACACTTGGGCCATCCTCCACTGCACTCCCTGGCCACAGCAGAGAGCTGGCCTGGAAGAGGGGCAACCGGGACAGGATCGGTGCCCCGACCGGGACTAGAACCCGGTGTGCCGGCGCCACAAGGCGGAGGATTAGCCTGTTGAGCCACGGCGCCGGCCATGTTTTTCTGTTATTTTTCTGTGACTGACACTGATGTAGACTCTCACTATTAAGCTATCCTGGATTGCCCCACTGGCCTTTAGCTGTACTTTGTCTTTTATTATGTTTATCTTAATACTGTATAGTTACATCATTCCTATGGTCACTGCTTCATGCCCCAGTTGTTCTGCTTCTGATCCAGACCCTTGTTAATGTGCCCGGTAAAGCAATGGAAGATGGCACAAGTACTTGGGCTCCTATACCCACATGAGAGACCAAGATGAAGCTTATGGTTCCTGATTTTGTCTTGGCCCAGCCCTGTCTGTTGTGGTCATTAGTGAGTGAATCAGTGGATGGAAGATGTTCATTCCTCTGTCTTCTATTCTCTCTCTGGAACTCTGCCTTTCAAATAAATAAAGAAATTCTTAAAATAATACTAAAAAAATTATAAAATGGTAGAATTGTGGCACAGCAGATTAAACCATTTGCTGCAATGGCAACACCCCATATGGCAGCAGATTAGAGTCCCAGCTGCTCTACTTCCAATCCAGCTCTCTGCTATGTCCTGGGAAAGCAGTGGAAGATGGGCTAAATGCTTGGGCCCCTGCCACCCATGTGGGAGATCTGGATATAATTCCATGCTCCTGACTTCACTCATGGTTAAGCAGGTTGTTGTGGCCCTTTTGGGTATGAACCAACAAGTGGGAGAATTGTCTCTGTCTTTCCCTCTATCTATGGAACTTTACCTTTCAAATAAATAAAATAAATTTTAAAATTGATGAATTTTTAACTGCTTTAAAGGGAAAGATAAATAATGAAACAGACCAAGAGCCACACACATCAACAAATCTTCCATCTACTGGTTCAATCCCCAAATGCCTGCAACAGCCTAGTAGGGACAAGACCAAAGCCTAGAACTTCAGGTGGGTCACACAGGTGCGTAACAGTGAGCCATCATCAACTGCATTTATAATTGCAATGGCAGGAAATTAGAACAGACAAAGGGAAGCCTTAACTCAGACAAGGACTCTGATATGGGATGTGATTTCCCAAGTGAGTGCTCAAATCTCTGAATTGTAATAAACTTGGCCCTATATCCATCTTTAAGGCCTCTTCTCTTTACTACATGATGAATATTCTTTCTTTATCTTTGATAAAAAAGTTTTCTTTTTAAGAGAAACTATTTGAAGATATTTTTGGTGCACTATAGAATTTTGTACAGTAAATGCTTTTCTGGGAACTTGCTCTATTTCTATACACAGAAATAAGATGCTCTCCCATTAGCATAGCTACTGGATGGCATAAATGCCAGCATTTTGATTGAAACACTATTCCTTACACTCTTAAGAAATCATTGCCCAATAAAATACAAATAACTGAGTATATTTAGAGACACAAGTAGCAAAATGTGTCAAGAGATATACAATTCCACCCAAAAGATTCTAGACTATAGAATCTTTATGTACTTGGATTCACAGTGCTGTGGAATTTTGATTGGCTGAAAAATTTCAAATTCACCAGGGTTTAATTGGGAAGAAGTAGTAAATATCCAAAATAGTAACAGTAATGATACATATTTCTGTTATGTACTTGTGGACTATGTTGTAGATTTTAAAGATCTTTTACATGCAGCATACAATCTAAGTAAATGCAGGAAGTGTTACATTGCAGGATGAATTATCATCACTTAGAAAAACTGTGCTAAAAATAGAGGAAAAAGTCTGTTTATTAAATACACAGAATTAGGAAAAAATGTGTAAAATGATAAATTTATATTTAATTACATAATAAGCTTATTTTGAAATCTTTTTGAGGTCTTAAATCCATTGTGTTTTTATTTTTATATTTTTAAATATTTATACACTCACCTTGATAAGAACTATATTATTGCAAGATGTAAAATGGATAAATGTTAAGTGCATCCATCTAGCAAACTACTTTGTACAGAGACAGTCAGTTAAAATGAATTTTCCAACCAGATTTCTACTTAGGGTAAATTTCCTGTAATTTTTGTCCTGTAATGTCCATAACTTACCTCTCTTTCTTCTGTTTACATTTTCAGTCATTGTAATGAATGCGTAAGCACTTTTTTCTTCTCCCTTATAAATTTATCAACATTTTACTTAGTTGTCGCTATATTAATTGGCTGTATGCTTATGATTTCTAAGACTTCCAGATGTATAAAAATATCTCTATGAAACTACATGTATTATAGAATTTGGAAGCATAGAAATACATGTAAGCATACTTTTAAAACCTTACTTCAGGTACTACAACCATGATTTGAAGACTATTAAAAACAACATTTTAAATCTGGATTCCTCTAATTTCTTGCCTTTCTTGTTTGGATCAAAAGATGAAGATGAGAATGTTTAATTTTTTGATTTTTAACTTTAAATTATTTTTATAAATTCAGTGTGCTTATAGATACACTTTTAAGTACATAATGATATTTCCTTCCTCTCTTCCTCCCCTTCTTCATTTCTACCCTCCTTCCTTCTCTCCCTTTTTTCTTTTTGAGATAATATATTTTAAATGTACATTATAGTAAAAATGGCTTAATACTTCGCCAAATATGAAGTTTAACAGGTAAATAGCAAAAATATCCTGATTTAGTGGGGATATAGTCAACAGCTATAAATAATAACAATGGAAAAATGAAAATATTTTTGAATACATGAAGGGAGTGTCTACAATCTGGATGATAAGAACCAATTCAGGCCGTGGCTCAATAGGCTAATCCTCCACCTGCGGCGCCAGCATCCTGGGTTCTAGTCCTGGTTGGGGCGCCAGATTCTGTCCCGGTTGCCCCTCTTCCAGGCCAGCTCACTGCTATGGCCAGGGAATGCAGTGGAGGATGGCCCAAGTGCTTGGGCCCTGCACCCCATTGGAGACCAGGAGAAGCACCTGGCTCCTGCCTTCTGATCAGCGCAGTGCGCCGGCCATTGGAGGATGAACCAACAGCAAAAGGAAGACCTTTCTCTCTGTCTCTCTCTCTCTCTCATTGTCCACTCTGCCTGTCAAAAAAAAAAAAAAAAATTCAGTGTCATTTTTTTTTTCACAAGACTGCTGTAATGATTGCTAGCAAAATTGTTTTAAATATTATGATTTATTTTGCATAATAGAAAAAAGCTTCCACATCATTATGACATGTCTTTTTGGCAGCTATCAGAAATTTAGATGAAATGGATACATATACTTAATGTAAGTATATGAATTACATTAATGCAACAAGCTGAAAGATCTTAGGAAAAATCTGACTTTAAATATAATTGCCAATAAGAGCACAGAGATAGAGACATTCATTTTTCAGGCTGTAAAGTCAAATGTAAGGTTCAAGTTGGAGCTCATATCTTGTATCATTCGTCTGCATCTGTAACTGAACACTGCAGAGAGGGAGTCCCCTTGGTTTTCAGAACTGAGTATTTGATACAGGGAAATCATGCCACCATAAATACTTCACGTAATAAACGCGAAATACCAGAGCCTACCTTTCTCAAGAGTGAAGTTGAGTATACAGAAGCACGGGTGAGTATGAATTTCATGGTTGAAATTTGAGTTCATAAGTTATGCTTAATTCTGTGGCAGGGATATGCACAATACTGCACATGGATTCACTCCAAGCTCATTTTGTAAATAAAGTTTTGTTGGAGACAGCCACGTCTGCTTCTGACATGTTTCTGGTGTTTTTATGACAGCTTTAGGCTTCAGTAGTTACAACAGACTTCACAGCCTGTGAAGACACAAATATTTAATATCTATCTTTTAAGAGAGTCTTTGTAGACCCAACAGGTCAAGAACTATTCTATTTAGTGTTCACCCTATGTAATTAACTCTAGACTTAGCATTAGAAGAATCAATAAGTATACTAAGATAACAAAATGGGAACCACATTTGGGTTAAGTATTACATTTTTTCATCTGATATTTTTGCAGATGAATAAAATGCAACTATTTTTATCAGTTCAATCTAAAAATAGTAGTGCATTACAAATCCATATTGCATTGATTCTTTATGTTGAAATTTGAAAATTCTCATTAGTAATAGAATCTATCCACCTTAGTCATTAATAGGGTTAAGCAGTAGAAAGAAAACACAGCCAAGCTTATGAACTGGTCAGAATTTAGGACACAGCTCCTTGGAGTCCTTTCTCAGTTACTGAAGTTGGAAGGAAATAGATGAATTTTTTTAAAAACCAACTTACTGCTTTCTCTCAGTTGAACATGAAGCATAAAGTTAGTGGCTTCCTCCAAACAGCAAGGGAAAATATATAAAAGGATTTTTCCCCAAAGTTATTCAATGATCCAGAGATGAGAAGCCACAACTGCAAGTTTGCCAGTGCCACAAGAGGCTTTCAACTCTAAAATATAATTCATAGTGACGTGAAACATGTAGCCATTCAGACCTTGGAGACAGCCCAACTATAATCTAAGTAGTAAAACACAGAATGGTGTATAAATTTATAAAATTTTCAAAGCACTCCATAATCCCTTTGGATAGCTTTAACGTGTATTTTAGTTTGGGAAACTTTTTTTAATTTTTAAAAATAGATTGTTCAGGCCAGTGCCGTGGCTCAATAGGCTAATCCTCTGCCTTGCGGCGCTGGCACACTGGGTTCTAGTCCTGGTCGGGGTGCTGAATTCTGTCCCTGTTGCCCCTCTTCCAGGCCAGCTCTCTGCTATGGCCAGGGAGTGCAGTGGAGGATGGCCCAAGTCCTTGGGCCCTGCACCCCATGGGAGACCAGGAGAAGCACCTGGCTCCTGCCTTCAGATCAGCATGGTGTGCCGGCCGCAGTACGCCAGCCGCGGCGGCCATTGGAGGGTGAACCAACGGCAAAGGAAGACCTTTCTCTCTCTGTCTCTCTCTCTCACTGTCCACTCTGCCTGTCAAAAAAAAAAAAATAGATTGTTCATTGTTTCGTTTCCAAAGAAAGGCTACTTTTTGTAAATGTCTATCCATGAACAGGGTAGTCTCTGTTAATTTCCCCTTTAATGCTTTATTGCTCTCAGCTCTTGATTATGACCAGATTTGAAGTCTTTGGAAATGAATAGTCAACGTCAGCAATATCTATACTAGCTCTTCTGAAAGCAGATTATGGAAACAATAAGGTATTTATATTACTTTATAAATATCAATAATGCTTTATATAAATATAAAGCACTATATTGTTGATTGTAGGCAATTTATTATGCATAAAATGGTAGATTATCTGTTCTGCTCAGTAAATTCCCTACAAACGTAAAGATCTAGCATGGATTTATTGGCAATAGGTTGAGCATCAAAAAATAAATTGAGGAATAATTATTTACTATTTTTCTCCTTTACTTTATAATTAGCATTATTGTTCTCGGCATTAGGTCATTACAGCATCTATCTCCAAATATTTGGCACAGCTTGTTCCTCTCATTGAAACATAAAGTGGAAATATCTGAGTTGATCTACAAGATCTACAAATAGAAAAGCTGCTTACAGAAATCTAAAGACTTCCTTACTATTGAAACTCTATTTGCTGGCCATACTTATATTGCTTCCTTTCCAATTTAAGAAAGAAAACAAAATTACACTTCAAACTAAATATTTTTCATGTTTATGAATATTTTTTTCTAATTTAATTCAATTAATATTGTTTCTCTAAAATTAACTTTTATTTAATAAATATATATATATTTATTTATTTTTGACAGGCAGAGTAGACAGTGAGAGAGAGAGAGACAGAGAGAAAGGTCTTCCTTTTGCCTTTGGTTCACCCTCCAATGGCCGCTGTGGCCGACGCGCTGCGGCCGGCGCACCACGCTGATCTGAAGGCAGGAGCCAGGTGCTTCTCCTGGGCTCCCATGGGGTGCAGGGCCCAAGCACTTGGGCCATCCTCCACTGCACTCCCTGGCCATAGCAGAGAGCTGGCCTGGAAGAGGGGCAACCAGGACAGAATCTGGCACCCCGACCGCCGGTGCCGCTACGCGGAGGATTAGCCTGTTGAGCCACAGCACTGGCAATAAATATAAATTTTCAAAATACAACTTTTTAATTGTAGCGGCTTTTCTCCCCGTAACCTCCCTCCCACCCACAACCATCCCATCTCCCACTCCCTCTCCCATCCCATTCTTAATCAAGATTCATTTTCAATTATCTTTTTTTTTTTTTTTTTGACAGGCAGAGTGGACAGTGAGAGAGAGAGAGAGACAGAGAGAGACAGAGACAGAGAGAAGGGTCTTCCCCTTGCCGTTGGTTCACCCTCCAATGGCCGCCGCGGTAGCGCGCTGCGGCCGGCGCACCGCGCTGTTCCGATGGCAGGAGCCAGGTGCTTATCCTGGTCTCCCATGGGGTGCAGAGCCCAAACACTTGGGCCATCCTCCACTGCACTCCTGGCCACAGCAGAGAGCTGGCCTGGAAGAGGGGCAACCAGGACAGGATCGGTGCCCCGACCGGGACTAGAACCCGGTGTGCCGGCGCCGCAAGGCGGAGGATTAGCCTGTTGAGCCACGGCGCCGGCCTCATTTTCAATTATCTTTATATACAGAAGATCAACTTAGTATATAGTAAGTAAAGATTTCAACAGACTGCACCCACAAGGGCACACAAAGTATAGAGTACTGTTTGGGTAGTAGTTTTACCATTAATTTATGTATTGATGAATCAATACATAAAAATTATACATATTTGTTAGAAACAATGTGATGCTTACACACATGTATACATTGTGTGATTCTCAAATCAGGGTGAACTCACCTATTTCCTCAAATATTTATTATCTCTTTGTAGTGTAAACATTCAAAATTCTTTATTGTAGATTTTGATACAAAACATATAGTGGATTATCATCATCTATAGTGATCCTACACTGCAATAGGACACTCACCTCCCTACTCTGCCAAGCCCCAGGTGACTACCATTCTATTCTAAAGTTCTATGAAACTTTCTTCAATTACACATGAATGAAATAACATAGTTCTAATTTTTTACCTTGAATTATTTCATTTAACATGCTATCCGATTTCAAAGAATGTATTGCAAATGATAGGATTTCATTTTTTGACTGAATATTATTCACTTGTATATGTGTATCACATTTTTCCCATTATTCATCAATGAATGGACATTTAAGTTGTTTTGATCTTTGGACTATCATGAATAATGCTGCAATAAACAAAAGTTCAGATGTCTCACCAACAGAATTATTTAATTTTCTGTGGATATTTTGTTAATAGTGTGAGTGCTGGATCTTAGTGTAGTTGAGTAGTTCTATCTTTAATTTAATTCTTGAAGAAACTCCATACTATTTTTCACAATGGCTGTACTCATATATGTTTCCATCAACAGTGCTCAAGGATTTCCTTTTCTCTACACTCACACCAACAATCATTTTTGTCTTTTTGATTTTAGCTAAGCTAATTGGACTGAAGTCATATCTCTTTACAACTCTGATTTGCATTCCCCTAATTTTTAGTGATGTTGAACATTTCTTCCTGTACCAATTAACTGTATGTTTGTATTTTAAAAGTGTTTCTTTAAACCTATTGCCAATTTTTAATTCAGTGTTTTGTTTATTATGTTATTAAATAGTTTGAGTTCCTTACATATGAGTATTAATTCATTTTCAGATTTATATATTGCAAATACTTTGTCCTACTTTATTATGCTGTGTCTGCACTAGGCTTATTGTTTTCTTTGCTGTGGCGACAATTAGTTGGAAGAAATCCCATCTGTCTATTTTCATTTTTGTTTCTGTACTTTTGTGATGTGATCCAAGGAGGGAAGGAAGGAAGGGACTAGCATTATGTTCTGAGAACTGCATCTGCAAATCACATTGAATCAGTTAAAAACTTTAAACATTAAAATTAAATACTCTTAAAAAGGATTAAATATAAAATGCCCTAGCTTTTTGACTTTGATTTTACTATTAGAAGTGATAGACACCTTAGGTATAGCTTTAGGTGTTTTTTCATAATTTTTGTCTGTATTATTCTCAACTTTAATTCTGGTCTACCCTAATTATCCTCTTGTAATTCCGTCTCATTTACTAGCAAAGCTGACTCAGAGTACACAGTTTATGAGAGAATAATTAGGCGAGTCTACACCTGAATCATGTTTTGGAATTGAAGTATTTATTTTCTGTTTCTAAATTTAGTTCAGACACAGATATGCTGATAAGAGGAGAACCATGATTGATTTCAGAATTGTTTTTGAATCCAAAAGCATGGGTCCACATCATCTCCCATCTTTCTTTCTCTCAATGTGAAAATCCCCCTTAATCTAAAATAGCTCTTCAATTAATAGGTGCGTAAAGAAAACAGGCACATGTTTATATTTTAAGTCAGCTGTACTATTTATTTTTATACATCTATGCTTGCTCCTGTCATCAACTATGCAAAAGTTACTCATCAGAACGATGGAATTTCACAAATTTTTAATCCTTACAATCACATGATTATAAAGAAAAAAGGAGTTTCAAGTTAATATCTGATGCTCATTTTCTCTGCCTGCAAAATTAGGAACACCTAACTGATCCTTCAGTTTTTCTGTGATGTCCTCTAAGCAAGGCCCCTGCCACAAGTCAAGGTCAGGGACAGAAGTTGGCTCCAACTATTGTACTAAGCAGTAACAATCAAATTTTTTTCCATTCTTCTGAAAAGCATATTTGCCTGTGCTAATATTCTAAAATATTTCACCTGTGTTTTCTTTGAGTAGCTTCAAAATTTCAGGAGCTGCATTTAGGTTGGTACTCATTTTGAGTACATTTTTCTACATGGTGAGAGATATGCATGGAGCTTCAAATTTTTACAGGTGGATATTCAATTTTCCCTGCATTATTCCCTGGAAGGACTTCCATTTCTCCAGTGCTGCATGTAGATTTTGTATCCTGACACTTTGTTGAAGCTATTTGTTACTTCTAACAGTTTGGGACTAACAGTGACAATTTGACTTCCTGCTTTCTAATACTGATGTCCTTTATCTTTTTTCTTTCCCAATTGCTCTCATGTTTCTCGTTCCAGATCTTACAGAGAAAGCCTTCAACTTTACTACATTCAGTGTACATGTCAGCAGTTGGCTTATTTTATAAAGCCTTTAAAACTTCTAGTCATATTCCTTCTACACTCGATTTGTTAAGAGTTTTTATCCTAAAGGGATATTGTACTTCACCAAATTCCTTTTCTCCATTTATTGAAATGATCACGTGGCCTTTGTCCTTTATCCTGTTGCTGTGAGTCATGCTACGCGATTTGAATATGTTGAACCACGACGGCAGGCCTGGATGAACGCCACTTGATCATGGTATTTAATCTTTTGGTTGTTCTGTTGGAATTGGTTTACTATCGTTTTGCTAAGGACTTTTGCTTCTGTGTTCATGAAGGATATTGACCAGAAGTTTTCTTTTTTGTTGCTGTTATACCTTTGATTTTAGTTTAAATTTTTGGGTTTTTATCTGATTCTAGTTTCAGAGTAATAGTGACCTTGTAGAATGAGTTTGGAAGAATTCTCACTTTTTTATTTTTTTGTAATAATATAAAAATAATTGGTATTAGTTCTCCTTTAAATGTTTCACCACCTGAACTTGGACTTTTCTTTGATTGAAGACATTAAATATCTAATTAAAACTCATTACTCATTATTGATCTCTTTAGGTATTCTATTTAATACATTATTTTAATGGCAAATTATCCAGGACAAATCAATCACTTCATACCATCAGATAGCTTTTCATTTAGTGGATATCTTCCAAATAATTACTTTGTTCTTATACCCTTGATTTAGATAAAAATTAATATCCATTTGAGTATGACAAAATTTTAAGTCATTTTTTCAGACTCCTTGACATGAACAAAGAATTGTTCTTTGCTATAATATGAAATTAACATAATTTTAAAATCCCACATTCTCTCCTGAAATGATTTACAAGTGCTATAGGAAAATTCCTTAACTTAGTCATAACTAAAATTCCATTTTACAATATTGTTTTTGTCTTATCCAAAGGTTTTTAATTAAGAAATAGACATTATTTGTTACAGAAAAATATGAGAACATCATGAATATTTCTTCCTCTAGGAAAATTTCCCTTCATATTGGAGAAATATTTTAATTAAGTGATTTGAGGTGTACTCTGGATGAGAGAGAGAGAAGGCTATCTCATTCATTGCTTTGTTTCCTAAATACCCACAAGGACCAGAATGCCCGCACGCCCCAGGGTCTGCAATAACAGGAAGCTGGAGTCAAGAGGCAGAGATATGGGTCAAACTTAGGTATTCACACAAGATGTGGGCATCCTAACTGGCATCTTAGCTGCTAGGACAAATTCCTGCTGTGGGAGAGGTTTCTGTGATGACCTCGTGAGCTGCTTGTAGATATGACTTACAATTTCAGAAGCAAATTCATTATGTCAAAACACTTTATAAAAGCTATTGAAATGGAAGTACTAAGGCATGATATTAGTCATGAAAAGAATCATCTATATGCCATATGTTTCTACATACCAAATCTTGAATTAGTATTTCTATTATTGCTTTCTCTATTCTATTTAAACAGCATTTTCTGAAGTCTAATATACACAAAACAGGACTAAATGCCATAAGATCCTGATTATAGTAAGAATGCTGGGTGTGGCCAGCTCTGTGGCACAGCTGGCTAATGCCCTGGACTGAAGCACCGGCATCTCATATGGGTGCCAGTTAGAGACAGGGCTGCTCCACTTCCGATCCAGCTCCTGCTATGGCCTGGGAAGGCAGTGAATGATGGCCCAGATCCTAGGGCCCCTGCACCCGCGTGGGAGACCCAGAAGACGCTCCTAGTTCCTGCCTTCAGATCCGCGCAGCTCTGGACATTGCGGCCAATTGGGGAGTGAACCAGCGGATGGAAGGCCTCTCTCTCTCTCTCTCTCTCTCTCTCTCTCTCCCTGTCTCTCTCTCTCTCTCTCTGCCTCTCCTCTCTCTGTGTGACTCTGACTTTCAAATAAATAAATTAATTTTTTTAAAAAAAGAATCCTGGAATGCTATGAATATGCTACTTTGTTAATAAGACATTGTAGAGCAATTTCTTTCATGTTTCCTATCATCAGTTTGAAAAATACTACTTCTAGTGCTATGTAGATCTTAGCAGTTTTCAAAATTCATATTATTCTTTCATTTGAATGTTTATTGAATAATAAATACTCTTCTTAAAATGGATAGTTCATAGCATTTTTTTTTTTGACAGGCAGAGTGGACAGTGAGAGAGAGAGAGAGAGAGAGAGAGAGAGAGAAAGGTCTTCATTTGCCATTGGTTCACCCTCCAATGGCCGCTGTGGCCAGTGCACTGCAGCCGGCACACCCTGCTGATCTGAAGGCAGGAGCCAGGTGCTTCTCCTGGTCTCCAATGGGGTGCAGGGCCCAAGCACTTGGGCCATCCTCCACTGCACTCCCTGGCCACAGCAGAGAGCTGGCCTGGAAGAAGGGCAACCAGAACAGAATCCGGCGCCCCAACCGGGACTAGAACCTGGTGTGCCGGTGCTGCAAGGCGGAGGATTAGCCTATTGAGCCGTGGCGCCGGCCAGTTCATAGCATTTTTAAAGACAAAACTCTGAAAACAAACATAGGACCCAATTGTCCTTTTATATCTTCTAACATCTTCTGTTTGGAGAAATTATTTTCCTGATATATTTAATCTTATTTACTTTTTGCATTAAATTCAATATGAAGCCCAACATAGTTAAGAAACAAATTATTTCAAATAGTGACTGATTTGGTAAGATTGGTTTCATAATTGTTGACAGCTAAACATGTAATCAGCTAACTATGTTTCTGTGAAAATTTACAAAACTTGACAGAGCTAAGTATCCAGGAGTGGGGTGAAGGGCAAATATTTAGTCTAACAATTAATCAACCAGTTACTGTGCCTGGGAGCCTTATCAGAATACATGAATTTGAGTCCCAACTTTGGCTCCTTATTCTCGCCCTCTGCTAAGGCAGAATTGGGGAAGCAGTGGTGATGACTCAAGTAATTAAGCCCTTCCCACCCATGTGGGAGGCATGAAATGAGTTCCAGCCTTCCAGCTTGTATCTAGCTTAATGTCAGCCATTGTGGGCATTTAAGGAGTGAATTTACAGGTTTTCTCTCATTCTCTTGTTCTATGCCTGTCAAATAAAAAAAAAAAACAATAAAAATAAGTAAGTATTTTGCACAAATTATTTTTCAATGAATGGAGTATTCATGTCTAAGATTGTTCACAATGTTTTTTTTTTCTTTTTTTTTTTTTTGCAAGTAATCCATTAATTGAACGTAATGACAATAGAACGGTATTCCTGGGTCAAATGTAGTAATCATGTAGGAAATACATTTTTTCATAAATCTCACATAACACGATCTTAAAAGTAAGAGAATTGAAACTGATTGAATTAGTGATTCAAACTCCAACTTCCTTAAATTTCTCCTATCTGGTGTCCTGAGTCATTTTTACCCTCACCATCGTTTATCTGAAGCATATAATAATGGCTGATGAGTGTGAAGGCAGAAAATTCCCCAGTGAAAATACAAAAGAAATCCAAAATAACTAATAGGAATGCTTATGGAAAAATGTCAGGGCAAAGTCATTATTTGTCAATAGTCACCTTGAATTTAAATGGCCTTCTCTCCAGTTAAAAGATACAGAGTGGCTAAATGGATTAAAAAATAAGAGCCATCTATTTGTTGCCTACAAGAAACACAGCTCACCAACCAAGATGCATGCAGATGAAAGCGAAAGAATGGAAAAAGATATTCCATGCTAACAGAAACCAAAGAGGGGCATGAGATGTGATCCTAATATCAGGCAAAATAGACTTTAACATAAAAACGTTAAAATAGTTGAAGAGGGGCACTATGTATTGATTAAGGGATCAATTCAGCAGGAAGATATGAGTATAATAAATGTATATGCACCCACTTAACAGGGTGCCTGGCCATTTAAAAGTAATGTTAATGGATCTAAATGGTGACAGACTTCAATAAAATAATAATAGAAGACTTTAAAACCCCACTTTCATCAATGGACAGATCAACCGTACAGAGAAGCAACAGAGCTAATTGACTCTATGGACTGAATGGATCTGATATCTTCAGATCGTTTCATCCCACAGTTGCAGAATACACATTCTTCACATCAGTGCATGGAACTTTCTCTAAGATAGACCATAGGCTAGACCATAAAACAAGTCTCAGCAAATTCAAAACAATTGAAATCACACTATACATCTTCTCTAACCACAATGGAGTGAAGTTGGAAATGAGTAAGTCAAGCATGTCTACATCACATGCAAACTCATGGAGACCTAGCAACATGTTCTTGAATGAACAATAGGCCATTGAAGAAATCAAAATAAAATTAAAAAAAAAATTCTGGAAAAAAATGAAAATGACAACACATATTAACATTTAGGGGATATAGCAAAAGCAGTAAGAGGGAAGTTTATAGCATTTGGGGCTACATGAAGAAGTCGGAAAAATACCAGATAAATAATCTCTCAATGCATCTCAAAGACCCAGAAAAAGAAACAAACCAAATCTCAAAAGTAGGGGGAAATAATTAAAATTAGAGAAGAAACAAAATTGAAACACAAAGGATCAATAAATTGATGAGTTGTTTTTTGAAAAAAATTAACAAAATACACCATTGGCCCAACTAAACCAAAAAAATTAAAAAAAAAAAACAGGGAGAAGACCTAAATCAATAAAATCAGATATGAAAAAGAAACTGTAACTACAGAGACCACAGAAATGAAAAGAATCATCAGGAATTAATACAAAGAACTATATGACAGCAAATTGGGAAACCTAGAAGAAATGGATAGAATCCCAGACACATAAAACCTACCTAAATTGAGTCCTTATGACAAAGAACACCTAAAAGACCAATAACCAAGATGGAAATGTAATCAGTAATAAAAATATTCCTACAAAGAAAAGCCGAGGACAAGATGTCTTTTTTGCTGAATTCTATCAGACATTTAAAGAAGAAGTAATTCAATTCTTCTCAAACTATTAAAAAATGTAAAGGGAGGGAGTCCTCCTAAACTCCTTTTCTGAAGCTTGCATCACCTTAATTCCTAAGCTGGAAAAACATACAACAGAGAAAGAGAACTATAGACTAATATCCTTAATGAACATAGGTGCAAAAATCCTCAAAAATATTTTAGATAATTGATTCCAACAACACATGAGAAAGATTATTCACCCAGACCAAGTGGGATTTCTCCCTTGTATGCAGAGATGGTTCAACATTCACAAATAAATCAATATGATACATCACATTGACAAACTGAAGAACAAAATCATGTGGTTATCTCACCAGATGCAGAGGAAGCATTTGACAAAATACAACATCCTTTCATGATGAAAACCTTGAGCAACTTAGATATTAAAGGGACATTCCTCAACACAATCAAGGCAATTTATGACAAACTCGTGGCCAGGGGCCGGCATTGTGGTGCAGCCGTTAATTCCCTGGCCTGAAGCGCCAGCATCCCATATGGGCACCAGTTTGAGACCTGGGAGCTCCACTTCTGATCCAGCTCTCTGCTATGGCCTGGGAAAGCAGTAGAAGTTGACCCAAGTCCTTCGGCCCCTATACCCATGTGGGAGACTTGGAAGAAAAAGCTCCTGGCTCCTGGTTTTGGATTGGCGCAGCTCTGGCAGTTGCAGCTAATTGGAGAGTGAACCAGCGAATGGAAGACCTCTATCTCTCTCTCTGCCTCTCCTCTCTCTGTGTAACTCTGACTTTCAAATAAATAAATAAATCTTTAAAAAAATAACTCATGGCCAGTATCCTATTAAATGGAGAAAAGCTAGAAGCATTTTCCCCTGAGATCCAGTGCTAGACAAGGATGCCTACTCTGGAAATTTTAGCCAGAGCTGTTAGGCAAGAATATAAATCAAAGGGATACAAATTGGAAAGGGGGGAACCAAATTATCCTTATTTGCAGATGACATGAATCTATAAAGAGGGGATCCTGAGAGACTATTGGGACTCATAAAACAATTTGGTAAAGCGGTAGGATACAAAATTAAATAGAAAAATCAATAGCCTTTGTATACACAGACGTCATGGCTGAGAAAGAACTTTTAAGATAGGTCCCATTCACCCTGTCTCCAAAAATAATTAAGTACCATGGAATAAATTTAGCCAATAATGCCAAAGATCCTCATGATGAAAATTACAACTCTAAAGGCTTCCATAGCCTTGGCAACTCATGACTAGAGCCTAGGGAGATTACTGACACCATGAACAAGAGTGTCAAATTGTTAAGTCAACAACAGGAGTCACTGTATACTTACATCTCATGTGGGATCTGTCCTTAATGTGTTGTCTAATGTGAAGTGATGCTATAACTAGTACTGAAACAGTATTTTTACACTTTGCGTTTCTGTGCGGGTTCAAACAGATGAAATCTTTACTTAGTATATGCAGAATCGATCTTCTGTATATAAAGATGATTAAAAAAAAAACAAACCTGGTGTTAAATTGGAAATTACATAGAAAATTAATTAATTTTTAAAAAATATCATGTAGGATCTCTGTCCTTAATGTGCTGTACACTGTTATTTAATGCTATAACTATTACTCCAACAGTATTTTTTTCACTTTGTGTTGCTATGTGGGTGTAAACTGTTGAAATCTTTACTTAGTATATACTAAGCTCATCTTCTGTATATAAAGAGAATTGAAAATGAATCTTGATGTGAATGGAAGGGGAGAGGGAGCGGGAAAGGGGAGGGTTGCAGGTGAGAGGGAAGTTATGGGGGGGAAGCCATTATAATCCATAAGCTGTACTTTGGAAATTTATATTCATTAAATAGAAGTTTTAAAAAAAATATTTGCATTGGCAAAAACTTCTTGGAAAAGAACCCAGAAGCACAGGCAATCAAAACCAAAATTGGCAAATGGGATTACATCAAGCAGAGAAAATTCTGCACTGCAAAAGGTACATTCAGTAAAGTGAAGATTAACTGACAGAATGAGAAAATATTTGCAAACTAGGCAATGGATAAAGGTTTAGCATCCAGAATCTATTGGGCAAAGGACTTTGAACAGGCATTTTTCAAAAGAGGAAATTCAAGTGGCCAACACACACTTCAGAAAATATTCAGGGTCACTAGCTATCAGGGAAATACAAATCAATACCACAATGAGGTTTCACTTCATTACAGTTAGAATGGCTCTCACAGAGAAATTAAGAAATGACAAATGCTGGTGAGGATCTGGGGGAAAGATACCCTGGTCCACTGTTGGTGGGAATGTAAACTTGTGCAGCCACTGTGTAAGGCAGTATGGCGATATCTCAGGAATTCTGTGCAAACCTATCATAAGATCCAGCCAACCCACCCCTGGAAATTTACCCAAACCAAAATAAATCAGCATATGTAAGAGTTATCTGTACCTCCAGTTCGTAACAGCCTAATTCACAATAGCTAAGATATGGAATCAACCCAGATTCCATCAAGCATTGGAGTAGACAAAGGTGTCCACTCAGCTGTAAGAAAAGAAAAAAAAAAAAAAGAAATCCTGTCTTTTGCAAAAATATGGACAAAGTTGACAGATATCATATATTTATCCTGATCCAAGGTAACTAGCAAACTAACAGAGTACCTGAAATGAAATATGTTGGAATGAAATAGACATCTGGCGAGTTGATGATCATTTACAGCCCTTGTCTCTTCTGTTGAGGAACAGTGTTTTTTTTTTTTTTTTCTTCATACTATTTGTTGAATTTTTTTTTTACTTAGTGTAGGGTTAATTATATGACCCTTAAGTAAACTAAAAATATATCTTTGTAAAATTAAGAGTAGGAATGTGAGAAGGAGGAGGATGAGGGTTGGATTTTTTGTGGGAGGGAGGGTAGGGAGGAATGTGTCACTATGTTCCCAAATCTGTATATATAAAATACATGAAATCTGTGTAGCTTAATTTTTTTAAAAAATAGGATGTGAAAGAATGGTTGGAGCAGAGCTTGTCCAGAAATAACCATGTCTATGGCTAAAAATGAATTAAAGAAAACCACAGACATTTGATCTGCCAACACTAAGCTTAATATTCACATATTTAACTGAATGAGAATTGGATTGCTCCTTTTAACATTATAAGCATGGGAAATAGGACTCACTTAAACTAGATTTTAGCTACAAAACATTACCTTTTGCATTGTGTATATGGTTTCATGCTTTGGAGGTGTGGGCATAATTCCTTTATATCTCTTGTAAGGAAGAAGACAGAATTAATGTTTAGCAGAACAATATTGTTTCATTTTCTTTTTTTTTTTTCTAAAGGTTATTTTTTTTGAAAGATTACAGAAAGGGAGCAGAGAGAAACAGAGAGAGAGAGACGAGAGAGACAATCATCCATTCACCGATTCTCTATCATAATGACAGGCAACAGGTGGAGCTGAGTCAAGCCAAAAGCAGAAGCCAGCAGCTTCTTCCATGTCTCCCATGTGCTTGCAGGGGCCCAAGATTTTGGGTCACCTTCCACGGCTTTCCCAGGCCATTAGCAGGACTCTGGATCAGAAGTAGAGTAGCCAGGTCTCAAACTGGTGCCCATGAGAAATGCCAGCATTTCAGGCAGTGGCTTTACCCATTATGCCACAATGCCAGCCATAATATTCTGTTCTTTAACAGATTACAATATTCTATATTAATAGCATAGTTATGTCATAGTTTATCCATATACATGATTGAACATGAAAGTTGTCTAATTTAAAGTACCACACAATCAGGAAACTGACTATTTTTAAAAAAGTAAAAGACTGGAAAAAATCATGTTATCCTTGTTTAATTTGATGTAATGTATGATAATTTAAGTCACTTTCCTTCATGTCAGCCCTACAAATTTCCAGGAGGGATTATCATATATGCACCAATCTTATTTATTTTCAGCCAAACATGTCTACTTTGAAAGATTCCAGCTCATTACACTCCTAGTTATTACCTTCTTATTTCATAGAGACACGGGGCTCCACTTTACCTGAATCCGTATGAATATATCCTTCGGTACAAATGCATTGTCCTTGAGCAATAAATGACAACTAGCATAAGTTTACAGCAGCTTTTTTTAGTTTTCAGTAGTCAGATAGATATAACTTTTGGTAAATAAATTCTACTCATTTCATGGACACACACAAATAAATGATGTCAGAATATTTTTCTAACGCCTTAGTTGTTCAATTATTTGGCTTTTTGTAAAATTTTTGTACATAATATATTTTATTATGTTTTTTTCCATGAAGGCATTGCACTTCGAGATACACTTTATCTTTATAATGTTACTCTGAAGATTTATTTTTCTATCTAATTCAAAAACAGATGAAAATGATTTACAGAGATTTTAATTCCATAGCCCACGTTAGACAACCAGCAACGGGTGCATCCAGATATCTAAACCACAAATCCTGTGTGGTTTCAAACGTGTCTTTAATGGGATGGGAATATCAATAAAAATTCAATAGCTAAATAAGTGGTGAGACATAAAACATTAAAGCTTCCCTTAGTGTATTCTTCAGGATACTAATAGCTCCTAACTTGATGATAAAATGGTTTAGTGATCAAGTGATTTGGGAATAATGGATTAAAGTATGTAAAATTATTTTATAGCAAAACTTCTCAGAGACTTTGAAATATTTTGTGTATTATAGCTATAGTAGACATGTGAAGTGATATTTAACCAAACGATTTCATCATGGAGAATTTGACATTCATTTCTTGCTGACTTAATAGAATTAAAATTCCTTAAGAAATCAGATAAATCTAACATTTTTGCCAAACTATATTTTTTTCTCTTACCTCTTCCTGATGGTTTATGTCTAGCCCCAAAATCCATTGTTATATTGGTTTTAAATAGCCAAGAGTCCTTTTAAGAGTTTTAAATAAGAAAAATAACATATCATTCCCTTTGTTTCTCATACTTTCTGTTGAACCGCGTTTGTATAATGGTATTATTTCCCTTCTTTCTAAGGACACCGTTTGAATTACTAGAAATAAATGTTTGGTGATGGCCAAATATTTCAGCTTTTAAATGCTTGAGAAAATTTTACTTCACCTTAATTTTTTTTCTCTTGAATATTTCCTTTTGGATGGCTTCTAATGATATGTTACAAAGCTGATATTACTTTCTGCGGTATTTCATCTTCTCATATCTCTTCTCATATTCTCATTCTCTCTTTTACAGCAATTTAGACATTTACACATCCCTAGATAATTGATCTGACTCTTCACGTGTATATTTTCTCTCTAATTAGCATGTTATATGTTTTCTTCCAGCATCTTAAGTATATACGATATACTTGTGATAAGCATTTAAACATATTTTCCCAATAATTATATTACTATGTTACTTCTGTGTCAATATTGACTGATTTTTTTTCTCACCAGCAGATATTTCCTGAACCTTTGCACCTTTTATTATATGCTAGACATTGTGGATTTTACATTGTAATAGACTACATGTTTTACATTTTATTCCTAAAAATATTATATTTGTATTGGTGTTAATTCCTCTCAAAGCTTCTTAATTTGAGTAGTTTTAAAATTAAAAAACAAAAATTGTGTAGTCATAACAAGAATTCCCCTGTACCCCACAACCAGCTTTCCCTATTATTGATATATTATATAATGTTTTTATTCTATTTGTCACAATCTATAAAACCATACCCAATACCTTCTATTTCTTTTAAATAAAACTTCTTCTATCCTTCCAACTTTTTGCTATCTCCATTAATCAAATTACTGTGTTTGCATTGTCTTATTTTTTAAACTCCTACATATGAAGGAGAACATGCAGTATTTGTCTTTCTGTGTCTGATTTATTTCACAAGTTTAATATCTGGGATCCTGGAGCTGGCACTCTGGCATAGTAGGTTAAGCATCCACCTGTGGCACCAGCATTCCATTTGGGAGCCTGTTGGAGAACTGATTGCTCCACTTCTGATCCAGTTCCCTGCTGATGGCCTAGGAAAGCAGAAGATGGTCTAAATATTTGAGTCCTTGCACCTGTGTGAGACCCAGAAGAAGCTCTTGGCTTTTGACTTTAGATTGTCTCAGCTCCTGCCGTTGCAGCCATTTGGAGAGTGAACCAGCGGATGAAAAATCTCTCTTTCTCTCTCTCTCTGTGTGTGCCTCTCCATCTCTTTTTTTTCTCTGTCTGTAACTATGTTTCTCAAGTAAATAAATAAATCTTTAAAAATAGGCCGGCGCTGTGATTCAATAGGCTAATCCTCTGCCTGCGGCGCCAGCACACCAGGTTCTAATCCCGGTTGGGGCGCCGGATTCTGTCCCGGTTGCCCCTCTTCCAGGCCAGCTCTCTGCTGTGGCCCGGGAAGGCAGTGGAGGATGGCCCAAGTCTTTGGGCCCTGCACCAGCATGGGAGACCAGGAAAAGCACCTGGCTCCTGGCTTCGGATCAGTGCAATGCACCGGCCGCAGCACACTGGCCACAGCGGCCATTTGAGGGTGAACCAATGGCAAAGAAGACCTTTCTCTCAATCTCTCTCCCTCTCTCTCTCTCTCACCATCTACTCTGCCTGTCAAAAAGAAAAAAAAAAGGAAAAAAATATATCTGAGATCTCTATTCTATTCCATTGATTTATGTAATTTTTATGTAAATACCATGCTATTTTAAATACTAAAGGTTTGTTTGTTTGTTTTAGAATGCTTTAAAATCATATATTGCAATGTCTAGATTGATTTTTTTCAGGATCCCTTTGGCTATTGTGGATCTTTTGTGATTATATTAAAGTTTTAGGATTTCTTTTTTCCAATTCAGTAAAGAATGTCATTGGCATTTTGCTAGAGATTTCACTGAATCTTTTATTTGCCTTAGGTAGTATGGACATTTAATGATATTAATACTTCCATTCTACAAATACAGAATATCTTTATAGTTGTTTGTGTGTGTGTGCATGTGTGTGTATGTTTCATTGATCATATTTTCATCAGTGATGTATAATTTTCACTGTGGTCTTCTTTCACTGCTTTTGTTAAATTTATTTCTAAATGCTTAAATTTTTTATAGCTCAGTGAATGATATTTCTTTCTTGATTCCTCTTTCAGGAAGATCAGCATTGATATTTTATTTCTTTGATCTGTAATTGTTAAATTACTAGGAAATGTTTTAGATACTTTTTTTTGGTTAGCATTGTTACAGGGAACCCAAGCTGTGTTGTGTCCAAGTGAATTTTATTCCCCAGTACTCAACGCAAATCCTTGTCAATACCCTCATTCATGCCTGTTTATCTATAAGGTTGTCCATTTTGGACCAGAGGAATGAGAACTTTTCCTGGCTCTTTGTAAACATTGCATATGACTTTTCCCTGTGTAGTTTTGTTCGGAGAGCACTAAGCTTTCCACTTCCAACCAAATCAACTTCAGACTCTGTGAAAAACATTTTGAAAATGGGTAATCAGGATAATATTTGAACAAATATTTACTATAAAACCAAAGATGAAATCATACATGAGAGTTGTAAGTTGAAGATTACTATATAACATATTATTCATGAAAATGAATTTAATACTGATTTTAATGCCATAAATGATACAACAATTGCAGAGAAAGTTTCAGGTAAAATCCATTATTTCGAGAACAGTCAGATGATAATATTAATTTAAAAGAGAAATTTGAGAAATTACCTATAACAAATTTTATATATAAAAATATGAAGACATTGAACACACTGTTGAACTCTCTTTTTTTGTCTCTCTCTCTCCCCGATTCTCCCCAATATGCTCTCACACAGCATATGGACATTGACAGAGATTAGAATAAATGCATCAACACAATAACAGTTTTTATTTCTAGATGGTGAAATGAAGTTATTGTCATTTATATTTTATGCATCTTCTACATTACCACCAAAACCCACTACTTTTAATAGGGCTCATCCAATTGATACCATTCACCACGGTGAAGTTGACATTTACTGGGAGGGTGAAAGATTGTAAGTACCTTCCTGGATTCATATCCTTCTGGTCAATGCATTTGCTACAATGACTACAGTCCTTTTGCCTTCCTGTATTTCTGGAACACATGCTCAAAAATCATTTCTTTTAGATTTTTCAACCGCATCTTTTATACATTCTTTTCCCTTGACTACTGAGTAACATTGGATAATACCAAAATCTTGATCAACTTGATGACAGTGTACATATTTCTCCAAATTTAAATTAGGCCATGAGGGATATATGGTAGATGTTCAATAATTTTTCCTATTTCTTTTCTTTTCTTTTCTTTTCTTTTCTGTTCTGTTCTTTTCTTTTCTTTTTTTTTTTTTTTTTTGACAGGCAGAGTGGACAGTGAGAGAGAGAGACAGAGAGAAAGGTCTTCCTTTGCTGTTGGTTTACCCTCCAGTGGCCTCCGTGGCCAGTGTGCTGTGGCCAGTGCATCGTGCTGATCCGAAGGCAGGAGCCAGGTGCTTCTCCTGGTCTCCCATGGGATGCAGGGCCCAAGGACTTGGGCCATCCTCCACTGCACTCCCGGGCCATAGCAGAGAGCTGGCCTGGAAAAGGGGCAACCGGGACAAAATCCGGCACCCCGACTGGGACTAGATAGAACCTGGTGTGCCGGCACCGCTAGGCGGAGGATTAGCCTGTTGAGCCACGGTGCCGGCCTTTCCTATTTCTATACACTGATATTGTAGATCTCCAAGATTCTTCACAATATTCTTTAATTTTCAGACTTCTTCAGTTTTAAAATATGTCTTAGCTCCCAGTTGAAGAAACCCCGGATTGTCTTCAGGATATCTGCTGCTCATACAGCCACAAGAAGTAGACTTTGGTTCTATTGCTGTATTATCATAAAAACAACAACAGGTCAATTTGTACCTGTTGGTTGAGTAACAATATTGGTGATTACTTTAGAGAATTCCTATGCTCTGTTTCATTTTGTGTGCTTGCTGGTATGTTTAGGTGGCAATATGGAGAGTTAAGAAAATTCAGTGTGTGAATATGGTTAAGAGGCAAAAACAAATTTTAGAATACAGCCAGTATTGATATTGTTAACTTTGTGAATTAAATCCCAAAAGCCAACCCTCTCTGCCATAATTTTGAACCAAAAAAAATACACTTTATTCACGTGACATTTATACTAAAACCGGATGTCCTAAAATTAAATAATATGTATGATAATTTAAACTGAGGTTTTATTAATTTGGTATATATATGAAACCATCTCAAAAAAAAAAAGCTTTGATTGAGAAGAAATTCTTCCTGACATTTTCAATAAGCATGCATCATAGGAGTTGCTTTTAGTGACCAGGAAGTCTCAATTTTGGTTTTGTTCCAACATGTTTGGAATTTTATACCTATATTCCTCTAAATTCATTTCATGAGCCAGAATGGCTGAAAAACCAGGTAAAGACAGTGACATTATGCTTTAGTTTTCATTCCACTAGCAACAATAAAAAATGGCTTCCGTTGGTAGCCTCATAGGAAACACTTACAGCCTCCTCCTGCTGATTTGCTGCAAACACTGGAAATCTGTCTTGGTTTCACTTGGCGGAGTGTTTAATATTCCTTAGCAGTGGGCCAACTACATCAGCAACATACTGAGAAGAGTGGGCTCCTGATAAAGACACTGCCTTCTACAAGTTGAAAAACTCTGAGCTTTTCTGCCTGCCCCCCCGCCCCCTGCCACCTCCAAGAGCCACCCTGACTGCACCTTGCTCACCCCCAACTCCGAGCTCCTGCCAAGCTAGTGCCACCATTGTGATTATCTACTGGGACCTCGTCAACCACCACAAATTGTTCTGGGACATTTACAGGATCCGTTAGATCTTGAGCAGACTGTGCCTAAAGGTGCAGGGGAAGATGGTCAGTAGGACAGAGGGTAACACGATGAGTCGCTCATTGGGGGATATGTCTCCGCCGGAGGCCCCAGGGGCAAAGGTACTGAAAACACAGTGATCACTGGTATTGATATTATGAACCACCATCTGCAGGAGACCAGCTTCACAAAAGAAGCCTACAAGAAGTGTGTCAAAGATTACATGAAATCAATCAAAGGTAGACTTAAAGAACAGAGACCAGAAGAGTAAAACTGTTTATGATGGGGGCTGCAGAACAAATCAAGCACATCCTTGCTAATTTCAAAACCTACCAGTTCTACATTGGTGAAAACATGAATCCAGATGGCATGGTTGCTCTGCTGGATGACCGTGGGGATGGTGTGAGCCCATTTATGATTTTCTTTAAGGATGGTTCAGAAATGGAAAAATGTTCACAAAATTGGCAATTCGGATCTACCACTTCTCATCATATCTGGATGCTGCTTGTCACCCACACAACACCAGAATTTACGGGAAGTGGGACTGACGTTATGTTGACCTCCTCACTTATTTTGACCATGATTTACTTGGGGTGGAAGCATTGTTTTTAAGGAAAAAAAATTGTCATGTAGGTTGTCTAAAAATAAAATTCATTTAAACTCATTTGAGAGAATGCCTAATATTTTAATATACATTTAAGCTAAATGCATCCTGTAGTGTCCTGGAGAAGCTAATGCCAGATCAGCGGCAGGGACGCAAGTACTTGAACCATCATCTACTACATCCCAGGGTGTGCATTAACAGGAAGTTAGATGGAAGATGGGTAGCTAGAGTTTAAACCAGGCACGAAGTATGGGCACTATGTTGAGCGGCGGCTTAACCTGATGCACAAAAATGCCTACCCCTTAAAAATCCTGTAAATGTATTAAATGAGACCTCTTATATGAATCTGAAAGTAGACAAGGAAAGAAAGGTATGAATCAGCTACATGATGTTTTCAATAGTGTATGGGACAAAAAAGAAAAAGAAAAAAAAAAAACAACAGAAAGAATATTGGTGCCACGAGAGAGTGTGGATGTTACTACAGCTCTAAGAAATACCTATGACTAAATTGATGGTGTTTTGCAAAGGAATCTTTATTTATTTATTTGTAAGAGTTACAGAGATAGAGGGAGACACAGAGAAAGAGAACCTTCCACCCACTGGTTTATTCTGTAGCTGGCTGCAATGACCAGACTGAAGCCAGGATCCAGGAGTTTCACCTGGGTTTCCCACCTGGTAGAAGGGGCCCAAGCACTTGGACCATTTTTCACTGCTTTCCCCAGGCCATTAGCAGGGAGCTGGATCAGAAGTGATGCAGCTGGGCTACCAATCATTGTCAATATGAAGTGATAGTATTGCAGATGGCAGCTTTACTTGCTACACCACAATGCCAGCGCCCTGTGAATTATTTTTTATGTTTCATATAGAATTCTATATCTTAGCGAAAAATGCTGGTTAGAATAGAGAAACAATTTCCCATCCTCTAGAAAAGACTGATATTGGAGCAGTCAATTAATTTAAAGGATTTTAACAGCAATTTGTTGGGTAATACTTAATATTAAGGGAAAATAAAGTCACAAAAATCTAAGAGGAAAGGTTGTTGTTGCTGAAAATGAGAGATTGGAAAGTGAAAGTTTAGAATGAAAAGGATGACTAAGAGATCCTTTGGTGTGGAGGACGGGTCTACAGTGGGGCTTCCACAGGGTTAACTTGGATATGCAAATATTGATGGGAGAGAGATGGCTGAGAGGTTGAATATACAAAAAAGAGAAGATAGAATAGGCATAAACTGTGTATGTGTATTTGTGCATAAAAACAATTTATAGAATTTATTAGCATACTTATGCTTAAGACAACAAATTCAGATGTATTTATTCACATTACTTTTTTATTATCTATTTTATATAGATCCATGTTATAATTATTAATATTTTCTATAATGTATTTTGATATTATTTTATGTATTAGATGTGTATTTCATTTATATTCTCCTTAAAAACTAACATAATGCAATGACATGGCAAATCAGTCTTCTGTTTCTATAAATTGATATTGACTTTCTAATTTGTGGATAGGATTATTAAAAAAGAAGAATATTGATTATATTTTCATTATATAGTTAAATATGAGTATCTTATCATAAAATATCCTCCTATTCATATTTTTGTGGAAATTTTAAAGACATAAATAATATTTCATTTTTTTAAATATATAGACTTTAGGGTGTTTAAATCCAAAGACTACATGAAATTAAATAGCTTTTGTTTTATGGAATTTGAATCTCTAATATAAAAATTATATTTGTTACTAAAGAAGCACCTGTTTTCACAAACATGCATTTATTTATTTTTCCTTTTAGTCTCTTAAAGGATATGATATTTTATAGCTTTCAGGCATTATTCCTTGACATCACATATGGGTAAAGAAAATAAAAATTGTAAACATAGAACCACATTCTATCTATAAATCATCTATCTATCTATCCATCTATCTATCTCATCTCTATATACATTTATCTAAATTCCTCTATCTCCTTTATCTGTATGTTTACTATCTCTCTGTTATTTAGTAACTTTGAGAACCCATGATCCAGCTCTTTTCACTTTTATACCACTTAATAATTTTATTGTTTTGTTCATCTTTAGCTACTCCTTGTTCCTATGTCTTAGAATTGTGCAGTCTGAAAAGACATGATGTCCTATTATATTGTCAGCTGGAAAAGATTTGTGCAAATGAAAGTTCATGAGATTTGCCCATAGGGATCCATTCCTGTAAATTATATAAAATATAGACTTCTAGTAAAGTGACTTTTAGGAATACTCATGCACACATCTATTTCAAATAATAAGTCAAGTTATACTTATATAATATATTCCAATCACATGGAAGTCATAAAAGTAAGTGTGGTCTCAAAAATGAGTGCCATTACAATAAAATATCCTGAAATAAAACAATACACAGCAAAAATATAAAAGCATAAAAAGTATTGTGCTCCGGATGCCTAATTTACCAACTCTCCAGGTCAGCAAAATTTTTGAAGAATCATTTCTTTTTAAAGTTTTTATAACAAATTTCACTCAGACTACATTTGGCCAAAATGATAGAATATTGTTTGCATGTGCATGGAGTGAGCCAAAGAGAGAAAAAGGATACACTGAGAAATGATTAAATGCTCTGCCACAATCTAACAGGAATAGATATAGATATAGATAGATATACAGATATAGGTATAGATATGGATATGTGGATATAGATACAGGTATATCGATAGATATAGATGTGGAGACAGATATATGGATATAGTTATAGATACAGGTACATTTGTGGAGATAGATAGATAGATAGATAGATTTCTTACTGTTAATTTATTGTAGCACCTAAACACACACATACCTTCTCCAGTAAGTGACCTTAGTGCATGAGATATTCTTTCTGAAGCATTGTTTTCTTCAATCACGTCATCTGGAATTATAAAAAGGAATACAAAATTCAAAGGGATAGCCTGATGCATGCTGTGCCCACATCAAAGGGATGCTCCCACAAAAAAAGAAGAAAAGCAAGTCAGTTGGTCTAATTTCCTTATTAGTATGATAATTGGAGTTCTGTTTAAAGCAGTCTACCTTTGCTACAAAGAGGATATTGGTAGATTGAATATTCTTAACAGGATAGCCTGGTTGAAAACAGCTTATAGAAAATAAACCCTGAAGTTCAGAATTTATGAGCTAGACTCCCTGGAAATATCATGTAAATTGGGTTATAAATAAGTTTTATGAGATAAATGCTCTCTAATACCCAGGTTAATAACACATATATGTCACTAGGAGACCTCTTTTGCTATGGGGCAGAGAGTTTGTGAATAAAGCACAAAGTTTGCTTTATCTGTTCCACCTGGTCACCTGCACCCTTGAAGTTACAATTAGATTTGTATTCCACTTGGGGTTTCTGAATCATGAAAATCTTATCTTAGATTGAAAGATATGAAATACATATAATTATTTTTGAATTCAAATTTCTCCCATCATTTAATGAGTTAGACTTGTTTAAATATCATCATCGTCTTATAAAACATAAATGAGACAGTCTCCATAATGTTTTAAACCAGTGAATACAAGTGCACCTATGACGTATTGAAATGCAATACGTAAGATAATACTGTTCATTCTAAAAATATGCTATCTAGCCATTGATTAAATTAGCTAAAAACCATGGTTGCAAGTCTTTTATTAACAGTTTGTTTTTCATATCATTTCAACTTATTAAAGAAGTAGACATAATGGCTCTCCAATACACAAATTTCTGAAGTCTAATTTGTAATAGATTACTTTAGCATCAGCTTTAGTTCCTCAATTATTTTAATTTTATAATACACGAATTAAAAGGTTGTCAAATATGATTAGACAGAGAAAATTAGAAGAAGCATTGGAGTCAAACAAGAACATCGAAGTATGCTAGATAATAGCATTATTTGATATTGTTATTTTATACTTGTCTCATAAATGCTTTGAAAGAGATAAAAGTAGGTTAGCAGACATGCATTTATAGATTAATTTTATACTATGTAGACATTTAGAAAGAGTCAAGTGCTAACTCTTTGTTAAGTGGACTGAGTGGTAGAAAGTACCAAAGGAAATCTAAGAAGTTGGCCATGAGTAGAAGGAGCAACAGACTAAGTCTCATTGAGCACGTAATGCCATTGGTTGCTTTCTGTATTCACTCATTTTGTGTTCATACAATTCAATGAGGCAGGCTGTTACTATCACATTTTTAAGCATGGAATACTATATTCAAATGCAGGCAAGCAATTTGCCTACTTCCATACAAGCAAGAAGTTAGTAGTGCTCCTATCCAAACCCTAGTGGTAACGTGGCTAAAAAAGCCCAGACTCCTATATAGTCCTTAAATGTGATAGCCTAAGGCCAATATTAAGCATAAGACTTCAAAAATATATAACATTTGTGTGTAGTTCTTAATGTAGAGATAGAAACAAGAAAAATATATTAAATGACTAAGGATCCAATGTTAAGCACTGTGATGCAAATATCCCATACTGGAGCTCTGGTTCAAGTCCCGGCTCCATGTTTTCAGTCAGGCTTCCTGCTAACATGTTGGGGAAGACAATGGAAGATGGCCCAAATACTTTGCCCCCTGCCACATAGATGAGAGACAAGAATGAAGTTCCTATTTCCTGGCTTCAGGATAAAAGAATCAGGTAAAACCTGTTGCAGCCATTTTGGGAGTAAACCTGCAGATGGAAGATCTCACACTCTCACACTGTGTACACCTGTGCACATGTGTGTGTGTGCATGTATGTCTGTCATTCTGCCTTTCAAATGATTTTTATTAATAATGGCTAAAAGCATTTTTTAAAAAGTAGACATTAGTAGAAATTCATTATTCATTCTCAATAACTACATTTATTGTATAAAAATAAATTATTAGCAGACACTAGTCTAGCTTGTGTGATCCCTTTGACTCTTAGACCTATCAGTGTGATCAATTGTGAACTGAAATTGATCACTTGGACTAGTGAGATGGCATTGGTACATGCCACCTTGATGGGATTGTATTGGAATCCCCTGGCACGTTTCTAACTCCACCATTTGGGGCAAGTCCGATTGAGCATGTCCCAAATTATACATCTCCTTCCTCTCTTATTCCCACTCTTATATTTAACAGGGATCAATTTTCAGTTAAAATTTAAACACCTAAGAATAATTGTGTGTTAATTACAGAGTTCAACCACTAGTACTAGAACAAAAAAAAATACTAAAATGGATAAAGTATTACATTGTACATCAGTAATCAGGACAAGGGCAGATCAAGTCACTGTTTCTCATAGTGTCCATTTCACTTCAACAGGTTTCCCCTTTAGTGCTCAGATCAGGGAGAACATATGATATTTGTCCTTTGGGACTGGCATAATTCACTCAGCATAATGTTTTCCAGATTCCTCCATTTTGTTACAAATGACTGAATTTCATTTTTTTGACTGCTGTATAGTATTCTATAGAGTACATGTCCCATAATTTCTTTATCCAGTCTACTGTTGATGGGCATTTGGGTTGGCTCCAGGTCTTAGCTATTGTGAATTGAGCTGCAATAAACATTAAGGTGCAGATGGCTTTTTTGCTTCCCAATTTAATTTCCTTTGGGTAAATTCCAAGGAGTGGGATGGCTGGGTTGTATGGTAGGGTTATATTCAGGTTTCTGAGGAATCTCCAGACTGACTTCCATAGTGGCTTAACCAGTTTGCATTCCCACCAACAGTGGGTTAGTGTCCCTTTTCCCCCACATCCTCTCCAGCATCTATTGATGGTAGATTTCTGAATGTGAGCTATTCTAACAGGGGTGAGGTGAAACCTCATTGTGGTTTTGATTTGCATTTCCCTGATTGCTAGTGATCTTGAACATTTTTTCATGTGTCTGTTGGCCACTTGGATTTCCTCTTTTGAGAAATACCTATTGAGGTCCTTGGCCCATCTCTTAAGTGGGTTGTTTGTTCTGTTGTTGTGGATTTTCTTGATTTCTTTGTAGATTCTGGTTATCAATCCTTCATCTGTTGCATAGTTTGCAAATATTTTTTCCCATTCTGTCGGTTGCCTTTTGCCTTTTCACTTTCCTGATTGTTTCTTCTGAAGTCCAGAAACTTCTCAATTTGATGCAATCCCAAATGTTAATTATGGCTTTGTCTGCCTGTGCTTCTGGGGTCTTTTCCAAGCAGTCTAACTGATAGAATCAAAAAGGGAGAGAACAATCCATCATGGGAAGCAGGATACACAGCAGAGTCATAGAATGGCAGATGTCCTAAATAGCACTCTGTCCTCAGAATCAGTCCTTAAGGCATTTGGATATGGCTGAAGAGCCCATGAGAGTATTTCAGGCATGGAAAGCCAAGACACTCTGGGAAAAAAAAGAAGACCCAAATAAAAGTTTTCTGTGAGTGAGATCCCAATGGAAAGAACGGGGCCATCAAAGAAGGAGGTACCTTTCTCTGAAGGGAGGAGAGAACTTCCACTTTGCCTATGACCCTGTCGGAATAAGATTGAAGTTGGCAAACCCAAAAGCCTTCCATAGCCTTGGCAACTCATGACTAGAGCCTAGGGAGATTTCTGGTGCCATGAACAGGAGTGTCAAATTGTTAAGTCAGCAACAGGAGTCACTGTATACTTACACCCCATGTGGGATCTGTCCTTAATGTGTTGTCTAATGTGAAGTAATGCTATAACTAGTACTGAAACAGTATTTTTACACTTTGAGTTTCTATGCGGGTACAAACTGTTGAAATCTTTACTTAATTTATACTAAATGGATCTTCTGTATATGAAGATAATTGAAAATGAATCTTGATGTGAATGGAATGGGAGAGGGAGCGGGAGATGGGAGGGGTGCGAGTGGGAGGGAAATTATGTGGGGGAAAGCCATTGTAATCCATAAACTGTACTTTGGAAATTTATATTTACTAAATAAAAATAAATAAATTAATTAATAATTTTTTGAAACTTTTATTTAATGGATATAAATTTCCAAAGTACAGCTTATGGATTACAATGGCTTCCCCCACCCCATAACTTCCTTCCCACACGCAACCCTCCCCTTTCCCGTTCCCTCTCCCCTTCCATTCACATCAAGATTAATTTTCAATTCTCTTTTTATACAGAAGATCAGTTTAGTATATATTAAGTAAAGATTTCAACAGTTTGCACCCACATAGCAACACAAAGTAAAAAATACTGTTGGAGTATTAGTTATAGCATTAAATCACAATGTACAGCACATTAAGGACCGAGATCCTACATGATATTTTTTAAAAATTGATTAATTTTCTATCCAATGTCCAATTTAAAACCAAGTTTTTTTTTTCATTTTCAATCATCTTTATATACCGAAGATCAGTTCAGTATATACTAATAAATTTTAAGATCAATGATTTTCTTTCAATAGATATATAGCTTTCAAGCACCTATTTTATACATATTATTTGTAGCCTGCTTAGCACACAAAGTAAAATAAAAGTTATCCAATACTATGATAACATTTAATCAAAAAATTAAATTTATTCATATAGAAATCAGAGATTATTATTAGGAAATGGGATATTGATTTGTATTGTCAGATGTAATTCAATTTACAATAGTTTGATAAAATATTAGGCACAGTAAATCATTGTATTCTGCTAAAAAGCAAAACAATGCAAATTATGAGTGACATAAAGTTAATCAGAATAACAATATGGATAATTACATTATCCATAACTATTAATGCACTCATATATTTCATATGCAATGAAATGCTCCTCCATTTAAAACATATACTCAAGTTTTTTTTTTAATTTATGCAGCCAAAGATGCTTAACCACTATAATTTCATCATGCCTTATCAACCCAAAAAGAAGGCTCTGCTCATGAATGTTCCTCTAATCACATCTCTCCCAGACCAATGCAGTAATTAATATAATTTTAAACTTTATGTATAAGCTCATATTTGAACACATAACATTTAATAAATCTTTTATATTTTAAAATACTAATTAAGCAATAATTCAGGCACTATTGCTATTATGATTGCTGATACAACTAATGTTTATGTGTAACTTTTGTGTGGGCATGAGAACAAAATGCTAGGCTGTGCAGTACTCTGTTTAACATATTTAGAAACTAAGAGAATATTTTCTAAAGATGATGCACCATTTTGGGGCTGGCACTGTGGCCTAGCAAGTAAAGCTGCCATTTGCAGTGCCAGCATCCCATACAGGCGCCAGTTCAAGACCTGGCTGCTCCACTTTCCATCCAGCTCTCTGCTATGGCCTGGGAAAGCAGTAGAAGATGGCCCAAGTCTTTGGTCCCCTGCACCCATGTGGGAGACCAAGAAGAAGCTCCTGGATCCTGGTTTGGATCAGCCCAGCTCTGGGCATTGTGGCCACTTGGGGAGTGAACCAGTGGTTGGAACACCTCTCTCGCTCTCTGCCATTTCTTCTCGCTCTGTGTAACTCAGCCTTTTAAATAAATAAATAAATAAATAAATAAATAAATAGATAAATAAATAAATAAATAAAGATACACGATTTTATACTCCCTTAAGTGTTGAATGAAGGTTTTAATTCCTCAATATCCTTGTCAATACTTATTATTTTTATTTCTGATTATAATCATCTTAATGGTTATAAAATTGATTAATGGTTTGATTTATATTTCTTTAATGGTTTATGATATTGATAATCTTTTTATGTCCCATTCATGTTTGTTTATTTAAGTAAAGGGCATTTCTTATGTCTTCCAATGATTAATTGGAGCTATAAGTTCTAGTTTCTCAGTATAGAGAGAAGGATAGGTTGGGACCATTCAACAGATATTCTCATTCTTCTGGATTTCTTTTTTTTTAAACTTTTATTTAGTAAATATAAATTTCCAAAGTACAGTTTATGGATTACAATGGCTTTTTCCACCCCATAACTTCCCTTCCACCCGCAACCCTCCCCTCTCCCACTCTCTCTCCCATTCCATTCACATCAAGATTCATTTTTAATTATCTTTATATATAGAAGATCCATTTAGTATATATTAAGTAAAGATTTCATCAGTTTGCACCCACACAGAAACACAAAGTGTAAAATACTGTTTCAGTACTAGTTATAGAATTAATTCACATTGAACGACACATTAAGGACAGAGATCCTACATGAGGAGTAAGTACACAGTGACTCCTGTTGTTGACTTAACAATTTGACACTCTTGTTTATGGCGCCAGAAATCTCCTTAGGCTCTAGTCATGAGTTGCCAAGGCTATGGAAGCCTTTAGGGTTCGCCGACTTCGATCTTATTCCGACAAGGTCATAGTTAAAGTGGAAGTTCTCTCCTCCCTTCAGAGAAAGGTACCTCCTTCTTTGATGGCCCCGTTCTTTTCACTGGGATCTCACTTGCAGAGATCTTTCATTTAGGTTTTTTTTTTTTTTTTTCCTCCCCAGAGTGTCTTGGCTTTCCATGCCTGAAATGTTCTCATGGGCTCTTGAGCCAGATCTGAATGCCTTAAATGCTGTTTCTGAGGCCAGAGTGCTGTTTGGGACATCTGCCATTCTATGAGTCTGCTGTGTATCCCACTTCCCATGTTGGATGGTTCTCTCCCCTTTTTATTCTATCAGTTAGTATTAGCAGAAACTAGTCTTATTTATGTCATCCCTTTGACTCTTAGTCCTATCATTATAATCAATTATGAACTGAAACTGATCATTTTGACTAGTTAGATGGCATTGGTACATGCCACCTTGATGGGATTGTATTGGAATCCCCTGGCACATTTCTAACTCCACCATTTGAGGCAAGTCCGATTGAGCATGTCCCAAATTGTACATCTCCTCCCTCTCTTATTCCCACTCTTATATTTAACAGGGATCACTTTTCAGTTAAATTTAAACACCTAAGAATAATTGTGTGTTAATTACAGAGTTCAACCAATAGTATTAAGTGGAATGAAAAAAAAAATACTAAACGGGATAAAGTATTAAATTATACATCAACAATCAGGACAAGGGCTGATCAAGTCACTGTTTCTCATAGTGTCCATTTCACTTCAACAGGTTTCCCCTTTGGTGCTCAGTTAGTTGTCACTGATCAGGAAGAACATATGATGTTTGTCCCTTTGGGGGAGCTATAAAGATTTAATAACTAGAATCTACAAAGAGATGAAGAATCTCCACAAGAAAAAACAAACAACCCACTCAAGAGATGGGCCAAGGACCTAAATAGACATTTTTCAAAAGAGGAAATCCAAATGGCCAACAGACACATGAAAAAATGTTCAAGATCACTAGCAAATCAGATGCAAATCAAAACCACAATGAGGTTTCACCTCACCCCAGTGAGAATGGCTCACATTCAGAAATCTACCAAAAACAGATGCAACCCAGCCATCCCACTCCTTGGAATTTACTCAAAGGAAATGAAATTGGCAAACAAAAAACTGTCTGCACCTTAATGTTTATTGCAGCTCAATTCACAATAGCTAAGACCTGGAACCAACCCAAATGCCCATCAACAGTAGACTGGATAAAGAAATTATGGGACATGTACTCCATAGAATACTATACAGCAGTCAAAAACAATGAAACCCGGTCTTTTGCAACAAAATGGAGGAATCTGGAAAACATCATGCTGAGTGAATTACGCCAGTCCCGAAGAGACAAATATCATTCTTCTGGATTTCATCAATGAATATCTTTCTCCTTTGCCAAAATCTAAGCACGGCAAACAAATGATTCCATGATGAGGGTCACTGAGTACAAGGATGCAATGAACTAGCAAATACCCACTCACCACAATCCCCTTCCCCGGATCAATCTAGAGAAAGCTCCAGAAGCCAAAACTAGAAGCTTTTCCCTAAAAGGAAAAGATCTGGACTGTGCATCCAGTATTCCACTTTTTGGGATGCTTCCAAAAGATCAGGCTTCTGCTTCCCTTGTGTCAGAGCACTGATGAAACCTGGCACGTGGTAGACACCTACGTCCCCTGAGAAAACAGCTGAGGGCATCCTGCTGCATCACCAGGTCCACAGAACAACAACAAAAAAAAACAGAGAAGAGAAAGAGATTACAAATACCTGTAAAGTTAAACCAGTCTCTCTGACCTGGAATTTACACACACAACTCCAGAGAAAACACGTAGAAAGGGAAGGCTGGAGAGATCTCCCACACTATCTTCTATGTCTGATTGGTGTCATGAATGTGCTCCATGAGTTCAGGAGAAAATACATATACAATATTAGAATGCCAACAAAGAGTTTTATTTATATAAAATAATTAACCAGAAATCTTAGAGATGAAGAACATAATAAATTGACTGAAAAATTATTAAAGGACTTAAGCCTCAAATAGCAGAAAGAATCCACAAACTAGTACATAAGTAATTTGAAATTATAGTCAGAGGATGAAAAAGAAACTGCGACAGGGAAAGAAGAGGTATGTTTCAAGAGGATCATGCATTATGGGAGTAATTTGTGTACACATTATCCATAAAAAGAAGAAAAAAGACTATAAAATCTACTCAAAGAAATAATGGCTGAATACAAACTAAATCTATGGAAGCAAATGGACATCCAGAGCCAGGAAACTCAATGGATTCCAAGTAAGATTAAATGAATGAAGAAAAATAAGGTACATAAAAATCAAAGGGCAAATTGAATGCAGTGAGAGAAAAATGACTTGTCACATAAAATGAAGTAATTATAACAGTATCAGCAAGTTTCTCAGCAGAATTCTCAAAGGATAAAAGGGAGTTGGATGATATATTGATGAACCTGAAAGAAAAAAAGAAAGAGCAAGGGTATTAAATATGGGAAATATCCATCAAAAATTAAGAAGATATAAAAACTGTCTCAGGTACACCGAAAGAGACTGGTTTTATCATCACTAGACTTTCATTTAAAAAATGTTAAGAACAGTCTTCTTAAATAACTAGAAGCAACATGAATGCATAGAAAATTTTTAAAAGTCTAGGTTAAGATAAATATATAGATCAATGCAGAACATGGTAACACTGTAAATGTGATGTATGAAAGATATTTAATTCTAGCACAGAAGTTAAAGACAGAAACAAAAAATATGGCATTGATAATGTAAAGTGAGTGAGAAGTAGAGTGTAGATATGTTGCATCTTATTAGAGCTAAGCCTTATTTTTTAATCTTTTTTCCAATTTTTATTTAATATAAATTTCCAAAGTACAATTTTTGAATTATAGTGGCTTTTCCCCCCATAACCTCCCTCCCACCCACAACCATCCCATCTCCCACTCTCTCTCCCATCTCATTCTTCATCAAGATTCATTTTCAATTATCTTTATATACAGAAGATCAACTTCATATATACTAAGAAAAGATTTCAACAAACTGCACCCACACGGACACACAAAGTATAGAGTACTGTTTGAGTAGTATTTTTACCATTAATTCGCATAGTACAACACATTAAGGACAGATATCCTACATGGGGATCAGGTGCACAGTGACCCCATTGTTGATTTAACAATTGACATTCTTATTCATGACATCAGTAATCATCTGAGGCTCTTGTTATGAGCTGCCAAGGCTATGAAAGCCTCTTGAGTTCGCAAACTCTGACCTTATTTAGACAAGGCCATAGTCAAAGTGGAAGTTTTCCCTTAGGAGAAAGGTAAATCCTTCTTTGATGGCCCATTCTTTCCTCTGGGATCTCACTCACAGGATCTTTCATTTAGTTTTTTTTTTTGTTCGTTTTTTTTTTTTTTTTTTTTTTTTTTTTTTTTTTTTTTTTGCAGAGTGTCTTGGCTTTCCATACTCTTATGGGCTCTTCAGCCATATCTGAATCCTTAAGGAATCCTTAAGGACTGATTCTGAGGCCAGAGTGCTGTTTAGAACATCTGCCATTCTATGAGTCTGCTGTGTATTCTGCTTCTCTTGTAGGATCATTCTCTCCTTTTTAATTCTATCAATTATTATTTGCAGACACTGGTCTTATTTATGTAATCCCTTTGACACTTAAATTTACCTTTTTAATCAATTATGAATTTAAACTGATCACTTTAACCAGTAAGATGGCATTGGTACATGCCACCTTTATGGGAATGAATTGGAATCTCCTGGCACATTTCTAGCTCTACCATTAGGGGTAAGTCCAAGTGAAAACGTGCCGAACTATACATCTCCTCCCTCTCTTGTTTCCACTCTTATATTTAACAGGGGTCACTTTTCAGCTAAATTTAAATGACTAAGAATAATTGTGTGTTAATTACAGAGTTCAACCAATGGTATTAAGTAGAACAAAAAAATACTAAAAGGAATAAAATACTAAGTTGTTCCTTGACAGTCAGGACAAGAACTGATCAAGTCATTGTTTCTCAGTGTCCATTTCACTTCAACAGGTTTCCTTTTTGGTGATCAGTTAGTTGTTATTGATCAGGATAAACATATTTGTCCCTCTCAGCATGATGTTTTTCAGATTCCTCCATTTTGTTGCAAATGATCAGATTTCTTTTTTTTTCTTTTTTTAAATTTTTTATTTCATAAATATGAATTTACAAAGTGCAACTTTTGTATTGTTGTGGCTTCCCCCCCAACCTCCCTCCCTCCCGTGGCCCTCCCCTCTCCCTCTCCCATCCTGCCCTTTATCGAGTTTCATTTTCAATTACCTTCATATACTGAAGATCAACTTAGTATATATTAAGCAAGGATTTCAACAGGCTGCATTCACACAACTGCACAAGGTATAGGGTATTGTTCGACTAGTAGTGTTTTTAAGTTTCATAGTAAAACACATTAAGGACAGAGATCCTACGTAGGGAGCATGTACCCAGTGACTCCCATTGTTGATTTAACAATTGGCACTCTTATTTATGACGTCAGCAATCACCCGAGACTCTTGCTATGAGCTGTCTAGGCTGTGGAAGTCCCTTGAGTTCACCGACTCTGAACTTGTTTAGTCAAGGCCGTGTCACAGTGGAGGTTCCTTCCTCCCTTCAGAGAAAGGCACCTCTCTCCTTGATGGCCTGTTCCTTCTGCTGGGGTCTTGTTCACCAGGGTCTTTCATTTAGATTGTTTTTTGCCACCGTGTCATGGCTTTCCATGCCTGTGAGACTCATGGATCTTTTAGCCAGATCTGAATGTCCCAAGGGTTGATTCTGAGGCAGGAGTGCTGTTTTGGGCATTTGCCATTCTATGAGTCTGCTGTGTGTCCTGCTTCCCCTGCAGGGTCATTCTCTCCCTTTTAATTCTATCCTTCATTATTTGCTTACACTGGTCTTATTTGTGAAATCTCTTCGACACATACCCTATCTTTTTGATCGGTTGTGTCTTTATACTTATCACTTTACCAAGTGCGCTGGCATTGGTACCTGCCTCCTTGGTAAGATTGATTTGAAATCCCCTGGCACATTTCTAGTTCCACCATTGGAGGTAAGTCCGAGTGAGCATGTGCCAACCTATATATCTCCTCCCTCTCTTATTTCCACTCCCATGTTTAACAGAGATCACTTTTCTGTTAATTTTAAATGCCTAAGAATGATTGTGCATTGATTACAGAGTTCAACCAGTGGTCTTATGTAGAACAAACAGAGCAACAACAACAACCATGACAACAAAAATACTAAAAGGAATAAAATAGTAAGTTGTTCCTGCCATGGAAAAACAGTATGGAGTTTCATTTCCAAGTTAAAACATAAATGCTTGTACAATCTAGCAATACTATTCCTGTTTATCCATACAAAATACTTGAAACGTGAATGGAAGGGGGGAGGGAGCAGGAAAGGGGAGGGTTGTGGGTGGGAGGGAAGTTATGGGGGGGGGGAAGCCATTGTAATCCATAAGCTGTACTTTGGAAATTTATATTCATTAAATAAAAGTTAAAAAAATAGTTGAAATGACTGCCAAAGAGATATCTGTACTCCTGTGTTTGTTGCAGCATTATTCGCAATAGGTGACCTGTAGAAACATACCGAATTTCGAACACTGGATGGATACATGTAATCCCTATGACAGATGTTATTCACTTTTTAAAAAGAAGGAATGTTACCATAGGTGGGAATATGCATGAACCTGGAGATTTATTGTAGGTGAAATAATCCAGCCACAAAAGGATAAATACTGCAAATTTCCACTTTTATGAGACACATAAACCTATAAAACTCACAGAAGCATAAACTGGTGGTTGCTAGACTTTGAGGCAGGAGTTAATGAAGAATTGCTTTTCAATGGGTATATAATGTCAGATGTAAAATGCAAGATGTAAAAGGACAAGAGATCTCTTACAAAACATTCTGCTTAGAGTTAATTATACTGGGCTATGCACTTCCAACTTTTTCAGGGTAGATATAATTTTTATGCCCTTATCACAATTTACAAAAGAAAAAAATGTTATTGAGTAGGGATATGAGACACTATGTATGCAATTAGTCAAGATGAGGTCATCCTGAGTACATTGAACTCTCCATCTGATATGACTAGTATCCTTTTAAAGAGAGAAGAGAGGGGGCCAGCCCAGTGGTGCACTAGGTTAATACTCCCCCTGCAGTGCCAGCATCCCATATGGGCACCGGGTTCTAGTCCTCGCTGCTCCTCTTCCAGTCCAGCTCTCTGCGGTGACCAGGGAAGGCAGTGCAGGATGGCACTTGCCCAAGTGCTTGGGCTCCTTCACCCGCATAGGAGACCAGGAGGAAACACCTGGCTCCTGGCTTCGGCCATTTGGGGGGTGAACCAACGGAAGGAAGACCTTTCTCTCTGTCTCTGTCTCGCACTGTCTGTAACTCTACCTGTCAAATAAATAAATAAAAATCTTAAAAAAAAAGAGAAGAGAGGCAGAGAATGACACATAAATAACCATTTGATGGAGGCAGCAACGTGAGTTGTGGGTCTATAAAACAAGAAAAACTAATGTGAACTCCAGAAGTTAAAAGAGATCAAAACACAGGAAGAAACCAAAACAACCAAAAAGTCTCATTGGTCATATTTAGTAGAAGAGAAATGCTTTATGATTTCAGAAACTGCTCAATAAAAGGCAAGAATAGGATTTCTTCAGCACTTAAAAAATATACTTTAGATTAGCCAACGAAGGGAGATATCTTTGCCCATTTTGTGCCTCTTTCATGGAAAAGCTGAGACTGGATAACTTACAAGGACAGACATTTATTTCCTCTCGGTTTTGAAGGCTGAGGGAATCCACGTTTAAAGGGCTCGCCATTGCTGCATCATCCCAGGGTGGAAGGCAGCAGGGTGTTGGGAATGTCAGAGAAATACAACAAAATAAGACTGGACCCCTGCTTTAACTAGGAGCTCTCTGAAGTAAGGGAATCACTCTGGTGATACTGCATTAACCCTTTCACGACAGTAGAGCCTCATGGCAGATAACCTCTTAGTAAGCCTCAACTCCCAACTCTATTGCCATGGGAAACAAAACTCCCACACAAGCTTTTTGGGGAAAACATTAAAACTATAGCAAGAAGTTTCTCTTTACAGAAGTACACAAGTTTAAAAATGAAGAAAAAGTGAATATTTAGAATAGCAACATCTTACAACTTTCAGTGAATTAATTGATTCAGGTTATAAATCAATGTTTTCAAGAGTCAAAACAAAAATTAAAAGAGGAAGAATTATGTGCCCCTTGATGAAAGTATCCAAAAGTTGATGAAGCATTTTTTCCAGAAATATTGAACCTAAAATTAACCTAGGCCCTACAACTAAATTTAACTTGTGGAACTGTAAACTTACTTGCTGTATTTCAAGCAGTTATTGTTAAGCTTTTAAGTCAATTTACCTTCAGCCAGTGAGTTCTCTTCAAGTAAGCTCCGGAGTCACTTTTGTATTATTTCAGTGTCTTTGATAATTCTTTGTGGCAGGTGCTGTGGCATAGTGGGTAGAACTGCTGCCTGCAGTGCCAGCATCCCATATAGGCACCTATTTGAGTCCCAGCTGCTCCACTTCTGGTCCAGCTCTCTGCTATGGCCTGGGAAAGTAGTAGAAGATGACCCAGATCCTTGGGTTCCTGCACCCACGCGGGAGACCTGGAAGAGGCTCCTGGCTTTGGATCAGAGCAGCTCCGGCTGTTGTGGGCAGTTGGGAAGTAAACCATCAGATGGGAGACTTTTCTCTCTGTTTTCCTCTCCTCCTTCTGTGTTACTAAGACTGTCAAATAAATAAATTAAAAAATAATTCTTCTTTGTGATACTTGACATGATATCTGCTATGGTCACTGCTTTCTTGTTTAATGAAAATAATCTTTGGAGACCACAGTATGTATACTAAGATTCTTCATGACTATCAGTGTGGTGGAATGAGAATGCCATGCCAAGGTGGCCACTGGCAAGCGAGCATCAGTTACTCAGGAATGGCTTTGGAAACCGCCTGGCAAACTGTGATTGGTTGGGGCATAGACCGCTCCTTGACAGGATTGGCTGGTCTTGGCTATATAAGCTGTTGTACCACCTGAAATAAACGAGTCTGCGGGCTGCTCACCTCAAGCCCGCTTTCACCCGACTCCCAGGGTCTGTGTGTTGACTCCGTGCCTCTTGCCCCCAACATGCTGCTCCTCTCAGAAACTAACCCACTGCAACATTGTTGAGAAATCAACTGCAACATATCAGGACATTTTAAAAAGGCTTGAAGAAGTAAAAGGAAATAAGGCTATTTGAAATGAAATTTGTGTGTATGTACATGTGTTGTAAAAAAATTCACATATCAAAGAGACAAAAAATTATTCCAGATTTTTGCAGTAGGGGAATGTGAGGTAGGTTCACTAGTTACCAACCTTGGGGAGTGCAACCTGTGTGGAGGCTAGCCAAGGTCATCACCATGCCAACCACCATTAATCATAGGGCTCACACTTCCATCCACTGCAGCATGAAATGCAGACTTACAATGGCCTGAATCTGGCAAGATACGGCATGCACAGATTATATGGAGTAGATTTATCACTCACAGATAGGCAGGAGGGACAAATGCATCCAAGGAGCCATTGTGAGCCTTTCCTCAATGCTCAAGAGAGCTTCCTGCTACTGACAATCCCACAAAGGCAGCCCAACCCAGACTGTACACCTCAGGTGTACAAACCCACATCCAAAGCTCTGAAGGATGTCCTTCTTGTGAGGGGCAGGTCAAGGCCAGTTTCCCCAGAAAGTTCCTCTCTAATTCAGGATGCTACATTCTCAGCTATTCTAGATATTCTGAAAGTTAAAATTAACAAGAAAAAAACAAGAAGAGCAGAGCAAAGGAAGTAGGCCAGCCAAGGCTATCTGGAGACCACACTGAAGGGTGTGGTCTTCAATCCCGATGAAGCAATAGGCATGAGAATTTTTGAATTCTGAGATGATTTGGTGGAAATAATAGAGGATATTAAGGACGATTTTGCTCAATGTCATTAAGACATCTGAAGCTTACAAAATTGAGGTTTGTGTTTATGAAGTCACATCCATTATTGGAGTTCCCAGGTTCCAGTCCTAGCTCTGGTTCCAATCCAGATTCCTACTAAGCTGATGCCTTGAATAGCTGATTCCCTGCCACCCACATGGGAAACCTGGATTCAGGCTCCTGATTTTGGCCTGGCCCAGCCCCAGCTCTGCGCTCACTCGCTCTCTCTACATTAAAAAAAAAAAAAAAAAAGTTTGTAGAAAATAGAATTAAAAGATGAGTTTATTCTGGTGCAAAAACCCTTAATATCATGTGTACAAGGGGTCATGGAAATGGCTAACTGTGAAAAACTATTCCTGAACCTTTTAGTACCATTTTATAATTTAAAGACAAAATATCTGATGAATACATCCTAATACCTAATACTTAGGTGCAAATCCAGAACTATCAATTAATCTTCTCTTATTTCCATGTCCTGTGAATAAAAATTCTAGCTCTAAATAGCATCCCAATAACCACTAATTAATGTTTCCAAAAGTTCACATGTAACTCTGCAGAGTAATTATAGCACTGTAAGCATACATACGAATTATTGTCGAGTTGTTTAGAAATCTCCTTTTTCTATAATTTATAACACACTATCATTGTAGTTAGACTATTGTGTCTCAAATAAATTTGGAAAAGTTTTTCTCTGTATTCCATCAACAGGCATGAAGCATTGTCAACAAGATGAATAAAATGTGGAGATCTGCTCTACAAGATTCCTATAGCCAAGTATAATGTACTGTACAGGAACAACTTTGTTTAAAAGTTAGATCTCGTATTGTATTGTACCGCAATAAATTTTAAGTGAAAACAAATTTGATTTCTCTCATTTTATTTTCCATTTTGAAGATAATCTTCTTAAATTAAAATATTTTCATAGTTCCAAAATCTAAACAATACAAATAATACAGCATTTTCTCCATTTTCATATGCAATATTTTTCTCAATATTTTTGTATTATTATATATATATAACTTTGTTTGAATATGTATTGGTACATAGTTACATGTGGATGTGTCCATGCTTGTAGCTCCACTGTGTTTGCATTACTTTCCCTATATATGCTTTTCTCCAACTTGATTTTAAACAATAATAAAAATATAAGCCCAGTTTGTAAAAGCATACCGAGGTGATCATTATCTTATTCTGTGGAAAATAATGTTTACATAATACTCAATGCTAATAAGGTGTGTGCTGTCATTCTCCTGCTGGTTAATATTTGGACTTTTTTGTGTTTCATATTGTGTTATTCTTATTATGGATTTGCATTCAGTAGGTTTTCTTGACTTCTTATAAAACAGGTGGTCCAAAACAGGAGGTCAGCTTTCCCCACTGACAGTTCTGTTCTTGTTGTTTTCTGCAGTCTTAAAAATGTTAATCTCTTCACCCCTCAAACCCATACCTACTCCTCTGTCCTTTGTACCTATTGTTCCTGTGCTACTTGATTTGGATTTTTTTCTGGTATTTCCTCCTCACTTCTTGGCTTTCTTGGTAAGACAGTTTCAATTGATTCAATAGTTCTTAAAGCTTAGTATTTCCCTACTGTAGTCCTTTGCCTCCTGGAAAATCCCCTGTACATTCTAAGTAGCATCTTCAAATTTTCTTGTTGAGCTTCCCAGGGAGTAAATTAATGGAAAATCTTTGGATCTTTTAAAAGTCACTTTCCTTTCCTCTGTACCTTTCTTCTTGATTTTCGTGTAATTTTAAAAGCACTGAAGTCTTATATGTACAATACTCGTGCAATTGCATATGACTATGAAACTTCATTGGCCGGCGCTGTGGCTCAACAGGCTAATCCTCCACCTTGCGGTGCCAGCACACCGGGTTCTAGTCCCGGTCGGGGCGCCGGATTCTGTCCTGGTTTCCCCTCTTCCAGGCCAGCTCTCTGCTGTGGCCAGGGAGTGCAGTGGAGGATGGCCCAAGTGCTTAGGCCCTGCACCCACATGGGGGACCAGGAGAAGCACTTGGCTCCTGGCTTCAGATTAGCACGGTGCGACGGCTGCAGCGCGCTGGACGCGGCGGCCATTGGAGGGTGAACCAATGGCAAAGGAAGACCTTCCTCTCTTTCTCTCTCTCACTGTCCACTCTGCCTGTCAAAAAAAAAAAGAAAGAAAGAAAGAAACTTCACTGGGATGATTTAATGGTTGGCAAAATATTGCATCTCATTGCATTTCTTGTAACTCTAACAACTCAAATTCATATTCAAATATTTCAACATATCTGTCATTGTATCAAAGAAAGTTGATGAAGTTGGTGTTTCATAGAGCTGGAACTGAATGCAGCTTGTAATTTGCAGTCAGAAGCAAGCTTCACTATGGTTTATAGCTAAGTCTTCAGTAGGTTGGGTGCAAAACATTCTACCAATCTGATAAAGTTTTCTCATGTTTTAGAGACTTAAAGAAATATTCCATGAATATCCAGAACTAGTGATGTTCATTATCTCCAATTGTGGCTCAAAGAACACTTAAAGAATATATGAATGACAGAGCAAGTCACTGTCACCATTAAGAGGAGATAATGGGCTCCGTTCCCTGTCTCTCAGTCTACAATCCTGTACACTCTAATTAAATTGAAAGCATTCCCTGAAGGAAACATACAGTGAGTTTTCTGTCCCTTCACATCGCTCATTAAAATACTTTTCTTTTAAGTAAGAAAAAAAAAAATCCAGCTACCTTAAAGGAAGATTGCCTTTCTGAATTTCCGAATACCTTTTCCTATATTTTCTGCTACCTTATGTAATATATGGAAACTCACTCCCTTATGCATTCATTTGCAGAGATATGGAAGTAAAAATAATTGTACTATTCCTAAGAATCCTGGGTTCTGAGTAACTTTTTTTTTTTTTTTCAAATTCTCTCACCATGAGGAAATCCTGGATTGCTATAAACACTTCATTATTATGGAATTGTCTCACATAACTTTTAATTAAATTTTCAAATAAAAAAGAAATAATTACAAGTTAAATAAAAATGCAGGCCAGACTACAATTTGATAAAGTTTCTGGTCATGTGTTTATCACATATATCAAAATGAACATTTTTTCTGAAAACTTTCTGTGATTCTCAATGCAACATACACATATTTCAAATTTTGAGCTTATTGAGTAAACAATTGAAATCATTCTTTGTAGAGAAATTTCCAATGTGGCTTTTAAGATGAACATATATTGCCTTTGTTCTAACTAAATGAACTTATAATTTGCTTTAACCTTACTTCTGCCATTGGTAATAATTGTTGGCATATATAGTTCCCCATGAGAATGAAAGGGTTTAACATCCATATTAAGAATAAGAACAACATTAATGAAGTATAATAAGGTAAAATAGTAAAAAAGAGGATTAGAGACAACTGAATATTTCAATCTGGAAACTGTATAAGAGTGCAAAAAAACCCAAATAACTGTATAATATTCTTTTAAATGAACACAATTTGTTAGAATTATTATTCCTCATTATTGATAATATTTAATTTTCTAACTGGGGAGTTCCTCAAGAAGTTTAGTATTTACTAAAATTCAGTCATCAGAAAACATTCAGAAAACGCCCTGGCCTGAAGCACCGGCATCCCATATGGGCGCCGGTTGGAGACCTGGCTGATCCACTTCCAAACCAGCTCTCTGCTGTGGCCTGGGAAAGCAATAAAAGATGGCCTCAAGTCCTTGGGCGCACCCATGTGGGAGACCTGGAAGAAGCTCCTGGCTCCTGGATCCAGATTGGAGCAGTTCCGGCCGTTGCAACCAATTGGGGAGTGAACCATCGAATGGAGGACCTCTCTCTCTCTTTCTCTCTCTGCCTCTCCTTTCGTTGTGTAACTCTCACTTTCAAATAAATAAATAAATCTTAAAAAAAAAAGAGAATAAGTTTCATGCTGCAAAAAACACTATCACAAAACAGGAAAGACAAACTGCAGAATGAGAGAAAATATTTGCAAAAGAGCTATCTGATAAATAATATTAATCAAAATATATGAAAAACTCTTAAGAATTATAATCCAAATTTTAATTCATAATTTAAATTGCCCCCAAAAAATGAAACTTTTGAGTACCAACATGATTCCACAAATGGGAAATTCCTAATCTGAACATTCCTTATTTGAGTGTGACATAGCAAATCACATTCAAAGGCAAAGACACTGAAAATATATTGGGGCCAATACTATTGCACAGTTGGTTAAGATGTTTCTCACGACTCTCGCAAGGCATCCTTCCAGGAGCGCTGTTTACAGTCCCAACTGTTCTAAGCCTGATCGAAGTCCCTGTTAATGATCTTCAGAAGGCATCAGAAGACAGCACAAGTGCTTGGGCCCCTGACCCTCATATGGGAGATGCAGATGGTGTTCCTGGCTCCTGGCGTTAGACTGGCTATTGTGGCCATTAAAGGAGTGTACCAGCAGAAGGAGGATCTCTCTCTCTCTCTCTCACCTTCACCCCTAACCCTTCTTCCTTCCCTCTCCCTTACACTGCACTTTCCAAGTAAAATGCATAAATAAACATTTTTAAATGTTCTATTCAGTTAGCTGTGGGTAGTTTGCACAAAGTATATATGAAACAGACGTGGATTTTGTGTTCAGACTTGGGTCCCATAACCAGGGTATTTTAGAAGATATACAAAAACCCAAATCTTTCTGATCTTGTGTAATTTAGATAAAAGATGTGTGATACTTGATCTGGATTAATTTAAAAAACTACAAAAATGTTAAAACAGAACATCTTAACTGACACCTCACTGGGAATACATATACATAGCAAAAATGCATATGAAAAGGTGTTCCACATCATGTGCCATCAAAGAAATGAAAATTAAAATTAGATACAGTTGCCTTCCTATTAGAATAGCCAAAATATTGACCACTGATTCACCAGGTGAATGTGGTGAATAACGTGAAATCTCACTTATTACTAATGGGAATCTGGCTTGATACAGTCATTTTGGAAGATGGTTTGATATTTTGTTACAAAACCAAGCATATTCTTATACTAACCAGCAGTAACACTCCATATATTTATTCAAAGGAACAGAAAACATGATCACAAAAAATGTACACATAGAAGTGTTAAGTAGTTTTATTCATAACTGCCAAAAGATACAAGGGGATGTTACTAGTAGGTAAAGCCACCACCTGTGACAACAGCATCCTATTTGGGCTCCAGTTGGAGGCCCAGCTGCTCCACTTCTGATCCAGATCCCTGCTAATGTGCCTGGGGTATCAGTGGAGGATTGCCCAAGTCCTTGGGCCCCTGCACCCAAGTGAGAGACCCAGAAGAATCTCCTGGCTCCTGGCTTTGCTCTGCCTCATCCCTGGCCTTTGCAGCCATTTGGGGAGTGAACAAGAGGATGGAAGCACACTCTCTCTGTCTCTCCTTTTCTCTATCTCTGCACTCTTTCAAATAAATAAAGTAAATGTTAATAAAAAAAAATTAAAAGGAACCAAGATGCCCTTCATTAGTTTAAGACAAAAAATAAACTGTGGCACATCCAAACAATTGAATGATGTTCAACACTTTTTTCCTGAAAAACTACAAATTCTGTAATTGTGACACTACGGCCTTGTGAAATGGCAACAAACACTATGGAATCAGTAAAACAATTAGAGATTGTGAAAACTAAAAGGAGGGGTGGAATGTATGGACTGAGGAGAGGAAATTTTTACAACTATAAAACTACTCTGTGTGATAGTATGTCACTGAATACTTATTTTACAGGAGTTATTTTTAATGGAATGCAAAATAAAAATTAAAATATAGACGTTGTTTCTCAATAGTCCATCCATTTCAGGACGTATGTAGAAGCATTGACAACATCCATATAGTCCATCGCTAAGAACAGAGTGTTCCGTGAACTTAAGCATGTCAGTGCATTTTTTTTAACATTATTAACTGAAGGAAAATAGGTACCCTCTAAAGATCTCTTAAAGCTGCGATATAAAAAAGTGACAAGGAGCTAAATCAGGATTGCAAAGTACATGTTTAATTATTTTCCATTGGAAGTAACAAAATTGGCAATTGATATTAAAGTAATGGGCAGAAGCATTGTTATGGTGGAAAAGGACTTCCTGGTGAAGTTTTCCTGGATATTTTTCTTATGAAGCTTTGGATAACTTTCTCAAAACACTCTCCATTTAAACAGATGTTACCATTAATTGTCAACCAGCAAAATGGGTTGAGAATGCCTAGCAATTCTTGATGTGAACCTTTTCCCTGATCAGTCAGTTCTCCGCTTCTTGAGGTAGTCATTGCTCTGACTGTGGGTTGTCTTCAGGATCATATGTTTAAAGCTGTGCCTCTTCTCCTGTTATACATCTATGAAGAAACACTAGAATCAAATTTTCCAGAGAAAAAGTAGAAAGAGTGTCCTTTAGCTAAAACCAATATTATATTATATAGTAGCTAAGAGCACAAGGTTTATTGAGACCATCCTTTGTGTCTCAATTATGTTAACAGGTATTTCATATTATACATTTTATAGTTTTTAGTATATATTTCTGAAAGCTTGTATAAATAAATATAGTCCAAAATTATCATCGTAATATAGATAAAAGAGTAGTTTTATCATCTCAAAATACTTTTTGAGCTTGTTAGCCCAAAACTTGACTGTACAGAGCTAGAGAAGCAAGGAAGACACTATTAAAGGTTATGGCGGTAGGAGTTAAGACTAGTGCAATAGAGAAGATCAAACAAAACTCCACTCCAGAATAGGAGGCCAGGTTTGTAAAATCTGAGATGAACTAGTGGAAAAGTACTGGAGAACATTAGCTGTGAAATTGGACAATGAGGTTGATCAGTGTAATTGGTGCCCTTGCACTTGCTGATTGGCACTTATCAATACTAGGCTCCTAGCCTGCCGCAGGGGCTAGAAGATTGAAGCTTTATTTATTTATTTATTTTCTGGTTACTTTTCAGAGGATGGCTACTCTGACCGTGACAAAGATATTTCTGGATTGTAAAACAGGCCAAAGGCTGGGAGATTTACATCTCAAAGGGACAGAGAAAGATTTTGCAACTGGAAGTTTTCTAAAGTCAATGATTTAAGAAAAGGGAAGTCAAGGTTCTATAGTCACAAAGAAACCTGTCTAAAATTTAGTCAGGCAGAGTGGAATGTTAATGCCTTCTTGGTTACCCTTCTGTAATCAACTCTTTCTTTACTCCAGGCTCTTGGACTTCACTGAGCAGCTTTCTGTCTCAATAATCTCACTTTTGAGCAAATGTCACAGCAAGGAAATCACATATCTTCTGAGTTTGACTTTTTAAAAAATCCGCACAACGAATTTTATATGCATCTATGTTGCCAGGTATATCAGTAGTTCCTTTCATTTTCCTCTTGTGCAGAGTTCTTTGGAATGAATTTACTGCAACATATTTTCCCACTGAACAGTCCAGGACATTTCACTTATTTCCAAATGTTTGCAGTTATAAATGAAGCTGAAGCTTCTTTGCATAACTGCCTACACGTTCTTATAAAATCACAGATTTACCTTTCAACTGGGCAAATGCATAGGACCGGAATTTCTGGGCCATATGATCAATTTTGGTTAATTTTTTAGGAGACATTCAAAGTATTTGTAGTTTTACATTCCCCAGCAACTTGTCAGAGTTTCAGTTTTTGGAATATAATATTTTTAATTTGTTATTCTTTTATATTTTCAATCTTAGTTACTTTAATAAGTATATAATGATGGGTTCTTACATAAATTTGCAATTCTCTAATGACAATTGATGTTCAGCCTCTTATTCATTTTATACCAATCTGTATATCTTCTTTGTAAACTGCTTCTTGATATAATTTGTCAATTTTTATTAGATTATTTTCTTATTATCGATGCTTTAAAGTTTTTATATATTTAATTTATTTGAAAGACATACACAAACACACACACACAGAGAGAGAGAGAGAGAGAGAGAGAGAGAGAGAGGGAGTCTCCCATCTATTGGCTTACTCTTAATATGTTTCTAATAAGCAGGGCTAGGTTGGTGGAATAAAAAGCTTGTAACTCAATCCTGGTTTCCCACATGGGTGACAGGGACTCAAATTCTTAATAAACTCCCTGCAGCCTCCCAGGGTTGTACTAAAGAGAAGCTGGAATCAGGAATCAAACCCAAGCACTACAACACGGGATGCTGTTATCCCAAGTGTCTCTCAGCTACAATGACAACTGTCCATCCCATTATTATTTTTTTGGTGTTTTAAAATAATCTAGAAGCAAATTCTTATGAAATATGCATATTGACAATGTTTTTTTTTGTTTGTTACCAGATTATTGTCTTTCCGTCCTCTTAAGAAAGTTCTGTCAAAAAAAAAAAAAAGAAAGAAAGTTTTGTAGTGAGTAGAGTCTCTCATTTTGATGTTTATATATTGACAAACTGATAAATGTGATGAAATTTGATGAATTCTGAATGTTAGCATTTTTTGCTTTATTATTATTAATTGTTACAGTTTATAAGAACTCTATTATAGCCGGCACCGTGGTGTAGTAGGTTAATCCTCTGCCTGCAGCGCTGGCATCGCATATGGGCTCGGTTCTAGTCCCACTGTCCCTCTTCCAATCTAGCTCTCTGCTATGGACTGGGAAAGCAGTAGAGGATGGTCCAAGTGCTTGGACCCCTGCATTTATGTGGGAGACCTGGAAGAAGCTCCTGGCTCCTGGCTTCGGATCAGCGCAGTTCCGACCATTGAGGCCATCTGGGGAGTGAACCAGCGAAAGGAAGACCTCTCTCTCTGCCTCTCCCTCTCACTGTCTGTAACTCTACCTCTCAAGTAAATAAATAAAATCTTTTAAAGAAAGGAACTCTATTATAAACTAAGCCCAAATCATAGTTATTTATTCCTATGTTAAAATATTTTAGATATATATGTTTTACATTTGGAGCTATGTATCATTTGGATTTATTTTTGTATAGGAAATGAACTATGGATCTATGATCACTTTTTTGCATATGAATATTCCTATGATCCAATACTATAGTTACAAGATTTAATATATTCACAATTATCCCTATCTTCATGTACTTCTGTTGGTATCTTTGGCTCTTAATGGGACTTTTTGAAACATTCTATGCCTTTGCTTGTTTATTTATTAAAAAACAGCCAGTCTATGTACAAACTGTAGCAGAAACTGAAGTCAGTAGTTTTTATGCCTAGAAATGGATGTCTTTCTTTTTTGCTAACACCTTAGTGTGGAGTCGTTAGTCAGTCTATGCTGTAATTGACCTACACCACCTTCATTAGAGTTCTTCATTATTGCCTTGGTTTTATGGTGAGATTTGATTAAACAAGCATTCTCTCAAAGTCTTATGACCCTCAGCATGGTTTTGTATTTTTCATCTTTCTGCTGAACTTACCCATTTGATCATACATGTTGTTCATTATTTTCAATATTTAGTGTATTAACCACTAACCTGAATAGACAGACCCAGCATCCTTTTTATATCAGAGATTTCTCTCCAGCTTCTTGCCTTTATTCCAGCAGTTACTTGTTGTGATTTCTTTGTCAGTATCTGTTATCCTGGTTTGGACTTTGTCAAGAACCTCTCTGTTGATCAGATATCATATCTAAGAGATCACATCTCTTAGATAGACACTAATAGGTTTCTACTATTTTTCTAAAAATGTGATGATTTATTATTACTTGCCCCAGAGATTTAGTCTTACAGAAATAAGATTTTAGACTAACATTTCCATTAAAATAGATAATTTTAAAATATTGTCAGGGCTGGCACTGTGGTATAGTAGGTAAAGCCACCATGTGCAGTGCTGGCATCCCATATGGGCACCATTTCAAGATCCAGCCACTCTACTTCTGATCCAGCTTTCTGCTATGATCTGGGAAAGCAGAGGAATATGGTGCAAGTCCTTGGGCCCCTGAGCTCACATGGGAGATCTGGAAGAAGCACCTGGCTCCTGGCTTCAGATTGGTGTATCTCCATCCATTGCGGCCATCTGGGAAATGAACCAGTGGATGAAAAAAATTATAAAATGTAAATTTTACTTTTTCTGGAATACCCAGGAACTGAAAGTTAATGTATTTGTTAAAAAGTAGTGCATCATTTGGCATCATGAAAATACTGTGAATACTCTAATTCCTTTTGCTAGAGAAGCAGGATATGCTATCTGGACCTAATAAATAATGAAGAAAACTGTGGATGATCAGCCCAGTCTTCTAACATAGGCTAATGTGCTTCTTCTAAGATTAAGCATCCAGAGATGTAACCCAGTTATTATATTTCAGCAAAAAGACACAGCTCCTTTGTAGAGAAGATACATGTTTACTGGCTAGTAGTACTTAACCCATCTGCAGTTTTAAAATTCAGCAGTGACCAGTATCTGCAACAAATGTCAAACAAATGCAAAAGTGAGCTTTTTTAGGTTTTAAATCAAGACACTTCATCTGTCAATTAGCAATTAGAATGCTTTTCATATAAATTACTTAGTCTATATTTAATAGTGTGAATTAAATGAACTTTCAGTTGCTCTTTAATAACTGTTATTAAACAGTTTATTTCTTGTCAGTTTTATGAGATATTTGAATAATAGATTCCTTCTTGTAGTATTGAACTACCATATGTTTAAGATACTAAAAAGTAATTAGAAGATAAACATATAATTGAATAAAATGTTGGTTCAAAATATAAACTCCCTTTTGAGTTTTCACAGTTTTGGTAGCAGAGCTAAATGTTTTTATGACTACTCTGGCTTTCAAAATAGATAAATATAAAGGAAAAGAGGAAAGCACACCTGGCACTCATTGCCTTATGGCAAAATTCTTCTTAGGTACTTCCATATCTTCATGAAAGCAGACCACGGCACTGATAAATCCTCACACAGATTTTGCAGAAATAGTTCTAGATAACTGTGATGGACTGTTCTGAGTGATTTCACAGCATATAATTTCTTTTAAAAGGCTTCACATTAATATCTATAGACACTTCTAGATAATGCCTAAGGTAAGCCATATGAATTAACAAATTATTTCAGAGATAATTATTACATTTGCCATGGAAATGCTAATGATTTACTTTAATTAAATTGCCTTCATTAGGCACATTTGTGTCTATTAGAAGGAGATAATACATTGGAATTTACAGACATATGCCAAGTTCATGGATTATTTCATGCTAGAATCCTCAGTAGAAGGATGCTTTCAATTGCTAATACTTAAACACAGATACATATCAACCACTCGACTTAAATCTGTAAATAGCCATTTATCAATGTGAATTTAACACAATTGTTTTAATTGTCTTTTTATTTTAAAGATTCTCATGTATGTGATCATTACTAGGGATTAAAGAACAGGGTTATGGGGCCAGCGCAGCTGCTCACTAGGCTAATCCTCTGCCTGCGGCGCAGGCACACCGGGTTCTAGTCCTGGTTGGGGTGCCGGATTCTGTCCTGGATGCTCTTCTTCCAGTCCAGCTCTCTGCTGTGGCCCGGGAGTGCAGTGGAGGATGGCCCAAGTCCTTGGGCTCTGCACCTGCATGAGAGACCAGGAGAAGCACCTGGCTCCTGCCTTCAGATCAGCGTGGTACACCAACTGCAGTGCGCCGGCTGCAGCAGCCATTGGATGGTGAACCAATGGAAAAGGAAGACCTTTCTCTCTGTCTCTCTCTCACTGTCCACTCTGCCTGTCAAAAAAAAAAAAAAAAAAAAAAAAAAAGAAAAAGGAACAGGCTTATGGAGGGCATTTGACCTAGAGGTTAAGCCGCTGTTTGGGTCACCAACATGCCAAGTGGGAATGTCTGCGTTCAAGTTAAGACTCTGCTACCAATTCAAGTTCCTAATAATACAGACTCTGGGTGGCAGCAGTAGAGGCTCAAATAATTGGGTTCCTGGTAGCCAAATGAGAAACTAGCATCAATTTTGCAGCCATCACTGTTGGCCTGTCCCATCCCCAGCTTTTGTAGTCATTTGGGAAGAGAACAAGTAGATGGGAGTTCTGTCTATTGGTCATTCTCTCTAATAAATAAATGAAAATATTTTTAAAAAACAGTATTAAGTTACAGAAAGTAACAATAGCCACACTTAACAAAGATCAGTTATGATCAAGGCCCTTGCCCAGTCTGACTTTTGCATCTGAGCCATAAACAACTACACTGCATTGTTCTACTTAGGTTAACTCTAAGAGAAGTAACAGTGGGGTACTTTGCCCTTTTTAAAAACACATTAATGAGAACCATTCCCTCCAGGCTCTCCCTCCATCTAATATGAGAGAGAAGAAAGGAATGGCTACCAATCCAGTTAGTGTAGCCATTGGAAAATTAGATTCACACCTCTTCTTTATAATCCCCATAGGATTTGTAATAAACTTGGTTTAGATGCCCAAAAGCCGAAATGAATTTGAGTTAGTATTGTGACGTCTTCATTTGTCAAATTAATGGACCACCAACTTAGTAATCAGGAGGTGGCCTGGAGGAAATAGGACCAAAAATCAGGTTTTCCATAGTAGTAAGGAATAGAAATTCTGAAATGAGAAGACAGTTATGCCTTTGGAAAAACACCAGAGTAATGGTGCCTGAGAGATCAGTGGTAAGGTGACTTTTCTATGTGGGAGGGAAGCAGCGTAGAGGAAATAGAATTCATGATGGGTACATTTTGTCTTGGACCATGTCTAATACCTCATTTAGTAGACACTCTTTATTTTCCCCAAAGGTCTTCAAAATTTCTACCATTCTCCAATCCACACTAATCTAAACTCCTTTAGGTCCAATTACATGGGTACATCGCAGAGAGAGTTCAAAAACTACTCTGAGTCTTAAACCCAGGAAATGTGCAAATGTGTGGACAACTGCAGTATCATTTCTGGCTCTCGGAATGACCTTCCCCCCTAGGACAGCATAGCACACACCTTAGTGATCTCTGGGACTTAGAAGTGGGAGAATCCAAATTTCTACCTGGGACCTTCAAGAATGGGAATAATGTTAAAATGATTAAAAGCTTATGTTTAAAAAATATGAACTGATATAATATTTCATTGGTTATATTATTTCCTATAAAGTAAAATTAGGATGTTGCTATAGGTGCAAGCGTTATGACATAGTGGGTAAAGCCACCACCTGCAGTGCCAGCATCCCATATGGGCACTGGTTCTAGTCCTGGCTGCTCCACTTCTGATCCAACTTTCTGCTATGTCCTGGAACAGCAGTACAAGATGGCCTAAGTCCTTGGACTCCTGATCTATGTGGGAGACCAGGAAGAAGCTCCTGGCTCCTGGCTTTGGATCAGCGCAGCTCTGACCATTGCAGTCAATTGGAAAGTGAGCCAGCAGATGGAAGACCTCTCTCTCTCTCTGCCTCTCCTTCTCTCTCTGTGTAACTTTGACTTTCAAAAATATAAATAAATCTTAAAAAAAAAGAATGTTGCTATATACATTCAAGAAAGATACTTTTGTATTAATTATAGGAAAAATAAAAATACCACAGATTCTGTTATAATCAATTTCTGAGTAATATACATTTTATTGGAATTGTATTTTGTGATTTATACATTTGAAAAATTGAACATTTCCATAGATAATTATCAATAGTCAATAATACTTTAATTGAAAAACAAAATCTAAAGAGCCTTTATTGAGCATACAATATATTGGCTCATTAAGTTGTAATAAGATAGTTAATATGAAAAATAAAAGAAAACATATTTTGAGGTAATGTTTTTATGCAATAATCTCTTTTCTCTTGGTAGCCTTCAGTATGTTGGCTCTTTATTAAATGTAAACTATTCCTGCAACTCAATCTCTCTGAATTTTCTTTCAGGCTCCATTGTCTCAAACTTCTTGCTATTATGTTTTGGTATATTCCCTAAATACTCTGACTATTCTCATCAGTTGTTTGCTTTTCACAGTATTGTGTATAAATTTATATGCCTCTCCTTTACCTACTCTCCATATTCCTTTTTTATTTTTACAGTTAGTTAGGAATTTCACCAAAAAGATACTCAGTGAATGCTTTGCTATACTATAAAAGAGTTAAGTAGCAAAATAACTAAACATTAGACAAGAGGGGCAGGTGTTGTGCTGTAGTGGGTTAAGGCAATGTCTGCAATGCCGGCTTCCCATATAGGAAACAGTTAATGGTTCAGCTGCTCTACCTCCAATCCAGATCCCTGCAAGTAGCCTGGGAAAAGCAGCAGAAAGTGGCCCAGGTGTTTGGGCTCTTGCATCCCTGTGGGAGATCTGAATGAATCTCCTCACTCTTGGCTTCCGCCTGGTGCAGTCGTGGCCATTGTGGCGCTCTGGGAAGTGCACCAGCAGATGGAAGATTTCTGTCTCTCCCTCTCACTCCGTAACTCTACCTTTCAAATCAATAAATAAACAAATATATTCTTAAAAATTAGAACGGAAAGTAAAATAATATGAGGACAATATATTTCTTGTAGTTTCCATCTTTAATATCAAGAAAGCCAAATCATATAGATTTTCTTCTATATAATAAAGGTTCTTTATATGGAGATTACAATATAGAAATAATTGTGAAATAAGTACTTTGTGGGTACTTTGAGAACTTAATGCAGTTTTAATCTTTCCACAAATTAAATGTGTGATTTGAGCCAATGACTCGCCTACCAGTTTTTTCAATAACATATGGAGCTTTCGATTTCTCTGTGATTTGTTTAACCTTTTTTATTTATATAAAATGAACACATTTCCTGTATTTCATATATACAGTTTTAAGAGCATAATAATATTTCCCATCCACTCTCCCTCCCTCCCAATGTCCCTCTTCCTTATTTTCTTATTTTTTTAAAATTTTTACCACTATAAACTTTCAATTTACTTTATAACTGCAAGATTAACTCTCCACTAAATAAAAAAAAAATTAACACATGGTAAGTAGAAAAACCATTGTTCCTCAAGAGTATAGACAAGGGCTATAAACAATAATCAATCTAAAAAGGTCAATTTCACTCATATACATGATGTTTTTTGTACTCTGTATATTAGTTACCAGACATCATGGGAAACATATAATATTTGACTTTTGGGGACTCGCTTATTTCAACTATTCATAATGGTCTTCAATTGCATCAATTCTATTGTGAATAACAGAAATGCAGTATTTTTTTATGACTAAGTAGTATTCTATCATGTATACATACCACAATTTATATATCTAGTCATCAGTTGATGGACATCTGGGTTGTCCTTATATTAGCTTGTGTGAGTTGAGCTGCTATAAATACAGAGGTACAGATAATTCATTCATATACATATTTCATTTCCTTTTGTTCAATTTTCAGGATTGGGAATGCTGGATCTTGTGGTACATCTATTTTCATATTTCTGAGTAATCTCCAGACTGTCTTCCGTAAAGGTTGTACTAGTTTACATTCCCATCAACATTGTATCATGGCACCCTTTTCCCCAAATCCTAAACAGCATTTGTTAGTTTTTGATTTTTGGATGATAACCATTCTATTTGTGATGAGGTGAAACCTCATTGTGATTTTTATTTCCATTTCCCTGATGGCTAGTGATCCTGAGCATATTTCATGTATCCATTGGCCATTTGTACTTCATCTTTTGAAAAAATGCTTGTTCATATCTTTAGCCCATTTCTTAACTGGATTGCTTGTTTTATTGTTGAGTTTCTTGAGCTTCTTATATATTCTTGATATTCAATTTTTATCAGATGTGTAGTTTGCAAATATTTTCTCTCCTTTCATTGGTTGTTTCTTTACTTTGTTGAGTGTTTCTTTTGCTAAGCAGAAACTTTTAGCTTAATATAATCCCATTTCTCTATTTTTGTTTTTATTGCCTGTGCTTCTGGGGTCTTACTATTCCAATGTCTTGTTTCCCTTATGTTTCCATCTAGTAATTTGTTGGTCTCAGGACCTGAATTTCCATCTCTGATCCTTTGTAAAACATTTTTAAGTTGTAAGGTAGAGGTTTTATTTCTTACTTCTCCATACAAAGATTCAGTTTTCACAAACTCGATCCCCTATGGGCATTTCCTCTTCAATCACTGGCTGCTCCACATCTGATCCAACTCCTTGCTAATGTGCCTGAGAAAGCAGTGTATGATGGCCCAAGTGCTTAGGCTCCTGCCAGTCACATGAGAGATCTGGAAGAAGCTCTGGGCTTCTGGCTTCAGACCAGCCTAACTCCAGCCATTGTTACCATTTGGGGTGTGAATCGGTAAATGGATGATCTCTCTCTCTCTCTCTCTGCCCCCTCCATAAACTCTGCCTTCAAATAAATAAATAAATCTTTTTTAAAAAGAAAATAAATGCATTGAAGCAATTGGGAACTTGCTGCTAAACATAATTGGAAAAATTGAATCAATAATATTCCATCAATGACAAATTGTTGGTGAATAAATTGAGTTTATATTTTACATTATTCCAGCTTCTACCTGCCATACATATTTTAATCTTAATTTAATACAATTTTGGGGGAATCAATATATTATTTTATTGTAAACAGTAGGAATTTTTTAAAATTTTATTTAAGCTATACAAGTTTCATGTATCTCATATATGGAGATTTAGGAACATAATGACACTTCCCTCCCCACCCTTCCTTCCTCCCTACCACACTCCAAACATTCCTCCTCATCCCTACCACATTCCCACTCTTAATTTTTACAAAGATCGATTTTCAGTTTACTTAATGATCATATTGTTAATCCTACACTAACTAGAAGTGTTCAAGACTTAGTATGAAGAAAAAAGCATTGTTTCTCAATGGAAGAGACAAGGGTTATAAACAATCTTAAATCTCAAAATGTCTATTTCATTCCAATACACTGAATTTCAGGTATACTATTAGTTACCTCAGATCAGGAAATACACATTATATCTAATTTATTTCACTAAGTGTAGTGGTTCCCAGGTTTTTTTTTTTTATTATTTTGTTGCAAAAGAGAGAATTTCATTTTGTTTACAGCTGAGTAGTACTCCATAGTGTATATATACCATAATTTCTTACCCAGTCAATAATTAATGGACATCTAGGTTGATTCATATCTTAGCTATTATGAATTATGCCACAATGACCATGAGAGCACAGACAACTCTTTCCCAAAAATCCTCAAAAATATTAGCTAATTGAATCAAATGACACATCAAAAAGATCATTCACCCAATAAAATTAGGATTTTTCTCTTGTATGCAGGGATGGTTCAACATTCACATATCAATCAACATGATCGATCACATTAACACACTGAAGAATTTAAACATATTGTTATCTCAATAGATGCAGAGAAATTATTTGATAACATACAACATCTTTTCATGATGAAAACCTTAAGCAAAATGTGTATAAAAGGAAAATTCCTCAACACAACTAAAGCAATTTATGACAAACGCACAGCCAGCCAGCATCCCATTGAATGGGGAAATGCTGGAAGCGTTCCCCCTAAGATCTAGAACCAAACAAGGATGCCAAATCTCACTGTTACCATTTAATATAGTTCTGGAAGTTTTAGCCAGAGTGATTAGACAAGAAAAAGAAATCAAAGGTATGCAAACTGGAAAGGAGGAACTCAAAATATCCCTATTCGCAGAAGACATGATTCTATATACAGGGGATCCAAAAGACTCCACTGAGAGACTATTGGAACTCATGAAACAATTTGATAAAGAGGTAGGATACAAAATCAACACAGAGAAATCAATAGCTTTTGTATACACAGACAATGTCATGGATGGGAAAGAACTTTTAAGATGGGTCCCATTCAGGAAACCTCACAGCAGAAGATCACAGGAAGCTCAATTTCTCTTTGACATAGAATTAAAATCTGATTCTTTGTTAAAGCAATGTGTTAAAGTAATCTATTATGTTCTCTTGATGTATGTTAAATTCTAATTGCTCAAAAACAGCTGAATTTTTATTAAGAGCTATGGGTTATTTAAATATGTGCTTATTTTCAAAGATTTGAATAATCACCTTGTAACAATGATCAAATTTGGTCTATGTTATGTCATGATTTTAAGGAATCTTATTTCAACCAGATATTTTGGATTTTGAGCCTTCTTTGCATTCTTGACAGGCATTCAAAAAATCAAAGTTTCAAACAATCTGGTGTCTAAAATTTCCAGTAAATCCTGGACTTTGGTTTTTCCAGTTTGGGCCCAACTGAAAAAATGGAAGGACCTATGTCTCTCATCTTATAGAGACACCAACTAATCAGGCTATTTGGATTCTATTATAAATACTGTCAAGATGTGACGTGGTACTAAATTTTAAGTTTCTATAATGGAAAATGCTATTAATTGAGAATTAAAAGTGTAATGATCATGTGTTACTAGACATGCTAGTTATCTTAATGAGAAAGCCCCAGAGGCCTAAAGGGTTAAATACTTGTAAAATCCTACAGGTGCTTTCAAAAATACTGTGAAGTAAGCAAGTGCCTCTTGTTGGTTGAGGAGTTTATAATTTTAAACGTGGCAACTTAAAGTCTTTTATAATCCACAGTCATATATGATTTGCTGCTCATAAAACTAAAGTGTTGTTGGTTCTGGGTTTAGCTGTCCTCCTATAGGTTCCTATGGACTTTTCCCAGCCACTTCTATTGTATTCAGTACTTTGGGATGGCTCTGTAAACAGATGAAGACAATAATGTATTAACAGTACCAACTGAGAGAAAGTATGGTTAACTGAGGTTACTACAAACAAAAAGCAATTCAAATCAATTGGCAATCTACAAAAAGAGTTAAAGATTTTAAAAGCTATTATTAAAATTGCTATATTGGTCTATTATGTTATGTTATATGTGTGTACATATTTTATGTACACATGGGAAAATTTTATTAAGAATTTTATTTTAATTGGCTTATAGATAAGATTGTCCATAAATTTAAGCTGCTAAAATTAATCAAAGATACATTTTAATTCATGTGACCTGAATCTCTGTATCATATGTTTTATACTTGTTGGTAGAAAGAAACTAAAAACATTTTATATGGTTGTGCTTAAGATTACTGGTTAAACAAACTATACCATGTTAGATATTTAAGAGGTGTTTTCAAATACATGATTATTAAAATTTATAGAAGGCATTGGACCTTCTGGTAAATGTTTTCTTAAGTTGTTATCTAATGGTTGAAATGGTTTGCTAAGTATTCATGTAATATTGCTATTGTCAGCAAGCGATCTAGGACTTGCTCCCTCATTTCTCTATTCTAAGCCCAACTTGTTCTTTCATTTCTCTATTCTCCTCAAGGTAGGAAACTAATTCTATTATAAAGGAATCTGTAGGACGCACAATTTAATCTTTAGACCTTATAAAAGAGATGGCTAACATTTTTCTGTAATAGCATAGCCAAAATAAGAGCTTAAATAATAATCTCATAGCTAGATTCACTTCGCCATCAGCGAAGTATACAGTAAGTAGAAAAAACCTCCCTTTCAGACCAAAGGGAAAGAAAGTTTTAAAGTGAGAATATAATTTTCCTCATGGGCATTGTCTACCTTAGAAAAACTACTACAGAACATGCCTGTGACTATAGACTTGTAGTTCAGGCCACCGAAGATTAGAGATGGGACTTGGGCACTCCCTTGACTTGCATCCTCTGGTCTGCTTTAACACAAACCAGGAGGAAAAGAAAGCTCGGCATCAGAAGCAATGGGTGGCAGACCTATTAATGGCTGATCTGTACAGTGATCTGCCCTCAAGGAGACCCAACAGGCCAGTCCACTGCAGTGGCTTTCAATGTGGTAAGCCTGGGCTTCAGCAGAAGTCAGCTTGTGAAGAGCCCTAGCAGCTCTGCCAAGAGTTGGATCACTGGAAATGGACCTGCCCTGGAGTCGAAGGATGCCCAGGTCAGAGCCACAGATCTTATTGGCTCTAAGCTGAAAAGCCCTTCACTCAGCCCAACTTCCAAAGTGACCACTGCAGCTGAGGGGATGGTCAAGTAGGGTCAGCAACATTGCAGGCAGAACTGTAAATTTCTTGTTAGAGATGCCACCTGCTTTTACCTGGCCAGCTCTCCTCCCAGGCCAGCCAAGTAATGAAAGTCAACAGAGTGCCTTCCCCTAGGAGGTTCCCACCTCCCTTAGGATATACCCCATGTGAAGAGATAGATAGGTCTGGGCCTCTGAATTTACAAGGCCTAAAGCCCACCAGATTATTATCAAGCCCCTTCTATCAGGTTCTATTTGCCTCTCAATCAGAAAAATTACTTGTAGCTTAGACAGCACCTTTCTTAGCTCCTCTAATAATGACTCTGTCCTTTGTTCTAGACCCTGTCTAGCGCACTTGGGCCTCATTCCTTTGTAATCATAACCTCTACTCTACCACCAATGGCTCTACTCCCAACCTGTGTGTACTGATGGTCCTCTTCCCCACTTAATGCTGTATAATTGTTCAAACCTGGTAAATGCCACTCTTAGGATCATTGGTTACTATCCTCACCCTGTCTTTTATGACCTTGTCTAAATGTGAGCAGAGTCGGCGAACTTGGAAGGCTTCCATAGCCTAGGGTGTTTACTAGCACCATAAACTAGAGTGTCAATTTGTTGGTTCAACAACAGGAGTCACTGTGCACTTGCTCCTCATGTGGGATCTCTGTCCTTAATGTGCTGTACATTGTGATTTAATGCTATAACTAGTACTGAAACAGTATGTTTCACTTTGTGTTTCTATGTGGGTGCAAACTGTTGAAATCTTTACTTAATATATACTAAACTGATCTTCTGTATATAAAGAGAATTAAAATGAATCTTGATGTGAACGGAAGGGGAGAGGGAGCAGGTGAGGGGAGGGTTGCGTGTGGGAGGGAAGTTATGGGAGTGGGAAGCCATTGTAATCCATAAGCTGTACTTTGGAAATTTATATTCATTAAATAAAAGTTAAAAAAATAAAAGATGGGTCCCATTCGTAAAAGCTCCAAAAACAATTAAATATCCTGGAATAAATTTAACCAATGATGTCAAAGATCACCACCATGAAAATTACAAAATAGAAATAGCAGAAAACATTTAAAAAATGGAAAAATTTTCCATATTCATGGATTGGAAGAATCAACATCATCAAAATGTCCATACAACCAAAAGCAATTTACAGATTCAATACAATCCCAATCAAAATACCAACAACATTCTGCACAGATCTAGAAAAAAAAAATGATGCTAGAATTCATATGGAAACAGAAAAGACCTCGAATAGCTAATACAGTCTTATCCAATTAAACCAAAGCTGCAGGCATTACAATAACTGATTTCGAGACGTAATACAGGGCATTAATAATCAAGAGCCTGTTACTGGCACAAAAGCAGCCTTGTAGGCCTATGGGACAGAATAAAAACTCTAGAAATCAATTTATGCATCTACAACCAACTTATCTTTGACAAAGTTTCTAAAATCAATCCCTGGAGCAAGGACAATCTCTTTAACAAATGATGGTGGGGAAATTGGATCTGCATGTGCAAAAGTGTGAAACTAGACCCACACCTTCCAGCTTCCACAAAAAATCCACTCAAAATGGATCACAGACCTAACTCTACAACTTGATACCATCAATTTATTAGAGAACATTGGGGAAACTCTGCAAGATTTTGGCACAGGCAAAGGCTTCTTGAAAAAGACCCCAGAAACACAGGCAATCAAAGCCAAAGTTGGCAAATTGGATTACATCAAGCTGAGAAATCTTTGCACTACAAAAAAATAAGAAAAAAAGCACTGGGGAAAGTGAAGAGGCAACCAACAAAATGGGAGAAAATATTTGCAAGCTATGCAAGTGATAAAGGGTTAACATCCAGAATCTATAAAATGCCCAAGAAATTCAACAACAGCAAAACAATCAAGCTAAGAAATGGGCAAACAACTTGAACAGACATTTTTCAAGAGAGGAGATTTAAATAGTCAACAGGCACTTGAACAAGTGCTCAGGTTTACTAGCCATCAGGGAAATGCAAACCAAAACCTTGCATGGTGAGGTTTCACCTCACCCCATTTAGAATGGCTCTCACAGAAATCAACAAATGACAAATGTGGGCAAGGATGTGGAGAAAAAGTACTCTGGTCCACTGTTGGTGGGAATGTAAACTAGTGCAGCCACTGTGGAAGACAGTTTGGAGATACCTCTGAAATCTGTGCGTAGACCTACCATATCATCCAGTCGTCACACTCCTGGGAATTTACCCAAAACTTTAATACACTTTAAATTATTCATTTTAGTTTTGAATAGTTATCTTCATGATATGATTTACACAAAAATGACAAAAGGAGGATACAGTGAAAACTCTACATGTGACTGGTATTAAACACCTAAGAGGGTCTGGTATTGTGGCCCTGTGACTAAACTCTCCCCTGAGACACCTGCATCCCGTTTGAGCACTAGTTCAAATCCTGGGTGCTTCACTTCCATTCCAACTCCCTGCTAGTATTCCAGGTAAAGCAGCAGAAGATGGCCAAATTGCTTGGGCCCCTGCCACTCATGTGGGAGACCTGGATGGAGTTCTAGGTTCCTAGCTTCAGCTTGCTCATCCCCAGCCTTTGAAGGCATTTGGGGAATTAATCAGCAGATGGAAGCTCTCTTAAAATCTCTCCACCTCTCTCTATAACTCTGCCTTTCAAATAAACAAATAAAGTATATCTTAATTGAAAAACTATTTAAAGAAATCCCTAAGAGCAACTGACACTGTGATTTCCTTGTGATTCTTCTTAGCCACACACAAATGTGCATATGTAAATATTGCTCAAATTTTACACTGATAGTAGTATATTCTCCATATACTTCATATACTTTGCCTTTTGTTTGATTATATATATTAGAGATTGCAAAAGGAGTGCTTAATGAGCGTCTTTATTTCTTCTTAGGCTATGTGTGATTATATTATTTAAATAAATATTTCACTATCCTGTATAATTAGACATTTGGTTTGTTCTTACTACATGTTATTTTTACAATTAAAAGTAAGTTTATTTTTGTACCAAAGCGACTTGAAATCTATGCATAGATAAATATTTTTTCTGGTACCTCCTGTTCACATTCAAATTTCATTTTATTCGCTCTTTGTGAATTTTCACATGCATGGACTTCAAAGATTTTTTTCAGAAAATAGACTTAATTTTTTAATTTAATTTGCATAACTTTTTGAAGAAGTCTCATATTTATATGCAGGATAAAGTATTGAATCAGTAAGTATGTTCTTTCATAAATTAACATTTACAGAAATTTAGTTCATTTTATTCATATTAAAATAATAATATATACCCGGTCTACAACATTCAAAACAATAATCAAGGTCAATTGTGAAATCAAAGTCCCCTGCTCCCTCCTCTCTGGAGACAGCAGCATCATTAGTTTCCTTTTTGCCTTTTGGCAAACATAGAGGGCACTGTTGCAATGGGGGGAAATTCCTGTTGTTCAGAAACTTGCTATTTCTTTCTGCTTGCAGCCCATGGAGATCAGGAGGCTTTGTCAAGGTGTGGGTGAAGCTTCACAGTGGCTATTTGCTATGGAAAGGCATTTTTTATTTCTGGCTTTAATCCAACTGCACAGCATCACTATGTGGGTCTCATTAATAAAGTGAAGGTTTCATTGCCTTTTTTTTTTTAGTGCTGTGATGAAGTCTTTTTACGTTTTTAATTAAAATTAATTGTACATATTTATGGGCTACAGTGTGATATTTCAATGCCTGAATATAACATGTGCTGATCAAAGCAGGGTAATCAACTTTGTCCCTTCTTTGACTTCACCTTATAATTGCAAACTTGAAGCTTCTTTCTAACATTCATTCATCCATACAAAATGCATGAGATTATCATGAACTGTAGTCTCTCCACTCTGCAACAATAGGAACTTATTCCTTCAATCTAACTCTGATTTGGTACTCATTATCCAAACTCTTTCCATTTCCCTCTGCCTCTCCCATTCACTGATAATCACTATTGTGTATTCAGATTGAGTGTTTGTTTTAGTTTCTACAGATGAGGGAGAAGGTGAAGTATTTGTCTCTTTGAATCCAGCTTCTTTCACTTAACATGAAGGTTATCACAGGTTTCTCTTAAGAGGGAAGTATGACTATTGTCTTTAAAAATAAGCCCAGGCTGGCGCCATGGCTCAATAGGCTAATCCTCCGCCTTCAGCACCTGCACACCAGATTCTGTCCTGGTTGCTCCTCTTCCAGTCCAGCTCTCTGTTGTGGCCCGGGAGTACAGTGGAGGATGGCCCAAGTCCTTGGGCCCTTCACCCACGTGGGAGACCAGGAGAAGCACTTGACTCCTGGCTTCAGATAGGCGTGGTGCGCAGCGGCCAATGGGGGGGGTGAACCAACGGAAAAAGGAAGACCTTTCTCTCTGTCTCTCTGTCTCTCTCTCTCTCTCTCTCACTGTCCACTCTACCTGTCAAAATTAAAAATAAAACAGTTAAAAAAAATTAAAAGAAAAATAAGCCCAGACCTCTGTTAGGAAAATCAGTTGAGATGAGAGAAGAACTTTCTCTCATTGACACAGAATTTTGAGGAAACTTAGCAATCTCTCTGCTTCTGAAATAGGTTTACACACAATTCTCCTTTGCTTGTTTGTCTGTTTTCAACTTCTGCCTTCATTGTCGATGGTGGAAATAAATTGAGTATTTCTTGGATACGATTTGTTTGATTTTTCTATCTCTTCATGAATTAATTAAGGGTTATCTCAGATCCATTCTGTTCGATCCATGTAGATGCTAAATAACAAAATCTGGTTCTTACTATCTCTTTGGTTCTCTCCAAATGTGGACTTTAAAACCTTTTCTTTATTTCTTAAATCCTTTTGCATTAATTATAATGGAAGGCTGTATATAATGTGTGCTGATCAAACACTCTTGGTGCCAGAAATATTTGGAGTGATTTAAATCAGTATGAATATATTCACAGGGCTTAAAACAAAATTTTATGAATCCTATTTATTGTCCTTGGCTATATGGCATTACTGCCATCATGAATGAAAAGAAAGGATAAATATATTTCACATACATTCTCTGTCTCCTAGAAAATACCTTTATTGTGCTCCTATCCAGCTGATGGGTGGCAGAAAAGTGAATATTAATGAGAAATAAGAAATGTTTCAAGATTTCAAGTGGTGAGTATTTTTTTTAACTCACTCACTAGATCTCTCCAGTAGGAATTTTCTATAATCTTAGTCCACTATACCAGGTGCTAGGCACTTGTGGCTATGTGGCTCTTGAAATATGGCTATTGTGACTGAAGAAATCTTTTTAATCCAATTTAATTTATTAACTTAATTTTAAGTGAACATAGCCTCATATGTCATGGAAATTGTTTCAGGTAGTTCAGTTCTATTAAGAATTAGAAAGTAAAGGCTCATTTCTTATATAATGAACCTAAAAATATTTGTGTACATTTACAGAATTTGAAGCTAAATATCTATTGTTCTTTAACACTGTCTAGAAAATTCTATCGTTTGACAAAACTACATAGAAATTCGCAAGAGAAAAATTTAATAGTAGCCAAATTCATGAAGTATATTCCCCTTTCCTGCTTTTTCTTCTTTCTAGAAACTTTAATGGTTCTTTCAGTGCAATGTAGCATTAACTGAAGACAATTCTCAGCAGCAAGCTAACTGACACAAATGTTTTGGAATTGAATACAAAGCAAGGAAAACAAAACAAAACAAAACTTATAAATAAACTATACAAGGATAAATGTTTATCCATAGAGATTATGCAGGTACTTTATCTGCCTTGCTTTGAAAATTTGTTGCGCGTTTTGTGATATACATCCATTAAAAAACATACAATTTCCCTTTTCTTGTCTTGAAGCCATTGGATAGTCATCAGATTTTGCAAGTTGTGTTGCCATCATCAGTCAAAACAGCAATGCCTGTTGAATCATCTGATGGGACTGCATTTTCACATGTGTTCTCAGACCATCTAGTCAGCAGTTAGCTTCAACAATCTGGGATTTTTTTTTTTTTAGTAGATTGCCATTTTTTAAGGTTCCATTCCTATCTCCATGCACAATTAAAAAAAGCCCCAATAAACAAATAAAAAAGAAAAGTCATAAAAATTCTTTATTAAGATAAGGCTGTTAGGTGTTGAGTATATATTCTCCTCGTGCATAAAGTCATATTTAATTAATTGTCAATTTAATATTGTGTCAATATCAGAAATGTCTTAAATGACCACCAGTTGATCTACACCCTGTCAAATAAATCCCCCAGGAGAGAGCAAATTAAACCACGTTTCTGATTGATGGCCAACTGTAGGATTACTTCTTGTGTGTGGAAGTACAGTCACATCATTATTTGACTTTTTCATACTTTAGCCATGGCTAAAAATCTAGACATGAGGATCATACAATGACACATCCAAGTGCACATCAGGCTACAGCAGCATGACTCAGTCCTCCAAGTTTAATATAGGCAAAATTATGTAGACATACATAGCAATTCTATAATTATTAAATTTGAATTCCAGTTCACTTATTGTTTTAATTATCCAAAATTAAGGGTAGATATAAATTGTATGTAATTATGCAAACAGGTATTTGAACAAAAAATTCTCATAACGATCTTAGCCTAAACTTTAGCAGTAAGTATAAGTCAGTCTACAGTTATTATTGCGACATAATAATTAAAAAATAAAAGCTAATAAAGCTTTGAAGATAATTGCAAACATATGGGATTTCAGAAAAGCTCATATTTTTTTAAAGATTTATTTTATACTTGAGAGGTAGAGTTACAGACAGAGAAAGGGAGAGACAGAGAGACAGATTTTCCATCCACTGGTTCAGTCCCCAAATGGTCACAATGGCCAGATCTTTGCCGATCTGAAGTCAGGAGCCAGGAACTTCCGCAGGTCTCCCACGTGGGTGCAGGGGCCCAAGCACTGGGACCATCCTCCACTGCTTTCCTAGGACATAGAAGAGAGTTGGATTGGGAGAGGAACAGCTGGGACTTGAACCAGTGCCCATATAGGATGCTGGCACTGCAAGCAAAGGCTTAGCCCACTACACCAGCCCCAGAAGTCAGCTTTGCCCATCTAGAAAAAAGTAGTTAGTTTATGGTTGAAAGCTAGTTTTATACCAGCTGTTTTTTTTTTAATTATGAGATTTATAATTAATGTTTTTTCTTTAACCAGCATTTCTCTCTCTCTCTCTCTCTCTCTCTCTCTCTCTCTTTCTTTCTCTCTATCTCTCTAAGATTTTATTTATTTATTTGAGAGGCAGAGTTACAGGAGAAAGGGAGAGACAGAAATAAAGATCTTCCATCTGCTGGTTTATTTCCCAAATGACAGCAATGTCTGGAGCTGAGCCAATTCGAAGCCAGGAAGCCAGGATCTTCTTCCAGTTCTCCCATGTGGGTGCAGGGACCCAAGGACTTGGGCCATCTTCCAATGCTTTCCCCGGACATAGCAGAGAGTTGGATGGGAAGGGGAGCTGCCAAGACTTGAACTGGCACCCATATGGGAGGCCAGTGCTGCAGCCAGAGGCTCAGCCTACTATACCACAGCACCAGCTCCATGCACAATCTTTTGTAGTCATCTTTGGTTAGCAAAGTTACAATTGACTTTGCTATCCATAAAGCTGAGGCCTTCACTAATTAACATTCATGATTATAAAGAATTTCCAAATAGCTTTTAGAACTGAATATCAAATTGTGTTGTAGAAAAGAGATGAGAGCGATATTAATACTCATCCAATTTTTTTTTTTTCTTTCTCGGAATAATCAAGGAGAAACATAAATTTTAGCTCACCAGAGACTGGTTTGGTGGCTCAACGGAGTGTGTTTATTTGCCATATATATATATATATATATATATATATTACCAATTTATCTATTTATTTGAGAGGTAGAGTTACAGAGAGAGGGAGAGACAGAGAGAAAGTCTTCCATCCGCGGGTTCACTCCCAAGATGACATACCAGCAGGAGCCGAGCTGTTCCCAAGCCAGGAGGCAGGAGCTTCTTCCAGGTCTCCCACATGGTGCAGAAGCCCAAGGACTTGGGCCATCTTCCATTGCTTTCCCTGTCCATAGCAGAGAGCTGGATCAGAAGAGGAGCAGCTGAGACAAGAACCAACACTTACGCGGGATTCCGGCACTGCAGGCAGAAGCTTAGCTTACTATGCCACAGCACTAGCGCTATTTGCCATAAGTTTTCTGTTAATTTTGACTTGACCTATTTCTATTGTTTAAACAAACAGCAAAATATCACTGACTTAAGCAATCAAAAAGAAAGAATTCTATAGTCAATGTTGACAAGTTTACCAATCAATGTTTAGCAATACTATTTATAAGATTTAAGGAAATGGTACGTTGAATTGACAGAGACAAAAGCAATCAAAATTTTTCCTCTTGTATAAAATATACTTGTGGAAGTAAAATTATTGTCTGCAAAACTTTTAAGGCTGCAAATGGCTGAGTAACTGTGCTGGGTCTACATTTTTTCTAGGTGGTAATAACAGGATAATTTCACAGTGGAAAATAGGATTGTAAATTTTATCTCTCTATATATATATTTATATATTTATATATATTTATATATATATTTATATATATGTTTATATATATATATATATATATATATATATATATATATATAAATCTGGGGTGAGCCAAGTGATTTTTAGTGATCTTTCATCTAATACATGTAACAGCTAGGTTCTTATTTCCACTTGCAGATTTTCTTAAAGGTAATTTGTTAGGCATTTATAAAAAAAATGGAGGATAAACTGCTATTTTGAAGGAATGTTCTTCCCTCCACACAGGAATAAAGCATGGCACAACTAGAAAAGGTCCTGCTCATGCCAGACACTGCAGGAAACAGCTCAATGCCTTCATTCAACATGAACTTTTTAAAGTTAATATGAGAATTAGCCCAGGTCATACTTTTACTAGTTATTTTCTATCACATTCAGATATTTTCTAACCTCGGGCTTGAAAAACTCCACACATATCTAAGATAATTTTATTCTTTTCACATGTATGCGTGTGCATCTATTTGTACATACTATATTTAATAGGTAAGAGATGCACTGTGTGGTTGAACCATGTTATAACTTTTCCATTTTACTTAGCCAAGTATTGCTGAAACTTACAGCCCCATCCCCTACTCAGACTATCTCCATCCTTACTGCTCTTCCTTTCTTCCCCATCTTAATGGGAAATACAACTCATTCATTGTCTAGAATAGTCCTAAAACGACAAATAACTGTATACACAGATATGTATATATGTATATATCCATTATATTAATAAAATCAATTAGTATAAACCAATCATTCATCATTCATGTGGTTTCTAGGCATAATCACAATAGAAGTAGCCATTGCTCAGCAACAATCTAACAGTAACAGGAGGCATGAACTCTGTCAGACTGAATTTTTTTTTTTTTTTTTTTTGCCTATTGGAGGGAAAGGTTTTCTGAGAAAATGAATATAAGTCCTCATTACAGTTTCACTAAATGTGCAATGATCTGTTAAAGAAATTATGGAAAACATATGTTTAGGGAGTTTTATTTAATGAAGGATAAAATTCTGTGAAGAATCAAAGTATTAATTACATCTGTGTATACCACACATACACACACACACACACATTTGGTCAAAAAGAGAATGCCTGTTAGAGGTAAGTGACTCCCCATAGCAAATAATAACACTGAAAATATTAACTCTGATAACCAAAAAAATTGTTCCTATCAGAAAGTATGTTTCACAGAAAAGTAAATCAGCAAAACAAATCATGCTAAGTATTCTTCCTCCTATCACAAAAGGGAAAAAATGAAGTAATTGGATGTTTGACTATTTCAAAGGATGCTGAAATTATTGGTAAACTTTAAATTGGTAGCTTTAGTGCAACATACACTTTATATTTCTTTTAATTTGTCTTTTTATGAAAATTTTAAATCCTAGGCAAATATTTTGATTATAGATATTTTAATACATATGAATAGTGAAAATGATTGTCCCCAAGTTGAGAAAGTGCTTGATACAAATTAAACAATTTAATAATTAGATGCATAGCTTTCTTGTTAGGAAAGTGGTTAGGGAAAGCATCTAAATATCTTTTGGTATTATGGGCTAGCTAATCCTTGCCATGTTACAGACCTACAGAGTCAGGTTCAGTGCTGGTGATCTCCTTGTTACTAACTGATCCTCTTTCTCTGCTATTTTTTCCCTACTCTTGGATGAGGCGGTGAAGCTAAGGGATAAATAGTTACTTCATCACAATGATTGCAAAGCCAATTATGACAATTTCAGGAATTACGTTATTTTAATAAAATGCGAGAGTCAGTGTAATAGGATAATTTAATGGTTTATGAAAAATTGTCAAGACCAACCAACCAGATGTCATTTGGGCACTCTGATTTTCCACAACGAATACCCATATGGTTTTGGTAGAAAGTCTGCCTTACATTTTGAGGATCATTATGAAGATGATCTGAAATTTGATAAAATAGAGCCTCTTTTTTTTTTTTAAGTTTGTTTGTGGCAAGAAAACTACAGTTGTATTGGAGCTTTAACAAAATAGTGTTAAAATTGTATTTTGATTTCTGACTTACTTATCAAAGACTGCTTTTAAAAATGTATGATTAATCTTTCCTGCAGAGAGACTATTATGGCGATTATTTCAGTTTAATGAAAAACATAATGTAACAAAACTCATTAGAGTTAAGGGAATTATCGCAATAATGATGCAAATTATTGTCTCTGAAATAATCAACTTCTCTTAGTCTATTTAAATATCTGAGTACAATGTCTTAGATTAAAAGAAAAAAATATTTCAACTCTGGCAGCAAAAATTAACTTTATTAGCTGAAAAGCAGTGTTTTGCATGAAACCAAAAGCTGAGATAATGTTGCCTATGATTCTACGAAACCTAATACGCATCTGTCACACTTCTCAACATACAGGAAACAACGTAATTTTAACATTTGACTACCAATACACTTTGTACATCATAACCTAATGGTCTCTGGGTTTTTTTGTTTTGTTTTGTTTTACAGAGTATTTATTTATTTGAAGGGCAGAGTGGAAAGCAAGAGAGAGAGAAATGGAAGGAGAGAAAAAAAAAAACAGAGAGAAAAAAGTCTCCACTGGTTCACCCCCCAAATGGCCACGATGGACAGGGCTGAGCCAGGTTGAAGCTGGGAGCCTGGAACTCTATTTGCATCTCCCTGGTAGATGACAGAGGCTCAAGCACTTGGAGCATCTTTCGCTGGTTTCCCAGATGCATTAGCAAGAAGCTGGATTGTAAATGGAGCAGCTGGGACTTGAACTGATACTACAACATGGGATCCAATGTCACAAGCCAGCTCCTCATAGGTATTATTTAAAATAACCTCTGCATTTTAGTGATCTGTACACACACAACTTCTTATTTTTCATCAAATATGTCTACTTTTATATAAAAATATGAACTATATTTAAATTTCATCATCAAAGAAGAATATCTGAAAATATATTCTGTCTGTGTATAATTTACAGTTTCTGATGAATGCTATATACATAATAAGTATCTATATAAAAATGAACCCAAAGCAAAGAATGTGATTGTTTTGATTTCAAGTATTAAGTAAAAAAAAAAAAAAACTTATTCAGTGAATATCACAAAATATACATTGAATTTGAAAATATGAAAAATCTTTCATAGTTAAATCTGTTTAACCTAATCATTTTTATTATACAACTTTTTTTTTTTTATATTTCAAGGTCTTTGTTATAGTTGTCATACAGAGTTAGTCTGAGAGAAGAAGACTTACTTTCCTTTAAAAGAGTGCTCCTCCATATATGAAACATAGGTATACAATAGAAATTCAAGGTTCTGTGTCTTCAAAAAATTGAGTCCAGGGTCAGCCTTCGCTGAAACACTGAAGATCCTGCAGGGAATGCCTGCAGTCTATATCAGATGCTGGGGATTCAGTCCCAGCTTTTTTCCTAATTCCCGCTTCTTGCTCCAGTGCACCCTGGAAACCAGCAGTGATGGTTCAAGTACTGATGGGATTCCTGGCTCCACTTTAGCCTGACCTGGCCTTTGTCTGTTGCCAACATGTAGAGAGTGAACCAGAGGATGTGAACTCTCTGTTTCTCTGCTTTCAAATGAATCAAATTAAATGTAAAATTAATCGCTGTCTATTGAAACATAATCTTTTGGAAAAAGGTACTTTATGTAATACACCAAGTAGTTTACAGTCTGATATCAAATTTGTATTATTTCTGTGTTCAAAAGTAATGATGAAATGTATTTTTTAGGAAGTTTTTTCCTGGAGTTTGATGCTAACTTATGGTTAAGCTAAGCTATATAATCATATGTTGAAGTGCTTATTTTAGTTTTGCTATGATCCCACTAGCAAAAATAAATATAAAAATAAGAATCAATATAAGGAAAATACTTGTCCAGTATAGATTATAAAATAATGAACCATTTATATTAAATAATTGTATTTTTGTGACAAAAATATGTTTTGATTCCTTCCCTGTGATGATCTATACTGTTTTTTTGTTTGATCTTGCTAATTAACTTTTGAGTGAAATATCAACTTTTTCCTGGAACTCTTCAAGAAATAGGACACTAAATACAAAATTTTTGCTGTATCAATACATATTTTTATGCAGGAGCATGGAAGAAGAGTTGATGTAAAGAGTGAATATAAATTTTGAGTGAAATAGCAGATGTCATGAGAAACCCTCATAATACATTTGCTGTAAAAAAAGTAAATAAAAAGCCCAAATATCATCAGTCCTACATAATCATGTGAGCCTTGCTATCATGCCAATATCATAACATATGTAAATATTATATAATTGTAATATTGCATGATCATTGTGTGTATATGCATGTACATATACAGAGATGGACTACTATAATGTGATATAATATGATGTCCTATCTGTCTCCAGAATATTCTTATATGAAAGGAATAAAAGAGAACAGACAAATGGGGAGCAGCAAGGAGCAGTTCTTTCACCTGGGAAATCAGATAAGCAGAGCCCATATCCAACTGTGATGACTTTAGCAGCCATGGGCTCTCTGATCTAAGGAAACACAAAAGAATGTGGAAATAGGGACTTTGGACACTAGCAAGACTCAACCTCCTACAAATATGTGCTCTTTACACGGAAATTGCTTTCTGTACAAAAGAAGGAGTCTGGGATTCAATTCTGCTGCCAGGACCCTGCTGACAAGCTCCAGGAAAATGATAAGCCCACCTAGCAGACAAAATGGAATTGAAGATGGAAAACCAAAAGCAAAATCCAGTCCAGTCCAGTCATCTCATTTTATAGCTATCACCACTGTCACAGTGTTAGTGTGTGTGTGCACACATACACGTTGCATATGTGTTTGTGAGGAGTATTTCATATGTTAATAGAAGATATTTTAAAAATATTGCATCACATAAAGTCTTATGAAGTCTGTGGAAAGGTATAAAATATTTCCAAGATAAAATTCCTCTGTAGTTGCTAAGCAAATGAAGTCATAATAATATCAGTAAAGTCTATCTCGAGAGTCTTTCAAAAAATGTCCCCATTTCAGGAAATTATTTGCACTTTTCTTATTAGAGATTTTAAGATAGCAACAATGATTGAACTAAGTGAAACCCTCTGTTAACATTCCTGGTACTCTCCAAAACAGTACAAGTCTACATTATTGGTATCCCTGATGTAAAAGTGGTATGTCATTAGGTTGCATATTACAAAATAGAGAAGAAAACAATAGAGTGCACATAAGATATATTGAATACAAGGAAATGTTAGTGCATTGCCAGCGCCGTGGCTCACTAAGCTAATCCTCCACCTAGCGGCGCCGGCACACTGGGTTCTAGTCCTGGTTGGGGCTCCGGATTCTGTCCCGGTTTCCCCTCTTCCAGCCCAGCTCTCTGCTGTGGCCTGGGAGTGCAGTGGAGGATGGCCCAAGTGCTTGGGCCCTGCACCCACATGGGAGACCAGGAGAAGCACCTGGCTCCTGTCTTCGGATAAGTGCGGTGGCCATTGGAGGGTGAACCAATGGCAAAGGAAGACCTTTCTCTCTGTCTCTCTCACCATCCATTCTGCCTGTCAAAAAAAAAAAAAAAAAAAAAAAAGTTAGTGCATTCTCATAATTAAATCATTTAAAATCACAATTGATATCCCAGAAAAAAAGCACCTAGAACAACAATATAATAAGCACAATTGATCTTTTAATTCAATGTACATTTCATGACAAACACATCTGTTGCCCAGTTATATCTCACCACAGTGTTCAGAGGGCAGTATTACTTTTATTCTCATTTTCACCAAAGAAATACTCTGGAACAAGCAAATAAAATTATGAAAGAGAGAAACTCAGAAAACTTGTGTATTCCAGATTTCCATAGAAGCATGTTTTGTACTAGCGATATGGATATTTTATTTAGAAAACACCTATCATGTGCTTGGAGTCCTGTAGACCCTTGTTTGGCAGAGATCAATTACCTTTGATACCTTCCACTATGTGCCTAGTTTGGGAGCTTAATCCAATTTCAGTGAAGACAGAATTCAATATACAAGGATTAAAACAGAGAGAACACACACATACTTTTGTCTCTCAAATAATGGAAGATAGCTGGAAGATGGAGATTCTAAGTTTAGTTTTAGAGTAATATGTAAAAATAACTAGTTAAAAATACTTAACAGCAGGAAGTCTGGAGTCAGAGTTTGTTGGCATGTATTTCAGTTCCCAAAATCACTGAGTTTAATTAAGTTAATTAGACTACATGGGCTTCAGTTCTCTGTGTGTAAAACGAGACTACTGGTGTTTCTCCCATTAGATCTGTTCTTAGATATAAATGCATTGAAATTTTTTGTTGCTTAGAATAAGGCCTGGTATACAGTAAGAACAACTTGAGAGATTCTAATCATTATTATTATTCTAATCATCATTATTATTCCACCCATGACAGGTACTAAATATATTGAATACATACCTTAAAACATCTGAATGAAGTCATGGAGGCAAGAAACTACATACCATGTTTATGGAAAGCCAAGAAGTTCAGTGCATGAGACACTGGAGAGAGGGTAAGAGGGCTGAAGAAAGGTAGGGAATGCCCAAGTCCTAGGGGCCTTAAATGTTACCTAAAGGATTTGTTCTCTATCCCAGTGAACCACTGAAGGACCTTTGCTTGTGACATTGGAAGATTTTGTGTTATAGCCATTGCTCTGAGGGAGATGGTTGATCTTGGTGTAGCACAATCAGAGAAAGGGATAATTAGGGGCTAACATAATGGTCCAAGTGAGAAATGAGGGGGGCTTAGATTTATACGGTGATGATAGATATGCATGCAAAAAATAGGAGCAGATTTTAGAATGTTTTGGTGGATATAGGGGAAAAGAGGAATTAAGAATTACTTTAAACTTTTAGTAACATTGACTATGTTTATTCAAGTTTAAGAAAATGATAAAGACAATAGGAGCCAAAATCAGCATTACACTTGATAGGCTTTAAATTTCTATATGGCACAATTGAAGATTCCAGGACAAAACTGGATAACAGATACTACCCTGATGCTGCATTTTTTTTTGTTGTTGTTCATTATTTCTAAGATTTATAAATGTAAGATACGAGGTATATCAAAGGGAATTGCTTGGGCTTAACATATTATATTTTTTGTTTTCAGTTACAATTGGTATGTTTGCTGCCAAACTGCAATGTATGCTATGGAAAACCATTTGATTTTTACTAAACATTAATAAAGCAAATATATGCCAACAATACTTCAGCATATTCTTATTAGACATTTCAGTGAACTTTTAGAAAACTCTGCTTTCACTCCCTCAATTTGGGAAAAGAGGAAACGCAGAAATAAGGAAATTCTCTCAGCCTGTGCCTGGAAGAATTCTTTCTCCAACTAAATATTCCTGTAACTCCTCATTTCAATTTAGTAAAATAAACATTCAATCCTTCTGGTTCTAAGCCACTTTTAACCTTTTTTTGTATCCTTGCCACTACTAATCGAAGTGGAAACTTAAGTCTGTGTTTTGGTTGCTAATCACCCTCTGGAATTTACATTATGAAGCCGTTTTATGATTTAAATTGAATGAATAACACTAGCTTCTCTTCCATAGTTCCTTATATGTTTTATTTTCTTTTTATATTATTTTTCTCCCATTTCAATCCAGTTTCACTTACAGAATTTGGCAAGAGCTAAAAGCGTTGTACTGTGTTCTTTTGACCTTCTATTTATTAAAAATCTCTAGGTACAGATTAATTTACTTTGCAAATATTTATTGTTGCTTCACCTGATTTGAAATGGGAGCTGCAGGCCCATTGATAAATGAATCAAGAGGTTGTCTGCTCTCTCCCAACCTCTTAGAATTACTTTTATCCCTTACTGAAATGATATCATGCAGTTTTCTGCCAGGGTGTCCCTAGGGAAGCTGAAACTGATATTCCTGTGAATTCCACTTCTGCAGCAACAGCTCTACTTTCTTTGTTCTATGTTAGTGAAAACACATTATTGTCAAAAAGTTACAACACAATGTAGAGCTACTTATTTGCATATTTAGCCTTAAGTTTACGCATAACTCATCAAAATTAAAAAATCAAGATAATTGGTTTGTTTCCTAATGGGAAACTGTTGTAGGGGAATTTTTGTGGTTCTAGGGGACATTTTATCAGGGAATTCATAGCATTTCCTTAGTTATGCATGACTCTGATGGTTTCATGAATCTATCTGCATGCAAAGCTTCCTGTTTTGGCAACATAAAATGAAAGGATTTTGTTCAATTTTAAGAAATATTTGAAAAAATGTGACTGCTATAGATGGCATATCACTTTTGAGCTGAGTGAAATAATAACAGATGAAACCTTCTATGGGAAAATAAAATGCCAAGTTGAGGTGGATATTTAGGTTGACTAAATGAAGTTATGTAATTTTCTACCAAATCTATCAGATCCCATGGTTGGCTGCTGGACCACAGGAGAGTTTGTTCCAAAACAATGTAAAAATGCTTACATAGGTTGGACCTTTGAGTTAATGATTGAGACGCCACTTAAGATGCTCACATTCTGTACTGCAATGCCCATATTTGGATCTGTACTGAGTGCATGGCTCCCAACTTCAGTCTTCATCATCTCCAGCTATCAAAGTTATTTGAGGAAAGAAATTTCAGATGGGAGCTTCCTCTCTCCCTCTCTGTCTCTCAATTTATGCCTCACATCTAGATAAAATGATTTTTTAAAAAAATTCTACCAGTCTTGGCAAGTGCCGTGGCTCTCTTGGCTAATCCTCCGCCTGCGGCGCTGGCATCCCAGGTTCTAGTCCTGGTTGGGGTGCCGGGTACTAGTCCCGGTTGCTCCTCTTCCAGTCCAGCTCTTTGCTGTGGCCCGGGAGGGCAATGGAGGATGGCCCAAGTGCTTGGGCCCTGCACCCACTTGGGAGACCAGGAAGAAGCACCTGGCTCCTGGCTTCGGATGGGCACAGCTCCGGCCGTAGTGGCCATTAAGGGATTGAACCAACGAAAGGAAGGCCTTTCTCTCTGTCTCTCATTGTCTATAACTCTACTATTCAAATAAAAAAAAATTCTACCAGTCACATTATTTTACACTTAGATGACATAGATATTTGCTGAGGGTTCACAAATTCTTTGCTAATCTTATAAGCCGTGGAGACGCAACAGTAAACATAAATGTAGAATGTTCCTTGTCTTATGGGAATTATATTCTAGTAGGACAAAATGCAATGAAAAATAAACCATGAATTAAACTCATGAGGACCAAGAAAAAAAGCAGGGATGGTTTTTATGTTTCAGGGAGGGCAGAAAGAACAACGTACTGCAGCAAACCAAAGAGAGATGATGCCAGGGAGAGAGACTCAGACCATGCAGTGTTTGGAGGCCAAGGACAGGGCTTCGGTATTCATTGAAGGAAGTGGGAATCCACAGTAGGGCTTTGAATAAAGGCACAAGAGAAGACTAAAGCCTGTGAAAGACCATGCTGCCCTCTGATCCTAGTAGCAAGAGCGCAATTTCAGCACTAGTTTACCTTGTACAGTGGATCTTGCTAGAGATAACCTACTAGTGCACTAACAAATCATCAGCAGATCCAACATGCAGAGCTTGCTTTCTTGTTCGTTTACCTTGTCATTTATAGTTTACTTTTCAGATTGGTTTAGTTTTGACAGTTTTAAATATTTATTTTCTTTTTCTTTTTTTCTTTTCTTTTTTTCTTTTTTTTTTTTTTTTTTTTTTTTGGACAGGCAGAGTGGATAGTGAGAGAGAGAGAGAGACAGAGAGAAAGGTCTTCCTTTTTGCCGCTGGTTCACCCTCCAATGGCCGCCGCGGCTGGTGCACTGCGACCAGTGCACCGCGCTGATCCGATGGCAGGAGCCAGGTGCTTCTCCTGGTCTCCCATGGGGTGCAGGGCCCAAGCACTTGGGCCATCCTCCACTGCACTCCCTGGCCACAGCAGAGAGCTGGCCTGGAAGAGGGGCAACCGGGATAGAATCCGGCGCCCCGACCGGGAGTAGAACCCGGTGTGCCGCCGCCGAAAGGCGGAGGATTAGCCTAGTGAGCCGCGGCACCGGCCTTAAATATTTATTTTCTTATTTAGTCAAATGAGTTTCTGGGCAGTAGAATATGGCAGATATTGAAGAGTAGCAATTCCATGTATTTACTTCTGAGAAGTCTCAATTCCCTTTTTGTCTGTGTGACATCCTTTTTACAAAAGGGAAAATACAATAATGAGTAGTCTTGTGTCATATAAATGAGGCCTGGAGATGGCAGAGCCAGAAAACATGATGTCCTAGGTCTATGACACCACAATGCTGCCCCAAATTGATTGTTTGTGTGGGATAATTCCACATCACTACATTAGAAAGAAATAAAATTATATTTTAATTCATTTTTGGTGTGTATCTTTGTCATGGAAGCATAAGTATAAAATATTTAAAGTTAAAACTCATGTTTCTGTGACAGGTGCTATGGCATAGCAGGTTAAACCTCCCCTTGAAGCTCTGGCATCCCATAGGAGCCAGTTCATGTCCTGGCTGCTCCTCTTCTAACCCAGCTCCCTGCTAATAAGCCTAGGGAAGGCATTGAAAGATGGGCCAAGTTCTTGGGTACCTGCCCACTTAGGAGACCCAGAAGAAGCTCCTGGCTCCTGGCTGTGGATTGGTCTAGCTCTGGCCTTGCAGCCATTTGGGGACTGAACTAGAGGTTAGAAGAACTCTGTCTGTCTCTCCCTCACTCTGTCTGTAACTCTGCCTCTAAAATAAATAAATAAATCTTAAAAATAAAACCCTCATGCTTCTAATAAGTGGATTCAGTCTTTCAATGAAAACCAGCACTGCCATAGAAGAGCTCACTTCAAGAATCAGAAGACTATTGCAAATTTAAAAAACAGTACTACCTTCTTATTTAGTATTATAAAACCATCTTCCCAAGGTTATAAAGAAAATATTTTCATTTTTCTAAGGTGTATTAGCTACCAAATAACTGACATGAACTACTTATGAGGGAAAGAGGCTAATTTGGCTCATAGTTTGGAGGTTCACAGGCTAAGATTGGTCAGGTCTTTTGGCAAGGTGTCTGATGATAGTCGTGAAGGGGGAACTGACGTGGAGGAAGGCTCACATGATGAGCTAGGAATCAGAAGGCGAGAATCTACGTATATGTGGTCTTTCCTTAAACAGCCACTAAGATTTGAGCATGGGGTCTCCACCCCAACTACCGAATCCAATATAATTCCCAAAGTTCTCACACTCAGACACCATTTTGGATTATGTTTCCAACTTTAATTAATTAGCTGCTAGCATGAATCCATTGAGCATTAAAATAAGACTGTAGACATCACAGCCTGTAACACTTGGAACTTCAGGGGACACCCAAACTATAGCTACACTCTGTACTTGTAAAACAATTTATATGAATGCATGGGTTGACGTCATTCTATGAAGTCAAACTCTATACATAAATGGATCCAGTACTTTTCCTCATTGAAATGTACTTAGGACTTTTAATTGTGTCAGAGACATGACTCTGCTTTGACTCAAACTGTTTTTTTAAAGTTTTATCAAACATCTTTGATTAAAGTAGAATTCTTGTTGCTACTTTCTATTCCCCCTTCAATATTTTTAAACTGTTCCTAAGTTTTAGCAGGTCAAAAGAATTTTAAAAATACTAATTTTGAAAATGTTTCAAAACTTTCTAAAAGTAATGCTATTATTCCAGTTTACTGGGCATGACGCTTCTCCCCTGTGGTGGCTGTCAGGGAAAATCCTATGTAGCATGCCACACTGATCTCAATTTCATCTTCAGTTATTCAGACCTGTTAGCAATTTATAACCTCTGGTTTTGTATCTTTTTCTAATCAACACTTCCAAATATGCAAGTACACAGACACCTACACATGCACACAATTATTTTATCTCAATCTGCTATGTGAATATATAGATATGTGTATGTACTTGCTGCAATGGAAATTCAAAGACTGGATTGTGTTTTGGTCTTTTATTTACATGCACAGTTTTTATAGTGTCTAATGTGGAAAATTCCAGTAAGTACTTGTTATGTTTAATTGTAATTTGATTGAAAACCTTGGTTAAAAAAAAAAAACACCACATTGTTTTGATGGAAATTTTGGAACAATGTTCAAATGAGTGAAATTCATTTTATGCATCAAAGTGTATGTTAGATCATCACAAAACACACCTAACACTGTAGTAAGGGAAAGGGTTTATTGTGGAAACCAGCCGGAGGGTGGGCAGGGAAGCAGGAGCAGCGAATCCCGTTAGGATGAGGGTTGAGCTTGACACCAGTGGTTGGGCCATGTGGCCACCTGGCTTCCAGCAATGGCGGTGGGGGCTAGAGCCTAGGATGGTATCAGTGTATAGATTGTGCCATAGATAAGACTGCACCCTTTTCCTAACAGGTTATTCTTTATGTATTACAATGCACAAAATATTTAAAGGTCAAGTTATTAAAAAATGAAGATGCAATCAACTAGAGTAATTTGCCTGAAACCATTATCTTAAAGAAAGAGTTACTCAGGTGGAGATGAACAGTAAGTGTGCTAATTAGTGTGTTCTGAGGAAGTTAAAGTTATTTTACTTAACAGCCCTAATATAAGTGTTTCAAGTTCCACCACTGATTTGCAAGTATTCCTCATAAAATGTTGATATACCATGGACTCTGATACAGTGAAGGGAGAATTAGCATAGAATAATTAATGGAAAAAATTGAAATTACTTCTTTGCACGTAACTGCATAAGCAAAATATCCTGATATCATCACAGGATTTGTGATTTAGGGAAAAATGAGATTCATTCATTTAATTACATTAACTAGTAAACAAAGGCTGGCAAAGGCTTATTAATTGTTTAAGAGCAAATTTACACTTGGGATGACAGCCAAAGGTTTAAATCAAATTTTGCTATTATTTATTCAGCAGGTACTATAATTCAGGAATCATATTAGATACCTTCTTCAGAATCACGTTGCTATTATGATTTATGACAAGGGGTCTGGAGCAAGAGTACTCGATATTCCTCTGGCCCTTTCCATCTAATAACTATCTGTGTGACTTGTCCATTTGACTAATGCTCTTTTGCTTCAGTTTCCTCCCCTGTAAAAGAGGTTTTGTATTAGGATTGTGCTCATGGCTTACCATGGGGATTAACTAAAGGAACATGTGATACACTCATGATTCACAGAGTATGTTTTCCTCAGTAAATACTCGATTAGTGTTAGCTGTTCTTATTGAATGGATCGCATGTAATGCACTAGATTAGTGTTAGCTGTTCTTACTGAATGGATCACATGTAATGCTCAGAAGAATAACTGAACCTATTATCTCCATATTTTTGTCAGAAAACTCAGGTTCTACAAGGATTAAACTTGCTTTAAAGCACGAAGTGTGTGTGTGTGTGTGTGTGTGTTTCAGCTGGAATCCAAACACTGCTTTTACTCAGAAGTCTTCTTTCACAGTAGAAAACTCCTGATTCTTGCTTGTTTTTCTGAAGATCATTGTCAAAAACGTGTCCTTTGACTCAAATTATGCAGATAATGGTTTTTATTTTTACATCAAATGGCTTATATACAAAAATGAAATGATAATAAAGAACAATGCTAGGGATATTTGGGGCAATGATTAAGGTACCTCCACTCCATATCAGAATGTGTAGTTCAAGTTCCAGCTTATTTTTTTTTTTTTTTAGATTTAAATGTATTTATCAGAATCAAGGACCTCCAGCCAGAGCAGCATGGATGGGGGTTTCCAAGAAAAACCCAAAGGAGCTTTAAGTCCAAAAAAAAAAAAAAAAAAAAAAAAAAAAAAAAGACTTGAGGATTAGATTGGATTCAGTTACCACGCTGGGACATAAAATCATCAAAAACTTCATCTACAATTCTCCATTGGAAGACTGGCCTGCTAAGGAGTGGGATAGCTTATTGTTTTTGCCATAAACTTTGAGCTCTGGAGGAGCTCCCTTGCTAGTGTCATGGTAAATTTGGAGATTCAGAAGGAAGGAGGGCGGCCTGTGTTCTTGCTAAAGATAAAGTTTTGGGGAAGGAAGCAAATATTTTACACTCCAAATTCCATATTAACCCATCTGACCTCCTCACATTCCCACCTCCCGGAGATGGATGCCCTAACATCTGTTAGGGGGAACTGGACGAGGATCTCTCTGGCTGCTTCATGCTGAAAGGGGCATCTTTGGGACAGGGGTCAAGGCAGGGTTTCAGCAGGAGATGGCTTCTCAGCAGGAGGTGGCTTCTCCTGGGGGATGCAGCGCCATCTTGCAGACACTGCTTCCATTAGAGGGTTCATGTGCACAGCCACCTAGAATTTTACTTTTTTAAGTCCATGGAGAGCAAATCTAACGATCAGTTTAAACTCACAGGATCTAAAACTAAGGACAGAGTCATTATTAGAGGCCCTAAGAAAAGTCTAAACCATAAGCAAGCTTTTTTATTGAAGGCAAATACAAACTGAAAGAAAGGGCTTGAAAATGATCAGATGGCCTTGTCAGTATGAGGCTCCGGCCTATCTGTATCTCTTCACATGTGGTACATCATAAGGGTGGCACCCTGTTGACTTCCACTACCTAGCTTGCTTGAAGCAATTAGAGCCAGGAGAGCTGGCTTGAAGAGAAGGTAGGTGGCATTTCTAAAAGGAACATGTGTATTAGTTAAGATACAATTCTGCCTGCAATGTTGGTGACCCTACTTGGCCATCCCCTAGACAGCAGTGGCTACTTTGGAAGCTGGGGTGGGTGAAGGGCTTGACTTTTCAGCTTAGAGAGAACAAGGTCTGTGGCTCTGACCTGGCTGGCATAGTTGCCAGGGCTCTTCATAAGCTGACTTCTGCTGAAGCCCTGGTTTTCCACATCAAAATTCAATGCAGTAGACTCTCCTGTCAGGTCTCTTTGATGGCAGATCACTGTAAAAGCATACATTATTTGGCCTGCCACCTGTCTTTGCATTGCTTCTGCAGCCCAGCTTACTCTTTCTCCTGGTTTTTTGTTAACGCAGACCAGAGGAAATCTTTAAGAGAATGTAAGTCGATTGGTAGAGCCAAGATGGCGGAATAGTGAGGGTGCACACTGATAGTCCGGGAAAAGATAGTTTAATAAAAGTGGAGTTACTGTAGCTTCAGGGAAAGGTTCAGGGGAAAAAACTGCAGAGGAAACTCTTCTGGATCTGGTGTATGTAAAATGGAGGACCTACATAGAGGGCAAGGGTGCCCACGGCTCGGGAGCCCAGCTGTGGAGTCTATGCACCAGTGCTGGAAAGGCAGGTGAGGCGAAACCTCAGTAGCCTGAGACATTGGTGGGGAAATGGCATAAAGAGCCTAGAGGGAATGAGACTTGAAGCCCCGCTGAGGAAAATTCACCAGGCTAACTAGAGGAGAGAAAAAAATAAATAAATAAAAGAGACCGGCATGGACATGAGTCTCTCTCTCCACTCACCTTACAAAGGCAAGCAAGACAAAGAGCAGGTGCCATTTTGGACATACATAAAGTGGCGCCCACCATCAGCCAAGCAGAAAAACCTGACTCTGGTGGGGAGAAATAACAGGAGATTAGGACCTAGTGAAGGTGTGGAGCTAATGAACTGAGACTGTGAAAAACTGAGGGTGTGGGAGAGAACTCATGGAGTACAAAAACTCAGTAACCTTGACAACATGGTGGGAGACTGCAGAGAAATTTGAGATTACACTGAGGACTGCATAGATCCTTTGTGTGGTCCTTGGGGCAGAGAAGACGAATATTATACCCACAGGGGCCAAATTTCATACACTGACTACCCTCAATTCCACTCAGCTGTGCGGAATTGCTTCCCTTCTGAATTAAGAGAGAGAGAGAGAGAGAGAGAGAGAGAGAGAGAGAGAAAGAGATTTACCACTCCCAACCTGGGTGAGTCACCTTTGGCACATTCTTACCCTGAAGAACCAAACAGAGCTCTCTGGCAACACCCATCACAAGCCTCTAAGGATCCAACAAAAGCAGACAGTCCACTTAATCTAGAGTCATAGTATAATGAGAAAAACCACTACAGCGAAGAAACCAAAGAATATATCCACAATGTCAAGCAAAAAAATGCATAAACTGATGAAACAAGAACAAGGAAGACACTATGATGCCCTCAAATGAACAAGACACCCCAATTCAAGATTATGAGGATGATGAGATAGAAGAAATGCAAGAAGCATATCTCAAAAAATTTGTAAGAACGTTAAGAAGTTTTCAAAAACAAATTCTTGAACTACAGACATCCTTACTGGACAGGATAGAAAATCTCTCTCATGAAAATAAAATATTAAGGAGGAATCAAAGTGAAATGAAGTAACTAGTAGAACATGAAACTGTGATAGTGAAGAGAAATCATAATGAAATGAAGAATTCAATAGATCAAATGGCAAACAGATTAGAGACGCCTTAAAAACAGAATCAGTGAAGCAGAAGAGAGAATATTGGATTTAGAAGACAGAGAACTGGGGAACCTCGCCCAGGAGCGGAATCCCAATAAAAGCCTGTAAATCAATTCATTTGGCTGGGAAGATTTGTTACATGCCGGACACCTTGCAAGTATATGAACACCTGTAACATAATATACAAGGTAACAATAGAACAGCTTCAGTTACAGTTTTCTTAAATCTTTAGCTTTTTTTTATTATTATTACCATCAACCAATTAGAATTACTTTCTGCTGTTAGTATTCTGAATTATTTATTTACTTATTTATTTATTTATTTATTCGACAGATAGAATTAGAAAGCGAGGGAGAGAAACAGAGAGAAAGGTCTTCCTTCCATTGGTTCACCCCTCAAATGGACGCTATGGCCAGAGCTATGCCGATCTGAAGCCAGGAACCAGGAGCTTCTTCCTGGTTTCCCATGCTGGTGCAGGTGCCCAAACACTTGGGCCATCCTCTACTGCCTTCCTAGACTACAGTAGAGAGCTGGAGTGGAAGAGGAACAACTGGGACTAGAACCCGGTACCCAAATGGGATGCTGGCACTGCAGGCAGAGGATTAACCAAGTGAGCCATGGCACCGGCCCCAGTAATCTAAATTAACCATACTTGTTCTAAGGTTGAACCTGTAGAACATTATTAGTTTTATCTGCTTACAGACTGTTCCAAAAGTATTGAACACAATAGAAGTCAGGGAAAAAAAGGTCCTTTGGAACCTAAAAGGACACATTTAAACACAAAACCAACAATGTTTTAGCTTAATGAGCAGTAAGTCTGATTTTTAAGGTTTGGAGAATACAAAACTGTGGATGAAAAGGTTTTAAATAGCCATGTTTAAAATGATAAACTCATTAGCCAACAAGAATAGGCATTTGCTTTTTCCATGCAGTACTTTTGAAAGCGAATGTAAGATTTTATCAAACATTTTAACCTTTTTTAGGCCTCTTGGCCTTTTTCATTATGATAATCATCATACCTAATAACAACACAAGATCATTAGAATTTTGGACATCTGGTTTCAATTTTATTTCCACCTTGAGCTACTACATTTTATAGGGGATATAGCAGGTGATGACTCAAGTACTTGGGCCCCTGCCACACCTTAAGGAGATCAGAATGGAGCTCTTGGCTTCTGGCTTCAGCCTGGTCCAGTCCATCATTTGAGGAGTAAGCCAATGGATGGAAGATTGATTTTTCTGTTTCTCTGAGTCTGTCTCTCTTGTTTCTCTTTCAGCTAAAATGAAAATAAAGGCATTTAAAAAATTAAAACAAAATATTATACAATTTTTCCAAATTGTGGGAAATAATCTTACTTCATCAAATATTTGATCATCTTTGATTGGAAAAAATATTGCAAGGAATGATTTTGTTGTTTTTTGTTTGCAGAAGAGTTGTCTTCTGATAACAATATATTGCCATTGTTATAACAGAGATATTGCTTTTAGAATTAAAATCATGTTAACTGGAATGCTTTTCTGCTTGAATCCCTTGACCTACATTTTCTGATTTCTCAATATTAGTTCAGTAGCATGTTGTTTTTCCTGCACCAACAAAACTTTGCTGTTTTGAGAAATATCAGTTACCTAAGATATGTTCCAGCAAACAAAGTATTTTGATTTCTGATCACTATTTTAGAAATGCAAATGAAAAAGAAAAACCAATATAAATACATGAGACAAGAAAATCAAGTACTAAAGAATAAATTCCCCTTAGGGATAAGTTGGCAAATACTGCTAGTTTCTGATGATTAAAAAATAAAGCCAAAAGTGGAGGGAGTTTGAAACTCAGATGGCAGTTGAGTAAAAACCTCCAGTGACCACCATCCCACAGACACAAATGTGAACAGCATAGAGACCCTAGTCACCTGCATAAGGGCTACCAGACCCAGGCAAGAGATCACAGTACTTAATCTTACAGTAATCATAAAAAAACATTCACGTTGAAAACAAGAGAGTTGCCTACGTCATCCCTTCCCCAGCCCCAAGCAGCGTGGCGTGGAAAAGACCTCTTGCTTGAGAGAAGAGTGAACTGAATCCAAGTGCCAGGCCATTGTGAAAAAATTCAATTGAGCAGAGACGCCGGCTCTTGCATTCAGGCCCTTACCCAGGAAGTGAATATTTGGAATTTCCATAATAAGGTGGCCTCTGTCAGCCTCCCCCAATTGCTGGCAGAAAAGTGAAACTCCAGGCATGAAGAGAGAGCAGGAAAAGCAGCTTAAAGTTGTACCTTGCAGTTCAAAAATATGCATATAGTACTGAGACCCAGCACCTGATAAGGTCCAAAGGCTTTAACACTTAATCGGTAGTCATAGACTGGGCCACAAGACTTGCTGAGCATCAAAGGAGCACCTGCGCTCCAGCAGCATATACCACTTAAAGTATTAAGTGGGTGTGCAGGGCACCCCTGGGTCTTTGGGAGGTCCAGGGATTGTGAGACACAGGTGGGACCAGCTTCAGCCAATGTGGGCAACCAATGGGCTCCCTCTTCCAGCCTGAGCAGACAGCAAGAGATCAAGGGACTGTGTCTCAGAAGCCAGTGCTGGGCTGGTAAAGTTAAATGCTGGGTAGATCCTAATAGTTTGCTCCCTAAGCCAGTGCGTATGAATTGAGTCTTTGGATTTGCCTCCATTTCAGAAAGAGACATGTACTCTGAGATGAGACAGTAACAGAAAACTTCCCTAGGCCGGCGCCGTGGCTTAACAGGCTAATCCTCTGCCTTGCAGCACTGGCACACCGGGTTCTAGTCCCGGTTGGGGTGCCGGATTCTATCCCGGTTGCCCCTCTTCCAGGCCAGCTCTCTGCTATAGCCCAGGAGTGCAGTGGAAGATGGCCCAAGTCCTTGGGCCCTGCACCCGCATGGGAGATCGGGAGAAGCGCCTGGCTCCTGGCTTCGGATCAGCGAGATGCGCCGGCCGCGGCGGCCATTGGGGGGTGAACCAACAGCAAAAAGGAAGACCTTTCTCTCTGTCTCTCTCTCTCACTGTCCACTCTGCCTGTCAAAAAAAAAAAAAAAAAAAAAATCCTAAAGTAGAGAAAGAAACTACCAGGAACAGGAAAACCAAAAGGCACCAAACAAATCTACCCAAAGTCATGCTCTACCAAGCTCTCTAAAGTTAAAAAGAGGATTCTCAAAGCTACCAGAACATAACCAAATAACACACGATGTGGTCCCAATATGTCAGACTAAAGACTTCTCAACAGAAACTTGCTGACCAGAGGCAAGTGGCATGAGACTTTCACAGTACTGAAGGCAAAAACTAGCCAGCCAAAGTACTGTATCCCACAAATCTATCCTTCAGATATGAGGGAAAGATATAAAATAGTCCCAGGCAAAGAAAAGCTAAGAGAGTTTTCTGCTACCTGACCTGTCTTACAAGAAATGTTAAAGGGAGGTCTTCAAACTGAAAGAAAGAGATGCTGACAAGTTAGAAGAAAATATCAGACTGTGAAAAAATCACTGGCAAGAGTAACTACATGAGGGGACAGCATTGTGGCATAGAAGGTGAAGATGTTATCTATAATGCCAGCATCCCTGTGGGTGCCAGTTCATGTCCCAGCTGCTCCATTTCCAATCCAGCTCCCTGCTAATGGCCTGGGAAAAGCAGTGAAAGATGGCACAAGTAGTTGGGCCTCTGCCACCCACATGGGAGATTTGTAAGAAGCTCCTGGATTCTGGCTTTGGCTTGGCTTAACCCCAGCCATTGTAGTCTTCTGGGGAGTGAAGCTGCAGATGAGAGATCTCTGTGTGTCTCTCCCTCTCTCTCTGTAACTCTGACCTTCAAATAAACAAATAACTTTTTTTTAAAAAAAGTAACTACACCAATAAATCAGAATACTGTAATATTTTATGCATGCTATGTAAATCAACTATATGTATACTAGGAAGACTAAAAATTATAATCACTACATAAAATTGTTAGGAGGCCTGCAATGTGGAAAGACATCAAATGCAGTAGCAAACATTCAAAATGTGGGGAGGAGCGTAGCAGAAATATGTAATGCCTTATTATGTGTTCTTATCTTTTATTTTGTATCTTTTCTTATGTTTATATTCAATGTTGTCAATATCATTTCAAGATATTTTATGCTTTTTTAGTCTAAAGATGTTTTTTGTAATCCTCAAAGTAACCACAAAGTAAAACATGTGCAAAGCCCTACCAAGAACAAAGAGGAATCAAAGTACACCTTGAAAGAAAATCACTCAACCACAAGTGAAGATTGTGATTTCAGGACAACGAAGTAAAGAGGCTACAATAAGAAAAGCAAAGCAAATATCAAAATGTCAAGAGTAAAAACTGACCTATCAATAATTACCTGGATATCTCATATGGTAAGTCGCAAAATAATTCTCAACACATTGAAAAGAACAGAAGTCATATCAAGTACTTTTCCTATATAGTAAAACTAGAAATTAACAAAAATAAAAATGTTGGAAATTATACAAATACCTGGAAATTAAGCAGTTTACTCCTGAACAACCAATGTATCAAGCAGTAACCAAATACAAAATTAAAAAATATATATTTTGAAACACATGGTAATTGGAAACACAACATATGAAAAACCTTTGATATACAGAAAACCAGTACAGAGAAAATTTTATAGCAATGAATCTTACATCCCCCTCCAAAAAAAAAAAAAATCCAAGGAACAGCTTATTTCTGCCCCTCAGAGAATTAGAAAAACATGAATAAGCGAAATCCAAAAATAATAGAAGGAAATAAATAATAAAATTCAGAGCATAAATATTGACATCAAAACTAAAACCAAAAAATTAAATAATCAATGAAGCAAATAAATATTTGCTTGGAAAAAACAAAGCTAAATCCTTGGCTAGACTAATCAAAAACAAGAGTGGGGGAGGAATTTCAAAAAGAAATATTTAGGGATTAAAGTATACACAGTATCACCAATATAAAAAATGCAAAGGATTATTAAAGATTGTTATGAACAATTATATGACACAAATTTGATAACTGAAAGAAATAGACAAATTCTTGCCCATTTGCAGTAGGAACTAGAATACCTGAACAGATCAAAAATAATGACACTAAATCCGTAATAAAGTTTCTCCAATCAAAAAAAAAAGTGTTGGGCCAGATGGCTGAATTATAGCAAATATTTAAACAAGAATTAATGTCACTACTTCTGAAATTATTTCAAAATTAGAAGGAATTTTTCCAAATTCATTTTATGTCAATGTTGCTCTGAAACCAAAACCAGAGAAGACAATATGCTTCATGAACATTGATGCAAAAATCCTGAGCAACACGTTAGCAAACCAAATCCAAACAGAACAAAAAATTAGTATTTACCATGATCAAATGGAATTCATCCCAGGAGTGCAAGGATGGTTCAGTATAGGCAATATGTGAACATTAATCACGTCAACAGAATGTAGGACAAACTCTACATGGTCATCTCAATAGATACAGAAAAGACATTTGATAAAATTCAAGTCAGATATAGAAGGAACATCCCTCAACAAAGGCTATGTATTCCAAGCCAACAGCCAAAATTTAATTAAATGGGTAGAAGCTTTTAATGACCTGTCTCTAAGATCTGGAACAAGATAAGGGTACTCACCTTCACCACTTCTATTCAACATAGTACTGGAAGTCCTAACTAGAGCAGTTAGGCCACAGAAAGAAGTAAAGAGCAACTAAATTGAAAAGGGCGATGCCAAGTTCTCACTGTCTGAAGATAATGTAATTTGATATTCAGCAAACCACAAAGACTCCAGCAAAAATCTATTAGAAGAACTAAAAAACCAGCAAGGTTTTGGGATATACAGCCAATACACAACAAAAATCAGTAGCATTGTTATACATTGATGATGAATTATCTGAAAAAGAATCAAGAAAGCAATTCAATTTTATATAGCTATAATAAATGTGGAAATAAATTTAATCAAAGAGGTAAAAACTCTCTACATATAAAAGTGTCAATCACTGATTATAGATATTGAAGACTGATTATAGATATTGAAGACACACACAAAAATGTCAAGGCACCCAATATTCATGGGTTGAAAAAAATAAATATCACTAAAATATGCACACAGCACAAAGCAATTTAAGAGATTGATAATCCCTATCAAAAGCCCAATGACAGAGTTCACAGATTTAAAAAAAGACTACTGGGGCCAGCACTGTGGCGCAGTGGGTTAATCCTCTGCCTGTGGCACCTGCATCCCATATGGGCACTGTTTTAGGTCCCAGCTACTCCTCTTGTGATCCAGCTCTCTGTTATGGGCCTGGGATAAAAGTAGAAGATGGCCCAAGTCCTTGGGCCCCTGCACCCATGTAGGAGACCCAGAAGAACCTCCTGACTCCTGACTCCTGGCTTCAGATCGGTGCAGCTTCGGCCACTGTGGCCATCTGGAGAGTGAACCATCAGATGGACGATCTCTCTCTCTCTCTCTCTCTCTCTCTCTCTCCCTCTCTCTCTCTCTCTCTCTGTAACTCTTTCAAATAAATAAAATATATCTTAAAAACAAAAAGACTACTAAGATTTGTATGACATCATAAGAGACCCCAAATAGCCTGAGCAAAAAGAACAGAGAAGGACGCATCACTACCTGACTTTAAAATATACTATAAAGCTATAATAATTAAAAAAGCATAGTAATGGTATTAAAAATAGATCTATAGACCAAAGGAACAGAATAGAGACCCTAGAAGTAAACCCTCACATCTATAGGCAACTGATCTTTGACAAAGTTGCTATGAACGTGTATTGTATATATATATATATATATATATATATATATATATATATATATATATATAAAAGATGGTCTTTTCAACAAATGGTGTTTGGAAAATAGGATATACTCATTTAGAATCAAAAACACTGGAGTCTTATCTCACCATTTACAAAAATCTGCTAAAAATCTATTAAAGACCTAAATATTAGTTCTGGAACTTGGAAAGTAATAGGAGAAAGCAGGCAAAAATATTTCAGAACATCAGAATATACAACAATTTTAAGGATCAGACCCTAAAAAACAGGAAATAAAAATAAAAACAGACAAATGTGATTTCATAAACTAAAGAGCTATTATACAGCAAAGAAAAGAATCAATGAAGTAGCAATACAACCTGCAGAACAAGAGAAAATATTTGCAGGTTGTACATATGAAAAGGGGTTAATATCCAGAATATATAAAGTGTCCAACCAACTCCATAGAGAAAGAAATAAATTTAAAAAGTAGAAATAAACAGACATTTCTCAAAGGAAGGCAAACAAGTGGCCAGCCAACCAATGAAAAAAAAATGTTCAGCATCACTAATCATGAGGGAAATGCAAATGAAAAGCCACAATGAAGTATCACTTCTCTCCAAGGAGACTGGCTTTTATCAAAATGACAAAGATAGCAAGTGTTGGTGAAGAGGTAGAGAAAAATGAACCAACAGTTGGTTGGATTGTACGTTATTTACAGTCATTGTGGAAGAAAGAATGGAGGCTCCTCAAAGAAGTATAAAGAGAATTATCGTATGGGTCAGCAATCCTATTTCTGGGTATGTATGCAAGGGAAAAGAAATCCGCCTGACAGACAGACAGTTGCATTCCCTTGTCTATTGCAGCACTATTCACAATAGTTAGGAAATGGAAACAAAATGTCAAGTCACTGATGAATGCCTAATGAATGTGTACTACACATATACTATGGAACATCATTCAGGCATGAAAGGATGGAATCTTGCCTTTTCAACAACATAATATTAAGTGAAATAAGCCAAGCAGATAAAGACAAATATATGATCTCATTCAAATGTGGAGTCTAAAAACACAGGTAATTTCAGGGCTGGTACTGTGGCGTAGAAGGTAATGACTGCAGTGCCAGCTGCTTCACTTCAGATCCAGCTCTCTGCTATGGCTGGGGAGAGTAGCGGAAGATGGTCCAAGTCCTTGGGCCCCCACAGCCACGTGGGAAACCTGGAAGAAGCTCAGGGCTCCCAGCCATTGCGGCCATTGTGTAGTGAACCAGCAGATGGAAGACCTCTCTGTCTCTCTCTCTTTCTCTCTCGCTCTCTCTCTGCCGCGCTGTAACTCTGCCTTTCAAATACAAATAAATATTAGTTTTCAAAGGAGTCAAAAATATGGTGGTTACCAAAGACTGGGGAGTGAATTTTGGGATGTGTTCCCTATGAAGAAATTTTGAAAGCATGAAAGGATAAATATATTTATCCTGATTGGACATTAAATAATGTATACTTGTAACAAAAGATAGCATAGTACCCAACAACATGGAAACTTTGTATTTTCTTAATTTCCTAAAATAAAGTTATTTTAAAATAAATTATAAATAAAAATGAAGTCATCCTTGGGTTATTTAATACAAAGATCAGACAATATATTTTGGACATAATTTCAAGACATTTCATTTAACTCTATGTAATTTTATTTAAATCTAACTACAAATATAAATTTAATATAAATATATATGTATGAAAAGCAGGTGGGAGAGCACACATGTGCCTTCTTTTTTTTTTTTTTATTTTTTTGACAGGCAGAGTGGACAGTAGAGGGAGACAAAGAGAAAGGTCTTCCTTTTTGCCTTTGGTTCACCCTCCAATGGCTGCCGTGGTAGGCGCGCTGTGGCCGGTGCACTGTGCTGTTCCGATGGCAGGAGCCAGGTGCTTCTCCTGGTCTCCCATGGGGTGCAGGGCCCAAGCACTTGGGCCATCCTCCACTGCACTCCCTGGCCACAGCAGAGAGCTGGCCTGGAAGAGGGGCAACCGGGACAGGATTGGTGCCCCGACCGGGACTAGAACCCGGTGTGCCGGCGCCGCAAGGCGGAGGATTAGCCTGTTAAGCCACGGCGCCAGCCCATATGTGCCTTCTTTAAGGATATAGCTTAAGAGCAGCTGATGCTGTGGTGTAACATAACAAGTGAAGCTGCCGCCTGCAGTGCTGACATCCAGTATGGGCGCTGGTTCATGTCCCAGCTTTTCCACTTCTGATCCAGCTCTCTGCTATGGCCTGGGAAAGCAGTAGAAGATGGCCCAAGTTCTTGGGCCCCTGCACCTACGTGGGAGCCCCAGAAGAAGCTCCGGGCTCCTGGATTTGGATCAGTGCAGCTCCAGTCTTTGAGGCCATCTGGGGAGTGAACCAGAGGATGGGAGAATTGTCTCTGCTTCTCTCTCTCTGTAACTCTGCCTTTCAAATAAATAAATGAATAAGTCTTTAAAAAAGAAATAGCTTAAGAAATAAATAATAGGATAATTAGCAATATAATTTTGAGATGGTTGTTGTACAGTACCTATGCAAAATATTAACTCCTCTCGGATTTCATCATCACAAACATGAGGGGGCAATAAAAGCTTACTTCATAAGTTATTTCTTTGATCACAGAGGAGGCAAAAATGAGGTCAGATTAGCAATTTTTTTTAAAAGTACCTTCCTATTTTCAGCTTAATCTTACTAAAATTTTCAATGAAGAAAAGTCAAAGTAGTTTTCATTTTTAAATCAGTATTTAATTTTGAAACATTTATTCCTCTTTTTAAAAATTCATTATGTTATCAGCAATGTGTGCGGACAGCATACAGTGATTTTTGAATCTTTGATACTGTGGTTTTTTTTGAACAACACACAGGACATGATAAACTGGAAGAAAGTACTGACTATATACAACAAAATAAGTTGATCAAATCATTGATGCATATATTAGGGAATTTCCTGAAGATTATTGAGCATATTGTAACCATTTCAATTCAATGCAACGTTCTATAGAGGGTCAGTATCATCGTAACATCATGTGTTTTTGAAAGAACATTAATACACAAGTTGTTTTTATCTAAAACATTAAAATATTTAGGAAGTTAAAAATATCTAAAGGAAAGTAGTAAAATGATATGCTGTTGTAAAATGAATTTTCGAGATAAAAGACCTCAAGAGATTGTCTACTGTGTTATCAAATGCAAGTTGCACTGGGTTTCAAGGGCATCTACAAAATAATCTAAGGTTCTTATTTCAGCCTCATTACTCTCTTACAAAGCAATCAATCTGGTATACCAAATAATGGTCCCAAATCCGGGTCATTCATTTTCTAACCACTGTAAGCTTTAAATGTTACCTTACATGGAAATGCATTCTTCCAAATTTAATTAGTTGAAGATTTTGAGTTGGAGAGATGATCTTGGTATTATCTGAGTGAATCCTCAATATGACCACAAGTATGCCTAAGAAGAATGGGCACAGAGGATTTGGCACAACTCGAACATGGGAATCAGTGCAACCACAGGGATGGAGATAGGTGTGAGAGATCAAGCCACAGCCAAGGATTGCTGGTAGCAGCAGAAGACAGAAGTGCAAGAAACACATTATCCTCTAGAGCCTCCGGAACATGGATTGTCCTGCTGCTGATGCTTCATGCCCTAGTGATAACATTTTGGACTTCTGGCTTCAAGAATTATGAGGAAATAAACTGATGTTGTTTTGAGCCTTGGGATTTGTCATATTTTGCTGTGGCAACCAAAAGGAACATGTTAACCACTGTTCCTGTTCCCCTCACACAGGAGTCCATGCTGTTTGTCTTTCATCTGGTCACATTCCTATCTGTTCTAAAACAATTGTTCATCTCACTTTCTTCCTTTTCTTTTATTTGGCAGCTAGAGTTAGACAGTGAGAGAGAGAGAGAGACAGAGAGAAAGGTCTTCCTCTGTTGGTTTACCCCCAAATGGCCTCAAAGGCCAATGCTGCACCGATCCGAAGCCAGGAGCCAGGTGCTTCCTCCTGGTCTCCCATGCAGGTAGCAGGAGCCCAAGCACCTGGGCCATCCTCCATTGCCTTCCCAGGCCACAGCAGAGAGCTGGACTGGAAGAGGAGCCACCGGACTAGAATCCAGCTCTCATATGGGATGCTGGCATCGCAGGCGGAGGATTAACAAAGTGAGCCATGGCCCCGACCCCTCATCTCACTTTCCACATCCTCCATAAGCTTTCTTCTTTCACACACTCTTGAAGGTCTCCCAGTTCAAAAAGCTGTGTAGGTCTTCTATTTGCCACATAAATTAGCTGTTAGTTGATAGTCTTGTAACTGATCATTCAAGTAATCTTCCAATTGATTTTTCTCAAATGTAATTAAGTTTTAAACAGGAATTTTTCATGAACTTTTGGAAGACAACTCCTATATACATTAATTTCTAAAAGTTTTTGCACTAAATTAAGTTTACCCTTTGTAAAGAAAATTATTTGAAAGACAGAGGGAGAGAAAGAGAGAGAGAGAATAAGAATCTTGCATTTCCTAATTCACTCCCCAAATAGCCACAACAGTTGGGCCAGGGTGAAGCCAGGACCCAGGGGCTAAATTTTATCTCCCATGTGGGTATCAGGAATTCAAGTACTTGAGCCGTTGTCTGCTGCTTCTGCGTCCCAGGTGCTTTAGCCTGGAAGTGGATGAGAAATGAAGTAGTTGTGAACCGAATTGGCACTCCAACAAAGGACGTGGGCTTCCGGAGCACTTGCTTAGCACATTATGCCGTAACACCCACACAACCTTAACTTTTAATTACATTTTTCAGGAAATTTTAAAGTATTCTTGTATATCTCTTATTTCCATTGAGTTCATGGTTTCTACAGTGGTGATAAGATGTAAGGTGCTTCATATGTCATAGCTCAATGAAAAGGCTTTCTAATTCTATTCATGTTCATTTGTTTATACATACATTTCTTTCTTATCACAGTTACACATTCTCCTAATTGATGTACATTTTAACATTTTATGTTAGATAGAAATTTTGGTTTTCTTTTTGGACAAGAAAGCTTTTTGTGTTACTTGAATACCCTGTTTGAGAATCTGAATTCTCAGCACTGGCAAATCCTTCAGTGATGAAGGTGTTTATTTCATATCAAAATAATGGAAACTTGGATGGAGCTCCACTGTGTTTGGATTGCCGACTTACAGGTAGCATTCTGGAGATTGTGTAAAGCAATATTATTTGTAAGTGAGCAACAGGTTTTATTCCCAATTGGGTCTTTGGTGTTTGAAGACATAGCCAAAGACAACAGGATCAGATTGAGCACTAGTGACTATACATGTTTGTACTGGTTAAGCCCCACATCTTAATCTTGATCACTTTGATGTCTTAATTTCTAAGTAAAATGGACTGAAGGGAATTACATGTGGGTGTCTATAAAGTAGAAAGATTCTGGACAAAGGAAGAGAATCTTGCTTTAAGGGGGAAAAAAACATTATACTACTAATTAATCAGATCTTTGAGACAGAAGAGAAAAGCCTTTTGAATAAATTTCATTGCCCCAAATAGGCCAATTGTTCAGGAAAAAAGATAAAATTGATTTGATGAATTGACATAATTCTAACAAAAGACAGAAATGTGGTCTTTAGGCATTCTACAATAAATTTATGCAGCAGCTTTTGTCTACATCTTGTTGTGAGTCTAGTATCATATAGATATATCCAGAGAGCTCACACAAGCGAACACTCACACTCAAACCAAATATATAACATGCCGTATACAAAGAAATTGTGTAATGAAAAAGTAAAATCTAAGTGCTCGATTGGAAATAATGTTTACCTATATCTTCCTTAATGAAGCCTCATTGTTTAATCTTGACTGAACAGCATTTTAGCATGAGTAGAGTAGGAGGGAAAAGAAGGTTCAAGGCCTTCTTATAGAAAAAAGAACCAGGCAGGGCCGGCGCTGGGGCACAGCGTGTTAAAGCCCTGGCCTGAAGCGCCAGCATCCCATATGGGCGCCGGTTCTTGTCCTGACTACTCCTCTTCTGATCCAGCTCTCTGCTATTGATCTGGGAAAGCAGTAGAAGACGGCCCAAGTCCTTGCGCCCCTGCATCCACGTGGGAGACCCAGAAGAAGCTCCTGGCTCCTGGCTTCGGATCGGCGCAACTCCGGCCGTTGTGGCCATCTGGGGAGTGAACCAGTGGATGGAAGATCTCTCTCTCTCTCTCTCCTCTCTCTCTCTCTCTCTCTCTCTGCCTTTCTCTCTGTAACTCTGTCTTTCAAATAAATAAAATAAATCTTAAAAAGAAAAAGAACCAGGAAAAGCTCCAAGACAGAGGATCCTTTAGAGTGGTTATTTTGTAGAGCATACAAATAAAAGTCTTGAGAGGAAGTGTCTCATTTCTTCAGGTTTTTGACAACACAGAGAAAATAGTACACATGGCAATTTTGTTATACACAGAAAATGAAAGATGCAGACCTCACCACCATGACTAATACACTAAGCACAGAGCTAATGTTTCTCCTCACAAAATGTACTTTGGTGGTTTCCTATCGGAATTGCTTTGCTCTATTTTTGTCAGGTTTTTAAGAATGTGTCACCTGTCCTTTCCCTTTTTCCAAGTTACTTTCAATTTTCTGCTAGAATAGCTTTATCCACAATGTTAAAAAGTAAAATATATTTGATGAAAATTTTATATGTAGGTGTACACTAGAAGTATTGATTTAAAATTCATTACGCAGCAACCAGAAAAGATAATTTAGCACAGGATGATGTTCTGACTTCAGGAATAATTTTCCTCCGATTAGCCTGTCTTCTATTTGTTTTCAATGTTGCGGCAAATAACTGCAAACTTCTTGCTTATTTAGTTCAGAAGTTTGGGCGTGCTGGCTGTCGTTGGTTGACCTGTCGCTGCCACTTCTGTAGTGGGCACCTCAGCCCTACGTTTGTGAATGCCATTAGTTATACTTCCTTGAACGTGCTGAGCAGCTTATGAGCTCTGTATTCTGACTTCAAGCAACATGTTGTGGTAGTCAAGCTTTGTATGTGTTGTCTCCTGGTCAGAAACTTTGCTTCTGCACAAGACTTAGAATTCTCTTATCATAGAAGTCAGTGAAAGATAGGAGAATTTGGCCTAAATACTAGAGAAAGGATCAGCATTGTGCTGTGCATGTTTAGGTACCACCTAGGATGCCTTACTCCCTCTCATATTTGAGTGCCCGAGTTCCAGTCTCACCTCTGTTTATCACACAGCTTCCTTCTAATGCACACCCAGGGTGATCGCAGGTGGATGGCTCAAGTACTTGGATTACTATCACCAAGAAAGGACAACTGAATGGAGTTCCTGGCTCTTGGCCTATACCTGGACTAGAACAGTTGTTGTGGGCATTTCGAGAGTGAACCAGTAGAGGGAAGCTCACTCTGTCTGTGTGTGTCTCTCTAACCCTTCCACACTCTTTCATTGTTTTGCTCTACCTTTCAAATAAACAATAAATAAATAAATAAATAAATAAATAAATAAAATTAAAAATAGTCATGGAAACACGATTTTAATTGTGTATGAAATGCAAGAGATCAGCCTTGCTGCTCATGGGATTTAAAATCTCTTACGTAAAAAGTCTCCAGGTAAGCTATCCCCAAACTTGCCATGTGCAAACCTCCTTCATTGGAAGGGAACCTCAGAGTCTCAGGTGAGACCTAGGAATTTATGCTAGTAATTCCTACCCTTTCAAGTTCAGGTTGTCCTTTCATTTCTACAGGATTTTCTGGTGACAAACTAAAACAATGACAGAGAAGTAATATTGAGTTGTCATAATTGCTTTGTATTGCTAAAGCCAGGGTGCAATTGAAAATATGCATTTTGGGTGGGTAAATGGTCACTTTTGTAGCTTTAAAAATCAGACTTGTAGACTTAGATATGGAAGTGCTGTTCTTATCCTTTACAGAGGAATTAGAGGCGCTCACAGGTTTGCTTCACCTTCCTGTGTGACGCACCTGTGTGCCACTCCGGAGCACAGTGGGGCCTCTCTGCAACTAACATGTCCATTTAATTGAAATCTAGATAGACAGGTTGTCAAGGGGAGACACAGGGGCAAATGGATAGATGTGAGGGAGTAATTGCCAGTTTCTCATTGTGTCACCATTGTAGCAAAGGACATATGACACCTTCCTTGCCATTTCATCCTTGAGTTCCTCACCGGATCTCTCTGGCAATGTTCTAGTTCGAAGCTGGCCATCTTCTCACACCTGACAAACATCCCTCAACTCACCTCAGCAAATCCCAGGCAACATTCTAGGTTTCAGGATGCTTTTTGTTGTTTCTTTCTCTCCCTTTTAGGCATAGTTATCTGTATTCATGGATTTCCATTGTATAAATTCCAATATATTTCCTAATTTTATCTCAAATAATGCAAAAACTTGGGCCTTCAGATTCTTTAGTGAAGTAGTACAAGAATATATTATTCCAATTAGATTATTATTTTGTTGTTAACACTATTTTTTTATTTTTGTCAATAATGTTCAGTAATTGGGGTAATGTTTTCCCTACATCCTCATCAGCATTTATGACTTTTTTGATTTTTGCATGATAGTCATTCTTGCTGGAGTGAAGTGAAATCTCACTGTGGATTTTATTTCCATTCTACTGGTGGATATTGAGCTGGGGATGCAAACTAGTACAATCACTATGAAATACTGCATGGAGAGTCCTCAGAAATCTGAAAACAGATCTATCATATATCCCAGCCATCCCAAACAAAATGAAGTCAGCATATGAAAGTTATTTGCATCCTCATGTTTACTGCAGCTCAATTCACAGTAACTAAGACATGTAATCAACCCAGATGACCATCAACTGTTAACTGGATAAAGAAAATGTGGTATATATACATTATGGGCTGCTATTCAGCCATAAAAAATAACGGAATCCGGCCGGCGCTGCGGCTCACTAGGCTAATCCTCCGCCTTGCGGCGCCGGCACACCGGGTTCTAGTCCCGGTCGGGGCACCGATCCTGTCCCGGTTGCCCCTCTTCCAGGCCAGCTCTCTGCTGTGGCCAGGGAGTGCAGTGGAGGATGGCCCAAGTGCTTGGGCCCTGCACCCCATGGGAGACCAGGATAAACACCTGGCTCCTGCCATCGGATCAGCGCGGTGCGCCGGCCGCAGCGCGACTACCGCGGCGGCCATTGGAGGATGAAGCAACGGCAAAAGGAAGACCTTTCTCTCTGTCGCTCTCTCACTGTCCACTCTGCCTGTCAAGAAAAAAAAAAAAAAAAACGGAATCCAGGGCTGGCACCATGGCTCACTTGGTTAATCCTCCACCTACAGTGCCAGCATCCCATATGAGAGCTGGGTTCTAGTCCCTGTGGCTCCTCTTCCAGTCCAGCTCTCTGCTGTGGCCTGGGAAAGCAGTGGAGGATGGCCCAAATGCTTGGGCCCCTGCACCCGCATGGGAGACCAGGAGGAAGCACCTGGCTCCTGGCTTTAATGGGCCCAGCACCAGCTGTAGAGGCCATTTGGGGAGTAAACCAAACGAAGGAAGACCTTTCTCTCTGTCTCTCTCTCTCACTGTCTATAACTCTACGTCTCAAATTAAAAAAAAAATATGGAATCTTGTGTTTTGCAATAAAATTGATGCAGATGGAAACAGTTATGCTTAGTAAAACAAGTCAGTTCCCAAAAAGACAAATATAGGTTTTCTCCAGTATGTGGTAGATAGTACAGTATACAAAATAAGTGTAGGAATGAAATGGACATTTGTTGTTTTTAACTCTTGTTTATACTCTTGTGGATTTTGGTACTTCTGCTTTTTACATAGAATATTATGGTTAGTGATGCATTAAGCCTGTGATTATAGAGTGGACTGAATTTATGTTTTTACAAATATTAAAAAAAAGGAAGGAAGGAAGGAAGGAAGGAGGATTGAAGGAGGGAAAAAGGAAGGTATGGATCTATGGTTATTGTCTTAGAACTGTACTTATGAAACACAAGAAATCTACTCTATATTAATATTTTTAAAAGAAAAAAATTTGGTTAAAGGGAAGGGCAGTAAAATAGAGATTTAACAGTATTTATGCTCCTTAGAACATAACCTTAGGAAATATAAAATATTCAAAGTTCATTGAATCTTGGGATTTTATTCTTCTTAGTAGAAATAAAGTAACTGAGATATGTGAGAGAAAAATATCTTATGTAGGCAGTTATACACCACATGTATTATGGAGGGAACTGGCAAAGCAGTCCTTGTCAAAGTTGAGTCTTCCTGTTTCACTAAACTGTGCAAAGTATTTTTTTTTCTAAAAGTAATTTGAAACTATCCCTATTAATATCATGTAAAATATATAATTACTTCAAGAGTTACAACAAATTGAAGGTTGAGACAGCTAAATTATTATGATAGTACCTATTATAGATCATTTCACTGAAGAAAAGAAGCAATATGAAGATAATAACAAACCAACTCTAGGAAAAAGCATCATAGTGGTAATACTGGCTATTCTAACTTTGGAGAACGATGCAATTTTAATCATTTCTATCTGCATACTCTAATGCTGATAGTCACATATATTATTCTCTTTTCAAGTTGAGTTATTGAGAATTATTTTGTCTCATTTACCATTCATGACTATGAAGTTATTTCTAAATTAACTTTTCATCTTTCTGTAAGAGAAGCATTGACCAGAGGCATGCCTTGGTTTCAAGTTAGACTGAAAGAATTTTAAGTATGGACATGAATTGCTTCCTGGACTCTTCTGTCATTGATAAACTTATTGAAGAATCAGTTGTTCCATCTTACTTAAATTAATGACTATAAAATATGCTTACTTGCAAATCATTTGATTATGCACTGTAGTGCAGAAATGTGTGACCTCTGTGTGCACACACACATGCACACTACACACACTCACACACAAGTAGTCCGCCACATTTTTCATGCTTCAGTGGCTATGTGGAATAACTAACTGAATTTCCAAGTTTTTGTATTTAAAGAAATGCCAGATGAGGGATCCATCAACTCACTGTGTATTTAAAACAGGGTTCTTAAAAGCCCTCTCTCAATGTTAGAACAATAGAATCTCTAGGTAAAACCACACATAAAGAAGCAATTCTGCTACTGATATTTCCCAAGTTTCTTTTAAACAGAATTAAAATCTGTTTCTCTAACTGCAGTTACTGTTTATACTCTCCAAGCTTTAAAGTTGTCTTTATTTGAAAACCCAAAAGGGAGGGTTTAAAGGAAGTTTTGGCAGTTGTGCAAAAATTTAATTGAAAAAGACTCAGGGATATGGGGACATCAACACCCATGCTTTCATATCTACATATAAGACACTGCATAAAATTAAAAAAAAATTCAGCATATGTTAGACACAAGATGGGTGCAGGGTCTTTTGTATGCTGCAGTACTTTATTTTCAATTCCCAGTTTATCATTTTAAGTTGGTACCATGTACTGATCAGCACATTTCTATACCCCTCATACACATGACAGTGTGTTGGGTAATTTGACACTCTCTAATGTTTTGTGGACAGTGGAATGCTCTTATTAGGGAAGACTCTTTGGGTGAATTACATTCTTATTTACCTTTTAGTTCAGAAATATTAACAGGTAGAGATAATTTGTTTTGGTTTTTAAGAAATCCTTACAATCTGTCAGGAAAATTAGGAGGATACTTGTTACACAGTTCTTCATATGATATGTTTATCTCAATCCTTATCTTCTTATTCACTTGTGAGCTAATGAAGGATTAATATTTCCTAAATTTCTGCCATTTAATTTTCCAAGTAGATTTAAAAAAAAAGTCAAATTATTTTCTTTAAAGAATAGATATATTCTATTCTAAGTGGAAAAGAAAAGGAAATAATCTGTTAACTTTCTCTATTGTTTCTTATTAAGATTTCATCTAAAACTGTGAAGCTTGATTGTAATTTCAGTTCTCATGTCTGTCTTACCAAGGTACATACAAGAAACATCATCTAAAATTAAAATTAAATAATGAAAATAGCTATGGTTTCAAATGAATGCAGTTTATGATGTTCAGTGCTAATGTTGTGCATTTGCTTAAGCTGAGGCTTAAAAAGCTGATAATCCCATAAGTGCCAGCTGGAGTCTCAGCTGTTCCACTTCCAATCCATCTTCCTGCTTATGTGCTTGAGAAAGCAATGTAAGATCATCTAAGTACTTGGGCCCTGCCACCTAACTGGGAGTCCAGGATGGAATTCCTGCTGTCTGGCTTTCGCCTGACCCAACCCTAGCTATTGTGGCCATTTGGTGAATGAACTAGCATATAGAAGATCTCTCTCTCTCTCTCTCTCTTTGCCCTGCTCCGTCTTCTGTGTTTCAAATTAGTTGATAACATTTTAATGTGTATGAGCAAAATTGACTTTTTGAGATGTGATCATTGTTTACAGACCTTGTCTTTGCTCCTGAGGAACAGAGGGTCTCTGTTTGTTCATTTGTTTAATAGTTGTTGAATTCTTTATTTGGTGGAGGGTAAAGCTTGTGGCTATAAAATAAACAGAAAGTAAAAAATAATAAAAGAAATACAAGAAAGGAAAGAGGAGGGAGTGTGAGAGAGCGAGTAGGAAGGAGAGTAAGGTGGGGAGTAACATTATACTCTGAAATCTGTATGTATAAAATATATGAGATTTGTTCACCTTGTATAAATCAAAAATTTTAAGTAAAAATAGACATTCAACATTGTTCTATCTTAGTATCTACTAAACAGGGGATGGAATCCATGACATTTTAAATCAATTAAAATAAACTCATCCTAACCAAGATTTGAAACATATGGAAAAATATAACCAATATTCCAGTCACCCAGATAGCTGCACTTTGTCCCCTTTGATGCCAATGCTTAACTCTCTCCTCCCCCAGGAAATCACTGTTATTCTAGCTTACGTTAGAACCCCCTAGGAACAAACTATACAGTAGGTATTTATTTGTGCTTGGATCCTCTCTTACAACATGTGGCCTAGTAGATAAAATGATGCAAGGGGTGCCTGGGTACAAACCTCAGCTCTGCTCCCACTTCTGCTTTCTTTTAAAACGCACCCTGGGAGGCAGCAAATGACTCAAGTAGTTGAGTCCTTGCCACACACCTCGGAGATCTGGAAAGAGTTTCTGACTCCTAGCTTCTGCCATTTTGGATAGTAAACCAGTGAATGGGAGTCCTCTATCTATTTCTCTGTCTCTAAAATAAAAGAATACAATTGGAAGGCTGGAACTGCATAACTGGGTTGAGATGGTGACAATGGGAGGTTATATGAAGACCAGTTACCACCCTACTGCTAAGACCAGGTTAATGTGGTGTGATAGTAACGAATCATAATGCACATATATGCCCTAGCTGGAAATATTCTAGCCTTAGTCACCTTTAATTGAAGCCATATTTTTCCAAGAGCTACCACACAACAACATAAACTTATCATTTCAACATGACCATGTGCTTTTGTTGTAGGCAATACAATATAGGATGGATGGAAATGATGTCGCACCAGCCACAGCTTATAAAAGGATCCTACCCAAGTTGTCATGTATTTCTCCAGGAGAAAGGTAGAAAACTGTTGAACTGGCAGAGTCCATATCACCAAATCACTGGCAACTTTTTCACCTGTCTAGTATTATGAGAAGAGCAAGTTCTCTCAGTTATATATTGGGAATCTACTTGATGCAAGCTAATCTAGACTAAGATACAATCTTGGATTTAATTGTTGATAGTTTCATTTTGGGGCTGACACTCTGGAGTAGTGGGTAAAGCCATCACCTGCCACGCTGGCATCCCATTTGGGCGCCAGTTCAAGTCCTGGTTGCTCCACTTCCAATTCAGCTCTCTGCTATGGCCTGGGAAAGCAGTAGAAGATGGCCCAGTTCTTTGGGTCCCTGCACCTACGTGGGAGACCTGGAAGAAGCTCTTAGCTGCTGGCTCCTGGCTTTGGATAGGCACAGCTCTGGCTATGGCAGCCAATTGGGGAGTGAACAAGTGGATGAAAGACCTCTCTCTCTCTCTCTCTCTCTCCTCTCTCAGCCTATTCTCTCTCCGTGTAACTGAATTTCAAATAAATAAAAAGTCTTTAAAAAAAGATAATTTTGTTTTGTATATGACTTTACCATAACTAAAATATAATTGGTTGTGTATCACCTAATTTTGTCATCTCTAAGTTAATAATTGATAATTATCAATTATCTGAATTTTTATAGTGGCAAGACGTGGAATCATATTATTTGGAAGTATCATCCTCAATATGCCCTTATAACATTTTTCCAAAAGTCAGCTTCATTGAAATATAATATATTCTGTTAGTCTTCCATGAATGCCATAACAAATCACCACAAACTGTGTGACATGGCAGAAAATTATTCTGTCACACTTTTGGAGGCTAGAAGTTTGTTATAAAAATTTCAGCAAATGTGGTTCTTTCTGGAGTTTCTAACAATAAATTAATTTGTTCATGTTTCTTTCTCAGCTTCTGATCTCTGTGAGCAATTGTTGGCAGTCCCTGGTTTAAAGTCGTGTTATTCCACTCTGCCTCTGCTAAAACATGGCAACTTTGTGGATGTCTCTGTATTCATGAGACTTCACTTACCATTCTTATAATGACATTAGTCATTGGATTTACTTACACCCTCATCCAGCAAACTTTCCCTTGACCTTAAAATATTTGCAAATATCTTAGTCCCAGATAATGTCTTATTCAGAGGGCTGAAAGTTACAGAACATAATTCAATTGAAAAAATATCAATAGAAATTTCACAAATCCCAAAAATGCAATCCTTTAATTTTTGCAAGAGAAAAACATTTTGAACACCATCACATCTATGATATGGAAAACTTACCAAGCTCAACACTCCTGTCACTTTGCAGTGAAAGCATCTCCTCTGACCCAGATATTGCTAATCTATTTTCTCTAACTCTAGTTTTGCCTATTCTATCATGTCACATTGCCTTCTCAAACACTTTGTGTCAGTCATCGTTCAAGATTCATCCATGTTGTTGCATTTACTCCAAACAAGTTTCCATTCTATGAACCCAACATAATTCAGGCATGGATGGAAATTTTGTAGCACCCTTCTGAGCATGCTTCCATATCAGCTCCATGGGACTGAGAAGACAAGGGAAACTGATAGAGAAAGAAGTTCATGCTACCTTCTGTGCTATAATAAAGTCCTGAGACCTTCCCAGGAAATTTAGCAGTGTATGAAATTGAGGGTCTGTGTGTGTGTGTGTGTGTGTTCTGCAATTCAGTCATTTATAAATGAAAGAAACTGCATTATCTGGCAGTACAATATCTATTTAGTGCTCCAAGGCACCATGAGTAAATTTTAGATGCCTTGCTAGAATATCTATGAATTTCCTGAATTCCCCTCACCTACCAACTGTTATCTCTTCCTCATCACTGATTGTAAAATTCTTGTGCAATAGCAGAAATCTATGAAATTTCATTCTGAGTCATTTTAAATAGAATTAGACCATTTGAAAAATATAGAATTAATCAATGAAGATTATTAATCTGTCAAAAATAATTATTTTAACAGCTTTCATTGTGTAATATAGAACAGGGACAACTTGGTGATTTATCAAAAAATGAATCCACACAACCAGAACCCAGATAAAGACACAGAGAATATTGCTAGCTCCCTCAAAGATGCTTACTCCTTATTTCAACATCCATTCTTTCCAAGGGATAAGCATTATCCCAAATTTTATGGTAAATATTCTTTTGTTTACCTTATGTGAATACTCAACATTGGCGCTTAACTTGACCTGTGTTTTGTAGCCCATATATAAATGTAACCAACCAACACTTAGCATTTTCCGATTGCTGTGTTTTGTTCACTCAATATGTATGAAGTGTTGATGCTCAAAAATCCCTTTTTTTGTAGCTGCATATTCTTCCATTGTGCCCATTGACAGCAATCCATTTAATCAACTCTTAGTGGAAAAAGAGAACCAAGTATTGGTATTCATTTTTATTTATTTTTTAAAATAATTAATTTTATTTACTCTTTTTTACTGGTGAGTTTTAGATAGTCTTTATGTATTATCACCATGATGTAGAGGGCCTGTGAATGAATTTCAAAGGAGGTTTAATGCATAGCAATTGGTTCCTTATTCACAAAGTTTCCTTACACTTCTTTCTTTACTGCTACTTCTTAAATACGAGTGTCTTTTATGAAGTCTAGTATGGACTTGGCCTCCCTCCATGGCATCCTCCACCCTGCTGACAAAGGGCAGATCTTTTTATTTCATGCTTCTGTTTAAAACAGTTCAGTGATTCTCCTTTCCCTTCAAACCCCCTCGGCATACCACACAAACTCACTCAGAATCTTAGTGTCTCTACACCTCTATAACCTTCTCTCTTTCTGTTCTTCTCTTGTGGGCATGTTGGAGAAGCCAGACCCCACGAACACTTCTTGCTTCTTGACTTCATGCCTTTGAAGCTGCTTTTTCTCTCGTTTTTTGGAGATCTCCCTTGCCATTTTTTTGAGTAAGTGCAGCATGTCTTTAAGAGTAAAACTCTTGCCAGATGCTTGTCCTCACTCATTGGTTTGCATCATGTAGTCTTTCTATGGCACCCCATAGCTCCACTGAATGCTATTATAAGTATATAAAGAACATTATAACAATCAGTATCCCTTCCATATTTATATTAATGTATCCCTGGAAGCCTGTATCCCTAGAACCAAGCACTGTGCCTGGAAAATAAATCATTTTGTTAAATGAGTGAATGAAATACTGGGAACAGTCACTGGTATTTGCCCCTACTGTTCTGTTAGGTAACAGGTTTCTCTGTTCTTTCTCTTCTCACTTTCCTCATAGTGTCTCGGTTATCATCCCGTGTGTCCGTGTTTCCTTTATGTGCCTGTTGTCCCTGGCAGATTTCCGCAGCTCACTCTCAGTGCTCCTTAGCATCTGCTAACTTCCCTTCAGCTTCTACTTTAAATAATGTTCCATCTGCATTCTCAAGGTTTATTGATTCTGCTCTCTAGAGAGTGCCCTATACTTCAAGTGAAGGATTTGAAGATACGGGGATTGTTAAAACAAATTCCTGTGTTTTGGCCAAAGTTCACTTAGGGTGCTGTAGGTGTTTACAGATTTCAACCTGGAAGCAATGTTGTATGAATTAAGAAATTGAAGGTGTGTATCTAAACAACAGATTAATAACGGGATTTTCTGGGTCTTATTTTTAATCAGTTTATTTGCCACAGGAGATTAGTGTTTGAAGTCAAGATTTAAAATGCAAATACATATTAATGGATTTCATTATTTCAAAGAATAGAAGTTATAAATAAAGCTAAATGACAGGTAAAAAAAAAACTCAGACTGTGAAGAGACATGGAACGTGACGGATACTGTGCTGTATTTGGATTTCCTGTTCTGCGTTATTGCTTCTTTGTAAACATGCACGCAATAAGTTCCAGAAAGTTCACATATTAGTATATTTCAGAATCTTAGATAATTAATATAATTATGCCTTCAGGATCTTAATGTTTAGCTCATAACTTTACCTTGAGAATGCAATTTTTATTAAATCTTTCCAGAGTGGATGTACCAATCTGTTTTCCTACCAAAAGTACCTTTTCTACATGTTTGCCCACATTTATCTTTTGACTTCTTGGTGAAATCAATAAAAATGCATATTATATCTATATATTTGCATATATTAATTATATACATACACACAGTTAGAAAACAATGATTACCAGGCGTATGACTTTAGTGGGAGGTGATGAGAAAATGTAGGCTATAGAATGGAAAGTAGCCATTTTGTAAGAAGAACAAGTCTAGAAAAGTAATCTATAACCTAATTACTATAGAGAATAAAATATACTGCATATTAAATCCATGCAAAATGAATAAATTTTAGCTTCTCTTGTTGCAGAAATGATAGAAAATGATAAATTCTGTGAGATGATAAATGTTTTCACTTCAGTGTAGTAATCTACTTCTCTGTATATCCTTTCCTTATATAAACCCAATAAAATTTATTTCATAAATTTCTTAGAAACTACTCACTTTCTCAATCAACAACTACTCTTTTAGTGAGCACTATGTGTTCTATTTCCAAATTGTGTCCATAATTTGGCCACAATTAATTATTCTTATTCCTATATTAATACCTGTTCAAATCAGCATTCACTTTCATTAAGGCAGCTACTATTACTTCCATACTTGTGGTCTAATTATTATTCTTGCCTGTTCACCTTATTTTTAAAGATTTATTTATTTGAAAGGAAGAGTTACAGAAATAGATTGAGAGACAGAGAATGATTGAGAGAGATAAAGAGAGAGAGAGGGAGGGAGGGAAGAAGAGAGAGAGAGTGAGAGAGAGAGAGAGGGAAAATCGATTTTCTACCCACAGGTTTACTTTCCAAATGGTGGCAGTGGCCAGAACTGGGTCAGGCCAAAATCAGGAACTTGGAATTCCATCCGGGTCTCCCACAAGGGTGGCAGTGGTCCAAGCACTTGGAACATCTTCTGCTGCTTTCCCAGTCACATTAGCAGGGAGCTGGATCATAAGTGGAGCACCAGGCCATGAACTTGTGCCCATATGGAATGCCAGAATGCCAGGCAGTGGCTTAAGCCACTATACCACAATGCCAACCCTGCCCTTTGATTTGTTTTAAATCAATTTAAAACAATTTTTAGAGTAAATTAGATCATAATTTTGATTACTTGCAATATGTTTGTCTACAGATACAGCTCTTCTACTACACACATGTAGAAATTCTTGATAAAATATATGTAAAATTTATCATAAATACCTAGATGAAACATTGAGAGAGTTGAGTAAATACAAACAGGCCAAAAACCTAAAGAGAAAGCTTGATGCTGGAGAATCTTACATTAATCCTTAGTGGTCCATGTGGCATCTGTTGATTTCTCATTTATCCCAACACAGAAGCTTACATTTAAAACTGATGGTAAAGAAAAAATTATGTCTTTGGAATATAGGGTTTGAAATGAGACACTTATGTATTAAACTTTAGAAAAGACTCTCCTTCATGATGAAGTGAAGAATATAATATAAAAAAGTCATACATCAAGGGAAACATAAGGAAATATTTTTTCTTCATCATGTTATATAGAAAATATATAGTTGCCCACAAAAATCCTCAACAAAAACACCATTTAGATATATAAATCTACACTAGAGTTTCATTATAAAATACAGACCATGTAATTGTCAGAAGTATCTTCCCTGGAATATGTGGCAAATAGACATGCAAAATACTGTGGATTGTTTCCACCAGAAAGACAATGCCTGGGAAAACTGCTACAAAATTAGAATAAAACAAAATAAAATGATAGGCATTTGGCATAGTGGGTTAACATACCACTTGTGAGATCCACAACCTGTACTAGAGTGTCTTAATTCCCTCCTTGGACTTGCTCTAAATTCTAGATTCCTGCTGACATACAACCTCAGAGCCAGAATGTGATGGCTCAATAATTCTGGCTTCCAAATCCACTCAGGAGACTTGTATGGAGTTCCAGGCTCCTGGCTTCAGGCTGGCCCAGCCTCAGATGTTGCTACCATTAGCAAAGTGACTAGAAAATGAACGATATGAACGATCTCTCTCTCTCTCTCTCTGAAATAAATAAGTACTTAAAATTTAAAAATTATAAACCATAGAAACAAACCAACAAAAAGTCTGAAAAGTTTCATTAGGGAGAACAGGATGAAGAATCCAGAGTTGAAATAGAATTCTCCCCAAACTTTGTGTGATTAATAGAATGACTATCATTGATGAGTGTGCACTGAGAATCAAAGCATACTTTCACCCCTTCATATATGCTAACACTTTGTTCTCAAATAGATACTTAAATTGTTCACATTTGTCATGTAAGAAACATGAAGCAGGCATGTTTAGAATAATATCTATTCTAAATAAAAGTAGTTATTAGAAAATATTATAAAGATGAGTATGACCTCTTTTACAGAAAGATCCAATAAAGTAACACATTTTGGACTCTTCATTCATTGCCTTTTTACTAAGAAAATTTCATTTTGTTTTTGTTAATGGATTTTGACAGAGCAAAAACGTTTATATATGGGTAGTTTTTCTTCAGATTTTTAATTTCTTATCTCATGAATACTATAAGAACAGTCCTTCTTAGCCAAGTAAGGCTACATGCAAAACATAATTCAAAGAGAACCATCTTGTTAAATTAAGGTATTTGTATAGATCTTGTATTTGATCAGTTAGAATAAAATAAATGCAGTTTGGGGAGCATTTTACCATTTCTTGCAAATTTGATAGATAACATTATGGAAATGAGATCCCAGTTGGGACCAAGATGGATTAATTTCCTTTGCTTTTCGGGATGGAATATACTGCACCAGGATCAAGATTTTCTCTTACTGTTTTATGACACTAGGCTTCCATAGAAAAATGTGTTTTTAAAAAGATAAAATTAAACAAAAAAACCCAAATAAGTTATCTTACCATGGAACTACCCATGGTTATGAATTCTTTTCACTTACTTTTTCTTAAATAAAATAATCCTTTGTGTGTGGTTTAACTCAATGAATTCTTTATGTAGTTTGTGTTTGATTCCAATAAAGGGGAGGGACTTATCTCCTAAATATGACACAGTTAATTTTCTTCTGAATGTTCCATTTCAAGAGTATGCTCAATTTTTAAAGTGTTATCCTAGGTTTCTTAAAATTACATTCAATGTGAGGAGCAAACTAAATAGGCAATATTTATACAAGTTATAACAAAAATCAGAAACAACACAGATGGTTGAAATATTTGCATGACTCACCTATATCAGTAAAACATTGGCATCATATACAAATGAATTCAGAATGGGCCTCAGGGCGTATGTCCACCTGGAAAACGGATGACCTCAAGCCATTATCAAAGTCCAAATTAGCTGAAACTATCTCCAGATACACAAATAAGAATTCATCTTCCATTTTATTTATTTTTTATTTCTATGCATTAAGATTTTATAACGCTTTTTAGTAAGTTGTCATATTTCTGTAGAAAAAATTGATTCCTATTGATGCCTTATTTTCATATGGTGGCATTAGTAAAACAATCATCTAGATAGATTGTTACAGAAAGAATAGATGAGAATGAGGGACATCAGGATAGTGAGTTAGGTAGCTGAATGAGAATCTAAAACAAACACTGAGACACAGGGTTTACGATTAGTTTCTTCATTGTCCTTTGTGAAAAGTGGGGTTTTTGTGGGGATTGCCACACAGAATTGAGGAATTTAGTGAGATAACCAAGTAAACACGTACTAAAGTATGTGACTCCAAACACTCAACATTTAAGAAAGCTTCAGGCTTCTGATTTTCAAAAGAAGTCCACTGTGCTGTGGGTACCACATTATATTCACTCATTTATCTTGTATGAGTTGCAATCGACTCAAAACGTGTTCATATACATTAACAATACGTTTATTACATAGCCGTATATATACTATATCTCTGTACAAATGAATTTTCTTTCTAGATGTCTTTCTCTAAGCCTGAGTTGTCACATGAATATATATGTGTAAAGTTTAGCAACTGTTTTTAATATCTTACCATTTATAATATTGCATCTACAATAATAAATTCTTAGTAACCTGAACATGGGTATTTAGAAGATGGGTTAAAAGTTTTTAAAACAAAAGTTTGCCAACTGAGAAAACTGTTTACATTACGAAAATATTTGCACATTTTATATGGATTTTCTATGATTGAAGATTTCTGGCAATCTCCAAACACAGTAGAAAAAAAATTACTAACAGTCCAATATTCAGTTCACCATAATTAGCAAGATTTAATTTTTAGTTCCTTTCAAGCTTACTGACATGCATGAATCAGCTCTTTATTTTACACGTGTACATACAGATATATATGAAACAAAGAAAATAAAATCAAAGCACAAATAAAAATTATAGTTTGTAGACAAAATCAAAGCACAGATAAAATTATAGTTTGGAAATAAAAATAAATTTATACTAGCTATATAAGCAGGTGTTTTCAATATATTAAAGTTCTTTAAATACAAAAAAACTATGGAGAGTGTACATACATATATTTTAAAAATTGTTCTCAAAATAAACTTGTGTTATAATTACATTTTCCATGAAATTTTAAACTCCTCTTTGATATACCCTTAAGAATTGAGTAATATTAAAAAATAAGAAAGCTCATTATGTGTAAAAGTGAATGGGCAATTGCAACATCTTGTAATACAAATATTTTACATATGAACTGTGGAAATATTTCATGCTCAACATAACATTACTCTTTATAAGTTATTCTTCAAGAAAGAGTATATTGTTGCTGACATGATCATGAATTGCCTGAAAATCTCTTTATCAGAAGAAGATGATTACAATATCTTCAGAAAAACACTGGGCTTTCGGGAAATGACAAGCTAATTAGGGAGAAACAGACTATAAATCACATCCATACAAATCCCGGTACAGTTTCTGGTTATCTTTTGTTATGTGGTATGGTTTTACTTCTTTGATTTTGCTTTTGGAGGTATGCGGCCATCTTTGTTTCTCATGGTTTCTGAAGAGTGCTCTTGGTCAGTGTTTCTTGAAGCATGGGTCCTTATTATTCTCTAGGGCACAAACAGCCCAGGGAAAAAATTGAAATTCAGCTAAGAGGCAGATTCAGTAAGTAAAGTATGAAGGTGTACCATTTATCTAATCTGAGTTCTAGGAAATAATAAACCAATGAGGAAGTGACATTTAAATGTATGGTAGAATTTTTCAATATTGATGAAAGATATAAATCTTCTTTTTCATAAAGGACAATACATTGCAACCATGATAAAGAAATTCATATCTAAAGAATATAAAAGACAAAGACAAGATCTGAAATAGCCACATAGCAAAGATGAATCACATACAAAGAAGTAAATATTAGACCAATAGCACTTTTCCCACTGGCAAAAGAAATATTACAATAACAGCAAACTGCCAAGGGAAAATATTTGTCAATACAAAATTCACCTATGCACCTAGTAACAATATCAATATTGAAACCATTTAATGACACTAGGCCTTCTGTAAAAGAAACCTAAATGTATTCCCATAAGAAGATTCAGTTTCAAAATGTTCAATATCATTATCATACAATTTCCTTCCACTATATAACACAACACAAACAACAGTGAACCTATGGACTTCCCAGAATGTTCTGTGTGCACAGCCTTGATTCTGAGTTTATTATCTTGGAGAAATTGCTTCTTTCATTTTTGGTAACTGGCTGGACAATTGATTTTATGATTTCCTTGAATGTCAGCAAGAGTTTAGGAACACTGTTGTTTAGAGACAAGAGAATTTCTGATAGTTTAAAGAAATAGTTCTGTCCACCTCCAGGCCACATTTCCAGAAACGACCCAATCGTTGCTTGGGAAGATGTTATTTAAGATTTCCTTTCTCACACGTGATACGTGGTGATATGTGTGTCCTTAGGGTAATGCAGCATGAAACACGTTGGCGGCACCTGAGGCCGCAGAACAAGGATGACTAGATTTCCTGGGTTAGGTTTACAATAAAAATGATGTAAATTGAGAAGGCAAAATATGCATGTTTTACAACAAGAATTATGACATGTCGAATGAAGTTTGCACTTGACTGCACCTCCAACTGTGGAACCCTTTCTTTTCCCCAGCTCAAGGCACAGATGAGGTAATAACTACACAGTGAGGACCTACGAGCTCCTGGTCACACAGCCCCAGCCTTGTCACGGCCAATGTTAAAGAAAAAATTAAGAGCTCCTGAGTTTAAATGAAACAGCCTAATATTTCAATATGTACCACTCATTCCAAAATGTAAATGCACTGAAAGTTAAACCTGCATGTCCAAAAACAAACAACAACATCCAAGCTGTATTTCATAAACTGTTTTTGTGTTTGTGGCAACCATACAAATAGTGATGTGATGCAAATTGAACATATTTTACCACCTCAGGTGATTCTGAGCTGAAGCTCATAGTAAAAATCTTGTATTCCAACAAAATTAAGTTCCATAAAGAATGTTGTGGCCTGTGTTGTCCATCACTCCATAGTCTACCCAGTAACTACTATTTGACATTTAGTAAGTGCTGAACATTTTGTTAAATATTTGTCTTGTTAAAAATGCATTCATAGGCCAGCGCCATGGCTCACTTGGCTAATCCTCCGCCTGTGGCTCAGGCACACAGGGTTCTAGCCCCGGTCGGGGCGCCGGATTCTGTCCCGGTTGCCCCTCTTCCAGGCCAGCTCGCTGCTGTGGCCCGGGAAGTGCAGTGGAGGATGGCCCAAGTGCTTGGGCCCTGCACCCCAAGGGAGACCAGGAGAAGCACCTGGCTCCTGCCATCGGATCAGCGCGGTGCGCTGGCCACGGCGGCCATTAGAGGGTGAACCAATGGCAAAGGAAGACCTTTCTCTCTGTCTCTCTCTCACTGTCCACTCTGCCTGTCAAAAAAAAAAAAAAAAAAAGAAATGCCTTCATTAATGATATTATGTATTAGTAATTTTTTATTAAATAATTTAAAAATAATGTAGACCAAATGATATCTTTATGCCCATTTGCCCACATGCTTATTTTCATCCTTTAATCCTATTAATAATGTTTTCCTCACAGCTCCTCACAGATACTCAACCTCAATTGATAAAAAGTGCTTTAAATGTTGCTGAAATGCCCATAGAAAATGTCTTATTAATGCATGATCACTTATGGAAACTATTCAAGGAAATGTATTCTGAGATCAGGGACTAGAGCCATTGCTTTGATATCCTCCCCCTTCATCAGAGAGAGAACCAGAAGAAGTTATGAAATGAAACTTCTAAGCATAAAAAGTTTAGAATCTGTTAATAGTTTTAAGATAAATCTATGGTATGTCTATCGTATGATATTGATTCACTGTTATTCAGCTATGCCATAGAATAATTACATTTTAAAGTCAATATGATTAAACAATTTTGTAATTTATGATAGGAGATTGGAAATTACTTAACTCTAAAACCTAATCTTTCCTGCAAATATGCTTTGATAGTCATTGTCCTTTGCTCTTATCATATAGAATGCCTAAAATTCTCTTCAGCTCCCTCCTATCGCTGCTTCGTGCTTCTTTCTATGACACTGCAGGCCGCTGCGAGGGGTCCGTTGTTGATTGTTACTACGCACACCTGCTTAAATTGCCCATTAGATATTTGGCTACTTGAGTGCTATGACCATGTCTTGTCTCCTGCTGTATTTATAGCCTTTTCCCAGTTGGCTGGCCTATTATTGGTGTTCAATAAATATTTGATGAATGACTGACTAAATAACTGTTTCTGTGGACTTCTTAGGAAAGTGGTTGATGGAACCATGGTTCTGCAAGTTAAATGCTTAGACTGAAGCACGGAGTTACTTCCTCTTCTTTTTCACTCAGTGTGGCAGTCATCAGAACTTTAATAGGCAGTATGTCAGCACTTATTTAGAATGATGATAACATGAACACCATGATTTATCTGAGTTATTATCCATTGAATTCTATTCAAGAGGATTTTTAACAAATTTAATATACTATTTAGATTTTTTAAATGACATGCACAATAACATTAATGCAAATATTTTAATAACTATATTACCACATTTCTCCATCACTAAAGATAAAAATAATTTATTATTCTTGTTATAGTGATATTAAAATTCCAGCTAAGTGGGTCTATTTAAATCTAACATAAAACTCTCAGTCTGGCTGATTAATATCCACTAATAATTTCTCTTGTTGGCTTAATATGTTTTAATGTACTATATATATTTTTCAAAATGTTAGAAATTTTTATTTTCCTCTGGACATGTTTATGAAAGGAGAATAGTATCTGATGAAGCAGTAGCTAATATTCATTCTTGTTCTATGCTTTTCCTTAGAGGTATATCATTCATATAACACAGCCTTAGCAGCTTCTGTAAGATATTTAATACTGGGGAGCCCCAAGGAGAGAGTTTAACAACAGCAAATGCTTCCCTTTGGGGAGAGGGGACTTTCCAGTGATATACTGAGTAATAAGGCATTGTGCCTCCAATCTTGGAAGCTTGTGGGTAATGACGAGATAAAAACAAAGTAACTGGCAGCTGTTTGTGCAACGTTAGATGCAATAAAGCAGTAATCTGAACCTTGAATATTGGCTAGCACAGAAACAAGCCTGACAAGTGGACTTTCTGAGTTACAGACCAGGCAGCCTTGGCCACTGATTTAATAAGTAATCAGACTCCAGCAGATGGAAAGAACTGTTGATTGGTGCTTTGCTTTTTCATTTCTCTTAGAAGCAGTTGGTCTCTCTTAGAGATGTGTGAGCCCAAAGTAATTTGCAAAATAAAACAAAATACAATCTTGAATCCTGCAGGCATAGCACAGTTATTATGGAAAATGGTGAAAATGGGTAGCAAAGTGCCGTTCCAAACTCAGGGTGCCAGGTGTGATGGAGGGTATGAATCCATACCCAGTGCAGCAGACAGAAGAGGGGATTCTATGATGGGTGGTCAAGTTTCTGTGAATCCGTACCCCAATAAGGGGACAGAAGACGGGATTCTAGTGTTCCAAGCTCTCTTGGCCCAATGGCTTTTTTGGAGAAGCTCTGGATAATATTACAGATGAAGGTAACTTAGATCAGGTTTACTTTACATTCCATTTGATATATATTTTTTTAATTTTGAAAATGAAGACTTCTAAAGGAAGAGGTCATTATTTTAATTAAAAATTTAAAAGTGGTTTTAGTTCACTTTCCTAAAATTTCTCCTTTGCTTAGTCATGCTAATGTCATTGTTTTTCCTGCCTCTTGTGGTGACTACTTACAATCCCGGAATTATTGTGTTTTTAGTAATTCTAGCCATTGAATTTCATAATCAGTTGCATTGTTCATAGCATGAATTTGCCCAGTTTAGCAGCTAAGACAAACCCAGTGGGAGGGACTTCTAAACTCCATATGAAACATCATTTTTTTCACATGTCTTGTGCTTACCACAGAGACATCTGGATGGTGAGATTGAGCAAAACTTTTGATTTTCTTACAAGATGTTCGGCCAAGAGATCCTGAACCTAAACCCCATTTCTTGGTTTCTTCTCTGCTTTAAAGACTGGAAGCAGGATGAAGGACTGTAAACTGTCATTGTATCACATCGATTTCCTTCAGATAACCAAAGTCAGTATAGTAGCTGTGCTGTGGGCCATTGGCTGGAGGTTCTCCAACAATAAAACAACAAAACAAAACTTGTAAAAGCCTTAAGAGATCCTTCTAAGGAGATCAAGAATGCTTCATAGCAACTCCACTGAAGAGAATGCTATAATATTTTATGATTAAATGGTGCAAACATGAGACAGAAACTGTGACAATTTGTTAAACTTGGAGTGAATTAAAATGCATAGCTATTTATGATCTAGAGAGGAATGATTATAACTATTAATATTCAAGTTCATAAAATGAAAAAAGTTATTCATATCATTTTTACTGATTCATTTAAATTAAAAAATCATAGTGGTATCAAATTATTCATTAAATCATCGAATTTTATGCAATGTGGATAATAACATATGACATACAAAAAAGCAAACTTGCAGGGTTTTTTTTTTATTTCTTTACTTGTGATAATATAAGTATCATTTTCCATCACAGGATTTAAGTTGTATGAAGTTTATTGGAGCAACGCCTGTGTCTGCTACACTGACTAGTGTTACAACATTAGATAAGACGATTACATACTCTTTGTAAATGAAAATACCATGTAAATCTCTGTTAATACCTCTTTTCATTGATTCCAGCTTCCCTCTTTATATAGGAGTTTTGATATATCCACTTTTTTAAGTTTTTAGTAGCACAAAGTTCATGGTGATTCCACTTGTGTTGTGCCGAAAAATCTGAGGTCTCTCTTTTCTAAATCATGCATTTGTTCACAATTAAGCCCACCTTCAGCCTGATAGGATGGAAAAAATAAGTTTCTTATGTATTTATTTATTTATTTCCATTATTGAACCTTGATTTGGACCATACTCATGAATACTGTGAGATTTAAATTCTATTTTTTGTGGTGTCTCCTTACACCATTCTTCATGGCTAACAGTTCAGGGTCACTTTAGTTCATATCATATTAAGAAGTTATGGCTTGGTATTCTATCTATAGTGTCCTGCATAAGCATTGTCAAAATAGTAACACATATAATAATCCTTTATGAAGTATAATCTGTGTGAGCTATTATTCTTTTTAAAATTTTAGATGAAAGTATTTATGTAGGAGTATAATATATCATATAGTAGTTGTTTAAAAGGAGTACATATTAATTTTAGATCATGTAGCGTATAGATGATTTATGACATAAATTCAAAAGCTAAAACTTCTGATCATTCTTCTATACAGACAACTATCATTTGCCCTGGATATTGATTTGCAAGTTTTCCATAACACAGACCCACAATATGGGCAGCTTAAACAACAGAAAATTACTGCTTCATGGTTCTGGGGGCTTGCAGTCTAAGATGAGGGTGTCAGGAGGTTCTTCTCTGGGCTGCGACAGTGAAACTGTTCCACGCTCTCCCTAGCTCTGGTGATTGTTAGTGAACTTAGACTTGCTTCTCTTATGTTCCTTTGTACTGATCTCACCTCTCCTCTCCTGTATCTTCACACTATGTTGTCTGCATGTGTGTCTGCCTCTCAGTTTCATCTTTTAATAAAAATGCTAGCCATATTGAATTAGAGACAGTGGGATCTCCTATTAACTATTTGCCTTGGTTGACAGTGTCATCTATAATGAGCCTATTTTCCAAATAAGTTCATATCCTGAAGTTTTGCCAGTTACAATGTAGGGAAATAAACTTTAGGGAGCACAATTCAATGCACAGTGCTATCTCATTACATATCCTTTGCATTTTCTGTGTTTGTATTGTAGTAATAATAACCACTACTTATTACGGCTAGATACTGTGATAGTGACTATGCAAACCAACTCAATTATTTATCTCATTTTACAAACTCGTAATGAAAATATATCAAAGAGATCATTCTGATATCACTATTCTACTATAGTGAAAAAGTGAGGCATAGAGAAACTTATTTTGCCTGTGTCACATAGTAAAATACAAATTCTGGCCTTCTGAACCCGGGGTGTGTTTGAAGGATTCGTGTCACACACTCTGTTTTATAATGTGGCCCTTAAAGCCTCTCTGATATTTTCCAGTCCATTTGTGATGTAAACATTCCAGACTTAGTGTAGGACTAAGGAATGAAATAACTTCAAATGAAGAAATCATTCCATCCAGTGTCGGCGGCCACCCGACAATCCAGAAGTGTTTACTAGAATCACCAGACAATTTTTCATGATCTGTGGTTAGAAGAAGGGATTTTCAGAGATTGTATCGGTAACTTACAAGTTGTATTAGATTGGGGAAAAATAAATACGGCAAAAATAATTATATAAAATTTCTAAAAAATCTAGATTTTATAGGAAAATTAATATTCCATTAAACTTACAAGTTTTTGTCAGTTCTCTGTACCAGATGACTGGATAGAATTTTAAGTGATAGTACTTGTTTCAAAGAATAATTGCAATTGAAGAACCTAAAATAAAATTTAAGTTGTTCTATTATTGAACTGTATGTAGTAAGACAGTGTAAAACACAATGAACTATTAGCTAAGTATTTTATTTAATCTTTATATGTTTTTGAGAATAATACTTTTTTAATAAATGAGAAATAGTGGGCACAGACAGTTCTTTGTTCCTAATCATCCACATATCCAGGATCAGTATGAGATCTGAGCCCACCTGTACCCCGCTTGAGAGCTGGGAATTTTCTTCCTCTTAATGACTGTGTTGCAGCACTTTTAGTGACACTCCTTCTTCGTCCTTCAGTCATCCAATACCAGTTATCTGTTCCTAAGTATACAGAAACCATTATGCATTGTTCCTCCTTATAAACTAAAAACTAATCCAAAGGAGCATCACTATTATGTAACAGACTCGTAGCTCTTCATATTACTTTTCAATTCATCAATAAGACATTTATCTTTCTAAGTAAAATTCTAAATTTAGAATTAAAGTAAGATGAATAAATGGTTAACTGAAGATTAGGGATACAAATCAAGATTTGGCGTTGAGCAGAGCTATAGAATAATCTAATTCTAAAAAAAACTCAGATTTCCAGACCCGCAGTAATCTTCTATATTACTTACTTCAGTATTTAAAGAAAGACATGTTCAAATGTGGCCTGTATTGGCAATAGAAATATTTTGATTTTGTTTCCAAATATTAAATAAATTCAATAGAGTATATCAATTATTTTTACATAAAAGACAAGTTTTGTAAAACATTTGTTAGAGATAAGAAGCTCAAATACCCATGCTATGATCCGAACGTTTGTCTCCTCCAAAATGCAAACTGAAGTTTAATTGCTGATGTATTAGTATTGGGAGTACAGTCTTCAATAAGTGACTAAACGGCCAGCACCGCGGCTCACTAGGCTAATCCTCCGCCTGTGGCGCTGGCACCCCGGGTTCTAGTCCCGGTCGGGGCACCGATCCTGTCCCGGTTGCTCCTCTTCCAGTACAGCTCTCTGCTGTGGCCCTGGAGTGCAGTGGAGGATGGCCTGAGTGCTTGGGCCCTGCACCCCCATGGGAGACCAGGAGGAAGCACCTGGCTCCTGGTTTCCGATCGGCGCAGCGCACTGGCTGTAGCGGCCATTTAGGGGGTGAACCAACGGAAGGAAGACCTTTCTCTCTGTCTCTCTCTCTCACTGTCTAACTCTACTTCTCAAAAAAAAAAAAAAAAAGTGACTAAACCTTGCCCTGATGGGGGATGAGATGCTCATTCCTGTAAAAAGAGGCATTGGGGAATAGTTTCTGTCTCACTGTCTTGCTCTCCAACATGTGAGGACGCATTCAGAAGGCACTCATCAGATGCCGGCACCTTGATATTGAACTTCCCAGTCTCTAGAGCTGTGGTCCTATTAATTTCTGCTCATTTTAAGTAATGTAATCACAAGTATTCTGTTATGGTAGGATAAAATTGAATAAGATAGCCCATCAGTCAAGTAACTGATACTGAGAAAAGTCTGTTTTCCACATAATTTGCACTATGGGGTAGGTTTGTACATTACATCATATATTATAAGAAAAACAACATTGTTGGGGCCAGAAATGTGACATAGCCCCCAGTAAAGCCTCAACCTGCAGGGCTGGCATCCCATATGAGTGCCTGTTCGAGAACTGGCTGCTCCACTTCCAATCCAGCTATCTGCTATGGCCTAGGAAAGCAGCAGAGGATGGCCCAACTCCTTGGGCTCCTGCACCCATGTGGGAGACCTGGAAGAAGCCCTGACTCCTGATCGGCCCAACTCTGGAAGTTGTAGCCATTTGTCGAGTGAACCAGCAAAAGGAAGACCTTTCTCTCTCTGCTTCTGCCTCTCTGTAACTCTGCCTTTCAAATAAATAAATAAGAAAAAGAGAGAGAGAGAGAGAGAGAGAGAGAGAGAAAAGCAACATTGTAAATGTGATGACAGAATGCAACCATCATCCTTGGTTTTTACTGGGGTCTGGTAGGCATTGGGAAAAATTGGAAAGTTTACAGCCCTGTGTACACGAAGCAGTTCTTATTGTTGGTACTGAGCCCATGATTGCCGGAATGCCCAGTATTTCATGATAATCTGGAAACCCATATTTTGGATGAATTCTTCCAATTTTTAAATGTTGGCTCAAAACAGTCATATGTCAAACAAAATAAATCTACAGGCTAAATCTGTCCTTCCGATCATCAGCCTACAATTTCTGAAATTCTGGCTTTGGTTTTAAACAGTCTGTCAAGTGTTGTTTAGAACACTTTAGAGAAAAAAAAAATTGAAATGACATCAATCAAAGTCCTATTTATGATTCAGTTGTCAAAGCTCGTGATTTATTTGTTTTATCTTCGATTCTCTGATAGGATGGCAACTCATCTCTGTCGCCCTCCTGGACGGCAGCCTCCGCTTCCCAACTGCTCTGCCACTTCACTTGGCCCCTCTGTCTGCTCTTCACAGAGCAGCCACGGTGATCCTGTGGAGACATCCCGCAGACCTGCCAATCATGTGCCCATAGCCTCTAACGGGTTTCCATTTGTAGGAAAAGCTGAAATCTTCTTAAGTTCCCAGCTGATTTCTCCCACTACTTTTTAATCATAACCTTGCTCCTACGTACAACTCTTACCTGCTTCTTTCTTCACCTCCAACTTTTTGGCCTCATTAAAATGTCTCAAATATCCTTGGCAGGTTCTGTTTTCCATGTGCTTCTGCCTGAATTTCTCTTTCCACTTACATTGACATGGCCAGTTCTCTCATTTCTCAGAGGTACTGGACAGTCATTCACTGAACAAGGTCTTTCATGACTCCCCCATCTAAAAATCTCAGGGTCCAATCCCTGGCTTCTTGTAGCTCTCTTGCTTGATCCGCTCATTGTTTTTTGTTGCTGTTCCCTCCATAGTCTGACATGCACATATTTGGCATGCGTTCATGGTGTTTACCCTCACCATGACCTTCTTTAACCTCACTGACTCATCGAGTAATGATTTTCCAAAATTAGAACACATAACACAAATTTTCTTTAAACGGACTCTTCTACTATACTCAATAAACCTAGGGTATAATATAATATGAAGTTAAAAAAAAAAAAACTGAGAAGATAGTGTGGACCAATCTAAAGTTCTCTGATGAATTCTTTTATTCAAGTGATAGATTAAGACACCAAGTGCAATTAATAATTTAAAATAGGGTATCAGGGCCAGTGCCATGGCTCACTTGGTTAATCCTCTACCTGCGGTGCCGGCATCCCATATGGGCACCGGGTTCTAGTCCCGGTTGCTCCTCTTTCCAGTCTAGCTCTCTGCTGTGGCCCGGGAAGGCAGTGGAGGATGGCCCAAGTGCTCAGGCCCCTGCACCCACATGGGAGACCAGGAGGAAGCACCTGGCTCCTGGCTTCGGATCGGTGCAGCGCCGGCCTTTGAGGCCATTTGGGGGTAAACCAACAGAGGAAGACCTTTCTCTCTGTCTCTCTGTCTCACTGTCTAACTCTATCGTGGTACAGTGGGTAAAGCCACTGCCTGCAATGCTCGTGTCTCAGATGGGCACTAGTTTGTGTCCCAGCTTCTCCTCTTCCAATCCAGCTATCTGCTAATGGTGTGAAAAAGCAGTGAAAGATGGCCCAAGTGCTTGGGCCCCCTGCTACCCACATGGGAGACCCAGAATCCCCTGGCTCCTGGCTTCGACCTGGCTCAGTCCTAGCCACTTCAGCCAACTGGGGAGTGAACCTGCTGATGGGAGATTTCTCACTCTGTCTCTCCCTCTCTCCCTTTGACTCTGATCTCAAATAAACAAATCTTTGAAAATAGTATATCTTTTCAAACATTTAAAGTCTCCTGCATAGTTTGTTATGATTAAAATGTTATTAATTACTTAAAAAGTAAAAAAAAAGCAGGTTAAGTGTTGAGGCAAGCTGTCCAAGATTATACATATATTTTCTGTAAATCTGTTTATCATTCTGAATTGAGCAGCCAGTATTGTAGTGGTGAAACCAAAGCCATAATATGTCACCTCTCTATTTTAATACCTTCTAATGGTCTTTTACATCACTAAGAATAAAGCCCTAATTTATGACAATAGTTTTCTTTGTAATCTTCTTTAGAATTTACTCAAACATCACATTTTGGTTACATTTCTGATGATACGAATTAAAATTGCAATGCCTCTATTCTTCCATCCCCATCTTCATTGATTTATTTTGCTAATCATGTACTTATTTCTTTACAGTTTTTTTTTTTTCATTACCAATGTAAAAACACAAGGTCGGCGAATTCTGCTTTTCTCACTACTATATCCTCTGTAACTCTAATATTGCCAAATTAGGCAATTAATTTAGATGTAAGTGATAGTCATCTATACATATATACAACCTAACTTAAATGTACACACACATAACCACTCAAGCCAAGTAGACATATAATAGACATAGAATAAATGGAAGTATGAAATAAACTTTGGATATTTTTTCTTCATTATCAGTGATTAGGTTTTTCTTAACTGCCTAGTGTATTTTAATATTCACTTATTAACGAATGTGACTAAAATATTGGTAAAATATTTTGTACTTTAAAACATTTAAGCTCATGGCAAATATGTTCGCTTCTAGATCATTAAGAAGGGTTTTCAACATCAATAGGATTATTAGCCTTGACCAGTGACATAAAGCTGGGCTCCATCATAATTTCTAAATTGGATAGAAATTTTATGTTGCAATATTGCATTTGTGCAATAAGCTAGAAGAAGTTGTGGTTGCAAACAAATAAGATTTCCAGTAGCTAAATTCGTTACCAGTTTAGTTTCATTTATGCCATATTTCTCACTTGTTACGGAGGGTCAAAGAGCCTGTTTAGTTTTTCAGGGTTAGGGAATGAGTAAACACCTATATTAGCTTTTACAATCAATTGCACAGGGTGGAGGAAAAGTGGCAAAGTACAACTATTTTTGAATTTTCTGTGTGGAATTAATCCTCATCTATCATTGATTATGTGAACAACAGAGAAAATGCCTCTCTAAATCTGGTGAGAAAATGCATTAGTATGCTATGCTTGGATTGAAGAAGACAAGATGTAGGAGGACAAATAACGTGCACGCTAAGAAGTACTAGATGATAGCCCAGGTTATTGGGCCCATGCTTCCCATGTGGGAGATCTAGATGGAGCTCCAGGCACATGGCTTTGACCTGGCTGTGCCTTAGCTCCTGTCATCTTCTGCACAGTGAACCAGCAGACGGGAGCTCTGTGTCTCTGCCTCTCTTTCAAGTAAACAACAGATATATAAGCATTTTTATAAAGATTTATTTATTTAATTGAAATTGAAAGCCAAAGAGAGAGAGAGAGAGAGAGAGAGAGAAACCTTCTGTCCGCTGATTCACTCCCCAGATTGCCAGGAACTCCAGGTCTCCCACATGGGTGCAGGGGCCCAAGGATTGAACCGTCTTTTGCTGCTTTCCCCAGCATATTAGCAAGAAGCTGGATTGGAAGTGGAGCAGTTAGACTCAAACTGGCACCAATATGTCGGCAGTGCAGGGTGAGGTTTAAGCTTCTACGCCACAGAGCCAACACCTGAGAAGGACTAAAGCATATGAGTTTGTATGAAGAGTACTAGTGACTGTCTGTACAAGGAGACTGTTTAAAATGTAATCAGTGAACAGCTGTAGAGAACCCACATTAAAATAGATCTGGGCAGTTTCTTCAAAGAAAATGATTCAAATTTTTCCAAAGTAGTATTCAATCTCACTGATGAAATACAAAAAGAAGCACATCCGTAGGTAATAGTAATAATAGTGGTAGTAATAATAATACATAGCACCAAGTGAAGTTCGCCGAGCTTGCTGTAGCAAGATAGAGTTCCTCTCGGAGCAAGTACCAACCCTCATGTAGCAGAGAAGGAGAGATGCAGAGGGGCCTTGAGTCTTCTAACAGGATCGTCCTGGACCTAGAAATTCTCACAGGATCAGGCGAAGGAGGCTACCTGGGATCTTGTAACTGGCTGCCTGAGTAATTTTTATCTAGGATGCAGAAGGACTGATGTAGCCTTGAGTTGTCACTGCTGGAGGAAGAGCAGCCATTTCCGTAGACAGCAAGGCAGGGAAGGCCCACACCTGTGCCAGGGCTCACTCCTGCTCACAGAGTACCCTCGCTGAAGCATGTGGGATTTGTCAGCATAATTATGTGTGTTTGGGAACATCGTGTTCTGACTGCCATTAGAACCACTTTTGCTATTCAGAGAATTTAAAAGTTCGGAATTTATTATTTTTAATAAAGCTCACTCATTATTACAGTCGAAAAGCTAATTTTTTAACATGATGCTAATAGCCACATGGGGCAGATGGAGCCTTAGGTACAACATTTTCATGGGGATTTCAGTTTGTTGCTTAAACTGGTGGTTACTAATAAAAAGGAGATACAGATTTGGTCCAGACAAGGGGATGCTGGTAAATGTCACTGACCTGAGGACAGCCCTGTTTAAAGACAATGTCCTTGCATAACTTCGAGAAATCCATGAACTCCCTCTGCAGGTTCTCTACAGCAAATCTAGACCACAATAATTAATTCTATGACAAGGACCTAAATTTCAATGACTTTTACAATTTTGAAAAAAAAAAAAAAAACAAAACAGAAAGCAAAAGTTTTCTCTAAGTGTAAATCGTTATCATTACTGGCATTTCACACCCACATTACAGATTCAGTCAGGGACTGTGCTGATATTTAAGCTGAAAAGGAAGTGTTTTCAAATTATATATTTAAATTCCAGGTCATTTTTCAAAAATAAAAATAACAATAAAAACCTCCATCTCAAAACTACATTATATAGAACAATGCGAAATCTTTCTTTTTGTGATAGCAATGGATAACTTTTTCTTTTTAACGATTTATATACTTGAAAGTCAGAGTTACAGAGAGAAGGAGAGAGAGAGAGAGAGAGAGAGAGAGAGAGAGAGAGAGGTCTTTCATTCTCTGGTTCACTCCCCAATTGGCCGCAATGGCTGGAGCTGTGCTGATCTGAAGCCAGAAGCTTCTTCCGGGTCTCCTATGTGGGTACAGGGGCCCAAGGACTTCAGCCATATTCCACTGCTTTCCTAGGCCATAGCAGAGAGCTGGATCAGAAGTGGAGCAGCTGGGATTTAACTGGCGCCCAAATGGGATGCTGGCACTACAGGCGTCAGCTTTATCTGCTATGCCACAAGAACGGCCCTAGCAATGGATAACATTAAAAAAAAAAAAAAAAAAACACCTCATTAAGTGTAGGGGCCAACACTGTTGCGTAGTGGGTAAAGCCATTGCCTGTGTGTTAGCATCCCGTATGGTCACCAACTCAACTCATGGCTGCTCCACCTCCAATCCAGCTCTCTGCTGCGGCTTGGCAAAGCAGTAGAAGATGGCCCAAGTCCATGGGCCCCTTCACCCTGTGGTAGACTCTGGCAGTTGCGGCCATTAGGGGAGTCAACCAGCAAATGGAAGATCTCTCTCTCTCTCTCTCTGTAACTCTCTCAAATAAATAAATAAATCTTAAAAAAAAAAAACCTCAATAATTGCAAACTACATTTCTCTTATTTCTAGGCCCAGTTGAGTAGGTTAAAAGTAAAAATATACACCATCTACACAGATATACATACTCTTAATATTTCACAAGAGAAAGATCAAAGTTATTTACCAATAAAAGGACATAATTATATAATATAATTATATATATAGTTGTATAATCATTTCTTCAGAATTATAATGTTTATAAAGGTGGAATGGAATAATCATAGAAAATATTCATCATGTATAGTAAACAGTGTGTCCATATAAAGTTTAAGAATATGTAGTTGGCATTTTTAAGATTTATTTATGTTATTTGAACAGCAGAGTTACAGGCAGAGGAGAGAGATAAGAGAGATCTTGCATCTGCTGGTTCACTCCCCAAATGGCCTCAACAGAAGGGCCCAAGGCAGGCTGAAGTAGGGATCTAGGAGCTTCTTTGAAGTCTCCCACATGGGTATAGGGGCCCAAGTACCAAGACCACTTCCTGCTACTTTCCCAGCTGCATTAACAGGGATCAGAAGTGAATTGGCTGGGACACAAACTGGTGCCCCTACGGATGCTGCCACATGCTGGCCTCTTGGATTTTGTTGTTGTTGTTGTTGTTGACAAATAAAATGGAATAAAGTGAAATCCCTTTTAAGATTAAGTTAAAAGGTGAATGCATAAACAGCAACCTGACGAAGTGAAAGCAAGTATTTTGATGTACAAAGAGGTATTTAGAGGAGAGGCCAAGTGCAGGCTGGTCACATCTGTTTCCCTTCAACAGATTTAAAGATGCAAAGGACAGCCAGGTAAAAGGAGCCCAAGTGACACAAAGAAAGAAGACATTAAGAGGGGGAGAATCAGAAAGATTTGCTCTAGTCAAAGCATATCTAGGGATCAGTGCTTGGCTTAGTAGGCTAAGCTTTCACCTGGGTGCTGGCATCCCCATATGAGCACCTGTTCTAGTCCCCACTGCTGCTCTTCTGATCCAGATCTCTGCTATGACCTTGGAAATTAGTAGAAGATGGCCCTAGTTCTTGGACCCTTGCACCCATGTGGGAGACCTGGAATAAGCTTCTGGGTCCTGGCTTTGGATCAGCCAGCTCCAGCCATTTTAGTCATTTGAGGAGTGAACCAGTGGAGGGAAGATGTTTCTGTCTGTTTCTCTCTCTCTGTCTGTCTGTAACTCTACCTCTAAAATAAACAGATTAAAAAAAAAAAAAAAGCAGATCTATTGTAGTATTAGAGACAAGACATTATCAACATTCTAGTAGGCCAAAAAGTATCCCCTCAAAGATACTAAATCCTTGACCCTGGCAAAAAAGGCCTTTGCAGATACAGTCAAGTTAAGAATTTGGGGATGGCAGAATTTCTGGATAGTAACAGTGACCCTGAATACAGTCAGATGAACGCACACACAAGAGGTGCCCTGTGGGTGGAGAAGAGAAGGACTTCACAGTGCTGGACTTGAAGTGTGCAGTGATGCAGCCACAAGACCGAGGGTGGCCTGAGTCCCCAGCGGCTGGTAAAGGCCATGGCAGATTCTCCCCATAGAGCCTCCAGAGGTTGACCTGCTGACCCCTTTGCGTTTGGTTAACATGGACTTCAGTCTTCTGGCTACCGGAACTGTGACAAAAAACATTTCTGTTATTTTCAGTCCCAGTTTATGTTGATTTAAAAAAACAGCAACAGGGGACTTATGGTACCTTTCTCTGAAGGGAGGAGAGAACTTCCACTTTGACTATGACCTTGTCTGAATAAGATTGAAGTCAGCAAACTCAAAAGACTTCCATAGTCTTTGCAACTCATGACTAGAGCCTAGGGAGATTACTGACGCCATAAACAAGAGTGTCAAATTGTTAAATCAACAACAGGAGTCACTGTGTACTTACTCCTCATGTGGGATCTCTTTCCTTAATGTGTTGTCCAATGTGAATTAATGCTATAACTAGTACTCAAAAAAAGTATTTTACACTTTGTGTTTCTGTGTAGGTGGGTGCAAACTGATGAAATCTTCACTTAATATATACTAAATGGATCTTCTGTATATAAAGAGAATTGAAAATGAATCTTGATGTGAATGGAATGGGAGAGGGTGCGGGAGATGGGAGATGTCTGAGTGGGAGGGAAGTTATGGGTGGGGGGGAAAGTCATTGTAATCCGTAAACTGTACTTTGGAAATTTATATTTACTAAATAAAAGTTAAAAAAAAAACAACAGCAACAGGGAACTAATGTAGACATCATACATGCAATAGTGTAAATTGTGCTTAGATCTCTGACATTTCTACAACTTATAAAGAGGAAGAAAAATCTGTTTTCTTCAGCTTGTCATTTCCAACGCAAGTGCAGAACCTCAGAGTAAGTACTAAATGGGCCACAGAAAGCAGTGTGAATCCTTTACAGAAAGTCTGCTGACAGGCAGGGTTTATTGTTCTTTGTAAATAATTTAATGACATGTTTCTGGAAAAAATAATTATTATTTATAGAAAGTCACATTAATTGTTTCCATTTTGATAAAAAAGTTGTGTCCTTTTTCCCAATGGAAATACTGTGATAGCTCTCTTCATATCTGTTAAAGACTAGTCAACTCCTGGTAAGGAAATAGCACCATTACAATACTCCATACTCAAAAACAAAACAAATTGTTAAAAAAAAATTGCCTAGGTAAAAATACTGGGAAATGGTCACAACCTCTACTGAACACACAAAACAATATCTGCCAGAGAAACTGCAGTTTAATTTCAATGGAAACAGGATGCCTGACAGTGAATTGACAAGGCTACACATTTAGTGACATCGGTAGATAGGGCAGGAAATCGATATGGGGTGTCATTGAAGAAATTCTGCTTTTTTACAATATAATTTCAGGATAATAATTAGAACTCAAAGTTAACATGGAAGTGGGCAATTTAATGAATTACAACTGAACTGTTCAGTGAAAATATAACTTTGGGGCACATGAGTATGTGTTTATGAATAGCTGTACAAAAGGAAAAAGTCCTCATGTAAACAAGAGAGAGAACTGTGTGAGAGGCCATTCATTCTGGCAACTTGTAATGTTCAGAATTATGTTTGAATAGAATTTACTTCATTCAAATAGCATAAGAAAATGGAAAAGGAGAGGTACACATGCAAATAAATTGCAGTAAACAAAATATACATATGTCATGCAACAAATAAATGAAGGGAGATCAGAGAAAAATATTACAGATTTACATTCACACTGCATGTTACAATAATCAGAAACAACTATTAAATCAAAAGAAGAAAAAAGCAGCAGAATGTAATGACAATTGAGCCAGGTGGACTAAGAGAACAAATTAAGGAGAAACAACACAATTGGATACTCGAAAAGTGGAAATGAAGCAGAAAAGAAAGAATCAATGGTGCAGAAAGACAAATCTGTTTGTGGAGAAAGGGTCCAAGAAAACCATGCATGCCGGGAAAGAAAAGGGCAGGAAGCTGATCAGCTCATACAGAAAACACAGTAACCAGAGGACAGACCACGGGGTCTCACATAGCCATCCTCAGAAAACTACACCAAAGGCAGTGAGATGGGAAACGTTCTCATCTCTTTTAAAAAAGGAAATTTAGATGAAGTAAATTTAGAATCTTTCATTAAAATATCTGCATTACTTTCAGGCATAATTGAAAGCAATTTGATGTCAGATGTTTTCTCCATTGATCCCTGCTGCCTGCTCCTCCTGTGTCCCCAGCCTTTGTGCACCTGCTTCCTCCAGAGGCGGAATTGCCTTCCCACACCCAGTACTGGTGGGCTGGACAGTGTGACTCACTTGCCCATAGATACGCGTGAGAAATGTGTACGGTTGTGAGCCTCAGCCTCAGGAACACCTCCTTCCCATCCAGCTGCTCTGGGGCTTCCTGCATCTACATGCGATCTACACAGTGCAAGTCTCCACGTCTCTATTTCTTCCAATCCCATAGTCACTCAGGGCTGCAGATACCATGGGATACACCGGGACTCAGTCTGCAGCTTTGTGCCATGTGCGGATCGCCTTGCTTTTATCAACCAGTCCCCTGATTAACCTGAATAGGATCATAAATCCATACTGGCTTTAAATCAGTGAATTCTTACATGTTCTGTCTCATGATATTTTTGTGCCAAAGGTTAACAGATGCTTTCAACAACAAGCAGATATTGCACTGATACAATTAAAATTTAAAATAATCAATTTGGAAAAAAAAAAAAAACACATGGAAGCACATTCAATGAGTATGTTATTACTTTATTTTTTATGAAGGTAGTCATTATTCTTTGCTTTATTTCTGAAGTTGATTGGTGAATAACCGTAGATTTAGAATTAACATAAAGTGTACAGAAATTCTGTTAATAGAATACAAAGCACTGTAATTTTTCTGTAATTGTCAGAAGAAAAGATAAGTAAAACAATAATTCAGATCAAAAAGCACATGCTGGAAAACAGAGGCAATTACTAGGAAATATTAAAAAAATAGAAAATTAAAAATATGACAGAAAAAACTAAAATGATATCTGAGATCACATATGTATACATAATAACTCAAAATCAGGATTATAAAATTATAGGATTATAAAATACAATTGTATATTTTTTATAAACAGGCAAATCTAAAACCAACTGATTTAAAATATTTGAATATAAAAGAATAAAAACAATGAAAACCATTGCCACAATGTAATGTAAGAAAGCAAATAAAATCCTAAATAAAACAAACAAAAAGCAGCAAACTATATAAAACAAAAAAGCTAGAAATTCAATATAAAAATGTGATAAAAAAGTATTTGGGGGCCGGCACTGTGACAGTGCAGGGTGAAGCAGCAGCTGGCAGTGCCGGCATCCCATATGGGCACGGGTTCGAGTCCCAGATGCTCCACTGTGCAGCTCTCTGCTGTGGCTTGAAGAAGCAGTGGAAGATGGCCCAGGCCTTTGGACCCCTGCACCCATGTGGGAGACCTAGAAGACGCTCCTGGCTCCTGGCTTCAGACTGGTGCAGCTCTGGCAGTTGCAGCTATCTGGGGAGTGAACTGGCAGATGGAAGACCTGTCTCTCTCTGCCTCTGCCTCTCTGTAACTCCGCCTTTGAAATAAATAAATAAATCTTAAAAAAAAGCTGTCTCCTCTGAAAGTTAAAACAAAAAAAAATAGTATATATAAGTTTTAAGTAGACAGATTTTTAATTCAAAACAGCCAGCAAAAAATGAAAAGAACCTCTATAATCTGTAAGCACATTAGAAATAGTGTTAATACCACCAGCAATTAAATAATGAAAATAATGAGAAAAGATCTAAAGGTATACAAAAGAGATTCAGAGATCCTAGAGTAAAGCAAAAACAAACAGAAGTCTACTTAAAAAATGCTATAATGAGTGTACCACATTTTCACAACCTGTGGAATATGGCTGAAGTTATTTTCAGAGGAAAATGTATAGGCGAAGCATTATCATTAATAAACAAGAAGAATGAAAATAAATTAATGAGGTATTTAGCTCAAGGATTTTTTAAAACAAATATAAAAATAGATTCAAGAATATGAAAATAATACTAAAACAGTTTTGGTTAAATTCAATAGGTTAGTATGTTAATCCATTGTATTTGTTACTGGCCCCATTTTTGGCTCGTAGAATATATTAACAGACAAGTGGTTTAACAAGTTAGGGTTCGACAAATTTTCAATGTTTACAGCTCATCTCTATCTTATCCGAATTCTTCACAATAATATAAGATACAGAAAAAAATCCCTCGAGTACTTTAAAAGGTCTGTATCTCCTCCTAACTAAACCGTACTACCACCACCAGTACCAACAGCTCCCAGTCTTCATCTGTCTATGCCGCTGTACAGAATACCTGAGTCTGGGACACCTACACTTAACAGAAATTTGTGGTTCTCTACTGAAGGTTTGTTAGTCCAGATGAAGGCACCAGCATTGGGCCAGGGCCTTCTTGAAGCATTGTTCCATTGAAGGAGGCAGACGGGCAAGAGTGCAAGAGAGAGTGAGGTCTTGTCTTTAGCCTCATGACATCATCATGTCCCCAAAAGCCACAGCTCTGAATACTCACTCACTGGGGTTAGGTTTCAACACATGAATTCTGAGTGCAACACAACACTGAAATCAAAGCATCCCTTGGAGAAAGAAAAAGAGAAAAAGAAAAAAAAAAAGAACAGAAAGAAAATGCAAGTGATGAATATTTTAAAATGTACTAATTATTAACATTTGACCAAATTTGATTACAAAGACTTTTTGATTAATGTATGCCCAGATAGAAAAAAAAAAAAAAAGTTCCTCTTGAAATTTAACATCATACATATCTTACTTAAAATGCAAAATAAACTATTTTTACCCTTCTCACTCTTCTCACTGAAAAGTCTGAAGACTAAAAGTTCAAGTTAAATTTAGGTTCAAAAACTTTCTTCCTGATTCTGTCTACTGTTGAGTCCCAGACTATTCCATTCAGCAGTTGGCAAAATTTTTCAGAGCCTCTGAATTCTAAGGGCTCAACAATGCCTGTAAGAGGCAGAATTGTATTTTGACTCAGCACGTGTAAGTATTTGTTTGAATACACATTTCCCTTGTGCACAATTACATAAGACTACTGCAGTTCTGATGGGCATCCTTGCCATCACTCCACAATTCCCAGGTAGCACTTTTCAGTATAGACTGGACACTGGCAACCCTGGTCTGCCTTCCCTGTGCTACGGTTGTGATGCTCTAGGACCCAGAATGAGTTGAATGACCAGACAGAGTCTTTGTGTTTGGCTTTTACCACCTTTAGATGTGTCTGTATTGTTAGCTCCCTGTTTTTAGCAGTACACAGCTCCAAATTGCAAACAACCCAAATATCTACCACCTGGTCATTCTGTATACACAATGGAATTATTCATATTCTAAATAAATTAAAATATTTAGAAATAACATAGTCTGATCACTAGTTATATGAAAAAAACAAATTTATGGGAAAAATTCACAAAAATTTCCGTACCAATTATCTCAAGAAGCAGTATTTAATATATCTAAAGCCCAAATCACATTTTTATTACTGTATGTGTCACAGAGTATGTACACTGTGTTTGTTCAAGCCCCACAAATACCAGAAATTTTGTACCAGTCTTCTGGAATCTATGATGAATTCATTGACATTCAATTAAGAATAGCCCCGATGAGTGCTTAATTTTGGCATCCTACATGCATCTCAGTCAGAAGACAGCCACCTGTGGACTCTGACTCCTAGGTGAAGTCCCTCATTTGTCTTACCAGGAGAATCCTACACAGCTCACTGATGAACAGAATCTGTCAAGACTGAAGCTTGTATCTAAGCAAGTAGAAGTCAGGGATATAGAGTGGATGGGTAAGAAACAAACTGTAGTGAAGTGCATTTCAGAATGCTTTTTCTCTCTCTTTTCAGTTGTACAAATTGTGCATTCCCTCTGTGTACAGACAGCATCTGTTCTCCCACCTTAAAGCATGATCAGAATATTTTCTTAGAGAATCTTTATTTTTATTTTTAAGATTTATTTATTTGAATGTCAGAGTTACAGAGACGGAAAGAAAGACAGAGGGAGATCCTCCCCAGATGGCACAGTGCTGAGCCACGGCGAAGCCAAGAGCCAGTGCCTTCATTCATATCTTTCATATGGGTGACAGGGGCTCAAGTACCTGGGTCACCTTCCCCTGCTTTTCTAGGCCATTAGCAGGGAGCTGGATCAGAAATAGAGCAGCCGCCACATGACCCGGTGCCTACGTGTGATGCTGGTGTTGCAAGGGGTGACTTCACCTACAGCTTCACAACACAGATCACATATTTTTTTATTCTTGAGCTTATGAACTAGTCTGCATATCTGTCCACAGAACCCACTCTGCAGAATCTTGAATGCAGATTGGAATTTGACTAAGTGTATTTAGTCAGGTTTACATAAGCCTTATGCTTAAAAATGTAAAGCTGGAAATCCCCTTGTGTTCTCTAGCACAAAGAAACTCAAACGCCTTGCATTTTAACTGAATAAAATTGTTCTCTACACAAATGTTTAAGAATAGTAATAATATCCATTTCCTTTCTAGCAAATATGTGCGTCAGCCAGACATTCCTAGGAAATCTTGTACCTGTGGAAGAAGCCCGCACAAAACTGCAGATTGGCATTGCCTGAGACTGCATGAGTGACACCAGGGTTGTAATTACCACCTTGGCACCGATAGGGCCAGCTTTGCAGATATTCTTATAATGTCCTTGGCAAAAATGCATTAGCTCACATTAGTCATGAGAAACTCTAGACAAACCCAAATTGAAGGACATTTTATAAAATAAGTAACTAGGATATTTCAAACATGTGGAGCTCATGAAAAACCAAAAATAACTGAGAAATTGCCTGAAGTTAAACATAGAGACATGACAGCTAAACGCTATGTGGGAACACAGATTAGTTTCTGGGATGGAGACTACAGAAATTAATGGAAAGAACAGAGAAACTCAAACATATGAAGTAGTTTAATGGCAGTGTGCCAATATTAATTTCTTACTTTTGATAATTGTGTTATGATTTTGTAAGATGGTAACTTAGGGAAATGTGGGTAAAATTTATATAAGCATTCTTCATAGTCTTTTGCAATTAGTCTGTAAATCTAATATTATTTCAAAATAAAAAAAAATCCAACTCTAAGAATAAAAGTCAAAAGGCATAACAAAAGTCCCTAGAGATATTAAAAGGATACTAAGAAATAATGAAAACAAACTTAGACTAATACACTTGACAAAATAGATATGTATGAATTCCTTGAATTATAGAAAGTATCAACTAATTTAAGATGAAATATATTACCAAAATAGCCCAAGTGTTAAATAATTAAATTTATATTTAAAAATTGACAACAAAGAAATTCAAAATTTAGATAAGATCAATAATGAATTTGACTTAATATTTAGTGACAGAAAAATATCAATTTCACATTATCTCTTATAAAATCAAACAGGTAGGAATTTTTATTTTATATTTTATTTGTTTTATAATTAAGGAGAAAGAAAAGTAGACAGAAAGGGAACTCCCATCTGCTGATTCCTCTCCAGAGGCCCACTGGTATGGGGCCAAAGACAAATCAGGAATGCAATCCAGGTCTTGAATAGGGGAGGCAGGGCAGAGACCCAATCACTCAAGCTGTGACTGCTACCTACCAGGGTCTGCAATGGCAGGAAGCTGGAGCAAGGAGCCAGAGCCAGGAATTGAACACATTGAACATGTGTGACATGGGCTTCTTAGTTATTAGTTACTGGGCTAAAACTGATTGTTTGGTGCAAGAATGAGCCTGATGGCAATATAAGAGAGAGAGAAGGGGTAAGGGGGAAGAAAAGGAGAATTACTTCAAAACTGGGGATAACAGCCTTCATGAAAACATTTTTTCTCAAATTATTACTTAGTAAAAGCCAAGTGAGATTATCACCTTGATGTATATGTTGCACAGAGATGTACTGAGGATATGCAGAGCACTAAGAAACAGAAAAAAACACATAATGAACAAGTGAAGTATATCCTGAAAATTTAAGATTGTTCAACCTCTGGAAATTAATCAAAGTGACCCTATAAACACACTTTTAAGAAGAATACGGGGATTCTGTCTCTCATGGAGTCCTCCTCCATGCTGTTCTCGTTGGAAGTCTTTGACACTAATAAATTTTGCTTTCAAATCCCTCTGCATGTCCACTTGGAAATTCTTCTTTCATGTGAGATGAAGAACCAAGGTAATAATATTTTCTCCACCACCATTTCACCAGTAACATTTTGGTGCCTGACTCAGATAACAACTACAATGTGACGTGGATCAGACTCCAGCCAGCATCGGATCACCCAGTCAGACTGACCCTGTGAGTTTAAATTGCTTGTTAGATTCATTTTCTCCAGACTTGAAAGGGTGGAGTTCTAGATGGCCATGCCTATGAAACCTCAGATGGAAGCAGTTTCTTCAAGCTGGTGCTGCAGCCCCCTTGACAAGCTGCTTCCTGCTGGAGCCCTGTCTTGACTGCCATTTGCAACGACTCCCCCTTTTCAGCATGAAGCAGCCAGAGCAGTCATCACCCAGTTCCCCTAAAAGAAGTTAGGGACCATTCTTTGCGGGGGGGGGGGGGGGGGATGTGAGAAGTCAGATGGGTTAACAGGCAGTCAGGGTTGGAGAGTACCTGAAAGCAGAGAAATATTGACAAAACTCATGTGGGTTTTCTCAAGCATCTGAGCAGTATTTTGTCAGTGACAGCAAAGTCATTTGTTGCACCAACCAAGACCCACATCCCACATCATGATCTTGGCTCCACTCCTCATTCCAGCTTCATGCTAAGGCACATGCTCAAAGCCAGCAGGTGATTCAAGTATGTGTATCCCTGTCATACAGAAGACGGGTTGAGTCCTAGTTCCTGGCTTTGGCCTGGCCCAACCTGGTTTTTACAGGCATTTGAGTGAGTGAATCAGCAAATGAAAGATGTCTGTTTTTCACTCTGTCTCTTTGTTTATGTCTCTTTCTCTCTGACTTTCAAATAAATAAAATAATTTTAAATTGTTTTACATCAAGCTGTTTTATTGCACAGTTCATAATAAAGAGCATTGATTCTATAACCAATCATAAGTTAAGATGTGTATTGGGCAAGTAGACAAAATAATCACTTTTATTTCTTTTTATTAAAGAAATTTATTAACACATTACATTCTCAGGGTTTACTGCAAATGCACAATATTTACAACAAAATTCTCCATGTTATTGTGATATTGATACAAAGAGAACAGATTCAAGGCTGTTCATGGATACAATTCTAAGAATATAGGCATCAAATTCCAATACTTTTATAAAGTAAAAAAAAAATTGTGAACAATAAAAAGAAGATAGTGAATAGGTTATAAATAGGTACCAACTTACTCTCTCCCAACTAGGAAATTAATAAAAGATTATGAAGTGGGATTCTGAGCACATTCTCCAAGCGATACACGCTGCAACTGAGAAGACTCAAAATAATAAGCACTTTGATTGAAGGTTTTTGGTGAGCACACCAGTGGGACAGACCCAAATAATACACCAGTCCACAAAATCTAAACGTATGGAATTCAGAACCTACAGTTTGACTCTCACTTATCTTGAAGGGTAAAATAAGAACCAGAATCTCATAATACAATAAACTTCTAAGACCCAATCCAAAATTCAACATCAGACAACTAACCAAGAAAATTTCAATTTATGGGCAGAGTTAATCTGATTCTAGAACAAAATACCTAAGGCAAGCTAACTTTACAAAGATAATGAGTCTGTTTAGCTCAGTGCACTGGAGGTTCACAGTGTGGTGTTTGTATCTGCTCAGCCCTAGAGAAGGCCTCATGGCTGGATGGCATTATGGTTGGAGTATACACAGGAGCAAGAGAGCACAAGACAATCCAGGAAGCCAGAGAATAATCAGAGTCTCGCTGTCCACTCCCAAGACACACACATCTAGCTGACCTAACAACTCACCATAAGACCCCCCTTGTTAAAGCCCTTACAAATACCTGTGTCGTTACACATAGAGCCAAGCCCCTAGTGCTTGAAACCCTGTGGGACAAGCCACTTTCAAAGCAGAGCAGATCCCAACACCAAGGTGTCACAGTTATTGGAATTATCTGACAGATTTTCTAAAGCCACATTCTTTGCAATGCTCCCCAAAGCAATTATTAACACTCTTAGGTTAAATTCAAAACTGAAAATCTAAGCAAAGAAATGAAACATACTTACACTTTCTGTTTGTATCTTTTTTTGTAAGGATTTATTTTATTTTTTTACTTGAGAGACAGAGTTACACAGAGAGAGGAGAGACAGGGAGGGAGAGGTCTTCCATCCGTTGGTTCACTCACCAGATGGACGCGCTGATCCAAAGCCAGGAGCCAGGAGCTTCTTCTCGGTCCCCCATGTAGGTGCAGGGGCCCAAGAACTTGGGCCATCTTCTACTGCTATCCCAGGCCATAGCAGAGAGCTGGATCAGAAGTGGAACAGCTGGGACTAGAACTAGCGCCCATATGGGATGCCGGCACTTTAGGCCAGGGCATTAACCTGCTGCGCCACAGCGCCGGCCCCATGTATCTTAAGAATTGTAGCAGCCTTTCTCGGCTGGCGCTGTGGCTCAATTAGCTAATCCTCCGACTGTGGCGCTGGCACCCTGGGTTCTAGTCCCGGCTGGGGCGCTGGGTACCAGTCCCGGTTGCTCCTCTTCCAGTCTAGCTCTCTGCTGTGGCCCGGGTGGGCAGTGGAGAATGGCCCAAGTGCTTGGGTCCCTGCACTTGCATGGGAGACCAGGAGGAAGTTCCCGGATCCTCCCTTTGGATCAGCGCAGTACCTGCCGTAGCGGCCATTAGGGGAGTGAACCAAAGGAAAGGGAGACCTTTCTCTCTGTCTCTCTCTGTCTAACTGTCTATAACTCTCTCTCTGTCTCTTTCTCTCACTGTCTAGCTGCCTGGCAAAATATTAAAATAAATAAATAAAATAAATAAATAAATAAAAATAAAATTAAAATAAATTTTAAAAAAATTTAAAAAAAAAAGAATTGTAACAGTCTTTCGGAACTTAAAAAATGTGAAATAAAACAATTACGAGAAAAATACATCAACTCCTGAGAGTAGCTCAATAGCATATAGATATGACAAAAAACAGTGACTTTGCAGATAAAACAATAAAAATTATCTGAATAAATAGTAAAAAATGAATTGAACTGTGTTCCCTGTGGCTTGTGGGACAATAAAAACAAAAGCTCTAACATCTGTGCCCTCAATGTTTCAGGAAGAGAAGAGAAGTGAACAGAGGAAACATTTTGATAAAATAAACTGAAAACTGTCCAAGTTTTATGAACACCTAAAACTATAGATAACAGAAACTGGAAACTTCAAGCAAGATAAACACAGGAAAAAATCAATAACCATACACTTTGCAATCAAATTTCTGAAAACCAAAGACAAATATTGAAAGCAGAGGAGAGGAAAATTATATAACATACGGGGTAGCAAGCAGTTGCTCAGAGACCATGGCACCTGGGGGAAAATGTCTACATTTTCAAACCTGAAAGAACACGATAGCCAACCCATAATTTGACATTCAGTGAAATATGCACAGGGGATAAAGATGAAATGAAGACACTGGCATGAAGAGACTAGAGCAATTTGTTGCCAGCAGAATTGCTTTGAAGTAACTTTGAATGGAATTTTTTCCAACATAAATGCAGTAGTAAAATTAAATGTATGATAGAGACAAACATATCTTTTAATAATATAAAACTGAGTTCTTAATTTATTATATTTAGACATCATCTATGAGATCCTAGTTGAGCAATGAAATTAAGTGGTAACATAGCCCCTAGACATTAGGGGTTCCTTCCTATATAAGAAATAAACAAATCTACATTAAGTTTCTGGGCCTGTATATGTGCTTTGCACTCAGTAATTCACAGGATTAATTTCCATTCATCATTCAGATGTCAAATGAAATATTTTTCTCCGCGTCTATTTCCCAAAGTCTCTCAGCTACTTTATATGTGATCTGTATATCTGCAACTGCTGTATGATATTTCTCCTATCATAATAATTACTACACTGTAAGTTCTCGATTTACTGTAGGCTCTCTTAGGAGCGACTGTGACTGTTTTTCACCATTACATTTTCTTTTTTTAAAAAAAAATATTTATTTATTTATTTGAAAGTGTCAGAGTTACACAGAGAGAGAGAGAGAGGAGTGGCAGAGAGAGGTAGAGACAGAGAGGGTTCCCATCCACTGGTTCACTCCCCAATTGGCCGCAATGGCCAGAGCTGCGCCAATGAGAAGCCAGGAGGCAGGAGTTTCTTCTGGGTCTCCCTTGTGGGTGCAGGGGCCCAAGGACTTGAGCCATCTTCTACTGCCTTCCCAGGCCATAGCAGAGAGCTGGATCCGAAGAGGAGCAGCTGGATCTGGAACCAGTGCCTATATGGGATGCCAGCGATTCAGGTCAGGGTGTTAACCCGCTGCGCCACAGCTCCGGCTCCTTTTTTTTGTTTGTTTGTTTTTGTTTTTGTTCCTTGAAGATTTATTTATTTGAAAGAGTTACACACAGAGAGAAGGAGAGGCAGAGAGAGAGAGAGAGAGAGTCTTCCATCCATTGGTTCACTCCCAATTGGTTGCAACAGCTAGAGCTGTGCTGATTAGAAGCCAGGAGCCAGGAACTTCCTCCAGGTCTTCTCATGTGGGTCAGGGGCCCAAGGACTTGGGCCATCTTCTACTGCTTTCCCAGGCCATAGCAGAGAGATGGCTCAGAAGTGGAGCAGCCGGGACTCAAACAGCCGCCCATATGTGATGCTGGCACTGCAGGCGGCGGCTGTATCTGCTACACCACAGCACCGGCCCCTCACCATTACATTGTTACCACCTAACAGACTATAGGCCATAATAAACACTTGAAAATAAAGAATAAAAATACAATGTCTACTTTCTCACTAAATCTGTATTAAAAATAATAGGTAACTTTAAAATATATGTTTTCCTAAATTATATTGCACTAGAATTCTAATTTTTCTGTTTGTTTTTAAGACTTATTTTATTCATTTTAAAGGCAGACTTAGAGAGAAAGGTATCAAGAGCTAGAGAATCCATCCATTGGTTCACTCTCTAAATGGCTGCAATGGCCAGGGCTGGGACAGACCAGAGCCAGGAGCCAGTAGCCAGGAGATTCATCCTGGTCTCCCACAGGGGTACACTGGGCCAAACACTTGAGCTATGCTTTGCTTCTTTCTCAGGCACATCTGCAAGAAACTGGGTCAGAAGTGGAGCAGCCATGAATCAAACTGGTGCCAATGTGGAATGTTGGTACCGCAGGCAGAGGCTTAACCTATTATGCCACAGGGCCGGCTCCAGATTACTAAATTGTATTAAGACTTTAAGTATGCAATGAGTTGTCTAGATTGACTAATTTAATTCTCACTACTATTTATGAATCAACACTATCAATGTTTTTTTAATAATTCCAAAAAATAAATTAAGTTAAATCTAAGACAGGAGCCCCTTTAGTTATTTATTATTTTAATTCAACAATTATTTCAAAATGCATAAATTTATCACATTTTTAAAAAGAGGTTATTTCCCAAGAAAATAAGTCTTCAATTGACATCTACACAATGAGTGCCATATTATCCCTTTCTGCTGGGTAATTTGATACATATTTTTATATGTTTAATATATATTTCTAGGTTTTTTTTTTTTGCCAAAAATAAACTAACTTTATAACATGTCTTAAGAGAAACTAGATTGAGTTATTATAAGGATAAAATAGCAGTGCCCTTCTTTTTTTTAATTTTATTTATTTATTATTTGAAAGGCGGAGTTACAGAGGCAGAAAAAGAGAAAGAAGAAAAGAGAAGGAGAGAGACGTCTTCCATCCATTGGTTCAATCTCCACATGGCCTCAATGGCTGGAGCAGGGCAGACCTCGAACCAGGAGCTTCTTCTGTTTTTCCATGCAGGTTCAGGTCTCAGGCCATCTTCTACTACTTCCCCAGGCCATAGCAGAGAGTTGGATCTGAAATAGTGCAGCCGGGGCTTGAACCAGAGTCCATGTGGGTTGCTTTCACTGTAGGCAGCAGCTTTACCTACTATACCACAGAGCTGGCCCCAGCAGTGCCCCTTTAAAATCAGCATGAATCATGCTAAAACTGAAGCCAAGATTTACTGTTATGCCTTACAAGAAGCTGATAGATAAATGCCCCCCGCCAAAAAATAAACAGTTTATGGTTAGATAATTAATTTTGATAAGGGATGAGATGATGTTGAAGATGACAACTTCAGCAACAGGCCATCCACAGAAGGCTTTGAGAAAAAGAAAATTTATCTTTTCATATCCTAATTGAAGAAGACTGATGATTCACAGTAGATACAAATACCCAACATCATGTAGCTATCCATTCGTTCAGCTTATACAAATAAAGACTGAAAATTAAAGTGCGGCTGGAGCTGCGGCTCACTAGGCTAATCCTATGCCTATGGTGCCGGCACACCGGGTTCAGTCCTGGTTCTGTCCTGGTTCCTCCTCTTCCAGTCCAGCTCTCTGCTGTGGCCCAGGAGTGCAGTGGAGGATGGCCCAAGTGCTTGGGCCCTGCGCCCATGTGGGAGTCCAGGAGGAAAGTACCTGGCTCTTGGCTTCGGATCAGTGCAGGTGCCAGCCGTAGCAGCCATTTGGGGGGTAAACCGACTGAAGGAAGACCTTTCTCTCTGTCTCTCTCTCTCACTGTCTAACTCTGCCTGTCAAAAACAAACAAACAACAAAAAAAAGTGGAACAACATTTTGCTCCGTGGGTCTAAGGACTCTGGCCCCAGATCAGTTACAGGCAAGAACAGAACTTTCAATGGAAATTTGGAACAATTGAAATCAAGATCCTGAATGATTTCCTGAAATAATTTCAGCAGGAGATGAAACAGCTTTACCAGTATGATTCTGAAGACAGAGCACAATGAAAGCTAAGGCTTCCAAGAGGTAGAAGTTGTCCAGCCAAATCCAAAACAGAACCAGTCAAGAGCAAAGATCACTTCAATAGAGTTTTGGAATGCTTAAGAAATTTTGCTTGTCGAATTTCTGAAGGAGCAAAGAAATCATACTATTTGCTGCTTAGAAGTTTTTGCAAAGGTTAGCCAAAGCTTTAGTGGAGGAATGCCCTAGAAAGCTTAGCCAGGGAGCCCTTCTCTCCCATGACAAAACTCCCATTCATTCCTCCCATTAAAATGGGGCAATTCCGTGTTCCAGTGAAAATCATTAGATTTCCACCTTACAGTCCTGATTTTTCTCCATTTGTCTCATTTGATTTCCTATTTAAAAAAAAAAAAAAAAGCCTTCAAAGAGCATCCTTGCAGCAACAAGGTTAAATTCCCAGAAAAATCAGTTACTTATGGATGGAATAAATGATCATTTCATTGCTTATAAAATTGTCTTGAATGTGATGGAGCTTACATGAAATAAAGCTTTAATTCTTTTTATTTTTCTCTTTTAATAATGCTTCCTGATAAACTTTTTGAAGTTCCTTTCATTATACTTATCAGATCATATGTTGATATACAAATATACTTTTGGATGTATGAAGATTAGACTTTAGGTATGACATTGAATAATCTTCATTCTCTGCACATATTTGATTTATTATATAAAATTGAATAATGAAAATACATAAAACCAAAAGTAATAGTAATTTATTATTCACTAAAGATAATTTTCTGAAATGTTTACATATATACATACAAACCAGCAAAACAGACATTCATAACTCATGTATGTGAGATAGCTAGTATCCTTATTTAATAGAGGGGCAATGAGGCCTAGCCAATTTAAACTGCTCATTAGCACATATTTGTACATACAAGGGTAATTCAAAATTTTTATTTTAGTGCAAAAATGTTGAAGTCTGTACATATGAGGGGTCTTCAAAATGCTCATAAGGACTCACTATCCATGCATCCATGCATCCATCCTTCCATCTGTCCATCAATCTTTTCCTTTCCTTAGTTACAAGTAAAAATTTACATGCAGACAGAGTTTGGACTGCAGCCCTGGCTCTGCCCCTGACTGGATGTATGTTTTGCCAACACCTGTTTACCATCTTGTACATCAACATTCTTATTTCTAAACAGGAATACTGATGGCCCATACATATAATACAAACCTCCATGTGAGGATTAACTCATTTTCCATATGTACAGCTCTTGAAACAGTACCAGGAACACCATAAACACTACATCAGGGTTAGCTACTATTACTGCTGTGATAAATGTCCCTTGAGTGTTTACATGATCTGTTCTAGAAACAAAGAGGTATATTTTTAATATACTAGATAAAGACTCAAAGAGAGTTTACATTCCAGTGGGAGAAGACAGATAATATATGAAGCAGCAAATGTGTATTATACCAAGTGCTTATACCATCCAGGAAAACTAAGCAGAGAAGTATTTTGAAGAGTGATAAATAGATAGGGCTGCTATAGATTTCACAAAATTTGAGACGAGCTTTCATAGAAATGATCAGGAAGTAATGCAGACATCTGGGAAAGACATTCATTGCAAAAAAGCAGATTGTGCAAAGGCCCTGAGACATACACATGTTTTCCTCTTGTAAGAAACCACAAAGGAAGGCAGTGTGGCTGATACACTATGAGGGAAATAAAGACTATTAGCAGACTTGGTCATTAAGGTGGGAAGGACAGTGAGAGAGGGCCAGATCATTTAGAGTTTGTATACTGTAATGAGTTTGGGCTTTATTAAGAGTGAAATGGGAACCACTGAGGTGTTTAAGACAGATCAAGACTAAAATCAAGGTTATTTTAAGAATATTATATTGACTGCTCTATGGGAAGCAGACTGAGCAAGAACAATAGTGAGGAGAGGGCATGGTGAGGTGAGAGCCCGTATTTGCTCAGAAAAGAGCACAGATTGCTATGAGAATGGGTGATCTAAAACAGAGTATTTGAAAGATAAATTGGGATGGATTTAATCTGGGAGGCTATGTAACTTCAGACTCCATACTTCCAGGACCACAAATGGGATCAACACCTGTTTCTCCCGACTCCCAAAGCTCTCCTCCTTCATTGGAGGAGAGGCTGCTGTTGTGCTAATCCCTTTTCTCACCATATCTTGAAACTTGTGCCTGTTCCCAGTCTCTCAGCTCATTCTGCATTCTTTCTTTAGGAAAATGCACTGCCACTTTCAATGATCATTTCCATGCAGATTCTCTCCTCGTCCATAATGCCATCTAAATCTTTCTAACATTCCCTGAGACTGCTTATAACTCCTAATGGAAAAAAAAAACAAAAACAAAAACAAAAACAAAAAACTACTTCTTTGTCCTTCCTTCAAACATAGCAAACTCAACACTAAACTCAGTACTCAACTCTCCCTCTTCCTGCCCTCCCCCAATTCTGCTGATTATCCAACAAGCTGCCTCTCAAAGCTAAACTTACAACTTCCTTTACTCTGGTTTCTCTCCCGGTGAATGACAACTTTTGAGAAACAAGAAGGCACACTGACAGCTACACATGAAAAGTAGTTTCAGCTTTCACTTTCACAGTCTGTAATGGCTAGTTGGTTTAGAAAATGAAATTCATGCTCAATACATTTTATCTCTTACATCTCCTTCACACACACTCTCTCTCACACACACACACCCACACCCACACACACACACAATTAAACTTCAACTTAATTATACAAAGGTCCCTTTCTTCTAATTGAATCTATATGGGGCCTGGGATGGTATCTGATTAGGTGATTTGCATGCTGAATTTAAGTAAAAAGCCACATGGCATGCTAAACTACAATATGAAATAGTTTTTTTTTTCCATTTTATAAGTCACATATTTGATTAGAAGACCGATTTCTTTCCAAGAAAATAAATCACATGGATAAGAGTAACTCTTAGAGTCCGATTTGTAGGGAAAAAATAAACACTACTTGATCTATGTGGGAAAACTACTAAAGCAACTCTTGACCGTCCTCCTGTCTCCAGTTGACTATATTCAACCACGAAATCACTGAGAGTCACTGTGGCACATAACGTGGGCTTTTAATCTCTAATCATTAGACCAGTTTTTATTTTTTTATTAAAACAGTTGTAGTGATAGTTGAAAAGAGAAATAACATAAAATTGGAACTACTTTGTAAACTGTTCAAATAGATTTGCGAGCTAAATCCAAACAGCTAGGTTACCAGCTTCATTGTTTGCAAAATGAAGACAGCAGGTTTTCACCAGGTTAACCATGGTAAAGACTTCTGAGCCAACCTCACATCCATTTCTCCCTTTTCTCCTTGAATATTAGAAATGTGAATCCTCCTTGTAGCTCAGTGTCATTTTCTGGGAAAAATATTAATAACAAGTTCTGTCCCATATAACTGCATGAAGAGAATTAAATCATGTAATAGACATAAAGTATATAGGATGATGCCTCGCATAAGTAATAAATGCATGTTATTAACGCTATTGTTATTATTGACATTTTTGTTTTGTTTTTTACTTATACAATGATTTCTCACTTTTTCTACAATCCATTCTTTGCCTCTTCAACCTCCATATCTTCTACTGGAGTCTCCTTCTCTCCACCTTCTTGACCTGATTTATGGAATATCTCACTCAGAGTGTGACTCCTGGTTTCTGACCTTGAGAATCCTGTGCAAATTCAAAAGAAAAATACAATAAAATTGAATTTTAACTAAAATCAAAAACTTACATAATAAAATTCTTGTTTTAACGAAATGAACAGATGGGCAATAAAGACAAAATAGTTACTACACTCCTAACTCTATGGTCTTCTGCAATACTAAGTAAATAAAAGCCAGAGTGAAGTGATCTAGAGTAAAAGTGCATTCTCACACTTTGAACAAAGACTTCCCATCCATATATGAAGTTTTAAATGATGAGCTTACTGCTTATATGATAATTTATCTAGTCTAGGTTGTATTGATGACATTGATAGAGCACCTGATGTTGCACAAACGGTTTCTGTTTTATTTCATAACCACTCATAGATACACCAATCTAGCAGAGTACATTGATGAGAAGAGAATAAAAAATGCGAAGTTGGGGGCTGGCATTCTGGCATGGTGAGTAAAGCCTCTGCCTGCAAAACCAGCAACCCACATGAGTACCTGCTTGAGTTCCAGCTGCTGCACTTCCGAACCAGTTGCCTGCTACTGCACCTAAAGCAGCAGAGCACAGTCCAAGTACTTGAGCCCCTGCACCCAAGTGGGAGACCCTGACAAAGCTCTTAGCTCCTGGCTTCAGCCTGGCCCAGCACTGACTGATGCAGCCATTTGGGAAGTGAAACAGTGATAGAGTCAGTCTCTCTCTCTCTCTCTCTCTCTCTCTCTCTCTTTCTCTCTCTCTGACTCTCCTTTTCTCTCTGTAACTCTGTCTGTCATATAAATATATAAGTCTGTAAAAAAAAAAAAACTATAAGATGATTTCAGGAAGCTCAGGATACGATTTAAAAAACAAAATTTTACTCCAAATGACTGATGAGTAAGTAATCCAGCCCTGTAGCACATATATGGAAGTGTGACTTGATTAAATTGCTACTAACAGAGTGTACCTTTGGTTACTTTGTCTTGTTCATTTGTCAATTTATCCCTTCCTTCCAGTTTCTGTTTCTGGTTTTTTTTTTTTTTTTTTTTTTTAATAATCATCACCATTTCATTGAGCATCATGTTTAAGATTTCAGTACATTTTCTTTATTGTCCTCTCATACCTTTTCTCTGGGTGGTATGCTACTTCCAAATATGGGAGAAGAGACCCTGGAATCCAGTGAGTTTGAATGGTAGCTCTGCTGCTCCCCATCTGGGAAGGGCTCCCTGAGATGAGCATTCTCATCAGAGAGGTCAATGATAGTGTTAACAGGATAGTAAGAACGTTTGTATGAATCAACCTCATTAAGAGCGATTCACACAAGGCACAGCGGGAATGTGTCTTTCAACTATCGGGGACTCCGAGTGAGGGAGCTCACGGTATTCATCCTTCCTGTCATTCACTCATATTCAATTCCGGGCACATTTGATTGGAGCCGGATATTTGTATACCTGAGGGGAAGCATTGGCTTAGTTTTCTATTGTTGTGAGGATAAGTACCAAAAACGGAGCACATGAAAAATGAAAGATGAGCCATTTGTAACCTGCTGTCTATAGCACCAAATCTGGACAGGGCACAGCTACACCCTCAGCTCTGGAGCTCACAGGAGGACTACTGCATCAGGGTGTCAGCCATATCGCATTCTTGTCTGAGACTTGGAGTAACTCTTCCAGTCTCACACGAAACAGGTGACTTCCTTTTCTTTTTTTATCCTCATGATAGCATATGTTTATTTTATTATTTCTTTTTTTAAATTTTATTTAAGTTAGACAAGTTTCATATATCTTATTTATACAGATTTAAGAACATAGTGATAGTTCCCACCCTTCCCTCTATCCCACTCATGCTCCAACCCTTCTTCCTCCTCCCTCTCCCATTCCCACTCTTAATTTTTACAGCAATCTACTTTTAATTTACTTAATTATTGTAATGTTAACCCTACACTAAGTAAGAGTTCAACAAGTAGTATGAGGAAAAATCCACTGTTTCTTAACAGAAGAGACAAGGGCTATAAACAACCATTGAATCTCAAAATGTCCATTTCTCTCCAATACATTACATTTTAGATACTCTGTTACTTCTGATCAAGGAAATTATATCATATCTGTATTTTCCTTAGGAATTCAGTACTGAAGTCCCTATTTTCTTGCTCACTATCAACCAACGGTGGATTTTTGGTTCTAAAGGCTGTGGGCAGGTCCTGTCACACCATCCTTCAATATTCACAGACAAGAATGGAAAATTCCCCTCACATTAAATCTCTGATGATTCAGATTCCTGGACTTATAATTTCTTTGCAAGTGACAATGTTGTCCTTCATAGCACATCTAAATAATCTCCTTTTGTTAAAGACAATGCAGCCATATAACACAACTTAATCAGAGAAATGACAGATCATCACATTTGGTTTCTGATCACATAAAATGAAAGAGGCGATTCAAGGTGATATCCTGGAATTTCTTCTTCTTCTTCTTCTTCTTCTTCTTCTTCTTCTTCTTCTTCTTCTTCTTCTTCTTCTTCTTCTTCTTCTTCCTCTTCCTCTTCCTCTTCCTCTTCCTCTTCTTCTTTTGGCAGGCAGAGTCAGACAGTGAGAGAGAGAGAGACAGATAGAAAGGTCTTCCTTTGGTCGATTCACCCCCCAAATGGCCGCTATGGCCGGCACCTGTGCTGATCCAAAGCCAGGAGCCAGGTGCTTCCTCCTGGTCTCCCATGTGGGTGCAGGGCCCAAGCACTTGGGTCATCCTCCACTGCACTGCCGGGTCAGAGCAGAGAGCTGGACTGGAAGAGGAGAAACCGGGACAGGATCCGGTGCCCCAACCAGGACTAGAACCTGGGGTGCTGGCGCCACAGGTGTAGGATTAGCCTAGTGAGCCATGGCACCTGCCAGGAATTTCTTCTTTACTTGGAGGAAAGTACTTCAAAAACTTCCGGGAAAATAGCATTAAATGATGTGTTTATTTTAATCAAAAATTCTTGGAACCCATGCAGAGTTTCTCATATATTCATTTTGATGAATTTTAAGTACCCTTGGATAATTCTTCCTTTACAAAACTAATGCCCTAAATAGGTAGTTTGTAAGTAACACATACCACTAATATTAACAAAACATTTTAAACACAGAAGACGCATCTCACATTATTTTATAGAAAAATTCATATTTTAATTTTGGCCCTAATCATGCAACAAGCAGCAAATAACAAAAATAATTTTATCTCGGTCTAAATGTGGTCAGCAAAATAATGACTTAAGCTTAGCTGAGATGCTACTAATTCAGTGGAGTTGATTTAACAGATGAGCTATTATTTGGTTTCAATTGCAATTTAAGTAAACTCTTAATATATCATAAGCTTTTATTTTAGTATAAGTAACTCACTTTATTTTTTTTCTTGTTACACAGCATATATGCTTTGTCTATTCCTTTCAAGTAGTACAAACACTAGCTTAATAATTTTATGTCATAAAAATAAATGTAATAACTCTTTGAAGAGATCTATGAAAATACATTCAGCGAATCACCTGGTAACATTATAAAAGATTCTCATATTTCTTAGAAAGATTTCACACTCCACAATAGACCTCTTTTTAAATCATTTATCAGCTTCTCTGTGTTCATATATTAAAACTGGTCCCTGGAAATGAACTTTAATTCTCACCATCTGTGCCTTGGCCAGGAATGTCCATATTCCTTTAATGCATAAAAACATTCAGAATATTTCTCATTCTGTTCGTTAGAGCTGCGAAGCACAGAAAATAATGTTTCAAAGAGGAACCACGAGGGATCATTTATTGCTCCAGCACTTTGAAAAATCTATGAAATTCCTTTATGGCTTCTTCATTATATTTTCAATGGAACAATTAGTTTGAGTGGCTACAAACACTGAATTTTCATGACCACATTAGCCTTTGAAGCCAAAATTATTGAGTGCACTATTCTGTATGCAAAATATAGTGGGATGTGGTGAGTTTGCGATTAAAGAGCATAAGTTGCCTTCAACTGGAAAACTAGTTTAGAGTTAATTTCCTAACAGCCTATCTGGTCACACTTTAAAACCCACGCGGTTTGCATAATTTAGTAGTTTGTTCCAAGGATATATTTTACAAGGCTTGAGAGCAGTAACTCTGGCTTTTTAATATTTAGTAAAGCTCTTGCAATGAACAATAATGTCTCAAGTACAAAAGTAGTCCCTTGAAAACCTCAGTTGCAATCGCTGAAGATAATAAGGCAATATCCTGCCCATTTTGTTCAAGCACACATTATAATTACTTCAAAATTACTGAGGCCTCAACTCTTGCACTAGCTGAAGTAGTTCCCCACAGCCTGACAGGGCGAAAGGATGGCAAAAACATCTCAAATAATATGCTTTACTTCTCCAACTGGACCTTGCTTTTAAATTTTCAGGTAGTCAATGGAGATTTTCACTCAAGACCAGAGATTGGCAAATATTTTCTGTAAATATAAGTGTAGTAAATATTCTAGGTTTTGGTAACTGCAGGCCTTGCCCTAGTTAACAGGAAAGCAGTGATAGACAATGTCTAAGGAAAATGAGTTCGGCTGTGTTCCAACACTTTATTTTCAAAACAGATGGCAGGAGGGACTGGGTCCTCAGCCCTGATTGTCCAGCCTATGATCAAGATTGGAGTTTAAGACCCATGCTTCCTGTTTCCCCAAATCTGAACATTTTTCCTTTAGGAAAGAACCAGGCATATCAAGTAATGAATATTCATCCTTGTGTCACTTAATGATGGGAGTATGTTCTGAGAAATAGATCTAGCCAGTTTCATCATTCTATAGACACTATAGTGGCTACTTAAAGAAACCTAGATGGAAGGGACTGCTACACACCCAGGTTGTGTGATATAGCCTCTTGTTCCTGAACTATAATCATACACAGCATCTTACTAAACGGAATACTATAGGCAAATGTGATACAGTGGTAAGTATTGGTGTATCTGGAAATAGAGCAGCTCAGAAAATATATGGTTTTAAAGATAGGAAATGGGGGGGCCGGCACCACAGCTCAATAGGCTAATGCTCCGCCTGCGTCACCGGCACCCTGGGTTCTAGTCCTGGTCGTGGCACTGGATTTTGTCCTGGTTGCTCCTCTGCCAGTCCAGCTCTCTGCTGTGGCCCGGGAAGGCAGTGGAGGATGGCCCAAGTCCTTGGGCCCTGCACCTGCATGGGAGACCAGGAGAAGCACCTGGCTCCTGGCTTCAGATCAGAGCAGTGCACTGGCCGCAGCGGCCATTGGGGGGTGAACCAACAGAAAAAGAAGACCTTTCTCTCTGTTTCTCTCTCTCACTGTCCACTCTGCCTGTCAAAAAAAAAAAAAAAAAAGGAAATGGGATGCATGGGTAGGACACTGAAGATGAATGGATTGCAGACTTGGAGTGAATGAGTGTCAAGGGAGTGATTGTGAAGACATCAGTCATTGCCACACACTACTGCAGACTTTATAAACATCGCACATTTAGGCTTCACTGAAGTTACAAACATTTTCCTTAACTTACTATATTAGCTTACTATATATTTTTTTTTTTACTTTTTTAACCTTTATGCTTTTAAGTTTATTGAAAATTTTCAGTGCTAATGTCCTCCTTTTCAAACACTGTAAGGAGCTTTTTTAAGGCTTGCAAAAGCTTCTGATAAATCTTTTCTTCTCCTACAATTTCCTTTTCTCTTTCCTCTTCTTAGCTATGTGTTCCTGTTCCAGTGCCAACAACTCTTCATTTGTCAGTTTCTCAGGAACCACTTGTAGGAGCTCCTAAATGTCCTCTTCATCCACACACAAGTTAAAGTTGCTTGTTTTCTCAAACCTAGCCTTATTGTAGCCTTATTGGTTTTTGAAACCTACTCATCTTTAGGAAATCCTTTGAAGTCCTGTTGAACATATTGAATATCTTCCTCCAAAGGCCATTCATGCATTTTTCTTTTTTGTGTGTGACATAAACCCAAGCCAAAGCAAGGATGTTGATTCAAGCATGGCTGGTTTAATCCTTCCACAACTGCGTTATTGTAGTCCCTGGTGGTAGCAGTAGCACTGGCAAAGGTCTCCTTGGTCCTCCATGGTCCATTGTTAGAACCCAACACATGGTTTTTGGAGGCAGAAGCTCCACTTTGGTATTGAGATGAAGATCATCAGTTAAGGCAGGTTATGTGGAAGTAGCCTGAGCAATAAGCAAGAATTTGTAAGGTTTGTTTCTATTTTGCTGGCATAGCAATTCAGGAGGGCATCTTGCATCAAGAGCTGGATCACCATGACTTTCTGTTACTCCTGTAGTGCACTGGCCATGTGTGTGCTCACACATCTACTTGAAGGCTTTGAGGTTCTCAATGAGGCAAATCATAACGGGTTTCAATTTTTAGCCTGTAACAATTTTCCAAGAAAGACATATTCTATCATTAAGAACCTTGAAACCTTTCTAGCATAGGAAGTTGTCGTCATCTATGCAGATTTTCTGATAAGTGCTTTCCCTCCATAATGAACTTATTTAGAGTTTCATGACTCCTTCAGCTGCCATCACATCAGAACTGCAGACTCACCACTCATTTTCACATTTTGTATTGCATTCGTCAACTTTTCATGATGACAACAAAATACCTGAGGCAACCAACTTTATAAAGAAAAGAAAAGAGGTGGATTTCATCTCACAGTTTTTTTTTTTTGGACAGGCAGAGTGGACAGTAGAGGGAGACAGAGAGAAAGGTCTTCCTTTTTGCCGTTGGTTCACCCTCCAATGGCCGCCGCGGTAGGCACGCTGCGGCCGGCACACCGCGCTGTTCTGATGGCAGGATCCAGGTGCTTCTCCTGGTCTCCCATGGAGTGCAGGGCCCAAGAACTTGGGCCATCCTCCACTGCACTTCCCTGGCCACAGCAGAGAGCTGGCCTGGAAGAGGGGCAACCGGGACAGGATCGGTGCCCCGACCGGGACTAGAACCCAGTGTGCTGGTGCCGCAAGGCGGAGGATTAGCCTGTTAAGCCACGGCGCTGGCCTTCATCTCACAGTTTTTAAGGTTCATAAAATGATGTGGATTCTGCTGGTTGCCCTCTGATAATGGTAGTCTTTCTGTGAACACAGCACAATATGGCAAGAGGGAATATTCATTTTAAAACCATATGGTGTCTTATGAAACCAGAATTTAATCATAGGGGTCTGCTTTAGTGACGTAATCCTACCTATCACTCCCGAAGAACCCACCTCTAAACACTACAATTAGATTAAGTTTCAGCCTTTTGTACTATTGAGGTAATACTATGCCTGTAATACGTGAGCCTTAAAGGACATTCAACATTTAAACTACACCCAAACCAGAGCAATAATAAATAGCAGTTCTTAAATCATTTTAATCACCCAGAGTCTGCAGTAAATTCTACATTGTAGTTGGGCACAGACTTCTTTTAAAATTTCAGAGGTTGGCACTGTAACACAGTAGGCCAAACCTCTGCATGTGGGGCTAGCATCTCATATGGGTGCCGGTTCCTGTGCCTGCTTCTCCACTTCAGATAAAGTTCTCTGCTTATGACTTGGGAAAGTGGTAGAAGTATGGGAAAACAGTAGAAGTTGGCCAAGTGCTTGGGTCCCTGCACCCATGTGAGAGACCTGGAAGAAGTTCCTGTCTCCGGTCTTTGGATCTGCTCAGCTCTAGCCATTGAAACAGCAGACGGAAGACCTTTCTCTGAAAGACCCTCTTTCTGTCTGTAACTCTACCTCTCAAGTAATAAATAAAATCTTAAAAAAAAAAAAAAAAAGATTTCAGACAACCTTTTTTGGGGGGTGGGTAGAGGCAAGATTTTTATGATGCTGAAACAAATACAATTCTGTGTGTGGTCATCAATCCAGGTCTTAGAAATTTCTTCCTATCTGTTATAGGCAATTCTCAAATTTTTTGTTAGGTTCAGGCTGCCTAAATAAGAATTGAAAAGAAGAAAACTTACACTATTGAATCATAGAAATTCTCAGAAGATAAGCAGAAATCACATAAAAACTTTATGTCACTAAAGTTTTTTGCTTCAAGATTCTGGCTAAACACAGCTTATAGACACACACATTTATACACCACTTGGGGGGGGGGAGAGCATAAGATGAAACTAATAAAATCATTTGCTTTCTTGATTGACAAAGATGATTTAAGTCTTTATTTTCTTTTTTGAATTTCTATGTCCATAATTTATTTAGTGCATTTTGATTTGACTCATTTTGGAGTATAAAATTATAAGGGCGATTTTTTAAAAAAATAACATTAACTAGACATCATCTTCAGAGTAATGATTTATAAGTCATGTAATTCATTCATAGTCTACCTATGTAGAAATATTCAATATTAACTGGATGTACAGATTTTTCAAATAGCTGTATTCTTGTATCAATATAAAAGATATAGAGAACATTTATTTTAATGGATGGAGATCATTTCTTCATTTCCACGCATTATATTTCCTTTAGAACTTAAGCATTAATTGCATTTTCTCAGAATTAAGAAAACAGAATATAATGGTTTTAATTTTAGGCTAACCATTCTACTACATTTGTTTTTGCTTTGGGTAGACATTATAAAATATTCTGTATTATAAATTCAGGGACTCTATGATTGTTTATCCATGTGACAGATAAATCTTTCACAGTAAAGCAGCATAATCTATAAAAAGTAGGCTAGCATGTGATGAACTTTGTTTTCTCTGTTATTTTGATAAAAATCTGCATAATAATATACATCTGTTGAGTGGTTATGATACATTGCAACCTTATCACATTTAAATTCCACAACGTTCTTGTTATATATTCATTTTTTACCTACTTAATGGATAACAGAAACTGAAGCTCCCACTTTGTGGACTGCTAGAACAAGTAAACACAGACTTAGGGGCTTACACACAATTATTTCTTACAGTTCCAGATGCTGGAAGTCCAAGGTCAAGGTGTCAGCAAGGGAGAAAAAAGCGAGCTGAAGGCTTTCTTTCTGTTTCAGAGTGCTGTTTTCTTTTTATAACCCCGTATGGTAGAGAGAATAGGAACTAGCTCTCCTGCTCCTCTTCTTAGGGCAATTATCTCATTCCTGAGGGCTCTACTTCATGACCTAAGTAGGTCCTAGAAGGCACTATCTTCTGAGAACATCCTATTAGAAGTTTTATTTTCAACATAAGGATTTCTGGGAGATCAACTTTGTTATCCATGTAAAGGGGTTAAGTAAATTTTACAGTAATGGAGCTACATATGATCAAATCTAAAATTTGAACTAAAAAATTATACGTCTTCAACTGCTATGTCTGCTACTATTACAATGTAAAAGTATTAGGGAATAAGCTAAGATTTTAATCCAGGATATTGAAAAGTTTTATAATTCAATTCCTTTCCACTAATTTCTAAAATATCTTTCAATCCTATTATATGACAAAATAAATGTATGACATGATCTCATACCATAAGTAGGTTAGGGTTGACATGATGAGAAATAAAAGATTTATAAGTAGTCAGCATTTTTACTTCAGTATGAAGTGTAAGTAATACCTGTCAACACTCACAAACACACATGCATTATATTTTATTTGAGAAAGCTCAATCCCTCATTTGCCTAATGAAGAAGATACTTTCAAAGTTTAAAAATATGTTTTTATCTATCATCTATTTATCTATCATCTGTCTATTATCTTTCTATCTTTTATCTGCTCTTTCCATTCCTCTATCTTGAATATCTTCTCTCACACAGATGTGTGTTAGTATCTAATTTGTTCCTGTCTTGTTGCTTGAATTGTAAACAAGATGCAGTGAGACATTTTTGGAAGCTTATAACTCTGAAACAACCTTTATGCACTTAAACTTGACTACCACACACCTGGGAATTTACCTAAGTGAAATTAAATCAGCATATGAAAGAATTTTTTGCACCCCCGTGTTTATTGCTGCTTAATTCAAGATAGCCAAGATATGGAATAAACCCAGATGCCCATCAACTGATGATTGCATAAAAAATTGTGGTATATATACACTGTGGAATATTACTCAACCATAAAAAGAATGAAATCTTGTTTTTTGCAACAAAATGGATTCAACTGGAAACCATTATACTTAGTGAAATAAGCCAGTCCCAAAAAGACAAATACCATGTGGTTTTCCTGATCTGTGGAAACAGAGTACCAAAACTGTTTAGTGAATCGGAGTGAAATTGACAATTTGAGATTCAATGATTGTTTACAGCCCTTGTCTCCACTGTTGAGGAGCAGTGTTTTATTCTTCTTACTATTTGGTGAAATATTCACTTAGTGTAGGCTTAATCTTATGAGCATAAATTAAGCTGAAAGTAGATTATTGTAAAAATTAATTAGAGAAATATTAGGAAAGGAAGGAGGGGAAAGAGTGAGAGTGTGGACAAGAGGGATTTTCGGTGGGAAATATCACTATGTTCCTAAATTTGTATATATGAGATTTGTATACCTTACATAAAATTTTTAAAAGGCATAGTGTAAAGTGATTGTTAGAATAGGATGGTCGTCACAAAATTTATAGTAACAGTCTATATATTAAATATGTTCATATTGATGATTGTAGACTACTTTTTCAAATATAATATTAAATAACTTGAGTTGCCAAAAAGAAAAAAGATAGAAAATATTAATGTTCCAAATAACCTTTATTTGAGCAGCTGTCTAGGATTTTCTACAGGATCACTGCCTTTACCCCCAGAAGAGAACGTCTATCTCTTTCTCTGTGTTCAGATTGGAGATCCCAAGCTAGGATTAGAGGTCTGCGTACTTGTGATTTAGAACTATCCCATCTCAAAAGTAGCAGCCGGAGGCCTCATTGATTACATGTCTCCATTCTTTTGTCTTCCCTGTTTTTGTTTTTGTTTTTTTCCCAAGCTCTGCTTAATTAACCTTCAATGAATTTGAAAACAATTTACAGGCTTCATTTCTTTCCATAATTCCCCTGAATCCCTCATAGGAATTGCCCCATGTAATGTGCAGTAACATATAATTTATATTATGAAGAAAATTACTTGAACAAGTAACTCATGGTTCAAGTCAATGAATGTGGGGTGTAACAGTAGATACTACGATAACTTAACTAACAACACTGCTTATTTACCGTACAGACATTGCGATGCAAACTCTGAATTTATAGCTCATCCATCAATCCAGTTTTAAAGGAATATTTACTGAGTACCTGAAGTGGTGGCCCTATCCAGAGATGTTTAAATGCCATCAAATACTTTGGAGATTTAAATGAGAGCTGAGCATTTATAGCGTGCCAAGGAATTATGAGGTATGTGATAAAGGACAAATAAATTATTTTAAAGAAAGAATGGCCCAACTGTGCAAAGTACATATGCATTTATGTGTGAAGGAATATGGATAGGGGACAAGAGGAAGGAGAAAATTTAATATCTTGATAACAAAAAACTTGGTCCCTTCAAACTCTATTCTAGGTGTCCATATATCTAAATCTTTTAGGAAGCCATTGCCTCTTAGGCAAAAGGAACCATGACCTCAATTAAATGCAATGGGTTTCACTCAGTATGTATTTAGTGAATATCTAGTACAGCTGTACTTCAAAAAGTTTATGAGAAAATGAAATTATTGATAAGGTTCTTTTTTGGAAAAAAAGTTTGACTCAATGTATAGTTTCTTCATAATATGGATTTTTATGAACTTTTTGAAGACCCTTGATGTATGATAGATGAGTTTTCTAGCTACAGGCATATCTCAGGAAAAAGGCATTTCCTTCCCTTCACTGAGCTTAACTAACAATGACTTGAATTTTTTCCTCCACTTCTTGAAATCAATTAGTAGGATTTTTGGAAGTCTATTTTAGTAAACATGAAACATTAGAAATTATTAAAATTATCAATACAAATTTTAATGGAGTGTTTGACATTCAATTCAAATTGTCATTACAATAGTAATCAAAATTATTTTAGAGTAGAAAAATATTTGAAAATTTTGTTATATATATATATATAATTAAAACCATATATCAGTAAGTTGTAATACTAAAGTAAAAATGGAAGTTGTCAATCTTTAAAAATATTTTATATGCTTAGTGTAATTTCCCTATAAGATGTTGAAAGAAAATATAAATTTCTGCATGTTAGGATAGCTTTTATGTCTTCATTGCCCATTATTTATTAGATTTTGGAAATGTTTGCATCTTTGAAGAATTACTCTGTAAATTTAACAAATACTGTTACAATGGCATTTTGGTTGCAATTTATTTAATATCAGTTGAAAGTTTTCAAGATAAGGAAAAGAGCCCAAGCATTCCAAGATTTTGGTTAACTAAGATTAATTTAAACAAAGCTACCAAAGTGATAAATACAGATACTTACTCCTATAACACAATAAAAGAATGTAGGAAATTAAGCAAAGTGACCTCAAATAGTGTAAGTTTCGAAATTCTAATTGGCTTTGTTCTATCTCTGCAATTAGAGAAAAATGCTTCATAAAATTCTTTCTTGCCATTTTCAGAATTTTAGGTGCACAGTTCATTTGTATTAAGGATATTCTTTCTGTTGTACAAACATCACCACTTTTCATGTCTTGAACATTTTTCATCTTCTAAAACTAATTTGGTTTACCAATTGCCTATTCTTTCCAACCTTTCCCCTCCCTGGAAGCCACTATCATACTTTCTGTCTGTATGAATTGACTCTTCAAGCTCCTCACATAAGTGGAATTATAGAGCCATCATCCTTTTGTGACTGTTTTATTTCACTTAGCATAGCATCTTCAATTCTTATTTTTGTTGTAACATGTGTCAGAATTACCCTCCTTGTTGAAGCTGAATAACATTCCAGTATAAGCACATAAGAACCACATTTTACTTATTCATTCTTCTACAACCTTTAGGACACTGTTACTAATGTAGCTATGAACATTGGTGTACTAATATATGTGTCAGTCCTTGCTTTCAGTTCTTTTCAGTATATACCCACTTGTGGGATTTCTAGATCATTCATAATTCTATTTTGAATTTTTGATGATTCATCATCATATTGTGCTATTTATCAGTTGCTCTATTTTTACATTTTATTGATAGTGCCCAAACTCCATGTTCTCTATGTCCTTGTCAATGCTCGTTATTCAGACTTATGTGTGTATACCATACACACACACGTGTGAATGTGTGTGTGATGAGTGTGCTGTGGTATCTCTTTGTAGTTTTGATTTGTCTGTCCCTATGTATACTGATGTTCCAGCATCTTCCTATGGGCTTATTGACGATTGTGTGTGTTAGGAGAAACATCTGTTCAAGTCTTTGCCTACTTTTAGAGTGGACCATTTACCTTTTCATCGCTTTGTTGCAGGAACTCTTTATGTATTCTGGATATTAAGCCCCTATCAGATGCACTGTTTGCAAACATTTTTTTCGTATTTTATGAATCGCTCCTTTTATTCTGTCAGTGGTATCATTTCATGAATAAACATTCTTAATTTTACTGTAGTGGAATTTATTTTCCTTCATTTGTTGACAGTGCTTTTAGTGCCAGTGCCAAGAAATCATTATCAAATTCAATGGTATAAAGAATTTCTTTCGTTTTCTTCTAAAATTCTTGCAGTTGTCACTCTTATATTTATGACTTTGATTCATTATAAGTTTGCATTTTCTACATATATGAGTCCAACTTTTATTCATTTACAAAGAAACAATGTTTCTCCCTAAATCATTTATTGAAGAGATACTCCTTTCTCAATTAAATGGTCATAGTACCATTGTCAAAAATCATTTTACTGTACATTCAAAGGTAATTTTCAGGAATCTGTCTCATTGTATCACTTTATAATACTGTCTTTATGTCAATACCACACTGTTTTGATAATTGTAGTTTAGTAGTAACTTTTGAAATCATGGCGTGTGAGACCTCCAACCCCTTGATTTTGTCAAATATTTTTTGGCCATGTGAAGCCCCTTATAGGTCAGTCTGAATTTTAGAACAAATCTTTTTTTTTTATTTATATCAAAAAATAATTTCATAGGTAATAGTTCCCATTTTAATTGAGTAAATATATTTTAATAATTTGAAAAAGCAAATTGAGAAAGTCTGATATCCCCACACCATGCTTGACAAATTTGAAAAGAATTAAAAATAAATTGTAAAATAATTTTTACAAAATTATTAGTAGATAGGATCCATTCTGTGTTCCTTAGCCCTGCTTCTAGTCCACACACCGGTGCTCCCCTCTAGGATGACATGGGGTTCACAAGGTGTTGGGGATGTGTACTCACCTTTGAGGTCTACATAAAATGAAAAAAACTGATTAGTGATTTTACATCTTGGGGTCTCAATAATTTGCATTAATACAGTGTGAAGTAGAGAGGAAAGATATAACAATCACTGAAGGTCAGAAACAAGATTTCATTCAAATTCCATTTTAAACCTAAATAATTTTACATATTAATTTATTTGTTTAATATTGTTTTCCTAAATCATGCACAGTGTGTATGATAATGCATACTAATTAAAATAATTTATAATTTTCAGTTTCAGTAAAATACGAAATTCACAAAGTCCTTGTCACTCTTTTGCATGTTCACAGGGATAAATTTCTCTAAATGAGAAGCCCAATGATTCTTTAGTACATTCTCAATAGGTTAAGAGACAGAGTATAGCCTGGGAAACAAGATCCCCTTCAAAGGAAATCTGCTGTGCTCATGGTCCTATCACTAAAGTGTAGCTTTGCTTTGTTGTGACTTTTCAGGGGTGTGGGAAACTGACAGAATCAACTCTTTTGTAGGATGAATAGCTGTATTCAGACACAGACAATATTCAAAAGATTTTGAAAGTTCTTTAGACTCAAAAAACTAAGTATTACATCAATATATTGGATTAGAAAGGATGCTGATGGTATAAGAACAGAGACAGTAAACCTTATGAAAAGCACTCAACAACGAGTGAAGACATTCCATATCTCAGAGATTGGCAGATTGTCAGTAACTTCGGAACATTAAAAACCCTCTACCTGTATTATGCCCTGTGATATTAAGTTTACTGGACTTCATTTATTGAGTATCACTAATGGGAATAAATAATATATTTAAAGTTTTCATTCTTTTATCTGGATTCTACTGGTTTTTTTTAAGAATGCATATCTTTTGTATGAGAAGGGAGAGAGAGAGAGAAAGAGAGAGAGAGTTCTCATCACATCTATTAACTCTTCAAATGCTTGCAACAGCGTTTGGGCCAGATCAAAACTGGTAACCAGAAATTTCATCCTTGTTTTGCATGTAGGAAATGGGAACCCAACAACTTGAACCATCACCTATGGCTTCCTAGGGTATACTTTAGAGGAAAGCTGAAATTGATATACAAGTGTCTTAACTCCTAAGTCAAATGTCTTCCCCCTCTTATACTCTATTCTTTTATGCAATTTGTTTATTTATAAGCTCTTTTTTTAAACTTTCATTTAATGAATATAAATTTCCAAAGTACAGCTTATGGATTACAATGGCTTCCCGCCCCCCATAACTTCCCTCCCACCCGCAACCCTGCCCTTTCCTGCTCCCTCTCCCCTTCCATTCACATCAAGATTCATCTTCAATTCTCTTTATATACAGAAGATCAGTTTAGTATATATTAAGTAAAGATTTCAACAGTTCGCCCCCACATAGCAACACAAAGTGAAAAAATACTGTTGGAGTACTAGTTATAGCATTAACTAACAGTGTACAGCACATTAAAGACAAAGATCCTACATGATATTTTTTTAAAAAATTAATTAATTTTCTATGCCATTTCCAATTTAACACCAGGGTTTTTTTTTCATTTTCAATTATCTTTATATACAGATCGATTCAATATATAATAAGTAAAGATTTCATCAGTTTGCACCCACACAGAAACACAAGGTGTAAAAATACTGTTTTAGTACTAGTTATAGCATCACTTCATATTAGACAACACATTAAGGACAGATCCCACATGAGAAGTAAGTACACAGTGACTCCTGTTGTTGACTTAACAATTTGACACTCTTGTTTATGGTGTCAGTAATCTACCTAGGCTCTAGTCATGAGTTGCCAAGGCTATGGAAGCCTTTAGTGTTCACCAATTTATAAGCTCTTTTATAGTGTAGTCTGTACTGTAATGTAGTAATCTATACTAGAATATGTTAAAGGTAAAATCTAGAAGCCTAAATTAGCCCAATTGTATTTTAAAAATAGGTCATTAAAATTAGATTGCAATTCTATCCTTTATACTTTTATCACATGGGTCTCTTACCTGACAATGTACATGAAGTCACCACTGCTTTAGTGAATGAGATCAGTTGGGCTGGGAAGCTGCACAGCACTACTGAAGCAACTTTTGTTTAGTTCTAACAGGTAGAGCACATCATTCATTATTTTCTCTTAATGTTAAAATGTTCATTGAATACTTTACTCCCTCAAATCTCTAACTGCCACATTTTTTGGAAAATTGTCATTTTCCTGTTGTCAAAAAGACAACAGGAAAAAATACACTTACCTAGCCATTTGACTAAACTTTGGCTAGAAAAATTGTAATTCTACATCTATTCAGAATGACTACATCTTAGGATTGAAAATACAAGTTCTTAGTAGACTACATTCCATTCTAGGAAGATTTGAATAGAGTAAAAGGCAACACAGATGCTTCCTTTCCTACTTCCTTTATTTTTTTAGTCTGTGCAGTGTCTACAATATGGAAACTTGGCATAAGTTCTATGCTTTTCTCCGATCCCAAACTCCAGCCACATCATATCCTCAGGAAACACTCAACAAAATTCTCTAAGAAGAGAAATAAACAGAAGTAAAAGAACCAAAGAATGAAGTCATCGAACATTTAAAAATTACAATTTCTTTAAAAGGAGTAAAATGTTTTGTCTAAGAAGACACAATTACATTTGATAATTATCTTCCTTGGTCAGTACTAATAATGTCAGAATCTGAAAAACAAAACTTAAGTTCTAGAAAAAAATCAAGGATGTGAGAGAGTATGTAAACTCTTGGGAACTGTTCTTGTTTTTTTCTTAAAGATAACCTAATTAACCATTATCATAAACACATAATGAAGTAAAATCATTAGAAAAATCCTATTGAAAAGACATGGAGAACTTATCCAAATTACAATATTTGTTTTAATACTTTTCTATTTCATGTGTTAGAAAAGAACTATGGAGATTAACAGAAGCCAACCTGAAAGAGAAGAGGACATCTTTGCCTGACATACATTAGGAACTGACATAGAGGGGACTGGCATTGTGGTATGGTAGAGTAAACCTCCATCTGCCACTCTTGCCATCCCAAATAGGTGCTAGTTTGAGATCTGTTTGCACCGGCTTCTGATCCAGCTCTCTGTTAATGCATCTAGAAATGCAGTGGGTGATGACCCAAGTACTTGGGCCACATTGGAGACCCAGAAGATGCCACAGGATCCTAGCTTCTGTCTGGCCCAGTGCTGGCCATTATGGCCATTTGGGGAGTGAACCAGTGTATGGAAGATCTCTCTCTCTCTCTCTCTCTCTCTCTCTCTCCTTCTCTCTCTCTCTCTCTCTCCCTCTCTCATTTTCTCTTTCTCTTTGTCTCACTTCCTCTATCTGTAACTATGTCTTCCAAATGAAAAATAAAATCTGACATTTAAACTACATGATTTGAGACAAATAGTTTAAAACCCATAGACTTTTACGTGGATAAGAACAATTATACTATTTCTAGAAAATTTATACTGAGTAAATTTTCTCTAGAACTCCAATCAGTCTCCCTCATGGATGGCAGGTTCCCAAGTACTTTGGCCATCATCTGCTGCTGTCCCAAGCACATTAGCAGGAACTGGATCAGAAGCACAGCCGTTGGAACTCCAACCAAAGTTCTGATGTGGGAGAACTCCAACCAGCACTCTGATATGGGAAGCTGGTATTGCAACAGGTGGCTTGACTCACTGTAACACAGCACCAACCCTTGGATTATTTTTTATAACAGCCATTATGGCACTTAAAAAATATAGCTTAATCTAAGAAGCTAGTTTTGAGCCCAAACATTTATTTAATCTCCTAGCAACTATGGATTTGGGGAAGGCATCCATTCTTTCTGAGGTGCACTGGCCTCATCTGTAATGTGAACCCCTACTGATTAAGTAATCCTTCATATGATCGCTTTGCCCACATAGCATGGGTTTCAAGGGTGGGCATGTCAGTTAATCTGCAGGTTCTATCGCAATTTTTTACTTTAAACTTTGCAAAGCATAGTTGTCTTTCCAGAGGGGCTCTGTTAAGAGTTTCGTGGGTTTTTTTTTTTTTTTTTTTGAAGTATAGCAAAAGATTCGATCTGAGGTAGTGGTAGATACATAAACTGATATTGGTTCCTTGCTAATTTAGCTGGCAACTTCTTTGATGAGTACAGAAAATAATTTTGGAAGCTATCTTAGCTCTTTGGAGTCTCCTCTCCTGTAGATCAACAGAAGAGATGATAGGAAGGCTTGCAATGATTCAGAGGTAATAACCATGAAAACAAACACAAGATAAGCTTCGATTCTTTCTGTTTTTCTACTGCCAGTGTCAGAATGTATATACCTGTAGCCTAAACTCCATCAGTCTGAAATCAGGCAGTGTGAGACTCTGCTTCTCGTAATTATATGAGGCAGATTGGCTGGATGTGCCAGGTTTTCAAACCATCAGCCCACAGACAGGATTCGGATTTGTCGGCAGTGTCAGGGTGGAGAGAGGCGCCAAGCTCTCCATTCGGTGATTGGAATTAGAGGACAGAGAACTGTGGTGGCAGTTGATAAATGTCCCCTCTGTCAATAACCTAGGACACAGGCACTGGCCTCTGACGTTCATGTTTTGTCATTCAATTTCAACACTTTAATGAGGAAAATGAACATATTTAAGTCTCAGGGAATCTAGTAAGAGATAGAAAAAGGAGTGTGAGATGTCGTTGGAAACTGCAAAATGGAGTATTACAAATTACTAAAAAACTTAAAAACAATGAATCTAAAGCTGATATGCCAGGAAGCTGATTTCCATGTTTCTTGAATGTGCAAGCCAGATGGGCTTCCATGGCTAAAATTCAAACTATGATTAAAACGATTTGATTAATGGAATCCTTACAGTCAACAAACACCGCCCCCCCCCCTTGTTTAAGTTGACTAATTAGGCACGTTTACCTGTCATTCAGGAAACCCAGCTAATAAAGCATTCGATAAATGTGAATTGCTTTCATTTAATACAACAGTATCGACCGGAAAAAAAAATCTCAAAAAACACATTTAATTGCCTATGTAGTATCTTTTTTATTGTTTATGTATATTATTTTATGTTTATGTGCTCATCTATACTGTTAGGTATTGATGCATCTTATTTGAATAAAATATGCTCCTATTTTTCCTCAGTGAGTAATCACCACCCAGGTGATTACAATTACAATTGCTACAAGGAGCAAGGTGCACTCTAGATCGAGCATGACAATCCTTCTGATGGCCAGATTGGCAAGCAAAGGGACAATTTTAATATTACCAAGAAACTATAGTTCTGTGGACTCACAGAGAGAGAGTTAACAAATTCCACTGGAAGCTATAGATGGTAATATAGGTATTATTTGGAAATTTTGGCCTTAGTTACTAGTAGTTTGTGTTAGATTAACATGTTTATGTATTTCTCAATAGTATGCATTTTTCTTACAAACTCAGACGACAGATTGCCAGTAAAACAAATTATGATTTCAGCTATAACAAAAAAAAAATTCTGCACTCTATCTTCAAACGTGTTTTTTTAGCTTTGTGGGAAGTAAGCTAGGCATGTGTGTAATATCTTATGAAACCAAACCCTTTACATAAAAATGAAAATCAGGAAACACTATAAAGGTGAGATTTCATATTTTCTTTATGGAGTACTCAGAAACACTCTTCACAAAAGCCATATTCACAAGTACACAAGGAATGCACAGACAATCTGAAGACAGGAAACAGATACCATATGTTTATCTAGGAAGTCACTACTAGCAAAAACATGAGCAAACACATCAGCAAATAAACAGAGTCATTGTGAGTCAAGAGATGGATGTAGAAGTACCTACTCAACAGCACATCCCCCTTTATGTTCTTGCATACCATTCCATAAAGAACAGTGAGAAGACATATGTTCAAGTCTGTTTCCGTTTTGTGGCTACAAAAGTCAGCCAGCACTGCACATTCTTCCACAGCATCTGTTTATTCTTCCATTGTTGGGGCTCATTAAAGAATCATAAGATGATTGTAAACCTTGGATATTGGAGGAAAATCCAAAAATATTCACAACAGATTTAACACTTAGAATTTTCCTTAACTTGTTTTATGCTTCCTGATGCATCAATTGTTAGTCTTAAAATATAAAGTAAAATTGGATTGTTTTCCCTTCTTAAAAGAAACCAGAACCCAACATTTGTTTGGGGAAAGATATTTTCTGTATTACTAACTTAGTTTTAATTTGTATTTAGAGCCAGGAACTTATTTTGACATAATGAAGTATTTCTAAAACAATATAATTTATATAGGAATTAGATTTTTATCCAACATTTCAAAACTATTTAATTCTTTTTTTAACTTTTATTTAATGAATATAAATTTCCAATGTACAGCTTATGGATTACAAGGACTTCCCCCTCTCATAACTTCCCTCCTACCTGCAACCCTCCCCTCTCCCGCTCCCTCTCCCCTTCCATTCACATCAAGATTGATTTTCAATTCTCTTTATATACAGAAGATCAATTTAGTATATATTAAGATTTCAACAGTTTGCACCCACATAGAAACACAAAGTGAAACATACTGTTTGAGTACTAGTTATAGCATTAAATCACAATGTACAGCACATTAAGGACAGAGATCCCACATGAGGAGCAAGTGCACAGTGACTCCTGTTGTTGACCCAACAAATTGACACTCTAGTTTATGGTGCCAGTAACCACCCTAGGCTGTTTTGTTAGAAAACTATTTAATTCTTAAAAGTTGCTTGCATTTAACTTCTCTAGCTCTTACTCATATTGTTACTGATATATTTCTAACAAATAACTTATATACATGGAAACCTGACTTTTTTAAGAGGTTGATAACAATTCCAGGCTTCACCAAGGGTGGAAATCCGAAGTCTGTTTCCTAAGACCTGACTTTCATAAATCAGGGCACCCATCCACTTGACAAGTGAGAAGGGTTTTCAAGGGAAAGATCCAGACTTGATAGTTTTTTAGAGTGATTATAAGCATGATTTTGATCTGGTAACATTTGCATACTTAAGTTACAAGATAGAGACTGTCTTCTTAAGGCTGGCTGGACTTAATTTATGGGATTGAAAATTTGATTAAAATTTCTGTGACAGAAAGCAAGATAGGAAGAACACAGTGTCTAGGTTTCCCTCCAAGAGAAGGTCAAAAGTGGCATTTGCCCAGTGTGGTCCTCCACGAATCAGTATACCCTGCTATTATTGCCCTCCCACCACCAATTCCTCTCTGCAACCAACTTCTCTTATTTTTAGAAAAAGTGAGAAACACACCAAAGTACTCCTAATTTGTCTCTTTCTGCTAATGAAAAGACATCATCTTTGTCACAAGACTGCTATCACAACACCACCACCGTACACAGACATTTATTTCTCACAGTACTGGAAGCAGAGGAGTCCAAGATTGAGGTCCTGGTTGATTCGCTTCCTGATGAGGTCTGCTCTCCTCTTTTATAGATGGGTGCCTTCCTCTATCCTCTTCTTACAAGTACACAAATCCCATCATAAGGACCCCACTATTCTAATTTCTTCTAGTTCTAGTGAACTTCCAAAGGTTCCATTTCCAAACATCACAATAGAGGTTAGGGATTTGACACATGAATTGGTAGGAGGCAAAAATATTCAGTCCTCAACAATTCTTTAACTCATATCTCGATCATGCCAATTTTTTTATTTATTAATTTTTTTCATTTATTAAACTTTTATTTAATGAATATAAATTTCCAAAGTACAGCTTATGGGTTACAATGGCTTCCCCCCTCCCATAACTTCCCTCCCGCCCGCAACCCTCCCCTTCCCCGCTGCCTCTCCCCTTCCATTCACATCAAGATTCATTTTCAATTCTCTTTATATACAGAAGATCAGTTTAGTATATATTAGGTAAAGATTTCAACAGTTTGCCCCATATAGCAACACAAAGTGAAAAAAGTACCGTTGGAGTACTAGTTATAGCATTAAATAACAGTGTACAGCACATTAAAGACAGAGATCCTATATAATATTTTTTTTAAATTAATTGATTTTCTATGCCATTTCCAATTTAACACCAGGTTGTTTTTTTTCATTTCCAATTATCTTTATATACAGAAGATCAATTCAGTATATAATTAGTAAAGACCTCATTAGTTTGTACCCACACAGAAACACAAAGTATAAAAATACTGTTTCAGTACTAGTTATAGCATCACTTCACATTAGACAACACATTAAGGACAGATCCCACATGGGGTGTAAGTACACAGTGACTCCTGTTGCTGACTTAACAATTTGACACTCCTGTTCATGGCGTCAGTAATCTCCCTAGGCTCTATCATTTGTTTTCCCTGATTGGTGACAACTGAGCACCAAAGGGGAAATCTGTTAAGTGAAATGGACACTATAAGAAACAATGAGCTGATCAGCTCCTGTCCTGACTTTAGATGTACAATGTAATACTTTATCCTTTTTAGTATTTGTTGTTGTTGTTGTTGTTCTAGTACTAGTGGTTGAACTCTGTAATTAACACACAATTATTCTTAGGTGTTTAAATTTTAACTGAAAAGTGATCCCTGTTAAATTTAAGAGTGGAAAAAGAGAGGGAGGAGATGTACAATTTGGGACATGCTCAATCGGACTTGCACCAAATGGTGGAGTTAGAAATGTGCCAGGGGATTCCAACACAATCCCATCAAGGTGGCATGTACCAATTTCAGCTCACAATTGATGGCTCTGATAGGTCTAAGAGTCAAAGGGATCACACAAACAAGACAAGTGTCTGCTAATACTAACTGATAGAATCAAAAAAGGAGAGAGGATCCAACATGGGAAGAGGGATACACAGCAGACTCATAGAATGGCAGACGTCCTAAACAACACTCTGGCTTCAGAATCAGCCCTCAAGGCATTCGGATCTGGCTGAAGAGCCCATGAGAGTATTGTAGGCATGGAAACCCAAGATACCATGGAAAAAAAAAAAAAAGACCCAAATGAAAGATCTCTGTGAGTGAGATCCCGGTGGAAAGAACGGGGCCATCAAAGAAGGAGGTACCTTTCTCCGAAGGGAGGAGAGAACTTCCACTTTGACTATGACCCTATGGGAATAAGATCAAAGTCAGCGAACTCTAAAGGCTTCCATAGCCTCGATCATGGCAATTTTAAAAGTCAGTCTCCCACTTCATGCCTAGCAACACTTAGCCCTGAATTATACTGCCTGCATACATGAACTTACTTAAGGTTTCTCCATGCAAATTTAGCATATGATTGTGCCCTGCACATTTTTCTGCCCTTTCTTCCTTTACACATCTATATTCAAATGACAATATCTACTCTGTTTTAAAGTTCAGTGCTTTCATGTGAACAGTTAGTTGTTGGGGTCTTGTTTTAATTATTCTTTCCAGTCCAGCTGCAATTTTTTGTGTCCCTCACACTTGATCTTAGTCCCTCAAGCAACCATATGTTGGAAATTTAATCCCTCAAATCATGTGCTGATGGAATTTGAAGTGCAACCTTTGGGAGGTAATTCAGATTAGAATAGGTCTTGAAGGTGGGGTCCCAATTGTGGCATCATTGGTTTTAACATAAGGGGAAGAGAGACTGAAAATGGCACACCTCCTGTGTCCCACCATGTGATACTGCAGGATTTTATAGGATGCTGCCTATTTTATTTTGTCGGTATAGAGGCCCTGGTCCTCTTACTCTGCTAACATGATTGTAAACTTTGCTTGCCCATGGATGAATAATTTTCTCTATAATAGCAATTTATTGCTCTGAGAAAAAAGATATCACACAAGATATCAAAGATATTCAAAACAAGTCCTATATCTTAGATAAGTAGTAGATGTGTAGAGAAGGTAAAGCAACTGGACCTTTATATTGAGACTTTATATTTTTCAAAAGCTTCTTTCTTTCCAGCAGAAGACAACTGCATTGTGGCATCCATGATAAGAGAGATCTCTCAGGTGGACACTCCCCCATTGTATTGGCCTTTGAGAAGCATTGGTGTTAGGCACTGGCATGAAGCACCTTCTCATCCTTCTTCAACTTGCATAGCAATGCCTCCACCTGAACCAATCTCATCATAAAGAACATAGACCCTATCTAAAGAGGCAGATTACTTGGCGTAAGATGTAGGAAATGCCTCCATAAACCAGCGTGCAGGATGCTTGGAAGTGAGTGCTTTGAAGCTGAACACGTGTGAGCACATTATAAATGTGATGTCGTTAGCCCTCCATAGAAGGGCTGTTGTGCACTAACAGACTCAGAAAATTACATTGGGTAATTTTAGTTGGATTTATGTTTAATGTCTAGTGGAAAATGAGGCTTGGTTGAGAGTCTCAGGAGTTTATCAGTACAATCGTGCAATTCCTTAATTATTTCATTCACAAAATTGAAATAAATATAACTACTTTACAGTAATGTTGTTAGAATTGGAAGTCACTACTTATAAAGAACCCAAAGGCTCTATTGCTAAGTATGTTTTATATATCCTAAACAGACACATGAAAATCAAGAAATATAGTGCTGAGATGGAAATGGAAGATAAAAATACATTGAATGGACACCACTGAAAAGCCTCCTCCTAAGGCAAAAAACAAAACAAAACAACAAAAACAACAGCAAAAAAAAAAAAAATAGTGTTTTTTTGAAAGATCAACAATCAACCCAGAAAAACCCCATTTACAAATTACTAATTAACTTATAGATTAGATGATTCAACATATTTTACTTTATCTCATATCCTTCTCATATCATAAATAAGGCTGCAGTTTATCATTCCAAATTCCTTTCAACAACCTGGAGAGTAATGAAGGTTTGCAAAATTAGCTGATTCACTGCAATATATTTTTGTGATATAAATATATCTTATTTATTCATTAAGGTTAATGACATAATTGCAGATTATATGCTTCTCAAAAGCCATAGGTTTTCAAAGGTTGTAGATGTTACATAAAAACATCATTATGAATTTATATATTGTCTATTTAAACTATAAAATCTTGAAGAATGCTATCAATTACTTCCAACTCTTACATTAGAAAAAAATCAGATAAAGCAGAAAATTTGGATAAAAATGTGTGTTATTTAGGGCCAGCAGCAGGTTAAACCATTGCTTTGTGTAGCTGACATTCCCATCTGGAAGCACTAGTTTGACTCAGGAGTCCCAGCTGTTCTACTAAGAGTCCAGCTCACTGTTATGCATTTGGAAAAGCAGCAGATGGGTTAAGTCCTTGGGCCCTGCCACTCATGGGAGACTCAGACTTAATCAGGATCCTGGCTTCAGTCTGATCCAGCCACAGCCATTGAGTCCATCTGGGGAGTGAAACAGGAGATGGAATCTCTCTTTCTTTCCTCTCTCTCTCTCCTCTCTCTCTCTCTCGCTCTTTTTCTCTCATTCTCTCTCTCTCTCTCGCTCCATGTTTCCTTCTCTCTTTCTCTATCTCACTCAGTCTTTCAAATAAATAAAATAAAACGTTCAAAATAAATAAATAGCTAGCTATTTGCAGGAGGACATTTCATTTTGATATGATAAATATCTAATATCTGTGGGCTATTACTGAACTCTGTATGAGCAAATCATTCGTAATGTAGAAGAAGGAAATCTGGTTTTTAAATCAATAAACATTCTGTATTCTGAATCAAATTTTATTATTAGAATGAAAAGAGTTTAGCTCCTTGTATTAGTTACTTGTTTAAATAATTTAATTACACCATATCCTCATTTAAATAAAATGTGAACTTTACTAATAACTACTGAGAAATTTCATATGGCTGAGATCTCATTGTTTCAGATTCCAGATATCGAAGGAAATAATCATGATTTGTTGAGGAAAATGCACACCTACCCAATGATGAGAAAGTCAGCAATTTTATGGTTATGGAGATAATATTAACAATAGAAAGCAATACATATTGTCTTACTGTCAAAATATAAAATATGTGTAGCAGTGAATACAATTAAATACCCTGCAACCACTGATTTCAACCCGTTGTGTATAACACATTTTCAATATGGAAAACAGAATACTTCTCCAACATGATGGATGATTGCACTTATATTTTTAGCTATTTTTTCAGTATAATACCAAAAATATGATTAGACTATATAAGTGCTTTCATATATCTTTGCATGCTCCACTGATGCTTAACTTCTGACTTCTCAGATTTTGAGAAGCAGAATATCTGTAGTTAATTATTTGTTTTAATCTCAGCAGAGAACCCAGAAAGCTTTTCTGGGGATGGGACAGCATAACAGAAAATACAGTGCAAAAATATTTAAAGGTAGATATATGTGTCTATTTTTAATTGTTGTTTCAACAGATAAAAATCAAAGATAATAAATAAATAATGATATAAATAGCAGATTTCCAATGTGAAAATTATTCATTGAATATAAACTGCATTTAAAATATAAAGGGATTATGCTGCACTAATATTTGGTCTTTAGGCTCTGGCACCTTCTACATGGTTGTCTATTTCCAGAGTTGATGTGTGATGTGCAGAGCAGAGCAAATTCTTAAGAAAGAATGAGGTCCCACAAGGACTGAGGTAAAAGTGAGAATCTTTGGGCTTTCTTTCCTTCCAAAATGTTTTATTTTTATTTCATGTTTATTTTTATTTATATATGGTGAATAAATGCCATGCATCTCATACATACAGATTTAAAAACATAATGATACTCCCCATCCTATCTTCGCTCCTACCCACACTCCCACCTTTCTTTCTCTTCATTATTTTTTCTTTTAATTTTTACATAACATACTTTCAGTTTATTTTATAATCACAAGCTTAACTCTCCACCAGATAAAGAATTCAACAAGTATCATATAAAAAGTATTGTTCCAAAAGAGTACAGACAGGGTTATAAACACTCAAATCAGGGAACACGTATGCTATTTGTGTTTGTGGGACTGGCTTGTTTCCCTAAGCATCATCGTTTCCAGTTGCATCCATTTAGTTTGCAAAAGACAGGATTTCATTCTGTTTTATAGCAAGTATTATTCCATAGTGTGTGTGTGTGTGTATATATATTATATACATATAACATTTTCTTTATCCAGTCATCAATTGATGGACATCAGGATTGAATTCATATCTTAGCTATTGTGAATTGAGCTGCAATAAGCATGGAGGTACCGATAACTCTTTAATATGCTGATTTCATTTCCTCTGGCTATATGCTCAAGGGTGGAATGGCTGGGCCATACGGTAGATCTATTTTTAGATGTCTGAATTTCTGTTTTCAGATTTCTGAAGTATCTCCATACTGTCTCACACAATGGCTGTAATAGTTTACATTCCCACCAAAAGTGGATGAGGGTTCTTTTTTATCATATTCTTGCCAATATTAACTTTTTTTAAAAAAATTGGATGATAACCATTCTAATTGGGATGAGTTAAAACCTCATTGTGGTTTTCATTTGCATTTTCCTAATGACTAGTGATCCTGAGCACATTTCATGTGTCTGTTGGCTATTTGTGTTTCATCCATTTCTTGATTGGATTGTTTGTTTTGTTGCTTTTGAGTTTCTTGAGCTGTTTATAGATTCTGGATATTAATCCTTTATTGGTTGTATAGTTTGCAAACATTTTCTTCCATTCTGTCAGGGCCCTTTTCAATTTCTTGAGTATTTATTTTGCTGTGTAGAAGCTTCTTAGCTTGATGAAACTTTATTTGTCTATTTTTGCTTCTATTGCCTGTGTTTCTGGTGCCTTTCCAATAAGTCTTTTTCTATCTTAACATCTTTCAGAGTTTCCCTGAAATTTTCTTCTATTAATTGGATGTAATTAGGTCATAGATTTAGATCATTGAGGCATTTAGAATTGATTTTTGTTTAGGTGAAAGATAGTAGTTTTGTTTCAGACTTATGCAGGCATACATCCAATTTTCCCAAAACCATTTGTTGAAGAGACTGTCCTTTCTCCAAGAATTAACTTCAGTTCATTTGTCAAAGTTGGCTATAGACTCTTGGACCAATTTCTGGGTTTTCTGTTCTGTACCATTGATCTGTATGTCTGTTTTTGTGGTAGCACCAGGCTATTTTGATTATAACTGCCCTATAATATGTCTTGGAATGTGATATTGTAGTGCCTCCAGCTTTGTTTTTGTTGTTTAAGATTGTTGTAACTATTTAGGTTTTCTTGTTTCAGAATGAATTTTAACATCACTTCTTTCTGAATCTGAGAAGAATGTCCTTGATATTTTAACTGGAATCACACTGAGTCTGTAAATTGCATTGGTTGTTATGAACATTTTGATTATATTAATTCTTCAAATCTAGGAACAAAGAAGAGAATTCCATTTTTTGTGTGTCTTCTATTTCTTTAATGTTTTGTAGTTTTTATTGTAGAGATCTTTCACAGTTTTGATTAAATTTATCCCAAGGTATTTGCATTTTTATAGCTATTGTAAACGGAACTGATTTTACAAGTTCTTTCTCAGTCATGGCATTTTCTGTTTATACAAATGCTATTTATTTTTAAGTGTTGATTTTTATATCCTGTAACTTTACCAAACTGTCTTGTGAGTTCCAAAACTCTCTGAGTGGAATTACTTGGTTCCCTATCCATAAAATCATGTCATCTACAAATAGCAATAATCTCCCTTTCCAATTTATATCTCTTGATTTCTTTTTCTTGCTGAATGGCTCTGGCTAAAACGTTTGCAGATATATTGAATAGCACAGGTTAAGAATGGGCATCCAGATCTCAGTGGACCATTTCCCTATTAGATATGATGCTGGCTGTAGGTTTGTCATATATTGCTTAATTGTGCTTAGGAATGGACCTTCTGTACCAAATTTACTTAAGTAAAAGATGTAATTTATCAAATGATTTTCTTACATCTATTGAGATCATCACTCAAGATTTATCACATATATAGATTTGCATATGTCAAACCATCCCTGCATTCTAAGGATATATCCCACTAAGTTCAGACGAATGACCTTTCTGATGCATTGTTTGATTTGATTAGCTGACATTCTGTTGAGGATTTTTTTCATCATTAGGTTCACCAGGGAGATCAGTCTATAGTTCTCTTTTTCTGTTGTATCTTTCTCTGGTTTTGGAATTAAGGAGTTGTTGGCTTCATAGGATGAGTTTGGAATTCCTCCCTTTCAGTTGTGATGGAAGGTTTAAGTTTATTTATCATGAAATATTGTTTTCAATCCTTACTCTTTTAGATTGTGTGTATCTTTGTTTATGAGGTGTGTTTCTTGAAAGCAACAAATAGATAGAGGTCTTGTTTTTAATCCATTCAGCCACTCTGTATCTTTTTATTGGAAAATTTAGTTCATTTACATTAAAGGACATTACTAATAGTTAATGACTTGGTCCTGCCATGTTTCCATCAATATGAATATTGTTTGCTTTGGATTTCCTTTGTTCTTTTACTAAAATAATGTACTTTGTATTTTTACTAAATTTCCTGTTTTTATATTATTACATAATGATGACTATCCTTATGTGTCCTGTGTAGCACATCCTTAAGTAACATTTGTAAGGCTGGACAATTGATAATTTTTTTTTAATTTCTGTATGTTTTGAAAGATCTTCATTTCACCTTCATTTATAAATAAGAGCTTTGCAGGATACAGTGTTCTGGGTTGACAGGGTTTTGTTTTGTTTTGGTTTGTTATTGGTCTTTTTTTTTTTTTTTCTTTTTGAATTTGGAGTATGTCTCTCCATTCTCTCCTATTCAATGGGATTTCAGAGTAATCACCTAATTATGAATCCTCTGAAGGTAATCCAGCATCTCTCCAGTGCACATTTTAGAATCTTTTCTTTATGTTTTACTGATGAAAGTTTGACTACACCATGTCATGATGAGGGTATTTTTGACCATTTCTTTTAGGAGTTCTATGTGTTTCCTAGAATCGAATGTCCCTTTCCATCTCCAAGCTAGATTTTGCTATAATTTTAGTGAAGAGCCCTTCCAATCTGTTCTCTCCTTCCACCCCTCAGGTACTCCTAAGAGCCATATGTGGTGTGTTGGTTCTGTTGATAGGATCCCATAAATTTCAAACACTGTTTTCAGTTTTTTCTAAATTCTGCTTCCACCTCCTCCTCTTCTTCTTCTTCTTGCTCTTCTTCCTCTACTTCCTCTTCTTGTTTGTCCTCCTCCTCTTCCTTCTTCTTCTTCTTACTTCCCTGCTTATTCTTATTCTTATTTCTTCGTCTGATTGAGATTTTTCAAAAAGTTTCCTTCTAACTCCGATATTCTTCCTTTTGCCTCCCCAAATCTGTAGTTAAAATTTTACACAGCAATTTTATTTGGTATATTGTATCCTTTGTTTCTAATATTTCAGATTAATTTCTCTTCAACATCTCTATATCTTGGAAAAATGTTTTCATCCATATTATACATGGCTTTCTTTAACTTATATATATATATATATATATATATATATTTCTAATTGTTTTTGAATAACCTTATGATCATTCTTTTGAATTTCTTTTCAGGTGTTTCATCAATCTCTTCATCTTCACATTCTAATATTGGAATGCTGCTATGTTCCTTTGGGGGAGTCATATTGTCTTCCTTATTCATGTTTCTTATATTTCTACATTTAATTTTATGTATTTGTGGAACCACTTGTTGGTTTTCTCCTCTAATGGTTTTTAATCTTTAAAATACACCTCTGTGGCCTAATGAACTATCTGTTTCTTTAGTGAATACAAAGGGGTGTGTGCTAGGTGGGGCCAGGACATGAACCCATGTACTCTGATGTCCCATCTGGGCACCTTAACCAGCAGCTTGATCAAAGCACCTGCCCTGTTTTTTTTTTTTTTTTAAGTTTGAATTCCACTGTTCTAGGAGATGAAACATTGAAGGGTTTTGATGACAATGGAAACTCAGTTAATCTAACTGCAATTGAACAGTAGGACTTCCACATAAATCTGACATACAATCAATAAATTTCAAAATTTCTAAATGAAATATATTAATTACATAATCTAAATCAAGATTTTTTCCATGTTTACATGACTACAATGCAATTAATATCTAAGGAAATTGTCATTGTTATATTGTGAAAAGAATCTTTCTTGTGCCCATGGCTGCAATGTTATTGGCGTAAATGAATAGTGTATTGATTTTCAGAAACTATGTGTTCTGTGGGGATCATTAAATTAACTACAAACTGTTGAAATATATATTTATGTTAATATGAAATTGATCATCTTTACAAGGGACATCTTGCAAAAAAAGGGATATATTTCCTTCATAGTTGAAATTTGGTCAATATTATGTAAATAGGCAAATATTGTACCTTTGAATTACTTAAGGGAGCCCATATTGTCTAATAGACTTTAACCTATATTAAAGTCTACAAAAGTGAAAACACAGTCACACAAAAACCCTGAATGATTTCTTTAGTTGTACTCTCTCCTCTCCATACTGTGCACACTCTTGTCAATCCCCAAAATTTCAAACAATTCCAGGATTCCCTGTAGTTCTCTAATATGCTTATTTAATTATACAATCCATTTTTAAGTATCAATTAATGTTTAGGAACATAGATTTTGAGGTTGAATACTAGCTTCACACATATATTTTGTGAATTTGAGCAACAAAACTGAAGCCACAGATTCAATGAATTAATATTGTAATATTTTCAAGTATCTGTTAAATCACAATAAGCATAGATTTTTTGTTTATTTTTTCTCATCAATTTTCATCTTCATGTGATGATGAATATAAATTTCCAATGTACAGCTTATGGATTACAATGACTTCCCCCCCCCATAACTTCCCTTCCACCTGCAACCCTCCCCTTTCCTGCTCCCTCTCCCCTTCCATTCACCTCAAGATTTATTTTCAATTCTCTTTATATACAGAAGATCAGTTTAGTATATATTAAGTAAAGATTTCAACAGTTTGCACCCGCATAGAAACACAAAGTGAAAAATACTGTTTGAGTACTAGTTATAGCATTAAATCACAATGTACAGCACATTAAGGACAGAGATCCTAGATGAGGAGTAAGTGCACAGTGACTCCTGTTGTTGACTTAACAAATTGACACTCTTATTTATGGCATCAGTAATCACCCTAGGCTCTTGTCATGAGTTGCCAAAGCTATGGAAGCCTTTTGAGTTAGTGATTCTTCCCGTTCTTCCTCCTTCCCTCCGTGCTTTCTTTCTCTCTTTCTTACTTTCCTTTCTTCCTTGGCTCATGACTTTGGACTGGCAAATTCCCTGCAATTGCAGCCATCTGCAGAATGAAACAGCAAATGAAAGGTCTCTCTCTCTCTCTCTCTCTCTCTCTCTCTCTCTAACTCTGCTTTTAGCAAAATAACTGATCATCAAAAATTCACTCTATTCTCCAGCTTCCCTGTCTCATGATTATGATCCAGACATCTGCCCAGTGGCACTGAAATGACATGAAGTGTCAAGCTGCCAAGTCATGACTAGTGGTCTTAGTACAAACTTATGTTTAAGTTTTCAGGGATGCAGGGACTAATGAAAACTGACTGAAAATCAGGGGCATTCTAGACACCAAAGCCATTCTCCACTTCATGGCTTTTCATGTTAGGAGGTGGTTTTTCCCCAACTTAACATAAGACTTCTGTGATCAATGTGCAAGTAGTTCTAAAGGATGGTATTTTGATTATGAAATATCTTGTTTAATACTCTGTTCCAATGTTTTGGTGTCATTTCCATGGAGCAATGCTCCCATAGATTCCAAGTGTGTTTAGCAATAACAATCTAAAATACATCAGATATATCCTTGCAAAGTATTTCAGAGATAATTACTCTCTAGCTGGTAAATGTCATTAGTAGGTTTGCCAGGTTATTCGCGTGTTTACAAGGGGATTTGACCTCTTGTTTACCCTCATTATCAGGTTTACAAGCCAAAAAACTCATGCATGACTTCTAGGATTCCTTCCTACAGTGTTATATCAAGCAATATTCAGCAATTCAACTGTATTGGCATTGAACCAGATGCTAGTCAAACCATTAGAGTTGTCCCTTTTGATATAGGATTGAGATTCAGTCAAGTTGAGAAGCCAGCTTGAAAGGCATACAATTCTCCTGTGGTAATGATGTTCTCTGGATCCATTTACAAGATTTCTAGTAACATAAAATAATAAAAACTTGTCACTTTTTGGCATATAGCTTTTCCTTTTGAATTAATAATATGATACAAGTTCTCTTAAAAGTTAGAAACTAAGAGATCTATGGGGAATGAGTAAAAGGATGAGAGAAAAGGGGGCAATAACAAGAATGACAATGTAAGCAATGTATGTGATAACATTACAGATTTTCCAGGATATGACATATTTCATTAGACTTGTAAGGAGGCAACCTCTGCTAGCAGGAAATGCTGAGCAGGTTAGGAGATATGGATATGCAGATTAATTTGAATCCATCAAAATGTCTTAGTTATAATATTGGGGTGTCTCTCAATCCAATAATATGTTAATTTCATAAATGAATATTAATAGAGCTGTTGTTTTAAACCTTCCCTGCACTGGTGATGAGTTTGTAATAGTGGTACACTGAGCCGGCACCGTGGCTAAATAGGCTAATCCTCCTCCTTGCGGCGCCGGCACACCAGGTTCTAGTCCCGGTCGGGGCACTGGATTATGTCCAGGTTGCCCCTCTTCCAGGCCAGCTCTCTGCTATGGCCCAGGAGTGCAGTGGAGGATGGCCCAAGTCCTTGGGCTCCGCACCTGCATGAGAGACCAGGAGAAACACCTGGCTCCTGGCTTCGGATCAGCGTGGTGCGCCAGCCGCAACGCGCCGGCTATAGTGGCCATTGGAGGGTGAACCAATGGCAAAGGAAGACCTTCCTCTCTGTCTCTCTCTCTCACTGTCCACTCTGCCTGTCAAAAAAAAAAAATAGTGGTACACTGACACGATAACAATGTGCTCCATAAAATTGCTATGTGCCCTACACCAGTACTTACAGAATCATCTTTCCTCCTCTAAAAATAATAGTATCTTTATTACCTAGAAAGTCACCATGCCAGATAACTATCCCTCATTTCCATTTCCTTGAGAGTCTATCTTTTGTCTGTCTTCCCTTTTGGTAAAAATTAGTGAGCATAAAAAGTATTAAGTTATGACTGATAGAATTATTCCTATCTACTTCTGGTAGAGTTAGATTGGAGGGTGAACCAACGGCAAAAGGAAGACCTTTCTCTCTGTCTCTCTCTCTCACTGTCCACTTTTCCTGTCCAAAAAAAAAAAAAAGAGAGATAGCTAAATGCATCTTTCAGAGGAGTAAATTTGCACATTCATATCTAAAGTTCCAGGAGTTATTGTCCAGGCCAAACCATAGATCCAGTGACTAACACATATGGTACCTCTATGTCTATCACTAGATTGGGGCATTATCACTAGACAGGAAATTGACTGCCACCCATGTTGGAGACCCTGATGGAGCTTCTGGCTCCTGATTTTGTCTGCCCCAATCCTGGTCATTTGTGGCCACAGTGGTAGTGAGGCAGCTGATGGAAAATCTCCCTCTATCTCTCTTTTTTCTCTCTCTGTCTGTCCCTCTCTCTGTGTAACTCTTTCAAATAAATAAATAAATCTTTTAAAAAGGATTCATGAAAATCTATGCATGCCCTACAACATTTTAGTATCTTGATAATCAAGAAAAGTCACATTAACCATCTGAATTAGCAGCTTATACTATTTGTTTCTCTAGCAAACACCTGAACAAGATACTTACGAAGGAGAGAGCTTATTTAACAGTTTTGGAAGTTGAAGTCTAAGCTCAGACAGACACATGGTTTTGAGATCTGGTAAGGGTGGTGGGTGCCAATGTCAGAAAATGTCTGGAGGAAGAATATGGCAAGACAGGCAGCAGAGATATAGATTAGGCCCAAACTTTAGACTTCTCTAACAACTCCTTGGAAGCCTTCAAGAGGCCACAAGAGAAATCCTTTCCTAAACAATGCTCAAAATAACTTAGGGACCTCTAGTAGGGTGTATTGCCAAAACATTGTAATTTAACTTTCAAACCTCTTAGGACAATTAACTTATGACTTTACAGTTTAAACTCCTGTGTCACATCAGGAGCCACATCACATTCAAACCATCCTCATTAAAAAGTGTATGCTTGTGGCTGGCATCATGGTAGTGGGTAAAGCTGCTGCCAGAGACACCAGCATCTCATATGGGCACCTGGTAGAGTCCTGGCTGCTCTACCTCTGATCCAGTTCCCTGATAATGGTCTGGGAAAAGTAGTGGCAGATGGCCTAAGTGTCTGGGCACCTGTCACTCATGTGGGAGACCCTGAAGAAGCTTCTGGCTCCTGGCTTTGAAATGACCCAGCACCAGCCATTGAAGCCACCTGAGGAATGAACTAGCATTAAGAAGATGTCTCTCTCTCTCTTTCTCTCTCTCTCTCCCTCTGTAACTCTGACTTTCAGAATAAATAACTTTTTAAAAGTGTAGGTTTTATTACAAAAGAAAAATGAATGTTTCATATTTCTTTACAATGCTAAATGCATGAACAAATGAACCCCTACCTGTAATCTTGAGCCAAAAATTCTTCAAGAATTATAAATGTAGACAATTTAACTTTCATTATCAATATATCTAGAAGTCATTCACAGAGAAGCAACTACCCAGAAAATGTACCATTCACATAATTTTTAAAAGCAGATTGTTTGCTATTACATTCAAATCAGCTATGAAATTAATATCTCACATAGCATCATGAAGAGGGGAAGAAATCATTGTGAAAATACATTAATGGGATTTTTTTTCCACTTAAAATGTCATTTGGGATGAGTCCTCAATGAAAAGGAGCAAGCCTTTCAAAGATCTGAGAGAAGTGGAGTAAGGAGCCTCAGAAAATCAGAATTGGGAATGAGACCAGAGATGCTGGCAGAAGTTCATGCAAGTAAGTTTTTGTTCTCTTTCCAATGAAAAGCCATTAAAGGATAACAAGAAAATTCACATTTTTGATAGATCCTTTGGGCAAAAATGAGAAAGAGGGATTTCTGGACTAGAAGAAGGATCAAGAGGTGGGGGTTGTATTGTGGTTCAGAAGGTTAAGCCTTAGCCTGTGACACCAGTATCCCATATTGGAAAGTAGATTCAAGTCCCAACTGCTATGCTGTTGATCCAGCTTCCTGTTAATTCACCTGGGAAAGCAGCAGAAAATGCCCCACTTACTTTGGCCCTGCAACCACTGTGGGAGACCCAGATGGAGTTCCTTGTTCCTGGCTTTGGCGTGGCCCAGCTCCCACTGTTTCGTCCATTTGCAGAATGAACCAGCATATGGAAGATCTCTCTCTCTCTCTCTCTCTCTCTCTCTCTCTCTCTCTCTCTCTCCTTTTCAAATAAAGAAAATAAATCTTTTAAAAAAATAATAAGATGAAAAAGGAAAGCCAAACAGGGGTGTAAGAGAGGCATGGTTACAGCTTAGATCAGGGCCACAGCATTGTATCTGGAGAAAGATGGAAAGATGTGGAATTTGGGGGTGGTGGGGGAACCTGATAAAATGTGGTATAGATTGGATGTCAAGAAGAAAAGATAAAAAAAATCAAGTGTGATCATTTGAATTTTAGCAGCTAGGCGAATGCTGATGTTTCTGTCAGAGAAAGAGAATAGTTTGTGTCAAAAATTATAACAAGAGAAGAAGAAAAAATTAGTTTTTTGAAGTATGTATTGGAAATACTCACTAGATGTAAAGCATCAATGGCAGCTAAATATGTTAGACCTCATTCGTGGATCTTTATGAGTGGATTGAGCACAACGCCAAGGGCTGGCCTTCTCTCTGTGCACCAAGTCAGGCTGAGGGCTGTAACAAAGAGATGCTCAGAGGGTGAATAGTACCCTGGTGCCCCCTGAGTTTGCTGAAATATTTTCATTTAGGGTTGGAAAAGGAATGCATGCCACAGAAGGAGTGACTGCGAACCAGAGAAATTCACTTTGCAACTGTACATTGCATCCATGTGCTTTTTTTTTTCCTTTTAAGGTAGTGCACAATCAGGCATATTTGTGTGTATAATTAGGTAAGATAAATGTTCTAAAAGATTCAATGTGAAACATGTATGAATTTCCCTGTAATTAATCTTGAACAACTATCAATTAGGTAATTGCAGTTACCCATTGAATGCATTGTATTATATCTATAGGAAGAACAGGCAAGGAGCCCAGGTTTATATTAAAACTGAGAAGCACACAAAGCTTTCATAAGTTGATATACATCTTCTTAAAGTTTAAATTGTGTCTTATCTTTTCATTTTTTCCTGTAGTGAGCTATAATCCTTTGTTTTAAATTTAAAAAAAATCACTAAAATACTTAATTTTTTTTACTGCTAGAAGAATTTAAATTCCTTTTACAGTTTTGAAATTGCACTTGCTGTGTATATTTGTATTCAGCAATCCCCTTATATGAGGTCTTTGTGAATGCTTGCAATTGATTATTTTGGCAAAGGGCTATTCATCAGAACACCAGGTACAATGGCAAGAAATTGCGCAAAAAAGGAATACATTATACAAGGGACAATTTAAAAGTATTTCAACAATAGAATAGGATGATTAGAATTAATCTTGTTTTATTTTATCAACAAGGAAAATATTTGTTTTAATTGGTTGAATAAACTAAAAAGTATGTTTGCAATATAAAAATATTTCAATAATATGAAAATGTCTAAAATAATCACTGAGAACCCATGACTGTGTTAGCTATAATTCGCTTAAATTTTGGAATAAACAACTTATTGTATTTATTCTATTTTATCTTTTTTATAGTTCATTATGTTTTTAATTTTTGAAGCAAATGAAGTAAAAGCAGAAACAACAAAATATCACGACTTTTTTGGAAAATTTTGAATGAAGTTTTAAGTATCCAGAATCCCATGGAACAATTTTTAGGGACATAAGAAAACAATTAATATCAATCTCTCTCTGCTAAACTTTGAACTAAATGAGAAGTATGACCAAAAATGTACAAATATATAAGATCAAAATGTACCTTGAAGCTACTAAAGCTAATGTCTAGTGTCCAGGTTAGTTAATCTCTAAATACCACCCCCTCCCAATTTCATACCTCCACTCCTCTCTAGTCATAGGCAAGGTTTGGGCATTCTGATATGCCTGTTCTTATGAAATCTATTAAAAGAGTGATAGAAGAGGGTACATTCTTCTGTAGGCAGACTGGCTCTTGTGAGAAAAGATAAGAAATAAGCCATGCAGGCATGCCAGGTTCTGCTCTGAGCTGAGTAGCTAGATGAGTGCCTTACTGTTTGAAAAGGATTAGATAAAGACTATAGTCAGAGGAGTGGCACTGAGAGAACATGCGTAATACAGTCATGGAGCTCCCTCTGCATGGAAGGGACATAGACGTTAAAAACTTTGGCATATCAATCACCTTCTATGTTGGGGGGAATTCAATTTTATACCCCTGGAATTAATTTTTAATTTAGTCTGTAGTACTGAGAATAAACAATCTATATACTTCTGTTCTTGAGTGTGTGTAGTTAACTAGTTCCTCAATTATCAAACCAACTTCAGAAGAATATCTATATTAGAAATAGACAAAAAATGCTGGTGAGGATGTGGGGGAAAAGGTACCCTAATCTACTGTGGTTAGGAATGTAAACTGGTGCAGCCTATGTGAAAGACAATATGCAGATACCTCAAAAATTTGAATACAGACATGCAATGTGACCCAGCCATCCCACTCTTGGGAATTTACCCAACCCAAAAGAAATCAGCATTATGAAAGAGTTTATTTGTACCCCATATTCATTACAATTCAGTTCACAATCGTTAAGATATGGAGTCAACCCAGATGTCCATCAACTGATGACTGGATAAAGAAATTATGGTATAAACTATGAAATACTACTCAGCAGTAAAAAAAAAAAAAAAAAAAAAAAAAAAAAAAAAAAAAAAAAATCCTCTCTTTTGCAACAAAATGGATGCAACAGGGCAACATTATACTTAATGAATAAGCCAGTACCAAAAAGACAAAAAACATGTTTTCCTTGATCTGAGGTAACTAATAGTGTACCTAAAATGTAAAGTATAGGGGTGAAATGGACATTTTGAGATTCAATGATTGTTTATAGTCCATATCTCTACTACTGAGGAACAGTGTTTTTCTCTTCATACTATTTGTTGAACTCATTACTTAGTGTAGGATTAATCTTGTGAATATAAAGTAAACTAAAAATAGATCTTTCTAAAAATTAAGAGTGAGAATAAGAGAAGGAGAAGGAATAAGGTTTGGAACATGGGCAGGAGGGGGAATAGGATGGAAGTATCACTTTGTTTCTAAGTCTGTGTATGTGAATTTGTATACCCTAGATAAAATTTTAAAAAGAAGAATATGTGAATTGAGTGTTTATCAAAAGTCATCTTGATATGCTGATAAAACAAAATTAATAATTATACCAAAAGTTTGGATGTTGCAGAAAGGAAAACTCTTTTATTTGTTATAGAAAGTAAAGACAAAACTGATCCTGTTCGTCAAATGGAAAGTTACAAATGGTCATTATTCACTTATTTCTTACAGAAATTAAATGATTCTATAAAATTCTGAACTATCATTTAACAACATACCTTGGGCATTCTTCTATTGACACATATGGAGATCAACTCATTTACTGTTTTTTTTTTTAACTTTTATTTAATGAATATAAATTTCCAGTGTACAGCTTATGGATTACAATGGCTTCCCCCTCTCATAACTTCCCTCCCACCCACAACCCTCTCCTCTCCCGCTCCCTCTCCCCTTCCATTTGCATCAAGATTCATTTTCAATTCTCTTTATATACAGAAGATCAATTTAGTATATATTAAGATTTCAACAGTTTGCACCCACATAGAAACACAAAGTGAAACATACTGTTTGAGTACTAGTTATAGCATTAAATCACAATGTACAGCACATTAAGGACAGAGATCCCACATGAGGAGCAAGTGCACAGTGACTCCTGTTGTTGACCCAACAAATTGACACTCTAGTTTATGGCGCCAGTAACCATCCTAGGCTGTCGTCATGAGTTGCCAAGGCTATGGAAGCCTTCCAAGTTTGCCGACTCTGATCATATTTAGACAAGGTCATAAAAGACAGGTTGAGGATAGTAACCAATGATCCTAAGAGTGGCATTTACCAGGTTTGAACAATTATACAGCATTAAGTGGGGAAGAGGACCATCAGTACACACAGGTTGGGAGTAGAGCCATTGGTGGTAGAGTAGAGGTTATGATTACAAAGGAATGAGGCCCAAGTGCACTAGACAGGGCCTAGAACAAAGGACAGAGTCATTATTAGAGGAGCTAAGAAAGGTGCTGTCTAAGCTACAATTAAGTTTTCTGATTGAGAGGCAAATAGAACCTGATAGAAGGGGCTTGATAATGATCTGTTGGGCTTTAGGCCTTGTAAATTCAGAGGCCCAGACCTACCTATCTCTTCACATGGGGTATATCCTAAGGGAGGTGTGAACCTCCTAGGGGAAGGCACTCTGTTGACTTTCATTACTTGGCTGGGCTGGGAGGAGAGCTGGCCAGGTAAAGGCAGGGGGCATCTCTAACAAGAAATTTACAGTTCTGCCTGCAATGTTGCTGACCCTACTTGGCTGTCCCCTCAACTGCAGTGGTCACTTTGGAAGTTGGGCTGAGTGAAGGGCTTTTCAGCTTAGAGCCAATAAGATCTGTGGCTCTGACCTGGGCATCCTTCGACTCCATGGCAGGTCCATTTCCAGTGATCCAACTCTTGGCAGAGCTGCCAGGGCTCTTCACAAGCTGACTTCTGCTGAAGCCCAGGCTTACCACATTGAAAGCCACTGCAGTGGACTGGCCTGTTGGGTCTCCTTGAGGGCAGATCACTGTACAGATCAGCCATTAATAGGCCTGCCATCCATTGCTTCTGACGCCTAGCTTTCTTTTCCTCCTGGTTTGTGTTCAAGCAGACCAGAGGATGCAAGTCAAGGGAGTGCCCGTGTCCCATCTCTAATCTTCGGTGGCCTGAACTACAAGTCTATAGTCACAGGCATGTTCTGTAGTACTTTTTCTAAGGTAGACAATGCTCATGAGGAAAATTATATTCTCATTTTAAAACTTTCTTTCCCTTTGGTCTGAAAGGGAGGTTTTTTCTACTTACTGTATACTTCGCTGATGGTGAAGTGAATCTAGCTATGAGATTATTATTTAAGTTCTTATTTTGGCTATGCTATTACAGAAAAATGTTAGCCATCTCTTTTATAAGGTCTAAAGATTAGAAGGACTGTCAAGATGTGATGTGGTACCAAACTTTAAGTTTCTATAATGGAAAATGCTATTAATACAAATGTTTGAGAATTAAAAAGTCTAATGATCTTGTGTTACTAGACATGATAGTTATCTTAATGAGAAAGCCCCAGAGGCCTAAAGGGTTAAATACTTGTAAAATCTTACAGGTGCTTTCAAAAATACTGTGAAGTAATCAAGTGCCTCTTGTTGGTTGATGAGTTTATAATTTTAAACATGGCGACTTAAAGTCTTTTGTCATCCATAGTTATATATGATGTGCTGCTCATAAAACTAAGCGTTGTTGGGTCTGTGTTTAGCTGTCCTCCTATAGGTTCCTATGGACTTTTTCCAGCCACTTCTATTGTATTCAGTACTTTGGGATGGCTCTGTAAACAGATGAAGCCAATAATGTATTAACAGTACCAACTGAGAGAAAGTATGGTTAACTGAGGTTACTACAAACAAAAAGCAATTCAAATCAATTGGCAATCTACAAAAAGAGTTAAAGATTTTAAAAGCTATTATTAAAATTGCTATATTGGTCTATTATGCTATGTTATATGTGTGTACGTATTGTGTGTCCTCATGGGGAAATTTTATTAAGAGTTTTATTTTAAATGGCTTATAGATAAGATTGTCCATAAATTTAAGCTCCTAAAATCAATCAATGATACATTTTAATTTGTGTGACCTGAATCTGTGTATCATATGTTTTAAACGTGTTGGTAGAAAGAAACTAAAAACATTTTAGATGGTTGTGCTTAAGTTTACTGGCTAAACAAACTACACCATGTTAGGTATTTAAGAGGTGTTTTCAAATACATGATTCTTAAAATTTATAGAAGGCATTGGACCTTCTGGTAAATGTTTTCTTAAGTTGTTATCTAATGGTTGAAACGGTTTGCTAAGTATTCATGTGATATTGCTATTGTCAGCAAGCGATCTAGGACTTGCTCCCTCATTTCTCTATTCTAAGCCCTACTTGTTCTTTCATTTCTCTATTCTCTTCAAGGTAGGAAACTATTTCTATTATAAAGGAATCTGTAGGACGCACAATTTAATCTTTAGCCCTTACTGTTTTTTTAATATTTTATTTATTCATTTGACAGGTTAAGTTACAGATAGAGAGGGGAGAGACAGAAAGAAAGTTCTTCCATTCATTGATTCACTCTCCAAATGGCTGCAAAGACTGGAGACTAGCCCATCTGAAGCCAGGAGCATCTTCTGGGTCTCCCATATGGTCTTCAGGGACCTAAGCACTAGCGCTATCTTCTGCTGCTTTCCCAAGCCATAAGCAGAAAGCTGGATTGGATGTTGAGTATGTGGGACCAGCACCCATAAGGGACACCAGCGCAGTAGGTGGACACTTAGCTTAGCATACCACACCACTGGTCTCCAGCTTATTTCTCCTATATAAATGCAAAACATTTATTTTAATGGTTATGTTTTTATTTATCTAATGATGCCCTGGTAAACAATAAAATTTTAGTATTAAAATGTTGTAAATAATACTCTTGGAAGTGTATATTTCTGTAGTTAAAAGATTATTTCTCTAAACTAAGTATTAGAATCAAAGTGTATAAGTAAAGAAATTCACAGCTAATTTTTTCTTATATATTCCAGAATTGGCACTCTTAAAAATACAGAATTGGATCCATTTACATCAAATATAATTATTATTTTGAATATACTGCTTGTTCATTAAAAGTGCTGTGTATTTTATTTTACTCTATTTGGAAACAGCAAAAAATGTTTAAAAGAGTTTAATTAGATATCCTAGCAGAATTTCCAGAATCCAGCCAAATATACAAATGTAGTATTTAAAGATCCATAATTCAAAAATATTTCAGGAGAAAATTAGTAAAATATGGTGAATTTGTGCTTGTTCCAAATCATAATTTGAATGTTTTTTTCAGTTATTTAATGAATAAAAGAATAGTATGTTTTGTTTAGAAATACCTCTTAACAATTTGTTCAGACAGAACCTGAACAGAAGGAAAGAGCTTTATTTTTGGATGTGTATTCTATAAGCAACACTCATTCTTTAGGTTTATTTAGAGGCATCTCTATGGTTCAGTTTCTAACCTCATTTCATCATGAAAATAGCTCATTCATTCACTGTCAACAACACAAACTATGACTTCCTATGTTTCAGTTACAGTGTTAAGTGTTAAGAGTACATATGGTGACCTAGATAAAATCAACCTATTGAGAACAAAAAAGAACTACATGCATTTGGGGCTTATTGGGATTGCAATATGGGAGACAAAAAATTCAAGCAGTCCTCCATGTGTGCTCAGAAAATCTAAAGATGGTGACAATTTTCCTAGCTTATTGAAGGAGTTTGTTAACTACATCTCTTGTTTGCCAATAATTATGGTGGGTAGCCGGCGCCGCGGCTCACTAGGCTAATCCTCCGCCTTGCGGCGCCGGCACACCAAGTTCTAGTCCCGGTCGGGGCACCGATCCTGTCCCGGTTGCCCCTCTTCCAGGCCAGCTCTCTGCTGTGGCCAGGGAGTGCAGTGGAGGATGGCCCAAGTGCTTGGGCCCTGCACTCCATGGGAGACCAGGAGAAGCACCTGGCTCCTGCCATCGGATCAGCGCAGTGCGCCGGCCACAGCGCGGTACCGCGGCGGCCATTGGAGGGTGAACCAACGGCAAAAGGAAGACCTTTCTCTCTGTCTCTCTCTCACTATCCACTCTGCCTGTCAAAAATAAAAAAAAAAAAATAAAAATAATTATGGTGGGTATGGCAAGAATGTGGAAGAAAACAATTGGACAGTCTCAGAAAGCAAGAGAAATGGCTTCACAAACTGCTAAAAGACTTGTAAATTTCTTTGCAGAAATTGTGGTTTGGTCTTGTTCTGGACATACCAGGTGGGTATGTGCAGAGAGCAGAGTTCAAAAATTCAGGGATAGATATTCCTAAGTCCTGTTTAACAAGAGTCTATCAACTCCCTTAAAGCAATTATGCAAAAATGTATTAACTTATTGAGACAAAGAGAGAAAGAACACTCACCCACTGGTTCATTCTACATGCCCTCACCAGCCAGGGTAAACTAGGCACACAATCCAGTTCTCCCACGTAAGTAGCAGGCAGACAGTTACATCCCAACTCCATAAAATGATGATACCATGAGGGTGAAAATTTAATCCAATGATGGTGACTGGGAGGTAGTCCTAATGGATGTTCCTTTGCTCACTGAGGTAATGCACTTAGAAGGTACTTTTTTTTTTTTTTCAGGCAGAGTGGACAGTGAGAGAGAGAAACAGAGAGAAAGGTTTTCCTTTGCCGTTGGTTCACCCTCCAATGGCCGCCATGGCTGCGGCAGGTGCACCGCGCTGATCCGATGGCAGGAGCCAGGTGCTTCTCCTGGTCTCCCATGGGGTGCAGGGCCCAAGCACTTGGGCCATCCTCCACTGTACTCCCAGGCCACAGCAGAGAGCTGGCCTGGAAGAGGGGCAACCGGAACAGAATCCGGCGCCCCGACCGGTACTAGAACCCGGTGTGCTGGCACCGCAGGCGGAGGATTAGCCTAGTGAGTCGCAGCGCCGGCCAATAAGGTACTTCTTATGAAAGGGTTGATTATATAAACCTGAGTCAGGCCAAGCCCCCACCCTCCTTCCTAGACAACTTCCTGTGCACATACCCCACCCCTGCCACTCTCCCACATTGCCAGAAGGTCAAAACAATGGAGCCTATTCATTCTTGCATAGCAAACCTACCTAAACCGTCTTCCTTCACAAGTAGTTGATATTAGATGTTTCATTTGAATAATGGAAAACTGACAAATACAATATTTTATTGACATATGGATGGAACAGGCATGGTCTTTACCCTATAGGATTTTATAAAAGTTATATTATACTGTCAAAAGAAGAGTAAAAGCTGCAGGGTAGTCTGTACAATCTAAAATAATCATTGTAGGATTGGGTTATTAAAATAATATGATATTTGAATACATATTTTATTACCAGAGGACATAGAGTGAATAATATTCTTCAGTGATTACCAATAAAAAAGGTACACATAGGCAAAATTATAAAATATTCAGACATATCCTCAACAATCCTGGATCTTTATGTTTAACAACTTAATATTTTGGACATATGTTCTCACCCATCTCTCTGATCCCAAAGAATACTAAAGTTTTCAGACATTTACAGAAATATCAACCTTGTCATTCCTTTAAGAAATTACATTTTTGAGGCCGGCGCTATGGCTCACTTGGCTAATCCTACGCCTGCGGTGCCGGCATCCCATATGGGCGCCGGTTCTAGTCCCGGTTGCTCTTCTTCCAGTCCAGCTCTCTGCTGTGGCCTGGGAGGGCAGAGGAGGATGACCCAATGCTTGGTCCCTGCACCCACATAGGAGACCAGGAGGAAGCACCTGGCTCTTGCCTTCAGATTGGTGCAGCTCCGGCTGTGGCGGCCATTTGGGGAGTGAACCAACGGAAGGAAGACCTTTCTCTCTGTCTCTCTCTCTCACTGTCCACTCTGCCTGTCAAATAAAAATTAAAAAAAAAAAAAGAAACTACATTTTTCTGTAATGCTCTGCGTCTTTTCCAAACAGGATAACTATCATTAAATATTGTCTATTTCCTATCAGTTACACTGGAGCCTCATTCTTAGCTAAGGACTCAATGAAATACAAGAAAAAAACAAAATACATAAACAGGAAGTTATATGTTTCTTAGGTTTTAAGATTTATTTATTTAAGGCTAAAATGACAGAGAGAGAGAGAGAGAGAACAGAAAGGTAAGAGGTCTTCCATTTGCTAATTCATTCCCCATTCCCTGCAATGGTCAGGGCTGGGCTAAGGACAGCCCAGACCAAAGCCAGGAACTCAGAACTTCACCACGATCTCCCTCCTAGGTGGCAGAGGTCAAGCACTTGGGCTATCTTCCACTGCTTTCTAGATAAATCAACAAAAAGCTGGATTGAAAGTGGAGTAGCCAGGATTTGAACCAGAACTCTGGTATGGGATGCCAGCTTCTCATACAGCAGCTTAAATACTGCACCAGCACATCAGCCCACTTACACATTGGTTTTAATTTTAAACATTTCGATAATGTATGAGCTGAGTAAGGGGTGTGTATCTTTTGTATTCCATTGTTCTGGACTGGGGGTTAGTCCTGAGTAACTGGAGCAGAACTAACACTTAGAGTAGGATTGAGACTAAAACATGGTATTGATAGAATCATTGTAATAAAAAGCCCAGTATGTACCAATTCCCAAATATTTTGGTATATAGTTATAATCGACACCTGAAATCAGGCAGATTCCCTGAGAGTTCTTGTTGAACATATACACCAATGGGAACACAAACACAATGGCTTGACTTGTAAATAGGAAGGAATTTATGATGGGTAAAATGTCAGCACTGTGGTCGGATCAAACACACAACTCCAAGCTCCCTGAGTAATGGAAAGTGGTACATTTTAAAGAGTTCAGGGAAGTCCTAGGGACATCCCAGCAGTGGGCTCTGCATGTATTAAAGGGGGCAGACTTGCATACCCACTAGGTAATCTTATTGTCTTTCATTTGTTCCATGTTCATTTAGGGGTGGATGCTTAGGAGATGAGAAGGGTTTGGACTTACTACATCACAAAGGTGATGATGAGGATACAATCACAACTGTGCAGAGATTTGTCAAGTCAGCCACACTGCATTGGGATCAGCAGCTTCCTGCCTAGCTGAGTTTTCGTGTAGTCAGTCTCCTCGTAGCCATCTGTAAGCACATCTGGGTATCAGCATGGGCTGAGTTGAGGTCAGGTTAACATGTTTTTGGCGGGGGTAGGGAGCTACTTTGTTCATTTTCTTTCAAGGTATTTTGCCCACAATTTTATATGAATTATTTTGTAAATTTTATTACAAAGGCAAAGAGGGAAAAAGAGAGGCAGGCAGGCAGATACAGACAGACAACAGAGATTTCTCAGCTGTTGGTTCACTCCTCAAATACTTGCCAGAGGAAGTGCTTGGCCAGGCCAAGGCTGACTACAGGAACTGCACCCAGGTGTTCCACTTGGGTAGCAGGGACTCAACATGAGCCACCACCTTCTGCCTCCCAGGGTCTACACTATCGAGAAGCTGATACCAAGAATGGCACTAGGCTTGGGCCCAGTCACTCTGATATGGAACACAGTTGTCCCAAGTGGCATGCTTATTGCTATTCCAAACAATCATTCCTTCATTTTGTTTGTTTGTTGTTTATTTTGTTTTGTTTTTTAGATAATAAAGACTCTTCACTTTCATTTAATGCCTATTGTACACTTAAAATATTTTCTACCGGAGGTCAAACGGTTTATTTACAATGAACGGGTAAGATGAATATAATCTTAAAGTACATTGTTTGCAACTTGAGCTATGGCAGCATGAGAATAATTATTATCTAGGAATTTGTTTGAAACTGAAAATCTCCTACCCCTCCCTGGACACTGTGTACTAAAAAGCAGATTGGTGACCAAAGGGGCCTGTGTTATCTGGGGAGTGTGCTTTGGGAGCACACCTTGCAGTCAGTTCCAACAGATTCAGTCCAACTTCTCAGTAAGCTCTCTCTGTGACTCATGAAACAGCTTCCATACCTCAGGAGGAAGTAAGCTTTACATCATAGGGCCATTATTGGAAAAGCAACTAGGGAGCTTATTGTTAGTTTCTTCCTACACATGGATATAACATTGGAATGTGGGAATTCATTGAATTCCTGAGGCCATAACCAATTCTGTAATTATTACCAGACATCTTCATTGTGATGGGGTTGAAAACCATGACAAATTTGTATTATTTAAACCTAATTCATTGCACACACTTACCAGGTTAAAAAAAAAAAAGTGTAAAACATATAACCAAAAAGAAGGGTGCAAAGCAGCCAATGAAGACTGCTTCTGGGTTTGAATCTGCATCTTGAGCTTCGGAGTAAATTCAAACTTTGTTCCTTCAACCAGACTCTCATCACTTCAGTCAACGAAATGCCCATAAAAATGGCATACTGAAATTTAAGAAGAAGGGGTCTAAGGAATTCTGTGTGGTTTAAAACAGAATAACACAAAGCTTAAGAGCCAAGTTGCAGAGGATGGTATGCACCTGGGTGGCTCTCATAACAGTGGAGGCCTAACGTGGAGAAGCCTACGTTCTCCCTAGTTGCTCTTTGCTCTGCCTTCAGAACATCCAAGGATCCTCTGGGTCTTCAGAGATGTGTATGAGGTACTGCACTAAATCAGGCAAAAGAAAATGATGCATTCTGTGCTACAAGTCACTTGACCTAGATGACATTTTTACCAAGTAAGGGGATATTCTAAGGTATTTTCAAATATTAACTTTTTCTTTTTTTCAGTTCTACATTTTCAACAAGGAATGAATGACAAATCTAGCAGACATCTAAAATCAATCCTATTGTGAAATGGAAAAATGTCTTCGATGGGGGCTTCCTAATGTCTAGAGGGAGTGTCATGAATTCTGTTTGTGCTATCAAAGTATTTCATATGACGTTTATGTATCTGTCTCCCCGTAAGATGCCCCTTATAACTGAGGCAATCTTTAACCTATGGCACAACCTGTAAACAGCAGTTGCTTTACATGTGCTTAGTTGGTGAAGGACTGATTAGATAAATGGCAGAATGGACTAAATAAATTTTACTTGTCATCACAGAATAACAAAGACAGCAAGGGAGAGCTGCATCCTCAACAGCTGGATGAGAGGGTCATTAAGCTACAGGAGCCCACGCCTTGATTTTCAAGTGGCAGGTGCTCCATTCCCTCAGCAGGAAACACCAGCCACTCCATCACTGATAGCTCCAGGGAAGACTGCTCAGGGGGTAACTGCCACTTTAGGTGGATTTTGTATTTGCAGAAATAGTAGGTTTTGCAATCTATCTTACTTCCAATTGATGTTCCACAGAATGCCTGAACATAAACAAGAACATTTTTGTAGAGAATTTTTTGGAAGAATTACATTGAATCCAGTTGTCCTCTTTGCCAGCATCACTGGGGAGTGCAAATGCACATCCTAGAGATACAGGAGTTCATTTGAAAATAGATAAAAGAGAAGGCACGGTAATGTAAGTAAAATCATAAAATGAATTTTATGTATCATTAATTCTGATAACTGATTTTATTGCTTTGGAAAATTATTATGGCAGTCTGCTACAAAATACTTAACCTAATTTAAATTTCAGAACACATTTTTTGGCAAATCACTAGAAGCAATATTTTTAATCAATGAAGTGGATCTAATTTGGATTTCAGATGCACCAAGAGAGAAAGATGAAGAAAGAGAAGTTTCCTAAGGTAAGCACTTTGTATTTCACAGCTGTTTTTAAATGTTCTTGCAAGAAGCAAAATTGAATAATGACTTTTTCTTTCTATACAAAAAACTCACAAAAGATCAAAGTCTAAACTATTTCCTTGCTGGTATATTTTAATTAATAATTTTATACAATCACTGTGGGTTCAGGAACTGCTTTATTACAACTGAGCATAATAATTTTGCTAGGACATAGAGGATGCTTAGAAGTTCTATTAGAACACGTATCAAATATTGTGATAGGAGTTAGTATTTGAAAATTGCTGTCATTTTTCTCTAACAATTTAACCTTAATAAGTTAGTCTAATTCCCCAAAAAACTAAATCAGAAAAACAACGCCGCACAGTTTTCTAAAGTTTAATTTTCCCAGGAAGTTTGGCATCATCTTTTTCAAAAGTTTTGGCTGCATCAAAGATTAACAGCATAAATACTGGTTTCTTACACAGATGACAAAGAGAATCCCAACTTTCTCCTTTGCTCACTATAAAATGTTAAGAAAAGACAATTTTCATATTAACTAGTTGTCTTTATGTTGTGAGTTGTATGAAACGCTCACAGAATCCTGGTTTCATACCCTTGTTTTATTTCTTCCTGGCAGTCATCCATGAAACTCACAAATAAAATCATGCACTGCACTTAGCCTAAATCCCAGATGAGGTCAGTAACTGTCTCAGTTGAACAAGAGCCAGCACTACACAAAGTGGTCCTTCCTCTTCACATTCTTAAAGAATGTAAACATTTCCTACAACGATGTGTATGCCTTGACAGGAGGAAAAATGGATTACCTCTGCTTCTCACAGGGAGAGTAAAGGCTTTAAAATCAATGGGCCAGATTCAGTCTTTTATTTATATTCCTATTGTTCTTGATGAAATCAAGATGCACATAAATGAAAGCAGATGGCTTTCCAACTCATTCCAGACACTAGCATATTTTCGCTTCATCTTAAAATATTCTAACATTTTGTATGACAAAAATGCCATGTATGGAGCACCTAGGTTTATGATCTCTGATTCACAACCCATTTTTCTACTAATGTGCTTCCCGTTAGTATGTGCATTTGGAAGTAGGTGAATCTTCTCACTCCAAAGAATCAGCATGCATTAGTGAGAAAAGTTAGGTACTTACAAAATGATGCCAAAACCTCATTTATTACAAGATTTGCAAGAAAAGAATAAGATACCTGAGTCTAATGGGAGAAAGCTAACTATCCCCTAAAAAGTCATAAATCTCATCCTCTTAACAGAATATGCCCTTGAATAGATAATTGAATGAAAAAACTTTTAAAAAGACTAATAAGGCTTGATTTTTTTTATAATAAACATTCAAAATATTCAATCTGGGTCATGTGGAGCTATGGATTTCTTAGCAGGAAATCAAGTATGCCATCACAGAGACAAGTAGGATTATCAGGAAAAAACATTGGGATATTTATTTAATGTTCTTCTCACAGACTATTTCATGAAACAGGAACAAAAAATTTCAGGACAGAGACTACAACTAGAATGGATAACACTCTGACAAATAATCCGTATTTAGGTGACATTACTTTGAAAATACCAAAATTTCATCTTCAAACTCTTAGAGGACACAAAGGAAATGTGTTTGGATTTCTTCATAATGTGATAGAATAATATAGTACACACACATACACACACAAACAGGAATCTGTTTTGGATACAATAAACTGGTATACAAAATATTCCAAAATAATCTTTGAATAATAATTGCTATTAAAATTGTATAGACCATTTCCACTGGATTCATTTGAACTTAACATTTGATCATTTCCACATACATTTACTATTGAATGCCAGTCCTCTTCTGAACACCAGGAGTTTTGGGGATTATATTAATAATTTTAAATTATGTTAAATTAAAGCATGTCATTTTACTTTTACAATTCATTAAACTTTTATTTATTTTATCAAAGGTTAATTTAATTTTTCAAAATGGAGAGAGAGAGACAGACAGACAGACAGAAAGGCCTCCTGTCCTCTGATTGACTCCCAAAATGATCGCAACAGCCATTGCTAAAGCCAGGAGCCAGGAACTCTATCTCCCTAATAGGTAGAAGGAGTCCAAGCACTTGGACCATCTTCCACGTCCTTCTCAGGTACCCTAGAAGGAAGCTAGATCAGAAGCAGAGTAGACTACATCCCAATATGGAATTGCTGGTGTTGTAAGGAGCAATACCATATTGCCAGGTCTTAAATTTTATTCTTGATAAATCTGGATTTGAGAAAATGCAGTATTTGGTCACAGAGTTAGGAAATAGAAGGGGTAAAGATTAAAACCATAGTTTTTTTCCTGCTAAGACCAGTTTTCTTTCCATTATTATATTTTTTCCTAATAATTGAGACAAGAGATTTAATATTTTTAATTCTTACTTTTCATTTTATTTGAAATCAAGAGAGACAGAAAGATCTTCCATCCACTGATTCATACTCCAAATGTCTGAAACCACTAGAACTGGGCCAAATCAAAGCCATGACCCAGGAACTCAATACAGGTGTCCCCCGTGGGTGACAGTGACTCAAGTAATTCAGCCATCATCTGTTGCATTCTCTTTAGGTTCTTTAAACAGAAGCTGGATTGAAATTGAAACAGGACTCAGACCAGGATCTTCATTATAAGATTTGGGCATCCCAAGTAGCAATTTAATTGCTGTGCCAAATGCCACCATTAGCTGCAATAATTTTGATATTTATAACCTAAATATGTTAATTGTGGGAATACTGAGATAGAGTTATTAGCCTAATGCTCTGTAGGGGAATAAAGACAAACTGTCTGAATCCACACTATCAAAAAGAGTAGGTTATATTGGATAGCAGACATGGAGCACCAGAAGACTAGAATGAAAGCCAGAGGGAAGGAGAGCTAGTAGAGTGACAGGAGTCCACATAAATAAGTAGGTGAAACACAGAATCAGACCATGAAGGTAATACCAAGAGCATTACTCTACATGGTAAGATAATAGGCATCTACTAAAATATTTTGAGTGTACATGGAGCATAATTAGATTTCGATTTTTAAAAAGTTGTGTGCAATGTGGAGAATTGGGGAAGATGGGTCAAAATATACTTGTAAAGTAGTTGAATTGGGGTATCTATTCTAAAGTATGTAAACCTTATATAATGAAAACCTAATATAATGCTTATTATAATGATGATGAAGGTGTGGTTATGACTTAATAAGCCAGGAAGGAACAGTCTGAGTTAATAGCAGCTTAATTATCACCTATCATTATTCATGAACAACAAAACGGTCATACAAGTCATTGAAGTAGATATCCATTGGTGTCAATCATTCAAAGATCTTCAAAGCTGTGTCATTGTAGTTTATGACTATCCACAATTTGCTATGGATTATAAACCAGAAGATATATGATCCATTAACTTCAGCAGACTATATACTTTTTAATGGAATGGATGCTTTAACTATAGAGAATGAGAGATCTCCAAAGACAAAAAATGATGATGGATTGCAAATTTATTTCTAAGTCATTGAATAGTATTTATTAATGTAAATAAATATCATGAATAGCATTTTGATAGCCCATTTAGTTGAGGATGTGCCTAACTACTGATTTAATTCTTTCCTAAAGGATTTTCTAATCTTCTACCCAGCAATAACAAATTTTTGTTAACAATAAATGTTTACTTATTAATATACATGTAGTCATAAACTGATTTCTTATTAAATATTCTAATGAGTCTAACTGGTCAAATGTATGACAAAAGCCAAATCCTACTTTTCCAGAAAAACTGACTTACATGATTGAATATTTATGAATTGGCATGATAACCATTTTTTCTTAAGGAATTGGTAAATTGAGTACCTTAAAATGCTTAATTTGGGAACCAAATATTTGCCATGCAGCCTGTGGGGAAGCTTCAGAAATAAATGACTTAGCAGATGGCATTGTGGTTCAGTGTGTGAAGCCACCACCTGAGATAGTTATATCATGTATCTGAACACCACATTAAGTCCCAATGGCTGTGGTTCTTATCCAGCTCCTTGCTAATGCACATGGAAGAAAGTGGTTGAGAGCTCCAGTACTTGAATTACTACCATCTACCAGAAAACCCAGATAGAGTAACTACTGGCTCCATGCAGGAATTTTCTCCATCTCCACTCTTGAGCTTTGGGTGGGTTGAATTCAGCTGGGGTTCTCTGTACTTGATAAGGGAAAGCAAGGATTATGTGCTCAAAGAATCTTTCTTTCTTTCTTTCTTTCTTTCTTTCTTTCTTTCTTTCTTTCTTTCTTTCTTTCTTTCTTTCTTTCTTTCTTCTTCTTCTTCTTCTTCTTCTTCTTCTTCTTCTTCTTCTTCTTCTTCTTTTTCTTTTTTTCTTTTTCTTTTTGACAGGCAGAGTGAGACAGTGAAAGAGAGACAGAGAGAAAGGTCTTCCTTTTTCGTTGGTTCACTCCCCAAGTGGCCACCATGGCCGGTGCACTGCGCCAATCCGAAGCCTAGAGCCAGGTACCTCCTCCTGGTCTCCAATGCGGGTGCAGGGCCGAAGCACTTGGGCCATCCTCCACTGCACTCCCGGGCCACAGCAGAGAGCTGGACTGGAAGAGGGGCAACTGGGACAGAATCCAGCGCCCCAACTGGGACTAGAACCAGGGGTGCCAGCGCTGTAGGCAGAGGATTAGCCAAGTGAGCTGCAGTGCTGGCACTCAAAGAATTTCAATGATAAGATAAGATTTCTTACAAAAAGAGCTTCTTTCTTATTGATTCAGAATATGCTTGGTCAAAAGGCCCAGAATATAAGATGTAATCAGCAAGAAGTCATTGATTTTGGCTTATTTTATTGGAATATCAGATTTCATACCAACGAAGATCCTGGGAGTTGAAGACTTTTGGCTGAAATAGCCCTTGGAGATGTGAGCAAATTGATGGCCAACACTGAATGATGTTCTCTGGCAGGTGGTAAAGGAAGAATAAATTAAGACCTGAAAGGATTAGCAATTTGGGGTGAATGAACAAGACCAGAAGACACATGAAAGGCAATGTTCCATAGGACCATAGAGAGGATGCACTGCTCATCAACACTAGTGGGATATACTAACTGATTAGCACACTACAAAATTTGATGGTGACTTCCCTCTATAGGCTAGCACTGCGGCATGGAGATTAGAGAGACTATTTTGATAATATCACAGCAGATAACATACTCATAAAGTAATAGATGACAGGTGGCAGATGTGATCATGCTAAACATAAAAGCCATGACTCTGTATTTTCCTAAACTATCACTGGCTCCACATCCAAGTGAGTTGCAGAAACAGTAAGTAGAGTGCGGTATCAATAAATGAAGAACAGGAGAATGGATGAGTGCAGCTCCTCCAATAACCAGACTAGATACAATTTTTATTTCAAGAACATGTTGACTAAACAAGAGGCAGGATTCCCCAGGGTATAAGCTGCAAGTCCCTCTAGTCTCTCCAAAGTTATTAAAAGCCATTCATTTGAGTGATTTTACAATGGCCAAAAGGAATACACAGGCATAACAAACATAGTAAGATGAAGATATTGCTTCACAAAGAGATCTGATGACCCAAAACATCAAGTTGGCACTATTAGAATAGCATTCTGACCAAATTTTTGAAAGCCTAAAGGTTTGTTAGGCACCAGTGACCTCATTTAAGAAAATTGCTCATTTTTGTTTACTACATTACAGCATTATTAGATGCATAATTGGCAGGCTATGTGATATAAATAAAAAGAATCGTCTCAAGATCCACTGCCTCTGTGGACCCATCAGTGGCAGTTCTTGAGTGTGAAATCACAATCGATAGACTTTGCAATTTGAATGACTTCCACATTCAGTTCTTTTTCTATGGGGTAAACATTATCATCACAGGAAATCCCTGGTATAAACCTGTTAAGCTCTCTCTCTCACTCTCTCTCGCTCTCTCTCTCTCTCTCTCTCTCTGACACACACGCACACTAGCCAAGCAAATGAATCCAAAATTCTGTGTCCTAGAAAGAGGAAGAGGAGAAGACAGTAGAGTTTAGTGCCATGATTGAAGACTCAAAAATATACAAATAATGGCAACCATCATGTTTTTCTGTTTGGTCATTGTACAAGCTATAAAGATTTGGAGAATAATTGGAAAAGACTAAGTTTAGTAGTATCTACGTATAAAGAACTGAAGTAGAGGGAAATGAGACATTATGCCAAGTGAAATAAGCCAGACACAAAATAACACATATTGCATAATTCAATTTTTATGATATGTTCAGCAAAGACAAATCTCTAGAGAGAGAAAGCAGATAAATGGCTGCCTGAGGCAGGTGCAGCAGGCAGGTTTATTGTAAACACACACTTTGGTGGTTGTAATCCTCAAAACTCAATGTTGATGATTGTTGCATGACTCAGTACATGTACTAAAAAGCATTAAAATGTTCACTTAAAATTGATGATATGGAGAATGTGTTTAACTGGCTCACCTGCCAATTAGGATGCTTGTGTGCCACATTGGAGCAGCTGGGTGCAATGCTTAACTCCTGCTGCTCATTTTAGCCTCTTGTTCATGCAGACCCTAGGAGGCAACATTGATTGCTTAAGTAGTTGGATTCCTGTTACCCAAATAACATAACTAGACTGTGTTCCAGCTCCAAGCTTCAGGCTGGCATCTGAAGAGTGAACCAGCAGATGGGTTTCTGTTTCTGTCTCTCAGTTTCTTAAACATGTATATACATAAATATATGCATAAGATGGGTGGATTTTATAGCATATGTATATATACATATATATATATTTACACACACACAACAATGATGTTGTTTAAAAAATTAACTCAATGTTACTGGAAAAACATGTACAAGACCATAGAAAACAGCAATCAAAATGCAATGTATACACATGTATCATTTATCATTATAATATTTATATACAAATTTTAATATTAAGAAAGAAAATATCCCAAAACACTGCATTATTGCTCTGTCTTGAATTTTAATTTGACTTTTTGATGTTTTTATACTGTATATGCTTTATGCTATAGTGTTGTTAAGTAACAAGAATAGTTAAAGTAGAAAACATCTAACACATAGAATTTTTAGCATAGGTCTAAAGTAGGTAGATAAGAACCAATGACAGATACTCAAAAACTTTAACAATGTTACGCCATTAAAAAATAATGTCCAAGGGCTGGCACTGCAGCTTAGTGGTAAAACCACTGCCTGAAGTGCTGGTATCCCATATGGGTATCAATTTGATTCCCGGCTGCTGCACGTCTGATTCAGCTCTCTGCTATGGCCTGGGAAATCAGTGGAAGATGGCCCAAGTGCTGGGACCCCTGCACCCATGTGGGAGACCTGGAAGAAGCTCCTGGCTCGTGACTTTGGATGGGCGCAGCTCCAGCTCTTGAGGCCATCTGGGGAGTGAACCAGCAGATGGAAGACCTCTCTCTCTCTCTCTGCCTCTGCCTCTCTGTAAATCTGACTTTCAAATAAATAAATAAATCTTTTTTTAAAAAGTCCAAATAATTATTGAATAAAATAAAAACAGAAATATTGAAAATCCAATTTATGTAAATAGCATTAGCAAAACTGAAAGAAACAAAAAATTCCAGATCAAACCAAAGTAAATAGGGGTGGGTGAGAGGAATAAAAAATATAACCTAGAAAGGAAAGAAGAAGAAAAGTTACAAAATATGTTCAAAATATATTTAAGGCCAAAAATAAATAAATAAATAAACAAGAAACCATACTGAAAAGGGTACACATGATTCCGAATGCATTTATTATGGGAAAATCAAAGCTATACAAACAGGCATCAAAAGATGATGAGAAGGTCCTGGGACCAAGTAAGAGATGAATCAGTAGGGCACAGGAAATACTTAGAGTATTGAAACCTTTTTGTATGATACACTGTTAGTCAATAAAAACTAGAGTGGTTTTGGACAAGTTAATAAAACTATAGAACAAGACAAAATTCTGATGTAAATTACATGAATAATCTGTTATGGATTTAGTTAATAATTATCCATTAATATTGCTTGACAAGTTAAAACAAATGTATCACCACAAAGTAAGACATTGATAATAGGGGAAATTGTAGGCGTGGTTGGAAGGCTGCAGGACTTTCTTCATTTTCCAATCAACTTTCCATAAACTTAAACTTCTCTAAGAAATATAGTAATAAAATTAATAAATAAGTTACTAGCCTCTGAAGGTATATATAATAAAATGAAAACAGTATTCCATTTTCCATTTACCAGTTCATCAAATTTTTTTAACTTTTATTTAATGAATATAAATTTCCAAAGTACAGCTTATGGATTACAATGGCTTCCCCCCCCCCATAACTTCCCTCCCACCCGCAACCCTCCCCTTTCCCACTCCCTCTCCCCTTCCATTCACATTAAGATTCATTTTCAATTCTCTTTATATACAGAAGATCAGTTCAGTATATATTAAGTAAAGATTTCAATAGTTTGCCCTCACACAGCAACAAAGAGTGAAAAAATACTGTTGGAGTACTAGTTATAGCATTAAATAACAGTGTACAGCACATTAAAGACAGAGATCCTACATGATATTCTTTGAAAACTGATTAATTTTCTATGCAATTTCCAATTTAACACCAGGTTTTTTTTTTCATTTTCAATTATCTTCATATACAGAAGATCCATTTAGTATAAATTAAGTAAAGATTTCATCAGTTTACACCCACACAGAAACACAAGGTGTAAAAATACTGTTTTAGTACTAGTTATAGCATCACTTCACATTGGGCAACACATTAAGGACAGAACCCACATGAGATGTAAGTACACAGTGACTCCTGTTGTTGACTTAACAATTTGACACTCTTGTTTAGGGCGTCAGAAATCTCCCTAGCCTCTAGTCATGAATTGTCAAGGCTATGGAAGCCTTTTGAGTTCACCGACTTCGATCTTATTCCGACAGGGTCATAGTCAATGTGAAAGTTCTCTCCTCCCTTCAGAGAAAGGTACCTCCTTCTTTGATGGCCCTGTTCTTTCTACTGGGATCTCACTCACAGAGATCTTTTATTTAGGTCTTCTTTTTTTTTTCTTTTTTTTCCCCCAGGGTGTCTTGGCTTTCCATGCTTAAAATACTCTCATGGGCTCTTCAGCCAGATCCGAATGCCTTAAGGGCTGATTCTGAGGCCAGAGTGCTATTTAGGACATCTGCCATTCTATGAGTCTGCTGTGTCTTCCACTTCCCATGTTGGATCTTTCTCTCCCTTTTTGATTCTATCAGTTGGTATTAGCAGACACTAGTCTTGTTTGTGTGATCCCTTTGACTCTTAGACCTATCAGAGTCATCAATTGTGAACTGAAATTGATCACTTGGACTAGTGAGATGGCATTGGTACATGCCACCTTGATGGGATTTGTATTGGAATCCCCTGGAACATTTCTAACTCCACCATTTGGGGAAAGTCCAATTGAGCATGTCCCAAATTGTACATCTCCTCCCTCTCTTTTTCCCACTCTTATATTTAACAGGGATCACTTTTCGTTTAAAATTTAAACACCTAAGAATAATTGTGTGTTAATTACAGAGTTCAACCACTAGAACTAGAACAACAACAACAACAAATACTAAAAAGGATAAAGTATTACATTGTACTTCTAGAGTCAGGACAGGAGCTGATCAGGTCATTGTTTCTCATAGTGTCCATTTCACTTCAACAGGTTTCCCCTTTGGTGCTCAGTTAGTTGTCACCAATCAGGGAAAACAAATGATATTTGTCTCTTTGGGACTGGCTTAATTCACTCAGCATGATGCTTTCCAGATTCATCAAAATTTAAGACCAATAATACGTCCAATGCAGAAAGCTATAAGAAAATGCTTACATATATATATATATATATATTTACACTGACATTTGAATAGTTAATCCTCTTTTGAGGAAAAATATAGACAATGAATATTAAGCACCTTAAAACGTTGTAATTGTATAATATAATATATGGTTATATAAAAATAACACAAGAATAAATGCCCATTGTGCATCAGTATAACTCTTGGCATGGTAATATAGCAAAATAATGCATAATACCTTTTCTCATATAAATTTTCCATCTTATGAGCACTATGTAAACTTCAGAAATCTATTCTGCATGTCTGGAACTATTATTACTCAGCTGCAGGGACAAAAAACTAGGAAGAACAGGCATTTCAAGTAACTTCCCTAAATGACACAGTTAATAATCAACAGGGTCATTGTCTATTAAATTACTTGAGTAATGAATATTCAATGAGCTAATTTTACAAAAATTTCCAAGATCATATGGTTCATATCATGTTTTTTTTTTGGAAACATAAAGCAAGAACAGCTTTTTGCAATGTTTTGAGAAAGTAAATCTCTGAATTAAACCCACCCAACAGTACTTTGTTTTCCTATTGTTTGCTTATTTATTTATTTGTTTATTTATTTTGAAAGTCAGCATTAAACACAGACAGAGACATCTTCCATCTGCTTGTTCACTCCCTAGATAGCCATAACAGCCAGGGCTTTGTCAGGCCAAACTAGAAGCCAGGAGCTTCTTTCAGGTCTCCCGTGTAGCAGCCAGGGGTCCAAACACTTGGACCATCTTTTGCTGCTTTTCCCAGGCCATTGCAGTGAGCTGGCTAGGTAGTGGAGTAATCAAGACACAACCAATGTCCATACCGGAGGCGAGCATTGCAGGCAGCAGCTTTGCATGCTATGTCATTATGCCACCTATCTAGAGGTGTGTTTGAAAATATTTTCAAGTGACTATTTAACATTTTGTTGTAGAGCCTCTCATAACAATACAATGTTGCCCACACAATCTCATGTAACATTGATGGCAAGTTCTCTGACATAGCCAGAGCAGAAGTGCCACTTTTATACTGATTGAAAAGCAAATTCTGGTGCTCAGGGAAGTAAAATCCTTTATGACATCCAAAACCTGCACTTACATGAAGTTTTGCTTTACCTGACAAGTAAATCCCCTGGATTTACCTTGATTTCTGTGTTATTCTTTGTGTTTCTTTTTTGAGGCTATATGTATGTATATATATATATATATATATTATATATATATGTGTGTATGTATATATATGTATGCATATGTGTATATATATGTGTGTGTGTGTTTGTGTGTGTGTGAGTGTGTAATTTCCATGAACAATTGAGGTTTCTGAATTTTGCTTTGAGAAGATTTCAGGTAGAAGAGCAGACCATGAAAGGATCCGGATTTTATCTGAACTCTCTTTGCACCAAATTCTGTAACTCAGGAGGAGGTAGACAAAATACTTAGCCTTAAACTCAAAGATGAATACTACTTGTATTGTGTCCTTGAAAAATATAACCCTTTAGAGCAACTTCACTTTTTCATTGTCTGGTACAGGTGAGGATTCCTCCCTCTGTATTGTTCCATTTTCCTATGGCTAACTAGTTTAGTGCCTGCAAAGAAAAATGCATTCACGCAGCCATGCTGAGCAGGTGTCATAGTCACCATCAATTTTCTTTAAAAGAGGTAATGACACCCTTGATCAGTATCAGTTTTGTAATGGGATAATAATTTTATGTCAGATACTCCCTTTATGTTAATTCTATTCTACATGATATATTTAATTAGTTTCCAGTTTCCTGAGATCACTGTGAAGGATTAGTTTATCAACTGCTAACTGAACACACTACATGTTCTTTGATATTAATCTATGTTAGATATTATGAAACATATAATGAGATAAACATAATAATCACTACATTTTCATTTTTGAAATTTGTTTTCATTTTATTTGAAAGTCAGGGAAACAGAGAGACAGGTACAGAGAGATCTTCCATCTAGTGAAATGGCTGCAACAGCCAAGCTGTGCCCTGGCCAAATCCCTGGACCAGGAGCTCAATCTGGATCTTCTGTGTGATTGGTGGGTACTCAGGTACCTGAGCTATCATCTGCTGATTCCCAAATGGTGCATTAATGGGAAGCTGGGTCGGAAGAGGAGGAGCTGGAACTTGAGTCTATGCACCACAATATGAGACGCACTAAATACCTACCACCTCTTTCATTTTTATGAGGCTTGGAAGCTTGGTCAATGTTTGAAGTGCTCTTTAAATAATATAAATCAGTACAGAATACTGGGAGAAACTCAGACAATAAAGATTCTGAAACTTAAAGCCATGTTAACTCATGGCAAGTCAATTCTGCATATCTATTGAATGCTTTTCTGATATGCTCTGTGATAAACACTTTGCATGTGTTGTTCCATTTTTGCTTCTTATAATGACTTTGTGGTTACTTTTGTCACGTACAGTTGATGAATAAGGATGCAGAGGCACAGAAAGATTTAGAATATATATTTATTTTATGTAGGTTAGATTATTTTTTAATCTGATTGATAACATCACTTGTATTATCATGTACAATATGCTACCCAGAGGTACATATCTACTGTGAAGCAGTTATTCCTAATTATTTAACAAATGACTTGCCTCACACAATTATCTTTTTTTTAATATTTACTTATTTGAAAGGCAGGGTTACAGACAGAAGGAAAGACAGCTAGAAAGAAGGGGAGAGACAAAGTAAGAGAGAGAGAGAGATCTTCCATTCACTGGTTCATTCTCCAAATGTCCACAATGGCTAGGGTTGGGCCAAGTTGAAACCAGGAACCAGGAGCTTCAGCTGGGTTTCCCACATTGGTGGAAAGGACTCGAGCACTTGTACCAATCTTCTGCTGTTCTCTCAGGTACAGTAGCAGGGAATTGGATGGGAAGTTGAACAGTCAGCACTCAATCAGGCATCCACATGGGATGCCAGCATTGTAGGTAGGACTTCAACCCACTCACCCACAAATACTAGCCCCAGAGTTACCATTTTCGTGGTGAGAACATTCAGCGTCCACTCTTTTCACTTTTTTCAAGAATGTAATGTGTTAACTATACTCTCCTCACTATACGTGACCTTCAAGATGATTGGAGAAGCATAGTGGCTCCAATATGGCCTTCATCCTATAGAATTAGTGTTGCCCTGAATTAGTTACACCCCTTCTGCCTGCCCTTTAAAAAGTGTAGGTGGTCATTAATAAAGTGGATATATTCATCAAAACTCGTCTCAGGTGCTTCTTGTGGAAGAACACCATTACCCCACTCTCCCTGATGGTGTGGGCCTCTCAGGACGAGCCCACACCCGTCTTATATCAGACAACTGGTTTAAGTACCATCCACTGGACACTCATATACAGCTTCCTGTTAATGCACCTAAGTGCTAACACTTGATTTCTCATGTACTCAGGGTCTTGCAACCCACATGGAAGATGCAGATGGATAAAATTCCTAGTTCCTGACTTTGGCTTGGTTTGACTTGTCACTCACTGTCATGGACATTAGGGATGAACCTGATGATTGAAGATTCTATCTCTCTCCCTCTTCCCTGTCAGTCTGCCTTTAAAAAAAATAAATAAACAGGGCCGGCACCATGGCTCACTTGGCTGATCCTCTGCCTGAGGTGCCGGCATCCATATGAGTGCTGGGTTCTAGTCCCAGTTGCTCCTCTTCCAGTCCAGCTCTCTGCTGTGGCCCAGGAGGGCAGTGAAAGATTGTCCACGTGCTCAGGCTCCTGCGCCTGCATGGGAGACCAGGAAAAAGCACCTGGCTCCTGGCTTAGGATCGGTGCAACGCCAGCTGTGGGGACCATTTGGGGAGTGAACCAAGGAAGGAAGACCTTTCTCTCTGTCTCTCTCTCTCTCTCACTGTCTATAAGTCTACCTGTCAAAATAAATTTTAAAAAATAAATAAAAATAAACAGATCTTTTAAAAAGAGAAATGATGGAGCTGAGACAAGTACTTGGTGCAGCAGTTAAGACACCACTTGGGGCTGGCGCCGCGGCTCAACAGGCTAATCCTCCACCTAGCGGCGCAGGCACACCTGGTTCTAGTCCCGGTCGGGGCGCCGGATTCTGTCCCAGTTGCCCATCTTCCAGGCCAGCTCTCTACTATGGCCCGGGAGTGCAGTGGAGGATGGCCCAAGTGCTTGGGCCCTGCACCTGCATGGGAGACCAGGAGAAGTACCTGGCTCCTGCCTTCGGATCAGCGTGGTGCGCCGGCTGCAGTAGCCATTGGAGGGTGAACCAATGGCAAAGGAAGACCTTTCTCTCTGTCTCTCTCTCTCACTGTCCACTCTGCCTGTAAAAAAATTTAAAAAATTTCTAAAAAAAAAAAAAAAGACACCACTTGGGATGACTGTATCCCATATTAGAATTTTTGGTTTCCAGTCTTGACTCCATTCCAACTCCAACTTCCTGCTAATGCACACTCTGCGGGGGTTGGGGAGGGGGGATAGCAGCAGTGGCTCAAGTACTTGGGTCCCTGCCACAGATTTAGGAGAACTGGACTGAAATCTTGGCTCCTGGCTTAGGCCTGACCCAGCCCTGGCTACTGTGGATATTTAGGGAATGAATCAGAGAATGGAAGATCTCTGTCTTTCTGTCTCTATGCCTTTTAAATAAAAACAAATAACAGAGCAGTTCCCGGATTCCTTAAATTATTAGTTTTTGATAATGAATATAATAAAAAGAGATCATCAACATTTTGTCCAATAGCTTTGAACAAAAACAAACAAACAAACAAACAAAAAACTTCTAAAATCAAAGAAATTAGGTTACTTACCCAAGGTTGCCTATTTGTCATAAAGTTAAAACTAAAACTTTGAGCGACATCTGACTCTCATCTCAATTACTTTTCCTCTCAACACTTCTACCAAGACCGTATTTTGAAAGACAATGGCAAATCATCATGACATTCAGCCATGTTAAATGATTTTGCTGCAAAATTATTTGCTTTCCAGCAATTTCAAGTTCACTCATCTTATATTTTTCACTAAAACTTTTTCTATATCTTTTGATATCTCCAGTCACATGCATCTAGGCCATAGAAAACCACAATGTCAGATTCCATTTGTTCTTCTGCCTATTGCAATTTTGTTCCTGCAAATCTTTCAATTCTGTTTATTTTTATCCCAGCTTAAGAGTTGGTTACTGCTTCACTGTCTAAATTAGATACTCTCTCTCTCATCCCACTGCTAATTCAGTGACATATCATTCTAAGCTGATGTGTCAGTCTTCTATATTCGCAATCAACATAATTCACATTGTGCTTAGCTTTCCAGAGGCAACCGTGAACATCCTTGACAAGAGTATATTCCTCTGAATAATAGAAATGTGTTCTGTATATCACGAAGCCTATATACATAACCATTATTTCTATCTTTTTTCCCCATAATTTGAAGTCTGGTCTTTTTGTTGTAAAATAGATGACAATGAAACACATGCTTGCATATTTGTACTTTACACATTATTGCTTTAAAAATATTTTACAAAATAATAAACTGCATTATTAATTTTACTGGGAAGTAGAATAAGGATTTTATATTCTGTGACGCTTGGTGCCATACATTTTCAAAAGATCAGAGAAATAGTGAGCTGAGATGTGCTAGAATATCAAAGATCCCATAACAAGGACTCATATTGCCTAAGATTTCAGGCTGGAATATCCTGAGGATTCAGGATTATTGATTCAGCTTTGTAGGTTTTTTCCAAAGGATACATATAAATAAGTAGTTAAAAACACTATATACACACATAAACACACACATATGTACATATATACATATATGTATATGTATGGAAATGTTTAATGCATAAAATATCAAATGCATGATTGCTGTCAGGAGCATAATACTCAAAAGTTAGATTATAATATTTATTACTAAAAGTGAACATTATAAAGTTGAGTCAGACCCAGAGTAATTTCAAAAAGGTTAACAAAAATGTACACTTTCTTTGAGAAAAAATCATGACAGCGATATTGAATATTTAAAATGCACACACCAAAGGTGCTCGATGTGAAAACGTGTCTGGACATTGTAGGTCCCTGCTTATTCCTGCTGATAGCCCTTATTGCTAGACTCTCAAAGGAACTGTCTGGGACTCCAGCGATTCTGCATGCAGGGAAGGGTCTGAACCCTTAAAGTTTCAGACGCAACTTTGAATTTATAGAATTGGAGAAGTCTTTGAGCCTCCTTACCTTTCTATTCCTGTCTCCTCCAAGGCTTGAAAAGATTTATTTGATAAGACAAAGTATATCAGTGTACACTTTTAACTTATGTGGCACTAGCTTCTGTTGTGAAACTTGTGTTAATTGAGGAGGTAAAAATCCTGACATCCATGCATTCCATTTACTAGAATTTACTTGTAATGAGATTAAGGATAGAGGTAAAGGATGAGGAAGTCCAGAGAATCAGCATTTTCTTTGGATGAGATATCTAAAATATTTACATGTGTATAATACCTTCCTTCCCCATAGCTAAGTCAAAGTGGGGCTGACAACCTGGAAGCACATAAAAGATTTTTTAAAACTTTTTATTTGCTTATTCCAGTTTATTTGACAGACAAAGATGTAGATAGATGGATAGACAGACACAGATAACTGCCGTCCACTGATTCATATGCCTAAAGCCTGTGAAAGCCTGGAAGGGGTCAGACCAAAACACTATTCAGGTTTCCAAATGGGTGGCAGACACTCAACTACTTGAGCCATCACCTGTTTCCTCCCAGCATCTGCATTAGTAGGAAGCTGTAGTCTATAACCAGAGCTGGGACAGAAATCCAGGCACACTGATATGAGATGAGGGCATCCCAATGGATGCCTTAACTCTTAGACCAAACATCCACATGCATTAAAAAAATTACTAATGTGAATACAAACTGGAACATGTTCAATGGAGATCATTAGGGCATTCTCATTCACTTTTCTTATATGGCTTTTTAAAGATAAAAACAAAAGAAAAAAGAAAAGAAATTTTAAAAATAGCTCAACATCGATTAATCATAGTGAATAATATATACTTAGATAGTAGCCAAATTAGAGTCATTTTAATAAATATACAAATAATTTAGAAGTGTTGTTATTATTAGATCTGATTCATTCAAATTTGTATCAGCCCATTTATATATGTATATGGAAAATTTTCTCTCAATGCTTATGATTAAAGAAATTTACAATTACCTGAGATGAAACATAGCCTAATGGAGGCCAGTGTTGTGGTGTACTGTGTATGGAGCCTGTGATGTTAACATCTCATTTGGGTGCCGGTTCATATCCCGGCTGCTCCAGTTCCCATCCAGTTCCCTGGTCAGGCAACTGGTAAAACAGTGGAGGATGGTCCAACTCCATGGGAGACCTGGAAGAAGCTCTTGACTCCTGGCTTTGGCCAGGTCCAGCCCTGGCCTTTGGAGTGAACCAGGAGATGGAAGATCTCTCTCTCTGTGTCTTTCCCTCTCTGAAAATCTGATTTTCAAGTAAATAAAAATAAATCTTTTAATAATGATGATAATAGTAATAAAAAACCCACATAACAAAATTCTATGTTATCTGTCCTGGTATCTCTGACTGGCTATATAGTCCTGAACTTGTCACTCAGCCAAAGGAAGTGCTGGTCTACAACAGTACTTCAAAATGTTCATCAAAAATGGAACTGTAAGTTTATTTTGGAGTAAAAGTGCTAATTCATGCATAATTTTGGCATGGTGAACATTTTCCATGAACTTTTTGAAGAAACCTCATATGCATTTTTTATAAAAATCTGCACCAAAATAAACTTAAGTTCAATTTCCATTCACCTGAAGTTTTTAAAGTGTTCTCGTTTTACATTAATGAGTAATACAAAGTAGACGTGCTGAGCAGAAAGGGGAGAAGCCATAAAAAACATGGTTGGGGCACCGGATTCTCTCCCGGTTGCCCCTCTTCCAGGCCAGCTCTCTGCTGTGGCCAGGGAGTACAGTGGAGGATGGCCCAAGTGCTTGGGCCCTGCACCCACATGGGAGACCAGGAGAAGCACCTGGCTCCTGGCTTTGGATCAGCGCAGTGCGCCGGTCGCAGCGCGCCAGCCGCAGCGGCCATTGGAGGGTGAACCAACAGCAAAGGAAGACCTCTCTCTCTGTCTTTCTCTCTCACTGTCCACTCTGCCTGTCAAAAAAAAAAAAAAAAAAAAAAAAAAAAGAAAGACACTGGCATGAAATGACATAAAAGAAAAAAAAAAACCTGCAGGACAAAAACAAGAGCCTGTGAACACATTAGGAAGATAGTGGATTGGGAGACGCTGTGCTGCCCCATCTAAGGTGCAACATGGGTGGCTGCATCTTGCATCTGCTACCCTTAAGAAGAGGCATGACACTTGGGATGTTATTGCACTTATTTATCTCATTTATTGTGTGAGTGCAAAGATTGTCAGCTTCAAGAGAGGGCTAGGATAGCAGACTGCTCTTTACAACGTGTCCGACTGAAGAAAGCTGCTCTCCACCTGGGATTTGAGGCTAATCGATTCACTGTTGCTGGAGGTATCCAGGATGAATACTGATGGCTTATGGAACTGGTAATGTTCCTGCCTAGCCCCTGGGTGCAGCAACAAGGTGATATCTACCTCAGAAAACTATGTTCCTTCCTACTAAGAGTTACTGGCATCCACGTAGAGAATGATCCCCTGGTAATAAAACACTGATTGACTAGGCAGCCATACTTGGCTAGCCATAATGAGCTATATGTGTCTAATTCCCAAAGACATAAAATTAGACATACGCAGCAAGAATCTAATGAACAATGATAGTCAGAACTGGTCTGATCAAGTGCACGGGACAAATATAAACAGGTGTCCCACTATCACAAATAAGTGTCTCATAATTTCATTTCATCAAATTCTTTTCAACAATGTCTTACAAACCATCACTGGATGGAAGAAGACAGAAAGTGAATCTTTACAGAGAAGATGGAGTAAAATGACAGAAAGTGAACTTTTACCGAGAAGATGTGTGAAATATGACAGCCACTAAATCATTGTCCCTATGAAAGTTGGCCTTGTGAAGGCAAATATTTCCCACAAGAGAACTGTTAGCAGATAATTTAATTGTTCACAAACAATTTGTGACACAAAAGGGGAAGGAAGCTGAGAAATGGATATTCATCAATGCCTTGAAGATGGAGAATAACTTGGTTTGTAGGCTGGAGGCAAGTGAAAGACAAGAATTATGTGAAGGAACCTTTGAAACTGGTCATGTGGAGTTTGTGTTTCTCATATTATGCTAATCAGAGAGTAGCCAACACCAACAAGCTCCTCAAAAACTAGAAAGAAAGGATTTCTCAACTTGTGAGTATTTCCAGTTTCTTTCTTCAACTTACTGTAGCATGAGTATGGACACACACACAGGGTGGAAGTGGCAGCAAAGATGGAGCTATGATGTCATCAAAGACATGGACTTTCTACCAGAGCTGGACACACCCCTGACAGTGTTAGTGAGTTTTCTCATAGTAGAGACTGAAGTTTAGCTTTTGAGACAGAATTATCTTTTGGAAATATCAGCCATCTACTATGTAGTAATGTATTAAAATTTTATACTTGCCACTTACAAGTAATATTGGTTTATCTTTGACAGAAGTACTCTATTATTTGAATATTGGGATATTTAATCTTTCAATTGTGGCTTCAGTCAATGGCACTCAGAATTGCTCTTCTACCCAAATTATATCCCACACAATGTTATCTTGAAACAAGAGAAAATTGGCATACCATAGGAGTGAATAATGGTCTCAAAATCATAAGACCAAGTGTTATGTAACATGTACCTCTTTATCCAGATGCAGCTGATCTAACAGAATGTTGGAAAGTTCTCCTAAAGACTTAGCTCAACTCCATCTGCAGGTTGGACAAATCATTTCGAAGAATTAAGGTAATATCAAAATGAATAATATAGTTTTGTATCTCCACCATAACAAGAAACTGCACATTGAGAGATTAGAGATGAACTAGGATGGATGTTTTACATTACTGTTCTCATTCACTCATCACAGAGTGTATGGTTTCTATCTCTACATACTTACACTATGCTGGATACAGAAGCCATGTTTTCCAAGGCTGACGCAGAATTAGAGCTTGTGCTTACCATAGGCTCACTTTGGATGCTTCATACCGATGGGTCAGGTAGGATAAAAGTAATTTTTGATCCAACTCTTGGCAGAGCTGCCAGGGCTCTTCACAAGCTGACTTCTGCTGAAGCCCAGGCTTACCACATTGAAAGCCACTGCAGTGGACTGGCCTGTTGGGTCTCCTTGAGGGCAGATCACTGTACAGATCAGCCATTAATAGGCCTGCCACCCATTGCTTCTGATGCCTAGCTTTCTTTTCCTCCTGGTTTGTGTTAAAGCAGACCAGAGGATGCAAGTCAAGGGAGTGCCCGTTTCCCATCTCTAATCTTCGGTGGCCTGAACTACAAGTCTATAGTCACAGGCATGTTCTGTAGTAGTTTTTCTAAGGTAGACAATGCCCATGAGGAAAATTATATTCTCACTTTAAAACTTTCTTTCCCTTTGGTCTGAAAGGGAGGTTTTTTCTACTTACTGTATACTTCGCTGATGGCGAAGTGAATCTAGCTATGAGATTATTATTTGAGTTCTTATTTTGGCTATGCTATTGCAGAAAAATGTTAGCCATCTCTTTTATAAGGTCTAAAGATTAAATTGTGCATCCTACAGATTCCTTCATAATAGAATTAGTTTCCTACCTTGAAGAGAATAGAGAAGTGAAAGAACAAGTTGGGCTTAGAATAGAGAAATGAGGGATCAAGTCCTAGATCGCTTGCTGACAATAGCAATATCACATGAATACTTAGCAAACCGTTTCAACCATTAGGTAACAACTTAAGAAAACATTTACCAGAAGGTCCAATGCCTTCTATAAATTTTAAGAATCATGTATTTGAAAACACCTCTTAAATATCTAACATGGTGTAGTTTGTTTAGCCAGTAAACTTAAGCACAACCATCTAAAATGTTTCTTAAGTTAGATCTCTGTATAGGTTCACAGAACCACATGAGCTCCCTGAGACTACGTGCTCTGTGTGTGTATGTGTGTGTGTGTGTGTGTGTGTGTGGGTGCAAACTGATGAAATCTTTACTAATTATATACTGAATCGATCTTCTGTATATAAAGATAATTGGAAATGAAAAAAAAACTTGGTTTTAAATTGGAAATTGCATAGATAATCAATTTTTAAAAAATATCATGTAGGATCTCTGTCCTTAATATGCTGTACATTGTGATTTAATGCTATAACTAGTACTCCAACAGTATTTTTCACTTTGTGTTGCTATATGGGTGCAATCTGTTGAAATCTTTACTTAATATATACTAAACTGATCTTCTGTATATAAAGAGAATTGAAAATGAATCTTGATGTGAATGGAAGGGGAGAGGGAGCAGGAAAGGGGAGGGTTGCGGTGGGAGAGAATTTATGGCGGGGGTAGCCATTGTAATCCATAAGCTGTAGTTTGGAAATTTATATTCATTAAATAAAAGTTTTGTTTTTGTTTTTTTTTTTTTTTAAAGGAAACTTTCGTTACACTTTCTCAAGCTTATACCACTCACATTATCACCAAATCTAGTTTAAGGCCTCCGAGGAGTGAAGGAATGCAGCAAATATATAAAAGGTGATGAGAAGAGATTTGGAGGCTTCCTGTTCTTGATGATTGGTGGTGAAACTTTGTCTTGGGATGGACCACATCACAGCTGGATGGCCTCACTGTCTCTAAAAGCCAAGTGTTTATACACTTTTTGGAGAATTCTTTTATAAAAGTTGAGCACATAGAACTTTATTTACTTCAATCCCATCTCTCCACTGGTAATCAAACTTTAAGTAGCCTTGTTCACATGGCCTATGTGTGAATATCCCATAATACGCATATTTCATAATATATATATTTGCAAAAGATTAAGGTCAATAAGTTTGTTTTAGCTGTTGAAAACAAGGGTTTTCAAACAGATGTGTTTTTAAATACATATAAGGAATACTAATACATTTGTTTAGTATATATTGAATTTAAGTAAATATTTAAACATACAAGAAAATGTATAGGTAAATAGATATGTGTGTTGCATGTGTGTCTGAGGAATGAATGTGAGAATGACAGCACATGGAATATCAACATGGCAACAGATTCCAGAGAAGTTCCTATAGCTCCAGTGTGCAAGCCATTCATGGACATAGGCCTGCACAGAAGTGAACCTTATTGACACCAACTGGTCATAAATTAGTGGGAGCAGACTTCTGCCCTGTCTATGCCATCTGAACAAATGGTTGTAGTTCTCAGAGCAAAACCTATCGAGGTAATTGCTTAACAAATATTGAAAACATGAACCTTTCTTTGCTTTTTCCTGATAGTTCTTCATTTTGAACTTTCTACACATGTATTAGCTTGAGAACCAAACAATGATCACAAAGACATCTGGCAAATAGCAGACATTCAGTATAAATCAGTATTGAAGTTCTGTCTGAAACACAAATCTTTTATTTTTTCCTAACTGCTTAATGCAGTGTTTAACCAACTTCACCACTGCCTCCTTGCTTGTTAAAGTCAATGCGAAAATAATTGTATTAGCCTCTAGGATTGACTCCATGGATATATGCATAGCATCTTTTTGAGTGCCTTCCTTTCAGTTCATTACAAATGTTAAAACTGATTTTAACAAGAGATAATCACTGCTGTGGTTAGGATACAGATTTGGGTTTTGGTTTACTATGAGCATCATATTCTCTTCCTTAGATGCACCCTGGAGATTGGACATCAAGCATGAAACAACTGGGCAATCAAAGTGATAAGGAGAAACTTCGACAAGACCCCAGAAAGTCTGTGCGAATAAAGTACAGCTCTGCATAGTAATTTCTACCCACAGAGATGCCTAAGAGCAAAAATTAAAAGGGCTTCTTGCCATAATCATTGAAATAATATCCCTTAATTTGCTTATTCATGACACCTACAACCTAATGGGTGGAGACAGGACAGTGAGATGTACACAAGTCCACATAGACTGCGAGCTCAGCTATTTATTAGTTTTATGCAATTTACGTACACATAAAGCCTCAACCTGACAGGGGTGAGCAGCAGAGCCAACATCTACACTCACTGTGTCTGGGACTCATAGGTTAGGGCTAACTTAAGATAAATATTTCATTCTTAGGTTTTACAACTTTATTCCACTTACCCCAGAAAGGGCTGCTTCATACCTTGTTGCTCTCTGAAACTGTAAGTCTAGGTTAAGCTCTGGTTTTTACAAGAACCAAAATATTAGCCCTAACAGAGAGTAGTTTGTTATCAGCTGTTGAGAAGAGAGAAAGTATGCATCCCCAGATTTGACCAAAACACCATGCACCATGCACAAAACTCATCCATGAGTTATGGTTTTATGAACTTAACCCTACTCCATGTACTGTGGCATATATGAATATGAAGTTTGCTTTGTGTAGGTTCAATCCAGTTGTAGCCTTTTGTTGTGCTAATTCTATAATAAATATAAGTGATTTTTAAAAAGTGAATTCTGGGCCAGTATTGTGGCACAGGTGGTAAAACAACAACTTGAAATGCCAGCATCCCATATGGGTGCTGGTTTGTGTCCTGGCTGCTCCATTTCTGATCCAGCTCTCTGCTAATGGCCTGGGAAAAGCAAAGGAAAATAGCCCAAGTGTTTGGGACTCTGCCACCTAAGGGGAGACCTGCGTGAAGTTCCTGGCTAATGGTTTTAGTCTAGCCAAGCCCTCTCTGTTGCTGCCATTTGAGGAGTGAACCATCAGATGAAAGATCTCTGTCTCTCCCTCTCTCTCTGTAACTCTTTCAAATAAAATAAATAAATCTTAAAAAAAAGAGTTAATACTATGTAAAAGAGTGGAGTAAATGTGCTTTTTGGTTAAAACCCTGACATTCAAAGAGACCCCCTCAATCTAGACTCTTGATTGTAGCAGTTATTATTGTTGTTTTAACAATTAGTCCTCAACTGAAAATAACAAATTCTCCTTTATCTATTTTTCAGATGAACTCATCAAAAAGCTAATATATTTATAAGACTTGAGGAGAAGGGAATAGGTCCAATACTAATACAGAATCATAGTCTCTTGATTCAGATGTTCACACTTAGAATATAGATCCTTCAGGGAACTATTAACAGATACAACTTGCTGGTATGTAAGCTCCAGATGTTCATTCTATTACTAATAATGAAGCACATAGAAAACAACTCTATTCCATTACATTTTATACTACATGAGCATCTGATATGATGCATAGGCTGTGCAAATATCCCTCCTTGATTGTTCACAGTAAAATCTGAACACAATGATTTCTTTAACCTATTCTGAAGTATGTAATTATGTCACATTAATGGAAAGTCAGAAATAAGAAACTAAAATAGCTACCATGTGTGAGTAATTTACCATGTTTCCAGAAGAAAATTTATTTGTTATCTTTCATTCTCATAGCAACTCTACAAGATAGAAATCCTTTAGACATATTCACATAGCTAGCAAGTGACAAAGTCAAGATCCACACCCAGGGTTTTGCAACTGCAAATTTTAGGTGTGCTATGATTCTTTTCTAATCAAATCACGCCAAAATAACTTTCTATTTTTATAAAGAATCATTTATAATTAAAGCTATTTCTTCTGACAGTGTGTGTTCAGGATTTCTTAAAATCTGTAATCATTTACTCTTTGGGAGGGAAAAAAGGAGAACAATTGTGAACTTCCATATGGGAAAATAATCATAAATTTTAAAACAATGATTTTTTTGTTATGGAAATTAAAAAAGCATTCATTCTAAACATCTTTTGACTAGGAATATATTTCCATCGATGATCAACAAAATACAACAAACAAACAAACAAACAAACAAAAAAAGAGGTCTCCGTGGCACGTGCTTTCCCTGAGACCCTGTTTTCATGTTGCATGCATCTTGTCAGAACCGTGGGTATGACTGAATAGTCCAAGAGGAATCACTAACAGCACTAACGGCTTCTACACTCACAGATAGCATCCAAAAGCTATGGGAGCACGTTGTGCTATAGCCAGGTGTGAGAGAAGTGAATAGGTACATGTGATAAACATTTTCCTCTGTCTGCTACACAAAATTAATAAATCCATCACAGTTTCAAAGGGACCTGACTTGACTGTTCAAGTCCCAGATAGGTTGTATTATATTCAGAGGGCTGTGTAAATTTTGTATTACACAGAGCAATATCATTTGGTGAGCTGTTATTGCATATAATATTTTCTTTCTTTTTTTTTTTTTTTTGACAGGCAGAGTGGATAGTGAGAGAGAGAGAGACAGAGAGAAAGGTCTTCCTTTTTGCCGTTGGTTCACCCTCCAATGGCCGCTGTGGCCGACACATCTCGCAGATCCGAAGCCAGGAGCCAGGTGCTTCTCCTGGTCTCCCATGGGGTGCAGGGCCCAAGGACTTGGGCCATCCTCCACTGCACTCCCAGGCCATAGCAGAGAGCTGGCCTGGAAGAAGGGCAACCGGGGTAGAATCCAGCGCTCCAACCGGGACTAGAACCCGGTGTGCCGGTGCCACAAGATGGAGCGTTAGCCTGTTAAGCCATGGCACCGGCCAGTATATAATATTTTCTATATCGTTATCTCATAATCATAATTTTTATAGCTTATATGATCAAAGTTTAACTTATATAATTATTTAGTAAGAATATTTAATTGATGTGATTGTTAAAATTTTAGCTATCACTAAATAGTACTGTTATGGAAATTACTCATATTCTTAAAAGGAAAATATTTCAAGCATTCAAAATGTTTAAAAGACAGTGTATGATGTTGGGGAAGGCAGGCATATTGGCCTTTGACCATCACACGTTAATATAAGACAATTTTTGTAAATATGAATCCCAATCTTTCACACTCTTCTTGGGTTTGCCCCGAATTAGAGGACAGACATACATTTTTCCTGAAGAAAATATAATTAAAAACAAAATTCTACACCTCAGCAAGTCACAAAATCTGTCCAGTAGGACTACCCACACAAAACATTTTAATTAGCTAATCTTTGTTTGCTTCATATACCTTTCTTTTACTGTGTTGAGATACAGAAATTTTTACCTGCAGACATTTTACAGTTAATAATATACAGATGAGTCACAAATACTATTTTTTCAGATATTTCTAACCAAAGTATTTTTGATGCATTATGTATATAATTGTGTTTGTCCTTATCTATGTAAACATATTTTTAGATAGTGACTGAATTTAGATCCCTTCAGGGTTTTGTTTATTTCACTGGTAGAATGTAGCTAACATTTCAAATGATGTTTCTCCAAAATCTATGAGTATAATAGGATTACATGTTGTTAATTCCACACCAGGGCCCAGTTCTGTGACCTAGCAAGCAAAGCCACTGCCTGCAGTGCTGGCATCCAATATGGGTACCAGTTGGAGACCCGGCTACTGCACTTCCGATCTAGCTACCTTCTAATGCGCCTGGGAAATCAGTGAAGGATGGCCCAAGTGCTTGTGCCCCTGCACCTTCGTGGGAGACCCGGAGGAAGCTACAGGCTCCTGGCTTCGGCCTGTTGTAGCTATTTGGGAAGTGAACCAGCGGATGGAAGATCTTTCTGTCTTGTTCTTCCTCTCCCTGTAACTCTGCCTTTCAAGAAATAAAAAATAAATCTTTCAAAATAATATCCATACAAAATGATCTTTGTTTCCTGTATCATAAAATTAGCACAATTGCCTGAAAAGTTGCCTGATTATTTTGAATCACCAAAAGGGCTCAATTAGTAATTGATATACCCCAGAGTATTTTTCTATACATAAAGGACACATGTTAATATGTAGTATTTGTATCTTTAAAATGTGTTTCAATGTTTGATTATTTGGCTGTGTTTATTTATGTAATATGTTTTCACAAACCAACAATGAAGTCAGTTGCAACCAAAGTTAATTTGTTCTAAATAGTCACCTTTTTTCAGGTCAAAAGTGAGAATAAGTTATGTTACCAAAGGAGTACTTGACAGTTGAACTACTGTTTTCCATTTGAAACCCAGAAGCGCATAATACCAAACAAGTATTCATGAAAAATTAATACACCAGTTAAAATGACAGAATCACTGAAAGCTCACAAACTGTTGCCTGATGAAAGAATCTTCATTTTCTCTCCCACTTTCCAATTCGATTCAGAGACCATCTGCAATTATTACACCAATTTGCTATCCATATTTGAATCTACATATTGGAATATTTTGTGTTTATAAAAGGATTTCCTGAATTACGTTTCTGATTACTAAATCCCTGTGTCTGGAAACCATTTGAGTCCTCAGTTTTCTGTATGCCCTGTGTCTGTGAGCAGTGGCAGACCTGAAATGACGCTGGCAGCAGATGGTAAGGGATAATGCTGGTCAGGGTGTCAAGCCTGCACTGCCTGGTCGCATCCTCTACAAATCAAGATTTCAAGATTACATGTCACCCCTGATACACTGAGACCTTATGGTAGTCAAAGTTCCATGAAATTTAAAAGAAGTCATCCATGTAATGACACCATCCTGGTGTTATTAATATTATACATTTCAGGATGAAATTTCCCACTCAAGCATTGTGAACTGGAGTCCACCTGGTACTGCCGTGACCTCTGCCAGACATGGCTGGGGCAGAGCTCTGTATAAGCTCCTAAGATGGTTCACTTGCTCATTTCTTCCTGGAGGGCTTGATAAGACAGTGAGTTCTGCAAACACTTGCTGAGAAGTCTTGCTCTGTCACTATTTTATGTGGAAGTTGAGGCTTTCAGAAAGATGATAAAGTTGGGGAAAAATCATGAATTCTTTGAAATTGCAGTAGTGAAAACAGTCTAGTCCAGGTGTGTATATTCTGGCTTTGCTGAGAGGTCAGCAAAATCTTGCCCACAATGATCAATAAAGTGACTATTAATTGTAGTTTGGAACAAATTCAGGAGTTCTATCCTGTCTGTCTAGACATAATTATTAATAGCTATCCTTTCACCCTCACTAGCATATTGGATGACAAAGTGCATAATCAACTTCCTTAGACAACCATCTTGATTTTTCTCCTCTACCTATTGGATAACCTGAGAGTGCAAAAGCCTTTGGTTCACTGCCTAAGGGAATACTTCTGTTCAATTTCTTGTACTTCCTTTTCAGTTTAATTGGATATTTAAGACAGGACTCAAACTTTAAGGTCTTTCATATGGAGGAACCTAGTTTTAAGATCTCAATCAAGGGGCTGGCACTGAAACATAGCTAGGATAGCTGTTACCTGCATTGTCAGCATCCAATATGGGTGCTGGGTCAAGTCCCGGCTGCTCCACTCCTGATCCAGCTCTCTGCTATGGCTTGGGAAAGTAGCGGAAGATAGCCCAAGTCCTTGGGACCCTGCACCTGTGTGGGAGACCCGGAAGAAGCTCCAGGCTCCTGGCTTCGAATTGCGCAGCTCTGGCATTTACATCCAATTGGGAAATGAACCAGCAGACGGAAGACCTCTCTCTCTCTGCCTCTCGTTCTCTCTGTGTGTAACTCTGACTTTCAAATAAAACAAACAAATCTTAAAAAAAAAAAAAATCCCAATCAGATTATGAACTTAGTCTTTTAGAATGTTAAGTAAATAGTTTTAAATTTCAGCTTTTGTACTCCTTAGCTGTTGCTTTTTTTTTTTTAACATAAGGCTTTAACTTCCTAATCATCTATATAGTTCATTATTTATATCCCTTATTTCCCTATTCTCCTGTAGTTTCAGGAAGGCCAGAGGTTTCTGAATTTATTTTATTGTTGCTATTCTTACCTTAGTTCTTGAAGCAATGCTATTATATAATATTGGCTTAACAAATATTTGCTAAATAGAAGAAGCAATGTGTGGATTTAGGCCATTAGATTCCACAGCTACAAGAAGTAACTGCTGTTAGTGAAATGGTGCCATCTTATCTGAGGCACCATCTTAAGCACTAGGCGCCATTTTAGGCTCTTGACCTGTCACCATCTTGTACAATAAGCTTCGATTCTAAGTCCAGTCTGGCTTACTTGAAGTCAAGTGACCAAATGGTCCAAACACAAGAGTCAGCTCCCTAATAGGACTTGCTGTTCCCATTTCCTTACCTCTGTAAGGCTATATAAGACCAGTTCTCCCTGTACAGGCTGCTGTTCTGTGTGCAGAGGGAGGCAGCCTGTCGGGTTTCCCCCACCTAACAATATACCTTTTCCCTCACTCCGGTGTTTGGTGTATATTGTGGTGACCTTTCAACTGTGATAGTTTATTCATTTTCAGAATGTAGTAGTCTCCTAGTAACAAAAATTTGTCTTCCTTCTCCTGAAGTACTTGCAATTGTGTTTAATATTTGCTGCTGTTGTCCCTTACCAAAAATGCCAAATTTGCTTTGCCTGCTGTCATTTACAATTTGTTAAATTTATCTCTTTTTAATATTATATTGAGCCGATGCCACAGCTCACTTGGCTAATCCTCTGCCTGCGGTGCTGGTACCCTGGGTTCTAGTCCCAGTTGGGGCTCCAGGTTCTGTCCCAGTTGCTCCTCTTCCAGTCCAGCTCTCTGCTGTGGCCCGGAAAGGCAGTGAAGGATGGCCCAAGTGCTTGGGCCCTGCACCCACATGGGAGACCCAGAGGAAGCACCTGGCTCCTGGCTTCGGATCAGCACAGTGCGGGCCGTGGCGGAAAGACCTTTCTCTCTGTCTCTCTCTCTTTCATTGTCTAACACTGCCTGTCAAAAAAAATGTTATATTGCTCATTCATAATTAAAATTGTGTTACTGAAAGCTCCATCCCTGTCCTCGGTGCCAAATAAAAATAATAAGGAGAGGTCTGAGGATGAAGGAAAGAGAACATTCAATCTATTGATAGATGAGAGAGTAGCAGCTCTCATGGTCTCAAAAACTACAGCTCTTAATGTGTTTGAAAGATTTTAAAGCTGCTACCTGGAAGGGGGATCTCTAGCCACAAGCCTCCAGCAGTAGCTTGTACACTTCTCTGTTTTGTGCTCTGATTGTGAACAAAATGCTTAGATATGGAACAAGGCAATGATGTCTTAGTGATAAGGGATAAATAGGACTAAAAGCTGTCAGCCATACCCTGCTTCACCCCTGTAAAATCCTATCCAGCTATTGTTAATCAGAACTGATCCCTTTGTCGCATGTCTCCTTTATCTGGGAACTGGGGAAGGTGCCATGTAGTCATGTCCCTTTGACCTTATGAAGCAGGCTGGACATTGCGAGGGCCTTCTTCTTTTGTCAGAGGCCAGGCCAGGGGTCGGTGCTGAAGATATCCTCTCTATACCTCCCTTCCCCAACCTTTTCCTCCCTTGGGTTCACTCTACTGCTCAACTATGCCCAGGTGTGTGTGTGTACTGGGGGTGGGTTGTTTCCTCACCTTTTAAATAAACTATCATTTTGTGTGCCTCATATGCTCCTGCACGTGAAATGCTCCTCTATGTAGAATTTAAGGGCCTGGAATAAAGTTAAAACTACTTCTTGGGGCAGGAGTCTTGGAGCAGTAGGTTAATACCCTGCCTGCAGTGCTGACATCCCATATGGACACCGATTCTGGTCCTGGCTGCTCCTCTTCCAATCCAGCTCTCTGCTGTGGCTTGGGAAAGCAGTGGAGGATGGCCCAAGTTCTTGGGCCCCTGCACATGGGTGGGAGACCCAGAAGAAGCTCCTGGCTCCTGGCTTTGGATGGGTGCAGCTCCGGCCATTGCTGCCATTTGGGGAATGAACCAACGGAGGAAGACCTTTCTCTCTGTCTCTTCCTCTCATTGTCTGTAACTCTACCTCTCTAATAAATAAAAGAAATCTTAAAAACAAAAACAAAAACAAAAACTGCCTCTCCCACTTCATTTGTACATGGGAAAGAGGTAAGCCAGAGTCAGGCCTGAAGTATTACAGAGATGCTCTGCTGGTATCATGGCCACGTGGGCCTCTGTCACCAGGAAGTATACATGAAAGTGCTTGTTGCCCCAGACCTGGAATTTTCCGAAATGGAATCTCTCAAGACAATATTGAACACTGACATGATAACTACTGAAGCAAATGACCTCATGAGTATGACAATTAGAATCATCTAGGGCCAGCTGTATCTACTGCCTCAATTCAGTTAAGCCAAGGGAGGGTATATAGGACACTGGGGCCTGACAGCTTTTCAGAGATTCCTGTATTCATGGGAAAAAGAATTCAGATGTGAGACACAGTAGAGTAAGCACCCTAGCCAAATTTAATGAGAAGAAATCATGAAGAAACTGCATCTGACAGGCCAGGCAGGCTTTTCAGGAAAGAACTGAGAGCCAAGTCTGCATTCAGACTGGGGTTAATGGATGTTCAGTATGGATCCACTTCTTCCCTGCATCCTTTCTGGGATATTGCTGGCTAGAGGGCTTTCAGGGTGTGGAATTCCTAAGATCACTCCCAGAAGTTCATAAGAGACACTTGCTACAGGGTGAAGAAAAGCACCCTTAGCTGACTCCCCTCTGCCTGCTCTCTGGAGAGGGTTAGGACCCAACCAAACAGGGTATTGAACAATGACAAGGTTTTGATATGTAAGTGGTGGTTTGCAAATGTGTTTTTCTCCTTACTGAACCACACAAAAGATCCATTCAACAAGGTAATTGAACAACAGGAATACTTCAGTTATGCAATGCTGATCTACTTCCAAGGTTTACTTCACATCCTTCCCCCATTCATCCACACAAAAATTCTCACTTTCCTTCAAAAAAATCTCCATTTTCTTTGGTCCATCATCCATACATCGGTGAATGTCTACCCAGATACCTAACAATGATATCTATCATCTGCATCAAAGGTACTGTTTATAGGTTAGGTTCCACTTGTTTAAGCTTTAAAAACGTTTAGTTTAATGCCATTAAAATATGGAAACTGTAGCTCACTCTGTGTTTAATAAAAGAAGAATATATTCCTAAGAAGTCCTTAAGGCATTTCCAAACACATGCATAAAAGTAGCCAGATGGCATATCCTACTAAAATATTGCCTCCTGTGGTGTGAGTGTTTGGTTCTTTAATTAAGAGACACTGGGAAATCTGCATCCCTTACTGGGGTGCCAGGGTTTGAGTGAAGGCTCTACTCCCAATTCGGGCTCTGCTCTAATGCAAATCCTAGGACACTACAAGTGAAGGCTCAAGTCACCAACATGGGAGACCTGCATTGTTTCTGTTCCAGGCTTTGGCTTGGTCCATCCACAGCTGTTGTGAATCTATGTCTCTCTGTGGTTCAAATAAACAAAACACAAATGTTTGCTGCAACATAAAAAATAAATTATTATCTTCAAGACAAATTTATCAGTCTTATACTAGATTTGAATAAAAAATGCAAAAATATAAGTTAATAATTGAGATTGTTGTGGAGTATGGAGCAGATGGTATTATACGTTCTTGTCTTGGTGTGAGAGAAGAATTCAACACAGAGATACAGAGTGTAAGAATGAGAACAAAGATTTATTTAAAATGATTAAAAGGATATTACACACTCAGACAGGAATGCAGGCCACTTAATGAGGGGGCATTACGCCCACCTCATTTTGGTCACCACCTTTATCAGGTAAGGCATTGAACCCTAACTGAATATATAAGTGGGGTGAAGATTGGGTGGGGTTCGGTTCTAGTGGTGATCTATGGAAACGTTTTGTGTCATTCCTGCATGGAGCTCAGCTTACATGTGTTTATCACGTGGTTGTCTGCATGAAGGAGGCTCGTATGCATCATGGGAAAGTAGATATTCTGCGTTCCCACAGAAGGGGGCGAGGGTTTAGTGGTACAAGCATACAACAAGGAGGCTACTGGAAGCCTCTTTGTTCTGTTCATCAATTAGCTCTCTACCCACATCAAGATGAGCACACAACTTTTCCTACCAACAACATTGGTGACTCCAGGCCCAAAATAACTCAGAAATATAGCTTATGAAGTAATTCTTAGTCCCCAGGGTTGTAGAGTCAATGTACGAATTAATTTTGGATTTCCTGTGATGAAGCAGACTACATTTGGTCAAAAAAAGCCCTCATATTCTGATACCATGTAGCAAGATGGAATCTAACGTTAAGAGTAAGATGGGCTACTAGGCAGCTATGTCAGGTCCCTGTCAGAGTGGGAAAAGAGGCAGGCTTCCTTTAAGAGTGGACCAAGTTCTTGCTTCTCCCTAGAGGCTGCCTTTAGCAACACTTAGTTTTTCCAAGAGAATAGGCTAGAAAGGATTACCAATTCCAGCCCTCTGATTTAGCTTTATAATGAGAGCAGGCTAGGTTAAAAATTCTAGCCCCTCTTTGGGTTATTGTTCTTGCCTTCAATAGGTTGCTATCACAGCCCTTTCATTGGTTGTTACTCCAGCCTCCTGAATTGTTGTTTTTCTAGCCCTTTGATTGTCTATTAGCTGTTATTCTGCTCCTCCCTCAATTGATTAAATTTAGGTAACCACATTTGTGCATAAAGGAACCAGTATGCTTCTCTAGCATACCCCTCCCTTGGAGCTCCCCTACTGAATGCCAGAGCAGGAGGTTTCTCACTTCAATAAATCTTGTCCATGTCCACAAAGAAAGTCTTCTTCAACATGAGTCATGAACAAAGATCACCTTCATCATCTTGTAACCTAACTCAGTGCATCAATAAGCCAAACACCTAACTTAGGGGTTTGCCTTTGTGACAGAGTTGCATCTCAACCAAAGTCAAAGCAAATGCTAGCTTGCAGTAATTCAACTGTCTTTGCTCCTCACCTCTGCTTTCTGTCCCTCACTTAACTTTTTCTGTATTTAAATACTCTCCAGCCGCAGGAGAGCAGCAAAGAATCTTACAGAACCTCTTGCTTCCACGGGCTGCCTGACCCATGAATCATTCTTTGTTCAATTAAACTTTGTTAAATTTAATTTGTCTGAGGTTTTTCTTTCAACATTTATTATACCGATCCCTGGCATTAACTAATTCTCCCAGCTGGCCTTTTGTCCTGTATCTTAAAAAAGTATTGGTCATAAGAAGTAGCCAGAAAATTTTTATCAGTATAAAATTTTTATGGATTTACTTTTGATTTGGAAGACAGAAAGAGATGGGGAGGAAAGAAAGGGAATTTCCACTTACTGGTCTGTTCCCCTAAGGCCTGCACCTATGGGGCTGTACCAGTACACAGGCAGGAGTTCTGCATTTTGTATGTGGCTCTATTGTGACAGGACCCTAACTACTTTAGCCATCACTACCACTTCTAAGAGTACGGGGTAACAGGAAGACGAAATCTGAAGCAGAGCTGAGACACTCTGATAAGAGATGTAGGCATCCCAAGTGGCGACTTAACAGCTATAGCAAAAATACAAATAGTGAATAAGGAAAATATGTCTTGTTGCATGTGTTATAACAAATTGCAAATTTCATAATTTTATAAACAATGCAACTCATTCTAACAGAAGAAAATAAAATCACTGAAAACAAGATACTCAGTGGGAAAACAGATACAGTATATAAAGATACAATTTATTTTCAAAAACCAAGACTCTCAAATACACATAAAAACAGGTGGTCAATTCTGTGCATAGCTAAAGAAATGCAAATAAAGAATTAAGAATCATTTTTGCCAATATGATTTAAAAATATGATATGTTGCTGGCATATACTGGTATTCCAGGTATGGGAAATGAGGGTAAATGGAATAACTTTGCACAAATTTTGAACAATGACATGCAATGTTATAACATAGAGCATTTTTTGACCTAATATTCTCATTTCTACATCTGCTCACTTACACATGGGAACAAAAAAGTTCCTAAAAAATTCTTGCTATATTGTTTACACTGCCTACAAATTGGAAATATGTAATAATAATCAACAAGACTTGTTAAAGAAAATGAAGCATCAAACATTCTTCCAAAAAAAAAAAGGACAGTTTTATAAGCATTGATATGGAAACACCTCCAATCCATATCATTAAAGAAAAATGCAAAAAGTGTTTCAGAGACTATAACCAGTCCTTCCAAGAATTTTCCAATGTGTCCATAGAACTTTTCTTTGAGTTCGATACTAGTATTTTCTTCATTTCAGAGAAATATTTCTTCTGTGTGTGTGAGCATGATCACATAGATGAAAGTTGTTCAGCCACCAGTTTGGTTTCAGATGATATTCAGTTACTGAATTGTACATTCTTAAATATTTTTTACTTATCCCAGTCTGTTAAATAAACTTAATTCCACATGTGAGTAGTGCCACCACACTGCTGTGATAACTATATAGTTACACTATTTTGATAATATGATATACTTAATATTCCACACAGGTGTTAGAGTAAGAAATACATTGAGATTGTAATGGATTTGCTATAAATAAGTAGATTAATGTTTGTGAAAAAATTTAAATATTCTTTCTTTATTTATTTGCAAGTCAGATTTATATAGAGAGAAGGAGAGAAAGAAAGAGATATTTCATCTGCTAATTTACTTGCAAAATTCCAGCCACAGCTAGGGCTGGGCCAGTCGGAAGCCAGGAGTCAGAAAATCCATCTGGGTCTTCCACATGGGTGGCTGGAATCCAAGTATCAGTTGTGAATTTGTATTAAAAGTGAATTGCGGCCGGCGCCGTGGCTCAACAGGCTAATCCTCCGCCTTGCGGCGCGGGCACACCGGGTTCTAGTCCCAGTCGGGGCGCCGGATTCTGTTCAGGTTGCCCCTCTTCCAGGCCAGCTCTCTGCTGTGGCCAGGGAGTGCAGTGGGGGATGGCCCAAGTCCTTGGGCCCTGCACCCCATGGGAGACCAGGAGAAGCACCTGGCTCCTGCTATCGGATCAGCGCGGTGCGCCGGCCGCGGCGGCCATTGGAGGGTGAACCAATGGCAAAGGAAGATCTGTCTCTCTGTCTCTCTCTCTCACTGTCCACTCTGCCTGTCAAAAAAAAAAAAAAAGTGAATTGCGCCAGCCATAGCGGCAATTTGGGGGGTGAACCAACGAAAGGAAGATCTCTCTCTCTCTCTCTCTCTCTGTCTAACTATGCCTGCCCCCCCCCCAAAAAAAAAAGTGAATTGCAAGAGCTGGTGTTGTGGCATAGTGGGTAAAGCCGCCACCTGCAGTTCTGGCACCCCATATGGGTGCTGGTTCAAGTCCTGTCTGCTCTACTTCCAATCTGTCTCTGCTGTTGTCTGAGAAGGCAGTGGAAGATGTCCTGAGCCCTTGGGCCCCTGCGCCCAAATGGGAGACCAGGAAGACGCTCTTGGCTCCTGCCTTAGGATCAGCACAGCTCTGGTCATTTTGGCCATCTGAGGAGTGAACCAGCATATGGAAGCGCTCTCTCTCTCTCTCTCTCTCTCTCCTCCTCTCTCCCCCTCTCTCTCCCTCTCTCTCCCTCTCTCTCTTCCTCTCTCTCCCTCTCCTCCTCTCTCCCTCTCTTCCTCTCTCCCTCTCCCTCTGCCTCTCTGTAGTTCTGCCTTTCAAATAAATAAATCTTTTTTAAAAAGTGAATTGTGTAATTTCACATTATATATTACTGTTTTCACAATACAAATAAATAAAATTTAGAGGTCCAACTGATCGCCATAGCTGAATCCAATTCTCTATTCTAATGTCTATATCTGTCATCTGTTTTGTAGGGTAACTATTCCATATATTTCCCTAGGTGAAGATAGGATATTGTTTTATCTGTGCAAGTTTCACATAAATGATATATTGGGTACATTTTTTTGCAAATTGTCTTTTAAAATTACTCAGCCCATTATTACATGTTATTTTATGGTAGAACTACACCCTAGACAGACTAGCTATTTTTTTCTTGCAGATGTCTAGGATCCTTCATTCACTGATTCCTGATGAACATTGTCTTTATGGGTTAACAATTTACATAGGTTATCACACAAAATTGAATCACTTGCTAAAATCACTTCCACATCATGCATGAGAAACATACATGTCTAAATAATCGACTTGAAATTCTGAAGAATTCAACTCAACCAGAGCCACCGATGAGAAACAGAGAAATAGATTTTATTCTTTCACTCACCTTCCATACTATGTGCCTTGAGATTTCGCTTCTACTAGCCATTCAATATCTTTTCTGTCCAAACCTTGAACTGTTCCCCAGTGCTCTTGTCTTGACCTGTCTATGCTTTTTATCTCGGCAGTGCATTCCCCCAGCAGTCTTCTCTCTCATCTAGTTTCTCTCTCTGAACTTTTCAGGTATACAGTTAGCAGCACGAATTTTTTTTAAATGAACAAAGTAAATGAAGAAATGGCACATTTCTTCTCTGCTAAACTCTCTTTGGTTTGATTTCCCCCTTCTTGCTTTCTCCTTTTTGTTCCTATTTTGGATGTAAGAGCAGTCAAACTTCTTCATGTGGTATTTCTGTGGTTCCTATCCAATGTGATCACCTGTGATAAGTGCCTCACATACTAAGCTCTAGCATTTTTCAGTTTGCCTCCAAAAATAGCTCATCTACTGGTAGCATCAGCATTTTTCAGGTAGTTGGGAGAAAAGCACATTTTCAGATGTTCTATCAAACCAACTGAATCAGAACAGGTGCTGAGACCTGGGCATCTCCGGGTGGTTCTGATACATGCTACAGCTATCTAACCCTTGCATTTACCTATAATTATCTATATTTCCCCCAATATTCCTGCTGCTTCACCTGCATAGACACCCATGCCTTCCTCATGCACAATTTCCTCTTTAATTATTTTTTCCTTTACTTGTTGGTTAAAGCCCATTTATGTTTCAAGATGCACATTCTGTATTACTCTGCTTGAGAAACTGTTCTGATTACCTCCATGTAAAATTGGGCATTTCATTCTTTTTATACCTCTAGACCAACTGTATAAATATCTTGGAAAATTACTAAACTTTCATTGAAACATTCACTCATATAACTTTTATTAAAAAGGCATCACCTCATTCTTTTGTATGTCTTTATCACTGACCTAATATCTGACAAGTAATAGGTGCTGAGTGAATGTCACTTGATCTAATTAACAGGGAAAAAATCATGTCATACAGTGCAACACTTTGCTAAGGTCTGACCTCACAGAAATAATGAGAGGAGGCAGGAAATCAATTGTTTTGTTTCTTTCTATATAGTATTGCAACCATCCAAAAAAGAAATTGGACCAAAATATACTCAAGGTTATAAGTTAATCTGCAGTGCTGCGATTTATGGTTTCATGGCAAAGCCAATAGAAAAGGTAAATAGAATTATAATTAAATATGGAACATGATTTCTAATAGGCTGAGATATTTAACATCCATTTGAGTCTCTGTGTGAATCCACAAGGCAGCCCATGCCCATCTGTTTTCTTCTTACTTTATTTAACAGCTATCGATGGGTGCCAAGACAGAGTTACTACTTCTATATGAATCTTAGCACAAAGACTTTAGATAATTAAAAATGATAGAATTGGGACAGACTGCTAACCATAAATGGGAGGATAAAAAGACATCTGGTAGAATTAAGAGTGAATACACCAGGTTTACCTAGCCTGACTATGAAACACATTGAAACATCATAAATACCTGAGGAACTTCTGTCAAGAAGTAATTCTGCTGATAGACAACTTAAAATAATTTTATTTAGTTGCATTTTTAATTAATTGGGATATTTCCATAAAACAGGGTGATTCATTTTTAGATTTCACCTGCCTTTGCTGCTTATCTCTCAGCTGAAGGCATTACCTTTGTTTGTGACACTGAAATTGGCTTGGGTAGAGAAGACGACGATGTACATTCAGAGAATTGTGACTTCAGGTGAGAAATAAGCAGTTGGAACAGATGATCTCTTACCAACAGAGAAACTATTTTTAAATAAACATCCCACAGTGCCATAATGATAAGAAAAGAGAATTAAAGAACACAGAGAGATAACAAAAACATACTTTTATAATATTGAATAACTTTCTAATTTTTATGGGGAAGAACCAATTATAGGCTTTTAAAAACACATTCATATGTCTCTATAAATAACATTAACACAGTTCTCCAAGAGAAATTACATTCACTATTTTCTATAACTAAATAAAATACATTATTAGCAGAAATGGCTTTTCAGGCATGTTTTCAAAATTAGAGCTAGAAGTTTTGTAGTTTAAGCACTTAGAATCCAGGAAGAAAATTTATTCAGTAAATTGAGATCTTGAAGTGTGGTTTGATGAGATATGTTCAAGTTTGGCTACTTTTTCATACCAATTTGTTTGTAAGGAAGAAAAAAAGAGAAAAGGAAGATGTAGTTATCCGGATGAGGCATGGATTCACAGAGTGTCCCAGTGAAAACAAACTAAGGTAATCAACACCCTGGAAACACCAGACCTTAGTGTTGTCCCAGTATCTACTTTAACCTTTGCTATTTGTAATCCATAAGGCTTGGAGGAGTTTAATGCAGAAACCAGGTTATAATAGTCTCTGCAATATACTATTTCTATGACATCCACATGAAGTTTAAAGAAGTTATGGAATTATTTTTAGATAAAAAAATACAACTTTATAATTTGTTTAAATTTTAAATATTTAACTCACATGCAATATTGTACATACTTATGGAGTACTATATGATGTTTTCATACGTGTATACTTTGCATAATGTTCCATTCAGGTTACACAGAGCTATATTTTCAAATAATCATAATTTCCTTATGATTAAAACATTTGAAACTCTATTATTTTAAGAAAAATGTATAGTATATAATCATTATAATCACTTTATTGTGCAATAGTACATCATAACTTCTTACTTCTACATAACTTAGTACCTGTTATTAAACCTCTTCCCAGTACCTCTCTCCCATCTGTACCACCAAGTGTGTGGTAACCACCATTTTTCTCTCAGTTTCCATGAGACCAACATTTTTAGATTCCACATATAAATGAGATTATGCAGTACTTGTCTTTGACTACCTGGTGTATTTCACTTAACATAGAATGTTCTCTAAGTCGATCCATGTTGTTGCAGATGACAATAGTCCATTTTTTATGGCTGTATAGATTTGTTGTGTGTGTATGTGTGTGTGTGTGCATATGTGTGTCTGTGTGTATCACATTGTCTTTATCCATTGATCAGTTGCAGGGCATGTAGTTTATTTCCATTTTCTGGCTACCATAAATAGGGCTGCAATAAACATGGGTTTTTTGGTGCACATTTTTCTTCTATGGATTAAATTTATTTCCCTTGCTTGTATCCCCAGTAGTGAGATTACTGGATCTTATCAGAGTTCTATATCTAGTGTTTTGGAAAATCTCTGTGCTATTTTCCACAATGACTAGTCTTTTATTTTTTTCATGATAATTTTGCAAGATTTATTTATTTGAAATATTTATATATTTATTTGAAAATTTATTTATTTGAAAGTAAGAGTTAGAGAGAGAAAGAGAGAGAGAGAGGGAGAGAAAGGGAGAGGGAGGAAGAGAGATTTTTCCATCTTCTGATTTACTCCCCAGATGGTTGCAAGAGTGAGGGCTGGGCCAGGCCAAAGCCAGGAGCCAGGAGCTTCATCCAGTTTTTCCACATGGGTAGCAGGGACCCAAGGACTTGGGCCATCATTCTTTGGCTTCCCAGGTGGATTAGCAGGAAGCTGTATCAGAAGCAGATCATCTGGGGATTGAACTGACATTCCAATATAGGATGGCAGAGACCCAAACACTTGGACCATATTCCACTGTTTTTCCTAGGGCATTACCAGGAGCTGGATCAGAAGTGAAGCACCTGGGACATGAACAGGCATGCGTGCTAGGATGTAGGCAGTGGCTTTACCTGTTACACCCAACCCCATTCATTGACTTTTAAAAAATAATATATAGAGAACATGTTTCATATATTTCATAAATACAATTATTAAAACATAATAGAACTTCTTTCCCTTCCCCTCTCCCTCCCTCCTCCTTTCAGTCTTTCTTTTTCTCTTCTAATTTTTGAGATAACACACTTTAACTTTATAATCACAGACTTAATCATCCACTAAAAAAAGAGTTCAAGTTGGAAGAAGGAAAACCACTCTTCCACAGGAGAATAGAAAGGAAATACAAACAACAATCAAATCCCAAGATGCCAATTTCATTCATATACATGATATTTTTAAAATCTATATATCAACTACTACAAATCAGAGAAAACATAATATTTGTCTTTTGGTGGTCAGGTTTATTTCAGTAAGCATAATGGTCTCCAGTTGCATTTGTTTTGTTTCAAAAGACAGGATTTCAGTAATTTTATGGCTGAGTGGTATTCCATCATTCATATGCATACATACATGTGTGCTTGCGTGTGTGTGTGTGTGTGTGTGTATGTCACATTTTCTTTATTCACTCATCAGCTGATGGAGATCTGGGCTGATTCCATATCTTAGAATTCTAAAATGAGTTGCTTTAAACATGGGTTACAACCAACTCTTTCATATGACTTCATTTCCTTTCAGTCAAATCCCTGTAGAGAAATGGCTTTCTCATATAACAGATCTATTTTCACATTTTTGGGGATCTCCACACTGTCTTCTACAATGGTTGCGCTAGTTTACATTCCCACCAACAGTGTATTAGAGTACCTTTTCTCTACATCCTCACAGAGATTTGTTATTTTTTATTCTGGGACAATAGCCATTGTAACTCGTGCAAGGGGAGATTTTTAGTTTTTATTTGTATTTCCATTATGGTTAGTGATCCTAAGCATTTTTTTTTATCTGTCTGTTGGCCATTTGTACTTCATCTTTTGAAAAATGTCTGCTCATGTCTTTTGCCCATTTCTTAATCAGATCATTTGTTTTGTTGTTGTTGAGTTGCTTGAACCTCTTATATATTCTGGATACTAATCATTTATCAGATACATATTTTACAAATTTTTCCCCATTCTGTTGGTTGCTTTTTAACTTTGTTGAATGTTTCCTTTGCAGTGCAGAAGCTTCTTAGCTTGATATAATTCCATTTATGTAGTTTGCTTTCATTGCCTGTGTTCTGGGCTCTTATTCTAGAAATATTTGCCCATACCATTGTCTTTCAGTATTTTCACTATGTTTCCTCTAAAAATTGGGTGGTTTCTGATGTTGGGTTTAGATTCTTGATCCATTATGAGTTTATTTTTATGTGGGGTGTTAGGTAGGAATCCTGTTTCATACTTCTTCAAGCAGATATCCAATTTTCCCCATATCATTGTTGAGGAGAATCTCCTTTCACCAGCAAGTATTTTTTGCTCATTTGTCAAAAATTGGTTGGTTGAGGACACGAAGATTGATGTCTGGGATTTTAATTCTGTTTCATTGGTCCACATGTCTGTTTTTTCTGCCAGGACCAGGCTGTTTTTTATTATTATTGCCTTATAATATGTCTTGAAATCAAGTATTGTGATGGCTTCAGCTTTTTTTATTGCTTTAGAATGATTTATCTATGCTGGGTCTCTTGTTTTTACATATGAATTTTAAGATAATTTTCTTCTAGATACAAGTTATTTGATAAGGATTTCATTGAATCTGTTAATTCCTTTGTGCACTATTGATATTTTCATGATTTTAATTCTTCATAAGCATTAAAGGTTTTTCCATTTCTTTTTGTCTTCTATTCCTTTCAGTAATGTTTTGGAAATTTCTTGTAAATATCTTTCACATCCATAGTTAAATTTTTTCCAAGAAATTTAAATTATTTTTAGCTATTGTCAGTGGGATTGATCTTTCAAGTTTTTTCTCTGGTTCAATCTCCATATTGCATGTTGGTCTATTAAGTTTTTCTGTCTGAATGCCTCAATTGTGTGTGCTCAGAAATCTCTATCTCTTCTAGATTTTCAGATTGATTGGCATATAGCCATTTTTAGCAAGTCCTGATAATTTCTTGTATTTCTATGTTATCATTTGCAACAACTTTTTAATCTATTATTTTATTAATTTGGGTCCTCTCACTTTTTTCAAGTTAGTTGGCCCAATGGCTTATCAATTTTGTTTTTAATTTTTTTTTATTTATTTGAAAGTCAGAATTATAGAGAAGGAAAGGCAGAAGCAACAGAGAGGGAGAGAGAGAGAGAGAGAGAGAACCTCCATTCATTGGTTCATATTTCCACAACAGCCAGGGCTAGGCCAGTCTGAAACTAGTATCCAGGAGTTTTGTCCAGGTTTCCCACAAGGCCCATCTTCCACTACTTTCCAAGCCTCATTAGCATGGAGCTGGTTAGAAGTGGAGCAGTTGGAACTCGAACTGCTGCCCATATGGGAAGTGAGCATTGCAGGCAATGGTTTTACATGCTGTACCACAGCTCTGACACCTCAATTTGGTTTATTAAAAAATTGGCTCATTTCACTGATCTTTTGTATGGTTATTTTTATTTCAATTTCATTTAATTCTTATCCAATTTTATTATTTGATTCCTCTTACTAACTTTGGGTTTGGTTTGTTTTTTATTTTTCTAGGTCCTTAAGATACATTGTTATATCAGTCATCTGATGCCTTTCCAATTTCATTCAATTGCAATCAGAAAATATATGTGGTACAATTTCATTTTTTTTAATTTGTTGTGACTTGTTTTATGTCCTAGTACATGATCTATCCTAGAGAAAATGATGTATATTCTGCAGCTGTGCAAAGAAATGTGCTGTAGATATCAATTAGATTTTTTTGTTTGGTCAAATGTTTAGCTTAGATATTTTGCTTATTGAATTTTTGTCTAGTTGATCTGTCCATTGATGAAGTCTGGTGTTGAAGTTCCCCATTATTATTGTAATGGAGCCTATGTCTCTTTAAGATCCATTAATATTTCCTTTAAATATTTAGGTGCCCTTGCATTGAGTGTATTTATATTTATAATAGTCACATCTTCCTGTTGAATTGATGCTTTAATCATTAAATAATGAATTTCTTTTCTCTTTTAACAGTTTTTGTTAAAGCCTATTTTGGCTCATATTAAAATGTCTATTCCTGTTCATTTTTGATTTCCATTTGCATGGAATATCACTATCTATCTTCTCACTTTCAGTTTGTGAGTGCCCTTGTTGGTTAAGTGTGTTTTATTGTGGGACCCTATAAAAAGATCTTGTTTTTTTTAAATCCATTTCGTTAGCTTCTGACTTTTAATTGGATAATTTAGTTCGTTTATATTCAAAGTCAAGCAATGATTGTTCCTGCCATTTTTCTGTAAATGCTCCTATTGTTTGTTTTGGATCTCCTGTGAACTTTTACTGGGTGGTTTTCTTCCATGATATTCTTTCATAACGCTGATTATCTTTTTTATGTGTATATACCTTTTTGTATCATTTGTAAGTCTGTGCATGTGGTGACAAATTCTTTCCAGTTGTGTTTGTTTTGGAAGTTCTTCACCTTCATTGATAAGTGAGAGCACTGCAACAGCCTCCAATACTCGTTCTGAGAAGATGTCACTTTTTCTCCATAGACCCTGGGCATTTTGGTGGAAAAAGAAAGGAAAGCAGTGTGACCTGTCTCCTAAGGGTAAGCAGGTACCTTGCTCACTGACAATTCTGTGGTCAGACTCAATGCAGACCCTAAGTTTCTCTCTCAGACAATCCCCAGTGGCACACAGGCTGCTGCAGCCTCCTTTAACCTCATTCTGTGACTACACCATTCTCACCAGCCACTGGCCGTAGCAGTCACTGTTAGCATCCTACAAGCTGCTTTGTATTTGTGCAGTCTTTGCTTTTCCATGGAGTCTCTCTTCTGCTCTGTATGCTTCTCTCCAACTTTCCCCTGAGAACATGGTGCTTCTCTTACTCTTCTGATACATTCCTGTGGTCAAAATCAGTGTGCTCTTTCCCTATGCAGTCATCTTGTATTCTCTCACAATGACTATTCTAATTGGTTCTTAATAGGTGCATGTCACTGAACTATATAAATCAAATTCTAAATGTGATTCTGATGCAGCTTCTTGCTAATTCTCTCAGGAGGTAGCAGATGATGGTTGAAATACTTCAATTTGAATGAACATCATTTCTATAGATACATTACAGCTATTTGTGCCTACATTTACTATACCCAAAAAATCATTTGCCTAAAATGTTTACATTATTTGTCATTTCTGTTCTCTGGTAATAATAATAATAGCTGACTACCTTTCAACTTTTATTTTCTTCAAGTGTTTCTGTGTTTCTAATTATTTTCCTGTTTTATATTATTTTTATGTTGCTAGAAATGTATGAGTACCTACCACTGATAAAACAGTAGTCAGGCTGTAGCCATGCAGTGGTGAACAGTAGAGGCACGGGTGCCTGTTTTCAAAGTGTTCAGAGTTCAGTATGGAGATGGATAATTAAGAAACCAAACACACATGCCACCATAATTGTGAATTCATGAAGACCATTGAAGAAGAAGAAAGAGTGGATAATGAGAGAGCATAATGGAGATGTGCTTGATTAGAATATATTTCAGGTGTCAAAGAGAGAAAGAGTCAGATGTGAAGACTTGTAGACAAGCACTTAATGAAAAGTGAACATCAAATATGAGGGGCCTACAAAAAGTTTATGGAAATTGAATACTGTGAAAAAAGCTAATCGTGAATTTCAAACATTTTTGCACAGGACTGGCAATTGGTCAACCCTAAGGGCATCCACATTCTATACTGGGGTTCCTGGGCTCAATTTACAGCTTCCTGCTAATGCAAATTCTGAAAGAACAGCAGTGGTGACTCAAGACACTGGGTCTCTGCCACCCACAAGGGAGATTTCAGTTGAGGTCCCCACTCCCAGCTCTGGCCTGGCCCAGCACAGGGTGTTCCAGGCATTTGGAGAATGATCCATTAGATAGGAGCACTCTCTTTACAGCTATCTCTCTGTCTCTCTCTGTATGCCTATCTTTGGTCTTTCTTTTTCCCTCCCTCTCTTAATAATTTAAAAATTGCGCCAAAAAAAGATTATTTTTTATTTCCATTTTTTATTACCCTTGAAATATTCTCTCAAACACAAATCCTAGATGGACAGAGCTTGAATTTTCCCCTCCTGATTTTGTTACTTTATGAAATGAGATTAATATTTTTGGATAATGATTGTCAGGACAGTGAGGACAAAAATAGGATTACAAAGGTTTGCAGAATCTACATAAAGACTTTGTATTCATGGTCTAGACAGTGCAATAGAAAACTGTGTGTGAGGATTAAGAAAAAAATGAAGCAAGAGGGGGTTAGCTGACCTCAACAGGAGGGCCAGTGGAAAATGATCATCAAAGACATGTCATTTGTGTTGAATTACATGTTAACTAGTAATATCTTTGAAAAATCACATCTTCTCACTTAGATGCAGAATGATTTTATTATTACTATTACCTTGATGTCACTGTTTGTTAAAGTAATACTGTGGTGATTCAGAAAAAAAAATGATCTTGGTTACCTTCTACTCATTTTAGTTGTGAACCAAAATTTGCTCTGAAGAATAAAGCCTATTTAAAACACACGACTGTGCTTTCAAAACACAAAACTGAGATGAAAATATGTGTAGTCTATGTCCCATCACTATTAGTTCATCTGTCCCTCTTTCAGGAAAAAATATTAATGAGAACCTTGTACTGTGGGGACTATGTCTTAATATAGCTAGCTATAGCAATGGAATCCTCTGATAAAAGGTTCTAAAAATGAAGCTGATGCATAGAACATTATCAATCCCAGGAAGAGAGGACTAAAACATTTTGCATGTTTATGTGTTCAGTTTTTCTTCTTTAAAGATTTTCTACTAACTTATAAAAAACAGAATTGAATGGGTGTTTAAGTAGTTAGGAAATTATTTTAATTGCTGAAATAAAAACATAATAAGATGTAAAACATAAAAAAGAAAGATAGAAATGGGGTTTTGTTTTTTGTTTTCTGTTTGACACAGTCCCCTTTTAACAAAATTCAGAGGAAATGATTCAATGTATGAGTCAATTATTTTCTTTCCGAATTTCCAGATTTTGTCCCTTCTATATTTTGCTTTGATCTCACTTAGTATTGGCCCATCGTTTGGAGTGGGAGAAGGGAAGGAGAAACAGTGCCTTGTCATTTCAAAACCAAGACCAGAAGTTGCATGCAGTTCTCTGTTCTCATATGATAACAAAGGCCACTTAGCTGGCTGCAACCAGCTACAAAGGTGATTCTGAAATGCAATACTAGCTGGGCAGTTGTGAGCCCAATCAACTCAGATTTCAGTAGATAGTCTATGTTATTGAACAAAGAGGAAAGATGAATGAATACTAAGGAAAATTAACATTCTTTTACCCAGGAGTATTTTTAATACTTTGTGATTAATATCACGTTTCATTTCATGATATTCATGCTATCATCTATTATTTAATTATGACAGATATAATCTCAACATTTCACCTAGATGCTATACCTTTAGTTGAGAATTCCTTGAAGATGGCATTGTGGCTCAGCAAGTTAAGCGGCGACCTACTATACCAGGCTCCTGTATCAGAGGGCTGGTTTAAGGACCAAATACTCTGGTTTTGATCCAGCTCACTGCTTTGTGCTTAGGATACCAGTGGAAATGGTTCAAGTACTTTGGCCCCTGCCATCCTAGTGGGAGATCCAAATGGAGTTCCTGACTCTTGGCTTCAACTTGACCCAACCCTGGTTGTTACAGTCAATTGGGTAGTGAACCAATTGAGAGAAGATCCATCTCTATCTCTCTCTCTCTTTATCTCTCTCTTTCTCCCTCTCATTGGATTTCAAATTAAAAAAAAAAAAGTCTTAAAACAACTTTTTGATGTTTTTCTTGGCTAACATATTTTTCTATTTTTTATTTATTTATTTTTTGACAGGCAGAGTTAGACAGTGAGAGAGAGAGAGAGAGACAGACAGACAGACAGACAGAAAGGTCTTCCTTTTTCCGTTGGTTCACCCCCCAAGTGGCCGCTATACCCGGCGTGTTGCAGCTGGTGTGCTGCGCTGATCCGAAGCCAGGAGCCAGGTGCTTCCTCCTGGTCTCCCATGCGGGTGCAGGGCCCAAGGACTTCTGGGCCACAGCAGAGAGCTGGACTGGAAGAGGAGCACTCGGGACAGAATCTGGCACCCCAACCATGACTAGAACCCGGGGTGCCAGCGCCGCAGTCGGAAGATTAGCTTAGTGAGGCATGGTCCCAACCTCTTGGTTAACTTATTTATCAACTTCTTGAGTATTAGAAAAAAATGCAGTCTTTGCTTTCTTCTGCTCTATAACACAACATTATGTAAATTAAGTTTTTACTTGTATTCACTTAATTGTTATTCAAAACTATTTATAAAGCACTAATTATATATTTGATATGATAGACCCAATTATATTTTGGCAATCAAAGCTAAACACATTCTGTCTTCTCATGAAGCCTGTAGACCAGTATGGGAGATATTCTGAAAATATTCACATAAATGGAAACCTTTCAGAGTTCTAAGTGACAAGAGGAAAGTCAATAGTGAAATGAAGTGTGTAATAGGAGAATTTTGCCTAGTCAGAGAGTTTGGGAAAGGGTTACTTAAAGATCATTCTGTTAAACTGAGATCTGCTGGGGAATTGTGTTGTCTAAGTGAAGAAGTGTGGGTAGTAGCTGAGAGTTCCTGGTAGAGGGAACAATGTACTCCAAGACAGTCCCATGGGGATGCACATTGGACTGTTATGGGGAGAATCAGGCAGATGAGTGAGAATAAAGCCCAGGAGGCAAGGAGGTGAAATGAGCCCAAGAACTACTGGGGAACAGCAGAGGAGCCTGAGACACCCTTCAGATTGTCATTGTTATCACAGACTTGTATTGCTGTTGTGTTGATTAAGTGGGGGAGAGAAGATTTCTACTGCAAAAAGATCCTTCTGACAACTGGGGAAAGTGGTCTCATCAGAATAAAACACACAGCACAGTGATTTGCTGCTTCCCAGCAGGACGTCACTGGGTTTATTATTCTCTGCGTAAGTTTTACAACAGTAGAAATTCTACGTAAGTGTTTGAAGAAACATACCACATTTTATATACATTTTATTATCAACCCATCCTAAAAACAAACTGAGCCAATATAGAAGACAGCACAGGTTTTTAAATATCTTTGAGTATTCAAGACATATATGAATTAAAATATTAGACACTAAAATTAATTTTCTGATATTTTCATGAAGTTGTATAATAGACACATACTTGATGCAACGTATTGAATGAAACAAACATTCATTTTTAATCAAGGATATTATTTCATTTGGAAACAAAGGAATATTCAAATAGAGATTATGTGTGAATACTTCCAAGTCAAGGTAAATATGAGAATTAAGAGAATTTCAATTGACCTATTAATCTGATACAGTTACAGAAGCCTCAGAAATGGTTAGATTATATTTGTCAATATGTATAAAAGCAAACATAAGAGAAACACTGAAGAGTTTAAATTATTTCATCCTAAAACCAACCATATCTCATGAATCCAAATATATTTCAATTCTACATAAAAAAGCATATATTCAACACTGCTGACTTTTTTAAGTTTTATTTAATAAACATAAATTTTCAAAGTACAACTTTGGGATTATAGCAACTTTTCACTCCCATAACTTCCCTCCCACCTGCAACCATCCCATCTCCCACTCCCTCTCCCATCCCATTCACATCAAGATTTGCTTTCAATTATCTTTATATACAGATTTTCAATTTAGTATATACTAAGTAAAGATTTCAACAGTTTTCAACCACACAGAAACACAAAGTATAAAGTACTGTTTGAGTACTAGTTATACCATTAATTCACATAGTACAACACATTAAGGACAGAAATCCTACATGTGAAGTAAGTGCACAGTGACTTCTGTTGTTGATTTACCAATTGACACTCTTATTTATGACATCAGTAACCACCCAAGGCTCTTTCATGAGCTGCCAAGGCTATGGAAGCCTTTTGAGTTTGCCATCTCTGATCTTATTTAGACAAGCCCATAGTCAAAGTTCTCTCCTCCCTTCAGAGAAAGGTACCTCCTTCTTTGATGGCCCATTCTTTCTGCTGGGATCTCACTCACAGAGATCTTTCATTTAGATCATTTTTTGGGGCATAATATCTTGGCTTTTCATGCCTGAAATACTCTCATGGGCTTTTTAGCCACATCTGAATGCCTTAAGGGCTGATTCTGAGGCCAGAGTGCTGTTTAGGACATCTGCTTTTATGTATTTGATATAATCCTATCCATATTTGTTGTTCTTTATCACATGGGGTTCTTTCAAAGTGAGTCAAAATGGGAGAACTTACCTCTACTTAAATTACCTGTTAAACATTTAACTGTTGTCTTTAGAAGAAATTCTCACAGATAACATGTTTACTGATACATGTTATCTGTTTAACATGAAGCAAAGGTACTCTTAATAGTATCAGAATTAAAAAGAATCTTAGCAAGATAGGTGGGCCTATGGGATAAATCATTAGTTGAAGGTGAGAGAATGGCAGGTGCAGGACGAGGATTATGTTGGTAGTCAGCTATCTTCTTCTTCTCTCACTTCACTCATTTCATTATAATTCCCCATAAGGAGCACAGTTCACACTTCCTTCCTTTTTTATTTTCATAAAACCAGTTCATATGAATGTAGCTTAAATTAATTAGGTCTTATCTGAAATTTTTCAAATGCTAATAAAAGTAAATGAGGGATGAACAGTAGATTTAGTACTCTGGCTTCCATATTAATGAACATTTGACTATTTATTGCAATCAAAATATAACTTTTCAACTGATTATAATCACTTTGACATGGGTAATCTCAGTGGCAAATAACACTCATTAAGTATCAAAAAGCAAACTCAAATGGTTCTGTCACATTGAGGTTCTAATTTAGCTTAGAATAATAAAGACCAGCTTGCAAAATGAAATGAAAGGATGTTATTTTATCTATTCAATCAAAAATAATCTTATCTATGCAGAAGACTGTGCTTGCCAGCAAACTGAAGTAGAAAAATGTGATACACTGTAGAAGGTGGACTGGGATCTGAAGTCATACTTCGTAGTGATTGATTCTACATGCTAACTTGTGAAGGCTTCAATACCTAGTCAAAATGAATCTGTGAGGTATGTTTTAAAATGAGATGAATAGCTAAATCAATGCACTTTGAATGTAACAGATTACCTTCCACAAGTGTGAATAGGCTTCATCCAATCAGCTGAAGGAGGTTCCCAAGGAAAAATAGAAAACTGCTTCCAGAACTTTCAGATTTGCCCTGAAACATCAGCCCTTCAAGGGTCTCTAAAAAAATCAGACAATTGCATGAAGCAGTTCCTTTAAATATTGTAGCTAGCTAGATAACTAGATATATAGCTGAGTAATCAGTTTTGTGTCTCTGGAGAACTCTCAACACAAAAGCAGGAACAATCTTCCTACCACGGGAGCTAGGATGGGGATGCAATAATGTGCCATGATGACAACAATGGCAATGCTGATGATGACGCAATGAAATGCAACCATAATAAAGTAGCATTATAAATTGTAGATATCAATGCAGCTACTTTTATTTGAAGATTCTGTGGCTGATCACTTTCTATTTATATGAAGGTATAACTAAGAAGATCGACCAATGTAATGTTATGCTTTTGTTTTGCTTGGAGGAGCAAGAAGGATGTATCACTCACAAATGTCTTTAAATTGGCTTCCCTGACGCCATGAAGAACAAGTCTCCAACTGACCCATCATGAGTGATGGAGAGAATGTTAGATGTGACAGCCTTGTCAGGACTCAGGGTAGAAATGAAAGAATGATGTTAGGAAAGTTATCCTGCCCAAAGTGAAGGGGCAAACAACATTGCTAAGGTATAAACAAAGAAATTCAAAGGCCAACGTGTAGTTAATCATGATCAAAGTGAAACTGGACCATAGCCCATCAATATAAATAAGGAAAACAAGCAAATGTCATGGCAGCTCCAACAAACTCTCTCACTCGGCCACTAGTTGATAGCTAAGCTTGGGAAAGTCGCTGTCCCCTGTCCTGCTTTCCCACCCATTCTTCTCTTCTGTAAAAATGAGATAATGCAATCACATGATGATGTTGAAAAGATTAACTATTAAGGTTAAATTGAAATGTAAAATATTTGTTTCTATTGTTAACCTCTAAATTCCAAAGGAATAGAACTGTGCTTAGAGTAGTGTCAATATTGGTTATTACCAATTAATGAATGTTACAGGAAATATAAAACGAAGACACTGAGATTATAGAAGCTACTCTTTTTCCAACTTCTCTGTCGTTCATTACTCTGTGATTAAAGCTGAGAGATTAAACACATATTTTGGAAAAGATAGGTCACCTTGGGAACAATTTCAGATAGTACACATTATTAAAAATAAAATCAGTAGTTCACACATTGAAGTGCTATGCCGAAAAATAGGAATCAGTGGAGCTTGGGTAGATTGAAGGGGCATTATAAAAAGAAAAAAAAAGGTGAGGCTTGTTAAGTTCTGTAAGGATGGATATTATTTGAAGAGAAGCAGCTACTTAATGCAGCCTATTTATTGTTAATAGTAGAAATACCATAAATGCATTCAGTTCAAATTGGCAAACTATAAAGAACGTGGAAAACTTTGTAATTAAGCCAAACTATAACAACCTTCATTGATATTCTTATTCATCAACAGCTTTGCTTCCAATGAAATTGCTTTATAGGAAAAGGATTGTTACCTGTATAAAAAATTCAACTTAGTTACAATTTTATTATCTACCACTTGTGGTTATGAAAAAACTGGAAGAGTTTTATTGGACATGTCAGGCTCCCAGTAATTTTATTGGTGCCCAGACAGGTTGTCATACATTACAGACTGAAAAGTATCTATTTTCATAACATGCAGCTTTTTTTGAAATATATGCACTCTGCATAGACTTTCTGCATGGTATCTGTGTTTTAAATCTCTCAAATTTGCTGTATTTCATTTCTTTAATTTCCTTAGAATCTGAGGGTATAGGAGTTCTGCCATTCCTACTAACCTATCTTTACAAAAATTGTAGAAAAGGAATATATGGTTTTTTTATAAATTTAAAGTCTATGTTCCAAATTTTCTTTTTTGTTCACTTGGTTTTTAACTTTTTATTCACATAAAGGGAACAAATTTCATATATTTCATATACACAGTTTTAAGAGCACAATGATACTTCCCCCTTACCCTCCCACCCTCCTACATTGCTCCTCTATATTTTCTTAATTTTCTTTTAATTTGTACATATTTCAACTTACTTTCTAATCACAAGGTTGCACTAAATTAAATGAAGAATTCAACAAGAAGTAAGTAGAAAACTCACTGCTCCTCAAGGATACAGACAAGGTCTATAAACAATAATCAAATCTCAAAATACAAATACACTCATATATGTTACTTTTTTGTATGCTGAATGTTAGTTACCACAAATAAGGGAAAACATATGATATCTGTTTTTGGGGACTGGGTTACTTCAGTAAGCATAATGGTCTCCAATTCCATCCATTTTATTGCAAAAGACAGGATTTCTTAGAAAGCAATTGATGATACACAGTTTCCAAAGAACCCTGATTTAAGGGGCTAGTAGCTGTTTGTGTACCTTCTCTAACAACAAGGCATTGGAATGCTTTCAGATAAATTCTAAATTGCTTTCTAGTCATGACCTTTACACACTCAATATGTGATCAGTTTCTTTATGATTTGCTATTGCAAGTATTTTTTAATATTTGCAGTTTCAAATATAGAACACTCCACAGTCATTCACAGATTTATTCTTCCTTTTCTGAGGGATTATTATGTTTCTGAACCTGATTGTTAGTTCTGGTATTGTGACTTGATGTGGCCAAGAAAATATGGTAGAAAACTCTATGTCCCAGCCATCAGTTTCTCTGCCTCTTTATTTAGCCACTTTCCAGGAAAGAATTACTTCTTCTTTTTTTTTTTTTTTTTTTTTTTTTTTTTTTGGACAGGCAGAGTGGACAGCAGTGAGAGAGAGAGACAGAGAGAAAGGTCTTCCTTCTGTTAGCTTGATTTCTGAAATCAGTCAAGGCAAAAAAAACTATGATAGCCAATGCATGATGTTTATGTGGAATCAATGAGAAACTGATAGATAGATTCCTAGCTAGGAAGAGAGGGACCATGGGGCCCCTCCCTGCCGTCTGGAGATGCATCTTGCAGGACCTGAGAAAAGTCAAGCAACCAGCTACTGAGAAGAATGTTGATGTCAAGACCTAATCTTTTTTAATCAAGGGTTTTACTGTGCTATTGTAACTGACCTAAGGAATGAGAGTTTCATGCATCTTAGGGGGAAATAGTCATGTGTTTTCTGTTGTCCTTACTGAGTCTTCATTCCAGACTTTTACCCAATTAACCAATCCAAACTGTCACTTCTCAATGCCTCTCTCAGACCAATAATGAGAGTTTCCTCTTTTACAGCCTAAAAAAGTCCTGGACCATCAGTCCTCAATTGTTTCCTCATTCAGGGACCTATTTTTGGCAATGCTGAGAACCAATTCTTTAAGTTTTTCTTTCTCTGCTATTTATTTTATTTTTTTTTAAATAAACTATTTCTGCTTTACACATTCTCTTTTGTGCTCTTAATTCTGTGTGGTCCTGGAACATGAACCTGAGTGATTATAACTACAGACTCCTGCACCATTTCTTGAGGATATATCTGGGATCATCTGAAGCTTGAGTAAAGATGGACTGCCCCTGCTTCCTTTCCTGGAGATCCTTGGACTCCACCATGGTCAACTATTAATTAAAGGCAATGAGTCTCTGTCAATAAGTTAAATGTTATTAGTGCAGCTGCCAGTCTCAAAGACTCATAGGGCAGGATTTCTGTGGCAGACCTGATTAATACCCTCTCCAGCTTTTGTACCTGGGGATTTTGGTCTTATTCTCCCTCAGTTTCCTTTTCCAGAAATTCATCAAATGCATGAAAGTGGAGTAAAGTCTAGGAATAATCACGGGTTACTTACTGGGGTGGATCCCCAATGTTACCTGAGAGCTTCCTGATCATATTCCAGCTCCAACTGCCTATTAGGACATTGGACTAAAATCTGCACTTCTCTCTTTGTTTCCTACTCCTACTCACTCAGTCTGAATTCTCAGAAAGGGAGAAGGGGATTATCCCCCAGATACAGTAGGACTGAAAGTTTCCCAACTAAGCAAGAAGCTGTAATCCAGGAATGCTTTTTAACCTGATCATTTTTTCCCTCCCTTCTCTGCTATTGACAATTTGTGGAGAACTTTTTTTCTTCAGCTCTTGGCAACAGGATTTTCTGATTCTCTATTGGTTTGGAGAACTGAGTCTTAAAGAAATTGGCATTATTTTTCATTGTTTGAGTGATTACCTTAACTTCAATTATACCTGACCAACACCTTCGATTAAAATATTCAGGTTAAATGGATTGTTAGCAATATTACTTCAACAAATGGCTTAACCATCTGACAGTTCTTAAGGTTTGAAGCTCTAAACTGAGTCTTTCGACCTTGAGGATTCCAGTTGCATCCATGGAACTCTCAAATGACAAGGCTTTCAATCGGCAGAATAATAACTGAGCTAATTTAGATAGTGATAAAATACATCATTCAGTTATGAAATGGTGCCAAAATGTGTTTATGTGAAGGTTTGATGTGTGGCACTCCAGAGTTAATTGAACATTGTACAGCTGTGGACCCATCAACCACGGCTTTATATCAGATATAACTTGTCTTACATGTTGAGCTGTTTGCGTGATGGTAGGAGTTGTGAGGATGTATGCTCTCTCCCTAATGCCCAATGTTTCACCTTGCACTTTCATTCCTTTTTAGTTTTTTTTTAATTATTTTTAAAATGGTTATTGTTTATTTATTTGAAAGGCAGAGTTACAGACAGAGGAAGAGCAACAGAGAGAAACCTTCCTTCTGGTGATTTACACACCAAATGGCCACAATGACTGGGACTGGACCAGGCCAAAACAAGAGCCAGAAGTATTATCCAGATCTCCCACTTGGATGCAGAGGCCCAAGTACTTGGGCCATTTTCTGCTGCTTTGCCCAGCTATGTTAATTGAAAGCTGGATCAGAAGTTGAGCAGCCAGATCTTGAACCAGCCAGTGCCCATACAGTATGCCAGCATTGTGGGTGCAGGATTAACATGCTGCATCACAACACTAGCCCCTGCACTCCATTTTTGCCCACAACGTCTTCCACCTTGTATATCCTGGCATTAAGACTTTTGAAGGAGGAGATATCATCCATCATAGAGGTTAGGGCACTATACCCATAGGGAGTCTCTATCCCTGGGCAGGGCATCCACACTGTGGACAGTGAACTGCCTGGAAGACATGAGATAGGCATGCATGCATGTATTTCAAGCTGTGTGTCTGTGGTTGGCTAAACAGAAAAAAAAGGTAAATGGCTTTGTCTTTCACAAGATGATAGTCTTGGAAAGCATGCCAGATTCATTAATGAGAGACTAACAAAATTACAGACAACTAAATGTTACAGAGTCAGACATCGCCAGGTTAAACATGGATCAAAAAAGAAATCCCAGACAGAAGGAGGGTTAAAGTTAGGTTCTGGTAAGGGAAATCACTCCTTCCAGCATAACCTTCCTCCATCATGAGTTCCAACTTGTATACACATACACAAACACACACCCATAACCTATAGCACCAGGGGTTCTGAGACAAGTAGGAAGAGGCTGAGGTGCAGGTAATAGCACTGGCTCCTGTGCTTCAGGCCCTCTATTGTGGGCTCCATGACATTGTACTCACACAGTCCAGGCAAGTGAGGGATCCCTCAAGGGAACAGCAACAGAAATTTATGGTCTTCTTTGTTTCTTGACCCCTTATTTCAGATGGGGATTAAACCATCCTTGGCATGTACCCCTTTGGAGAGCATCATCAGGCACTGGGATTCTTTTGGCACTCAAGCCTTGAAGAAAGGATGACAATTTTTATCAGCACCATGGTATGGCCAGGATGTAAGCTGGAGGATGGGTAGAAGGAAATGTTAACTACAGTATTACCCTACAACTAGATGTCTTCTGATACATAACAGGGAAATGGTCTAAGATCCCTTATGTCCAAACATTTTTTTTGCCCTGAAAATGATTCAGACCTTTCTTCAACTTGGTGAGGTAGAGTTGCCACTTTTAGCACCAGTTACCTCCCAGACTCCAGTTGCTCCTTTCCCTCCACCTGTCATGGAGTCTGCCACACAGTGTACACACATCCTTCCAACTACACTTCCTGTCAACTTCCATTTTATCACTACAGGAGGTTTATGGAGGGTTCACTGATGCTATTTGTATCCAGCTATCCCTCTCCTTGCAGGAGCTAAGATAGAGAAAGGGGAACTTGGTAAGATTTTCAGATGACCTTGGAACCTTGCAGAGTCAGTCCCAGGTCTATGATCTCACCTGGAGAGATGTAGTGTTACTCCTAAATCAGACCTAAACAGGGACTGAATAATAAGCTGCTCTCTATGCTGCAGAAACTTTCAGGGATGAGCTTTATATGACATTTAAATCCTCATCTGATCAAGGAGACCAGGAATAGTTATAACCTAAAGGAAAAAAGACTATTCTGCAGGAAAAGCCTCACCCTTAATTGGACACCAGATGACTGAAAATGCAAAACATTGCTTTGTGTCTTGGAGGGATTGAGGAGGATCAGGACCAAGCAATAAAGTACTTGAAGCCATCCATGATAGACTAAGTTCCAGAGGATGACATTTCAGCCTTCCTATATAGACTAAGGAAGGCATTTATCAAGCATAATATCTTATCTCATTATTTGATAGGGCAGGCACTCTTAAGGAAACATTCATTATTCAGTCAGCCTCAAAATAATAATCAATTAAAAAATAAGATACTGGATCTGAGAGTGCATTAGAAGACCTCATGAAGTTGCCACTTCTTACTTTTACAATTGGTACTAGGACACCCAAAGATGAAAAAGAAGGGATAAGAAAAGGTCACAGCTCTGGTAGCAGTCTTAAAACCACAATAGCCTGAGGGTTCTCAGAGGCCTCCACAGTGGGGTGCTTTAAGAAGGAATGTTCTCATTCCCATTGGAGGTTTGGTCCTGGCAATGGTCCCCATTGCAAATAGAGGGTTTAATGCCTCCAGAGAACAGGCTTCTTGGGTTGGGCCTCATGCTTCAGAAGACACAGCAGAACTGAAAGGGCCTGGGATTTCTCCTAAGTCTCCAACTACCCAGACCAACAGAATTCAGGAGCCCCAGGTGGTCCTAACCAAGTGAAACAAGGAGGTTGACTTCCTCCTAGATACAGGGACTATGGTTCTGTCCTCTCAAATCTGCAAGCTCTCCTCTTCCCTTACTAGGACTGTCAGGGGCATGTCAGGAAAGCACTTAGACATTTCACCCAGCCCCTAACCATAACTGGGATAATTTTTTTATATTTGTCTTCCAGATTATAATGGGGAGTGCAACAACCCTTCTATGGAGAGATACCTTAGGTTGAATGAGAATCGTCATCCTCATGGCCCATGACAATCTTTATGTGTTTCCCTAAGTGATACATATATTAATCCAGAGATTTGGGCAACCCAGGAGAAGTCTGACTGAACCCTGAGTGCCCAAACAGTAAGGGCCCATCTTAAGGAGCTCTTCTGTTTCACTCCACCAAAACCAGTATCACTTAATGCCAGAGATCCAACAATTCTTAAAACCATGGTAGACAATCTGAGCACCGAGGCTCAATAGGCTAATCATCCTCAACCTGCGGCACCAGCTCCCTGGGTTCTAATCCCGGTTGGGGTGCTGGTTCTGTCCCGGTTGCTCCTCTTCCAGTCCAGCTCTCTGCTGTGGCCCAGGAAGGCAGTGGAGGATGGCCCAAGTGCTTGGGCCCTGCACTGCATGGGAGACGAGGAGAAACACCTGGTTCCTGGCTTCGGATCAGCGTGGTGCACTGGCTAGTGCAGGATCTCTCTCATTAATTAAGCCATTATCACCATTCATCTGGTTATCACTACTCCTTGTACTTTGCTGTCAAAAGTTCTTTAGGGGACTAAATATTTAACAGTTTTTGACTTAAAGGATGCTCTTTTTCATACAATTGCACCTTGACTCCCCGTATTTGTTTGCTTTTGAAAACTCCTCAACTCATCCACTCAGTTAATGAAGACCGTGTTGCCACAAGAGTTCTAAGATAGTCTCTTTTTTGTTAGGACAAGCTTTGTTCAAAGATCTGTTGGATTTTCCCCATCCAGATGATGTTATACAATATGTGGATTATATTCTTATCTATGGTCATACAGAGGAGGGTTCCCAAGAGGGAAGTAAGGGCTGTCTTAATTCTGGCATATAGAGTCTGCTAATTTCAAAGCTTAAAGACCAGGACTACCATACAGAATCTAAGCTTAACCTTATCTGAAAGAACTAACGCAATGGAAGAAGACAGAACCAAACCCATAGTCAACTTTGCACTTTCTAAACCATTAGGTAGATTAGAGTCTTCCAAAGATTTACAGAATTCTGTTGACTCTGGATACTCAAATGTGGAAAATAACACACCCGTCGTACTGACTGATAAAACACAACCCAGATTTCAGGGACCATATTTTGACATGAGAGATGGAGATCCAGATTTTTGTGCAGCTTTAATGTATCTTACTCAAGTCCCTGACTTGGATGAGCAAATTCTTTGACTCTGAATGTGACAGAGAGAAAAGTGATGGTTGTGGGGGTGTTGACCCAGTTAAGGTCAGATGAATAGTTTATGGGGTTTCTTAGCAAAGAACTTGACCTGGTGCCCAAATGACTATTAACCTCCTATCACTTGAAGTAACCAAATTGATTCTGGGGCAAGATCTAACATATTATGTGTACCCCCATAACATGACACAGTTGATAGTCATAGAAGGAAAACCCTGGCTAACATAAATTGTCCTTTAAAATATCAGGCTTTACTGCTGGAGGTTTCTGAAATCTACCTCAAGACTTACTCTTCTCTTAATACCACTACGGCTGTCCCAGAGGAGATAGAGAGCCCAGAACATGCCTGGCAACAGATACTTCTATACCTAGAAAGGATCTAAATGAGACCCATAATTTGACTCTTAAATTTATAAATAAATATATATGTATATGTATATATATAGAAGTTGTATTTTTAAAAATTCACAATATACATTTTATGTTTATCTACCATATGCAATTTGATAGAGGAGTTCTGTATTCTATAATACACATATACACATATACAGATATCTGTCTGTATAAACACACACACACACATACATTTTATATGCACAAGTTTGGTTTAACTCTCCTAATAAATTTCTTTCTTGATAACTGACATTTTTCAGGAATTTTGAAATCCTCACAAACACATACTTCTGCAAAAAAGATAAAATATGATTTCAAAAGGTTTGTAAATTTTTCCAACATAATGAGAATTTGAAATCAGCCCCACTGGGAACAAGATCATTGGAAAACAAGCAATGCTTCTGTCAGGGGCTGTTCAAAGCTAGAGTGGGGCTGTAAATAGGATTAACCCTTCCTTGTGATCAGTGTCTGTTTGCTCACTGATGCTACATCCAACCCGGTTGGACCTCCTTGTTCTGAACGAAAGCAGCAACAGATCAATTATTTTCCCCACTTCCTGGTGGTATCCAATCTAGAACCAGTTCCTGCTTCTCTACGCTCTTCCAAAAATCCCTGAAGATGATTCCAAGCCCTGGAAGTCATTCTGACTTCCGCTTCCAAAGGGGCCTTGACACACTCCCCTATTAGGTACTCTTCTTGGCTTCAGATCAGTAACCATAGTCACCTTTATGGAGGACAAGAGTGTCACTTTAATTCTTCTGTTAGTGGATCTCAACAGTAATGATTTGAGGTTTAAAAGATCTCTTTTATTTACTGGTTAAATATTTATACACATGTACACATACAGACAGAGATGTTGCCCTCATTGTAAATCAGTCTACACACCACAGGGACAAACGTTCATGTATTGTATGTAGGAAAGCAAGCAGCACATTTTCTGAACTATAGCAGCTTTTCACACCATTCAGATTTAAAAATGAATGGAAAATTCTCTTTTGTAGACATTTCAAAACCTCTGAAAAGTACTTTTTTTTAAAGGTTTATTTATTTATTTATTTATTTGACAGAGTTAGAGACAGTGAGAAAGAGACAGAGAGAAAAGTCTTTCTTCTGTTGGTTCGCTCCCCAAATGGCCACAACAGCCAGAGCTGCGGTGATCCGAAGCCAGCAGCCAGGTGCTTCTTCCTGGTCTCCCACGCGGGTGCAAGAGCATCCTCTACTGCTATCCCAGGCCATAGCAGAGAGCTGGATGGGAAGAGGAGCAACCAGGACTAGAACTGGCGCCCAGACGAGATGCCAGCACTGCAGGCGGAAGATTAACCTAGTGCACCATGGCGCCAGCCCCTGAAAAGTACTTTATTTGTGGGAGGAGAGTGCCTTGTAGGATCAGTCATATAAAGTGTTTAGCTATTGTAAAATGATGCTGGATTACAACTCAGTGGGCACAGAGACTCCTGAGAAGATCAATCACATTGCATTTACAGCTAAAACCATTATTTCCATTATTTATTCTTTCTTGTTATTTCAACCCCTGTTTCCCTGGCGGAAACAATGAGCTGAATAGGATAGAGTAAAAGAAGTTTACTACCAACAAATATATGTCAGGCATTATTCATACAAAGTATATATCGCGGAGAAAAACAAATGGGATTTATATATTTTCCCAGGAAGAATGAACATTTCTAAGCATTTTGCTTCCTGGTCAGAAGTCTGTGAATGTTTTCAGCTATCATCACAACTTAAGATTTGTTACTTCAACAACATACAGTAAGCCAATAAAAAAGACTCATATCCTCAAATTACATTAACTGTACATTAAAGGAGATACACAAATCCCAAGAAATAATGAAATGTCAGGGCTAGAATCATTCCTTTCAGGGTTTAGAGCTCAATATCATATGATCTTGCATAAAATACTACTGCTGTTCACCTTACGATTAGGAAGTACAATTGATTTGCTTGCAATATTTATTAGTGCATTAGTCATGTACATTAGCACCAAACGGGGAACAAATAATGCTTTACTTCCACAAGTCTGTGGCAAACTAATGCAAATAAAAACGGAGACGCTGATATAAATACAAGTGTGACTCATAATCCTGAAATATCTTTCCTTCACCCAGATTTACCAGAAAAAAATTAGGAGAGATGTACACACTCCATCCATTTCAGTCTGATGAGTTAGAAATGTTCATATTTTTCAGGTTATTATTTGTTCTTTCAGCTTTGGGGCATTTTGGCAAGTTATCAATAAGATGTCCTAGAAGCAAATCAAAATTGAAAGGAATAGTTTCTCTGATGTTAATAACGAGGATCACTAGAACCCAAGAATATCATTTTGCAAAACACTTATTTCAGCTCAGGGATGTCATCCTAAATTCTTTATGAGAGTTTATTATTGGTTTAACAAGAGGAAAATAACAGTGTTTTAAACTTCAGAAATATTTCCCAAGATAGGCATCATTATCTTGCATAGCATATGATATTTCTTAAATTAATCAAAACTATGCCTCCTATCAGACATGCTATTTTGTAATACACTTTGCCATTCAGGTTGTCGAGTCTCTTCTCTATTTTTTTTGAATCTGCTTAGGTCCTGGAACTTCTTCAATTAAAGTGCATTGTAGTAGCATTTTTGAATGACCATTTATCACTGTAGCTGTTAACTGGCCTGGAAGGTTGCACTTTCTGTCTCTTTAAAACAACTGCTGTGTAAAACGTGTGACTTTCTAAAGACCAGAGGACTGTGAAGTGCCTAAGACATTTAGAATGAACGATGAGATAGCACAGGGATCAGGGGAGCAGGAAAAGCCAAAGAGCACTAGCTGGTTGTGAAGAAGCCATCAGAACCCAGGAAAAAGCCAGAGATAGGCCCCAGGCAGTGAAGCAGAGCCAACATGAATTCCTCTCCCATATGGCTGTGAGCATAGTCCAGTGGTTGCTGCTTTCTCCTCCAAGCCTGGGAGTGATACATTAGGTAGAGATGGATAGTATAGAAGAAGATACAGTGTGTTCAAGATGAGGAAAACAAAGGTACAGAGAAGTAAAGATTTTCACACAGTTCTACACGGATATGAAGTGGCCGAAAAACAATGTGAGTCCCATTCTCTTGAATGTCTGTGCCATGGTCTTAACCACTATTGGATGCATAGGTTCCTCCCTAACCCACTCTACAGAGACTCATATTATAGTCAATGTGCTTGTCTTACTTAAGAGAATCATTTCTGTTTGTGGGCCTATAGCATATGTGTTTTTATAGCCAAACAGATGCTCTTAATTGCAAATTTATTTTATGTATTTATTGGAGCAAGTGGCATAGTTTCAATTTAATCACTTGAAACTATGTATTTTAAACATTTAGAACCATATCCTTGTCTTTTTGTAAAATATATATTTAGAATTTTACTACTTCACTGTGGGTTTCCAAAAAATTTCCAGGAGTTTTCCGGAACAAATTGACCTAAATTGTACTTTTCTGTAAATTTAGCACTTAGATTATGAAGCAAGTCGATAAAAGAGAGGCATTAAATGATTGTTTCTGATTTATAAGATCTAGGAAAATGGACAATGTTGAATTCTGTGTAAAACAGAGGGACCTTGAGCTCAAAATTTTTTCCACATAAATATGTGTTATCTTTTCATTCAAGTTTTTATAAACTTTTAAGTACTCTTGTGTGCACTCGTGCACGTATGTGTGAATGTGTGTGTATGGATCACTTTTCATCTGAAAATTCTTGATCCTCAAAGTTTCTACATTTACTAAGAAACTTCTATGGATTTTTAGACCATGGAAAACCAAGATTTATGAAAACTGTCTTCATTCCTCATTTATTGCCCACTTTTTGACTTCCCTTTCATGCGCACACCAAAGTCATGATCCTCCACTCTTTTTTTGTTTGTTTGTTTGTTTATTTGTTTCAAGTGAAGAGCATTGTTCTTTTCTCCTGGTTTGATCTCCTGCCTCCTCAAATTCCCTAAAGCTGTGGACTACCCTAATTGGCTCATACAAACCTTTTGCTTTAGTAATAAAGCTTCTCCCTCAAAGGGAACTTGAGTTCTAACTGTGAAAACAATCGTGGGTTCACTGTTGTTTGTATTTTGGCTTTGATCACGTTAACTTTGAAATTTTATGACAAAATAGTCACACACAGCCTTAGCCTTCATGAAATAAATATTAACAAATGGCAACCACAAAATGTTGCTCAGAAAATTAAGTGAAATAAGGAAAATTAAGTCTAATAGAGTGGAAGAATTTCACAAGCAGCTATTTCCTTTCTGCTCATCTCCGCCACTTGTGCTCACGCCTTCCTCTCCAGCTTTTAAAATCAATCTAGAGTGTTTCCTCCTCATTAGAATAAGTGTCACATAATGCCACCAAAGGTCCTCATGCTGCTTAAGTAAATTGTTCCTTTCCTCTTATTGCACATTAGCTTCCATCTCAGTCCGTGGAATTGCTTGTCCAGTTGACCATATAAAATAATCCTGATGCAACATTTGTGAAAGTTGGGTAAAATTTCCCCTCAAACAAAAACTATACTTTAAGGAGGTACAAGAAAATTTATTTAAAACAGTTAAAGTTAAAATGAAGCTGTCTGATCATCCACAAGGTATTTCATGGTTTGATTTGAGGATTTAGAAAAATTTGTAAAGATTATTATAATTAACAACAATTATAATTATAATCAAAATAATTACCATGTTCGTTCTCTATAAATTTAAATGAAGTGATGGAATTTTAAAACCTTTATACTTCGATCAAATATATTTAGCTTTCCTTGCTCCCTACATCCATATTACTATGACCTATTTCAAATTAAATTGCAAGTTACAAAGTCACTTAAAATATATTTGTATAGATGTAAGAAAAATATAAAAGTCTTATTGACAATAACATTCCATGCATATAGTATGAATAGCAAATTTGTTGGAAATCACAAGAAGTGTTTGGATGTCAGTAAGATTGTGACAAAATCCTTGCCAGACTGAGGGCAGGTTTGTTCCGTGCCTCCGTCAACAAAGGCAGCAGGTGAGTGGTACAAGGGATGGTGAAGTGAAACCCAGGCTCAGATGTGGACAATGTTCCTAGTTTATTTTGTTGTTTTTCTTAAAGAAAAATTGTTTATTTATTTATTTGAAGGCAGAGTAGCAGAGAGAGACAGAGAGAAAGAGACAGAGAGAGAGATACAGAGAGAGAGAGAATCTATTTGCCAGGTCATATACCTGCAATAGCCAGGGATGGGCCAGGCCAAAACCAGAAGCTTGAAACTCCAATCTTGTGCCCCCATGTGGGAGGAAAGAACTCAAATACTTTAACCGTATTCTGCTACCATCCTAGGCACGTTAGCAGGATGTCAGATCTGAAGAGGAACAGCCAGGACTCAAACCAGCACTCCGCTATGGGACAATGGTGTTCTAAGTAGCAGCTTAACCCTCTCTGCCACAACACCATCCTCAGAGTTCATCATTTAATTGAAAGATTAAATTGCAAAAATAATGGTATGTCCTCAAGAAATGGAAAGTGTGCAAAGTGGGTGGAAATTTTCTTTTAAATATGTAATACGTTGAAAACCAAAAAAAAAAAAAAAAGTTTTTTTTCACAATAGAACACTGTTACTTTGGACACAATTTCATATCTTACCAACCAGATATAACTAAATGACAGGTAAAAATGAAAATGAAGTTTTTTTTTTCTTTTTATTTTCCAGATTACTAAGTGATACAGGAATTTACTACCATTGCTTTGTAATTCCAAAAAAGTCATCTTGAGCCCCCTTTGCACACATGAGATGGCCAATACAACCAGGTGCCTGCTCAATTCTGTTCTAAGGTGGTGATTATCTCAGAGCTACAAAAGCGATAGAACAGAGATATATTATTTGAAACAATTACGTGGCCAAATTTATGTGAATACATTTGAAGAAATGAAAGATTAATGATATATTTCAGATAAAAATAAACACTATTATCTAATAAAAAAGAAAGAAAATATCTACTTCCAAAAGTTTTGCACTCCAGATGTTGGGAATTAGATCATTCCACCTTGGAATACATGGATACAAAATGAAAGAGAAGGGAACAACTTTTGCTTCTTAAAAATGCCATTCTTAACTGTTGTGTCTGATAATTATTCTCAAATATCTGCAGTTTTGTACTTATTATAGAATTCAACAGAAACGCAATGGAAATCAATGGCGCTGCATCTTTCTTTTTTTTAAAGATTTATATATTTATTTATTTGAAAAGCAGAGTTACAGAGAGGCAGAGAGAGAGAGAGAGAGAGAGAGAGAAAGAGAGAGGGCTTCCATCCGCTGGTTCAATCCCTAAATGGCTGTAATGGCCAGAGCTGGGCCAATCTGAAACCAGGAGCCAGGAGTTTCTTAAAAGTCTCCAGCATGGGTGCAGGGACCCAAGGACTTGGGCCATCCTCTACTGCTTTCCCAGGCCATAGCAGAGAGCTAATCAGAAGTGGGGCAGCTGGGACTAGAACCAGCGCCCATATGAGATGCCGGCACTGTAGGTGGCAGCTTTACCTTCTACACCACAGTGTCAGCCCCTCTATTTCTTTTTTTTAAAAATAAACTCTCAGGGATGGCTTTGTAGAGTAGTGGGTTAAGTTATTTGCTGTGATGCCAGAATCCTATATGGACACTGATTCTCTTCCTAGCCTTTCCACTTCCCATCCAGCTGTCTGCCTGGGAGAGCAGTGGAATAGGACCCAAGAATTTGGGCCCCTGCCACCCACATGAGAGACCCATACAAAGCTCTTGGCTCAAACTTGGCTCAGTCCCAGCTGTTGTGGCCCTTTGGGGGGTGTTCCAGTAGATACAGGATCTCTCTCTCTCTCTCTCTCTCTCTCTCTCTCTCTATCTCTGTATGTGTGTCCATCTCTCTCTCTGGACTCTGCTTTCAAATAAATAAATAAATCTTTAAAAAATGATTTTTTTTAATTGGAGAGAGAAAGAAGGCGAAAGTTCCCACCCATAGATTTCTTCTCAAATTGTCCACAATAATCAGGAAGAACAAAGTCAGAAGCTGAGATAAAATCAATGTCTTCCATGTGGTTGGCAGGAACCCAATTATTTGAGCCACTGTCACTTCTTCCCAGGCTCCAACTTAGCATACAGCTGGAATTAGAAACCAGAGCCAATGATCAGACTCAGGTACATTGATATTAGGTCCTCAAACAAAGGACCTAATGCTAGCCCCTGTCACAGCATCTTTCACATGTTGATTGGAGCTATGATTTTTGGAATTTCTAAGAAACTTATACTTTAAACATTATACTTATTGATTTACGTAGGGTGAAATGCACAGATTGTTTGTGTGTAATGGATGAGTTAGGTGTGTATATATACCCAAGCAATCATGACTCCAAATAAGATGTAAAACTTTCCCAACTCCCTAGAAATTTTCTTCATGTTTCATTCTGATTATGTTTTTCAGCAACCCCTAACATCTTCCTTCCTTCCTCAACAAAACTTCTTTTTAGAAGGCAAGCATTAGCACAGTAGTTGTGATGTCACGTGGGGCACCCACATCCCATATTGGAGTAAGTACCTGGCTTTGAGAAACTGTCCACACCCCCCCCCCCACATACACACACAAAACACTTCAAGTCAACTTCCTGCTCACGCACTACCTGGGAGAAAACTACTTGGCCCAACTACTTGGATTCTTGCCACACACATGGGAGACCTAGACAGAGTTCCCAGCTCCTGGCTTTGGCCTGGAACAACACTATTTCAGGTATTTGGAGAGTGAACCAGTGGGTGTGACATCTCTCCCCATCTCTTTCTCTCTGTCTTTCAAACAAAAAACAAATAAATAATTAATACTCTTAAAAATGTACATGAAACTTTTCAGACCTGGTAAACCAAAGCTTCTGTTGTTGTTGCTATTGTGTATTTGTTTTAATTCCCCACAGTGCTGTGACTCCCAACCCGATGCCCCAGGTTGGCCTCAGGATCTGCTCCAGGCAATCCCCACCTCCCATCTTAAAACTTCTACACTAGTTCATCATCCCACATTAGTGTTGTCTGTTCCTAAAGAGGCAACTAATGGAACAATGTGTAGTCTTCAGCAAACACCTTGTTTTAAAGTAAAATGTGTAATGCCGTTATCTTTTCTCAGAAACTGATATTCGATATGATCATCTTAGGACCTCAGAATACCATTGCAATCTATTGATCAGAACAAAGCTCTTAGGAGTCAGGTGATAAATGAAATTTGATCCTAGTTCACCTGAGGTTAAATTAAAGTCAAAAGTATCCCCAAAGAAAGCTGTTGGTAACTTTTCTCTGTCTGAATGCACTAAGTGAAATAAATATGGCTGTTTCCTTGGACTGAGTTCAATGAAAGGAATAGATTACATGGGTAAGACTTTAACGTTTCCAAAAGCAGAAACTCTCATTATTCAGAAGCAACATTCATTTATTTGTTTTCTTCCTTCTAGCAACAACTTCTATTAAATATTTGATGCTGAAAAACTCAAGTTTATCTTTGAATTAATTCAAGTTTTAGGGCTTATAACTGCCAAGATGATCCATCTGGAGGCAATATAAATATCGTTAGAACAGCATTACAAATAAAAATTGATATAAAGCCAATAAATAGAGAATTTTAAACATATCATATAGAGTTCATCAAATACTTATTTGAGTCCCTACTTACACACTTGACTGATTAGTAAAAGCACATGTGGTGACACATGAAAATAGTAAACTCATGGAAAATGCTCACTATGGAAAATCTACATCTTCCAATTTTTTGCATCAAAATCAACTGATCTTTTAGTTTGAATTTTTAAAATTTATTTTTTTTATTTGAAAAGTAGAATGTGTGTGTGTGTGTGTGTGAGAGAGAGAGAGAGAGATAGAGAGAGAGAGAGAGAGAGAGAGAGAGAGAGAACGAGAGAACTTCTACCTGCTGGTTCACTCCCTAAATCCCATCCACAGTCCCGTGAGCTTCCTGAAGTCCTCCTGTAGGTAGCTATGACTTGGGTGTAGTACTGCCTTTTTTTTTCAGCATAGGAAATAGCTGCACAAAATATTCTCCCTGGTTGTTTTCCAGCACACAGGCAGTCAGGTAGCATCGAAGTTACTAGTAGCTAATGGATAGTGCACAGAAGTGACTTGTTCTGCTTTGTGTCAAAGCATGTGAAAGCTAATTCATGACACTCAAGTTCTCCCCTCTCGCAAGGAGGCAACCAAATTCAAGTGATATTTAGGATATGCCTATGTCATATAGTATCTATACTACGTTATATACATACATGCAGATTGACACAGGTAGATTGGTAATCTTGTCTGAAAGTAGTTTCTGGAGCAAAGACAAGGATTTTGAGCAAGAGAGTTAATGAACCATCTCCATGGATGATTTACATAAAAATCAACCAATGTTCCATGAATAATGTTAAAAATTCATTTACACTTATGTTTTTATATAGTTCCTTTGTTGATATGACCCATTTAGTTATACATTTTTCTAGCCTAAATTCATTCTCAAAGGTCCTTTTATTTGGCTTTTTTTGTCCTTATTTATGTATTTATTTATTTATTTGACATATAGAGTTAGACAGTGAAGGAGAGAGAGACAGAGAGAAAGGTCTTTCTCCCATTGGTTCACCCCTTCAAATGGCCGCCATGGCCGGAGCTATGCCTATCCAAAGCCAAGAGCCAGGTTCTTTCTCCTGGTCTCCCATGCGGGTGCAGGGCCCAAGCACTTGGACCATCCTCCAATGCCTTCCCGAGCCACAGCAGAGAGCTGGACTGGAAAAGGAGCAACTGGGACTTGAACACAATGCCCATATGGGATGCTGACGCCGCAGGCAGAGGGTTAACCAAGTGAGCCACGGCACCAGCCCCTACCCTAAATTATTGACATAGATGTTTCTTCTTATCAAAAGTACTTTTCATCACATCTCACATAATCCCTACACTCCACCTTCGCCTTAAGGACAATGAATTCTGGATTTATTCTCAAGTCCAGTGGTATCTTTGAATTCTCTCCTTTCCATCTTGCACAATATCCAGGATCTCAAAAACAATGTGTTTTTAATACTCACCAGTCACACACCCTCCCTAACCTGCACCTGCTTCTCACTGTATACTCCCTATTCTCAGTTTCTCTACCACCTACTTTATCTTTCATTCCAGAAACCATCACTCCTTTCTCCCTGCACATACATAGTTCCCACAGTATGCTCAATTCCTATCCTTTATTATCACTACTATTTCTATTTCCCACTCTACCTTTGGTGTTTCACTTTAATTCAAATCAACTTCATTTTCACATAGATTATTATATCAATATCCCAATTGCTTTTACTGTTTTTGTGTTGTATTTCTCCAATTTTTTCTCAACCTGCTGCCAAATTAATTATTCTACAATAAAACAATTGTATCAATCTCTAAGAGTTTTAAATGCCTTTTCATTCTTATCAAAATAAATTATTATTTCTTAACAACACTGTTTTAATGATACAGCTTCCTTCCTGAATTCTTATTTCCTATCAAAATGGAGCAATCATCATTCTGCACAGAAAAATGAGTAAACAAACTAAGAAATCAAGTTCTAGCTTCTCCATAGTTTAATAAGGACTGATTTCTTAATACCTTTGCCTGAAATTCACATCATAAATTTTTGCATTGCCTTACCTATTCCCTACCCATCTTTCATGCTCAAATGATATCTAAATATTATGTTTGGTAAATTCTCGCTTTCCATTAGACCAGGGCAAGAGTGACATTCCAACATCAAAATGGTTCTCAGTATCCACAAAATGCCAAATGACATAAGGGGATGCATCCAGTTGAGGCTCTTTCCTATGTTTAGAGGTGTAAATAAGCAGAGTTTTGTTAAATAAGAAGCTTTTCAGATCAAACCACCTTCACTCTGTTTTCCTCACTCCTCATTCTCAAGACTCTGGTCACTGTGAAAATAGTACCAGAAACAAATGTCAAAATGAATAAAATGGATTAAACAATGTAAACAACATAATGAACAACAATAGTATTTATTGCAATATATCAAACATACAAAATACATCACATACCTCTTTCATTCCAATTCTGTCCTTAAAATGCAGCAAGCAGCACCTGTGGCGTCAGCTCTGCACTTTAGAGGGCCTCAAACATTAGAAAGCCTAAAATACCCACACATACACACACAGAGACATCTGTGTGTGATTCTTGGGATATGACATTCAACTCAAACATTGTAACCCAAACCCTAAACAGTACTCACGCATACCACCAACCAGACCCCAGAAAAGTGACTCTTCTTCCTTTATTCTGGGTGTAACAGGTGCCGCAATACCTGAAAGTGTTGTGCGGCTGCCAGCTGAGGACATTGGTACTGTTCCCAGTGGGGAAGATGGAACTGAGAATCTGTCATCTTTAATTAAGAGAAAAGACAAAAGAATTAGTCTCATTTGTCCTCTTAATAATATGAATGCAATAGATTCTTGTTTAATGTAATATCATGTCTCAGTACCAGCATCCATATTTCTCTTCCTGCTTAAATTTATCATTCTAAAGCTACTATGTTTTTTTTTAATACTAAGTTAAATTACTCTAAATTTATTCCTAGTTAGAAAATTAGATAATGTATAGGAAAATAAGTGACAGGTAATGTTTGGAGATCCCAACTCCTTATATTGACAGCTAGATGAATGCTCTATTGCTGAATTATAAATAGTTACTTTTTCAAAACTTATTTTGATTTAATTAAAATTTCGAAACAGCATGATTACAAGTTTTGTTTAAATAATATTTACTTCATGCTATAAATTTATTATAATTAATTTAAAACAATAATTTAGAACCTGTAGAAAATAGTGTTTAAAAGTTATCAAAGAAATTCTGAATTAAGATTTCATATTTAATATAGCTTGATAAAGCATATTCAACTTTATTTCTATTAAGGTATATATTCCATCCATCCATCTATCCATTCATTTATTATTTTCTTTTTTTTTAAATACTTTAAGACTTTTATTTCGAAAGAGAGCCCCCATCTGCTGGTGACACCCCCAAAGGTCCATAATGGGCAGAGGGAGGAGAGCAGACGCCAGGAGGGAGATGTTTGATCCCAGGTGGGTAGCATGGGGTTGGGGTGGGGCTGCATTAGCAGTGGGCTGGAATGGAGAAATAACCAGCAGTTATGCAAAGAACTCATAGGCTATGTCAGTGGCTTCTACCCTCAGCTTGTGGCTTCTCTGTCCACTCTGGTTGCAACTCAGCTGCATTTAAAGACCAAATCATTCCACCGAGGGAGTTTCACCCACGAAGAAGCTGGGTTCGATTCCCCCTCCTTCCAACAACCCAGCATCAGGTCCAAGCCTTCAGACTCTAAAAGGAAACACCTGTCCGGGCTTGGAACTAGGATTGCTGAGCCACCCTCCCAGGACTCTGGAAATTACCCTTTGGGTTACTACAACCCCCACAGCATGGCAGCATGACAGGTCCTCCCTGCCCAAGCCAAACCAGACCAGACCTTGGCATTACTTCTTAAGCTCTGGGAGGCACCTGACCAGCAGAGGCAGGGCCGGGAGCTGCCACCACCCCAGTACACGCTGCTCAGCAGAGCAGCAGGTGAGCAGGTGGGACATCCTGGCGAGGCTTCCTCCCAGTGTCATTTGTTATCTTCTACTGGGTCTGTATATCCAGATAATGCTAATACATTGCCTGCCCTTCTATTACTTTTTCATATAGCAGCCAGAGTGCTCATATGAAGATGCAAATTTTATGTTACTATATTACTTGAAATCCTTCAATGGCCATATATATGTATATATTATATATATGTATATATTATATATATGTATATATATATATGTATATATATATGTATACATATATATGTATATATTATATAATATGCATAAGAATGAAATGCTCAAGCTAACTGTCAAAGTTTTTAGAACATAAACAAAATACCGTATATTTAATTGCTAAGATGTTGGCTACCAATCATTTAGCTGTTAATCTCTCTCACTTTAAGGAATCACATTGCCAAAAAAGCTGTCTCCTGTAACTAATGACTGTTCAACGTGTTTGTGTGAAATCCCCAACTTTTGCTTTGATTTGTGGAGCCAGAGAAGGAATATTCCAGCTACGGAATGTTTAGGGATCAGATGCAACCTATTGGAACTGTAGGTATATGAAATTTCTCTCTGTGCACAATTGGGCTTTCCTCACTGGTACAGCTGTTATCAGGAGCATTCTCCAAGAAATTCTCTACATGAAAATCTCTCATGGTCTGTTTCACAGGGAAGTAGGCTGGGACAACTTATCTGTCTGTTCATTGCCTAATTCTCCAAAATTGTTTCTTTCTCCTTTAACTATGGTACTCAGTGATACCATGTTCTAAAGATATCAGTATGTGGGGACTTGCCAATTGATACTGTTTTCTTTCTAAACACTCCCTTTTCTTCACATGGTTGAAGCATTCATTATCAACTTTCAGGACTCGATGTGTCCTTCTTAGAGAGTTTTCTTGATTATTATATTTGCTTATAATCCCAGATTGGAAAAGTTTGTATCTTTCAAATAAATATCATATCTATAAAATGTATCTTTTTTAAATTGAATAGTATACGTATGGTAAACAAATACTTATATCTATAAAATATATATTTCATGAAATATAATGTATATATCACAAAAAATACTTCTGTGAGTGAAAATACACTTTTTGAAAGCTATGTGTAATGACTGAAAAGTTGATAATTCAATCATCTTAAAGATTTTTTTAGTTAGTTTTTAACAGATTCAGTGTGTGTAGATACAACTTTAAGAATATAATGATATTGCATCAAATTGAGAAGTCTCTGTACTTTAAAAGAAACAGTCAGGAAAGTGAAGAGGCAACCGAGAGAATGGGAAAAATATTTGCAAACTATACAACAGATAAAGGATTGATAACCAGAATCTACAAAGAAATCAAGAAACTCCACAACATTAAAACAAACAACCCACTTAAGAGATGGGCCAAGGACCTCAGTAGGCATTTTTCAAAAGAGGAAATCCAAATGGCCAACAGACACATGAAAAAATGTTCAAGATCACTAGCAAACAGGGAAATGCAAATCAAAACCACAATTAGGTTTCACCTCACCCCAGTTAGAATGGCTCACATTCAGAAATCTACCAACAATAGATGCTGGAGAGGATGTGGGGAAAAAGGGACACTAACCCACGGTTGGTGGGAATGCAAACTGGTTAAGCCACTATGGAAGTCAGTCTGGAGATTCCTCAGAAACCTGAACATAACCCTACCATACAACCCAGCCATACCACTCCTTGGAATTTACCCAAAGGAAATTAAATTGGCAAACAAAAAAGCCATCTGCACCTTAATGTTTATTGCAGCTCAATTCACAATAGCTAAGACCTGGAACCAACCCAAATGCCCATCAATAGTAGACTGGATAAAGAAATTATGAGATATGTATTCTATAGAATACTATACAGCAGTCAAAAACAATGAAATCTGGTCATCTGCAACAAGATGGAGGAATCTGGAAAACATTATGCTGAGTGAATTAAGCCAGTCCCAAAGGGACAAATATATGATCTCCCTGATCAGCGACAACTAACTGAGCACCAAAGGGGAAACCTCTTGAAGTGAAATGGACACTATAAGAAACAATGAACTGATCAGCTCGTGTCCTGACTGTTGATATGCAATGCAATACTTTATCTATTTTAGTATTTTTTTTCTAGTACTATTGGGTGAACTCTGTAATTAACACACAATTATTCTTAGGTGTTTAAATTTTAACTGAAAAGTGATCCCTGTTAAATATAAGAGTGGGAATAAGAAAGGGAGGAGATGTACAATTTGGGACATGCTCAATTGGACTTGCCCCAAATGGTGGAGTTAGAAATGTGCCAGGGGATTCCAATACAATCCCATCAAGGTGGCATGTACCAATGCCATCTCACTAGTCCAAGTGATCAACTTCAGTTCACAATTGATCACACTGATAGGTCTAAGAGTCAAAGGGATCACACAAACAAGACTAGTGTCTGCTAATACTAACTGAAAGAATCAAAAAGGGAGAGAATGATCCAACATGGGAAGTGGAAGACACAGCAGATTCATAGAATGGCAGATGTCCTAAACAGCACTCTGGCCTCAGAATCAGCCCTTAAGGCATTTGGATCTGGCTGAAGAGCCCATGAGAGTATTTTAGGCATGGAAAGCCAAGACACTCTGAAAAAAAAAAAAAGACCTAAATAAAAGATCTCTGTGAGTGAGATCCAGTGGAAAGAATGGGGCTATCAAAGAAGGAGGTACCTCTCTCTGAAGGGAGGAGAGAACTTCCACTTTGACTATCACCCTGTTGGAATAACATCGAAGTTGGCAAACTCAAAAGGCTTCCATCGCCTTGACAACTCATGACTAGAGGCTAGGGAGATTTCTGATGCCATAAACAAGAGTGTCAAATTGTTAAGTCAACAATAGGAGTCACTGTGTACTTACGTCTCATGTGGTCTCTGTCCTTAATGTGTTGTCCAATGTGAATTAATGCTATAACTAGTACTAAAACAGTATTTTACACTTTGTATTTCTGTGTGGGTGTAAACTGATGAAATCTTTACTTAGTATATACTAAATTGATCTTCTGTATATAAAGATAATTGAAAATGAATCTTGATGTGAATGGAATGGGAGAGGGAGCGGGAGATGGGGGGGGGTGAGAGTGGCAGGGAAATTACGGGGTGGAAGCCATTGTAATCCATAAACTGTACTGTGGAAATTTATATTTACTAAATAAAAAAAAGAAAAAAAGGAATACTGACCCGGCGCCGCGGCTCAGTAGGCTAATCCTCCGCCTTGTGGCGCCGGCACACCGGGTTCTAGTCCCGGTCGGGGCACTGATCCTGTCCCGGTTGCCCCTCTTCCAGGCCAGCTCTCTGCTGTGGCCAGGGAGTGCAGTAGAGGATGGCCCAAGTTCTTGGGACTGCACCCCATGGGAGACCAGGATAAGCACCTAGCTCCTGCCATCGGAACAGCGCGGTTCGCTGGCGCAGTGCGCCTACCGCGGCGGCCATTGGAGGGTGAACCAAGGGCAAAAAGGAAGACCTTTCTCTCTGTCTCCCTCGTCCACTCTGCCTGTCAAAAATAAAAAAAATAAAAATAAAAAAAAAGAAAAAGAAAAAAAGGAATATAATGATATTCCCTTCTTCCTCCCTCCCACCCTTTCCCTTCTTCTCTCCCTCCTACCCTCCTTTGATAAATAAAATTAGTTATAAAATAATAAAAAATAATTACTACAAAGTATTTTGTTGCCTAATAAAATGTTAAAATAATGCAAATAGTATAATTTGGTGCATAGATAATTAATATATATCTTAACATTTTATCTCTTTTTTTTGTTTTATTTATTTGACAGAGTTAGACAGGGAGAGAGAGAGACAGAGAGAAAGGTCTTCCTTCCGTTGGTTCACCCCCCCAAATGGCCGCCATGGCTGGAGCTATGCCGATCCGAAGCCAGGAGAAAGGTGCTTCCTCCTGGTCTCCCATGCGGGTGCAGGGGCCAAGCACTTGTGCCATCCTCCATTGCCTTCCCGGGCCACAGCAGAGAGCTGGCCTGGAAGAGGGGCAACCGAGACTAGAACTCAGTGCCTATATGGGATGCTGGTGCTGCAGGCGGAGGATTAACCAAGTGAGTCACGTTGCCAGCCCCAGTCATTGTATCTCTTTTACTATGTCATTAACACCATATTATTTCTTTGAAGGGGATAATTTTCAATATATCCATATTTTCCTGGTAATCCCCCATTACATTTAAGTTGAATCTTATGGTTACTAAATTTGATATCATAGACAAAATTAATTAATTTTTTTCCATTGATACTAGTAGCTTTCACTAAAAAAAAAAAAAAAAAATTACTGTTTCCAGATGCTGAGGCACTTGGTATGCTCAGTGCATATTTTATAGAATTAAGATATTCTTTTTTAAAAATTTATTTATCTATTTGAAAAGCAGAATTACAGAGAGGAAGAGAGAGAGAGAGAAAGAAAGAGCTCTTCCATCCACTGGGTCACTCCCTAGATGGCCACAATGGCCAGAGCTGCACTGATCCAAAGCTGGGAACCAGGAACTTTTGACAGGTCTTCCACATAGATGCTGGGGTCCAAGGACTTGGGCCATCTTCCATTGCAGAGAGCTAGATTGGTAGTGGAGCAGCCAGGACCTAGACTGGCGCCCATATGGGATGTTGGCACTGCAGGAAGTGGATTTACCCACGATGCCACAGCATGGGCCCTAAGATATTCTTAATTCTAACATTGTTTTCTATTTAAATAGTTCCATCCAAGTATTTATTTTACTAGAACTCATTTTGGCCTCCTTTCCAATCATCTTTATTCAGTAAACAATTTTGAAAGACAAATCTCATAAATCTCTTTTCTCTATGACTATATTTGGCTCAATTTAGATGCAGCAAATAACAGATCTCAATTTCATTCAGTTCCAACACAGAATAGAAGTTTATCCACTCAGAATATGAACTCCATAAAAATAGTTTTACCAGAAGTTGAAATATTTCAAATTGCAATTTTGTAATTTCAAGTTAAATCTTGTATACCTTTTGAGCTCATATTATTTCTTCTGATTAGTGCCATTGCTTTTACAGAAATGTATTTCAGTATTGTCAATAATTACATTTCCTTAAATGTTTTAGAAGTTGAGTTTTTTCCAGCCAAATATACTGAATATTTTTCTTTGTATTTCTAATGATTTTGAACAGTGAATACCAATGTTAAGGGTGTTCATTTCTAAGAATTTAGCACAACATTTAAACATTTACTGATTACTTGATTTGCAAAACAGCTATTCAATGACTCAAGCATTTGTACCATCCAATGGATGACAGTGAGGACACACTGAACTGTCTGCTGTGATTTTTTTTCTTTTCTTTTCTTTACCATGCATTTAGCTTCTGAAGCTACAGAGACTAATAAAGCCTGTTTTCTCAACCAGGCATATATACATATAGAAAGTCTTCATTCTATACTTTTTTTGGACAGGTAGAGTTAGACAGTAAGAGAGAGAGAGACAGAGACAGAGACAGAGACAGAGACAGAGAGAAAAGTTTTCCTTTCCATTGGTTCACCCCTCAATGGCCGCTATGGCCTGCGCGGCTGTGACGATCCGAAGCTAGGAGCCAGGTGCTGTCTCCTGGTCTCCCATGCAGGTGCAGGGCCCAAGGACTTGGGCCATCCTCCACTGCCTTCCCGGGCCACAGCAGAGAGCTGGACTGGAAGAGGAGCAACCAGGACAGAATCCGGTGCCCCAACTAGGACTAGAACATATCTTTTACATAGTTTCCTCTAAAATCAAGAATCTAAAGCCTATATAATGATGAAACCCAGAAAATGAAGACTTGAATAAGGACTACTAAAGAACAGAGTTTATATACACATGGTGAAGATGTCTCCTAAGTTCCTTTTTCAGTTTCAGAATCCAATATAGTAACTCACATTATTTTTTTTAAAGATGTATTTTATTTATTTGAAAGACAGAGTTACAGAGAGAGGTAGAGACAGAGAGAGAGGTCTTCCAGCTACTGGTTCACTCCCCAGATGGCTGCAATGGCCGGAGCTGAGCCAATCCAAAGCCAGGAGCCAGGAGCTTCCTCCTGGTCTCCCACGTGGGTACAAGGCCCCAAGGAATTGGATCGTCTTCCACTGTTTTCCCAGGCCATAGCAGAGAGCTGGATTGGAAAAGGAGCAGCCGGGACTAGAACCTGTGCCCATTTGGGATGCCGGCACTTCCGGTAAGGGCTTTAAACTGCTGTGCGACAGTGCTGGCCCCATATTGAGTTGTTTTGTCTCCATAGTCTTCTCCATTCTGTGTTAGCTTCCCAGGGATTCCTATATTTCTTGATTTGTGAGTTTTTGTAGACAAATTTTAAGTTATTTAGTACTTGTCTGATATTTGATGAGCAGAATTAAGTTCACATATTTGACAAGAGCACTACAGAAATAATGTGTGTTATAAATATACCACATTAGGTTGCACATGACCCAATCATATCTATTACAGATGTTGTAACCTTAATAACTTTAAAATTATTTAAAACATTTTTAACTGATACATAATTGTCTTCTCAGTTACCATGTCTTTGTAGTAAAAACATTCAAAATCATATTTAGTTTATTTTTCTTAAATACAGTGCATTTTCATTATCTATAGTCAGCCTACTGTGCAAAGCACCAAAACCACATTTTCCTATCTAAATGCAACATAATACCCAATAATCAACTTTTCACAGTCCCTCTCTGTACTCTCTTCTCCTTACCCTTTCCTAACCACCATCTACTCTCTATACGATCAACATTTCAAAATTCCACATGAGATCATGTTACTTGATTTTCTGTTCCTAGCTTATTTCACTTAATATAATAATCACCATACCCATTTATTTTGTTACAATTGATATAATTTCATCCTTTTATTAAAAACAAAAAATTATTTATTTATTTGAAAGAGTTACAGAGAGAGAGAGAGGGACACAGAAAGACTTAAGCTAGACCTAAGCCAGGAGCCAGGAGCTTCATCTGGGTCGCCAACATATATACGACAGACCAACACCTTGGGCAATCCACCATTGCTTTCCCAGGCACACTGGCAGGGAACTGGATTGGAAGTAGAGCAATGAGAACTTCAACGATTTTATGATGGAATAACACTATTTTATGGCATATGTAGCAGATTTCCTTTATCAGGTGGTAGACAATTTGTTTTCATTTCTTGGCTATTGTGGTTAGTGCTACAATAAACATTGCATTCCAGATGTCTCTTGACCAAATGATTTTAATTCCTTTAGATAAAATTCCAACAGTAAGATTGCTGAATTATATCAGCATTCCATTTTTAATTTTTAGATGATCCTCCCTACTATTTCCATATGGCTATACTAATTTACCTTCCCCCACAGCAGGGCATAAGTGCTCCCTTTTTTCTCCTTTTATTCACCAACATTTATCTTTCATCTTTTTGATAGTAACCACACTCCTTTAAAACCTTATTTATTTAAAAGGCAGAATGGGGCTAGCCCTATGGCGTAGTGGTTAAAGCTGCCACCTGCAGTACCAGCATCCCATATGGGCACCGGTTCCAGTCCCAGCAGCTCCACTTCTGATCCAGCTCTCTGCTATAGCCTAGGAAAGCAGTAGAAGATGGTCCAAGTCCTTGGGCGCTTGTACCCACAAGGGAGACCTGGAAGAAGCTCCTGGTTCCTGGTTTCGGATCTGCAAAGCTCCAGCTGTCGCAGCCAATTAGGGAGTGAACCAGCAGATGTAAGACCTTCCTCGCTCTGCCTCTGTCTCTCTGTAACTCTGCCTTTTGAATAAAAAATAAATCTTAAAAAAGAAAAGATGACATGCCCATTCAATAGCTCTTCTAAGAATATACATAAGTGTAACTCACTTGAACTGTAGTGTTGAAAGCTAAATTCATGTTAAATTTACCATGTGGAAAAGAAAATGCACACTGATCACACAAAAAATGCTGACTAATTTGTTTATGCATATTCTTCCAAAATTATATTTTACTGCCTTCCAGTTCGAAGAAAAATAATAGCACTAGATTGTAATAATATTCATAAATAATCATCATAGCATTTTATAAAAGAAGTGACAAATCACTGTTGTTTCTGTTGTTTCATTATACTAACATTTATCATGATGAATTTTTTGATAATATCAATGAGCTCAAAAAACAAAATACTGACAATATAAGGAATGAATCATTTCCTCAGCAGTTCAGTGTATTATAAATATCTCCCTCATAATTTTAAAACCATTGCTATTCATTATATGAACCATCCTCAAGAGAGGAAATTAACATTAATTCAATTGTTCAAAAGAATATTGCAAATGCATTACATGTTCAGAATAATGAAACTGGTCCACCGAAAACAATTGCAATCAATTCTTCACCCATAAAGCTTATCCTTTCTTAGCACAGAGTTCTACCAGTCATTTTGTTGTTGTTGTTTTGTTTTGTTTAAAAAAAGTCTCTATTTTCCATTTCTATCCTAATTTTCACTAGGTAGAATATAGCACCTTTTGAATATTATTGTAGTTTTTTTGTGTTATGGGCTGAGTTGTGTTCTACTAGAATTCATATTTTGGATCTATAATTCAAGTAATTTAGAATGTAAGTGTGCTGTGGTTTAACTAGGTCCACTCCAAAATTCAGATGATGTCAATATGATAGCATTAATAAGTAAGGCCTTTGAGAAGTGAAGAGACTTTGAGACTCTTCCCTTGTGAATTGCATTGGATACCTTTATAAAAAGAGTTTCCAGAGCCAGCTCATCTCTTTTGTAACTGTGCCTTGTGCCATGTGAGGATACAGGGTTGCTCTGATTTAGAGCACACAACATCAAGGAACCATCTTGGAAGCAGACAGTAGCCCTTACCAAAGAGCCAAACCTGCTGGCTCCTTCATCATGGACCTCCCAAAGTAAATGAACTCTGTTCCTAATGAACTACTCAATCTACATTATTTTGTGGCAGTAAAATGGACTAAGACTGTATTTTAAGATGGACCCTTTAAATATGGTGATCAAACTTAAAATTAGAGTGGGTATTAATCCAGTTGAAGTGGAGATAGTGTAAAAGGAAAAACTTGGATACACACAGAGACACCACGTTTGTGCATGGACAGAGGGAAGATCATGTGAGAACATAGGGAGACGTCAGCCACCTGCAAGCCAATGAGAGGATTCTCAAAAGAAACCAAACTGCTCAATGGCTTCGTGTTATACTTCCAGCCTCCAGGACCAAGAGACATAAATGTCCATTGTGCAAGTCACCACCTCTGCAACACGTTATTATGGCTTCCCTAGAAAACTAACACAGCATGCTCCTGCCTAGTAAAATGAATCTTACATCATTGCTAGTATTAAAAGTTGAATAATCCACCATTTATTGTTCCAAATGAAGAGATTGTGTTTACAATATAAAGATTAACTTATCGTGCATGCATATGAAGTGAAGTATTAAAATACATCTTCAAATATTTTTCTATTTTATTTTATCGTGTTAAAATACACAATCAGGAATGGGACTGAATTTGGATACTTTTCTTAAAAAAAAATGGGGTGGGAAACCGAATGTATTTCTTCATGTGGAGCTAAAGTTTTTTGAAAAGCCATATTCAAAGTGCATAATTTGTAACTCAAGAAGAATAAATACTTTTAGTCTATTTTGAACCTTGGATTATTACTCAAATAATAAAATGGTCTTAAGACTTCCTCAGGAATGGTTCATGAGGCTCAATTAATTAACAAATACTGTGATAGAAACCCAAATATTACAAAGTTGTCCCCTGAAACTGAAGAAATTAATTTGTTTAGTTGAGTCCTTTAATGCTAGCAATTTGAACTACTCTTAAGTACAAAATCAGTTACTCAAATTAGGCAACAGGGTACAATGACCAATTTATCCATGTTTACTGTAGGAGTGTAATGACAATGCTAATTCTGATGGTTTAGGTCTAAATTAGTGGCCAGAGGTAGTTAAGCAATTTCTCTGCAATGGCTGACAAAAACAATTCAGCTAGAAGAATAGTTTAAAATATCCTCATAGATCTGTTCTTCCTTCATATTTTAGTGGCTAGTGTATGTTAATTTCCCTCAAAAGTACTTGCTGGCACAGGATCAAGAAAAGACTTATGATTAATCATCATTAACCATATAACATAAACTTTCATTTAAAATGGCAAGAGAACATTTTTGTTGTTTCTAATCTGAGGTTGTTAGTTCAGAAGCTTCTTCATGGAATATTACCTTGCTGTTATTGATTTGAAAAGAAAATTTTCAAGTGGCTATTTTAACGACAGGATTTTATTCCTTCGTGATCTACTCCTTCCTTTTCGTTAAATGCACAAGTCTAATAAAATACAAAGGGTGTCACATTTTGTCAAGCTCATCTGAAACATATAATCTTCATCTCTCCTTCATGCCAGAGTGAATTAAGTAGATAAACATGTCATGAGAAATTAAGATGGATGACAAGCTTGTTGGCGTCCTCTCGAAGGCACGACACATCATCACCTTCTCTACAGGTATTTGGCTAAAATACTCTGTCTTCGCATTGTCAAGCAGCACCTTGAAGAAACATTTGCACATTGTTGAGAGCAAAGAGGAAATAAAAGATATTATGACTCACAGCTTATGTATTGCATCTATAATAGGATCTTGATGGAAACTTGAAAAGATAATAAAATATGCATGCTTTATTTATAGACACTAATGCAACCGATTTCCTAATTGGGTAGATAAGAATTATTTTGTCTATTTATAGATAATGTTGCAGAATTAATGGAAAGACAATTTAGTTGCCAAAGCTAAACTTGCTTCCAATTAGAGAAATAAGTGCATTGATGCCTCTATCCGTTTAGATCAAATAAAATCTTTCAAAATAAAAATATAAAGTAAAAGATAAAAATTTAAGTTTAGCTACTTTTTATATGAAATCCAAACCAGATAGCAAGGAGGAGATGTCTATTCTCAACATTCTTTGATGACAAAGTTGGTTACATTCATCATGGAAATTGCACATTAGAGGGGCCGGCACCGTGGCTCACTTGGTTAATCCTCCGCCTGTAGCACCAGCATCCCATATAGGCACCGAGTTCTAGTCCTGGTTGCTCCTCTTCCAGTCCAGCTCTCTACTGTGGCACAGGAGTGCAGTGGAGGATGGCCCAAGTGCTTGGGCCCCTGCACCCGCATAGGAGACCAGGAAGAGGCACCTGACTTCTGGCTTTGGATCGGCGCAGCGCAGGCTGTAGCGGCCATTTGGGGAGTGAATCTAGGGAAAGATCTTTCTCTCTCTGTTACTGTGAAATAAACAAATAATAAAAAAAGAAATTGCACATTAGAATTGGTCTCAGGTCATATCAAGGGCTAACTCCAGCTCAGATATTTCTTTTTTTTTAGTTTATAGTTCTTTTTAGAGCCATTTAATTTCACAGATTTTTTTTTTTTTTTTGACAGGCAGAGTGGACAGAGAGAGACAGAGAGAAAGGTCTTCCTTTTCCGTTGGTTCACCCTCCAATGACCGCTGCGGCCTGCATGCTGCGGCCGGTGCATTGTCCTGATCTGAAGCCAGGAGCCAGGTGCTTATCCTGGTCTCCCATGCGGGTACAGGGCCCGAGGACTTGGGCCAGCCTCCACTGCACTCCCGGGTCACAGCAGAGAGCTGGATTGGAAGAGGAGCAATCGGGACAGAATCCGGTGCCCCGACCGGGACTAGAACCCTGGGTGCCAGCGCCGCAGGTGGAGGATTACCATAGCGAGCAGTGGCGCTGGCCTCATTTCACAGCTTTAAAGTGCAGCGAAATGAGCAAGGTATGTACTTTGTTGTTAGAAGGCATGAATTCAAGCCATAGTATCTTTTGTGAACTTTGCAACTTAATCTTGTATCAGTTATTGATTGTAAGGTTAAATAATACTAATGATAATGGCAATAGAAATAATAATAGTAGTAATAGCAAAGCAATACTTTTAGAATATTTATTACATTTAGGAGGTACAGTTAAGGATATAGGCTTATATATAATATTTATAGAAACACTTTCAAGTATTGATATCTATTGCTTATGTGGAAAAATACTTAGTATATTTATTTGGCACATTTTCTACAAGGTACTATTCCAAATGCTTCAATTATGCTAGCTAATTTCATACTTCTTGTTATACTTTCATTACTAGAAATGATAGAAAGTTTCAATAACTTGTCCAGCATCACAAATCTAATTAGAACTGAGCTTGTAAGTCTGGCCCAGAGCCCAGGCATTCAATATCTATTATGACACTTTAAAAGACACTCAGGTAGTGGGTATTTGTCCTGTGGTTATGATACTGCTTAAGATAACTGTATCCCATATTGAAATATCTGGGTTCCAGTCCTGGCTTCAGCTTCCAAACCTACTTAAGGCAGACCCAATAAGGCAGCAAAGATGGCTCAAATAATTGGTTACCTGCCATTCATGTAGGAGGTCTTGATAGATTTCCTGACCCCAGAATGTGGTCTCTGCCATGCCTTAATCATCCCAGGCATTTGGGGAGTAAATCAGAGGATAGGAGCTCTCTGTCTCTCTGTTTTTGTACATCTCTGCTCCTCAAATAAACAAATACTTTTTTCTAACAAATATAGTCAGTCCATGACATATGGGTTACTCAGGTACATGGAAGGTGTTCTCAATATTGCTATCTACCTTCAGTGGGATTGTTCACACTATGTTGGCCATTCTGCCAAAAAAGACTATATAGACCTGAAAAATTGAAAATAAAATATAATTTATATCATAGATGTTGACCAACTTGATGTTGCATAGGAAATACAAGCATTGTTAACCATCTGTAACAATAAGCCAGGAAATTCATAGCACTTTTCCACGTTTTTTTTTTTTATTTTTTGACAGGCAGAGTGGACAGTAAGAGAGAGAGACAGAGAGAAAGGTCTTCCTTTGCCGTTGGTTCACCCTCCAATGGCCGCCGTGGCCGGCGCGCTGTGGCCGGTGCATCGCGCTCATCCGAAGCCAGGAGCCAGGTGCTTCTCCTGGTCTCCCATGCGGGTGCAGGGCCCAAGCACTTGGGCCATCCTCCTCTGCACTCCCGGGCCACAGCAGAGAGCTGGTCTGGAAGAGGGGCAACTGGACAGAATCCAGTGCCCAGACCGGGATAGAACCCGATGTGCCAGCGCCGCAAGGGGGAGGATTAGCCTATTGAGCCGTGGCGCTGGCTCCACATTTCTTTTTTAGAGTAGTTTATTGGAAGAACAAAGAATTTTGTGAAATATGAGAACAAACTATACAAAAATCGATACAAAGAAACAAACATGAGAACTAGACTTTTTGATGTTTTTTACATTACTCTACATACATATCAATTTGTTGCATTTTTAAAATTATATTTTATCCTTCTCTTTAATTGTCAACCATTTAAAAGACGTATGAGATGGGTATTGTGACACAGCAGATAAGTCCAACTGATATCACAGTGCCCATTTGAGTCCTGGCTACTTTGTTTCTGATCCAGCTTCCATACACCTGTGAGGCTGTGGATGATGGTCCAAGAACTTGGGTCCCTGCCACCAATGTGGGATACCTCCATGGAGTTTTTGGCTCCTGGCATCAATTTGCCCCAGCCCTGGCTATTGTGGGCATTTGGAAAGTGAATCAATGGATTGGAGATATCTCTTTCTTTTTTATGTCTCTCTCTTTCTGTCACTCTGCATTTAAAGTAAATCTTTTAAAAAGTAAATAAAAACATATAATACTATTAATTACTAGTATATACAATTTTATACAATTATGTAGCTCCGATTATTCCATTATATTTCTCTCCCTGATATATGTAGCCATCCCACATGATAGAATATTAATAAGTCTATTTCTTGATATTATGATTGGAAACAAAATAGTATGTCTATGCAAACCTGAATATCCAAATTGTGTATTACTGCTTTGTGCTGTTTTCCAATATCTGAAAATATGATTTCTTTTTACACAGCTTTTAAATTTTCTAATTGTTCAGAGTGAATTAGTGTGTATAATACCAGCTGTTCTGTTATGTGCAGTAACAGCAATATGGATAGTTTAAAAATGTTCTTGGAGATAGTGTTGTGGCCCAGCGGGTAAAGCCACAGCCTGTGATGCTGGTGTCCCATATGGGTGCCAGTTCGTTTCGCAGCTGCTCCAGTTCTGATCCAACTCCCTGATAATGTGCCTGGAAAGCAGCCGAAGATGGACCAAGTGCTTTGGCCCCTGCACCCATGTAGGACACTTGGATGAAACTCCTGGAAATAAATAACATATGATAGCATACATCTAACACAGCTGTGAAATATTCATAAGAAAAAAGTTATAATTGTTATACACTATGTTTTATAAAAATGGTAATGTATATGCATATTTTACAGGCCTACTCTATATGCATGCATATAACTTGTATGTGTTAGCGTAAAAATCACCAAGGCTGTGTGGTTCAAGACAGCAGAAACTGATTCACTCGTAGTTCAGAGGCGAAGGTTTGGTTCCTTCTGGGATTCTGAGAAGGAATGCATTTCATGCCTCTATTCTGGCTTCTGGTAGTTGTGGGAAGTCCTTGATATCCCTTGGTTCATTGTTTAACATTCACAGTTCTGCCTGTGTCTTCACATGGATATCTTACCTCTGTATGTGTTTGTATCTTTGTGTCTAATTTCCCCCCTAATAAGGGTACTTTTCATTGGAATTGGAGCACATGAAAACCCTGTATAATTTTTGATTCACTTGATTTTTTCTGCAAAGGTCTAATTTCAATATAAGGTCATATTCACAGATTTTTGAGGGATGCTATTCAACCCAGTATGGAATGAGTTACATATGCAAAAATACGTAAAAAATTCTATGCACATTAAAATATATCCTGATATTTGTCCCTTCGGGACAGGATTATTTCACTCAGCATAATGTTTTCCAGATTCCTCCATCTTGTTGCAGATGACCGGATTTCATTGTTTTTGACTGCTGTATAGTATTCTATAGAGTACATATCCCATAATTTCTTTATCCAGTCTACTGTTGATGGGCATTTGGGTTGGTTCCAGGTCTTAGCTATTGTGAATTGAGCTGCAATAAACAGTAATGTGCAGATGGCTTTTTTGTTTGCCAATTTAGTTTCCTTTCGGTAAATTCCAAGGAGTGGGATGGCTGGGTTGTATGGTAGGGTTATATTCAGGTTTCTGAGGAATCTCCAGACTGACTTCCATTGTGGCTTAACCAGTTTGCATTCCCACCAACAGTGGGTTAGTGTCCCTTTTTCCCTACATCCTCGCCAGCGTCTATTGTTGGTGAATTTCTGAATGTGAGCCATTCTAACTGGGGTGAGGTGAAACCTCATTGTGGTTTTGATTTGCATTTCTCTGATTGCTAGTGATCTTGAACATTTTTTCATGTGTCTGTTGGCCATTTGGATTTCCTCTTTTTTTTTTTTTTTTTTTTTTTTTGACAGGCAGAGTGGACAGTGAGAGAGAGACAGAGAGAAAGGTCTTCCTTTTGCCGTTGGTTCACCCTCCAATGGCCGCCGCGGTTGGCGCGCTGCGGCCAGCGCACCGCGCTGATCCGATGGCAGGAGCCAGGTGCTTCTCCTGGTCTCCCATGGGGTGCAGGACCCAAGCACTTGGGCCATCCTCCACTGCACTCCCTAGCCACAGCAGAGAGCTGGCCTGGAAGAGGGGCAACCGGGACAGGATCGGTGCCCCGACCGGGACTAGAACCCGGTGTGCCGGCGCTGCAAGGCGGAGGATTAGCCTAGTGAGCCACAGCGCCGGCCGGATTTCCTCTTTTGAAAAATGCCAAATGCCTATTGAGGTCCTTGGCCCATCTCTTCAGTGGGTTGTTTGTTTTGATGTTGTGGAGTTTCTTGATTTCTTTGTAGATTCTGGTTATCAATCCGTTATCTGTTGTACTTTGCAAATAGTTTTTCCCATTATGTCAGTTACCTCTTCACTTTCCTGACTGTTTCTTTCTTTTCTTTTTTTTTTTTTTTTTTTTTTTTTTTGAAGAACAGGAACTTCTCAATTTGATACAATCCCAAATGTTAATTTTGGTTTTGACTGCCAGTGCTTCTGGGGTCTTTTCCAAGATTGGCAACAACTAACTGAGCACCAAAGGGGAAACCTGTTGAAGTGAATTAGACACTATGAGAAAAAGTGCCTTGATCAGCTCTTGTCTTGACTGTTGATGTACAATGCAATATTTTATCCATTATAATTTTTTTGTTCTAGTACTCTTGTTTGTACTCTGTAATTAACACACAATTATTCTTAAGTATTTAAATTTTAACTGAAAAGTGATCTCTGTTAAATATGAGTGGGAATAAGAGAGGGAGGAGATGTACAATTTGGGACATGCTCAATTGGACTTGCTCCAAATGGTGGAGTTAGAAATGTGCCAGGGGATTCCAATACAATCCCATCAAGGTGGCATGTACCAATGCCATCTCACTAGTCCAAGTGATCAACTTCAGTTCACAATTGATCACATTGATAGGTCTAAGAGTCAAAGGGATTACACAAACAAGACTAGTGTCTGCTAATACTAACTGAAAGAATCAAAAAGGGAGAGAACGATCCAACATGGGAAGTGGGAGACACAGCAGACTCATAGAATGGCAGATGTCCTAAACAACACTCTGGCCTCAGAATCAGCCCTTAAGGCATTCGGATCTGGCTGAAGAGCCCATGAGAGTATTGTAGGCATGAAAAGCCAAGACACTCTGGGAAAAAAAAAAAAAAAACTTAAATGAAAGGTCTCTGTGAGTGAGATCCCAGTAGAAAGAACAGGGCCATCAAAGAAGGAGGTACCTTTCTCTGAAGGGAGGAGAGAACTTCCACTTTGACTATGACCCTGTCAGAATAAGATCGAAGTCGGCGAATTCAAAAGGCTTCCATAGCCTTGGCAACTCATGACTAGAGCCTATGGAGATTTCTGACGCCATAAACAAGAGTGTCAAATTGTTAAGTCAACAACAGGAGTCACTGTGTACTTACTCCACACGTGGGATCTCTGTCTTAGTTTGTTGTCCAATGTGAAGTAATGATATAACTAGTACTCAAACAGTATTTTTACACTTTGTGTTTCTATGTGGGTGCAAACTGATGAAATCTTTACTTAGTATATACTGAATCGATCTTCTGTATATAAAGATACTTGAAAATGAAAAAAAAAACTTGGTGTTAAATTGGAAATTTCATAGAAAATTAATCAATTTTTTAAAAAAAAATATCATGTAGGATCTCTCTCCTTAATGTGCTGTACATTGTGACTTAATACTATAACTAGTACTCCAACAGTATTTTTCACTTTGTGTTGCTATGTGAGGGCAAACTGTTGAAATCTTTACTTAATATATACTAAACTGATCTTCTGTATATAAAGAGAATTGAAAATGAATCGATGTGAATGGAAGGGGAGAGGGAGTGGGAAAGGGGAGGGTTGCGGGTGGGAGGGAAGTTATGGGAGGGGGGAAGTCATTGTAATCCATAAGCTGTACTTTGGAAATTTATATTCATTAAATAAATGTTTAAAAAAATAGGTTAAAAAAAGAAAAGAAAATATATCCTGAATTGATAAACATTGAAATTTCAAATGGGTTTATATCTCAGCAATGGTTCAGCAGGTTAAGCCATCATCTGTAGTGCTGGCATCCCATGTGGGAACTGGTTTAAGTCCTGGCTGCTCCAGTTCTGATCCAGCTCCATGTGCCAATGCATCTGGGAAAGCAGCACAAAAAAAGAAGTTATAAGAAATATGTATATTTTTCTTCTATATCATTCTGTTTCAAATTTTTATACATTATTTTATTTGAAGAATATTTTCAAGATTTATTTTTATTAATTTGAAAGGCAGAGTTATAGAAAAATGGAGAGATAGAGAAAGACAGAGGTCTTCCATCGCCTAGTTCACTCCGAAATGGCTGCAATGACAGCAGTTGGGCCAGGCTGGAACTAGGAGCTTCTTCCAAGTCTCCCCCATGGATGCAGGGACCCAAGGATTTAGACCATCTTCTGCTGCCTTCCCAGATATATTAGCAGGAAGCTGGGTTGGAAGTGGTGCAGCCAAGACTGGAACTGGTGCTCATATGTGTTGCCAGCACTACAGGAGATGGCTTAACTTCTTATGTCACAATGCCAGCCCCTTATGTTTTCTTACGAAGTTTGTCTTTCTACATGTTTGATTTATTGTTATATTTTTGGAAATGTTTGTATTATGTAATTATATTAATTTATGTTGTAAATTTTCCATGTGGAGGATTCTCCTATTTGGATGATAAGAATTATAAAGTATAGCAAAGTTTTTTTTTAAAGATTTATTTATTTGAAAGTTAAAGTTACATAGAGAAAAGAAGGAGAGGCAGAGAATGGGAGGGCTTCCATCTTTTGATGGTTCACTCCCCAGATGGCCGCAAGGGCCAGAGCTGTGTCGATCTGAAGCCAGGAGCCAGGAACTTCTTCCCGGTCTCCTATGTGGGCACAGGAGCCCAAGGACTTGGGCCATCTTCTACTGCTTTCCCAGGCCATAGCAGAGAGCTGGACAGGAAGCAGAACAGCCAGGTCTCGAACCAGCACCCATATGGGATGCTGACACTTCAGGCCGGGGCGTCAACCCACTGCACCAAAGCTCTGGCCCCTTGGAGCAATATATTATAGGATACTATTTCTTTAAAAAAAAATTATTTGAAGATCAGAATTACACAGATGGAGAGGGAAGAGGCAGAGAGAGATATCTTCTGTCTGCTGGTTCAGTTCCCAGATGGCCACAACCATCAGGAGCCAGGAGCTTCATGTGAGTACAGGGGCTCAAGCACTTGGGCCATCTTCTGCAACATTCTCAGGCCATTAGCAGGGAGCTGGATCAGAAACGTAGCTGCTGGAACTTGAAGTGACTCTTCTATGGACTTTACGTGCTATGCCACAGTGCCAGCCCCTATAGGATACTATGAGTTGAGTGCTAAACTATGTTTGTGGAGTAAAGGTCAAGTTCATCTTGGTTAAACAACTGTGTTTATAAGGAAGGAGCATTCAGAATCACACCCAGAAAATTTGGAATTTAAAATTTAATAGACATTATCCTCATAAAAAGTCTCATGATGTGAATGGGATGCACTGGTGACCTTAGGATGATTCTTTTCTAAGAAAGCGATCAGTTTTGGTGGTCGTGGTTTGAATTTCTGAAAGGCCTTTGATCTTCACCTTGTGGTTTAATCCCTCAAAGGACACCTCACTTCTAGAACCTAAAGAATGGGAGTGAAGTTCATCTGCTAATCAAGGGAAAGACAGGAATTCAAATCCTCAGCTCTCGGCAATGTCGCATGATAATGTGCATATTGAAGGCACAAATGCAGCATGCACTAAAGGGAAATGGACAAAAACTGCGATTACTTAGTCTGTGCTTTCCAATAAACACTTGAAACCCAGATTCAATGCTATGACACTGTGGGTAAAGCTACCGATTGCAGTGCCAACATTCCACGTGGGCGCTGGTTCGAATCCCAGCTGCCCCACTTCTGATCCAGCTCTCTACTTTGGCCTGGGAAAGCAGTAGAAGATGGCCTAAGTCACTTGGAGGACCCAGAAGAAGCTCCTGGCTCCTGGCTTCAGATTGGCATAGCTCTGGCCCTTGCGGCCATCTGGGGAGTAAACCAGCGGATGGAAGACCCCTCTCTCTCTCTCTGCCTCTCCTTTTCTCTGTGTGTAATTCTGCCTTTCAAATAAATACATAAGGGCCAGCGCCGTGGCTCACTTGACTAATCCTCCGCCTGTGGCGCCAGCATCCCATATGGGTACCAGGTTCTAGTCCCGGTTGCTCCTCTTCCAGTCCAGCTCTTTGCTGTGGTCCGGGAGGGCAGTGGAGGATGGCCCAAGTGCTTGGGACCCTACACCTGCATGGGAGACCAGGAAGAAGCACCTGGCTCCTGGCTTTGTGCCAGCGCAGCACCAGCCATAGCAGCCGTTTGGGGAGTGAACCAATGGAAGGAAGACCTTACTCTGTCTCTCTCTCTCTCACTGTCTATGACTCTACCTGTCAAATAAAACAAAATAAAACAAATAAATAAATAAATCACTAAACAAACAAAAACATAAACCCAAGGTGATTAGACTGTCAATGGAATTCTCTGTGTGTTTTTTGAATACATTTCTTAGCTCTAGTCTGTTTCCCCATAGGAAAAGACACAAAGTTCTGAGAATGCAATGATCTTTTGTGTATTGCTAAAAATTGAATGTACCTAAAGTTCACATTTTGGAAACTGAATCCCTGAAATCATGTGTAAATTATTCTGGAAATGTGGTTTTGTGAAGTAATTAGTAATAGTTGAGGTAATGAGGGTGAAGTATCATGATAGCATTAGTGGTTTTATAAAGAGGAACAGAGACCTGAACTAACAGATTTGCCGACTCACCTTTGCTGTGTTACAGCAACAGGGCCTTCATAAAACCTTTCCAATGACAGCACTGTACCTCCAGAACCACAAGCCCAATAAACCTTTGCTTTTTTATAAAATTACCTGTTCTCAGGTACTTTGTTATAGCAACATAAAGCATACAAAGCCAGGTTTATTATCAGGGGTACCCACAGCAGGAAGAATAATTGGATATGAATCCATTGGACATCTTTCTCATGGAAATTTAGCCTGTTGGAAGTTCTGGGTTCATTTGTACTTGATGTTCAAGTCACCTTTCTACCTAAAAAGGGAAAAGAGAACAAAAAGGAACAAAAGGATTTTTGGATCAGATCTACAACTGGTGCATATTAAATCCTTTCTGATTCCATTGTCTAAAACCAAATCACATGACCACAAACATGCTGAAGGACAGCATGAAAATATCATGTAGAAAAGAGTTTTTGATACATGGAGAGAAACTGGGTAGGTTCTTATATAGTAAATATTGAAAGAAGAAAATCTTCTCTTCCACATTTAACTATTCCTCTTCTAAATTTTTAGTATTCAGGATTCCACAAGGTATTTGAATTTTCTGAAGTGATAGCATGATAACCTGATACTATTTATCACAATCTGTATTAAAATGAAGTTTAAATGTTTAAAGGCAGTGATGGCCAAGATAAATTTCCCTGCTTCAAAATGCGTAGAGCACTGAATAATGAACTGATATAGTAATTCTAAGTTATCCAGTATTTAAAAGAGGCTCTCAAACCATGATATATACCAACAATGGATAACTGAGAAATTGTGTGCATTTAAAAAAAGAGCACAACTTCCTGTCTTTAAAATGATAGAAAATTCTGAAATCTATCTTGGCCTTCTCTATAAGGAGTAAGATTCCACAACATTGTTATCTGGAGTTCACTGTCAGGTACTTTGACCTGTAGGGAAAAAAAAATGGATTTTTTTGTAATTCAAAGGTCACAGATAGAAAATCCGCAAATCACAGAACAACTGAAGTAATTTTAGCTCAGATTGGCATATTGGATGCTGAAAGGTCATGTTCTATTTTCATAGCGAGCCTAGTCATATTGACTTCTACCCTGTGTGTGAGGTAGACAAATCAAATATCTTAGAGCTGTTTTACTATTACATAAATATTTGGGATGAAGAGAGATTGTCTTAGTTACTATAATATTAATATGCTACATGCTAGAGTAGCAGAGTAAATGGAAAATAACTTTTTAAAAGCGATTTTTTCTCAAGTGCATGCAATATACATCTTGCTTCTTTGTCATCAATATTTTTACTCAATCTTTTTTTTTTATTAAACTTTTATTTAATGAGTATAAATTTCCAAAGTACAGCTTATGGGTTACAATGGCTTCCCCCTCCCAAAACTTCCCTCCCACCCACAACCCTCCCCTTTCCCGCTCCCTCTCCCCTTCCAATTTTTACTCAATCGTAAAATTGTCCTGTCATGACACTTCTTCTGTGAGACTACCCTCTTTCACCAGGGAGGCATACTGAGTAAACAGTTCTTTATCTTCCATGAAAAAGAGCGGTGGAGTTAGCCATTCAATTCAAATCCGTCGCTGAATTCTGAGAGCCTTCCTTGTGTTGAGCCTTATGAAGAGCGCGGTATGTAAGCAGGACATTTATTCTCCCAAATCTCATCAGTAGGTGAAACCAACAAGTACACCGGAGTTAGGCTGCAGCGTAGTGCTTGCTGTATTTCTGATGGTCGTATGTTCTCAGATGACAGTGTGAGATACAGCCAGACTATGTCTAATATTGCTGTCCTAAAATATACAGGGCATAGAATATATCATTTATAGATGTTTTTCACATACTGAGAGATAACAGAGGAATTTTATTTATTTTCTGTGTGAGCAGGCTTAGCTTAAAGGGAATGCAATCGGAATGCCTTTTGGAGAATGAGAGTTTTCCAGAGGGACAAGTGACCTCACTGAGAATTAGGAAATGGGCTACCCACTGCCATTGCTGGAAGCCAGGTGGCCACATGGCCCGACCACCGATGTCAGCCCCACCCCCATCCTAATGGAATTCGCTGCTCCTACTTCCCTGCCCTATCCCCAGCAAAGTTTTAAAAGGACCTGTTCCTGAACATGTGGCTCGCTCTCTCTCTCTCCCTCTCTGACTCCTGACCTCTGTCTCTCTCTCCATCTCTGGATCTCTTTCTTACACTCTTCTTCTCCCTCTTTTCCTTCTTCGCCCCTTCCCCTGGTCTGTTGGGTTTCCCCCAATAAACTCTTTCCTTTAAAAAAAAAAAAAGAATAAAGGAAATGGGCTAAAGGAATATTGATGTGGGACTGTTTGTGGAACAGTGAAACACTGGCTTCCATATCTGAGTGGCATTTCAAATCCTGGCTGCTCTGCTTCTGATCCAGCTTCCTGTTAACGCAACTGGGAAAGCAGCAAAGGGTGAGCTAAGCACTTGAGTCCCTAGCACCCATGTGAGAGACCCATATGGAGCTCCTGGCCTTGGCCGGGCCCAGCCCTGATTGAGTCCAGATGGGGAGTGAACCAGCACATGGAAGAACTGTCTTTCTCTCTCCCACCCCTCATCTCTACATGTATCTCTAACTCCCTCTCTCTCAATCACTCTGCATTTCAAATAAATATAAATAAATAAATAAATAAATTTTAGAAAAGTAGAATACAAAAGAAAAAGCTTTATAAAATTTGTGGAATCTGGAAAAAAAAAAGGTTGTTAATTGTTTTTAAAAATCTATGCAAAAAAAAAAAAAAGTCTCTTAAACAATGTCAGTTGAGGCCGGCTCTGTGGTGTAGAGGGTAAAGGTGCTGCATGCAGTGCCCACATCCCATGCTGGTGCCGGTTTGAGTCCCAGCTGCTCTACTTCCAATCCAGGTCTCTGCTGTGGCATGAGAAAGCAATAGAAGATGGCCCAGATGCTTGGACTCCTGCACCTATGTGGGAGACCTGGAGGAAGTTCCTGACTCCTGGCTTTGGATCGGTGCAGTGCGGCTCCTGCCTTTGTAGTGAACTGAGGAGTGAACCAGCAGATGGAAGAATTCTCTCCCTCTCCCTCTGCTTCTCTGTAACTCTGCCCTTCAAATAAATATTTGCCCTTCAAATAAATAAATAAATCTTTAAAAAAAACAATGTCAGTTAATAAAGTTTAGCAAGGTGATTTAAGAGATGGACTATGGAAGTGTTACCAGCTTGCTGTTTAATAATTCGAAATTAATAAGCTGTGTGGGCTCTTGCCTCATATTCTGAGAATTCTGAACACTGGCACAAATAAACGAGGCAGCATGGTAAGTTTTTAAGCTTTTTATCCAGTCAGAGAAATGCACAGGAGAGTGAGGGCTCTATCTAAGAAAGAGAAATCTGGATTCATACCAAGCACTGGGAGCCGTCATGTGCAGAAGCATGCAGGCCACGAAGCATGGGGCCGGGGGTCGGGGGGCCGAAGCCCATGCTCCGCAAAGGCACAGGGGCACCAAGCGTCCACAAAGGCGAAAAAGGGCAAAAAGGGCCAGGCCCACTGTGTCTCAGGCCTTTAATCCACTTCCCAAAGGGAGTGGTCAATTAGCCTGATTGGCAGCTGGGCATACAGGTGTGGTCAGGTAGGGGGCTGAGATCACACAGTGGGTATGTGAAGGTGTGGTCTTCCAGCTCACACACCTGATCAGTTTTATTCTATGTACCTGCCTACAACAGAAGCAGCCTACCAGCTACAAACCCTCCATCCAGGATTTTGTTACTGTGTCCCTATCAGAAAATTATTAACCCCTCCAATGTAGTTACCAAATCTATGAAATTTAATAATCATGCCACCTCAGGGAGTTGTAAAAAGAATAAATGATGGGAAGATTGAATGTGTTAATAGTGTCTGGACCACAGTAAACCTCAATGTATAATTATTACAAAATCAGGACATATACATCTGGGAAATAAAACTCAGTGGCACCTTCTGGAGCCTAGGGTTAGGTAGACAAGGATTAAGGAGTAAAGAAATAACAAGGGAGATGGCAACAGTCTGATAAAACCTAGATTAAAAACTGTGTTTCACTTTTTGCTAAGGAATTTGAGTATTTTATTAAATAGAACACAACTTGTTTCAGCCAGATAACTCAGGTGGTACTGAACTGTACGATATATTTGAGAGAGAAAATAATGTTGTCAGCAGTGAAGTCAGTTTTCAATTGTTTAGGTCACTGTTCGCAGGAAACCTGACAAATAAAGAAATCCCATACATCAAGCAAAGAAAAGTGAAAAATGTTGCAAAGCCCATTCTTTCCATATAGGCATAGGCAGAGGGGACCTAGAATTCAACAGTGATGCTAAAGTTTTATTCTGAACTGATAGGTGCTTAGTGATGCTGTTAGTATGGTGAACGAAGCAGGAAGAGACATTACTAAATCATTTTGAACATGTTCCATTTTAATGTCTGTAGAGAATTTAATATGATTACTCATGAATCTTTAAAAGTATATATGTGAAGCACAAAAAAAAAAAAAAATCAAGTCACCAGGAGTGTCAGGGTAGCAGTGAAATCAATGGGCATAAAAGATAACAATCAAAGTGTTCATGGAAGTAGAAGGAAAAAGGCCAGAGTTCTCATGGAAATATTATTACATTTGGAGCAGAAGAGTTTCTAATTTCCGTTTTACCTTTTGTGTTTTTTAATGTTGAGCCAATTACTCAATACCCGTCTGAGATTTAGTCTATTTATTTGGAAATGGTTCTATGAATTCTTCACAGTGTTAATGTCAGAATCCAGAGAGGCAAGGTGAAGAGTAAATTGTAAAATGTGAGCTTCTTAAATCGTATTTGTTTATAAAAGCAGTGTGTGATAGAACAGGCTCATCAAAGAACACATGATGACATTAGGCGTGGATAAAAGAAAAAAAATGGCTGGTACCTTCCTACTCTACTGAATATGTTTATGTGTAATTATAAGTGTTAGTTTTCTTCCCTACAGACAACAGTCCATTTTACTCATTAGTTAATGGAATTTGTACATTAATAATCAGTATAACATTGAAATATTTATGTTATTGGTTGAACTGTATCCCTCCAAAAATTATGTTGGAATCCTTCCCCCTCAGAATGCAACCTTTAGGACAAATGAGTCATTATGATTTAATGAGGTAAGAGGAGGTCAGGTCGTGTTGAAGTAGGGGGGTCCCTAACACAATAAGATGTGTGTATTGCAGAGTGATGGCATGTGAAGACAGAGAGACACCAGGAGATTTGGAACAATGTACCTACCTGCCAGGGAGGGCCAAAGGCTGCCAGTAAACTACCCAGAGCTAGGAAGAGACAGCACCGATTCTCTGGCACAGCTCAGAAGGTTAAAGGTTCTGTTGACAACTTGATTATGTACTTTCAGCTTCCAGAACTGTAAGACAATGCATTTCTATTATTTTTATCCACTCAGTTTGTGGTACTCTTTCACAACCAGCTTAAGAAAGTAACATGACATGGACAGCTCCCCGTCTACAGAACATTGCTGTGTTTGATTCTCGTGGGCAGGAAAGTTCAGCCTACAAAGAGCGACTGAGTCATACAGAATCTCACAGTGAGTAGAAAGCCGGAAATCTGAGTCTCTTTAGTATGATGCCATGCCCAGTACTCCAAACCAACAACATGAAGTGGATCACAAAATAGGCATTTGTGGTTTTGTCTAAGAATTCATCCTTGATATACACAAGCAATTCTCTTCTGAATTCTGCATTGTGGTGCTACAAATTTCCCGTTTTAAATAAAATTGGAAAGTGGGCATTTAACTTAACAGGTAAGCTGTTGGTTGAGATGCACACATCCAGCATCAGAGTGCCTGGGTGTAATTCCTGGTTCTGACACCTGATTTCAGCCTCCTGCTAAGATGGCTCTGTGAATGCAAAAAGTAACTGGGTCTCTGCCAACCATATGGGAGACAGACTGAGTTATTGGCTCCTGGCTTTGGCTAAGACTACTTCTAACAGTTGCAGGCATTTGGGGAGTGAGCCAGCCAATGGGAGCATTCTCTCTCTCTCTCTCTCTCTCTCTCTGTTTCTTTAACTTTCAGTTGCTGTCTCTCAAATAAATAAATCACAAAAACTTTTTATAACAAATAATAATAAGTAAAATACATTTGGTGAGTCTGTATTAGCCTGCATTATCCATGTTCTGGTCCTCAATTGTAGGTTTACAGAGCAAAAATATAAGGTAAAAACAAACAGCATACTGGCACACTCTAGATAAAGTCTGTCATAAGAACAGAGCAGTTATGTTTAGAGAATCTGAAGTCGTACAGACATGACTGTTGTCTTTGTACAGGTGTGCATTGGAAGTGTATCCGTCTCTCAGAGTCTGGCTAAGCTATGGCATTGTCTCCTGCATAGTTCCCTGGATCTGCTTGTGAAGTGCTTACGGCCAGTCGTTCAGTTCTGTATTTGTTGACTGGTACATAAGTGAAATTGAGTGCCATCTTTGAAAAAAAAATAAATAAATAAATAAAAGTAAAACAACTCATGAGAAAGCAGCTTGTTGCTCATCATTCCTGACTATTCCTTTTCAAATGCAAAGTGAAAAAATAAATAATATTAATGAAATAGATAAAACTACCTCTCTAGCTTCTGGTGGTACACAGAATAGTGACTAACACAGATGAAGCTTTCAGCAAACCTCATCCTTATGAGTGAATGCTCTATTCTCTCACCCCTGCACCTGCACTTATTCTGGCATAGATCAGGGAAAACGAACTCTCCTTAAAAGCGTTGGAATTGAAGCAAATGACTTTCAAAAGAAAAAGAGCAAACATGAGAGTGAATCTATAGTATGTCTGTTTTACTTGAAAGGGACATTTTAAAAATGGGATATCATATCTCTTCTGCTGTATATCAATGGATGAAAGGAAAATGAAATGAGTACTGCAAAAGGAAATAGAAACACTTTTATGTGGGAGTTTATGTTCTGTGTTTCGTGCCTGTAGCTGTTCTCATGGCCCATAATGAGCCAAGGCAGCTCATACCTACATTCTGCAGCAGCATTTAGCATAAACCATGCTGGAGATACGTAGGAAGATGCCTGATTTCCAAAGATGCTGTCGAGCATACACAAGTGCTATGCTAAGGCAGAACTTTCTCCAGGGTTAGACAGGTCTTAATTTCAGCATATTTTTTTGTGCCTAGTCCTCACCTGTTAAGAACAATTTATATGCAGGTACAATTTGCTGGTTCATATCCAATATTTGCTCAGTTTAAAGCGATGCTTAAGTTCAGGCTGATCCACGGTCTCTAATTAAACACAAAAAAGGAGCAAAATCAAAATGATACTGGAACAAGAGTCTTTCCGTTGTCCCTTTTTCTTCTCCACTAAGTTTGTTTTACTCCATGACCTCAATATTACAAAAAAATAACTGAGCAAAGTGTTGATTGCAAGACATTGTCGTGATGTTTCCTATAAGCACTGGCTGGGCAGGAAATTTTCATTTCATACACCATTTGAGCCCGGCTGCAGTGATTTCACAGAAGCCAGCCAGCTTGGAAAAGTTAATGTTAAAGAAAAGCATTCATTTTTGTTCTTTTGAGGAAGTACTTGACTGTTTAAAACCACAACCTGGGAGGTGGTGGGCCATAAGGAAGGGCAAAACTTACCTAATTTTACTTGATAATGCGTACATTTATATAATATTGAGAAAGAAAAAAAATACCACCAAAACAATAACACTGTGAAACCGTGTAAGTATTAATAATTATATAGTATAAAAATACAAAGCATATACAATATATGATGCATATTCTATTCCTTAAGCAACATATATTTTATATAGACTATTTGCCATCGTTTAATATAATCATTAAGACATAAAAATGTTCCTTTAGCATGCATAGAGTAAACTGAGGAGATGGGCAGTTTTCTTGCATAATTTGTGTGGAAAATGTTTAATATTTTGCCTGAGATGAAGATAATAATATGGGTCTCCCTGCAAAGAAAAGAGGACATATTAATACAATAGCTCTTCTGTTTCTATCCTTTTTTAAAGACTTATTCATTTATTTGATAGAGTTACACAGAGAGAGGAGAGGCAGAGAGAGAGAGAGAGAGAGGTCTTCCATACGCCGGCTCACTCCCTAGTTGGCTGAAAAGACCACAGCCACACCAATCTGAAGCCAGGAGCCATGAGCTTCCTCCAGGTCTCCCACACAGGTGCAGGGACCCAAGGACTCGGACCATCCTCCACTGCTTTCTCAGGCCACAGCAGAGAGCTGGATCAGAAGTGAAGCAGCTGTGACCAGAACTGGCGTCTATATGGGATGCTGGCACCTCAGGCCAGGGCATTAACCCACTGCGCCACAGTGCTAGCACCCAGTTTCTATCTTTTATAAATTCACAATTAACATAATGTTCACTCATTACTTTTAAATACGTAAAATTTGCTGTCAAGTTTATTTACAAGTTTATCTTTTCATATATTCTTAGATATTTAGTAATGTCTTATTTCAATAATGTAAAAAATGTTGGACAATAAAATACAGCACTGATATGCAAAATTATTTTATATAATAACAAATGTCCTTGGAAACTGCTTCAGTATCTTACTGAAGACATGTCTATGTTGTCATTGCTTTCAGGGGGTCATAGGAAGTTGAGGGAAGAAGGCAGGTCTGATAGGCTAACTTTGACTTCCATGTCGAAATGTCTACAAGTATTGCTAGCAATTTTACTTTCTAAACAGATGCCCCAAAAATTAAGTGGGTTACTGCCTGGGTCAGACTAAAGTCACTTTTATTTGGACTCTTGCTGTAGTTTCCCCCTTTCCCTTGGCTTTCTTCCTGCTCCATTTTTTTTTTTTTAATTCAGAGATATCATCCTATAAGGTAAATAAATGTCCTTTCCTGATTCAGGATTAAAATGTCTACAGTTCCCTTTTTCTTTAACCATTCTCTACGCACTCGCTTTCTCTTCTTCATAGAATTCTCATCTACCTTTACTTCTCTGGAATATTCCAATTCAGTTAAAACTCAAGCTAAAAGCCAGGTCTCTGAAGTATTCTGACATGCTCCAACAGAGAGACATCCCCCTGTCAGCTTAATACAAGTCTTTGTCTTTCTGTAAATTATCTGTGATCACCCCATGCTATATCTCAGTTGATTTCCTGTTCTTGACAATGTACTATTTTACTGTGTTTCTACATACAGAAACTGAGACGGAACGCACGAACACAATGCTTTCTTTGGTGTCACTGAAAAGACTTCCTTCTACATTTAATGAGCTCTCAAAAACTTTATCTACGTTTCATCATTCTTATTTTTTAAGCTCTTTAAGAAATATATTTTATTCTATTTTATTTGAAAGGGAGAGACGGGGAAAAGAGAGAGAGAAAGAGAGAGAGAGAGAAATCCTCCTCCACATGACGCTTCCCTCCCACAGTGCCTGCAACAACCAGGGCCAGGACAAAGCCAGGAGCTTAGAACTCATTCTAGGCCCCCATGAGGTTAACAGGGGCCAGGTATTTCCACAAATATTCATCTACTGGCTACTGGGATATGCATCTGCAGAGAAAAAGATCAGAAATGGAGTCGGGGGACCGACACTGTGGTACAGAGAGTAAAGCTGTCACCAGCTTTGGCATCCATGTAGTCTATTCAAGGACTGGCTGCTCCACTTCTAAACTGGCTCCATGATAGTGTCCCTGGGAAAGCAGCAGGAGATGGCTCTTGTACTTGGGCCCTTCCACTCATGTGAGAGACCTGGAGGAAGCCCCTGGCTCCTTGCTCCTGACTTTGGCCTGGCCCAGCCCTAGCCATTGTGGCTATTTAGGGAGTGGACTAGCAGTTGGAAGGTTCTCTCTCTCTCTCTCTCTCTCTCTCTCTCTCTGTAGCCTTGACTTTCAAATGAATAAACAAATCTTCAAAAACATGGAGTCAGACCTGAAACCCAGGCATTTTGATATGGAACACAAGTGTCTCAAATTTCAACCTAACTGTTGCACCAAACAGCTGCCCTCATTGTATTCTTATCACCAAGCCATCCTATTAATTACTGCAGACCACGTTCCATGAATAATTTCTGTTTTTCAGTACTAATTCAATTCTGTGTAACTCCATACCTTTGTTATAAAGTGGTGTTGATATTTACAAATAAACACCTATATTAATAACAGACACAGGCTAATAAATTGATTTCCCCATGAAACAGATTACACAGATTGGCAGTGAAACTACCCTTTTGTCATGAGCAAGATCATCACCATTTTAGTATTACAGATTATTTTCTCTATTAGGGAAAATACATAAACACAACATAAAGTAACAGGAAATTATGTTTCTCCAAGAATGATAAATAAGGTCACTGTTTGTAAATCATTTCAAAATACATTAGACAAAAATGAATACTGAAATGTTTTACCTATTTATTGATATTCACTACTGAAAAACTGTCATTACAAAATCACAAAGATGTCTGTCTACCATTATTCACACTGTAGAGGATAAAACACAAAAGAAAAATGACCACAATTGAGAAGGCACTGTGTTTTGGGTATCTTTTTAAAGCATACGTATTAAATTGATTAAGCTGAAATGAATTATTTACATTTCTTTGTCAAAGATGCTTTTAACAGTTCCTGATTTTTATCTGTATAATAGGTCACAATTTTTCTGTCAGTGCGGGATGACTAAAACAACGTTCACTGATGGCATACTGAGTGTCAAGCTCTATGAGAAGTGTGGAACACAGAGATGAATGAAAATTGGTATATAGCCTTATTGTTGACAAAACTTGGAGTTGAGTGATGGCAGTGGATCTAGAGTATAAAAGCAAATATAAAACTTCATCAAGGTCAATTTCAAGAGATCAAATGCTGTGAAGATGGGGGTGGCGTGAGACACCTCATTATACATGGTGACGAAAGGAATGACATGCCTGAAAGATGAGCCTCAAATTGATGACTCTGGAAAGAAGGCTCCACAGGGGATGCACTTGCTCCAGAAGTGCACAACATTTCAGGAAAATAAAGCAAGAACAAAGATTCCAACTCAATGACACAATGTTTGATCATTTTAAGCTAAAGCTCTTAGTGGCTAGAGTAGAGGTTTCTGACTGAGCCGACAGCAGGATATGAGATTCTCAAGTTAGAGGTCAGATGATGTGTACCTGCAGGTCAATGGAAGGAGTTTGCATTTGGTTAGACCTCTATGCTACTATAGGCTGTCACTGGAATTTCAGCAGAGGCCTACCATAATTCTGCTCATAATTTAAAAAAAAAAAAAATAGGAGATAGTAAAAGAATTCTATGTGAGGACTGATTTTGTTTTTTTCATGGTAGAGACAGAGGAGCACACTAAAGATAACATTGCAGGTAAAACAGATTATTTATTAATATGTTAAATGTTCCATAGCACACTGAGAGTCATTTACGACTGGCTTCCATGTTTCTGCTTTGTAAATCTGATACACTGCAGTTATCAAGTTGTTATCTGTATACAAAAGGTTATACACCAGAGGAAAATGCACTTTTTGACTCATCAGCTTACATATGGTATATAAAGCATGATGATTGATGTGATTGTTGAAACAGATTTTTATAGAAAGGTAACAGAAAGTTTCCAGCATCAAACCTGTATCATTTAGAGGTTCACCAGAGAAAGAAAGATGACCCAAAGGCAAAGTGGTGGGAGATGGTGGGAGGTAGGATCACTAGCAAGTCATTGTTATTTTTATCTTTGATACATTTATATATAAAATTGATGGGGTTCTGTTGATTTTCTTATGCTAATTTAGCTGTTACCTACTGACAGCTTCCTTTGAATGGTCCTATTTAGGGGCTAGCACTAGAAAGTAGCAGGGAAAGCCACCTCTCTGGTGCTAGCATCCTATATGGGTGCCGATTCGAGTCCCAGCTGCTCCATTTTCGATCTAGCTTTCTGCTGAATGTGCCTGGGAAAGCAGTGGAAGATGGTCCAAGTTTTTGAGCCCCTAAACCCACCCAGGGAGACTTGGAAGAAGCTCCTGGCTCCTGGCTTCTGATCAGCCCAGACATGGCTGCTGCAGCCATTTGGGGAGTGAACCAGTGGATGGAGCTCTTTCTCTCTCTCTGTAACTCTGCCTTTCAAATAAATGAATAATCTCTTTAAAAAAAGATAAAGGTCAAATTTAGGTCATTTAACATCATTTATTCACTAACTGTTGCCCCTTTGTGCTCAGAACAGCAATATCACTATTTTAGATTTCTTTATTGATCTCTTTTATGTCTTCTAGCTTTTGTTTTCTTACTGTTTCATCAACAATAGAGATTGCCTGCTGAGTCTTGAATGAGAAACAGGGAATATGAGGATCAGTGTTTAGTCCTTTCATATTTCTCGTTTAATAACTGCATTTGCTTCTACCCTAGAGTAATCACGGTGGATTACAATATGTTGGGATATCTTTTGGAGACATAGTTAGGGTAAGATTAGGAGATGAAGGTGGGACAGCTACGATGGGAAGTACAAGACCGACGGTTCTCATGGCACTGTGTGAGTATAAAACGGGAAGGAATCACATGCAACCAAGGGCTGGCTCGGACCAGACGTGGAAAACACTAGCACCTGATCTGGTTCTCTGCCTCTAGACTGTGAGACGTCCATGTCTGCTATTTAAGCTGCTCAATCTATGTTTTTTTATTGCAGCAGCCAGAAGTGACACTTCCTTAGCTTTATGTACAAATTTTACATTTACAGTTTAGATTTCAAAGTTCGAAAATGGTTTTATGCTAGCTTTATTTAGACATTTCTGTTTGGCTTTCTCTCTGCTTTTTTAAACATTTATTTTTATTTATTTGAAAAGCAGAGTTAGAGAGAGAGAGAGAGATCTTCTACCCATTGTTTTACTCCCCAAATAGACCAAACAGTCAGGGCTTGGCCAGGCTGAAGCCAGGAGCCAGAAGATTCTTCCAGATCACCCATGTGAGAGCAGAAGCTCAAGGACTTGGCCATTGTTCACTACTTTCCAGGAACATTAGCAAGGAACTGGATCAGAAGTGGAGCAGCAGGGACTTGAACTGGAGCCTATATGGGATACCCATGTCATAGGCAGTGACTTGAGCCATTACACTAACGCCAGCCCCTTCCTTTGATTTTAAAATAAAAACCACATTTATTATATAAATACTAAAATTATTTGTAATGACCATATTTCATTCCTTTTTTTTTTTTTTTTTTTTTTTGGACAGGCAGAGTTAGAGAGAGAGAGACAGAGAGAAAGGTCTTCCTTCTGTTGGTTCATCTCCTAAATGGCCACCACAGCCGGTGCGCTGCGCCGATCCGTAGCTAGGAACCAAGTGCTTCTTCCTGGTCTCCCATGTGGGTGCAGGGCCTAAGCACTTGAGCCATCATCCACTGCACTCCCAGGCCACAGCAGAGAGCTGGACTGGAAGAGGAGCAACAGGGACAGAATTCAGCTCGCCAACTGAGACTTTGAACCTGGAGTACCAGTGCCACAGGCGGAGATTATCTATTTCTTAGGTAACTTCTTTTCATGGAATTTTGTGTTGGTTTTGCCCTTTCTTTCATTATTTACCTGAATCATTTTTTAAATTTTTTTACAGTTTTATTTTTTTCTGACAGTCCAGAACTGAAGCTTATTTTTACTAGATACATGACCACACTTCCTTACTGATCAAATGAAAACAACAGCAGCATCCATGTCTTAGTGTTGTGGTGAGGATTCCTGAGATAATCACCAGGAACGTTCTAGGCTCAGCCGTTGGCATGCAGGCACAACTCCATACATGCCCTCATTAAAATAATTTTAAGTTATTGCTTATACTTTCTTCTAAGTGCTCAGTGAAGACAGCGAATTATGCTCTTCTCTGAATCCTGAGACCTTTTTTTCAGCCTCTGAAGCTATCTGTTTCAGCCACACTCACATAGCAAACCCTTTGCTCACAGTTCCTGACTGCTTTTCCCTTTCCTGTACCTTCCAATGGTCCCTCTTACTTTTTCTTTTTTATTTTTGACAGGCAGAGTGGCAGTGAGAGAGAGAGACAGAGAGAAAGGTCTTCCTTTGCCGTTGGTTCACCCTCCAATTGCTGCTGTGGCCGACGCACCACGCTGATCAAGCCAGGAGCCAGGTGCTTCTCCTGGTCTCCCATGTGGGTGCAGGGCCCAAGCACTTGGGCCATCCTCCACTGCACTCCCAGGCCACAGCAGAGAACTGGACTGGAAGAGGGGCAAGAGGGACAGAATCAGGTGCCCTGACCAGGAATAGAACCTGGTGTGCCGGTGCCGCAAGGCAGAGGATTAGCCTATTGAGCCACGTGCCGGTTTCTAATGGTCCCTCTTTCAAGCAGCCAATTAGTTTTTAATTTTCCTTGTTTTTTTTAACTTTTATTTAATAAATATAAATTTCCAAAGTACAGCTTTTGGATTACAGTGGCTTTTACCCCCATAACCTCCCTCCCACCCAGAACCTTCCCATCTTCCACTCCCTTTCCCAATCCATTCATATCAAGATTCATTTTCAATTATCTTTATATACAGAAGATCAATTTAGTATATACTAAGTAAAGATTTCATCAGTTTGCACCCACACAGAAAAACAAAGTTTAAAGTACTGTTTGAGTACTAGTTATACTGTTAATTCACATAGTACAACACATTAAGGACAGAGATCCTACTTGAGGAGTAAATGCACAGTGATTCCTGTTGTTGACTTAACAAATTGACACTCTTGTTTATGGTGTAAGTAATCACCCGAGGCTCTTGTTATGAGTTGCCTAGGCTATTCAAGCGTTTTGAGTTCTCCAACTCCGATCTTATTTAGACAATGTCATAGTCAAAGTGGAAGTTCTCTCCTCCCTTCAGAGAAAGGTACCTCCTTCTTTGATGGCCCCGTCGTTCTTTCCACTGGGATCTCACTTGCTGAGATCTTTCATTTAGGTCTTTTTTTTTTTTTTTTTTTTCTGGAGTGTCTTGGCTTTCCATGCCTACAATACTCTCATGGTCTCCTCAACTAGGTCCAAATGCCTTAAGGGCTGATTCTGAGGCCAGAGTACTATTTAGGACATCTACCATTCTATGAGTCTGCTGTGTATCCCGCTTCCCATGTTGGATTGTTCTCTCCGTTTTTGATTCTATCAGTTAGTATTAGCAGACACTAGTCTTGTTTATGTGATCCCGTTGACTCTTAGACCTATCATTATGATAAATTATGAACTGAAACTGATCATTTTGACTAGTGAGTTGGCATTGGTACATGCCACCTTGATGGGATTGTATTGGATTCCCCTGGCACGTTTCTAACTCTACTGTTTTTGGCAAGTCTGGTGGAGCATGTCCCGAATTGTACATCTCCTCCCTCTCTTATTCCCACTCTTATATTTAACAGGGATTGCTTTTCAGTTAAATTTAAATACATAAGAATAATTGTGTTTTTTTTAACTTTTATTTTTTAAAGATTTACTTATTTATTTGAATAGTAGAATTACATAGAGGCAGAGGCAGACAGAGAGATATCTTCCTTCTGCTGGTTCATTCCCCAAATGGCTGCAACTGCCAGACCAGGGCATATCCAAAGCCAGGAGCCAGGAGCTTCCTCTGGGTCTCTTATGCAGGTGCAGAGATCCAATCACTTGGGCCATCTCCCACTGCTTTCACACGCTGTAGCAGAGATCTGGACTGGAAGTGGAACAGCTGGACTCAACCCTGCTATGTCACAGTACTAGCCCCCCCAAAAGTTTTATTTATTTATCTATTTTTTGAGAGAGAGGGGGAGATAGAGACAGAGAGAGACATTTTTCCCATCCTCTGATTCATTCCCACAAATGTCTACAAAAGGCATGACGAGGTCAGACTGAAGCAGGGACTCAGGAACTCAAACCAGGACTCTCATGTTGGTGACAGGAAACCAGTTGCTTGAACCATCACCAGTTGCTTCTTGATTCAAACCAGTGCCCATATGGGATGCTGGCACCACAGAGGTGGCTTTACTTGCTAACTGCATTAGCAGAATGTTGTAATCTAGAGGCATATCCAGGTAACAAACTTAGGTACCTGACATGGGAGACAGGCATTTCACTGGCATCTTATCAATAGTTAACCATATGTTTATATGCCCCCTTAATTTTTTTTTCAAACCCTTCAACACTAAGTATTCTGATGAATTCTCTTATAATATATGCAAGAGCACCTCAAATTCTTGAAAGATGGAATTGAATGACAACTTTATTATGGTACAAAACAATGATTTTAATTCTATGCATAGCTTTTTTGGATAGGATGTGTTTTCCATGATTTTTTTTTTTGAAAACTAGTGTTTTCCTTCATGCACTCCTGCATTCTCATGCTTAAATTTAATAGTCTCTGTTGCTGTTTTAAAATCAAATATCATCCTAGGATTCTGAATCAATTTTTGCCTTGGTTGGTTCCACACTCTGACCCCATTTCCTCCATCCATTACCCCTCTCAGCTATAACACATTTCCAGTATGCTAAATAAATATTATGTTTATTGTGCATTGATGAGAACATACTTTTTATTTATTTGTTTTGTTTATTTTTATTAATATGAAGGAATAGATTTAATATATGTCATAGATACAGATCTCAAAAAATAACAATACTTCTTTCCTTCCCCTTCTCCCTCACTCAATAATCTTTTCATTCTTGTCTCCCTTCTTTCCTTTTAATTATTTTTTGCAAAGACATTATTTTAATCCACTCTAAAATCACAGCCTTAATTCATCACTAAACATACTATTCAATAATTAAAAAGTAGGAAGATCACAGTACCACAGGAGTATAAACAATGACAATCAAAGTACAAATTTTCCATTCCATTCCCATACAATTTTGCATAGCATATTGACTGCCACATATCAGAGAAAACATGTGATATCTATCTTTTGAGACTGTCTCATTTCACTAAGTTTATTGGTTTCTAATTGGATGCATTTTGTTGTAAAAGACAGGCTTCCATTGTTTGTTATGGATAAGTAGTATTCCACAGTGTTTGTATACCACATTTTCTTTATCTAGTCGTCTGGATTGATGAGATCTGGGTTTATTTCATAGCTTAGCTATTGTAAATTGATTGAGATTGCATGGGATCTACAAATCACTTTGGGTGGTATGGACAGTTTGATGATATTAACCCCTCCAATCCGTGAACATGGAAGACTTTTCCATTTCTTTTGTGTGTCTTCTTCCATTAGTTTTAAATGTTTCATGATATTTATTGTACAGAACTTTCACCTTCTTGGTTAAATTTCTAACAGATATTTAAAATTTTTGTAGCTTTTGTGAATGACACTAATCTTTCAAGTTCTTTGTCATCTTTGTCAGTGTTTGTGTATATAAAGGCATTTATTTTTGCGTGTTGATTTTATATTCTTCAACACTGCCAAACTCTCTTATTAGTTCCGGGAGTCTCCTGCTTCCTCTGTAAGGGGCATTGCACCTTCTGCAAACAGGGATATTTGACTTCCTTACTTCCAATTTGAATCCTGTTGATTTCTTTGCCTTGCCTAATGGCTCTGGCTGTATGTCCAAGACTATATTGAATAGCAATGGTGAAAGTGGACATCCATGTCTATTTCTAGATCTTAGTGGAAATGCTTCATGCCTTTCCATATTCAATATGATGCTGGCTGTGTGTTTGTCATATATCGCCTTGAGTTTGTTGAGCAATGTTCCTTCTTTTTTGAGGACTTATTCATTTATTTATTAGAGAGATAATGAGAGAGAGAGAAAATGAAAGAGAGAATGTGTCTGAGAGATGGAGAGAAAGAGAGAGACTGAGAAAGAAACACAGAGACAGTGTTTCTATCCTGCCGGTTCACTCTTCAAATGGCCTGAACAGCTGAAGTCAGGAGGCAGGAGCTTCCTCTGGGTCTCCCGTGTGGATCCTGGAGCCCAAGCACCTGGGCCATCTTCTGTTATTTTCCCAGGTGCATCAGTAGAAAGCTGGATCAGAAGTGGAGCTGCTGGAACTCAAAGCCATATGGGATTTTGGTACTGCAGGTGGAGGCTTAACCTAGAATGGCATAGCACCAGCCCCGAGGAATGTTCCTTTTATACCTGACTTGTGTATGCTTTTTTCTCATAGAATATTTTAATTAAAATTGTGTTAACTCTGAAAATCCAGCATTAATTTCTCTTTTAAATTCATTTTTATTTTTATTAATTTTGACAGATAAAATAGGATTTGTACACACAGGTTTAAGAATATAATGAGATTCCCTTCCTTCCTCATTCCCATCTTCCTTCTTTCCATATTTTTACTTTCTATTTTTTTTTTTTAGTTTTCAAGATAACATATTTTAAACTTACATTGCAGTGAAAAGGCTTAATACTTCACCTAATAAGTTTACCAAATAAAATCATAAATAACCTAAGGTGTTTATCATGAAAAGATGTTTCATTTTATCAAATGCATTTTCTGCATATTAAGAAAAACAAGTGGTTTCTGTTCAATTTTTAATGTGATGTATATCATTTATTGATTTGCATATGCTGAACCATCCCTGCATTCCAGGGGTAAATCCCGCTTGGTCCTGGTAAATGATCCTGCTGATGTGTTGTTGAATTCTTTTTTTTTTTTTTTTTTTTTTTTACAGACAGAGTGGACAGTGAGAGAGAGAGAGACAGAGAGAAAGGTCTTCCTTTTGCCGTTGGTTCACCCTCCCATGGCCGCCACAGCTGGCACACTGCAGCTGCTGCATCTCGCTGATCCGAAGCCAGGAGCCAGGTACTTCTCCTGGTCTCCCATGGGGTGCAGGGCCCAAGCACTTGGGCCATCCTCCACTGCATTCCCGGGCCACAGCAGAGAGCTGGCCTAGAAGAGGGGCAACTGGGACAGAATCTGGCGCCCCGATCAGGACTAGAACCCGGGGTGCCAGCACCACAGGCAGAGGATTAGCCTATTGAGCTGCGGCGCCGGCTGTGTTTTTGAATTCTACTAGCTAGTATTTTATAAAGGTTTTTTGCAGCTATGTTCATCAGGGATTGTTTGGGAAGTATTGAAATTAATTCTTCTTTAAAAATCTGGTAGAATTCAGCAGTGGATGCATTGGGAAGGTCTTTATTACTGATTCAATCTCCATCTTGGTTATTGTTATTGTTCTCCACTATGGCCTAGGAGAGCAGTAGATGATCGCCCAAGCACTTGGGCCCCTGCACCAGCATGAGAGAACTGGAAGAAGCTCCTGGTCCCTGGTTTCAGATCAGTGCAGCTCCGGCCATTGTGGCCATTTGGGGAGTGAACCAGAAGATGGAAGACCTCTCTCTCTTTCTCTGCTTTTCCTCTCTCTGTGTAATTTTCTCTCAGACGTTCAAATAAATAAATAAATCTTAAAAAAAAAAACAAAAATAACTTAATTTCAATAGATTGTTTGTGTCCAGAAATCTATCCATTTTTTTCTGGAATTTCTAATCCATTGCCATATAACTGTTTGAATAAATTCCTGATGATTCTTTTTTATTTCTGTGGCATTCGTTCTAAGATCTTTTTTTTCATGTCTGATTTTATTGATATGGGTGTTCTCTCATTTTTTTTCTGGATGGTTGGGCTAATGATGTATTGATTCTGTTGAATTTTTCAAAAAGCAGCTCCTCATTTCATTGATATTTTGTATATTTTTCTTTTAATTTTTAATTTCTTCTGTAATTTCAATTATTTTTTCCTCCCATAATTTTTTTGATTTGGTTTTTCATGTTTTTCTTATTTTTCTCAGTCCTAGAGATGCATCCCTACATCATTTAGTTGATACCTTTACTTGATACAATTCGTTGATGTAGGCACTAATTATTATTTACTTCCCTCTTCATACTGTTTTGGCTGTATCCCGTAAGTTTTGAGAAGTTTGTTGTCATCTCATTCATTTCTAGGAATTTTTTTTATTTCCCTTTTGATATCTTCTTTGATCCACTGTTCTTTCAGCAGAGAGTTGCTTAGCCTCCATGTGTTAGCATATGTTCTAGAGATTCTTTTTTTTCAAAAGATTTATTTTATTTATTATTTGAAAGACAGAGTTACAGAGAGAGGTAGAGTCAGAGAGGGAAGTCTTCCATCTGCTGGTTCACTTCCCAGATGACTGCAACGGCTAGAGCTGCACCAATCCAAAGCCAGGAGCCAGCAGCTTTTTCCGGTCTCCCATGTGGGTGCAGGGGCCCAAGGACTTGGGCGATCATCTACTGCTTTCCTAGGCCATAGCAGAAAGCTGAATCGGAAGAAGAGCAGTTGGGACTAGAACCGGCGCCCTTATGGAATGCTGGCGCTTCAGGCCAGGGCTTTTAACCGCTGAGCCACAGCACTGGCCCCTAGAGATTCTTAAGTTTTTAATTTCTAACTTCATTCCATTGTGGTCAGAAAAAGTAAATGATATGGTTTCAAATATTTTTGAATTTGCTGAGACTTGTGTTATGGCCTAGTACATGATCTAACATAAAGAAAATTCCATGCACTGATGAAAAGCATGTGTGTTCTGTAGCTGTGGGATGAAATGTTCTGTAGCTATCAGTTAGATCCATTGTGTCCATAGTGTTAATTAGTCTGTTGCTTAGTTGCTGATTTTTGTCTAGTCAATCTTTCCCTTGAGGAAAGTAGAGTGTTGAAGTCCCCAGTTACTATTGTGTTGAAGCCTCTGTCTCCCTTTTGATCAACTAACATTTGTTTGTTATACACAGGTGCCCTGGCATTTGGTGTATATACAGTTACTATAGACACGTCTTCCTATTGAATTGATCCCTTAATCATTACCTAAGAACCTGTCTCTTTAACAATTTTTGTGTTAAAGTCTATTTTGTCCTATATTAGGACATTTGTTTATTTTTGCTCTCCGTTAGCATGGAATAACTTTTTCCCAATCCTTTTACTTTCAATCTATGTGTATCTTTGTTGGTGAGGTGTGTTTCTTGTAGCAGCAAATAGATGGGTTTTGTTTTTCAATTCATTCAGTCAGTATGTATCTATTAATTGGCAGATTTAGGTTACTAAATTCAAGGTTACTATTGATTAGTAATGCTTGGCCCTGACATTTTTCCATAAATATTTTTATTGCCTCTTTTGGATTTCCTTTATACTTTCATTGGGAGATTTTCTGCCTTCACATTCTTTCATAATGATGACTATCATTCTCTGTTTCTGTGTTTATCTCTCCCATAAGTATCCTATGGAAACTTAGATGAATGGTGAAAAATTCAGTTCAATTTCTGTTTGTTTCAGAGGGTAGTTATTTCAACTTATTTATAAATGAGAACTTCCCTGGGTACAGTATTCTCTGTTGGCAGGATTTTTTTTTTTTAATTTTAGGACCTGAACTATGTATCTCCATTCTCTCCTGGTATGTAGGATTTCTGACAACAAATCCTGATTCTATGAAGGTAATTGGGTGTTTCTCTTGTGCACTATTGAGAACCTTTTCTTCATGCTTTACTTATGCAAGTTTAACTATAATATGTCATTATGAAGATATTTTCTGATCTTGCTATTAGAGTTCTATGTGTTTCCTGTACTTGAATGTCCCTATTGTTCTCCAAATTTGGGAAGTTTTCTGTTATTTCGCCAAATAGATCTTCTAATAAGTTATGTCTTTCTACACATTCAGGAACTTCTAAGACGTGCATGTTTGTTCACTAGGGTATCCTATAAGTCTTACACACTGTTTTAAGTTTTTCTTATTTTACTATTTTTTGTCTAAGATATTTCCAAGGGTTTGTCTTCTATTCTAGCTTAGAAATTCTTTCTTATGCCTCACTATGTCTCATGTTAAGGCTTTCCATTACATTTTTCTTTTTCTTTTTCTTTTCTTTTTTTTTTTTTTAAGATTCAGGCCAGAGCTTTAACCTGCTGTGCCACAGCGCCAGCCCCTCCATTGCAGTTTTCTAATAGATATATTTAATTATTCAATTCTAATATTTCGGTTTGATTTCTCTTCAATATCTCTATATCCAAGAACAATTTCTCATCCATTTCCTGAATAGATTATTTTACTTTATGCATTTGTTTCTCACTGTTTTTGAGTAATCTTACCATCATCATTTTGAATTTCTTTTCAGGCAGTTCATCACATCCTTGTCTTGACGTTCTAATATTGAAGTGGTGTTATGCTCCTTTTGGGGAATCATATTGTCTTCCTGGTTCACATTTCTTGTATTTCTGCATTTATTTTTAAGCATTTGTGGAAACACTTGCTGATTGTCTCCTCTGAAGACTTTTGTCTTTGAAACATGTCTCTGTGACTTAGTAGAGTATCTGCTCCTTCAATGAATATTCAGAGGTTTGAGCTAGGTGGGGCCAGGGCACTCTGGTCATTGCTCAAGTGTGGGGCAAGAGTTCAGGGTGACACTAAATTTGGGAATGGTACGTCTCTTCTATTGTCAACAGGGATGAACTATATGATCACAGCTTTGCCTCGTCTCTTCCAAGGTGATCAATATCCAGGGTTAGCCCACAGTGGCTGCCCACCCCACCCAGGCAGGTTTGTGAGCTACTCAATGCATTTGTGCAGTCCTTAGTGTGAGCATGGAACCCTCTGCAATGGCCAACCCCAGCACTAAGGGAGTTCTGAGCCTCTGAAGACAGATACAGTGATTTCCCAGAGACTCAGTTACACTCTGTGCCCTATCACGCAGTCAGAGAAATCCCGGAGTCATAGTGCACAAGATTCCCACAGCCACAAGAAGCAAGGGATCCACTCTCAGCCCTGCAAGCCAGCCTCATCCATGGAGAGAGCAGAGGGTTCCTGGAGCCAGCTGTCTGTGATGCTCTGCCTTGGAAGTTTGAGTCTGGGTGCTTGTGATAGAGTGGGTGGAGGGGAGCACCTCACAGTCCCAAGTAGTGCCCAGCCCCCTGTCATCTCTTAGGCCAAGCTAAAAGTCAATGGGGACTGCAACATCAGGGGAGGTAACAAAACTAGTAACAAGTGTATAGACATAGGGCTAGTCCTATAGAAATCCCCCCATAAGGTGATTTTTTAAGTGATTGGTTGGCCCTTAGCCCTGCCCCAATGACTCTGCAGTTTTGTGCTATAAAAGGTACTATTATGCAAAAGGTAAATGAGTCCTTGCTAGACTTGGCTCCCCGCTGCGTCTGATTGTCTCCGGGACCAGGAGGCTGGGGAACGGGCGAGCGGCGCACTTACCTTTCCTTGGACCCAGTCCATCCTTGTACAGGTGGACTAAGACCCAACAGGGGACCATGGAATTATTCCTCTAACAAAATCCCTTAGCTACTATAGCCTCTACTAGTGTTATTAAGATGACACTCCTTGCTAGTCACTAGGTGACATTATGGGGTGGGGGGAAGAAAGATCCTGTACCTTCATGTGGTTGGGTGGGCCCCCTGCCCTCCTCCCCAGCTTGCACTCCAGACAAGTCTCAAAATCAGTGTGTTCTGCAAGGTCCTCCCTCACACAGTATCACTAGTGATATGAGCTGCCATAGTTTCTTCCCACCTCTCTCCAAGCAGATGCCGTCTCCAGTACTCAGCTGCAGAAAAACCTGGTGGTGTCCCTGCTCACTGCTGCATGATTTTTACCATCCACACTGTTCTGTGGTGTAGCTCTTCCTTCTGTAGAATTCACTGCCAGCTTCGTTTTAATTCTCCCCAGGTGTACACTTTCTTCACCTCTTTTTTTTCCTGTTTTTAAGATTTATTTATTTATTAGAGAGGCAGAGGCAGAGGCAGAGAGAGAGAGAGAGAGAGAGAGAGAGAGAGAGAGGTCCTCCATCCACTGGTTCACTCCCCAAATGGCTGTAATGGGTGAGGTAAATTATCCAAAGCCAGGAACCAGGAGCCAGGAGTTTCCTCCTGGTTGCCCACATGGGTGTAGGGGCCCAAGCACTTGGGCCATCTTCCTCTGCTTTCCCAGGCCATAGAAGAGAGCTGGATTGGAAGTGGAGCAGCCGGGACTAGAACTGGCACCCATATGAAATGCTGGCTGCAGGTGTTGGCTTTACCCCCTTATGCCACAGTGCTGGACCCCACTTTTCTTTTGTTATCTTCCCATGGACAAAATCAGCATGTCTTTTTCCTATCCAGCCAACTTGTAGCCCCAACGGCATACACTTTTGAAAATTTATCTCTCATTTTTCTTGTATAATCTTGGCTTTATCTCCCTAAGTTTCTTTGGGTTTTTTTTAAGATTTGTATTTATTTATTTGAAAAACATACACACAAAAACACACACAGAGAGAGAGAGAGAGAGAGAGAGAGAGAGAGAGAGAGAGAGAGAGTCTCACATCCTTTGATTCACTCCGCAGATGGTTGCAATAGCTGGAACCAAGCTGATCTGAAGCCAAGCGCCAGGAGCTTCTTCCAGGTCTCTCATGCAGGTGCAGGGGCCCAAGGACTTGGACCATTTTCTACTGCTTTTCCAGGCCATAGCAGAGAGGTGGAAGTGGAGCAGCTGGGACTTGAACTGGTACCCATATGGGATGCTGGCACTGCAGGTCGTGGCTTTACTCACTATGCCACAGAGCCGACCCCCTCTCCCTATATTTCTTAAGATTATTTACTTCATATTTTTATTCATAATATATCAAAACTGTTCTTTTTACCTAATTCTTTTATTTTTAGTCACATCCCTTATATTGTAATAGTTGTATTTCCAACTGCTTTTGAATATAATAGATTGGTGCCATGAGAATTTGAAGCTAATTTTTCAGAATAAAGGCCAAATCTTTCTTTTGTTCTAGCATCTCTTTTGTCGCTTCTGTAGATTCTTTTCATTTGTACCTTTTTTAAAATTAAATCTGCAGGACCCGCTGACGTGGCTCACTTGGTTAATTCTCTGCTTGTAGCACCAGCATCCCATATGGGCGTCGGGTTCTAGTCCCGGCTGCTCCTCTTCCAGTCCAGCTCTCTGCTGTGGCCCGGGAAGGCAGTGCAGGATGGCCCAAGTGCTTGGGCACCTGCACCTGCATGGTAGACCATGAGGAAGCACTTGGCTCCTGGCTTCAGATTGGCACAGTGCTGGCCATAGCGGCCATTGTGGGGGGGGTGGTGAACCAACAAAAAGAAGACCTTTCTCTCTGTCTCTCTCTCTCACTGTCTAACTCTGCCTGTCAAGTAAGTTAAAAAAATTAAATCTGCAAATTTTCTTTCTATTTGTTCACTGTCATATGTGGTTTAATATTGTAGCCTTGACTTGAGGGCCGAATCCTTCAACTATGCATCACTTTACAAGCCAAGCACTCATAGGTAGTAAACAAGTCGCATATCCCATTGACCTGCTTGAGAAACTGCTTTTGCTCTTCCGGCTGCACAAGTTAGTGTCACATTGTGCAGTTTGCAGGATGATTATTATTAGGATCTCAAGGGGAGGATCATCACTGTTTGGACAATGGAGAGTTCTTAAAGAGGGGGCACTGGTCAAATTGAAACCCTTAGAGATTCTACTAGAATCACATTAGCAGAAATTAGTTCTAATGTGCAAGGCTTAGAAAATCAACCCATATTATAATATAAATTATTACAGAAAATGTCATCAAGAAAGATTTTTATTTTGTTAATCCTAGTAAACTTTTTCTTCAGGGACCATACAGTAACTATTTTAGATTTTGGAGACCATGTGGTGTCCACTCTTGTATCTGAAAAAAGCAAGCACCAACAATAGGTAAAGGAAAAGGTGAGGCATTGTTCCAATGAAACTGGATTTGCAAAGACAAGCAGTTGACTGCCTGTCTGGTCTTAGTTTATGAATACTGTGGAACTAAGGAACAAGGGTTAATAATTTCAAACATGTGTTGCAATTGTATTTATCTCTGTGAACACATTAAATGAGAAGAATGTTTCATGAAATATCAACAAACACATACTGGCAAGCTATAATTACAATTTTAAATTAATTTATATATTGTTAAATTAATTTTCTATACAGCATGTCTTAAAAGGACTAATTTCTGATTCATATTAATTTTCAGACTCACATTGCGGTAGAATTTTTTTTTTCTTGTTCATCATTTAAAACAAGTGTATTCTAAGTTTTTCAAAACTATTTTTCAAAAGGCTAAGGATGTGTAGTAGCACACCTAAAATTGTGGTAAGTGCTAAAGTGGGAAGTGTTTCTTTATGGAAAAACACAACTGTTGGAGCTGGATTGAAAATACCCAATTAGGAAAGACAGAGGCATATTGAAGAAAATTTTCCTTTCAAGTAATAGACATATGTCAGGAACTACAGAAATTGAAACACAAAATTGTGTATTTAAAGGCTGACATTATCACTTCCTTCCCCAACTCCTACACACAAAATTGTTCTGTGGGAGACAGGAAGTTGAAAGCTGGAAGATATGAAATTGTTATGGAAAAGGTTTTAGTCAGTGTTAATTTATTAACAAATATGTTTTGTGGGGGAAATTCCAATACCATTGAGAGAAAGATTTTAGTGTGTAGTGTATGGAGGAGTTACAAGGAACAAATAAAAATACTTTTGTGGAAAATTTGAAGTTAGCAATCCTTCTAATCACACAGATATCTATGGAATGATGTGCATATATATGGTGAGGATAATTCATGACGAACCAAAAATTTCCTGGACCTAATAGCATTATTGAAATTCAAGAAAGGGCTGATGTTCTTCTAAAAAGTCAAATATTAATACAGTGAATAGAGTAATTACTCCTTTGTCAATGATTCAGAATAAATTAGTGTCAAAAGCCAAGTATTGATTATCAACAAAGCTCTAACAAGATTATGTGATACACCTTATATATTGGCTACAAAGCGATAAATTGTTTCCCAAGTTGGTAACTGTTTCAATATGATTTTTTTTTAATTTATTGATTTGAAAAGCAGAATGACAGAGATAGAGGGAGAGACAGAGTGAGAGACGTATCTTTAATCCATTGGTTCACTCCCCTAATAACCACAAAGGCCAGATGTAGGAGAGGTTGTCAGGAGCCAGGAACTCCATTCAGGTTTCCCACACTGATGGCCAGAGTCCTGGTACTTGGATCATTTTCTACTGCCTTCCCAGGCACATTTGCAGGAAGTTAATTCAAGACTTGAACTGAGACTCTGAAATAAATGCAGATATCACAAGCTATGCCTTAACCCCAATATCACAACAGCAGCTCCTCAATCTGCAGTTATTTTTAACAGAGAATTTGCTATAATACACAAAATGATGCATAATAGCTGTAATGATTGCTTAAAATGTAGTGACTTTATGTAGTTGCCCAGATTTAAAAAAAAAAAAAAACAAAACTAAAGTAGTAGGAAATATAATTTTTTGACAACTATGTCCATTTTGAGACCAAACAAAGGCTAAAAATGGTTCATTACTACAACTTCTGGAGTGACAAATTTGTTTTTAGATATTGGCAAATAATCTGTTTCAGCTTCCTGTAACTCTCAACTCAAATTTTTCATTGACTTGCAACATGCCCTGGAAATACCAAATCTACTTTCTGCTTTTAAAGACTTGCATTGTTTTGAAAAAGAAATGATTCCCTTCCCTTTTGTTTCCTCCCTAATGCTTAACCTCTGGGAAGATGGTGATATGGATGTAATTAACATCAACTAGAGGCTAAATAATCATATCAAATTATGATTAGATGATACATTTAAACCTTTCAATATACAGTGAAAAGCTTGTATTTGTGCACAAGTGTAGTTTTTAGAATATACTCATATTAATTTTGTATTGCAATGCTTTACATGTGGTCCTTACGAATGAAATTTTCCCTAAGCGATAAACATGTTTGGTTTTCTCTTGCAAATATATTTCTTCAGTGTTTCCTATAAAAAGACTGAGTATAGGAACACATTACAATTTTAAAATATAGTTACTTTCATATTCTCTGGTCTTATTGTTTTCCCAATAAAATTGCAATGGCTTCAATTCTCACTTGTAAAACTATTGAATGTACTGGCACACCAAAAAGTACATGCAATACTCTTCTATTTATTTAATTCATTTTAAAAAGCAGAGTTACAGAGAGACAGAGAGAGAGAGAGAGAGAGAGAGAGGTCTTCCATCTGATGGTTCACTCCCCAATAGGCAAGAGCTGTGTGGATCCGAAGCCATGAACCAGGAGTTTCCTCTGGGTCTCCCATGTTGGTGCAGGGGCCCAAGGACTTAGGCCATCCTCCACTGCTTTCCCAGGCCATAGCAGAGAGCTGGATAGAAAGTGAAGCAACTGAGACTCCAACTAGCGCCCATATAGGATGCTGGCACTGCAGGTGGTGGCTTTACCTGTTCCACCACATGCCAGCCCCAAATGCACTACTCTTAATATTTGCAGTGACTTAACTTTGCTTTATTGCATCCATCTACAAAAGCCATTAACAGTAAGTGTCATCATGATCTTATGTCTCAAGAAAGTAGTCCCATTTCTATGACTTTTGCAGTCTTATAATGAGAATCAGTAAATAATAAACTAAGGCTCTTTCAGAAGAACGGGAATGCATGAGGGGATGGCTGTCCTTACAAAAGGTGAAATTATGTTAATGTTGATAACCTAGTTAAAAAAGGGAAGGACTGAAATGAAATGTATAAATCAAAGGAACAAATTTCTTACTGAAAGATGCAATCCAATATTGCTAGTGATGATGAAAAATAAAAAAGACCATCTTATGTACTCAATATGCATGGCATGCGTGGTGACTCATTAGGCAGAGAAAATTATTACTGTCCATTAAAGAATTAGCTTTCAAGCAAATGGAAAAGCTGATTAGTGCATCTCAGAGTGGCTGGTTTCTAAATTTATAAAATTAATGAATGTATGAAATATTTAATTTCATACATAAATATCTGTGAAGAGAAATTAATTGTTTTATACAATAAAATTCATTTATTTTAGATGTTGCTACAAATATTAAATCTGAAATTATAATACAGTTTCGATGGCACTCATCCATGCCAATTTTACAGAAAAGTTTGTAACATTACTATGGATTGCAGAAATTATTTAAATAGCATAAATTTGTAGTAGAAATAGATGAAAATGAGATAGTCAAGTTTATGGAACACTTTTTGAAACACATTCAGTAAAAATATGTGCATTTTATTCTTTGTATAACATGTAATGTGAGATACTGTGTGAATGTGTAGCCTCTATTTTTCTAATTGTAATATCTGGGTTTATTATATCATGCTATCATGTAATACTTCTTTTGTTTAATGATAAAGATCAAGGTCAGAATTTTGTGTCATTTCACCTATATTAAGGAAAGTTCATAATGGAAAGACAACCTTGAAATGTTGGAAATATCATTATCTGTCGATAAATTTGTTTAACTACCGCTTCAGGATTTTTATTCTGAACTGAATAAAAAAATCAAAAATCTTATTCCCAAGAGATATTGTAACACATTTTAAGGAAATGACTTGGAAAGCTGTATATATGGAGAGAAAAATAGAGATAGAAATAGAGTTGGGGGTGAGAGAAAGACAGTGTGAGAGAGAGGGAGAGCGAGAGAAAGAAGATTATATGTATATATGTGTAATACTAATAATAACAAGACATGCTTGTTTTCTTACAGACTTGAAGTCTAAAGCTTTAATAGCATAAGTGAATAAGTGGTCTTAAGTACACTGGAGATAATTTTCTTGAAAGAACTTGGTCATTCTTGGAAGTTTTTCTGATCATACCAGCAGGTGGAACTAACTGAATAGTCTACAAATCCTTCATACTGATGACTGAGTGAATTGTGCTCACCCTGATCCTATCCTAGTAAGTTGCCATGTGAAATTATCCAATTTTAGTGTTTTCACTAATATGAATGTTTATAATATAAAACATTGGAATTCATGGAAATATTATAGCTCATAATGATTTTTAATTTACCACATAAAATAAAGAAAAGAAACTGAACAACCACTAAATCATAAAATGATTCTCTTAATTGGAGCATATTGGCAATACAGATGAAACTAAAACTGAAAATTCTGACTTTAAAACATGTATTAACACTCAAGTGGTTTCTCAATGAACAAAGCAAGGGATTAGAGGTCAGAGTTTACACAAATACCAGGAGGTGAGGGAAAAAGGAGATCATGTTCCCATTAGGGAGTCAGAGATGTTCTTTATGAAAAATTATACAAATACAATAAAAACTGCTATGTATTAAGTTTGTATATACAAGGGGAAAAAACTAGAGTAACTTCCTTTCAACAGAAATCCTGACCAACATTGTTTTTGGAAATCCTTGCCTGTTGTTTTCGCATTTATATTTTTGGTGAAAGAATTTATATCGGAGACAACATAAGGTAAGATTTGATGAGTTGTCTATGGCAGGTTCACTGATTATTGGATTTTTTTACCTAAAAAGGAACGAAGAAGAAGACTCACTCCTTATGTTAATATTTTACCAAATACAATAAAAAGAAAAAAATCAAATGTATACTAGATTTTTATTGCTTTTAGAATAACACAATCTTAGTGATGAAAACATAATTGTTTTATTGTAACAGAATATCCAAGAAAGACATATTTAAAATTATATTTTCTACTGGAGTCTTTGCAGTGGAATATTTTTTGCCAGTGCGTATTTTGCCAATATGTATATTTTATCCTTAGAATGCTCTCATTTGGTGTGACACTAAGGAAGCATTAAATTTTCTTAAAAAGATAATTATCTAGGACAATGAGAAATTTTCCAAACAAATTATTGAGTAAATTTGAGGGATACTGACAATCACCTGATATGTAAACACTAGTGTTCTCTCATTTATGAAAATAAACTAAAACAAAAAGAACTAAAAATACTGGAAACTCAGTAATGCATATTCTGAGCTGATATTTCAAATATATATCTATTCATTTTGCACAAAATTAGATTACTTATGATAAATGTGCTGGTTAATTAAACTTGGCCTACTGAACTGACACTCACTCATTCTTTCTGAGAGTAAAAATGTAATGATTTCTGAAAAAGAATTAAAATTTTGTTCTCTGAGTTTTAATGAAAGATCTCAATAATGTTTGAAGATCTCAAAAGAATATAAATAAAATAAAGCTGGTTAAGGGGTAAGTGTACAAGATAAGCTAGAACAGGATCAGATTCACTGATGAAAATCATTAGATATTTCCATCTGAAACAGAATTTTTAATTTTTATATTTTCAAAATTATTTTAAGATGAACAAACTTCATGCATTTCAGATATACAGATATAAGAGCATAATGAATTATATTTCCCACACATGCTCCCAACTTTCGTCTTCCTTCCTTTCTTATTTTTTTAAAATTTTTACCATGATCATCTTTCACTTTATTTTATACTTATAATATTAACCCTACACAAAGTAAAGATCAACAAATAGTAAGAAGAAGAAAAAAACACTGTTCCTCAACAGTGGAGACACGAGCAATAAACAATCACAACTCAAAATATCAGTTTTACTCATATACATTACATTGGTGCTCTTAGTCACCACAGATCAGGAAAAACATGATATTTGTCTGTTTGGAACTGGCTAATTTCACTAAGTCTCCAGGTGCATCCTTTTATTGCAAAAGACAGGTTTTCATTGGTTCTATGGCTGAGTAGTATTTCATTCTACCTATCTATATAAACACACACACACACACACACTCACAGATGTACAATTTCTTTATTCAGTCATCAGTTGATGGATATCAGAATTGATTTCATATCCAGCTATTGTGAATTGTGCTACAAGAAACATGTGATTAGAGATTACATTTTCACTTGCTGGTTTCATTTTGTTAGGGTAAATTCTCAGGAGTTGGATGGCTGGGCCATATGGCAGACATATTTTTCAGATATCTGCAGAATCTCTATACTGTCTTCCACAATGGCTGTACTAGTTTATATAACCAAAAACGGTGAATCAGGGTACCTTTTTCCCACATCCCCACCAGCATTTAGTGTTTGTTGAATTTTGTATGAGAGCCATTCTAACTGGGGTGAGGTGAAACATCATTGTGTTTTTGATTTGTATTCCCTGACAGCTAGTGATCCTGAGCATTTTTTTCATGTGATTGTTGGAAATTTGAATTTCCTCATTTAAAAATGCCTGTTCAAGTTCTTTCCCCTTTTCATAACTGGATTTTTTGTTTTTGTTGCTGAATTTTTTGAGCTCTTTGTAAGTTCTAGGTATTAATCCTTTCTAAGTTGCATAGTTTGCAAATATTTTCTCCTATTCTGTTGGTTGGCACTTCACTTTGCTGAGTGCTTCCTTTGCAATGCAGAAGCTTCTCAGCCTGATGTAATCCCATTTTCAATTTTGGCTTCAATTGCCTATAATTCCCGGGTCTTTTACAAGAAGTCTTTGCCTATCCCAATGTCTTGTACAGTTTCCTCAATGTTCTCCTCTGGTCTTTTGATAGTATCAGGTCACGGATTTAGATCCTTGATCCATTTTGCATTGACCTTTTTGATTAAGATGTAAGATAGAGGTCTTATTTCATACTTCTACGCACAAAGATCCAATTTTCCCAGCATCATTACTTGAGGAGACTGTCATTTCTCCAAGCAATGATTTTAGTTCATTTGCCAAAGATTAGTTAGTTGTAAATGTGTGGATTGATTGATTTCTGGATATTCTATTCTGTTCCATTGGTCTACATGTGTATTTTTGTGCCAGTACCAGGCTGTCTTGATTGTAACTACTTGATAGTATGTCTTAAATCTGGTATTGATACCTCAATGCTTTGTTCTTATTGCTTAAGATTGCTTTATCTTTTCACATTCTTTTGTGTATCTATATGAATTTTAGCATCATTTTTTCTAGGTCTGAGAAGATTGCCATTGGTATTTTGAATGGATTCACACTGCATCTGTAAATTGTTTTCAGTAGTATGGAAATTTTTTTATATTAATTTTTCCAATCCATGCACATGGAAGACTTTTCCATTTTTAATATTCTATTTCTTTTTTTAATATTTTGTTATTTTAATCAGAGGTCTTTCACCTCCTTGGTTAAACTTATTGTAGCTATTAAGAATGAGGCTGTTCTTACAGGTTCTTTTTCAGTCATGGCATTGTCTGCATATACAAAGGTTATTGATTTTTGTCTGTTAATTTTATATCCTGAAAGTTTACCTAACTCTTTCATGAATTCCAATAGTCTTTCAGTGTAGATTTTTGGTTCCCCAGGGATAATTTGACTTCTTCCTTTCCAAGTCATATCCCTTTGATTTCTTTTTCTTGCCTAATGGCTCTGTCTAAAAGAGTATATTGAATAGCAATGGCCAAAGTGGGCATCTTGTCTGGTTCCAGATCTTGGTGGAAATGCTTCCAACTCTTCTCCATTCAGTAAGATACTGGCTGTGGGTTTGTCATATATTGCCTTGATTGTTTTGAGGAATGTTCATTCTATCCTCCATATGTTTAAAGTTTTTATCATGAAAGTATATAGAAATTGGATTTCTCATTGGTAGAACTCAAAATAGGAAATTATAGAGAAATCCATACAATATATAAAACTCATTGAAAAATTATGCCCAAATTTGGGGCCAGCGCTGTGGCACAGCGGGTTAAAGCCCTGGCCTGAAGCACCAGCATCCCATATGTCAGTTCTTATGGCGGCTGTTCCTCTTCCTATCCAGCTCTCTGCCTTGGCCTAGGATAGCAGTGGAAGATGGCCCAAGTTCTTGGACCCCTGCACCCATGTGGGAGACCTGGAAGAAGCTCCTGGTTCCTGGCTTCAGATTGGCACTGCTCCAGCCATTGCGGACATCCAGGGAGTGAACCAACAGGTGGAAGACCTACCACTCTCTCTCTCACTCTGCCTCTCCTCTCCCTCTGTAACTCTGACTTTCAAATAAATAAAATAAATCTTTGAAAAAAAAGAAAATTATGCCCAAATTGTAGGAGATATGGAGATCAACTTTCAGTTATCTGACTCATTACTGGTATAATCAGTGAGCTGACTAGACATTAATCCATCAGACATCTTCCTTAAGGGAACCAATGAATGATTTTAGTTAGCTTGGCCCTGCCTTACTTACAAATAAGGTTTCCTGTATGTTCTCATCCCACAAACTCCCAGTAAAATGAAACATTTGCAGCACCATTTTTATTGCTTATCCTTGTGATGTTTTTAGTCATTTTAACTTTTCAATTCCTCCTGTCTTTTTTCTTTGTATTGTTGTAGGACAGAAGTTTCCATGCCACTCTATAGTAAAGTAAAATTAAAAACATAAAAGAAATAAAGGAATGAAGGAAAGGGATGGAAAGGGAGAGCAGTTAGGAGAGAGGAGAGAAACAAAGAAGTAGAATAGAATAGCATTTCTTTATCTCAATACTTCATCATTATTATTTTACTGAATAATGATGTTTTTCTTTCATAATTGCTACATGTGGAAATTTCATTTAGGGGAATAAACACTTTAAAGTCGGTGCCCTAAGATGGCAATTACTAAGTGTGAGGCACTAGCACTGATGCACAGTAGTATATCAGATAGCAGGATACAGGGTTCTTTTTTAGCACACTCTCCAGAGTGGACTGCCATGTTTGAATTAAAATATAGAAAGAAATCCTACTGAAAATATTAGCACTTATAATTACCTGTTTTAATATAATATTCAATAGAATATGTGTGCTCATTTTTTTTCTGTTCATATATATTCAACATATTTTCTAATGAGGTAGGGGTGGGTTTTGCCTAAACTCCCAACATTTCACAAAACTTTCTAATGATCAGGCAGAAAGACATTTTCCATTTATTTTAAACTTTTTTAATGATCATTCTTCCCCTAATGCTTAGCAAAACAGCTGTTTCTTCCTGAAACTGAGGTGTATGCCAAGTTTAAAATGCTAATGTTGAGCCATGTGCCCAAGCATTCAGCATCTCCAATTTCCAAACTAAAAGGTGTTGGCAGCTCTCACTCACTAAATAAACTTAGCTGGAAGCAGTTTTATAAGACAAGGGTAGGGAGAAAAATAACTGAGCCACTTTCCTTCCTCTGCTGTGTGACCTCGCTAATGGCTGACAATACCAAGGATCCTTTTAATAACCTAAAATTAGTATAGTATTGATTACAGTGGTTGGCCTAGATGGTTGAATTTTAAATTAATAAAATTAGATTATAGATCAGGATGAAAAGAATGGGATAATTACAAATGAGTGTGCAACACCAAGATGAGCTCTATGATATTATAGAACAAGTCATGGTTATAAGTGTGCTAAGGTTTTTAATTTGGAAAATTGTATAAAAGTCATAAGAAATCCTCAGAATATTGAAGGTGGCTATAATTTTCCCTAAATTCTTCTCATTTTGAGGAAAATATCTCCAGCCACTGTGAGACTTATGGCATTTATTATGCCTTCAATCTTTATTTCTTTACTAATGTTTTAAAGTTTATTGATTGATCAACATTTGTATGAATTACAACACATTCATAGATTCATGTAACCAGTTTGTATAAGTATACAAAACAATTTCAGTACTGCAAAAACATTTCTCATGTTACCCCTATAAAATTATATCTCCCTTCTCCTCCATAAACCTAGTAATTTTAACTAAAACTGATGGAATTGTCATTTGGATAATGCCATAACAGATTGATACAATATGATTTATAGTCATCAATATTGTAATCATAAAGGAACTCCATGAAGACTAAAGGAAAGGCTTCCATTTAAACATGGATTGTCATTTTTCTCAGATAAATATCAGGAATAGGATAATGCCACATGGTTAGGAAAGAAGAAAATATGGTAATGCAATCACTTACATCAGAGAATTCTAACAAAGGGCAGAAAAGACAGTATTTGAGAGCCATAGCATCTGATAAATGGAATAATCTCAAAAATATTAACTTCTATTGGCAACATAATAAGTACAGGATCTGAATATTACTAAAAGACATGGAAACTCTTGGGGCCGGCGCTGTGGCACAGTGGGTTAATGCCCTGGCCTGAAGCAGTGGCATCCCATATGGGTGCTGGTTCTAGTCCCGGCTGTTCCTCTTCTGACCCAGCTCTCTGTTTCAGCCTGGGAATTCAGGAGTAGATGGCCCAAGTCCTTGGGCCCCTGCACCCATGTGGGAGACCTGGAAGAAGCTCCTGGCTCCTGGTTTTGGGTTGGTGCAGCTCCGGCCATTGTGGACATCTGGGGAGTGAACCAACAGGTGGAAGACCTCTCTCTCTCTCTCTCTCTCTCTCTCTCTCTCTCTCTCTTTCTCTCTCCCTCTCCTCTCTGTGTAACTCTGACTTTCAAATAAATATCTGGGGAGTGAACCAGCAGATGGAAGGCCTCTTTCTCTCTCTCTCTCTCTCTGCCTCTCTTCTCTCTGGGTAACTCTGACTTTTGAATAAATAAATAAAATCTTTTAAAAAAAAGACATAAAAAACAGTGACTTTTCCATTTCTCTTTAATTCAAAGAATCAAAAGGACTTTGCAGGACATCATACATGTGGTGCTCAGAGATTATATATTTCATTTATTTTGATTTGGTTTCAAACAAACAGGGTATTCTACGGGTCATCATTATTGAATTCTCTAGGTTAGCATTTGTTAGTAAAATGGTTTGGTCTTATCTGTGGTGCCATATTAAGCCCCAGGCGCCACCTTAGGTTCTGGACCCCATCACCATCTTGCCCAGTAAGCTTCAGTCCTAAGCCCAGCCTGGCTTGCTAGAAGTCAGGTGACCAAATGGCCCAACTACAGGCGTCAGCTCCACCCCTACCCTAACCAGATTCCCCACTCCCAAGTCCTACCTCCTGCAAAAGTATAACAGGACCTGCTTCCCACACCTGTGCTCTCTTGACCTCTCTCGACCACTCTTTCTCTTTCTGCCCTCTCTCACCCTCTCCCTCCAGCCTATCAGGTTTCCCTCACCCGACAAAAAAACCTTCCCTTTAACCCTGGTGTTTGGTGTGTTTTGTGGCAGCCTCTCAGTATTGATAGAAAATATGAGACTTTATATTCTACAACTCTGCTATATCTCTATGTGAAGTTTTACAAATAAACAGATATTAGATATTTCCATTTTAGAAAACATCACAGTCACCTTTTTTTCTTAACAAATAAAAATTTTTAATAAATTCAATTTTTTCTTGCTATGATTCAGTGGCGTTCTAACATCCTAACATACATTCTACAAAATCCACCCCCTGCCAATACAGGAAGGCGTTAAGTATTGTTACAGTATGATTTTTAGCAATGTGGCAGTACATGTTCTATCTGAAAACTTCTATTGGCATAGTTCATTTTATAAAGGAAGACTCCTCCATTCTACTTCCATTTTTGCATGAAATTTTCCCAGTGTTTAACTGTGCGAAACTTGATCACAGTCCTATTGAGGTCAAAGTGCTACTGAATGAACTGTAAGGATGTAAATAGGAGCGGAATGTGACTGGCTCTGCATAAGATTCTTTTGGGACGCCTTTCTCACCACTACCATTTGCATGATAAATTTATGGAATCAGACTTTACCAGCTTGATTGAACACATTCCATTTTGCTAAGAACAGCATGTCAACTAGCACAGTCAGCATCCACATACATCTGGGAAAGCTGCAACAGTTAGAATTGTGCCATGGGACTGAAGTCAAGAAGAGCTTTGTCAGCTGTCAGTTAGATATTTTCCTCGACTATTCTACAAGTGATGAATGAAAAATGTTGCTAATATTCAACACACTATTTCATGTACTACTCATTGGACTTTGTTAGAAAAGTAAAGAGACAAGAAATGGTACAGGAATAAGAGAACTATTCACATGTACTGTAAAGGAGACAGCAAACAAAGTAAAATGATCAGCGTTATAGTGACTGAGAAATCAGCTGGAGGTTGGTTATGCAATTCTATATGGCAATGATTCACATTAGTAAGGATCATTAAGTTCCTCTATCAATGGCAAAATAAAAGCAAGAAAGAAAAGAAAAAAGATTTAGGAAATGCCGTAGTAATGTGTTTGTAAACTGTGTAAAATAATTGAGTGATTTCAGTCCAATGCTGAAGAGTTCAGGTGTTTGTCCACTTCTGATTCCACTTGAGGATTAATTTACCCTAATGTTCTTATTTTCATATTCAAGAAAGTTGTCTAAATGATTGAAAGCATTCACTTGACCTTTCAGTTTAATTTTGCTTGATATAAACTGTATTGAAATTAGATTTTTTATCATTTGAGCTCAATAGTCACCATAACAGGTGACAAGAATAAAAACTTTGTTAAAAACAAATAGAAAAAAGTGAAAAGAAAATCAAACAGAAATGAGCCAGCAATCCCACTAATGATAAACAGTGATAAGCTTTTAATGTACAGCTAGGTAGGTGATGTTTAGTAGCCAATTAGCAGTTGGATGTGGCAATTTCAGTGTCACTGACTTTGTTTCTGGACATTTGAGTGTAATCAAAAAAAAAAAAATGTTGGTGATTTCAGTGTGATCTCTTGGTAGCAATAACTGCTGCAGTACCTCCCAGATGTAGTGGGACATTGAATGGAATGGAGCTCCAGCATTTGCCAAGACTATGCCCTGTGTTAAAATTAAAATAGGGTACGACACTTAGGGATGATTCAGAATTTCAAGTTTCAGGTTAGGTTCAGAGTTACAATTGAGTCAGACATGTCTTACAATTTGTTGAATTCTTTGTGTTGTTTATTTAGTGAGGAGTTACTTATTATTATAAACTGAACCTATAAAATTGTAAAAATTAAAAAAAGAAAAATAAGAAAAGAAGCAGGAAGGAGGGAGAGAGGGTAGTACGGGGAGCATCATTATACTTTTAAAACTGCATATATGAAATACATGAAATTTGTTCCCTTTATATAAATAAAAAAGGAAAAAACCATCTCACCCTTGCTTTGTAATTAAAGGACACGTTTTTTAATCCATCACTGCTTTTCAACCAGGCATTATTGATTGATTTGCTCTGCCAACCTCTTTCACTATGGAATCATCACACCACTGGTGTGTTTATGAGTGCCTTTGGAAAGGAATTCATTTATTAAACAATGGATTGGCTTGTTATGGTTGTACTCCCATGAATCAGGTGCCATACAACTCCAGGGCAGGCACTGTGGTGCAGCAGGTTATTCTGCAGCTTGGGACACATGCATCCTATATAGGAATGCCTGGTTCTCATTCTGGCTATTCTACAGTGATATACAGGGTGGAAACATGTGAGGTTCAGGTACTTGGGTCCCTGCCATACACATGGGAGACTCAGGTGGAGTTCCAGGCATCTGGCTTCAGCCTAACCTAGCCCTGAAGGTTGCAGGCATTTGCAGAGTGAATCAGAGGCTGGAGTACGCCCCTCCCCACCCCCACTTTTCTGTCTCTGTGTGTATGTGTGCCATTTTCTGTAGATCACCCTGCCTTTTAAATATATACATAAATATTCTTTAAGAAAAATTTATATCTCCACATCAAGATTCATAAAAAGAAAACAGTTACATTAGAGGGGAAGTAATACTCTAAATTGTCTGTCAAAATTAGACTCTAATTCTGTCAAAATCAGAGAATTACTAAAGGGCAAGCCAGTCAGGATATCAATGGAATCACTTTTTGAAGAAAGAAATTCAGAATTGGCATCATTCTGAAGACAAAGCAGAAAAAATAGGGGTATTTGGGCCAGGTTTCCAGGTGTTGGACAAGAGGAGAATATGATGGAGATTCCCTTAGTTTGGTGCCAGATGCTAGCTTTGTGACACTTTCTTCCCAGGACTTGCATGTTTTGCTGGTCTATCCTGCCCATTCGGAAGTTTTCCCTTTGTATTGAAACAAATACATGCCTGGTTAGCTGGGAGATTTGCGTGGCCTCTGTGACTTCTTTAGGACAGTGCACCTGCACTGCTAGAGGGTCTTTCCCACTGTTGTCTGAGGGCAAATGCTAGGAGACAAAATACACCTGCAAGTCCAGGGAACAAATTGATCAGGAGGCATTGTGGATGGGTTGTTTACTTGAAGAAAGGGAATCACCATAAATATTAATTTCTAAACACTTTTTAAACTCGCATTTTCCTCTCTCTCTTTTTCTTTTTCTTCTTTTCTTTTCTCTTCTTTTCTTTTCTTTTTTTTTAACAGAGAGAAGGAGAGATTTATTTGAAGGGCAGAGACAGAAACAGACAGATTTTCCATCCGTTGTTTCACTTGGCGAATATCAGCAACAGGAGCTGGGGCAGGCCCAAGTTAGGAGCCCAGAACTCAATCCAGGGCTCCCACATGGGTGGTAGAAACCCAAGTACCATCGAAGTCTTCACTTTGGCAGGGACTTCTTAGTGCATCTTGTTCTTGCAATGGAGGAGGCACCCCTGCTTTTAAAATATTTGGGGAACAAGATGCAAAGAATGCAAAGAAAAAAGTTGTTTTTTTTTTTTCAGGTAGAATTCTTCAAAGCTCATATAGATTCTATCACAGCGTATTGCAATAGAAAATTATATAGGAGTTTGAAGGAAAAAAAAACTCTCATTTCTAACAACAAAAAATTGTCTGGAATAACCCCTGAGGTATATAGCTAATCCATAAAATTGTAGATGCACATATTTTTTCGGAACAGTAGGAATGTTATTATCTTCATTTGATATATATTGAATGCTAAGTCATACACAGGTTTAAAAACACAAAATTGCATAGATAGCCACATGGTTGAACCAGGTTTCAGATCCAGGCAGCAGGTTTTCAGAATTCTTGGTCGTAACTACTATGTTCTATTATCCAACTTTCATTTATTGTCTGGAGAATGTCCCATGTTCCTCTTAAGACATTTACATGTATCAGTCATTTAAATATTCTCCTAACCTTTGGTTACAGGTGCTATTATTCTTTCTGTTGTGCATTTAAATAAACTAAGGTATCTAGAGTACAATGGATGTGGGACCCAATCCAAGATAGGTTGGAACCAGAACTAAGAGACTGGTAGAAATCTGAGTTCCATTTTGAATGGATAAGAACATTCAGTCTAATATGTACTTGAAGCTAAGTATTAAAATAGCATCATACAGTTCCTGCTTTATGAACTCTTAGTCTTATTTTTTTATTTTTTATTTTTATTTTATTATTATTATTTTTTTGACAGGCAGAGTGGACAGTGAGAGAGAGAGACAGAGAGAAAGGTCTTCCTTTTTGCCATTGGTTCACCCTCCAATGGTCACCTGCAGCTAGTGCTTGCAGCCAGCGCACCGCGCTGATCCGATGGCAGGAGCCAGGTGCTTCTCCTGGTCTCCCATGGGGTGCAGGGCCCAAGCACTTGGGCCATCCTCCTATGAACTCCCGGGCCACAGCAGAGAGCTGGCCTGGAAGAGGGGCAACCGGGACAGGATCGGTGCCCCGACCGGGACTAGAACCCGGTGTGCCGGCGCCACAAGGCAGAAGATTAGCCTATTGAGCTGCGGCGCCAGCCAAACTCTTAGTCTTATAAAAGTAAAAATTATAGAGAACGTTTGGAAAAAGTGTTAGATGGAAAAAATCAGTCTTAAAATTTATACTGGTATACAAACGCAAGAAGGTACCCTGGAGTACGATGATAGAATTCAGTGTTTAGCAAAAGATCTTTGCCAACATGTGCCTTTTTTACATCTAAAAACAAATTATAATATCTCAAATATCTTTACTTCCACTCTAAAATTCTTTGATTTAGCAGGAAACCTCTAAGCATGAGGAAATGTTGACATAAGAGCTTTCAGAGTTGAAAACTTTGAATTAATCATTATTCTTGTTAAAAAAAAATAAGATGAAGAAATACTGAATACTTTAAATTAATTTTCATAAATTTAAGTTATTTCTATATTTACTTTCTATCTTGTCATGTACAAAGTTGAGCTTGTATCTTAATCCATCTGCTGATGGGATGAATATCTTTCCAATTTTATTGAATAATGTTTTGATATCTCCAAGTACCATTGGAGAGGAATACATTGGTCACAATTAGAATAACAGTGTTTACAAAGGATATCTTAGTTATTTGAATATTTTTTCTTACTTGAAGCTTTTTCACTTAAAGATTTAAGCATTGCTGTGGTTGACAAAATTTAGTTAACATAACTTCACTGATTTGCTCTAATCAAGTCAAAAGACAGACGACCCCTTATTTTAAAAGCATATGTAAAATTAATATATTCTTTCCCGATAAAAATTAATAAAATGAATAATTTCCTTATAAAATCATAATCGGAAACCTGATTTTTTCATGGAACTTTCACGTGACAGTGATCATTACTTGACAGACCTCAGCATTACAAGGTTTAAAAGCATTGAAGGATTAATGGCTCAGAATTGGCAAATCAGTAGGGACTTGTATCTGTTTGAGAAGGACCTCACTGAATGATGCAGATTTCAAAACTCTCTGGAGCCATCACACTTTGAGAACCAGTTTGTCCCCTCAGAGTGCACCATGAATGTCAAAGTATTCCTAATGTGGTACTGGCTATTCTAGGCAGATGAGCAAGTTTAATCATCTGCAATTCTGTTTATTAATGTGCCTTCATGTCAGTGTGTATTCTGTATTTAATTATCATATTGTCTACACAAACTGCTTAGAAAACTTAGCTTGTCTTAGGATCAATGGTAGATGGCTGTTATGTTGTTTTGGGTGCTTGAATTCTGGGTAATGTGGAGGTACCACCTCTAATCCCAAAATGGCCATGACAGGTAGGATATCTAAAGAGCAGAGAGGTCACTGGGGCTTCAATCCAACCCTCTGTTTTTTCAGAGTCTGTATATGACATTTTAGTATTGTTCATACAAGGGGAGATATCATTTGTTTATCTCTAATCACAATGAAAGTAATGAGAAAATAGATTATTCCATGAAGATTTTTTTTCAGATTGCATGAAAATGTCAGAATACTAAAGTAGAGAGAAGATACACACTCTCACACCTTTGAAATTTAATTCAGCTCTGGGAAATGGTAAAATACTTAAAAAAAATTATAGTCTTTGGAATAATAAACTATGTTTCAAATGACAATAAATATTATACAAATAAAGGTACAGTATCCTAATATATATTTCTTTTTAAAGTGAAATTAGTTGTGCAACCATGTATGATAAAGCTAGATTGACATTGATATTTCATTTGTTTTGATGTTTTCATGACAGTTTATTGAAATATTAAACTGTATTCTAATATGCCTGCAATATTAATAAAATAGCTACCTTAATCTTGCCCTTAGCATAAATTACATTATTTGACAAGTGGCTTAATTTACCTGGATTGCTAGTTTCTCACCTGTAGATGAAACTATTTGAGTAGTTAGTTTGTGGCCCACTTATTCCTGAAAATATCTGGTTTTATTAACGTAGTTACATGTAGATTTCTAGATTCATTTAGAAAATTTCTACACATTGCCACCAAAGATGGTCAATCTTGACTCGAATCCATTTGTGCAGCTGGCTATATATTCATAATTTAGGTCACACACATGCAGTGATACACAGCAGACTCATAGAATAACAGATGTCCTGAATAGCACTCTGGCCTCAGAATCAGCCCTTAAGGCATTCGGATCTGGCTGAAGAGCCCATGAGAGTATTTTAGGCATGGAAAGCCAAGACACTCTGGAAAAAAAAAAAAGAAGACCTAAATGAAAGATCTCTGTGAGTGAGATCCCAGTAGAAAGAACGGGTCATCAAAGGAGGAGGTACCTTTCTCTGAAGGGAGGAGAGAACTTCCACTTTGACTATGACCTTGTCTAAATAAGATTGAAGTCAGCGAAATCAAGAGGCCTCCATAGCCTTGGCAACTCATGACTAGAGCCTAGGGAGATTTCTGACGCCATAAACAAGAGTGTTAAATTATTAAGTTAACAACAGGAGTCACTGTGTACTTACTTCTCATGTGGGATCTGTCCTTAATGTGTTGTCCAATGTGAATTAATGCTATAACTAGTACTCAAACAGTATTTTACACTTTGTGTTTATGTGTGGGTGCAAACTGATGATATCTTTACTTAATATATACTAAATCAATCTTCTGTATATAAAGATAATTGAAAATGAATCTTGATGTGAATGGAATGGGAGAGGGAGCAGGAGATGGGAGGGGTGTTGGTGGGAGGGAAGTTATGGGGTGGGGAAAGCCATTGTAATCCATCAACTATACTTTGGAAATTATATTTACTAAATAAAAGTTTAAAAAAAAGTGTCCTAGTATACAGAATACCAAAGTTAGCCTTATAGATGAAAATTTCTGTGACTGTCTTGAAGAAAAATGATTGTAGGACCAGAATATCTGAATTTTACTTCCTACTATGACCACACATTTCAAGTTTTGTAAGTCCTAAGGATAGATAGCTCATCTGATTGACAGAGTTGAGCAGTTATAGTACAGGGACAGGCATACCAGCAACGATGTGCTCAGAGGTCAGTGAGATGAGCAAGCATCAGGTGCACAGCACTCAGAAACTACAGCGATCCAGGGAACACACACTCAATGGAGATATTAAATAAAAAGTGTGTGCCATTAATATTAAAATCAATAAATACTGTGCCATTCAAATAATTTTCATTTGTCTCCTTTACTTTTTTTCTCTATTTCCTCTAGGGGGTTAAAACCTATTCTTTGTTTCTTTTTTAATTATTTTTTTATTCATATAAGGTGCATTTTGTGCATTTCATATATTCACATTTAGGAGCATAGTGATACTTCTCACACTGCCCTCCCTCCCATCCTACTTCCACTCTCCATCTTCAATATCTTTTCAGTCACACCCTTTCTTTTTTTAAATTTTTTTTCCATTTATTTATTTATTTATTTATTTTATTTTATTTTTTGACAGGCAGAGTGGACAGTGAGATAGATAGAGACAGAGAGAAAGGTCTTCCTTTTCCGTTGGTTCACCCTCCAATGGTCACCTGCGGCTGGCGCTCTGTGGCCAGCGCACCGCACTGATCCAAAGCCAGGAGCCAGGTGCTTCTCCTGGTCTCCCATGGGGTGCAGGGCCCAAGGACTTGGGCCATCCTCCACTGCACCTCAGGGCCACATCAGAGAGCTAGCCTGGAAGGGGGGCATCCGGGACAGGACCGGTGCCCCAACCAGGACTAGAACCCGGTGTGCTGGCGCCGCAAGGCAGAAGATTAGCCTAGTGAGCCACGGCGCTGGCTCCACAGCATATTCTTTAAGATCCAAGGGATTGTGTACCTGCTTCCAGGACCTAACCATTGAGCCATGAGGAACAAACAAAAACATCATTCTGTAGAGTTTCCCATATAGGGAAGAAACCAGACTCCTGAAATGCAGACATGGCGAAGATAACAGGTAGCAGCCTCCTTGAACATGTGTGTATGAATCACCTTGGAAATGAAAACTCCAGGCCCAAGTGAACTTCCTGAGCTGACCTGTTCAACATTCAGAGAAGTCATAATATTGGAGCCTGCTCAAAATGCAGTTGCATGAACAAAGTAAATTATTTGTGTTTTAAACCACAAATTATTAACAGGACTGTTTATAATGCAGGATTAAGTAAGAAGAAAATATATTGAGGTAGAGAATGTTCTCATACTCACTTTTGTTGGTTTCACTTCACCAATATTATAAAGGGGAACTAACAGTGAGAGAGCAAGAGTAAATCTGATGAAGAGAAGACTGTGAGGACAAGATAGCGAGTAGAAACACAAATGTCTGGGCTCAAAGATTTTTATTTTTCATAACAAAAAATACCCGCAGAACTATTTCTTTTTTTATTTTCAAAAATTCTATTGTCTTGATATTGTTCTCTATTTTGTAGAGATGGGGATTCACTTGTATTGTTCATGGAATTTAGAGCTTCGATTAAGTTTATGTGTGTGTGCGTGTGCGTGTGTGTGTGTGTGTGTGTGGAGAGAGTGTACAACTGAGTTCTCCTAAGAAATTGTTAATCTCTGGTTGTTCCCTCTCTCTAATTCCTCCTCCTCTTCTTCTTCCTTCTCCTCACCCTCTTTTCATACTTTTTCTAATTTGTCTATATGTAGTTTCTTTTCCAATATATCAAACCCAGACTATTAGTTTCTTTTGTCTCAAATAAACTGTTGCATGTAGAATGTTCTTGAGACATGAAGTCGCTTATCCAGGTTCCATATTCTTAGCACCATTTATTATCTTTGTACCATTTTTCACTTACTTAACCTTTCTTCAGAGCATTCTTTTATTTTTAAAAAAATTCATCTGTAATATTCTGAGATTACATCAATGGAAACTAACTCAATAATAAAAATTTCCTTACAAAACTCAGTTGAAAATTGTACAAGAAAATTTATCTAACATTCACAGAAATTATGACACATTAAGAAATGATAGCTTCTTTTTTATTATTTTTGTTGAATAATGCTTCCTGCATGTAAGAACAAAATGACACAAGAGGATTTCTGTCAAAGGATTTGTGTTTATGTTGATATTTCCTACTGTAGAAAGATTGAAAATATAAATTATTGAATCAGACGATAAACAATTGTACTTATATATAAACAGAATGAAAGATTCATTTGGAGTGCGATATTGAGAGGACTGAATAACTGATATGAAATATTCATAGATACTCCTTGTAAAATGATGTCCTACAAGGCAACTTTGAGAGTTTCTTGAAAGGCATGTTTATGGTAGACAAATTTTTCATATGCTCTTATGAATATTTAAAACATCAGTAACAGATCTGGCTCTAAATCTGCATTGTAGAGTCAGCTATCAAAGACCATTCTAGGCATCACTGGGTTCATGGGTTTCCTGGAAAGACCATCAGGTGGGAAATTGCATGCGGAGCTTTGTAATAATATGGCAACAATAGAGGATTAGATGAGGAGCCCTGGCATTGGGATAGGTCTTTAGTATTGTTCCAAATATAACTGTGGGAGCTTTCCTGTGGTATCCCACCATCAAAACCAGCAGGCCTCAGGCTGTATTCAGGCAAGGGATGCAACCTTAACTGTCTAGTACCCTGCAGTTGAAGACAATTCCCAGGTCAGTGACAGAGCTGCAAAGGGTCTCAGCCATGAAATTCCTAGAAACTGGTGAAACAAATCCTTGGAGACCCTTAAGAGGATATCTAGACAGAGTTTCACAAAGTCACTTAAAATTCACTGGATCCAAGACAGCTATAAGACATTTATTAGGTTTAGTTGTCTCTTCAAAAACATGCTTACAAAAAGTATCAAATGAATATCTTTGACATGCTATGTAGGAAGGTACTTAAAATTAACAAAATGGACACACATATAGGGATTCTTATATAATTTTGCTGTATTAGAAGTGGCTGACTATGCAACACAAATATCTGAAAGATTTTTTTTTCCAAACAAGGGTTCCAGTGATGTACTACACTGTAATTAACACTGAAATTCTGGGAACTGCTTCATCATTGCCAGGCACCATAGTTCCAAAGCTGGGAAGGACGTACTGTGCATGATGATTGATTTCCCATGGATTACAACAGGCTAAAGTTTCCTTCATTATGCAAATTCATAAAATTCAAGCCATACAAGATATATATTAGTCATCGATGATTAATTCATCCATATCTGAGTATCAAGGCTCTGCTCCACTTGAGCAATACAGATTTTTAACCTTCTCAATTTTTAAAGAATAATTTGAGTCCTGCTGTTTCATAGATATTAATATAATTCTATATGAGGGGTATTATAAGGAAATTCCAAAATTTTCATGTAGAGCGATGATAATTCACAATCAGATAAAATCTTGCTCTTTGAAATAAGCATAGGGACCTCTAATGGAGGTGATGATGATTATTATTTTAACATTTACATACATATAAAATACTGCATCATAAAAATAAAACTACAGCTTTTCTCCTTATTTTGAAGAGCAAAAACACACAAGGAATAGAAGAGTCTTCTTTGTAGATTTCTCAAACATTTACCATGAATATCTGTTAGGGTCCAGGAAAAGAAACTCCAATTATACAAGGATTTGAGAATTCAAAGTGGCCAGTAAGCACAGGATTACCTTGAGATGCTCTGTGTGAACAGCACACCTGGAGACTTTGCATATTCCTTTGTAAAAGCACACCACAAAGCGAATCCCATCACATCTGTCTGTAGACTTCCTAGAAAAATGATTCTCAGGAAGATGATCTTTGTGTTAGTTAACCTCTGTCAAATTGGCAGTCCCCTAAAGTAAGAAGTCAAATCTGAGTACAAACAACAGTAAGTGTAGTTAATAAGAAAAGAACATTTGAATGTTAAATAGTACTTACCTGTCAAATACCATTTTATTTATCTTAATTAACAAATCCATTCACCAGGATAGCTATAATTTATTACCTGTAGCATAGTACAATGCCATGCTTCTATACATTTACTTAAGTGAGCTAGGATTATTACTGTTTGTTATTAACTTGGGTAGCACAATGCTATCTGTGCACTTCAGGTGCCATGGACTGAAACCTGTTTGGAGAATATTATATCTATATGTATATTATATCTACAAGCATGCATACTTATATTGCTACCCATATCTTTGTCTATACCCTATTATCACTATGAATATCTGAATATTACCAGCTTTTTGAGACACTGATACTGATAACAACACCTCAAATAGAATTAAGGTTGATTTTTTAGGACAGAAAATAAAACAATGTTTGATTTTGCTTAGAGCACATATCTATATAACATTGCCTGAACAAGTTTACAAATGAGAACTGCAGTGAGCCTGTTAAGCAAAGTGCTTTAAAGAGTTTTATTTTACCTCTCTGTCCACTCTAATTGCAATGTATCATGAAGGTCTTAAGAGCCCACTTTAGGAAAAAGAAATACAAGATTGAAGTAATTACCAGTATGTTCAGGCTTCAACCTAAAAGAAAAAATCATCGTGCCCAAGCCTTTGTCATTTTAAGAATATTGTGATCCATGGTCCCTATAATTACTGTTACTGGTATTGTTAACTATTTTTTTATTTAATAATGTTTTCTGAGAATATATCTTAGAATTCCACTAAACTTGACATGCATGCATTCTGGATATTACTAGGGTGACCTAAGTTATAAAATTATCTAATTAGAAAAACTAATTTGACAATATAATGAACTTCAAATTTGAATTTCATATAGGAAGTAACATACAAATTTTCAAAAATCAGAAAATGTTTACCTTGTTAAATCATTATAAAATAAGTTTATTTTTATCTAAATAAAACCTAATTGGTTCATCTAGATTAATGAACATGTTTTTAAAAACTTTGGAAAAAAAACATTAGGTTCCCATGCACTGAAACATTTAACTTATAGTACTTTTCTATACCTCTTGATTATTGAAACATTGCTATTGTATTCCTACATTCAATTTATTGTAACATTTAACACATTCTCATTGTTTGAAAAAATTTTGTAAATAGACACAAAGTAAACAAGGGAATGATTATTGGTGTGCATGTAATTCCCATAACTGTGGAGAGCTGTCATGGAAGCTCTCTCCTCACAAGCACAGACATTAACCAACTTGACCTTTGTCTCTTTCATAGATGTTCTCCTTAATGATTCTCCAAATAATGAACTATTGATCAATTTGTTGAATAATCTGTTTACAGTCAAAGAGGATCATAGAAACTGTGCATCCAGTTGTCAAAGCTCTGGTCTTATATCCCCTTCTGGAGTCACCAATATGGTTTATCCAGTTTGGAATCAAGGCCAATCATTGCCTGAATTCACATTTTGTACTATGGTATTCAGAAATTGGTAAGTACAAAAATATCTTATAATTGCAGTTGTGTGCAATGCTAGTAGACACTTGATCATATCTGTTAATCCCAGGGAGTACCTTGCAATTCTCCCTTTTTTTTTTTTTGTCTCCAAGTTTGATTCTCAACACTGTGAGGAAGGAGAACCATCAGCTCCACATGAACAGTGGAGCTCTATGAAGCAACGTGGCAAAGTGAGAAGAAACCTATCTGAGCCATACCCCCTGAGTTTCAATTCTCCCTTCATGACCTATGATGAATTAGGAAAGAGACAATCATTCAGATCCATATGCTGATAAAGAGGCTTGTAGTAATGCTGGTTTTATAAATCACTAACTAATACCTCTGGGACAATTTGCAGACACTCAATAATCCATAACCATAGTCATGATCTTACCTACACTGGAAAATTAAGTGATTTCTATTTATTAAAGCAAACACCTCAAAGGTTTACTTTTTCTGAAACAATAAATAATAATCAATAATAAATAGTCAATAATAAATAATAAAACAAAGTACCAATTTTCATTTTATGGTCAGAGGGAATATCTCAGAGCAATTGAAGGTATATGTTTCACTATTTTTTTCTCAAAAAGCAGAAATTTCTATTGATTTTTATCCTTAGATCAATTCACATAGAGAAAGCGAGCTAAACATATAACTTTTATATAAAAGGATGACATTGTATCACCCTTTGCTCATGCTTTGTATCATACTTTGCTACACTAAGAGGATTCCTAGCTGACTTTTCTACAATGACTTTTCATTCATTATGTGTTGTTAAGAAAGGTGATTATAACAAACAATATTATTTGATTAGCAAAGCATCTAGCAAATACTAATTAAACAGTGTGGGGTGATTGCCATTTTTTCTGGCTATTTCCAATTTGTTTTTATCATTTAATCTGTAAAAACAGGACAATAATATCTATTTCACATAAGCATTGTGAGGGATGAGACAATATAGATAAGTTCTCTATATGTCAAAAGTATCGTTATGAGTGTCAGGTTTTTTTTTAAATCATTGTATCTTTATTTCATTGTGACTAAATTGAATACTTAAAATCTTATCCTCCTGTGATCGCAATGAAGTAGACATCTGCTAATTATATTTTCTGGCCTTGGTTTTAATGCCTCATAATTTTTCATTGGGGACTCCAAATACTCATTGCCCAGGTGAGGATTGGATCTTATTTTGCACTGACAACATAATTGGCGTGAGACATCCAGACTTGGATGGAAAAGTGAATTCCAGGAATTTCAATAAAATTGTTGAGAAAGATCTGGACTCTGCTTCTAATGGGTTGGATAATCTTGCTGGTTCATAGTACAGCATGTCACTGAGCCTGCAAGAAAGAAAACCTGGGAGACAGAGAGGGAGAATCCTAACAGTATTCTACCTGAATACCTAAAACCAAATGATTGTCAGTAGATCTCAATGTTCAGTTTCACCTAAGATCAACAAACATTTTATGTAAAGGGCTATACTGTGAATAATTTTAGCATCCTGGAAGATATGTTCAGGTACAAAAATTCAACATGGAAAAAAGCTGTGTTGCTATTAAATGTGATTTGCAAAAGCTGCTGTCAAAGTGACTTTGGCTTGTAGACCACGGTTTTTCATTTCCTGTCTTAGCTTGACAAAGGAGTTTGTCTAGCTGGCAAAGTAGTTTTAATGAGCAGCCCCTACATCAAGCAATGGATTCTAAAGCACATTCCTTAAAATCATCATTTATAACTTTCTGCTTGTCTCGCTCAACAATAAACAATTGTCCAGAGAATGTGACTCTCAAATCCTTACCCTCATCTGCACATGCTTTCTAACACCACTATTAACTTTTTATCTCAATCGTCATCCTTCAGTTGTCAGTGAGGGGCCAGAGCGGTGGCTCACATGGTTAATCCTCTGCCTCCGGCACCGGCATTCCATATGGGCGCCGGATTCTGGTCCTGACTGCTCCTCTTCCAGTCTAGCTCTCTGCTGTGGCCCGGAAAGGCAGTGGAGGATGGCTCAAGAGCTTGGGCACCTGCACCCACATGGGAGACCAGGAGGAAGCACCTGGCTCCTGGCTTCGGATTGATGCACTCGCTGGCCTTAGCGGCCATTTGGGAGGTGAACCAATGGAAGGAAGACCTTTCTCTCTGTCTCTCTCTCACTGTCTAACTCTGCCGTCAAATAAGAAAAAAAAAAAAAAAAAGAAAAAAAAAAAAAGAAAGTTCAGTGAAACATTTTACATATTTCTTCGAGTCCAGAATTGTTCTTTCCAATTCTTTCTCTTACTGAAGATCTGAGTGCATTTCTTTCTTTCTTTCTTTCTTTCTTTCTTTCTTTCTTTCTTTCTTTCTTTCTTTCTTTCTTTCTTTCTTCCTTCCTTCCTTCCTTCCTTCCTTCCTTCCTTTCTTCCTTCCTTTTTTTTTTTATACATTTTGTTTATTTTATTTATTTGAAAGAGTTACAGAGAGAGGCAGAGACACAGAAAGAGGTTTTCATCTGCTGGTTCACTTCCCAAATGGCCACAACAGCTGGAGCTGCGCAGATCCAAAGCCAGAAGCTAGGAGCTTCCTCTGGGTCTCTGACGTGGGTGCAGGGGCCTATGGACTTTGGTCATCCTCCACTGCTTTCCCAGGCCAGCAGAGAGCTGGATAAGAAGAGGAGCATCCAGGACTAGAACCGGCACCCATATGGGATGCTGGTTTTTCAGGCCAGGGCTTTAACCTGCTGCACCACAGAGCTGGGCCCTGACTGCATTTCTATCATGAATATTTGGAGGCCACACTCAAATCCTGGTGACCTTTTATGGACCATAAACACAATTAGTATCTTGTTTATAGAGTATGCATGTTGGGAGAGCAGGAAAAATTTTATTGTCCACAGCTTTGCTCAATCTTCTGCGCATGTACCTGATATAACAGTATATAATCCATGTATACAACTGAGGAGAATCAGTGATTCATCAATGAATCTAAAGATAAAAATCATGCATTTTTTCTGGATAAATATAGACTAAAAATGCAGTTTCTGCATTTATAAAATCATAAGGCTCTGTAAATATAATAGGGCTTCAAAAAGTTTGTGAAAATTGCAATTTAAAGGTAATGCAAATTTTCAATGAACATTTTGAGAACTCTTCCTACCTACTTAACTAGTGCCTGGCAGTCTCTTAGTTTTCTTTCAATTTTCAATGATACCAAACTTTTATTGGAATGGAAAAATAAGAGTGATTATTAAAAAAGATGTCTGTGTCAGAAATCTAATTTTCCATTTATCTTTCTATTCCCCTTAACTTTAAAAATTCACCTATCATTTACTGTTCAGTTAAAATCAAATTATCATGTTTCTAATTTTGTCACTGGAGAATTATGCTGTTAGCGATGGCATTTCTTTCTTGAGTCACACATTTTTACATTTCATGCAGTATGTAATTTTAAACTTACAATTTCCTCTTTTATGCATTAGTTTTATGTCCATGCACAACAAATGACCACAGAGTCTAAAGGACATATATTGCATTTCTTTGCAAATCACCAATTTCAGTACAAAACAATGTACATAGAAGATATTCACTCAATTCATACTAAATGAGTAAATTGCAAAAGAAACAAAAACACTGGATGGTCATAAAAATACATCTGGAAGGAAACTATGCCCAGAAATTCATCTGATGACTGCACACACAATTTTTGCTACATTATGATGAAGGAAACAAGTGTATTACAAAAACATGAAAGACAGCAGATGGTTGGTTTACACTTCACATCACTCACTTGTTATCTTGGTGAGGAGAAATCTATTTGATCATAAATTAATTGCATTTTTAATTTCTTTATTTGATCTTTAAACTAATTTAATGATATGAATCACATTAAGGGCACTTAGGTATCTGCTATGTTATGAGGATATTTTATTAAACTATGCATCTACATTAGAAGTGTAATCATATGAACAGGATATGAAAGACTTCTTTGGAAAAAATCAGCATAGAAATATAATTGACCAAATGTTGAATATAAACCAAAAATGTAATGCTATTTTCAAGTCCCTTATTAAATTGTGTAGTCATAAATCATCAAAAATGTTTCCAGAATAAGTTCATACTAAAACAAGCAAATAAGTTAAAATGATAATTTTATGAAGCATTTCCTATAATAAAGTCTCTGGACTTAGAATTCCTTCAATATATAAACTGATCTAAAACATGCAAAATGGAAAACCTACAAATTGCTTTTGTGGAACTGGCATCAACATTAAAAAAAGTCATCCTGAGTATGCTTAGGTACACTTCACAGTGCATATGGGTATGCATTGTGTGTTCACACTTGTACATGCACACAAACACTGTATTGATCTCACCTTAAAGTGTAAGTGCAGAAATTTAATAGCAGAAAACAGCAAAAATAGAAATCAACAAGTGATTACTTCAGGAAAGTAATGTTTTCACTATCAGAAAACGTATATAATATGAAGTGAATCAAAGAAAAAAAGCAAATAATGATGAGAGATCTGTGATCATATTATGGAAGATATAAATGCAAACCTTTAAATCTCTAGTCACTAGATGTAGGAAGAAAATGTGGTACATATGCACAGTGACATACCATTCAACCATAAAAACTGATGAACTTGTCATTTGCAACAAACGTGGATGGAACTGAAAGTCATTAGGGTAAGTGAAATAAGTCAGGGAGAGAAATACAAACATTGCATAATCTCACTCATAGGTGGAATCTACAACAATTAATCTCACAAAGTTGAGAGTAGAATGGTGGTTATTGGAGGCTGAGGAGATTAAGAAGTAGGAGAGGGAAGTACTAAATTCCAGTTTGATAGGAGAAAGAAATCCCGTCCCTCTATTGCATGGTAATGTGAATATAAACAATGATAACATACTGTATAAAAATTCTATGTCAAAGAATTTTTAATGTTATCATCATTATGAAATAAATGTTTGAGGACACAGATATGATCACCTTGACTGGATGTAGAGTCATCACATAGTATCATATTAATATGCATAATGTTATTTAAAATTTAAAAATAATAAACTAATATTTTAATAATAAGAGTATCTTTCCATAATGAATAATTCACATGCAAATGTTATAAATAGTATCAGTAATATCAATGCATTGACTTAAAGACTGAATTTAACAAAAATGAATTATAATACATATAATTCTTCTTTCTCCCATTACTTAATTTTTTTTTACTCCAGAATAAATATTTTGGTTTAAATTAACTTGGTTATCGTAAGTTTAAATAAATATAAGATGCTTGAATATACAGATAGCAATTCTTATCTTGGCAAAACATTATATTCTTCCAGAAGTTCTTTGCAATAAACAATAGTGTTCCAGATAAATTTTAGAAATTGTTAGGTTGCAAAATATACCCTCAAGGGAACTGGCTGTTATTACTTTAAATTGATAGCACAGACCACTAATAATTGAATTATTTAAATATTAAGCTTTGCCATGCATTAAAAATAATTCTTGGCCGGCGCCATGGCTCAACTGGCTAATCCTCCACCTGCGGCGCGGGCACACTGGCTTCTAGTCCCAGTCGGGGCGCCGGATTCTGTCCCGGTCACTCCTCTTCCTGTCCAGCTCTCTGCTGTGGCCCGGGAGTGCAGTGGAGGATGGCCCAAGCCCAAGTGCTTGGGCCCTGCACCCGCATGGGAGACCAGGAGAAGCACCTGGCTTCTGGCTTCAGATCAGCGTGGAGCATGCCTGCTACAGTGGCCATTGGAGAGTGAACCAACGGCAAAGGAAGACCTTTCTACCTTTCTCTCTGTCTCTCTCTCTCACTGTCCACTCTGCCTGTCAAAAATAATAAAAATAATAATTCTTCAAAATTTGTTTTTTCTCATTTTTATTTACTTGTTTTGACTTTTTTTGAAAGGTAGGGATGTAGAGATGTGTGCTAAGCTTATAACAAAGTCATCTTTTATACTATCTAATTAGCTCCTATTAAATTAGATTGACCATGCTGACTCCTGCAAGAGGGGAGGATCTTGATCCTTCCTGTTTAATATATTTTACACATTAAATACTTTCATTCATCTTAGATTTTCATAGTTTTATTGTTTCTATTTTATTGTAAATTATCTTAAAATTTGTGTTAGGTAGTAGTTTTGTAACTATGGCATACTGGATGTTTTTAACAACTCTATCAAAAAAGGATTCTTTCTTCCACATTTTGTTTAAGAGAGTTAGTATCAAGAGCGTTTTTAAAAATATGTCAAATGCTACTAACATTAACTTATTTTTTAAAAAAAAAACTGTAGAAGTTATCAAATAGTTCTCCTCCTTTATGTTTCCCCCTTTTAAAGATTTATTTTTATTTACTTGAAAGGTAGAGTTACAGAGAGAAAAGCAGAAACAAGGAGTTTTTCCATCCATTATATCAGTTCACAAATATTCACAATATCTAGGGATGCACCAGGCTGAAGCTCGGAGACTGGAACTCTGTCTGGGGCTCCCAAGTGGATGGAAGTGGCCCAAGTACTAGAGCCACCTTCCATTTGCTTTCCAGGTGCATTAGCAGGGAGTTGGTTGGAAGCAGAGCAGCCAGAATTTGTACTGGTGCCTACATGGGATGCCAGCATTGCAACAAGGCAGCTTAATCTGCTGTGCCACAATCCAGGCCCCATTCTTGAACTTTTAACATATTGAAATGCACTTATAAATTTTGACATTAGGCCATCTTTGTTTTTTTGAAAGATTTATTTTGTAATAGAAGGAAAGAATTATTTATTGCAAACTTTAATTTTGACATAATTTCAGACTTACAGAAAAATTGTCATAACATTCCCAATAATTGCATACTGGAAATCACCAATGGTAATATTATATTACAATTGTGTTATTATTTTTCTCCTAAAATAAGATATAGACAACGTGTCCCATCACTCCTATATAATATTGGGTGTGTTTGCCAGAGAACATTTTTTACACTTCTATAAAACGCATGTATCAAAGAAAAACCCACAGGAATTTAGAAAACATTTCCAACTGAATGAAAACGATACTACAATATTTCAACACCTACGGGATGCAATCAGGCAAATGTTTAAAGAAAAACAGCATAGGGGCCAGCGCTGTGGCACAGTAGGTTAATGCCCCGGCCTGAAACGCTGGCATCCCGGCTGCTCCTCTTCCAATCCAGCTCTCTGCTGTGGCCTGGGAAAGCAGTGGAAGATGGCCCAAGTCCTTGGGCCCCTGCACCCGTGTGGGAGACCCGGAAGAATCTCCTGGCTCCTGGCTTCATATCAGTACAGCTCTCGCCATTGCAGCCAGATGGGGAGTGAACCATCAGACAGAAGACCTCTCTCTCTCTCTGCCTCTCCTCTCTCTGTGTAACTCTGACTTTCAAATAAATAAAAAATCTTTAAAATAAATAAAAACAGCATAGTCATAATTAAAAAGATGAAAAATAAATGATCTAAGCATTCTCAATAGAAGCTACAAAGATACGATTACACTAAAACCAAAGGAAAATGGCAACAATTTAGATAAACCAGGTATAAAATACAGAAAATGAAATAAAAAAACATTGTAAGTTTTGTTCTGTGCGAAGATTTACATGTTTGCTCAACATATAGGTTTTTCACAACAAAAGAAAATGCAAAATAATGGTTTTAAATGGGATTATTACATAATACACAGTCGTGTATTTATTTTCTAAGTAGCCTATAAATGTTTTCTAATCGAAGAAGCATGTGATAAAGGAATATACTCTATGATTTCAAAAATTCCAATATTTGGAGATTTGTTATACTTTCCATTATAGATTATATGATGGTAAATGTTTCATAAAATTACACACTTAAAGGTGTTTGTGGCCAGTACTGTGGTGCAGTGGGTTAACGCCCTGGCCTGAAGCACCAGCATCCCATACAGGCATAGGTCGAAAGCCCCGGCTGCTCCACTTCTGATCCAGCTCTCTGCTGTGGCCTGGGAAAGCAGTAGAGGATGGCCTAAGTCCTTGGGTCCCTGAACCCACATGGGAGACCAGGAAGAAGCTCCTGGCTCCTGGCTTCAGATTGGTTCATCTCCTGCCGGTTGCAACCAACTGGGGAGTGAACCATTGGATGGAGGACCTCTCTCTTTCTCTCTCATTCTGCCTCTACTCTCTCTGTGCAACTCTGACTTTGAAATAAATAAATAAACCCTTAAAAAAGATGTTTGTTTCAGTGTTATTTTATGATAAACATAAACACTTATTTCTTCTTTCAATTCTTCCATATAGTTACAGATTTTTTTTTGGGGGGGGGGTGTCAATTGGCCAAGTTTTGATAGAAGCATATAAACTCTCCAAAGATGGTAGATTTTGTGGTTCTCTAGTTATGTAAGATTTTATTCCATATTTTTGGATGTATTATTATTATCATATATATTTAGGCTGGTTTAGTCCTCTGGGTGAAATGGTTTTTCTAGCACCATGAAATATTTCTCTTCATCTTTTATAGCAGTCCTGTTTCCGATCACTTTTGACTGATGGTAACATCAGATTTCTTATGTATTCATAATCCTGGGGTTCCTCTTTCCAGATTGATGCGGAAATAAGAACTAGCTTTTCCTGCTGCCTTAAACGAGCCAAAATGTATCTGACAATGAACTTCAGGCTGCACAAGGACAGTGGCTTCTGAGACCACAGAAGAAAAGGGTGTGAGCACTGTGATTTATCAATCCTATATCATTCCCTGGTCACAAGACACACTTCTCAGTACCAAGCAGTGTAGAAATACTAAAATGTTATGTATTAGAAAGTTATCAAAATTAGCTAAATTATTGTGTAATTATTTGAAATTAAACTATAGATAACAAAATGCTAAGATCTACTGAGCATCATTAATTCACTTAACAAACATTTAGTTCATGTGTTTTAACTTTAGGCAATGCATTAGAAATAAGAAGACAGGAAAGCGGCCTATGCCATGAAAAAAATTCTATACAAATAACATATATATCCTTAGGGAAAATTAAGGTGTTAATAGAGGAGAAAAGAACATTTAAAATGATGAAATAAATAAAACTATATATGTAATGTGCTCAAAATAGTAAGTACTCTGAATATTCACTTTTGATGTCAAGCACTCCAACATCTGAAAACAAAAATCACTTTATTTATTTCATGATTCAGTGGATCAACTGAGCAGTTCTTGTGCCCTGAATTGGTTTGGGTAATCTCTCAGAGCCCTTGCATGCTTCTGTGTTTGGCAGATTTCAGATTGGCTGGGTGATCTGCGCAGCTCAGCAAATGTTGGCAAGTGGCTCAGCCTCTTATGGGCTGCCTCAAGTCTCCAAAGTGCTCTCATTCTCCATCAACTTAATTGTCTCATATGATGACCTTAAAGATCCAAGTACACAAAAATAGTGTATCTTGCCATACATTCCTCAAGATGCATTGCATCATTTTGTTTAATGTTGCAATGACAAAAGAAAGTCACATGATCAAGGTAAAGAGAAATAGATTCTATATATGGATTGGGAAGATACGCATCTTCACCTTATAGGAGTGTAATTAAAATAAAGGGAATTTGTGACGTTTTATGTGGTGCTGTCCAAATATATTATTCCAAGGATATGTTGTCATTTTCACTTATAAATGTGAAACATAAAGAAGTGAATTTATCCCATATAATTAAAGGTGTGGTGAATTAAACTTCAAATCTTTTGAACGTCTCTGTCACTGCACCTAGATCTTTGTTTCATAATACTGTCATCTTGTAGAGAAAGCACTTTGAAAAAAATTATATTGTATTCACTTGGCTTTATTTTTCTAAATATTTGAAAGGCAGAGTCAGAGAGAGAGAGAGAGACAGAGAGAGAGAGAGAGAGAGAGAGAGAAATAGAGAAGTCTCCCATCATCTTTTTTTATTCCCCAAATGAATGCAGCAGCTTGGGTTAGAACAGCTGTAAGGCAGGCGCTTGGACCATATCTGGGTGGTCGACACTCAACTACTGGAGCTATCACGTGTTGCATTATCAGGTGTTCATAGCAGTTATCTGGAATCAGAAGCACACCCAGGACTGAAATTCACATGGAACATGGGTTTCCCAAGAGCTACCTGTCCTAGTCATCTCTTTTTATAAGGGCACTGGTCACAATGGATAAAAGTTCACTTGGTGACCTCATTTAAGCTTAATTCCTTTTTAGAGACTCTATCTCCAAACAAATCCATATTCTGAGGTGGCTGGAGGTAAGAACTTAAATATATATGAATTTTGGAAGAACAGGATTGAGCTCATCACAGTGGAAATTCGAGCAAATATTTTTACATTAATGATTATTGCAGGTTACTCAGAGTAGCCAAAAGGAAGAAGGAACTCAAGTGCCCAACACAAGGTTAATGCGTAAATAAAATGTAGTATATATGTAATACAGATAAGTATGTGTATGTTTCAGAAACCTTGAAAGATAAATGAAATAAGTCAGACAGAGAAGACAAATATTTTATGACTCTACTTACATGGGATATATAAATAAGTGAATTTGTAGAGAACAAAAGTAGATTAGAAGTAAACTGAGAGGGGTCGGTACTGTGGCATGACAGGTTAAGTTGCTGCCTGAAGCACTGACAACCCATATGGTGCCTGTTGTATTTCCGGTTGTACCACTTGCAATCCATTTCCCTGCTAGTGCTCTAGGGAAAGCAGCAGACTGTGGCCCAAGTATTTGGACTCCTGCCCCTACGGGGAAGACCCAGATGAAGCTCCTGGCACCTGGCTTCAGTGTGGCCCAGTCCTGGCTGTTGCAGCCATCTGGGAAGTGAACCAGCAGATGGAAGACTTCTCTCTCTCTGCCTCTGCCTCTCCTTTGCTGTAATTCCATCTTTCAAATAAATGAATAAATCTTTTATAAAAAGGAGTAATCTGAGGGACCAGAGAGGGAGGAATGGGGATTTTATTGTCCCAGAATTTCTATTTGGAGTGATAAACACTTTTTCAAAATAGTGCTGATGTGATGGTTTCACAGCATTGTAAATACAATGGCTACTAAATTATACACTTAAGTTGATTAAAGTAACAAATTTTGTATGATATATATTTACCAGGATTTTAAAAATTGATGCAATATATTAAAAAATTGAGCCTTATATTTTAAATAGGTGAATTGCATTGATATGAATTTTACTTCAATAAAACTATTCAACATAAATCAATCTATTAATATAATTAAAAAGTTAGTGTTTCTTTATTTAATAGTTACCTTTCTAGGAATTTATGCAAAGGGATAATCAAACAAGTGGATCAAAACCTGTATTTATTGTCATATCACTTAAAATATGGGAAAAATGGAAATAGCAAAAATTGCCAGCAACATTAATTCAATATTAGTATGTCAAATACATAAAACACTACAACCTTTTAGAATACAAATAAAAAGACTACAGGTTAATATAATCTTTATATAGTAAAAGAAAATATGTACGTATACCAGGATATGAATAAGAGCAACTACATATAAAATTAAGGGGGAAAGGAACCTATGACTGTCTTATTTATATTAAAATACAATTAAAACTTACATTCTTTTCTGTATTAGCTAATTAAATATGTCAACATGGGCATCATTCTTTAAACTGTCTACAAGTCCATCAATGATGTTTGCTGTCTTGCTTAATGAATCCTTTTACTTCAGCCCATAGTGGGGGGAGGGGTCTTCCCAACTGAAAATAAAATAAAATACATACCATAAAGAACTTCATTGCTTATGACATTGAATTGACTATATAATGTTGAGAATAAGGATTTAAATACTTCCTGGATAGTTTCCTCCTTCTATGACATTCATATATGGCCATCATAATTATCTCTGAGGAAAATAACCAAGAAGAATTAATGAGGATCAACAATCTAAATATTCTCCTTTTTTTCCATTACTAAGAATATTAAATTTCCAGTTTCATTGTATGAATAAATCCAAGCAATTCATAGGCAATGCAGCAAGAAGATTGACTTGTGAAGTCTAAATCAGAGTGAAAAGATATGGTACATTGAACAAGCAGTGACTTGTGCAAAATACAAGTTCTTTGGAATAATATTGCTGAAATGCCAGAGAGCTGCTAAGTCAACCTTAAGAAACAGCACATGGAGGAGTCTAGAAATCACAGTATCAAGTTCCATGCAATAAAGTGAGTCTTCACAAATTCTGTAAATAAACAACTCTGTATAATCAGTTGGTTTACATGAATATTCAATATTAAAAGCAGCTTGGCCTTTCCTTACCCCCTTTACTCCCATTATTTGCCTGCATATATAAGTTAGACTTTATGGTATTTTATTAGGTCTTTTGTTAAGGTACCAACGTAACTTGAGGTTTTTATAAATATATCCAAGCTAAAAGTTATTAATACTCAAATACCACTGTCTAGATTTTCATTGTTCAATTTTTGACCACTCCTTTTTATGAGATAATGAATGAATCAGTTACTTCCACAACCTACTTGAGGTTAAGAACATTTTATATTCATTACGCCAATGGGCCAAATGAGACATAGAAAAGTTAAGTGATGTCTACCGTCTCAGGCTTTCTACCCACTGAGTTAACGAAGCAGCATGAAACCCAGTCCCTTGACTTCTTTTGCTTTAATCAAATGACAGTTGAGAAACATACTTAATTAAGTTCATATCAGTACATGAGAAAATGGTTTTATTAGTCACATAAATATCATGATTTCTGTCAAAATAATCACAGCTTATTAATGCCATTGTGAGGAGTCATTAAGAGCATTTGTATTTGTAACTTGCAGAAACATAAAAATAGCAAGTTAATTTCAATTCACCATGTAATCATCTGAAGGCCACTTGACCTAGTTTTTCAGTCTCCCTAAATTCTGAAAACGTCTGAGACATATTACTATGATGCCCATTTTGACAGCTGATTTTGAGTCATGGAATGTTCTGTGTTACTTCTCTCTACAGTGATTCTATTGCTTCCAGGTCTACAGATGGTAATCATGAAGCCCCCTGTTTCCCAGCTTCTAAGTATATGGAGTGGGATTGTGCTGTAGGAACCAGACTTCCACTTTTTCCTGTTAAGAGAATGATATTTCACCTAAGCCTGAAATCAAGTCTTTATACAGTGCCTTCTTAGTCCAGACAATCCCTCACCCTTCCTCCCTTAGCTTGAAATTTCCTTGTCCTGCTTTTATGATTGCAAATTAACTTCTTACTAAAATTATCTCGCTCAACTGAAGGAGTGCTGTAGCCAGCTCTATAAACAGCAGGCTCATGAGGTCTTTTATTTCTCCGTGATGCTTGGTATTGTCTTGAGGGATTTCTCTCCCAGGAACACCAGCCAAGCAAAAAGTAACTTCCACCTGCTTGCAGCCCTCAGACTGATTGCAGCCCATTTTGCCATCATCGGCATTCCCTAAACAAGGTGGTATCTCTCACCAATGAAAGGAGGACCACAAGCTCTGCAGACAGACATGAAATTGGACAGAACTGAACACCCACCCTGGAGCCTCAACATCAGTCTAAAGATCCTTTACTCTAACCTCTTAGGGAGCCCAAGAATTAAGAAAGATGCTCAGCTCCTTGCCACGCACAGTCCAATAAACACCTCATTTTCTCCACCAGCCTAGTGTCAATGATTGGTTTTCTGCATATCAGGGAAGTGGGTATAGCACACGGAGTCCACAGCAACTCTGTCAGCTAGTTTGGGGACTATTTCTATGTCAAGTTCATTATTTTAAATAGCGTTTCTTGACATCTATACTCCAAATCGATTTCTTCTACTTTAATTATTACACTTAGCAATTACAATGCCAATTTCAAATTACTTTTAGATACACAATACTTATTTTAAACATAATATATACAGATTCTCTTCAAATTCACAATGAGGTGGTTCCAACAAACCTATCAGAAATTTGGAAATCTCTTAAATAGAAAATGCATTTACTATACCTCCCTACCAAATGTCACTGTTCAATGTTATGGGAGCTTCAGTCAACTCACCCCTGCCCAGCTTTGTAAGACAGTGTCCTATCATATTGTGTTATCTTCATGGGCAAAGATAAAAGTTCAAAATTCAAGATATGATTTCTAGTGAACACATACAGCTTTTTCAACATTGTAAAGCAAAAAAAAAAAAAAAATCTCAAATGAAATTATTGACTATCCCCAAAATCATTGGGAACTGTCAGTCACTGTGCTACTGATTTTCACCAGAAGCAGATATAACCACATCAGTTCTGATATAGCGACTTCAGTTATGAGGTGGTTATTAGACATCAAGTTTAATAAACGTCCTAAAGGTAAGACTAGCGATAAATAAGACTAAGATCTAAACGCTTAAAGGACACAACGATTTCAGGAAATTGCATAAATCTGATGCAGGATAGCATGAGAGTATGATTCCTATACTAGTGCTTGACTAATTAACTATCTTAAGTGTTTTGGGAAAAAATATGTAATTGGGAAGAAAGTAGACTAAGAGGCCAAAGCAAATGAAAGTTGGAACTTTTAGAAAACTTTAAAAAATACCTTTCCCTCATAGTATCTGCCAGAATTTGAAGACTCCATGTGTATTTTTTTGTAAATTTGTATAAGATTCTGGAATACAACAATTAACTAAATGCAACAATTATTTAAGTTGTCAGAAGAATTTTTCCTGAACAAAAAACATCACTAAATGAATAACATTTTATTCACATAAACATGCTAAAAAAGGGCAAAGAGAAACTTTCATGTCTTGACAATGGTACTAAAAGAGTGAAAAGTATCATCTGTAAAAACAATAATTTGAAATCTGCTATTACATAACTTAACAGTTGAAGTCATGCTACTTATGTTGACAGTGCTTGTGGAAATAATGAAATCATTATTGTATTTTATTAGAAAAACTCTTGGGCAACAGGTAGATAAAAACATAATTTGTCTCTGAAAAGTCTAGTTTTAATCTTTAAATAAAACCCAATGTAATATGGACTCAGTGTAATTAATGATTATAGAAAGATACATAGAATCAAATTAGCACAAATGAAAGCCATCAGGGTGGGAAAAATGAGCACTTAAAAATTTGACCTTAGCTTTAGCAATAATAGAGAATGAAATCTTATGTTTCAAATTATAAAAGGGAATATTGAAAATAAGAAATAAATAAGAACATTTAATAAGTCACCAAGAATATGTAAAACCATAGACTCAGAAAGGAAAATATTAAATGCTAAAACTAAATTGGGAGGTTATTTGGCAATTTATCCATACCAGAAGAGAGAATATTAAGGCTGGAAAATATTCAAATATTTTTTCCTGAATGGATGATGAAAAGTTTATATATATATATATATATATATATATATATATATATAATATAGAGAGAGAGATTAAGAAATATATCACTTAGTGTCAAAGTCAAATAATACAATTTTCTATATATTAACATGAAGAATACAATTTGCCTTTACTGGAAAAATGATTGAATATCAAGAGTATTCTTATAACTAACCTTATAGGAAATCTCAAATATTCTACACTATAGTTATTAGAAATTTTAAGGAAATTAGCAAGATAATTCAACAAAAATCATTATGTATAAACATCTAATAACTGAATACCAGCAACAACCACTACAATATTTTAATTAAATAAGTGTGGAAATGGAAACAACACAATAGCACAGGGAATATACCTGACAAAAATGCAACAGTATTTTATGTAGAATTTATTGAAAAGTATTAATGAATCTCAACACAAATGTATGGGTATAAGATATGTATAAATACGGAGACAAATTTAAAGTCTTTTTACACTAATTAGTCAATGCAAATCTTCAAATGTAAGCTTCTCATGAAAACAGATAACCTTACTCAAAAATGTATAATAAATAATAGAGTCAGAGACATAAATTGTGGTGAATAAAATGATAAATGAATGAAATAAACACACTTTTAAGTCTCAAGTCATTTCTTATCAAGTTTGAAAACATTTATATTTATGGCTGCAATGTTTACTATAGTGTGGGAATTATTTGGAAATACAAAAAGACTATCAACTCATAAAGAGATCTGTGTGTACAAATAAACTTAGCATGCCATTGAACATTAGAGAAGATCAGAAAGCAGAGACTATTGGTAAAGGGGTTGCTAGGAAAATGGCACTCATGTTTAAAAAATAGAAAAAGGAAATAAATATTGATAAATATTTTATATGGCAGAAAAATTTCAAGATAAATAAAAAAATAAAGTTTCAAGATAAATAAAAATTTCAAGATAAATAAACCATATTGAAGCAAGAAATAGAGCAAAACACACACACACAGAGAGAGAGAGAGAGAGAGAGAGAGAGAGAGGATACATGCATGCCCCAACCATAATAATAAGGATATGAAATAAAAACTTTCATCTATTGATGGTGGGAATGTAAGTTAGGTAAAATCCAGCCATTCCACTCTTAGATGCTTATCCAGAGAAAATTTATAACTATATGCAGTTCATAGGGATGCTCAAACAGTTCTGTTTGACATAGAAAGTAAATTTCACTAATATGAAAATGAATTAATGAACATTGGGATCATCATTCAACATGATATTACATAAACAACTTTTCAGTATTTAAAGCTAAATGCCCTTCAATTTTTCCTATACAACAAAATCTTAAAAAGGTACAAAATAATATTTAATGTTTAATTTTTGTTATAGAAAGTGATCAAAATGTAAAAATGAATAACATATTATTTAAAGATAGAGATATATGGATAAAATTATGGAATGATCAATAAAAATTATCAGTGCACTATTTCAGATAAATGTTACCATCTCTTTGGGGACACAGAAAAACAAACAGCAGAGCTGACTTGCAAGCACCAATAATATAACATTCCTTAGGCTGGCTAGTGATGAATATGTTCTTAATTTAAAAATATTATTTAAATTATACACACAGATTATACACACTTTATAGTGCATACTTTATGGTTCAACATATTTTAAAATAAATTGAGAGTAAAACTTCTGTGATAGGAGGTTGATACACTTCAGCCTTCAAAAATTCCCCATATATCTAGGACCACGGACAGCACCATGAAAGGCCAACAGTGGAACTATGATAAAGCAGAGTCTACATAATAACTGCTTTTGGAATGGCAGAATGCTCTATCATGCATAGAGCTACTGAATGAGTGAGTATATTAAAAACAAAGCTTACAGAGTTTAGAACAAATAGCTCATTGGAGATGACCATAAAAGTGAGTCTCTCTCCTTCTCTCAAAATGTTGCTCTTTTCTGGAAGAAAAATTTAAAAAGAATACAAGTTCTTACCCTCCTTTGAAAAGAAATGAAATTGGCATCAACATATTTGTTTCATTCCTCTCAGCGTTTTCAAGTTTTACCATCCTTCCATCATTCATCAAGGCACTTTGTTTTCTGGAGTTTGTTTTGTTTTGTTTTGTTTGTTTGTTTGTTTGTTTTTCTTTGCTCCTGCACGCACATTGTGGTTGGAGCAAAGTGTGAGACAAGCAAAAATGAGAGGGAAGGAGGAAGAAGAGACTCAAAAGAAATTAGATTTTGGAATTAAATTCTTAATATCCCAGGACAACCTCTTGAGTGGTTATACTATCTTTTTTTATCTAACAGAGTTTGTCTAGGTAAAGAAAAATAGATGTTGCCTTTCCTTGTGGTATTAGCTTCCCTATGAGTCCAGGATGCACAACCCTGAATGTCCAATGGTCCCTCCAGTACCATGAATACCACAGACACAAGGGTAGCCTGGAAATAGGCTCAAAGTAGGTGGAAAAAGAGAAGACAAGGATGTAGTCATGAGACAAGCCACTATCAGCTTGTGGCTGTGTGAAATCAATCAACATATCTGTAGGGTTGGTTACTGCAGTGACAGTTGAAGTGAAAAAAAAATCCAAGAAATGCAGTGAAATGCAAAGTTGAGGATATTTGAAATGATAACAGAGAAGCATCTGCATAGGAGATGTTCATAGCCCTTTAATCTCTCTGTTTGCCAGTTTGGTTGATGGTAGGAGCCTAAATTGGATGTCTACTTAAGGCAAAGTTTCTAGGGGCTGGCACCATGGCTCACTTGGTTAATCCTCTGCCTGCGACACCGGCATCCCATATGGGTGCCAGGTTCTAGTCCCGGTTGCTCCTCTTCCAGTCCAGCTCTCTGCTATGGCCCGGAAAGGCAGTGGAGGATGGCCCAAGTGCTTGGGCCCCGGCACCCACATAGGAGACCAGGAGGAAGCACCTAACTCCTGGCTTTGGATCGGCACAGTGCGCTGGCTTTAGCGGCTATTTGTGGGGTGAACCAATGGAAGGAAGACCTTTCTCTCTGTCTCTCACTGTCTAACTCTGCCTGTCAAAAAAAAAGTTTCTAGGTACAGCATTCCTCCACCCTATCTCTTTTACCTCTGCACATACACATACACACAGATACAATGAACTATTAAGATTAATATTAGTGTTTTAAAAGGTTTCTTAACAGGTTGATAAAATATTTTTTCCTGACTCTTGCAGTAAAACTAATGCTTTGACTTCAACAAAAAAAGGATATAGGCTAATGATTTTCAATCATTAGATATTACATTTGTGGTGCACTGAAGTTCACAGAAACAGTGTTTTTTAAAGACAGCTTTCAGTACAAAATCGTTGTATTAAGAGTAAATATGTGGGAGAAACCATGATCTTCAGAATTACTCAAAGTATATTGTTTCACATATTACAGAATCACCATATTGTTTGAAAAATGTTTGATAATCTAATAAAATGCTTAAAAATTTACTTCATGGTAACACTCAAGTTATATTGAATATATATTTAGTAACTTGCTAAAGTTTTATTTTTAAAATACATTATCTTTTAAAAGGGATAAAATAATCTTGACAATTATATTTCTCAACATTTGGATTAAACGTAAATCGGGTGTCAAAGAGTAGTGAATTTTTGTTATCAGAGCATTCTTCATTTCGATTTAATTTAAACAGTGAAATTCTGATAGGAGCAATGTATAAACTGTAATATAGACTTTATATGATCATTTCTAGATTTTATGGTTTACATTGTTTATGCATTTCTTGTCAGTACATAAAATTAGTCTATTTACCTAGATATTGCTAGCATTGCTGATGACATGGAATGCAGAATCTGAGGTTTCATCCTTGGAACAATTAATACTGTTTATAAGCATAGTCAAAGGGCAACCGTTCTCAGTTTACCATCTTAATGTACATAATGACTTCTTCCCAGCCCTTGCATGCTTCTCCGACTTCCTTCAAACAAGATTCAGTGTATGCTGAAAATTGCTTTACCAATCATAGAAAATACAGTTGTAAAGTATTATGTTAATCTCTACAAACTTTTCCTGAAGATCCTAACAGAATAAGATAAATGAAAGTGAAATCTGTAACTGTCTACATCGTCATGGATAATGCCTCCTGTGGAAGGAGGGCACACTGAGTGCAGAGCAACTAGAACAAGTGCAGCTGAGACTCTTCACGTCCTATAAGGGATGCAGGTGTTATCTGTTCCTTTTTTGACTTATACATACAAAAGCAAAAAAAAAAAAAAGGAGAGCATTTTCCCTTTAAGTCAGACAAAATCTCAAATATCTATACAACCAATCAACAAAATAGACCAAAGTACAATTTGTTTCACTTGATATCAAAGTTTCTGAAAAGTGCCATTATCAATGCTATGATCATACTATTCTTTGCTGTAGGGACTGTCCTGATGCATGGAAGGTATTTACCAACCTCTCCGGCCTCTGTGACTCACTGTGTGCCAGTGCCACAGGTTCCCTTCTGGTAGTGGCAATCAACCTGCCTCCAGACGTTATCAAATGTCACCATGGGCAAATGCCCACCCAGTCAAACCGCTTGTCATAATAAAGCCCATCAAAGAGATTTTTTTTTATATTTTTACAGTATAATGGTTACAATGTAACTTACTAATTGTCACTATAAGTTAAGATAAACAAGATTTAGATATTAATAATTCTCTAGCATTATAATAGAAAACTGCCTACAGATCTATTATTTAAATTGCAGCAGGAAAATTGTAGTTTCATAATTTTAGAATGGTACCCTAGTTCACGATCAATAAGGTAGACAGCAGTACAGCAAAAAGTCAATCAAGTTAGTGATTTTGAATTATTGATTCAACAATCAATACAATTTCTCAACCTAAATAAAATATGCACTAATTATTACTGATCATAAACATGGTCAAAACTATTGATCCTATTTTTTTCATTCTGTTGTGATACATATAAATCCAGAATGGAGGTAGTATGATTTTCATGAAAAATATGAAAACTCCATGTCTGAAATTTATAGACATTATTTTTTTAAATGTCTGATTAGCAATACAAATGTTGTCTAGCTTGCAGATAAATACATATGAAATCAACAGCAAATTCCTAATAGACTTTGAAATTATAGTCATGCTCATGACATTGAGGTGAATAAAGATGTGCCAGTAGATATATTTTATTTAATATTTTATTAGCACTGATTTAGGATGTGAAACCAAAATAGAGTAGATGAAAAAGTAGAAGCAACTTAAAGAAGAGATTTAAATTGAAAGCTTAAAAAGTAGATGGCTACAGTATAAATATAAAAAAATTCCTTTCTATTAACACTTATCACAATGAATACAATTAAATATTCACAAAAGCTTACACAATATAAAAAACTAGAAAGTTATAAAGAAATTTATTTGTCCTAAAAGAAACTAAAAATAACACCTCTGACAGAAGGAAATATTTTCAACACAAAGAAATATTATTTTCATGAGTGATGACTAAATAATACAAGAAAGATATTACAATAGTAAGTAGTACATATTTGGTAACTTTTACATGCATTGCATTGTGAATATTTTACATAAATTTTCCCAATAATCTTTATAAAAACTTTACAAAGTCTCTACTATGATGGAAGCCAAGTTTGGAGAATTAAAAATAAAATTGTTACTTTTTAATAAATTCTACAGCAATAAAATGGATTTATTTTTATTTAATCTGAAATCGATTATAATTATAAACTCCTCCCATACTGAGTATTTGATATGGCAGGCACTGCACTGAGTTTTTAAAAATAGGAGTTGTGAGCTGTCTCTTCATATAATGGTTATTTGGAACCACTTTTATTACAAACAGACTTAATATAATTACCAGAAATCTAATGACCTAGGATAAAAAGCTGAATTAAAGGCAAACATCTAACAATGCAAGTAAAATAGCATGAAATTGAAAATTTTGCATATTTTATCTTTTCAAAATACTTTAATTCCTCCTATTTTATGTTATTTGACCGCACTATTGAACCAGATAAATTCCAAATATATGTTTATATCATTGATTCATTAAAAAATTATATATTCATTGACATTGAAACTGTTTTTTTTTCCCAAAGTCGGAGTGAAAAATGAAATGGAAACAAAACATGTGCAGAAGGCTGGAATGATTTCACATCTACATATTAGAACAAAATCACTCACCTTGCTCTTTTGAGCTAATCAGCATTTTATGTGTTATCAAATCATATGAATAATTATCTGTTAATTCAGTTTTCCACAAACTAGTTAATGCCCCTCATACACTCCCATATAAAGGAGACATTTAAACAGTAGTAATTATATGAGGACAAGTAGGAAAAACATGAAGAACTTTTTTAAAAAGCTCTTGGGATGTTAAAGTCACTTTAAAATTCTTTATTGGGCTCCTTGGGGCACTTGTATATCATCTGTGAGTGCCAAGTTTTAGTCTTGGCTCTTTTGTTTTTGCTCCAACTTCTGTGCACTTGGTAGACAGCAGATGATGGATCAAGTATGTAGTACCTGGCACCTGCCTGGGAGATCGGATTGAGATTGTCCTGCAGAAGCCCTGGCTGGTGTGGGCATTTGAGGAGTGAATCAGCAAGCGGAAGACCTCCCTCTCTCTCCCTCTCTCCCTCTCTCTCTCTCTCTCTCCCTCTCTCTCTCTCTATCTCCTTTTTGCGCTGCATTTCAATTACAATAAAAATAAATAAATAAAAATAATAAATGACTAATATACAATTGTTAGACACACTACTTCATGTTGTCCTAGGGAAGAATCAGTTGAAATTAAATATAATTTTTATTGAATATTGTTTACCACAAAATGAGCTGAAATAACATTGCTTTAGTTGGCTTAAAAATGGATCTAAACTAAAGCCAATGTCTTGTATAATTAAGTAGCACATGTCATTATATAATGCACATTTAGTAATGTGCTTATTATAACTGGGATTTTGTTTTAACTTGACAGTTTAAAATTAATGCAAAGTAGAGTTTTGTAAGTAGAGGCCTATCAGAATTTAAAGTCAATAATTTATTATTGATAAAATATTTTTAAAAATTAACAAAGGTAGAGCACAGCCCAAGTGGCACTTGAGGCAGAACTTGACAGTCTGTGTGTATCTGTGAGGGCCTGAAATTACAGCAGCCAAGTAAACAGCACCACCCACCTCACCGCAGCTGATTCAATACAGGACGAATACACGAGGACACTCTATGTTCCCTGATGTTTAAAATGGGACTTCCTTCCTGTAACTCAATCTGATGACCCCTTTTTTGGATAACTAGAGCAATGTGCTTCTCAGTAAGTGCACCTGCCCCTCAGCTACAATGCCAAGTTTATCTTAGCAAAGGAGACAGGTGATGGGCTCCTTCCTGTGGTCCAATTCTTCCAACTGTGGGGGCACTGACTCTGCTGGAAGCAGTGTTTATTTTGTTTTCCCTGTATTGTTGTTTAAATCAAGTGGAAATATTTGTTTATTCACCGTAAATTCTACAAAATTCTATTTGACTGAATTTTCTATAAGTTCTCAAGAAACAGCAGGCAATTTGGTGCTGTTAAAAAAAAAAAAAAGATCTTCAAACTTCTGCACATGGAAATCCAATTTTCCCAGCACCACTTATTGAATAGACTGTCCTTACTCCAGGGAGTGGTTTTGGATCCTTGATCAAATATGAGTTGGCTGTAGATGTTTGGGTTGATTTCTGGTGTTTCTATTCTGTTCCATTGGTCTTTCCATCTGTTTCTGTACCAGTACCATGCTGTTTTGATAACAATTGCCCTGTAGTATGTCCTGAAATCTGGTATTGTGATGCCTCTGGTTTTGTTTTTGTTGTACAAGATTGCTTTAGCTATTCGAGGTCTCCTGTGTTTCCATATGAATTTCAGCATCATTTTCCCAGATCTGAGAAGAATGTCTTTGGTATTTTCATTGGTATCACATTGAATCTATAAATTGCTTTTGGGAGAATGGACATTTTGATGATATTGATTCTTCCAATCCATGAGCATGGAAGATTTTTCCATTTTTTGGTATCCTCTTCTATTTCTTTCTTTAAGATTTTGTAATTCTCATCACAGAGATATTTAACGCCCTTGGTTAAGGTTATGCCAAGGTATTTGATTGTTTTTGTGGCTATTGTGAATGGGATTGATCTTAGAAGTTCTTCCTCAGCCATGGCATTGCCTGTGTATACAAAGGCTGTTGATTTTTGTGCATTGATTTTATATCCTGCTACTTTGCCAAACTCTTCTATGAGTTCCAATAGTCTCTTAGTAGAGTTCTTTGGATCCCCTAAAGAATCATATCATCTGCAAAGAGGGATAGTTTGAGCTCTTCCTTCCCAATTTGTATCCCTTTAATTTCTTTCTCTTGCCTGATGGCTCTGGCTAAAACCTCCAGAACTATATTGAATAGCAGTGGTGAGAGTGGGCATCCCTGACTGGGGCTAAGATAGCTAAGATCTGGAATCAACCCAAATGCCCATCAACAGTAGACTAGATAAAGAAATTATGAGACATTTACTCTATAAAATACTATACAGCAGTAAAAAAAAATGAAATCCAGCCATTTGCAACAAAATGGAGGAATCTGGAAAACATCATGCTGAGTGAATTAAGCCAGTCCCAAAGGGAAAAATATCATATGTTCTCCCTGATCAGTAACAACTAACCAAGCACCAAAAAGCAAACCCGTTGAAGTGAAATGGACGCTATGAGAAACTGTGACCTGATCAGCCCTTGTCCTGACTGTTGATGTACAATGTAATACTTTATCCTTTTTAGTATTTTTTGTTCTACTTAATACTATTGGTTGAACTCTGTAATTAACACACATTTATTCTTAGGTGTTGAAATTTAACTGAAAAACAATCCCTGTTAAATATAAGAGTGGCAATAAGAGAGGGAGGAGATGTACAATTTGGGACATGCTCAATCGGACTTGCCTCAAATGGTGGAGTTAGAAACGTGTCAGGGGATTCCAATACAATCCCATCAAGGTGGCATGTACCAATGCCATCTCACTAGTCCAAGTGTTCAATTTCAGTTCACAATTGATCATAATGATAGGTCTAAGAGTCAAAGGGCTCACACAAACAAGACTAGTGTCTGCTAATACTAACTGATAGAATCAAAAAGGGAGAGAAAGATCCAACATGGGAAGCGGGATACACAGCAGACTCATAGAATGGCAGATGTCCTAAACAGCACTCTGGCCTCAGAATCAGCCCTTAAGGAATTTGGATATGGCTGAAGAGCCCATGAGAGTATTTTAGGCATGGAAAGCCAAGACACTCTGCCAAACAAAACAAAACAAAACAAAACAAAACAAAACTAAATGAAAGATCTCAGTGAGTGAGATCCCAGTGGAAAGAACGGGCCATCAAAGAAGGAGGTACCTTTCTCTGAAGGGAGGAGAGAACTTCCACTTTGGCTATGACCTTGTCTGAATAACATCGAAGCCGGCAAACTCAAAAAGCTTCCATAGCCTTGGCAACTCATGGCTAGAGCCTGGGGAGATTTCTGATGCCATAAACAAGAGTGTCAAATTGTTAAGTCAACAACAGGAGTCATGTAGGATCTCTGTCCTTAATCCGTTGTCCAATGTGAATTAATGCTATAACTAGTACTCAAACAGTATTTTACACTTTATGTTCTGTGTGGGTACAAACTGTTGAAATCTTTACTTAATATATACTAAATTGATGTTCTGTATATAAACATAATTGAAAATGAATCTTGATGTGAATGGGATGGGAAAGGGAGCGGGAGATGGGAGGGTTTCAGGTAGAAGGGAAGTTATGGGGGGGGGCAATTTTAATCCATAAACTGTACTTTGGAAATTTATATTTACTAAATAGATGTTAAAAAAAGTCTTCCAAGTGAATGGAAGATAAAAAGACTAATACATGCACACAGAGACATATAGAAGTTTAATAGAAGAAAAAGTAGATTTTCCCTCTTTTTTTGAATTAGTAACAAAAATAAAACATGCCATTAGTTTAAAACAGTAGCAAAAAAATTTTCTGTTTATGTAATTTAAAAAATATAAATTATTTGACTTTTTCTTTTAAAAATTTATTTATGTTCTTTTTTATTATTTTAAGCATTTATTTATTTATTTGAAAGGTAGAGTTAGAGAGAGGCAGAGGCAGAGAGAGAGAAAGTGAAAGAGAGAGAGAGAGAGAGGTCTTCCATCCACTGGTTCACTCCCTAGTTAGCTGCATTGGCTGGAGCTGCGCTGATCCGAAGCCCAGAGCCAGGAGCTTCTTCTACGTCTCTTACATGGGTTCAGGGGCCAAGGAAATGGGCCGCTCTGTTGGGACTGGGGAACCTCGTCCGGGAGTGGAATCCCAATAAAAGCTTGTGAATTAATTGATTCTTCTGCTTGGGCAGATTTGTTACGCACTGGACACCTTGCAGTCTTCTACTGCATTCCCCGGCCATAGCAGAGAGCTGGATCGGAAGTGGAGCAGCCGGGACTCGAACCAGCTCTCACATGGCATGTAGGTACTGCAGGTGGCGGTTTTACCTGCTACGCCAGAGTGCTGGCCCCTTGTGTTCATTTTTTAAGGATTTATTTATTTATTTAAAATGCAGAGAGAGAGAGAGAAGAGATCTTAGATCTGTTGGTTCACTCCCCAAATGACTGCAGCAGCCAGGCCTGGGCCAGGCTGAAGCCAGGATTCAGGAACTCTATCCTGGTGTTCCACTGTGGAAGAGACCCTAAGAACTTGTGCCATCATCTGCTGCTTTCCCAGGCATATAAGCAGAGAATTGGATCAGAAGTGAAGCAGTTGAGACTCAAACCTCCATTCTGATATGGGATGCTGCTGTCAAAAGCTGTGGTTTAACTGGCCCCATCACAAATCTGGCCTGCATTTATTTTTATTTATTTGAATCGAGGAGAGAGAGAGAGAGAGAGAGAAATCTGTTTCTTGAGTCACTCCCCAAATGCCTATAACAACCAAGATTTTTCCAGGCCAAAGCAAGGAACCCAGAAATTCAGTCCAATTCTCCAATAAGTGTCAGGGACACAAGAATTTGAGCCACTGTCTCTGTTGCCTCCCAGGGTGCCCATTAACAGTTAGCAAGATTGGATGGGAGATAGCCAGGACTCCACCCAGGCAGGCACTGGGGTCTGGAATGCCAGTATCCCACTTGGTGGTTTCACCACTGCACCAAATGTGCAAAAATTTTTTTTTTTCTTTTCAACTTGAATCTGCAGTAGCCCTGTAACTGGTTCAATATTTTGAAATTAGATTTAATTATAGAAATATTTGTGGGGCTTTTTGTTTGTTTTCAAAAATTTATTTATTTATTTGCTTATTTGAAAGGGGGAGTGGCAGGGAGGGAGAGACAGAGGGAAGGGCCAGGCTGAAGTGAGGAGCCAGAATCCCCACCCTGAACTTCCTCAGGAGTGGCAGGTCCCAAGTACTTACTGCATTATCTGCTGTCTTAGGCACATTAGCAGGAAGCTGTGTAGCTGGGTCTGGAACCAGCTCTCTGTTAGGGGAGACTGGCATCACAAGCAGTGGCTTAACCTTAAAGGACCCCAATGATGGTCCTTTCGAGAGATATTTTACTGTATCTAAGGTTTCTTGCCCATATCAAAGTTTGGTATGACTAACTCATTCTTGATATATTGTATGCAAATGATTTTAAAGGAATCATTTTTTAAAAATATTTCTGTTTTTATAACATTGAATATGAGCAGGTAAATCAGGCAATATCAAAATTATCAGAAATTTGATGTATCTAATTCTAGAAAAAGTTAACATCTACTTAATATAATTATTTGAATGGGAAATATCTTCAACAAATTTATGGGAGATGCACACTGTGAAAAAAAATTATGAATAGATTTGAAAATATTTTTGTTCCAAAAAAGACTTGTCTTTTAACTCCATTTTTCCATGAAGTTTTTGAAGTGCCTTCCTATTTTGCTTGACAGATAATGAGTGCAAAACAAAGAGCGATTTGGTCATTTCCCCATGGCTAAACAACAGAGTTGGGACCTGTGTGAACAAAAGAAAACTGGTTCCAAACTCTTTGTTCTCGGCTGCTAGACTGCTGTGCTATATTCTCCAAGTAGAACCTTGTGACCCAGAAGGAAAAAAAGTGACTCACTGAAGTCCTCAAGGAAAGGAAGTGATGTATTTGGTGTTTCGAATAATTGAAACAAATAATAATTGTTTTCAAATCATTTTAAAAACGTTCTATGATTAGTTATCTAATCATATAAGTTAAGTTCCTTTAGCACACTGTTTAGGAACTTAGGGGTGACAAAGTTGACAGAAAAGTATATAACAAAACTACCCCCATGAATTTAGCAACTTTAGCAGCCAATCAGCTTCCCAAGAGCATCCAATAAGTTGCCCAGCACATGTGAGTTTCAGATTGTAATTACTCATCAATTGAGACAGAAAATAGGGTTTCTCTTACCTGTTTGATCAGAGTTGAGACTTTGTTTGCTTCATCAATGTTCTAAATTGCCAAGTTAAGCAATGTAATTTTAGTCTCCTGAAGCAACTACCTTGTAACTTAGGACAGGCTCTGAGAGAGAAATATCACTTTCTCTTCCTCTTATTAAAAGGAAGGAAGGAAGGAAGGAAGGAAGGAAGGAAGGAAGGAAGGAAGGAAGGAAGGAAGGAAGGAAAGAAGGAAGGGAGGGAGGAAGGGAGGGAGGGGAGGAAAAGAGGGAGAAAAGGAAAGAAAACAAGCAATCATTTTGGAACTTTTCCCTCTTGGAAATAAATGATATGAATTTTTTAAGATTTATTTATTTATTTGAAAGGTAGAATTACAGAGAGGCAGAGATGAAGAAAGAGAGACAAGAGAGAGAGAAAGAGAGATCTTCTATCCTCTGGTTCACTCCCCAGATGGCTACAATGGCTGTAGCTGTGCTGATCCGAAGCCAGGAACCAGGAGCTTCTTCCTGGTCTCCCATGTGGGTGCAGGGGCCCAAGGACTTGGTCCATCCTCTGCTGCTTTCCCATGCCATAACAGAGAACTGGATCGGAAGTGGAGCAGCCAGGACTGGAACCACTGCCCAAATGGGATGCCAGCACTGCAGGCAGCAGCTGTACCTGCTATGCCTTAGGGCTGGCCTCCAATGCTATGAATTTAAAGGTTTTACTTTTAGCAGACATTTCTTCTAGCCCAAATACCAAGGGAAACACCCACTGATAAATGAATTGCCCTTGCTGATTGTTCCTATTCCTGAATGATAAATGTGACTTTTTAAACAAAAGATGAGTAGGCAGTACTTATAAAGCCCATGCACTCCCTTTATCCTAGTTACCCCCCTACAAATGATTCCACTGTCTGAACCCAGATCCTGCTCTTTTCATTTTCACCTGCCTGTCAATTGTCAATTTAAGAAGCTTAGCCATATATATATATATATATATATATATATATATATATATTTCTATTCTTCCTGTGAAAAATGATGGAAATTTTCACATGACAGTTAGTAATTGCAGAAGTTCCACTGGGACTAATATTCAATGTGCTGGTTGAAGCAAGAATGTCTGGATACAATTATTGAAGTCATTTCCCAGAGCACCACAAGTATCCTCTGAAGATGAGGGGTGAATAGATTTATTTACTGCTCTCATCAAAAACTTCAGTTTGATGAATAAACCAGTTTGCATCCATGAGAAGTTCTCTTCCACATTAGATTCAGCTTCTTCTTCCTCCGCTGTCTAAAAATAGAGACCACATTCTCTCCTTTTTTCCACAAGGTGTTAACTGTAAAATGGCTGTTGCATGCATATTCAGTGCTATTTGATATAGTTACAATGAATAAAGGGTAGTTCATGTATTCTATTTTTTTGAACAATACACTAACAATCAAACATTCAACAATGTTGATTAAATCAGTGTGAACAGAAATAACTTCACAGATGGAGAGTTTTAGGTTTGAGTAAGTTGAGCTATCGAGTTTGGGTGCAGAGAGTGCAGATGGAGAATGAAGATTAATGAAAAAAAAACTTGGTTTTAAATTGGAAATTGCATAGAAAATTAATCATTTTTTTAAATATCATGTAGGATCTCTGTCCTTAATGTGCTGTACATTGTGATTTAATGTTATAACTAGTACTGCAACAAAAATTACAAAGTTTTAAAATATTCCCTGTATTCACTTTGGTATTTCTCTACTTAATAGTTCACCCTAGCAATAACCAGAGAAACATTTTCATAAATAAATATAACTATATTTCCCCCTGCCTTAAATTATTCAGGGGCTTCCCAGTCTTCTTAGCAAGATAAAGAAAACTCTCTGTGGTTCTTCACCAAGTTCTACATGACTTTCCTTTGGCTTTTTATTCAACCCACCCTCCAGTGCCATTCACCTCTCTTTCCTCTGGTGTCATTTTCATTTCACTATTTTGATGAATTCATGCCAGCCTCTCCTACAACACAATTTTTTTCCACCAATAGTGTGCATGATCCTATACCTGGAAAATAGAAGGAAAAGATGTGGGTGATCTTGTGCCTTGCTGGGAGATTGACAGCCTAGCCCATGCAGGAGGTTGGGAGGGCATGGCACACCATGCCCCCCTGGAAAAATCCTGGTCAGGGCTCAGCACACTAAAACCACCACACATCACCTGACTGCTGCCAGACACATTCCCTTTATCTTCTGCTTGCTGTAGAACACCCTTGTAATTGTCAACGAGGTAAACAGCTCCTGGGTATGGCCCAGACCCTTAAAGACCACCTGGAATGCCACATTGGCTATGTGACCTTCAAGCTGATTGGAGAAGCGTAGAGGTGCCAGTATCTGCTTTATCCTACAGAATTAGTGTTGCTACCCTGAACTAGCTATTCCCCCTTTTGCCTGCCCTTTAAAAGCTTTCGCCTGATTGTTAATAAATGGATATGTTCACCAAAACCGTCTCCAATACTTCTTGTTGAAGAATGTCATTGCCCCACCATCCCGACAGTTTGGGCCTCACAGGACAAGCCCACATACTAGGAGTCTCTTTCCCTCTTTCTCCATCTTTCCCATCATGCATTTATTTCATCTACATTGTATTAGACCATTAATTCTCTTTTGTCATCTCCCACTTCATGGAAGTTTTTAACAGTTGTTTTTACCAGGTTCATTTCAGCCATCTGTCCCTTTGAGAATTTATCGTACTCTCAGCTCCCTGTTTACTTGTGTAATTTCTTCATTACCGTCCATCATGTCACTCAAATATGAGTTCCTTGAAGGCAGGTTATCTGTATCATTTGGATCATTATTATACATTCAGTGGTGGTGGATGCCTGGAAAATATTGGGGTCTCAAATGATTTCCATAAAAGGAGAGAACAAGGAAGGGATTGAAAGGAAAGCACATAGTTAGGGACATGAAGAGCAGATTGACGAGGATAGAGGAAGAAGATATTCAGTTCAAAGGCTTTAATATACTCACATTTCGAAGAGTTCAGCATACCTTGAGGAGATGAAAATCAAATTTCAGGAGAGAAGGGGGTAGTATTCAAGCTAAAGTTAACATGTCAGGCAAGAATGGATTCATGCAATGCTTGATGATCCCTAATAATGAACACGTGTAATATCAATTAGAGTCTTACCCCTTTCTGGAATTTCCCAAGGGATTCCCATATTTCAGCCTATTTAATCAGAATCAAAACCTGTGAGTTACATTCTAATATTATTCCCACTATGATGATGATGAAACTGAGGTACAGATTATGCAGTTTGTTAGACTAAGAGACCATAACTAGTGAGTAAACAAGGTACAGTTTAAAGCCAATCAGTCTCTCTCTATAGCCTGTGTTCTTGAAACAGCACTGAAGAATTGACGTATTTTTGTAATACCATAGGGTAAGAATTACCCTAGGATGAAATAGATTATTTCTTTGGTCCAAGAATCTTAAAAAACCTCAAAGTGTATCTAAAGATGTAGCAACATTGTACACTTTTTCAAAAATAGGTGAGCATTTTGTTGGTCAGTCAAGATCATTCTTTTTCTCTTTTTTCTTTCTTTCTACAATTAAAAATTTAAATTTATTTCATGAAAAGAAATTTACACACTACTTTTTATGAATATAAATAAGAAGTCTTAGCAAGATACTAGCAGCATATGAAATGAGTTAAATATGACAATCAAGTAGGATCTATCTCAGAAATAAAAAGGTAAGTTTAATGTTAAAAATCAGTCAATCAATAGAATAAAGAAGAAAAATTGCATGGTCTTCCCAAAACACAGCAAAAAAAGATATGTATTTAATATAGAAATGACTGTTTGGGATAATTTTTTTTTAATTCTCAAACATTTGTATTAATAGCATTTTCCATTATAGACACTTAAAGTTTGGTACCACATCACATCTTGACAGTACTTCTAATATAATCCAAATAGCCTGATTAGTTGGTGTCTCTATAAGATGAGAGATGTAGGTCCATCGATTTTTTCAGTTGGGCCCAAACTGGAAAAACCAAAGTCCAGGATTTACTGGAAATTTTAGAGACCAGATTGTTTGAAACTTTGATTTTTTGAATGCCTGTCAAGAATGCCAAGAAGGCTCAAAATCCAAAATATCTGGTTGAAATATGATTCCTTAAAATCATGACATAACATAGACCAAATTTGATCACTGTTACAAGGTGATTATTCAAATCTTTGAAAATAAGCACATATTTAAATAACCCATAGCTCTTAATAAAAATTCAGCTGTTTTTGAACAATTAGAATTTAACAGACATCAAGAGAACATAATAGATTACTTTAACACATTGCTTTAACAGAGCATCAGAGTTTAATTCTATGTCAAAGAGAAATTGAGCTTCCTGTGATCTTTTGCTATGAGGTTTCCTTCCTTTACCTTCTTTCATATTGGTGACCGTGTTTCTGTGTTTCTGTGTGTAAGACATCTTTAAGCATCTTTTGCAGGGCAGGATGAGTGGCAACAAATTCTTTCAGTTTCTGTTTGCTATGAAAAGTCTTAATTTCACCTTCATTCACAAATGAGAGCTTTGCAGGATATAGTATTCTGGGCTGGCAGTTTTTCTCTCTTAGTACCTGGGCTATGTCTCGCCATTCCCTTCTAGCTTGTAGGGTTTCTGATGAGAAGTCTGCTGTGAGTCTAATTGGAGATCCTCTGAGAGTAATCTGACATTTCTCTCTTGCACATTTTAGGATCTTTTCTTTATGTTTCACTGTGGTGAGTTTGATTACGACGTGTCGTGGTGAGGATCTTTTTTGGTCATGTTTATTAGGGGTTCTATGAGCTTCCTGTACTAAGATGCCTCTGTCCTTCTACCAAACCTGGGAAATTTTCTGCTAGTATCTCACTGAAAATGCCTTCTAATCCTTTCTCCCTCTCCATGCCTTCAGGAACTCCTAGAACCCGAATGTTGGGTTTTTAAATAGTATTCTGTAGATTCCCGACAATATTTTTTAGATTTCTAATTTCTTCTTCTTTTCTTTGGTTTGCCTGTTTCCTTTCCTTTTCTCTGTCTTCTAAGTCTGATATTCTCTCTTCTGCTTCGCCCATTCTGTTTTTAAGGCTCTCTAATGTGTTTGTCATTTGATCTATTGAATTCTCCATTTCATTATGATTTCTCGTCACTATCACAGTTTCTTGTTCTACTAGTTGTTTCATTTCATTTTGATTCCTCCTTAATATTTCATTTTCACGAGAGAGATTTTCTATCTTGTCCATTAAGGATTTCTGTAGTTCAAGAATTTGTTTTTGAGAACTTCTTAATGTTCTTATCAATTTTTTGAGATCTGCTTCTTGCATTTCTTCTATCTCATCATCTTCATATTAATCGAGGCAATCTGATTTAACACATATATGAAAAACCTATAAGTAATATATTAAATATTTAATGAAATCTTTCTTCTATGTTCAGGGGAAAAGATAGGGGTGTCTGTAATGACTACTTTTCATCAATATCATAATCAAGGTTTTATATAGGGCAATTAGCCAAGAAAAAGTAGCAAAACATAATGGATTGGAAAATCATAAAATGTATTGTAAAAACACTTAATATGATACTCATCTCTTGAAAAGTTGTTTAAGTGTGTGGTACAGAATTGGCAACTATTAGTATGACGTTGTTTAAGAAAGCTCCAGAATATATTCACACCACATAACTGAAACATTATACTCCATGAACAGCAACTTCCATTTTCCCTTTTCACTAGCCATTGGCATCTTCCATTCTACTTTGCTTCCAGTGGTTTTGTATTTTAGAAACCTCATTTCAGTGGGGTCACATGGCATGTGTTCGTCTGTGACTGGCCAGTTGTGGCCATCATAAACCAAGTCCCTAACTAAACACACTTCTGCAGAGATGGAGACAGAGGCCTGGTCATTCACTTTTTTGCAAGTTATAGGCAAGCTGCACATTTCAAACACATATCCTTTTACAGTTTGGAAGGAACCTGAAAATGTACAATAATGTTGAGCACCGAAACCAGTCATGCTTCTTTTCAAAGCTAGCAATTAAAAGAAAGGAGGAAACTGAAACATTTAGGGGTTTAGGATAACTTTATGGTTTGTTTTCTTTGGCTTCGGGAAAAGTAAAAGACACTGTTGAATTTCATCCATATGTTCCTGAGAATGATTATTTAACACATATTATATCTTATGCAATTTTTTTCCTAAACACTATCAAAGGTCTGAATGAAGATATATTTGGCCAAGTATTTTCTAAAATAAACAGAAAGAGAAAAACCTGACAAGCAGTAATTTAGTTAGTCATCAGAAGGGAATGGAAATCAAATTAGGATTAAAATTGTCATGCACACATCCCTCACACATCAGCATTCCCACACTTACATGGGAAACTACACATGGAATGATGATGTACACATGGATCAAATTTGAAAGCATAAGGAATGTAAAAGTTATTAATATATTAAATACTAATTGTGGATGATATGATTAAAACAATAAATATTTGTGTATGTGAATGGAGAATAAATAGGATTTATTTTTCTTTTGACTAAAAGTAAAGAACTTTATAAATAATGATATGCAAATTTCAGGAAACAGTACTTACAAAATATTTATTGAAGTAAAATACAATCTAAGTTAGAGAGTATGTGTTTTATTTTTATTTATTTGACTTGTGTATCTTAAATAGTGATTTGCTCTAGCTTTGAAGATAAAATAAAAACATATTTAAGAACTTAGAAACTTTTCCTTAATCAGTTCAAATTGGTGAATTTCAATTAGGATTCTAATTATTATTTTTCTAGTATTTTTTAATGATTGAATGCAGTATTATATACATTTTATTTAAATTAAATAACAGTACAATTTCAAAATAAGATTTCCAAATGTTATAAATGGTAATAAAAATGCTAACAATCCAAGAAAATGTGTGAAATATGTATACCAAAAAACTATAATGAAGGCTTTACTCCTTCTCAAGAATTTTTAAAGTTGTTAATTGGAAGAAGAAAAAAAAAGAAGTACTTTCATATTAGACTACTTGAGAGAACTTTGGCAAAATGTGTATTCCTAAGGCACTTTCCATAGAGCATCAGATGGTGCCCTTGACATAGATTGACGTTTACAATGAGAAAGTTATAGAGCAAGCAGTATAATTCAAGTCCAATAAATCACCAGGACCATATGGTATATATCCAAGATTTCTGTGAACTTTCCTAGATGAAAAGGAAAAAGGAACAAAACAGTGTGAAATATTTCCTTAAATGATATCATCTGCTTTTGAAAATTTAAAAATTACTAGTTTAGCACAAAGAATATAAGGAGAAAAATCTAGAAGAAGGACAAATCGAGAATTTAATATTTTTTACTCTTATTAACCTGTGATGTTGAATAATTCTGGATGGATCTGTACTGTACTTCACCCTCCCTGGATTCTCAATCATAATAAAGATTCTTGGCCATCTCTCCCCCTGATGTTCGCTATTCTTCCAACCACATACTGCTAAAAAAAAATAATCATGAAAATTTTTGTTTTGTTTTGTTTTTAATAAAATTAAGAATGAAATGATTAAAGTTTCCCCAATGTTTTCTAATTATTTGATTGTACTGGGATGTAGATTTACTTCTTTGATCCATTTTGAGTGGATTTTTGTGTAAGGTGTATGGTAGGGGTCTAGTCCCACAATTCTGCACATGAAGATCCAGTTTTCCCAGCACCATTTGTTAAATAGATTGTCCTCATTCCAGAGATTGATTTTAGATCCTTTGCCAAAAATATGTAGTTTGTAGATGCATGGATTGATTTCTGGGATCTCTGTTCTGTTCCTTTGCTTTACAAGCCTGTTTTTGTTCCAGTACCAGGCTGCTTTGAATATAACTGTCCTGTAGCATGTCTTGAAATCAGGTATTTTTGTGATACCTCAATCATTGTTTTTGTTGCATAAGATTGTTTCATCTATTCAGGGTCTCTTCTGTTTCCATATTAATGCTAGAATCATTTTTTTGAGATCTGCAAAAAATTTTGTTGGTATTTTGATTGGGATCACACTGAATCTGTACATGGACATTGTGATGATCTTGATTCTTCTGATCCATGAACATGGAAGATTTTTCTATTTAATGTCTTTTTTTCTCTTTCTTTCTTTAGTGTTTTGTAATTTTCATTTTAGAGATATTTGACATCCTTGATTAAATTTATTCCAAGGTATTTTATTCTTTTTGAAGCTATTGTGACTAGTACTGGTCTTAAAAGTTCTTTCTTAGCTATGACATTGTCTGTGAATAAAATGGCTATTGAATTTTCCATGTTGATTTTCTACCTTCCACTCTACCAACTCATTTATGAGTTCTAACAGTCTCTCATTGGAGTTTTTTAAATCCCCTATATTAAGGATCATTTCTCTGCAAATTGTGATAGTTTAATTTTCTCCTTTTAAATTCATATCCCTTTGAATTCCATTTCTTGCTTAATGGCTCTGACTAAAACTTCTAGTACTATGTTAAATTGCAATCGTGAGAGTGGGCATCCATGTTTGGTTCTGGAGTTTACGGGGTATGTTTTTCCCCATCCAATAGGATGCTGGTCTTGGGTTTGTTATAGATTGCCTTTATTATGTTGAGTAATGTTCCTTCTATACCCAATTTGCTTAAGGTTTTCATCATGAAAGTATGTTGCATTTTATTAAACTCTTTCTCTGTTTCTATTGAGATAACCATATGGATTTTGTTCTTCAGTTAATCTAATGTATCACATTGATTGATTTGCAAATGTTGAACTATCCCTGCATACCAGGGATAAATCCTGCTTGACACAATGGCACAGACAAAGACTTCTTGGAAAAGACTCCAGAGACACAGGAAATCAAAGCCAAATTTGACAAATGGGACTACATCAAGCTTCTGCAATGCAAAAGAAACAGTCAGCAAAGTGAAGAAGAAACCAACAGAATAGGAGAAAACATTTGCAAACTACACAACTGATAAAAGATTAACATCTAGAATGTATAGAGAGCTAAAGAAATTCAACAACAAAAAAAGAATCAATCCAGTAAAGAAATGGGCAAAGAACTTGAATAGGCATTTTTCAAGAGAAGAAATTCAAATGGCCAACTGACACTTGAAAAATGCTCAAGATCACTAGACATAAGGGAAATGCAGATAAAAACCACAATGAGGTTTCACCTCACTCCAGTTAGAGTGGCCCACATACAGAAATCAACAAACATCAATTGCTGGTGAGGATGTAGGGGAAAAGGTACCCTGATAGGCTGTGGTGAGTATGTAAACTGGTACAACTACTCTTTTTTTGTTTGTTTGTTTGTTTACAGGCAGAGGTAGACAGTAAGAGAGAGAGAAAGAGAGACAGAAAGGAAGGTTTTCCTTCCCTTGGTTCACCAATCAAATGGCTGCTACAGCCGGTGTACTGTGCCAATCTGAAGCCAGGAACAAAGTGCTTCCTCCTGGTCTCCCATGAGAGTGCAGGGCCTAAGCACTTGGGCCGTCCTCCACTGCCTTCCTGGGCCACAGCCAAGAACTGGACTGGAAGAGGAGCAACTGGGACAGAATCAGTGCTCCAACCAGGACTAGAATCTGGGGTGCCAGCACCGCACACGGAGGATTAGCCTAGTGAGCCGCAATGCTGGCCTGGTACAACTACACTGGAAGATAGTATGGAGATACCTCAGAAATCTAAATATAGACCTACCCTATGATCCAGCCATCTCACTCTTGGGAATTTACCCAAACCAAAAGAAATCAATATATGAAAGAGTTATCTATACCTCAGTGTTTATTGCAGTATAATTCACAATAGCCAAGATATGGATTCAGCCCAGATGTCCATCAACTGATGACTGGATAAAGAAATTATATATTTATGCTATGGAGTACAACACAGCTGTAAAAAATCACATCCTGTCTTTTATAACAAGAGTGGTGCAACTAGAAACTATTATGATGAATGAAATAATCCAGTCTTTAAAAGACAGATATTATATGTTTTCCCTGATCAGAGGTAATGCATTGAGTACCTGAAATACAATGTATTGAAATGAAATAGACATTTTGCATTAATGATGGTTTATAGCCCTTGTGTCTTTTGTTGAGGGATGATATTTTGTTTAGTCTTGTTTTGTTTTCTCTACATACTACTTGTTGAACTTTTTTATTTAGGGTAGAGTTAACTATAAGAGTGTTAAGTGTACTTAACAAAAGATCATTGCAAAAATTAAGAGTGGGAATATGAGTGGGGGGGAGGAGGTGTTGGAGTTTGAGTGTGAGGGAGGGTGGAAGAAGTGCCACTACATTCCTGTAATAATATAAAGGAAATAAATGAAACTTGTATAGCTTAAATAAAAATATATTTTAAAAAGAGTGAAATAAGTCATAGGTAGCCAACTAATTAAGTTTAGAAAATAATTGTTGGTTTCCAAAGTTTACATAATTAACTCTAAAATAGCAATTCACATGAAGATCTGATTTCTTCATTTTCACCTGCACTTGGTTATCATCAATCCTTTCATTTTAGCCATACAGCAACTATAAAGATATTTCATTTTAACTTCACTTTGCATTTCTTTGTAGAGCAATGATGTAAACACATCATGATGTGTTTTCTTTGTAAAGTAATGATGTAAACACACTGTGCTATTTATTCTTTACATGATTTATTCAAAGATTTCATGCAATATGTGTATTATGTAATAACTGTACATGGATTTCATTTATTACACCAAAATAAACATATTTTAATACTATTTCTCACAAAATTTTTGAAGCATTACATTTGAATATACTCACTTTGAAATTATACATTAAGTTGAAGTGGATGCAGCTAAGATGAAGCTTGGACCACCCAAATTCCATACTGGAGTGTCAAATTCAAGTTCTGGTTTTACTCTCTAGTCCACCTAAGAGAGAAAAAGAAATGCCTCTAGTATCTGGGTTTCTGCCACTCACATGGGAAACCTAGATTGAATTCTGGTTTCTTTGCTCGAATCTATCTCACTGTTGGCTGTTGCAGGCATTTGGAGAGTGAACCAGCAGGAAGGAGCATTACCCCCCCCCCTCCGTTTCTATCTCCATCTCTCAAATAAGTAAAATAATAAATAAAAATTAAAAGTGTCTATTAAGATTTGACACAATCAAATCTTCCTCTGATTTCCAGAGTATCTTTATTCTGAATCTGAATCATTTATTGAGTGTATCTTTGATCTATCCATTTATCTATCTGTATATGGATGCCATACATTTTATTGTAGTTTATAAAAACTTATCTAATGCCTAGGCTTTATGGTATTTGATTCTTAAAAATTTTATCTTAATAACAGGCTATCTTTGTAGACTTCATGGTGTATGCTATAATGTTTCCACACAAGTGTATAGGGCATATAGGTCAAATTGGGTAATTTGGATTCCCATATTTCCTTATCTTTTTTTTTTCTGTTTAGAAACTTCAAGCTCACACTCTTCTAGTTCTTCATAAAATACTTAATATGTACTGTGAAATATGTAATGTGGCAGAGTGAGCTGTGGTCACACTATGGTGGGCTGTGGTACCTATTCCTTCCTCTAATTGCTTTCATACCTATTGTTCAATTCCTTTCATCCCTCCAACTCCTTCACGTTTTCCAACCTCTAGTAACCATTATTTAATTTTCAGAACTTCTTATAACTTTCACACACAAAAAAAATGCAGTGGTTTTTTTTTTTAGTTTTTTTGATATAATGTTCCCAGTTCCATCCATAGACTATATTTTCTACATTCATTCATCTGTTGAAGGGCACCTAGGTTGATTCCACATCTTATCTATTTCCAATAGTGTCATTGTGTAGTCTTTTCCCACTGTCATTGATGCCAGCACCATAGGAGCCCATTCTCAGCCTCAACAGGGGTGCATTGACATGGCAATGGCCCAAAAAAACTGTGGCAGGGCCAGGGTCCTGGAACCACTTGCCTACATTCCCAGTGGGAGTTCACAGAATCCAGCAATGGAGTTACTGATTGCCAGCAGAGAAGTCCACGAGCCTCAAGTCTGAGGGTGCAGATACTCAAGCTTCTAGGTTTGTCACAACACCACCTTCCTGCTATCCTGAATTTCAGGTACTGCATGGGCTAAGCTGCTGGGGTCACAGTTATGCAGCTGCATCTATTTGGGTTCACACAGCTGTAGTCCATTTTGCTAGTGCAGTAGGATGTCTGTGGGGCCCCAGAGATAGGAATGTGCAGAGACTTCGGCCCCTTAGTACAGTAGGAATTCCAGCAGTAACACCACACTGCCACACCCTTTGCTCTACGATGTGTGGGCAGACAATGTGAGTTCTTTCTCTGTAGCAAAGTGACCTTGGGTATGTATTCCAGACCCCCATTCCACCCAAGCCATGGGGTTGGGGTTATAGTTGCAGGTATGATTTTTATCTGTGCAGATTTGTCCCCAGGTCTCTTTGTCCTACAAAGTTCATATATCACCCTTGTTAAAGTCCAGTGTTCTTCCTCAGGCACTTAACTAGAAATAGAGTTATTGTTTGTTGTTTTGATTTCTCTTTGTGGGTGAACACTGGGCACTTATCATGGGTTGTCTTCAAGTAGTCAAATTTTGTTTTTAGAAAGATTTACCTACTTCTAGATAGTGTAGATAGTTTTCAGTATTACATAAAAATTTTATTATTATTTATTATTATTTCATGCCTAGGTTTATGATACTTCTGTAAATATTTTTGGTATATTTTATGAGGCAAAGTAAGGTTTCATGTTTATTCAAACAAGTCAATTTGCTCCTGTACCATTCAATGAAAAGACCATTTCTCCTTTATTAAATTTCATTAGCATCAAATGATAAGTGGAACAGAACTGGGCATTTTATAATATGTCATATTTCTGTTACCATCCTTTCCATTGTAAAGGAAATTAGGGCTTTACCTTATAACACCTTCTGTGTCCATAAGAACATACTAAGTGGTCTAGTTATGATACAGTACTGTTTATTAATAATTTTCAATACTAATAAGCCTATGGGCTCTTGCCACGTATTCAGAGAAGAATTCTGAATACTGTCTCAAATCGGCCAGACAAGATGGTAAGTTTTTAAGGATTTTATTCAATGAGAGAAATGTGTAAGAGAGTGAGGGCTTTATTTAGGGGAGAAAGAGAAGTCTAGAAGCTAAGCTGGGTCCATACCAAGCAGAGAGCCGACCAGGAGCCTTATGGAGCAAGTATATGGTAATGAGTGGCGACAGGTGGCTTAGCGTGAGTAGGGAAGCAAAGGCAGAGAGCAGACCAATAGGCCATGCATGCACACTGAAGGCGTAGGACAAGGGAGGGTTCTACCATGCTCCAGGCCTTTTATCCACTTCCAAGGGGGGTGGTGGTTACATAGTCTGATTGGCAGGTGGGTATCCAGGTATAGTAAAGTAGGGTCATGAGATCACAGAGGGGCGTGGGGTAGGCGTGTTCTTCCAGCTCACAAATCTACTCAATTTTATCCTATCTCCCTACATCAGTTACATTCCCAGTGATAATTCAGAAAGTGAAACTCAGAATTCTAGTCAAAGTGAATTAACTGATTATTTTTTAACATGGTTTTCCCATCTCTATAGATTTACAAATAAAGCATCTATGTAACTAGTTTTCTAATCCCATACTCCTTTTTTATTATGGAATGACCATGTGATTTCTTTTCTTTTGGTCTCAAGTAAGATCATTTTAATTATCACCATTAAATATGTTCAAATATTCTACTTTCTTAATATGTGATGACGTCCTTAAAGGTGCAGCTTGCAGAGGACAAGCAGCATCCTATAATAGAAAGAACTTAGTGATAAAATTATCAAGGTGAAATTTGTCTTAGTTTCTTTAGCTATAAAAACTGAACATCAGACCTCTCTCTAGTCAGTCACTGCTATAACACTATGATTTTATGTACCTGAAATAAACAACAAGGTATTCATTGATGTTCTTTATGATGAAAATGAACTCAAACTTTGGCTCAGGGGAAGTCATTCTGATGACTCCAAATCTCTTTTGGAGGCTGGAATACCATCAAGAACAACTCGTGCTTCCTGCCTAGAGTTCGGCTATCCAGTAGTGAACAAATGTGAATGTTTCCTTTACTAACAATCTAGCAATATGTTTTAGTCAGTGACAAAGGATCACCATTTAGCAAATGTACTAGTTTTTGTGGCAGTAACTTTACTAAGTTTACTAGTTCTTTAGTGGTTCTTGCTCAGACAGGAAAACAGAGAAGCCTCTCATCATAATGGAAGCTATTATGGCCAGCCAAGAAGAGATAATCTTCCAAGATTGTACAGGGCGAAGCAGAGAAAGTACCATATGTTTTAGTGTGAATGACTGGTAACTGATACTGAGAGAAATGAAGAAATGAAGTGTAAATGACATCTAAAATGTGTGGGGAAAAAAAAAAAATTCTATCCTGCCTGGGTCGCAATATGTTAGACACTTATACAAAGGATGCAATAGAAGAGTAAACAGAAAAAAGTAGATAATATTTTTAAGACAGAAGGTTTCTGTTTTTCCCAAAGATTTTTTTTTTAAATTACCAAGAAATAAGCTTTCTGATTAATCATAGTAAAAATTGGATAGTTTCAGAGTTCATCTTATCAGAAAATAGAAATACTCTGTGAAACTTTCTAAGATAAGTACTTTTAACATTTTTAAAGTATTTTCTGGAGCTGGTGTTGTGGTATAGTGAGTTAAGTGGCTGCCTGCAGCACCAATATCCCACATGGGTGTCAGTTCAGGTTCAGGCTGCTCTACTTCCAAACCAGCTCCTTGCTAATGTGCCTGGGAAGCCAAGAGAAGATGGGACAAGTCCTTGGACCCCTGTTATCATGTGGGAGACCCAGAAGAAACTCCTGGTTCCTGGCTTCAGCCTGGCCCAGCCCTGGCTGTTGAGCCATTTGGGGAGTAAACCAGCAGATGGAAGACCTCTCTCTGTTTCTTCCTCTGTCTCCGTAGCTTGGCCTTTCAAATAAATAAAATCTTCAAAAGATAAAATAAAATATTTTCTTAGCAATTGGTTGTTTCTTTGATATATATTAATAGCAAAGCTATCAGATGCCTAAGTAACACAATTCATATTTATTGGGAAGAGTGAATATTTAATTCATTTTGTTCTTTTATAATATATTAAACATATAGGAAGTCTCCAGTGATAGTGATAAAATTATTAGGTTGTTGCAGGTCCACTTAGGGAGAGAAATCTAAATTGGAGACCTAAAAAACTACTCACTTTTAGAAATTAGGTCAGTGCATCCTTTCAGGCAATGGTAACCTTTTTGGACATTTTAGGAGTTTAGAAAATAACTTAAATCTAAATAAAAGAAAAGTTTATCATCTGCTAGAAATTAGATCACATGCATGAGCCTCATACAGGGAATCCTTAGAATGTTTAAACAGCTATTAAGAAATTGGCTTAAAAAATTTGATTAGGGGAAATCTACTCATAAAATGAGTGATTCTAGAAGGGAAAATGAAAACATGTCATAAAAACAAGCACACAATTTCATTTTGAGTTATGTTTTCTTTCACTTATAGTTAGAAGAATCAAATAGTTCATATATTCTGAAAAGGCAAGGACATCTATGTCAAAAGTTGTCTTGCTCTAAATATGTCCTTTATTGTCTTCCAAAGTGCACCTAAGGGATAGTTTCTTTTGTTATCAGTGAGGGACAGTATAAAGCAGTGGAAAGAGCACTGTCTGGTGTTCCTGTCCTTTATCTGCTATTATGTAGAATAGGTTACCACTGATACCCATTACTGTCCCCATACACAGAGGAGCACTAAGCCTGCACTAGGTGATATTAAATTCTTACAAAGATATGGCATGCTGAAAGTTAAAAGTAGATAGTAAACAAATGCAGCATTTTTCATATATCTTTTTTTAGATCTCTGATATGGTAAAAGAACTGTTCTTTTCACGCATTAGAAAATATTTACCTAAATGAAGAGGTAACTGGACCCAGAAGAAAAAAAAATGATTTCTACAAGATCTTTTTTATTATTTTATTTTCTCTATTTTTTAATTTTTTATTTTAATTTTAGTTTTGTGGTTTTTTTTTTTTTTTTTTTTTTTTTTTCAGGCAGAGTTAGACAATGAGAGAGAGAGACAGAGAGAAAGGTCTTCTTTTCCATTGGTTCACCCCCGAAATGGCCTCTACATCCAGCATGCCAATCCGAAGCCAGGAGCCAGGTACTCTTTCCTGGTCTCCCATGCAGGTGCAGGGCCCAAGCACTTGGGCCGTCCTTCACTGCCTTCCTGGGCCACAGCAGAGAGCTGGACTGGAAGAGGAGCAACCAGGACAGAACCCAGTGCCCCACCCAGGACTAGAACCCAGGTTGCTGGCGCCACAGGAGAGGATTAGCCTAGTGAGCTGTGGTGCCGGCCTTAATTTTAGTTTTTTAACAAATTCAATGTGCTGTGTAGATACAATTCTAAGAACATAATGATATTCCCTTCTTTCCCTCCATGTCTCTCCCTCCTACACTCCTTCCATCTCCCTTTCTTTCTGTATTTTTTAGATTTTCAGATGACATATTTTAAATTTGCATTATAGTAAAAAGGCGTAATATTTCACCAAATAAGGAGTTTAACAACTAAAAACCAAAAAACTAGTTTACCAGAATTATTGACAAAGGCTATAAACAATAATTGAATGGAAAAATGACCATTTCACCTATATACAACAATTTTCAAAGTAATCACAGGTAATTAAAAAATAATAGTGTAACATTCCATTACCACTTCACCCACATACAGAAAATTTTAAAGTGATCACAGATATTTAAAACTATAGGAATATAACATTCTTAACCACTGGTTTCATAAAGTTATAAAACAAAGTTTTACAAAATTGTGTTTGCAACAAAATAGTTACAGACAAGCATTTCTTTCTTCTTGTTTTCTTTTTTTATTTCTAGCATATACATTCTAGTTATGCTATATATATATATATATATATATATATATATATATATATATGTAATGGCTAATAGGCTAATCCTCCACCTGCGGCGCCAGCACACCCGGTTCTAGTTTCAGTTGGGGCGCCAGATTCTGTCCTGGTTGCTCCTCTTCCAGTCCAGCTCTCTGCTGTGGCCCGGGAAGGCAGTGGAGGATGGCCCAAGTGCTTGGGCCCTGCACCTGCATGGGAGACCAGGAGGAAGCACCTGGCTCCTGCCTTCGGATCAGCGCACTGCGCAGGCTGCAGCGCGCCGGCCGCAGCGGCCATTGGAGGGTGAACCAACGGTAAAATGAAGACCTTTCTCTCTCTCTCTCTTTCTCTCTCTCTCTCTCTCTCTCCCACTGTCCACTCTACCTGTCCAAAAAAAAAAAAAAAAAATGAAGTAGACTGAGATGTCAAAGTAGGGACGCAGCTTGCTGCTCTAGCCTAGGAGAAGATAACTTTTAAGATAGTCTCAGGGAAGAGTTAGGGTGAAAACAGCAGAGGAATCTCTGCTTAAATTGGAGGAACACAGTAGGCCTACGTGGAGGATGAAGACGTGCACAACTCAGGACCCCACCAGCTGAGAGCCTCAGCACCAGTGTTGGAGAGAAAGTTGAGACCAGACTGTAGCGCCCAAGCCTTTGGCAATGCTTTAGGAAAAGACTAGAGAGAATCCAGCCTGGAGCCCCATGGAGGATAGTGTACCCACCACACTAGGGGAGAACAAAAGAGGGAGGCACATTTTCTTTCTCACTGATTATCCTGCAAAGGTGTCCTGTAACAAGCTGACAGGGAGCAGGCGCCATTTTGGACATATGTAACAGTTGCACCAGTTCGTGTCTGCACCCAGCAACCAGGCAAGCATAGATTCCTGAGTCTGGTGGGGAGAATAGACAGGGAGCTGGGTGCTCGTGACTGTGGGAGCCTTGTGTGCAGCAACTATGAAAACACTGAAGCTGCATGGGAGGACTCAGGGTGTGTTTGGGACATCGAGCAGTCACTGTGGAAGCCTCCACATGATCAGGGCTCCCTGGTTACCTGGCAAGAGACATTGCTGGGATATCTGAGCTTGTACTGAGGACTGAAAAGGTCCTTTGTGTGGTCCTTGTGGCAGAGTGGAAGAATAATATACTCACTGGGGCTAGCGCCCAGGCACTGACTGGTCTACTCTGATTGTAAAGAAGGAAGCAAAATAACGTATTCCTGGATGGCATTACGATATATATATATATATATATATATATATATATATATATATACTGTTTCAAAGCATCAGCAGAAAAATGATTAGAAATATAAATGATTTCATCAAGGTTGTCAAATACAATATCATCATACAAAATGTATTTAAAAATGTATTTAACCCTATCAAGGTAACAATTATCTCGAAACTGAACTATGTGGTGAACGTAGTCCCTCTTAAAATCCCAATTGCCTAGAAGAGACATAACAATCTGAATCAAATCACTGTAGAACAACAGTGGTCAAAGTATGACGGTATCAACTCATGAATAGATATTTAGATCAATGGGACAGAAATGGAAATATATAACAAGGGTCTGGCTCTGTGGTGCAGCAGGTTAACGCCCTGGCCTGAAGCTCTGGCATCCCATATGGGCTCTGGTTCGAGACCTGGCTGCTCCACTTCTAATGCAGCTCTCTGCTATGGCCTGGGAAAGCAGTAGAAATGTCCCAAATCCTTGGGCCTCTGCATCCATGTGGGAGAGCCAGAAGAAGCTCCGGGCTCCTGGCTTCAGATTGGCGCAGCTCTGGCCGATGCGGCCATCAGTGGAGTGAGCCAATGGAAGGAAGAACTTTGTCTCTGTCTCTCCCTCTCATTGTCTGTAACTCTACCTCTCAAATAAATAAATAAATCTTTAAAAAATACATAACAAAACCACATATCCATTGTCAACTGATTTTCAACAGTGTGTCAAGACTATTGAATAGGAGAAAGGACAGTGTTTTCAGCAAATGATGCTGGGTAACTGTGTAGTCACATGTGAAAGAATGATGTGGGTCCCTTGCTTTCTAACAAATATGAAAAATAAGTGAAACTTTATCAAAAACTAAATTGAAGAGATAAAATTAGAAAACTCCTTATTTCAAATGCTGGAATAAATTTCCTTAATCTTGCGTTTGACCAATGATCCAATGGCATTAAAAGTAGAAAGCTGCGTATTATACTTCATTAACTTTGAAAAAGTGCATGTTTCAATGTATACCATTAAGAAGGTAAAAGACAACACAGGTAACAGGAAAAAAATTCCAAATCAAATATCTGCTGTTAAAAGATTTGAATCAAAGCCGGCGCCGTGGCTTACCAGGCTAATCCTCCGCCTTGCGGCGCCAGAACACCGGGTTCCAGTCCTGGTCGGGGCGCCGGATTCTGTCCCGGTTGCCCCTCTTCCAGGACAGCTCTCTGCTGTGGCCCAGGAAGGCAGTGGAGGATGGCCCAAGTGCTTGGGCCCTGCACCCACATGGGAGACCAGGAGAGGCACCTGGCTCCTGGATTCGGATCAGCGAAATGCGCCGGCCGCAGTGGCCATTGGAGGGTGAACCAGCGGCAAAAAGGAAGACCTTTCTCTCTGTCTCTCTCTCTCACTATCCACACTGCCTGTCAAAAAAAAAAAACAGTTTTGAATCAAGAACACACACATACACATACACACATATGCACATACATATACAATACACATACTAGGGTACTTAAAAATATTTGTGGAAAACAGAGTTAAAACATAGCTTTATTTTGGTGCAGAGACATTTGAAATTCATGCATAAAAGGTCTCCACAAAAATTTTTGAAAAAATCATATTGTGAAAAAACTATAGATTTCTTCAAAATATTTGTATCAAAAATTGATCCTTTAATTCCATTTTTTAAAGTTTTATTTAGTAAATACACTTTTCCAAAGTACAGTTAATGGACTACAATGGCTTTTTCCCCCACATAACTTTCCTCTCACCTGCACCCCTCCCATCTCCCACTCCCACTCCCTCTCCCATTCCATTCACATCAAGATTCATTTTCAATTATCTTTATATACAGAACATCGACTTAGTATATATTAAGTAAAGATTTCATCAGTTTGCACCCACACAGAAATACAAAGTGTAAAATACTGTTTCAGTACTAGTTATAACATTAATTCACATTGGACAACACATTAAGGACAGAGATCCCACATGAGAATTAAGTACACAGTGACTCCTGTTGTTGACTTAACAATTTGACACTCTTGTTTATGGCGTCAGAAATCTCCCTAGGCTCTAGTCATGAGTTCCCAAGGCTATGGAAGCCTTTAGAGTTCGCTGACTTCAATCTTATTTAGACAAGGTCCTAGTCAAAGTGGAAGTTCTCTCCTCCCTTCAGAGAAAGGTACCTCCTTCTTTGATGACCTGTTCTTTCCACTGGGATCTCATTGGCAGAGATCTTTCATTTAGTTTTTTTTTTTTTTTTTCCAGAGTGTCTTGGCTTTCCATGCCTAAAATACTCTCATGGGCTCTTCAGCCAGATCCGAGTGCCTTAAGGGCTGATTCAGAGGCCAGAGTGCTGTTTAGGACATCTGCCATTCTATGAGTCTGCTGTGTATCCCACTTCCCATGTTGGATCATTCTCTCCCTTTTTGATTCTATCAGTATTAGCAGACACTAGTCTTGTTTGTGTAATCCCTTTGACTCTTAGACCTATCATTATGATCAATTGTGAATTGTGAACTGAAGATGATCACTTGGACTAGTGAGATGGCATTGGTATGTGCAATCTTGATGGGATTGTATTAGAATCCCCTGGCACATTTCTAACTCCACCATTTGAGGCAAGTCCGATTGAGCATGTCCCAAATTGTGCATCTCCTCCCTCTCTTATTGCCACTCTTATATTTAACAGGGACCACTTCTCAGTTAAATTTCAACACCTAAGAATAAATGTGTATTAATTACAGAGTTCAACCAATAGTATTAACTAGAACAAAAAAAATACTAAAAGGGATAAAGTATTAAATTGTACATCAACAGTCAGGACAAGGGCTGAACAAGTCACTGTTGCTCATAGTGTCCCTTTCATTTTTGACATTGACAATTTGAAGTACATATTTTCTGGTCTGGCTTATTTTACTTAGCAAAGCACCATCCATGTTCATCCATGCTGCCACAAATGGCAAGATTTTTTCCTTGAGGCTGAATAATATTTTACTGTGTGTGAGTTAGCATAAGTGTCACATTTTACACATTTTCCTTATTCATTGGCAAACATTTTTGTTTCCATGTAATAAATGTAAATAATTCTGCAATAAACATAGAAGTACAGATTGATTTCATTGCCCTTGGATATGGGTTTGGAAGTAGGATTCCTACATCATATAACAGGTTTATTGCCAGTTTAATTGAATAACCTCCATAATGATTATACCAATTTATATTCCTACCAATAGTGTGCTAGGAATTCCTTTTCTTCACATCTTCTCCAACACTTGTTATCTTTTCATTTTTTGAGAGTAGCTATCTTAGCAGGTATGAAATGATACCTAATTTTACTTCTAATTTGCAGTTTTTGATAATAGAGCATATTTATATATCCCTGTTGATCATTTCTATGTCTTATTTGGAAAATATATCTGTTCAAGAAATGTTAAAAATGAAGATTGGAGAGGTGAGTATGAGTTAGATCACAACAAATTTATCCCTGAGATAGTTGTAATTATTTAAACTAAATCCATTTTTTTTTTTGACAGGCAGAGTGGAAAGTGAGAGAGAGAGAAACAGAGAGAAAGGTCTTCCTTTACCGTTGGTTCACCTTTCAATGGCCGCTGCGGCCAGCGCACTGTGCTGATCCGAAGCCAGGAGCCAGGTGCTTCTCCTGGTCTCCTATGCGGGTACAGGGCCCAAGCACTTGGGTTATCCTCCACTGCACTTCCGGGCCATAGCAGAGATCTGGCCTGGAAGAGGGGCAACCGGGACAGAATCCGGTGCCCCGACTGGGCCTAGAACCTGGTGTGCCGGCGCTGCAGGTGGAGGATTAGCCTATTGAGCCACGGTGCTGGGCAACTAAATCCATTTTCACCATGTGTCTTCTTCCTTAATTTTACTTACATCATTAAAATACTTGCCACATAGTTTGTTGATAGAAAAATCACTTGCAACTGAAAAAAAAAAAAAAACCTACCATAAGTTTATGCTTTGAGATTACATTTCTCCTAACATCTTGTTTCTTTATTATCTTCTAATGTCTCTTGCAGGTGTTAGCAACATAGAATGTTAGAACACTCCACAATAAAAAGTTTTAACACTTTATTATCAAGTACAACACTATAGAAATTATGTATAAAGTGTCTACTGCAATCGGCAATAAAATGTCTCTAAAAATATTATACGTTGAGGAAACAGAATCCCTATAATCCCCTAAAAATTTCCATGGTAGACATTAAATTTGCTTTTTTCAGCGCTACCTTAATCTTTTCATACCTGTGTTCCTTTAACAATGTGTAAAGCTGCTCCACAACCTGCAATGAACAGTTCTTCTAAAGCTTCCTATGGAGAGGCACTTCTAATAGCCCAGTGGTGAGGGAGGGTTTCTAGCAGTTTTTCTGAGCCAGAGGCCTGAAGCTCTGCAGGAAGAGCTCACCTTTGATTCTTCCCATGGGAAAGCACCAGACACCAGCTTTGCACCGATCTTCTGACTGGGATAAAAGAACTCCAACTCTATTATGCATTCACATTTTTAGTTTTTAATGCTAGAGGACACTACAATAGAGACCACATTTCTATACATATTAGAGCAGGACTCAAACTCCAAAATCAAAATGTGAAAACCTAAATTGTTTACCTTCTATATTTCATCATTTGCTATTTGAAAACAAACAAACAAAAAAACACCTTGTATTATTTTATTTAAAATGCAAGTTACGGTCATGTGATTCTCTTCCTTACCCACTGGAGTTACCTTTCTCAGAGAGTTTCCCATTCATATCAGAAGATAACACAGTGCCTCCCACAGAAAGTCAGGAGCAGGTTCCCCAGCTGCTGTTGCTTAGCCTGTTTGCCGCCCTGCCTGTTGACCCCCTGAGGTCACTGTACTGCTCAGTGGACAGCCCTGCTGTGAGACCCTTCTTTCCAGCAGCATTTTGGGGAGAGAAGGATCTTTCCCTGTCTGCAAACCTGGTACAGACTCAGTTTAACCCAGATGCCACAATAACTAATAAGGAGAACTTACTGAATGTCCAGGAATGATGAAAAGGAATAATCTTATGAAGAATGAGGGTTTTTTTTTAAGTTTTATTTATTTATTTGAAAGAGGAGAGAGAGACAGAGAGAATGAGATTCTTACATTCTGTAGTTCACCACCCAAGAAGCAGCAACAGCCAGAGCTGGACCAGTTCTAAGTAATAGCAGAGAGCTGTATAGGAAGTGGAAACCAGATTCCAGATTCAAAGAATGTCCATCTAAGGCCATAGTCATGCCTTCAATCTCCCTATTCTTGCCACTGTAGGACAACTTGTTCCAAATTCAGAATTGAAAGAATGATTTTCCCAATATCAATATAAGGTCTGCATCCTTGACTTACTTCCATAGTAATCAACAACACAGGGTTATTTTCCCTTCCAGAAAATTCCTACCTTTAGGAAGGTAGCTTATCCTACCTTTAGGAATATGCCCTGAATTCCAACTGAACATACTTCAACATTACATTTTTTTTCCTCAGATTCAGAGTAAATGAGGTTTAAATAAATGTGCAGTTGGGTGTCAAAATCCTAGTTTAGTTGTGACCGATTTTATTCTAGTCTCTGCTCATAGAGAACACTAAATACCTTGGAGTCAAGATTACGTGATTTTGCTTTAATATAACAAATAATATTAAAATATTTTATTTTATTCACATAGGAATAACAGACTTCATATATTTCATATGTAGGATTTTAAGCACATAATAATAATTCCCACCTTTGTTATGCCCCTCTTTTTTTTTTCTTTTACTTTTTGTAATATCCCACTCTCAAATTACTTTACAATCACAGGCTTAACCCTTCATTAAGTAAAGAACTCAACATGTAGAAACTAGAAAGACCACTGTTCCACAGGAGTATAGACAAGGTCTATAAACAATAGTCAAATCTCAAGATGTCACTTTCACCCAAATACATTTTTCAATTCCATTTTGTACTTAATAATAATGAACAATATGATTAATCAAATCCTCACCATATTCAGACATTTGGTTATGAAGTGATTTGATTCATTCTCAGAGTTTAATGATTCATGTAATTTTGAGAATTATGTCCACTGGACTTTTCCCTGTCAGACAACCCCCCCCCCCCATTTTGTTTTTCACATTTCTAAGACAGAGCATTGGAGTTAATATTGTGACAGATTTATGGATTTTGTTATAAATACTTTGAAATACAGTAATTCTTTCAGTTCAGGGGGCCATCTGGACAGAACCACTGTGTCCACGACCTGAGTCCTTTGCTTTGTTCTCTGTGTCCTTAACATTGTCAGATAAATGTCCATAATCACTTTTCATATTAAAGTTCTTTCTTTCTTTTCTTTCTCTCCCTCCCTCCCCTCTCCCTCCCTATCTCTCTCTCTCTTTCTTTCTTTCTTTCTTTCTTTCTTTCTTTCCTTCTCTTTCTTCTTCCTTCCTTCCTTCCTTCTTCCTTCCTTCCTTCCTTCCTTCCTTCCTCCCTCCCTCCCTCCCTCCCTCCCTCCCTTTTTATTTCTTTTTTTTCTCTCTCTCTTTCTCTCTTTCATTCTTCCTTTCTGTGATTTCACACATAGATAGATCATCCCCCATAAGTTGGTTTATTCTCCAAACACCCGTATTGGCTCGGACTGAAACCAGGGATCAGGAGCTCAATTCTAGTTTTCAGGTGGCAGTGGAAACTGAGCCACTAGAACAATCGCTGCTGCTTTCCAAGATCTGCATTCGTAGAAAGCTGAAGACAGGCGTGGAATTTAGGCACTATGAAATGGGACACAAGCATTTTACCTGGAGTTTTAGTCACTAGGCTAAATGCCCCCACCACATCAGAATTTAAACAAGCACATTACATAGAAAAATAACATCTTTCATTTGTTTACTTTAAACTTGCAAATTTCTTTGTGAAATTTAAAGTCAACTCCATAGAAGCAGTGTGGAACAGCAGTTCCCATGGGTTAGTGGATTAGAGGGTGAAAGACGTGGAGATTTCAACCACAGTGTGCTACAGTCACTTATAAGATGGACAAGTTCTGGAGATCTAATATACAACATGGGGACTACAGTCAATAATAATGTATTGTCTGCTTAAAATCTGCTGAGACAATAGATCTTAAGTGTTTCTGGAATACATATCCAAAAAAAGAGTGAGACCAGTATTGTGGCAAAATAGATAAATACACTGTTCAGTTATGCTAGCATTCCATATGAACACTGGTTCATGTCCAGTTGCTCCAATTCTGATCCAACTCCCTGTTAAGAACCTGGAAAAAGCATTGGAAAGTGATCCAAGTACAGTATGGCAAGTGTTGTGGCATAGCAAGTAAAGTTGTCCCCTGCGATGCTGACATCCTATATGGGCGCTGATTCATGTTCAACTGTTCCAGTACCAATCCAACTTGCTGCTAACAACCTAGAAAAATCAGGAGAAAATAGCCCAAGTAGTTGGCCCGGCCACCCACATGGGATACCTGGATGAAATGCCAAGCTCCTGGCTTCAGCCTGGGTTGATGCCTTTTGGGAGGAAAACAAAGGAAATAGATCTCTATCTCTGTTCCTCTCTCCCTCCTTATAATTCTGACTTTCAAATAGATCAATAGGTAAATCTTGGAAAAAAAAGAATAACTATTGGAAATGATAAATATGTCATTTAGCCTGGGGGAGGCTGTCATTTCACAACATATATGCTTATCAGATCAAATATGCACAAAGAATAGCTGTCAACTATAATTCAGCAAAGCTGAGGAAAGAAACATGAAAATGAATTTTAAGGACACAATATTGGTATTCACACTTCAAAAGACCAGCTTATAGACTCAATATTTCACTTGAAAGTAACAAATTAAAAAATCTGTAAATTTATACACACATACACACACATACACACATATACACATATATGGAAGTAGTTCTTTTTCTGAAATATATTAACAAAATATGAATATACTTCAAAAATTGTGCAAAAACATAAAAATAAGTTTATTTCAATGCAAAAAACCTCAATTCATGGAAAATTCTTACAATATATATATTTCTATGAGATTTCTTCATGTCCCTAGCATAAATAATTATGCTTTAAAATCTCAATTAAGTGGCAAATTAATGCTCACAATAAGTAACTATAAAAACTTATAGTTTTACAAAGTTTCTCATGACTCTCATGCATAAATCAGGACATTTTATGAATATTGGTTCATAGAGATCAAATATTAGTAGAGATAAAACATTTCCTAATACTCTTAAGAGTGGGAACTCTCTTGTAAAAAGAGTGCTATTGTGATTTGTTGATTCAAGATGCTTCTTAGATACTTTGAGTATGCATTATCATCAAAAGCTATAATATTATTTGGGATACCAGGGGACAGTATTAAGAAATATGTCATGATAAAACAAGAACAGCCTAGATATATCCTCTACCATAAATTTAAACTTTTCCCTAAAAACAAGTCAGCATTATTCTCTGTCTACCACGTATCCTACCAACTACTCCTGTAACATAACAGTCTCGGAATTCTATGGATTTATACAAGTCATTACTCTCTACATGGCTTTAAGATTATTTAAAAAATAATTGCATGTGGAATGTAGTCCTTATGGTGGAGTTAGTAACTCTTCTCTTATATTGTTCACATCCCACTACTGCTGGCACATCCTTGATGTCTGGAAGCAACCATTTCTAGATGGAAAAAAAAGCAATGAATCCCTTGGGTTTTCTATCACAATATGCATAAAGGTTATATGTTGCTGTGCTCCATCTTCATGATATTTGTTTTAATACAGCCAGTGAACAAAATGTTACAGTATTCAATATGCAAAATAATTTAAAAAGCTGTAAGTCTAAAATGATCTTCTAGAAGAAAACATAATGTTTGTATAATTGTAGAATGGGATGTAATACAGTTTGATGGGTGTGAAGGACTTATTTCCTCCAAAAATAAGAAATCACCTGTAATGGACCCTGCATGTTGCCTTGATAATTATGTCTTATAGAGGTAACACATAACTCTTTTAAGTAATCATCTTTCATCTTTCCATCCACATAGTCTTATTAAGATTCACTTATCCCTTGACTTATACCACATTAGGCTCCAGTAGTAGACCCATGGCCAGGCCACAGCAATCAGTAAGAATCATCTCCTTGGATATATTCATTATTTTAAGAGGAGCACATAAACCCAGGTAAAAACAGTGAGATCTTACTCTGGTTCTTGGGAAAATAAGCACCCTGTCAGTGCTGACAACATTAGTCTACAACTTCTCAGATTTATCAAATTAACAGAGTTCCTCTGGAATTAAAATCAATTCAGAAAAAAGAACTTAGCTGATTTCTCAGCTGCATGATATAATGATCTTTTCATTTTCTTTGCTAGATTTCCTCAGTTTTGGATTTGTCATTTTCCCCAAAATAAGCTTTTTTTTTTTCTATATGGTTAAGATTCTAGAAGATTCTAGATGTTATTACTTTATCAGAAAGGAGGTAAGATGAACTTTCAGTATACAGAAAACTTTGAGTGATCCTTCAGCCAGAAGGCAAAGTATAAGTACAGGAAATACTCTGGGGAAATACAGTTAAGGCGAGGGCTTACACTGAGTACAGCACAGGACAAGGAGGATAAAGTGGAAGATGTACTGCACAGAGAAGTCAGGGCAGGATTGTGCCTATTCTTCAATGTCAAGGCCAGAATTATGATTTTATTCTTCGGGCAAAGATGTGTCATAGATGATTTCAGATAGAGTAGGGGAATGACATGATCAGCCCTGAAAAGCTGGAAAATTATGCTGACAACCACATCCTCGGTCATTTTAGAAGAGGAAATTGTTGAGAAAGAGTTGCAGAGTTATGTGGCTGACACGAGGTATAAAGCTGTCTTGTGGAGGAGCTGTACTAGAAGAGATGAGATAAAAGTGGATGAAAAGTCTTCTGTTGAATTCAGGACCTTTCCAGTTCCATGATCCTGCAGTTCCTTTTCTAGTAATTTGTCTACAAAGCATGTTAAGATCAAGATAGGACTTTTGTCAGCGGAATCTGAAATAGGAAGGCATGAAATAGATAATTTCCTTAGAGTTTCTGTGCTCAGTTACCAATGATTGAAACCCTAACCCAGTGAAAATCTATGATATTCAATGGAGATAATAATGGAAATGGATAATAATGGATGCATGCATTTCATAAATACAGATTTAATTTATTAATATAAAGAGAACAGATGTCATGTATTTCATAGATCCAAATAGTTCACATAGAACTACTGGCTAATATTTTGAGTATTTATGTGTAGGGTTTGAACATAAGAGTGGGAGGTTTAGAAAAAGGTGAAAAATAGTTGAAATAGCTTAAAAGAAAGGCAGAAGAGCTAGAGATGAGGAGGAATGACCAAAGTGAGGAACAGATCACAAATCTCTATTCTCATCGCAGGTGGGTAATATAGCCCAATAAATGAGATTTAAACCTGATACATTTTAAGAAGGAAAGATTGAATGTTCTAGATATCTAGAAAATCTTCAAGAAAGAGGTTAAATATCTATAGGACGTTCTGCAGAGAAATTACATGAAATGTAGAATGACATGAAATATGGTAGAATGGTTTCTTAGATTTAGGAGAGGTGGCGCTTAGAGAGGAGAGAGAGGGAAAGAAAGAAGAAAGGAATGAATGAATGAGGCAGTCATAAAAGAAGGAAGCAAGGAAGCAAGGAGGAAAGGCAGAAAGGAAAGAAGGTTATCATGACTGCTCAATATGTAAGACTAATAAGAACAAATGAAATAAATCAAATCATTATTCCAAAGGAAACTCAAAAATGGCATGATCAGAAAAACTTTGCATTATGTGAATGCTAATCCACCAGTTTTACAAAATGGTTGGGAAATATTTTCTGTTTTGCTTCCAATCTAGCATATTCTATGTCTACTTTGGACACAAAAGCATTCCAGCCTTATTTGCACAGAAAACCACAGACATGATTAAACATCTTCGTTGGAGTGTAACCATAGCACATAGAGCCTTTCCATGATTCCAACTTTGAACTGGCAATGCCGGCAGAAAACTGATAGATAACCATAATACACTCTTTTCCCCATTCTTTCCTTACTTTACTACTATCTCAACTTGAATATCTTGAGCATTCCTTTCTGAAACTGTTTGTTGTTGCTGTTTGTTAGACACCCTTCTCCCTGGGTTTTCTCAAGATTTGTCTTTTTAATAGGTTCTCCTAAAAGTTAGTGTTCACCAATTCTGTTTCTCTTCCCATTTCTATATATTTACATTTTTCCTACTCTTCTAATTATCAAGTTGATAACTACATAACTAACAGTTTTGATTGATCTCTGTCTTGAATTTCGTACATGCCTCTTGACTATCTAAAGCTAGAACCTTCAGACAGCTATGGGGGTCACCAAGTTAGGACTCATTTTTCTTTCCCTCCCACATTTGTATGTAGTCCTACATTTTTTCCGTTATCTTAGACCACTTATTCTGTATTTAGTCCTGAAATCTGTAGTCTTAACTGGCTTATATCATTCCCTGGTCTATTATGCCTTCTCTTCATAGACATTTGCCTTTCTTACAAGGCATGTCCTACTTTGAATTCCCAGTGTCTGATACTGAGAAATGCTTAAAATGCCTTCTCAGTTGAATTGAGTGATGGAAAGTTTTAATAACCAGAACATTGTATAACATTTTTCCATGCTTCCTTAAGTTTTCAATGGTCTACAAAGCATTCTCCAATTTCAAAGATTTTTTTCGCACTTTTTTGAAGTGTATTTTTTCAAGCTGCCTTTTTGATATCATTTTAGCTTTTTACCTTTACAATAAATGAAATTTCCAGATACAGCCTAATGCGAAACTTAATTCTGAAACGAAAAGTTGCTTACCAAAATCGATGACCTATTTTGTCCAATTTGTCTTATATCCATTAAGCTACTTTAATACATTGTCACCAGATTTTACTTGTATGTGTTTTAAAGACAGAATAATGCATAAAATTAATATGAAAGAAAATACTACTGTTCATCATTATAATAATAAATTGCATTATTTCATCCAACTTTAATACTATTTTTTTTAAAAAAACTTATTTTATTTATTTGAAAGACAGAGTTACAGAAAGACGTAGAGCCAGAGAGTTCTTCCATTCACTGGTTCACTCCCCAATTGGCCGCAACAGCTAGAGCTGAGCCAATCTGAAACCAGGAGCCAGGAGCTTTTTCTAGGTCTCCCATGCAGGTGCAGGGGCCCAAGGACTTGGGCCATCTTCTACTGCTTTCGAAGACCACAGCAGAGAGCTGGATTGGAAGTGGAGCTGCCGGGACTCAAACTGGTGCCCATATGGGATGCCGGTGCTGCAGGCCAGGGTTTTAACCCGCTGTGCCACAGTGCTGGCCCCAAATATTCTTAATATAAGAATTGTGCTAAAATGAGTGCATGCTCAAACACTTCTTTAAGATTTATTTTTACTTCTTTGAAAGGCAAAACTACAGAGAAAGAGGGAGACACACACACACACACACACATACACAGAGAGAGAGTGAGAAAGAGAGATCTTCCATTCATTGGTTCATTCCTCAAATGGCAACAATGGCCAGGGATGGGCCAGACAGAAGCCAGGAGCCAGGCGCTTCTTCTGAGTCTCCAATATAGGTGCCAGGGTCAAGAACTTGGCTATCATGTGCTGCTTTCCCAGGTGCATTAGCAGGCCACTGGATTTGAAGTGGAGCAGCCAGGCATCCATTTAGGGTGCTGGTGATGCAGGTGGTAGCTTAAAACATTATGCCACAATGCTGGCCCCTCAAACACATACTTCAAACTTAGTATTATGATTAAAATTGGACCCTCATGTAGTGAATAATTTGTCCCTATTTAACTTAAAAACTTACACTTTGTCTTTCTTGAGTAACTAATGATAAAACAGGTAATTATTTTTAATTAATCTTAGTATACTTTAAAGAATTTAGCCTGCTATCTTACCATAAGTTCCTATCCAGAGAATAAATTGAATAAAATTTGATCTCTTTGCTGCTACCATAGTGAACTCCACCACACATGAAATAATATTATACCAACTGCTCCTAACTCTGTTGCATGTAAGTCTTCTACTTTTGAAGGAGGGAATGTGCTTTTCTTTGCTCCTTTTTTTTTCTGTGCGAATATGTGTGATTTCTAGGTGACATCCAATGAGGTGGATTTAAACAATATAACAAAGTGCAATCGCTGGTGATATGATTGCTTTATTCTTTCCCTTGACTTTGCATCACTAAGAGGAAGTGATCCCACTAACTGTTTCAGCTTTGCTGATACAACCATTTGTTTGAATGGGCTTTCACAGAGCATAGATTGAAGCAAGGCATGAAAATCCGGGATTAGTAGCCAGCCTTCTGGCCACAAAGTAAGCTGTGATCTCCAAAGAATTAATCATAACTGTGACTGTCAGTTATCTTTATTTGTCTCCCATATTTTATTTAACACTTAGTTAAAAACACAGAAAGGAAATATCTGTACTATATAGTGGCTTTCTATAATTCAATGTAAAATTGAATGTAAAATATAAAGAAAAGAAGCAGCATTCACTGTGTCTCTTCTCCCTGCACAGGGTAGAGTGTAAGTAGCCATTAGAAAAGATTCAAGATAGCTTTGAAGCTGGCAGTATTTTTTCAGAGCAACATTCCTTGATTAAGATAGACAGTTACTTAAATAAACCTAAAATGTAACTATTTCCTTTTCCAATATTTCAGGCAGTGCATTTTGTTCCATCTATAAAAACAAGCATCATTATTTTTCATGTGTTTGAAAGCCCAATTGTAATGAACATAAATGGTCAAAATGACATTTACCATTTCAAAAATGTCTCTCCAACCTTTCTCCATAAATACTGACCATTGATATTTCTATGAATAACTACATACTAAAGGGAGAAAGACATGAATCCTCTGAAAAAACCATCATTTTATCCAATACCAGACTGTCTAATGAAACTTTGATAAATTCTCCTTCATGGCTCTAAGCTGAAAAGCCCTTCACTCAGCCCAACTTCCAAAGTGACCACTGCAGCTGAGGGGACAGCCAAGTAGGGTCAGCAACATTGCAGGCAGAACTGTAAATTTCTTGTTAGAGATGCTCCCTGTCTTTACCTGGCCAGCTCTCCTCCCAGGCCAGCCAAGTAATGAAAGTCAACAGAGTGCCTTCCCCTAGGAGGTTCACACCTCCCTTAGGATATACCCCATGTGAAGAGATAGATAGGTCTGGGCCTCTGAATTTACAAGGCCTAAAGCCCACCAGATTATTATCAAGCCCCTTCTATCAGGTTCTATTTGCCTCTCAATCAGAAAAATTACTTGTAGCTTAGACAGCACCTTTCTTAGCACATCTAATAATGACTCTGTCCTTTGTTCTAGACCCTGTCTAGCACACTTGGGCCTCATTCCTTTGTAATCATAACCTCTACTCTACCACCAATGGCTCTACTCCCAACCTGTGTGTACTGATGGTCCTCTTCCCCACTTAATGCTGTATAATTGTTCAAACCTGGTAAATGCCACTCTTAGGATCATTGGTTACTATCCTCACTCTGTCTTTTATGACCTTGTCTAAATATGAGCTGAGTCGGCAAACTTGGAAGGCTTCCATAGCCTTGGCAACTCATGACGACAGCCTAGGGTGGTTACTGGCGCCATAAACTAGAGTGTCAATTTGTTGGGTCAACAACAGGAGCCACTGTGCAGTTGCTCCTCATGTGGGATCTCTGTCCTTAATGTGCTGTACATTGTGATTCAATGCTATAACTAGTACTCAAACAGTATGTTTCACTTTGTGTTTCTATGTGGGTGCAAACTGTTGAAATCTTTATACTAAATTGATCTTCTGTATATAAAGAGAATTGAAAATGAATCTTGATGCAAATGGAAGGGGAGAGGGAGCGGGAGAGGGGAGGGTTGCAGGTGGGAGGGAAGTTATGGGAGGGGGAAGCCATTGTAATCCATAAGCTGTACACTGGAAATTTATATTCATTAAATAAAAGTTAAAAAAATTCTCCTTCATGAAATCCATATTATTACATGACTTACATAGTTCATGCCATGTGATAATTAAACAATATTGATAATTTCCTGCAATGAAATTGAACTCCCAGGTAGAATATAAGGCTTTATAATTAAACCGTTTATATCATCACACTCAAGTCCTGTTAAATAGCTACATCCCACTTGATTTCTTCAAATCATGTGAAAAAATGATAAAGAGAAAATATCCCGAACTTGTACTGCCTGTCTAGCAAACTAAGTAACGAAAGTTCACACTATGTAGCATTGGTAGAGATATTTCCCTCATTCACTGTCAGATGTTTAATCTAAAAAATGGAAAGTGAGATGGCATTGGTACGTGCAACCTTGATGGGACTGCACTATTTATTTCCTTAGGCTATTGTAAAATAGACAATTAGAAAATCAGTTCAAGTGAGATACAAAATAAATGCTCAGTAAATGTTTGCTATCATTTAAATATCAGGTTGGTGTACAATGGCTCATAAATCACTCATTTTTCTGGGATAAAATGGTTCTAGAGAAACTAATACATCTGAAATGTTGGAAATAGAAACAAAAATAAAATTAGAGCACTTGAAAATTAATGTCCACACAGTGGTTTGACAATACGCCACAATATAAATTGCAGTTCAGTGTGGCCATGCATCATCTGGAGTCCATGCAGACAGGTGTGCATTGCATTGCAGAAGTCAGCTGCTGATCAACTACAGAACTTTAAGTATGAACCTGTTTCAAAAGTAACATTCTTATTTATGGAACAATCATAGATGCCTGCAACAGGTGAAAGCTGAAATACTATGTTGGTGTTCTTAAGGGACTGAGGAGTCAGGATTCTACAAAAATTAGGCATATATTAGCAGTAATGACAACTTTTTAGGGGCTACAAAATATCTGTTCCTGAGTGGGAATGGCTCTGTAAAAGAGAAAAGATGGGATTAGACCTGAAGATAGATCATATATATCTAAAGTTTACAAATCCTCACAAACCATATTGGATGTTGTATATGCCTAAAATGTTTATTAAATAAATTGAATGAGACAGATAGTTGCCAAGTCTGTAATTAAATTTCACTGAAGACACATGACAACATCTAGAGAACACAGTAACAATCATCACATTGTAACTCAATATAGTCAAGTGATCTGGTCAAGTGAGTTTATGTCATGAAAAGAAGTGAAGGTGAGTCATGTTGAAATTACTGGTTCTCATACGAGTTCTTTTTTTTGTAAGATTCACTCAAAGGTCTTTATTGGGCACTATCCTGTTCCAGACCCTGTGCCAACAGCTGAGAACAGCAGTCGTAAGACAGATACAAACTAATCAAAGGTTCATTGTTGAATTTTCTTTTTTAAAAAACTTTTATTTAATAAATATAAATTTCCAAAGTATAGCTTATGGATTACAATATATTTTACCCCCCCCCATAATTTCCCTCCCACCCGCAACCCTCCCCTCTCCCACTCCTTCTCCCATTCCATTCACATCAAGATTCATTTTCAATTATCTTTATATACAGAAGATCAATTAACTAAAGATTTCAACAGTTTGCACACACACAGAAACACAAAGTGTAAAATACTGTTTGAGTACTAGTTATAGCATTAATACACAATGTATAACACATTAAGGACAGAGATCCTACATGAGGAATAAGTGCACAGTGACTCCTGTTATTGACTTAACAAATTGACACTCTTGTTTATGACATTAGTAATCACCCTAGGCTCATACGAGTTCTTATATCACAGCATGACCAAATGAACAGACTGTGAAACTTCAAGGAAAGAAGATAACCAGAAACTCATCAGTTTTATGATTATGCGTGAACACTCACCATTTCTTACCTCTGTTTCATGGCATACGTTTTAAATTTGTTGTTTCAACAGCAGAGATGTCTGAATGTTTTTTTCAACAAAATGGTGTATATGTTATTGCAAGGAGTTTGCCAAAAATGATCATTTTCCTTGTGGTGATTACTTTAAAATGAATAAATCAACTTGTTTGGGAAACAAAGTGACCCTCACAGTGCAATACAATAAGCTGTGTGGAATAATTGAGCTGGCAATACAATTTACAGTTAAAAAATTTCCCAATTTTATCAAAGCATCACTTTACCAATATTTATCTTCTATTTATTCATGATTTGTTAAAACTCTAGTGATTTGGGATACTTAATTGTACTGGTCCACTTAAAAACAGTACGTGCAATTGAGCAACTGACAGAAAGTCATTATTAATTTTAAGTTGTTTTAGCAAAATATTGTGGATGTTAAAGAAGGATTAGTTGTATTAAGAAAAAAAAATGGAAGAATTTTATGTGCCCCCTGAGGCTATGCCTCAGCCCCAAATCATAATAAAAATGAAACAGTTTAATATCTGTATTTAAAGCCTACAATGTTTCACCTGATCATAAATTAAAGAAAATTGATGAGTGAATAAATCTGAAATCAATTTGAGGAACAAAGTTTTCTCAGCAAAGAGTAGGAAATATACCGATCTTTTGTTTCATGAAAGCAACCACATTTGTGGATGTGGCCTTGCTTTCCTAGCATTGTCTTTCTATTTTTTTTTAAATTTTCATTTTATTCAAAAGACAGAGAGAAAGAGAAAGAGAAAGAGAGAGAGAGAGAGAAAGAGAGAGATTGGCCATTTGCCACTTCACTTCCCAAATACTTGCAATAGGCAGGGTTGGGCCAGGCCAAAGTCAGCAGCCAGGAACTGTGTCTGCATCTGGTTGTCCCAATTGGATGACAAGGATTCAATCACTGAGCTGTCATCTGCTGCCTTGCAGGGTACACATTAGCAGGAAGCTTGATCAGAAACAGAACAGGGACAAATGCCAAGCACTCTGATTTGGTATGTGGGAATCCCAAGTGCTGCACAATATGCCTACTTCCAGCACTAAGATAAAAATATCTTCCTTGGAATTTCTGGAACATCAAGAGATGTATGCAGAGAACAATCATTCTACCCTTTTCATAACATCCCTCTTTAAGTTAACCATCCCTACTTCAACTATCCAAAATGTGATGTGTAGGGTAGAGAACATCATCAAGCCTTTGTAGGATAACCTTTCATACAAAGATAGTATTTGTTTTTCATTATTTTTATACATTTGTGTTAAACACTCATTTGTGATTATGTCTTTTCCAGATAGCATAGCTTGCATTGTGATTCTCCCAGAAAAAAAAAAAAAGTGTAGCTTAATGCTTTGGGAAAATTCTCCAAAATTTTGAGCATGTTCTGTTTTATTTCAACTTAGAGAAGTGATGACTTTATAAAAAGAGATCCCAAATCTGTAGAGACATGATAGTCTCTGGAGTTGCATTTTCTTCAGAAAATAAAAAATGCAATGCTACTATTCAACAAGTGCTGCCAGGCCTCCTCACAGTCTTCAAACCAGATTTTTTTATTCTTTCTATTTATTGCTTCAATGAGCAGAAGCAGTTTGGAGAGACCAGGCAACCCAAATGGAAGAAATGTAGACCACTTGCAGCACTGAGTTGGGAAGAGGCCCACCAAATCACAGCTGATTATTTTTTGCCTGGTAATTTTTCATGCTTGAAGTTTCCAGGGTTGCCTAGTTGCCTTGCCGTTGTTGCTGCTTCAGTAGCCATTTATTCCCCCTATCAAGACCAGGGTGACGCAAAGTTGTCTGGGATAATGGAAGGTGATACCACACACCTAGTAGTTTCAGAGCTGTTCCATGGAATTGTGTCTTCCAAATTTAAATGTCGTATTTTCTTCCCTCTGTTCTTGATGAAGTAGTGGAGTTGTAAGGGAAATGCAGTACTATTTATAATTTTGGAAAGACTGTTGATGTAACAGAGCTGAGATAACTGATAGAAATAAGCCCTTGGTATTTACTAAAAGATGAAAAGGAGCAATGTTATAAAGGTTCTGGATTTTAAATAATGAACACCATTTACTCGCATGCTATATTATAAGGTATAAAATCTCATGTGCTGTGTTGACATCTTTGTGTCTCAAAAGTCCAGAAAGACCCAACCATGAGGTTCCCCGCTCTTGCCAGCTATGACTCAACCAGGGAAAGACTCCATCAAGTTACTTTCCCTATCATCCAAACTGTGCCTCACCTAGTCTTCTGTCTCCTAGGTTTTACTTGCCTTCTAGCCCATGTAATTATTCAAACAACCCTGTCACACCCCCCCACAGGACATAAACCACTCATTACATTTTTATTACAAATCCTGTCTTTCACAGTCCTTTCTTGTTTAATCTCAAGTGAAGTCTCCTTATGGCCCTAACTGGCAAGTAGTATTCACCCCTCCCTGGGCTCTGAGGATAGGAATACCTGTCCAATAAAACACTGCCCATTCATCTGTGCAGTGTGGACTCCTGTATGTTTGGTCATCTCCTACTATTTAGGGAAGAGTAGTTGCTCCTTCACCAACATGGTGATTAGGAGGTAGGTAGAACACACATGCACAAACAGACATAGATTAGCTCAAGGTTATACACAAGTTAGCCAACCTCTTTAGCAAGTAAAGGTACAGAGCTTAGTAGCTTAGTCATCAAAAAACAGGAAAACAGGAGAAATATGTACTATAGCAAACATGGCTGAGAGTTAAAAAAAGATAAACAAACCAGAAGATAAACATTGCTTATAAAAATTTTGGTGGATGTTTTAGTGGATGTTTCCAGTAGGCATAAAGTTTTTTCAGAAAAAAAAAAAGTTTCCTGATATTCTCCAGAAATACTCAGAAGTACTCAAAGTAGAGAAAAAAGGATGATGAAATCTTCATAATTGATGAATGTTGAAATAGCTAAAATAGAGATACATTACCAAAAGCACCATTAAACATATATTAAGTAGATGGCAACAAATATTCTGAAAAAATCCTCTGTTAAGACTACATAATAACAAGTATGATGCCTTAGTTGTAGATTGAGAATATAATGAAGGAGATGTTATCATTTACAACATAGTCTACATTCTGCCCTGCATACTTAAAGAGGCAAACACCATCATTCTAAAATTTTGCATTGTTGTTTATGCTATCTTAAAACATGTTTTTGGCCGGCGCCGTGGCTCAACAGGCTAATCCTGCGCCTTGCGGCGCCGGCACACCGGGTTCTAGTCCCGGTCGGGGCACCGATCCTGTCCCGGTTGCCCCTCTTCCAGGCCAGCTCTCTGCTGTGGCCAGGGAGTGCAGTGGAGGATGGCCCATGTCCTTGGGCCCTGCACCCCATGGGAGACCAGGAGAAGCACCTGGCTCCTGCCACCGGAACAGCGCGGTGCGCCGGCCGCAGCGCGCTACCGCGGCGGCCATTGGAGGGTGAACCAGCGGAAAAAGGAAGACCTTTCTCTCTGTCTCTCTCTCTCACTGTCCACTCTGCCTGTCAAAAAAAAAAAAAAAAAAACATGTTTTTACCTGTAGTTTAATATATATTTCTCACAAAGTTTCCATGAATATTCCATGAATAAATAGACTCCAATTTAAAATAGGAATAGAGGTGAGTAGACATAAATAAGCAAGACTGAACAACACTGAAATTGAAAAATATATCAAGTTATAATGATGCTTATGATCAAGAAATACTACAGTGGACAAAGAACACTTTACTAAATTTATTTCTAAATGTGAGGGGACTATTATAATGAACCATGGCTATGTTCCTTGTTTATCAATCAATATTCATTTGATCCACCTGATTGCTTGAGGTCTTTAATACAACTTCCTGCCTAGAAATAGAAGAACTTGGCTGGCGCCGTGGCACTGGGTTCTAGTCCTGGTCGGGGCACTGTATTCTGTCCCAGTCGCTCCTCTTCCTATCCAGCTCTCTGCTGTGGCCCAGGAGTGCAGTGGAGGATGGCCCAAGTCCTTGTGCTCTGTACCCGCATGGGAGACCTGGGGAAGCACCTGGCTCCTGACTTCGGATCAGCGTGGTGCGCTGGCTGCAGCGCAGCGGCCTCAGCAGCCATTGAGGGGTGAACTAACCAACGGAAAAAGGAAGACCTTCTTCTCTGTCTCTCTCTCACTATCCATTCTGCCTGTCAAAAAAAAAAAAAAAAGAAATAGAAGAACTTAACCATAAAATAATTTCTTTTTTTGCTGTAAATTAAATACTTATCTATAACTCTTTGGTGCTATGAAATTTATAGCTTTAATACAAAAGTTTAACTCATGTTGGTGTATTATAAAATTGATGAATTTTAATGTACTTGTATGGTGATACAATAAGAACAAGTTCTTTTTTTAAAAAAAGTATTTAAGTTAGACAAGTTTCATGTATTTCATATACATAGATTCAGAACATAGTGATACTCCCCACCCAACCCTCCCTCCCACCAAGAATAAATTCTTAAAAGCAGAATAAGTAGGAGGAATATTTAAGTCAAACGATGGTCTGGGATGTTACCACTTATGCTTCTATTATATTGGTCTACTCAGATATCTAAAAGGAAAATAATAACAAAGAAACTTGTTCATGTCAGAACAGGAGTAATTACCTTAAGTCAGACACCTTCAGGAGGCAGAGCACATCGAATGTTTCATAATCTTCAAACACCCCCATAATATTCTGGCACACTCCATACAATACCCACACTACAGCATATTGATGAAATTTTATAGCTGTATTTGGCACAATTCTGTTATTTTTAAATACATATTAAGAATATTCAAGTGATCATATATACATGTAGATATCAAAATGATTTATTAGAAGTTCTGTAGTTTATGCAAGTATTAATATAGAGCTTTGGTTTCATATGACCTCATTTAGTTGATATCCTTTATTTTACGTTAGGAAATATTAAAATGAAAGCCAACACAGAAAACAGTTCCTTCCCAGCTCTCTCAAGACATGTTTGGACATGCATGGAAGCTTATCCTATTTTCGTTGGAGAAAGGGCATGTGTTATGGAAAGCTGGTCCCCCAGATGGTTTACTGCAGGTTCTTGCCTCCATGCATGAACTAATTCAAAGTTGAGACATAAAGATGTGCAGAAAAAGAGAATTTATGTCAAGCAAAGGAGAAGTGCAGCTAAGAAGGAGAGAAAGGGAGAATGAACAAAAAACATAAGAAGGTCCCAAACAGGAGAAAATACCTTCAACAAGGTTTGGGCTTTTCTTTTATATTATCAGGAGATATGGAGGACAGTGCATAAGATGGGGTCTAAATGAATATTCAACTGAGAAGGAGTTTAAATAAAAATTGAGTATTGTCCATTTCCATGTTCTGATTTGGAAACAGAAGTATCACAGTATCAGGTGCAGTATGAGAATGAGAGTGCCCAGCATGGTAATTTTATAATGACAGTATAGTAACCTCAAGGCCATTGCAGAAATACATGTTGCAGTCATCATAATTTCCAGTCTACACTGGTTCTGAGTTTGCTGCATTGTGGAATCTGGGTTTCCACTACATGGATGAAGAGTGGGTGCTTGGTGGTACAAAGAAAGCGAGATTGGATGGTGCACAGAAAGCGTGTTGTCAGGCTGACGAGTCAGGCTGCCATGTGGGTCACACTATGCTGCCAGAGCCATCCTGCTGTGGGTCACACTAAAGCTGTCCAACAACAACCTGCACTAGAGCATCAGACATCCAGAGTTTTCCATCCTCAGCTCTTCTCTCTTAGCTACCAACCTTCTCATATCAGTCTCTTCTTGTGAGAGATACACATCTTCACACTATGTTGGTGAATCAACAGTGGACTTTTTTACCACATATTTGCTCGTGAAGTCCAGCCCAACTGTGTGGGGTCATTATATGGAATATGAATAGTAAATGAATGATATTCTGAGAAAAATGTGCTAATAACTCATCATGGCACTCTTACATGTCTATTTCCAATGCTTTTTCTATTACTTCTGCAAAACAAAGTCAAACATAGCATCTTAATAGATTTATTTCTGCTTAAGATGTAGAAAAATTAAGACTATCATACCCATCACACACACACACACACACACACCACACAAAGCTGGATATTCTATCCTCAGACAACATGGCATATATTCAGTGAGCTGTTGCTTCTAGGATAAGGCTCCACTCAATTTTTTTTTTTTGTCTGTAATGCAAGGATAAGAAAATCTCCTGGGCTTAAGAGATTGAATCAACACAAAAGATAAACACTCACTGGTTTCCAAGTACCAGTTGTAATGTGTTATCATCCAAGTAAGCTGTCTTCATAATTTCTAATTTTTGTTGTCAAGCATACTGTTAGTGATGTATGATAAAATGAAGTGATACACTTTCCTAATGTTCGTGTATCAGTATATTTTAGTTAAGTCAGTGCAATTAATTATATTTTATACATTTAGATTTTATTCATTTTATACAGCTTCATCTATCAAGGATAATGACAAATATTTTACATTTATATTTATTTTACATTTATATTTCTGAGTAATCTTACATACTCTGAGTAATCTGAGTAATTTTACATTTATATTTCTGAGTAATCTCCATACTCTTTTCCATAATGGCTGCATCAGTTTGCATTCCCACCAACAATGGATTAGAGTACCTTTTCCTCACATCCTTGCCAGCATTTATCATTTGTTGATTTCTGTGTGACAGGCATTCTACCTGGGGTGAGGAGAAACTTCACTGTGGTTTTGATTTGCATTTCCCTGATGGCTAGTGATCATGAGCATTTTTTCTTGTATCTGTTGGCAATTTGAATTTTACCCTTTGAATAATGCATGTTAAAATACTTTGCCTAGGCCTGTGCCACAGCCCACTAGGCTAATCCTCCGCCTGCAGCGCCGGCACACTGGGTTCTAGTCCCAGTTGAGGCGCCGGTTCTGTCCTGGTTGCTCCTCTTCTAGTCCAGCTCTCTGCTGTGGCCCGGGAAGGCAGTGGAGGATGGCCCAAGTGCTTGAGCCCTGCACCCGAATGGGAGACCATGAAGAAGCACTGGTTCCTGGCTTCAGATCAGTGCATACTCTGGCCATAGCAGACATTTGGGGGTGAGCCAACAAAAGGAAGACCTTTTTCTCTGTCTCTCTCTCTCTCATTGTTTTACTCTGCCCATCCCCCCCCCCCAAAAAAAATACTTTGCCTATTTCTTAACTAGATGGTTTATTTTGCTGTTATTGAGTTACTTGAGCTCCTTGTATAATCTGAATATTAATTATTTATCAGATTATCATTGTGTTGGAGTCTCTATCTCCCTTTAGATCCATTAACATTGCTTTTAAATAACCAGGCTCCATGGCATTGGGTGCATATACATTTACTACAGTCACATCTTCCTGTTGAATTGATTCCTTAATCATTACATAATGCCCTTCTTAGCCTCTTAATTTTTTTTTGTTAACATCTATTTTGTCTTACATTAGGATGGCTTATCCTAATTACTTCTGATTTCCATTGGCATCCTTTCATTTGCTTCCATTTCAATCTGTGTGTATCTGTGTTGGTTAGGTGTATTTTTTGTTGGCAGCAAAAGATGTTTTTGTTTGTTTGTTTTATCCATGGAGCCAGTCTGTACCTTTTAATTGGAATGTTTAGAACATTTATATTCAAGGTCATTTTTGATAAGTAATGATTTAATCCTACCATTATTCCATACATATTCCTATTGTTTGTTTTTGAATTCCTTTGTACTTTCACTAGGACATTTTCTGTCTCACATTCTTTCATGTTGGTGATTATCTCTGTTTCTTTATGTAGCACATCCTTAAGCATCATTTGTAAGGCTGGGTGAGTGGTGACAAATTACTTCCATTTCTGTTTTTGTTTGTTTGTTTGTTTGTTTTTTTCCAATTAATTCGCAAGCTTTTATTGGGATTCCGCTCCTGGGTGAAGCTCCCCAGCCCCAACAGAGCAGGAGCCAGTGAAGTCGTGTGTCAGAGTTTGGGAGGGCTCCTTTTATAGATACAGGGTGTAGGGGTTAAAGGTCGAGGCAGGCCTGATCCTCATTGGTTGACCTTTAGGCACCAATGGGGACCTTGACAAGGACTTTTCATCCACAGAAGTGCGGGTAGGGACTCTCCATTCCCGGAAATATAGGCCTTCCTTCCTTGCAGATCCCAAAGCTACCATCCCAACCTTTTGATGATAGGAAAGGGGACGATGATGAGTCTCTCTGGCTACTTCCTGCTGATTGGGGATGATGAGGTACTCTTTGCTGGCATGGGGCGATGTCTCAAGTCACTGTCTCCTGGGTGAGGAGTCAAATATATCCCTGTAACAGCATTTGGTTGACCGCCTGGCTGCTGAAGGCCTTTGTTCGTTCCTTTATCATTTGCTGTAAACACTTAAACAGACACTTTAGTATACAAGTCAGGGTGAGAATAGCAACCAATGATCCTAAGAGTGGCATTTACCAGGCAATGAAAGGATTTCATAGAGGAGAGGAAATAAGGGGGTCTCTGGACCCTTGTGAGGATTATTTGATGGACGTGGTTTAAATCTGATCCCAGCCAAGATTGGGAGAAAGACCATTCAACTTTTGCAGGTAGAGGGGTCTGTCTGTAGAGGAATTCTGAATAATCATACAAAATTAATTGGAGGAGAGGACCTTCAGCACACACAGGTTGGGAGCAGAGCCATTGATGTTAGAGTAGAGGCTCTGATTACAAAGGAACAAGAGCCAAGTGGGCTAGACAGGGTCTAGAACAAAGGACAGAGTCATTATTAGAGGACCCAAGAAAAGGTACTGTCTAAGCCACAAATAAGTTTTCTGATTGAGAGGCACATAGAACCTGGCAGGAGGGGCTTGATAATAATCTGGTGGGCTTTAAGGCCTTGTAAATTATGAGGCCCAGACTTATCTATCTCTTAAATAGGGTGCATCATAAGGGAAGTGTGAACCTCCTTGGGGAAGGCACCCTTTTGACTTCCATTAGCTACCTGGCCTGGGAGGAGAGTTGGCCAGATAAAGGCAGGTGGCATTTCTAACAGGAAGTTTACATTTCTGCCTGCAACGTTGCTGACCTTACTTGGCCATCACCTTAGCTGCGGTGGTCACTTTGGAAGTTGGGCTGAGTGAAGGGCTTTTCAGCTTAGAGCCAATAAGATCTGTGGCTCTGTCCTAAAGTCCTTTGACCCCAGGGCAGTTCCATTTCCAGTGATCCAAGTCTTGGCTTGCAGAGCTGCCACTCCATAAGCTGACTTTTGCTGAAGCCCAGGCTTACCACACTGAAAGCCACTGTGGTGGCCTGGCCTGTTGGGTCTCCTTGAGGGCAGATCACTGTACAGAACAGCCATTAATAGGCCTGCCACCCATTGCTTCTGATGCCGAGCTTTCTTTTCCTCCTGGTTTTTGTTAAAGCAGACCAGAGGATGCAAGTCAAGGGAGTGCCCAAGTCCCATCTCTAATCTTTGTGGCCTAAACTAGAAGTCTGTAGTCACAGGCATGTACTGATAGTGGTTTTTCTGAGGTAGATAATGCCCATGAGGAAAGCTATGTCCTTGCTTTAAAACTTTCTTTCCCTTGTTTGGTCTGAAAGGGAGGTCTTACCTGTTTACTGTGCCCATGGCAAAGTAAATCTAGCTGTGAAATTATAATTTAAGCTCTTATTTAGGCTATGCTATCACCGGAAATGTTAGCCATCCCTTTTATAAGATCTAAAAATCAAATTGTGCATCTTGGAGAGTCCTTCAGAATAGAATTAGTTTCCTACCTCGAAGAGAACAGAGAAATGAGAGAACAGTTGGACTTAGAATAGAGAAATGGGGGTGCCAGTCCCAGATCACTTACTGACAATAGCAGTATCAAATGAAAACTTAGAAAGCAGTTTCAATCATTAGATAACAACTTAGGAAAACATTTACCAGAAGGTCCAATGCCGTCTATAAATTTTAAGAACACATAGCAAGCAAATTCAAGCACAAGGATATAAAATGTTTTTAGTTTCTTTCTACCAACAAATTTAAAACATCTGATACAGAGATTCAGGTCACATGAATCAAAATGTATCTTTGAATGATTTTAGCAGTTTAAATTTATGGGCAATCTTATCTATAAACCAATTAAAATAAAACTCTTAATAAATTTTCCCATGTAGACATACAATATGTATAGACATATAACATAACATAATAGAACAATATAGCAATTTCAATACTAGCTTTTTAAACTCTTTAACCATTTTTTTAAATTTACCAATTGATTTGAATTACTTTCTGCTCTTGGTAACCTCAGCTAACCATACTTTCTCTCAGTTGGTACCTGTAATACATTGTTTGCTTCATCTGTTTACAGAGCCATTCCAAAATACTGAATACAATAGATATGGCTGGAAAAAGTCCATCAGAACCTATAGGAGGACAGCTAAGCACAGAACCAACAACGCTTTAGTTTTATGAGCAGCATATCTGATATATAAAACTGTGGATGACAAAAGACTTTAAGTTGCCACGTTTAAAATTATAAACTGTTTATAAACCCAACAAGAGGCACTTGCTTACTTCACATAGCATTTTTGAAAGCATCTGTAGGATTTTACAGAACATTTAACTCTTTAGGCCTCTGTGGCTTTCTCATTAAGATCCAAGATTTCTTTTGTAAACTTCTGTGACTTCCACACACCCTCTTCAACTTACTTGAAACATCCCATCAGTTCCATTCCAGTCTAGAGCCATCTAGACTAAACTATCCATCAGGATGAATTAATCTTACAAACCGTGTGCTTTCTTTATTCAACATAACTCTTTCCTTTTAGCCTTCCTTTCCAAATGCACATTTCTATACTTGTGATGTTTTCCGTCTGCCAATTTCCTTGATGTATGTTTTGTAATAATCTGTTAAAAATCTACAAATTAAGACATTTTTAAATAAGGCAACACATCGAATTTTAGCCTGAATTACTCTAAGCAATATTGAACTATTTTCATAGACATTTTATAAACTAACCCAAATAGTTTTTTATAGAATATAGCGTGCTGAGTATACAAAAGTTTACATTTAGACATATTTATCTCATTTGCCTTTACCCAATTTAAATTAGCAGTTACACCTAAATGACATAAGATGCTGATATTATATCTCTATCTGAATTCAATTAAACTAAAATTGGATTCACCTAAACCAGTACTAATTACCCACTGCTGTTTTATTGAGTACTGATTACCCAGAAACCTGTTAAAATAAATTGCAAAATAAGTTCAACAAGTTACAAAGATATTTTTAAAGATAGTGATCTTCCTAGATTTGAGAAATTCCTTCAAATTCAGTGTCTAGTTACAGTTGCCTTTTTCCTAAGAACACCTTAGGCCCATGATGTCATAGGCACTTGAGACTGCATCAAGACAGTTCTCAAAGGAGACAGTGGGCCAGAGGTCAATGCACCAAGGAAAAGAAGTGGAGGTCAGTGGACCTGATTTTCCTGTCTGGCTTGTTCATGATAAAACAAAAGAGCCATCAGAAGGGTGGAATACAAGACCAGTTGGAGGACAGGGGCTGGAGAGTGAAAGCATGGAGACAATTATTCCCAAACTGATAAGACAGAGAGAGTAGACTTTGGACCAGGCCTGATTCTAAGATAAAGTCCTAATTCCTAGGTGGGAGGGAGAAGTACAGTGAGATAGTGAAGACTTAGGGCTGCAAACGTGGAAGGCAGAGGTTTTGGCTTAGGCACTTGACCTACAATCTAGCAAACTGGAGGGGTGGGGTGAAGAAGGGAAAAAAAGAGAGAAGGAGAGTATAAGAGAGAGACAAGAGAGGAGAGGAGCTAGTGAGGAGAGAAGAGAGATGAGAGAAGAGAGAGCAGGCATGAGAGAAAAGAGAAGAGAAAGGAGACCAGAGGAGGAGGCTAGAGCTTCTGTTTGTTTTCAAAGACCTTTTTTCACCTTCATTTATAAATGAGAGCTTTGCTGGGTTCTGTATTCTTGGTTGACATTTTTTTCTTTTAGTACTTGGATTATGTCTCTCCATTCTCTCTTATCCCATAGGGTTTCTGATAAGAAATAAGCTGTCAATCAAATTGGAGATCCTTTGAAAGTAATCTGGTATTTTTTCATATATATTTTTGGATCATAATGTTTTACTTTCACAAGTTTGACTATTTTGTTGTGATGAAAATCGTTTCTCAGTGTCATGGACCTCAGGGGCTCCAAGATGGCAGAATAGGGAGGGAGCTCACTGATAGACCAGGAAAAGATAATTTAATAAAGGTGGAGATCGTGTAGTCTCAAGGAAGAGTTAGGGAAAAAACTGTGAAAGAAACTCTTCCAGAATTATAGGGACACGTTGGACTACATGGAGGACACGGGTGCCCATGGCTCCGGGATCCTAGCTGCCGAGAGTCTTCTGCTCTGCACCAGCGCTGGAAAGAGAGGTGAGGTGAAACCACAGTAGCCCAGACACTGGTAGAAATGCAGCAGGAATAGCCTATAGGGAACGAGGCTTGTAGCCCCATGTGGGAAAATACACCAGCCTAACTAGAGGAGAGAAAAAAATAAAAGGGACGGTACAGACATGGTTCTCTTTCTCCACACACCTTACAAAGGTGAGTGAGGCAATTGTGCAGGCACCATTTTGGACATACATAACAGCAGCTGAAAAATAAATAAATAAACTGAGGGTGTGTGGGAGAATTCATGGTATGGCTAAGATGTAAGTAGTCTCGGTGGGAGATGCCACAAACTCGGGCAGCCTTGGCTACGTGGTGAGAGACATTGCAGGGGAATCTGAGCTTACACTGAGGACTGCACAGATCCTTGTGTGGTCCTTGGGACAGAACAGGTGAATATTATACCCACTGGGGCTAGCGCTCAGGCACTGACTGCCATCCAGGAGAAGAGCTCAGCTGAGCGGTATTACATCCCTTCTGAATTTAAAAAGAGAGAGAGAGAGAGAGAGAGAGAGAGAGAGAGAGAAAGAGAAGATTGACCATGCCAAACCTGGGTGTGTCACCTTTGGCACAACATTAATGCTGAAGACTTGAACAGAGTTCTCTGGCCACACCCACCATAAGCCTCTAGAGATTCACCAAAAGCAGACAGTCCACTTAATCTGGAGTCATAGTATAATGAGATAAGCCACCACAGCAAAAGAAGGAGGAGGAGGAGGAGGAGGAGGAGGAGGAGGAGGAGGAGGAGAAATTAAAGAATATCTGCACAATGCCAAAAAACAAATGCAAAAACTGAGGAAACAAGAACAAGGAAGACATCATGACACTCCCAAATGAAATTGGCACTCAAATACAAGATTATGAAGATGATGAGATAGAAGAAATGCAAGATACGGGATGCAAAAAAATTATGATATGAACATTTGAAGTTATCAAAAACAAATGCATGACTACAGAAATCCATACAGGACAGGACAGAAAATCTCTCATGAAAATGAAATCTTAAGGAGGACTCAAAATGAAATGAGGAATTTAGGAGAACATGAAACTGTGATGTTGAAGAGAAATCAAAATGAAATGAATAATTCAATAAAACAAATAAAAAGACATTTGAGAATCTTAAAAACAGAATCAGTGAGGCAGAAGAGAGAATATCAGACTTAAAAGACAGAGCGCAGGAAAATGTACAGTCAAATTGAAGAAAAGAAGAGGAAATTAGAAATCCAAAAAATATTGTTGGGAATCTACAGGATACTATTAAAAAAACCAACATTTGGGCCGGCGCTGCGGCTCAATAGGCTAATCCTCTGCCTTGCGGCACTGGCACACCGGGTTCTAGTCCTGGTTGGGGCACCAATCCTGTCACGGTTGCCCCTCTTCCAGGCCAGCTCTCTGCTGTGGCCAGGGAGTGCAGTGGAGGATGGCCCAAGTCCTTGGGCCCTGCACCCCATGAGAGACCAGGAGAAGCACCTGGCTCCTGCCATCGGATCAGGACGGTGCGCCGGCCGCAGCGCGCCTACCGCGGCGGCCATTGGAGGGTGAACCAACGGCAAAAGGAAGACCTTTCTCTCTGTCTCTCTCTCACTGTACACTCTGCCTGTCAAAAAATAAATAAATAAATAAAAATAAAAAATAAAATTAAAAAAAAAAAAACAAAAAAACAACATTTGGGTTCTAGGAGTTCCTGAAGGCATGGAGAAAGAGAAAGGATTAGAAGGCATGTAGTGAGATATTAAAAAACTTCCCAGGTTTGGAGAAGGAAAGAGACATCCAAACACAGGAAGCACATAGAACCCCCAATAAACATGACCAAAAGAGATCTTCACCAAGACACATTGTAATCAAACTCACCACAGTGAAACATAAAGAAAATATTCTAAAATGTGCAAGAAAGAAACATCAGATTACTCACAGAAGATCTCCAATTAGACTCACAGCAAATTTCTCATCAGCAACCTTATAGGCTAGCCAGAGTACTAAGAGAAAAAAAAAAAAAAAACTGTCATCCCAAATAATATATCTTACAAAGCTCTCATTTGTGAATGCAGGTGAAATAAAGACATTTTATAGCAAACAGATATTTAAAGAATTTGTCACTACTTGTCCAGCCCTGCAAAAAATGCTTAAAGATATGTTATGTACAGAAACACAGAAACACAGCCATCAATATGAAATAAGGTAAAGGAAGAAGGAAGGAAATCTCTCAGTAAAAGATCATAGGGGCTGACACCGTGGCTCAATAGGTTAATCCTCCACCTTGAGGCGCCGGCACACTGGGTTCTAGTCTGGTCGGGGCACCGGATTCTGTTTCGGTTGCCTCTCTTCCAGGCCAGCTCTCTGCTATAGCCCGGGAGTGCAGTGGAGGATGGCCCAAGTGCTTGGGTCCTGCACCCCATGGGAGACCAGGATAAGCACCTGGTTCCTGCCTTTGGATCAGCGTGGTGCACCAGCCGCAGCACACTGGCCGTTGCGGCCATTGGAGGGTGAACCAACGGCAAAGGAAGACCTTTCTCTCTGTCTCTCTCTCTCACTGTCCACTCTGCCTGTCAAAAAAAAAATCATAGGAAGTTCAAAATATATATTAGAAATACCTTTGGAAAAATGTCAGGGAAAAGCCAATACTTATCAATAGTCACATGAAATGTAAATTGCCTCAACTCTCCAATTAAAAGACACAGACAGGCTGAATGGATTAAAAACAAAAACCATGTATTTGCTTCTTACAAGAAACACATCTTTCCAACAAAGGTGCATGCAGACTGAAAGTAAAAGTTTGGAAAAAGGTATTCCATGCCAACAGAAACCAAAAAAGAGCTGATGTAGCCATCTTAATACCAGTCAAAATAAAATTTAACTCAAAAACTGTTAATAGAGAAAAGACAGACACTATATAATGATTAAGGGATCAATTCAACAGTAAGATATAACTAGTATAAACATATATGCACCTAATTACAGGGCACTGGTTTATTTAAACGATATGTTATGGAACTTAAAGGGAAACTTGGACTCCAATAGAATAGTATTGGAGGACTTCAATACTCCACTTTCGGCAACAGACAGATCAACCAGACAGAAGGTCAACAAGGAAACAGCAGATTTAATTGACATTATAGACCAAATGGATCTAACGGATATCTATAGAACTTTTCATCATACACATAAAGAATACACATACTTCTCAGCAATACATGGAATCTACTCTAGGATTGACCACATACTAGGCCATAAAGCAAGTCTCAGCAAGAAATAGAAGAGGATACCAAAAAATGGAAAAATCTTCCATGCCCATGGAATGGAAGAATCAATATCATCAAAATGTCCATTCTCCCAAAAGCAATTCATAGATTCAATGCCATGCCAATCCAAATACCAAAGACATTCTTCTCAGATCTGGAAAAAAATGATGCTGAAATTCATATAGAGGCACAGGAAACCTTGAATAGCTAATGCAATCTTGTACAACAAAAAGCCAGAGGCATTACAATATCAGATTTCAGGACATACTGGAGGGCGGTTATAATCAAAATAGCATGGTACTGGTACAGAAACAGATGGATAGACCAATGGAACAGAATAGAACCACCAGAAATCAATCCAAACATCTACAGCCAACTTATATTTGATCAAGTATCTAAAACCAATTCCTGGAGCAAGGGCAGTCTATTCAACAAATGGTGCTGGGAAAACTGGATTTACACATGCAGAAGCATGAAGCAAAACCTGTACCATTCACCTTACACAAAAATCTACTCAACATGGATTAAAAATCAAAATTTACAACCTGATCCATCAAATTATTATAGAACATTGGGAAACCCTGCAAGATATAGGCACAGGCAAAGATTTCTTGGAAAAGGCTCTGGAGGCAGAGGCAGTCAAAGCTAAAATTAACATTTGGCATTGCATCAAATTGAGAAGTTTCTGTACTGCAAAAAAAAAAAAAAACAGTCAGGAAAGTGAAGAGGCAACCAACAGAATGGGAAAAAAATATTTGCAAACTATGCAACAGATAAAGGATCGATAACCAGAATCTACAAAGAGATCAAGAAACTCCACAACATCAAAACAAGCAACCCACTTAAGACATGGGCCAAGGACCTCAATAGACATTTTTCAAAAAAGGAAATCCAAATGGCCAACAGACACATGAAAAAATGTTCTGGATCACTAGCAATCAGAGAAATGCAAATCAAAACCACAATGAGGTTTCACCTCACCCCGCTGAGATTGGCTTACATTCAGAAATCTACCAACAACAGATGCTGGCAAGGATGTGGGGAAAAAGGGACACTAACCCACTGTTGATGGGAATGCAAACTCATAAAGCCACTATGGAAATAAGTCTGGAGATTCCTCAGAAACCTGAATATAACCCTACCATACAACCCAGCCATCCCACTCCTTGGGATTTACCCAAAGGAAATTGAATTGGCAAATAAAAGAACTGTATTCACCTCAATGTTTAGTACAGCTCAATTCACAATAGCTAAGATTGGAAGCAACCTCAATGCCCATCAACAGAAGAATAGATAAAGAAATTATGGGGTTTGTACTCTATAGAATACTATGTAGTAGTAAAAAATAATGAAATCTGGTCATTTGCAACAAAATGGAGGAATCTGGAAAACATCATGCTGAGTGAAATGAGCCAGTCCCAATGGGACAAATATCATGTTCTCCCTGATTGGTGACAACTAACTGAGCATCTAAAAGGAAACCTGTTGAAGTGAAATGGACACTATGAGAAACAATGTCTTGATGAACCCTTGTCCTGACTTTCTTGGAATGACTTAATAGTTTATCCCTTTTAGTATTTTTTTTTCTGCTTAATACCATTGGTTGAACTCTTTAATTAACACACAATTATTCTTAGGTGTTTAAATTTAACTGAAAAGTGATCCATGTTAAATATAAGAGTGGGAATAAGAGAGGGAGGAGATGTACAGTTCGGGACATGCTCACTCGGACTTAGCCCTAATTTTAGAGCTAGAATTGTGCCAAGGGATTCCAATTAAATCTTATCAAGGTGGCATGTACCATTGCCATCTTACTTGTTAAAGTGATCAGTTTAAGTTCATAATTGATCAAAAAGATAGGATTGTCAAAGGGATTACATAAATAAGACTAATGTCTACAAATAATAATTGATAAAATTAAAAAGGAGAGAATGATCCTACATATGAAGGAGGATACACAGCAGACTCATAGAAAGACAAATGCCCTAAATAGCACTCTGGCATCAGAATCAGACCTTAAGGTATTCAGATCTGGCTAAAAATCCCATGAGAGTTTTGCATGCATGGAAAGCCAAGACACTGTGGCGAGAAAAATGACCTTAATGAAAGATCTCTCTGAGTGAGATTCCAGTGAAAGAATCAAAAAAGTTGTACCTTTCTCTGAAAGGATGAGAGAACTTCCACTTTGACTATGGCCTTTTCTAAATAAGATCAGAGTTGCTGAACTCAAGAGGCTTCCATAGCCTTGGCAGCTCATGACAAGAGCCTCCAGTGATTACTGACATCATACATAAGAGTATCAATTGTTAAATCAACAACAAGAGTCACTGTGCACCTGCTCCCCATGTAGGATCTCTGTCCTTAATGTGTTTTACTATGTGAATTAATAGTAAAACTACTACTCAAACAGTACTCTATACTTTGTGTCTCTGTGGGTGCAGTCTGTTGAAATCTTTACTTAGTATATGCTAAATTGATCTTCTGTATATAAAAATAATTGAAAATGAATCTTGATGAAGAATAGGATGGGAGAGTGAGTGGGAGATGGGATGGTTGCGGGTGGGAGGGAGGTTATGAGGGGAAAGCCAATATAATTTAAAAGTTGTACTTTTGAAATTTATATTTACTAAATAAAAATTTTAAAAAAACAGTGTCATGAAAGAAAAAAAGAAAATCTTTTCTTATCATGTCTACTAGAACTGCTATGTGTTGTTGTTCTTGGATGTCCCTATGTTTCTCCAAATTAGGGACATTTTCTGCTATTATTTTACTGAATAGTTATTATAATCCATTCTTTCTTTACACATGTTGAGGTATTCCTAAGGTAGATATATTTAGTCATTTGATAGTATCTCATAACTCTCAAATGCTATTTTGGTTTTTATAATTTTCACTCCTTTTTTTATGACTGATGTTTCCAAAGATTTGTCATCTGGTTCAGATATTCTTTCTTCTGCCTCACGGAGACTGAGTTTGTTGCTAAGGCTTTCCACTGTGTTTTTATTTGACATACTGAATTCTTTCTAAAAATTCAGAGATATCTTCAATATCTCTGTCTCCCCATCAGAATTTCTCATCCATATCACGTATGGATTTCTTTAACTCATATATTGCTGCTCATTTTTTTTTGAGTAATCTCATGGTTATTCTTTTGAATTCTTTTTGAGACATTCCTTCAATCTCCTCATCTTTACATTCTAATACAGAAGTGTTGTTGTGTTCCTTTTGGGAGTCATATTGTTTTCCTCTTTTGTGTATCTCCACATTTGTTTTTAGATATCTCTGCAAACAATTGTTGATTTTCTCTTTCGAGGGATGTTATCTTTGAAATATGCCTCTGTGGCTTAGTCCAGTGTCTGCTCCTTTAGCAGTTATCCAGAGGCATATGCTCAGTGGGACTATGGGCCTCAGGGCAGTGCTCAAGCCTGGGTGACTCCCAAGTTGGGCATGGTAGATCTCTATCACCAGCCGGTTGTTGGGGAGTGGGGGAGCAGGGAGGGTATGATCATATGGGCTAGCATGTTCATAGCATCAGCCCCTGTGTGAAGGTGAACCCAAGTCGAGCCCACACTTGGTGTGCCTATGAAGCTCACCCACTCAAGTGTGTGAACTGTACCAAGCTGCTGTGTATGCCTCAGTATTAACCTGGAGCCCTCTGTGATGACCCCCCACAGCACCAAAGGAATTCTGAGCCTCTTCACCTCGATCCAGTGACTACCCATAGATTCAGCCACCCCCAGGCCCTATAATACAGCCACAGGATTCTTAGTCACAGGGTGCAGGGCTCCCCAAATCACTGGGAACAGGGGATCTACTCACAGCACCACTATCCTCACAATCCACAGAGAAAGCCATGGCATTAACAGCCATCTGTCTTCCAAACAGGTGAGTCACTGCTCTGACTTAGCAAGTTGTGTTTGAGTCCCTTGATAGAATGATGGAAGGGAAACATTTCAGGGGCCTAAATGGGCATCCTATTCCCTACAAGCCCTCCAGGCCAGAATCAATGGGACCCATTGATTTATCCCTCTGATAAAATCCTCTAGTATTGCACAGGCCACAGCATCCTGGATTTGCCCTGTTAAGATGGCACTCCCTCCCTGTTGGTTGCCAGGTGCCTTGATGGGCACAGGGGATAAAATTAATATCCTTTATCTTCACAGGCTTAGATGAGCACCCTGACCCCACTAGTGCTTCAGGTTTGAGCATCAGTGGGAACCGTGAGATTCTTCCTGAGGCCACATCACCACTGCCACAGGGTGATATGGGATCTTCCTACACACCCCAAAAAGATGTCATGATGTCATCCCTTCCAACCACCCACTGTAGGAGTCACCAGGATTGTACTGCTCACTGCTGTGGGATTGTACTTCCCCAGTATTCCACGGCCTCTCTCTTCTTTCTATAGATTTTTCACTGCAGACTTCTCTCTAACTTTCCACTGAGCATGTGGGTCCTTGTTTTCCCTTCTGTTATCTTCCTTGGTCAAAATCAGAATGTCTTTTCCCTGTTCAGCCATCATGGACCTCCTGAAAAAATTCTTTTGACTAATTATTATAGCTTTTATTACAGTTTGATGTATTCCAGTTCATTTTAATATATATGTATCAGAGAATTCCATATTTTGAAATGTACTTTGCTTTGTAATGAAGAACGAGTCCGTTAATCAAACATAGGATATAGAAGGGAGAAAAAATGCTCCTAAGAGTCTGCTTTAGAGAAAAGAAACAATATGCCTAAAATAATAACAATTAATAACTTATTCACCAATTACATGGCCAATAATTCATTTCTGGGTATGTAATATTTCAATAGAGAATATGTATTCTAGTTTATAGCACCCAATTAACCTCATGACTAAATTTTTAACAAGTCTACCCAAAGTGCTTATGGTGGTCATGATGATGCTAAAATAATTATATTGTAACTTTATTTTGTCAAAAGTGCCCTTTATGATTATAAAGGATTGAAGAACCTTATTGATGTTAAATGAATTATGGTAAGATAGCGGATTAAATATTAAGTATATTTAATGGATACACAGGATAAACAGGACCAAACTTGCAAGATGGGAATTTCTGACTTCTTATTTCAGCCCTCCCCTTCTCATTGTTATACTTAATTTGATTACCATTTAGTCATTGGAGATATGTTTCCATGTCTGTTTTAACAGAGACTGGGAGAAAGATGAGAGTGATAGAAAAAGAGAGAATGACACTAGAATGACACTCAGTTTAGGAGTTTCCTCGTGTATCAGTGTTGGTCAGGTATCTGAGTTTATTTTTAAGACAATCCACACAATCTGTTTTCAAGAAAAACAAAATATTTTGCAGAGCTATTTTGATTATTTTGGTAATTCTTTCAATAAGCTCTAGGACTTTAAAGACAAAAATATGAGTCTCCTGTTCTGTCTATAGACAGAATATAATTCTTGGGCTAGGCATCTCCGAGGAAAGCTTTAGTGAAGAATTCTGGAAAGAGATACACATGCCTGTTCATGAAAAATTCATATCCAGCTTTTACAGTATTATCTAGGGTGTATTTTCAAAAACTATTATTGCATATTATTATTTTATTAGTGTTCTATGTTTATTTAGAAATTCAAATAAAAATGAGATATACCTCAAAATACATATCGCTTAGAATCCTTAGCCTCTGCAGTAGTGTTTCTAGAGCCAATTTTCAGCCATTGCTCTGTTTGATTTTTAACTTTTCATTACTAACTATTGACCATTAAGTAACTGTTTGATAGGAAAATGTTATCTAATTATTCATAACGTTCTTCAATCATTCCTTCATGATTTGGCATGAGTTTTTCATTGATCATATTTTATCAGATTTTATACAATGGAGCACAAACTTGAAAGACAATGTTAAGCTCTGTATTTATGATAAGTTCTCTACTAGGAGAATAATATCCATATGTAATAAAATATATAGGACTCAAGAGAATTATTACTGATGATCTAATACTGCAAAATGATACTATTCATAATTTTATGGATGAAAATAATTGTTTTCTTATACTAGTCAAATCAACTTGATAATACTTTTACATGGCAACTGTTTGCATCTCCTGGAGAAGTTTAAGAATATGTGTGTGTGTGTGTGTCTGTGTAATTCTGCATGGACAGATATTGGTATGTAAAAATAAAATCTGTGGGTACTTACTTATTTTTGGTTTGCTATTTGCTATTCATTTCTCCAGTATTTTGAAAAAACAAAATATCAAAGGGTAAATATATATATTTATATATATATTTTATATATATATATATATATATTCAGCAGTTGGAGATACTTTGGACATAAGATGCATTTACATTTTCTTTGCCACTGCCAAAAACTGCAATGAGCAGAACCTTTTTGGGATAAATCACAGTAACAATCTATGTCATCAATGTGTTTGCTTCAGGGAATGAAGTAAAGTCAAGTTGCCTAAGATTCCAGATATCCTGCATCACCATCTGTAGTCTCCTTTGAGGAAGCAGAGGATTTGTTCTCATAGCGGCCTTGTTGAATTATCTCAATTAAGTAAATAAAGTCCAACTAAATACAAGTTATCATCTTTACTCTGAATTTTGGAATCTCCTTAGCATGATGTAAAGCAAATATTTCTTATAAGCAAGCAGTAAAGCAATAAATTAATAGTGCTCTTTTAAAGGCATGTATCTACATATTTAACTATAATACTAAATTATTATAAAATCAATAGTGTAAAAATCATATATGAAAAATGAATCAGTGGAAGAAAAATACAAGTGATATTGCTACATATTATTAGAAACACAGTGGGTGTCCATATAGGCCTTGGAATTGATCATTGACATTCTTGATAAGTCTGCCCAACTGTTTGGGTGGTGGAGCAGAGCAATTTGATTGCTGGTTGGGACATCCATTCTGGTTGCTAGGATGACCTAATAAGCAGACCAACCATTTACAGTCCAGTAATGTTTGATTACTCCTGTTTATTGCATAAACTTCCCAGTGCTCAGATCTCAACTAGTAAGTGATTGAGGTGATCAGCCACACAGAAATGAATGACCAGAGTACTCAATTTCAGAACATGCATCTGGTGGGGAAAAAAATGAAGAAAGCAAAAGAACCTCAATTCTCAGTATCCAAGAACTGATAAAATGAGTGCAGTTTTCTCCTCATATATAAGTGTTCTCAGCATTATTCTTATTTCTAAGTTAAAAACTGAACAACATCCTTGAAACTTTCCTTGGCTAAGCAAAAACCAGGTTTTTGAGAAAAGTCAGTAAAAAAAAAAAAAAAAAAAACTCATTCATTTCAGTGCATATGATTAAAAGCTGAATTATTCATGATAATTTAGTGGCATTATTTAGTTGGTTGTAATTATACAACAAATTAGGTATTAGTTTAATTAAAATTTGCCCAGGGAAACATTTCACAAATTTCTTACATATCTGATTGTTGCTGACTTCTCTGGCCATGGAAAACAAAGCAGCTCACTGAGTATTTTAGGTGTTATTACTTTCTTGTTCATCAAGGCAGCTCGAGATTTTAACACTTATTAGATTTTTTTCTAAAGATTGATTTATTTATTTGAAAGCAGAGTTACACAGAGAGAGAAGGAGAGGCAGAGGCAGAGAGAGAGAGAGAGAGAGGGAGAGAGAGAAAGAGAGAGGTCTTCCATCCACTGGTTCACTCTCCAATTGGCTGCAATGGCCGGAGCTGCGCCTATTTGAAGCCAAGAGCCAGGAGCTTTTTCTAGGTCCCCCACACGGGTTCAGGGCCCCAAGGACTTGAGCCATCTTCTGCTGCTTTGGAAGTGGAGCAGTCAGGACTCGAACCGGCGCCCATATGGGACAGTGGCACTGCAGGCAGCGGCAGCAGCTTTACCCACTATGCCACAACATTTGCCTCGTTTTATTTTTTTAAGGTTTATTTATTTGAAAAGGAGAGAGAGAGAGAGAGAGAGAGAGAGAGCATAATTATCCATCTGCTAGTTCACTCCCCAAATGGCAGGAATGGCCACAGCTGGGTCAGGCCAAAGCCAGGAGCCAGTGGCTTCTTCTGGGTCTCTTACATGGGTGATGGAGCCCAAGCACTTGAGCCATCTCTATTGCTTTCCCAGGCACGTTACAAGGAATCTGGATTGGAAGTTGAGCAGCCAGGACTTCAAATGGTGCCCAAATGGAAAGCCAGCACTACAGTTGGATGCTTAGCTTTCTATGACACTGTGTCTACCCCAAGTTTTCCTGTTTTTTAATAGAAGAATTTTTAGAATGAGAAGGATATTGTCCACAAAGACTGATCCATGTAGGTTGTGGAACTACAAATATCTTGGATATAATTTTATCAGCTAGGTGTAGTCAAAGGCAATTTTCGGAAAAGAACACTGCTGAAGCCTTATAGAGATACTATCCCTAGCACCTGGAGAAATATTTCTTCAGGACAAAGTGGAGGCCTGTGTTTAGGAAACCTAGCATTTTTCACATGAAACTTAATACTCATGAACAGCGTTTCACAGATGCCTGAGTGGTAGATGAAATTTCCATAAGCTAGAATAGATTGTAAGGGTGTGTGCCGTAAGATGTGTGGGTGGGTTGGGAGTATAGAATAAATAAGGGAATCTTTGATGTGAATCCATCTCTACTCTACAAAACTTTAAATAAATAGAAATTCTACTAAAATTAAGGAAACTCTCAAAATATTTGAAAATGAATTTATAGAACACAAGTTTCAAGAAATATACAGGGGCCAGTGCCGTGGCTTACTTGGTTGATCCTCCGCCCGTGGCGCCAGAGTCCCAGATGGGCGCTGGGTTCTGATTCTGGTTGCTCCTATTCCAGTCCAGCTCTCTGCTACAGCCAGGGAGGGCAGTGGAGGATGACCCAAGTGATTCATAAGCTGTACTTTGGAAATTTATATTCATTAAATAGAAGTTTTTAATAAAAAAAGAAAAAAGAAATATACAAATTCCTAATTGAGAGAAGGTTTAAATATAAAATGTAATAGGTAGTTATCAGGTATTTTGAACATAAAATTTGAGTTCTTTTGGTGTAAGATCAGTGGTAGGAATTTCACATTCATTACTTTGGTGGTTCTATATATTTTTGCTAATGTTTAAAAATGTCTTCAATAAATAAAAGTGGAAAGAAATCCATTAATACATACATAAAAGTGATTAGAAAGCAGATACCTATGAGAAAAAGAAAAACAAACAAAAGGCCTAGATTCTGAAAAACTGGTTCTCTCTTCATGCTTGAAATCACTGAATAAGGATTTCCAAGGAGAGTCCTGTTGAATCTGAATGTATTCCAAATTCATCAACCTTATTGTTCTGCACCATTCTTCCAGACCTCCTTGGGGTCCCCTTAGCATAAAAGGAAAACCTTTCAACTGCCACTTTGTTTCCAATCTTGACATTCAAAAATCTATTTTCTATTACTGAACTATGGGGCACTATTAATTTTTAAAGTTTATTTTATTTACGTATTTGAGAAAAAGAAAGAGAGAATGAAACAGAGATGGAGTGAGTGCGAGAGAGCTCTCTTCTCTGGTTCAGTCCCCAAATGTCTACAATAGCCAGGGAAGGCAGAAGAAACCAAGAGGTCAAAACTCAGTACAGGTCTCCCATATGGGTAGTAGGAACCCAATTACGTGTTCCATTACTGCTGTCTCCCATAAACTGGAAGCGGGAGCTACACCAGGCACCAAACCAAAGTACTCAACTGTGGGAAGCAGGTGACTTAACTGACAGCTTAACCACCATGCCAAATACCTCATCTGGGAGTTTTTTGAAAAAATGAATTAGATCTTGTAACTTTAACCTTATTTTTCACCATTTTTCAATCCTGATTTCCAGAACAAGATTTTGTTGAATAAGTAACCATTATTCCACTATCTGTAAGTCCTGAGAAGTTTTTTTTAATTATAATTAGGCTAAAATATTAAAAATTATGATCCTCAAGGTTATATCTTGGTGTGATGAGGCTCTATCTTTTCAGCCTTGTTTCACAAAATTTCTAACTCTAACCCAACCATCCACAGGTTAAAGCTTACCTTTCACTGTTCTCTCTTCAGAGTACATGGTGATTTTTTTTTAATCTAGAACTCAGTACTTTTAGTGGCCACTCACCTCTGTCATTGTGTCCCAAATAAAAAAAAATCATTCCCTCACAGAAATTCTCCTTTGCCACCCAAAATGAATTAGACTTACAGTTTCTTCAGATCATCATGTACTGTTTTTATGTATGAACACTATTTGTTGTCGTAGTGTACACCCTAGATGAATTGAATCTATGTCCACCTTTCTTTTTTTTCACATCCAGTTTCACAAGTGTTCATAGGTGTGAATGCACAGAAATATTATTTCATTGATATGTTTATTTATTCGAAAGTCAAGACTATGGTTTCTATAATAATTTTTGGAGATGTTTGAGTGCTTTTCCTATTATCTGAATTCCCAGAATGTAAGTATACAGGATAGCATGTTTGTCTAACTCCTACTAATGTTGTGTAAGTCAACATGTCTGTGAAAGCAATGCTACCGTGTACAAGGAGAGCACACCAAAAAACCAACAATATTTTCACTTTTAGAGGCCTTGGTTAGGGAGGTATCTCTACTAAAAGCCCATGTATTATATTCTATTCAAATAAACCATATAGCAAGTGATGAATTTGCTGTTTGGGGTGCTTGTATCCCATATTGCAGTGTTTGGGGTTGATTCCTATTTACACTTAACTGCTTTGTGCCAAAGCCTGGGAGGCAGGAAACATTGGCATGAGCCAACCATGTGAGAGTGGTAGATGGAGTTCCTGGTTCCTGGCTTTGGCCTTGCCCAGCCAAGCTGTTGTAGACATTTGGAGAATGAACCAGCAGATATGTGTGTGCACACGTGTGTGTTTTTCTTCTTCTTTTTCTCCCTCCCTGTCACTCTGCTTTCAAATAAATATGTATGCAAATATATCTTAAAAGACAAATAGTTCATGCACTATGAATATGATCTCCATTTTGGTTTTGTAACTGTGGAAACACAAATACAAAAAGGAAGGAAAAAGAAATGAGTTGCATCCATATACAACATGATTTTTAGTTTTATTATCTTATTGTCTCAATGAACAAAGGAGGAATTGTTTGGTCATGTTCAATAGTCTCTCACCGGTAGAAATCGTATTGGATATAGAGTTCAGTCTCTTTTTGTTTCATTTGTGGCTTTCTTCCATACATTTTACTCTAATGTAATGAAGAAACAAGGTAGTTATTTTAAATAAAATCAGGAATAATGCAGTATCATGATCTTTGACATTCTGTTATTCCAAGAATTAAGCATTAAGCATAATACAAGGTGGTATCTGAAAATTGAGCATTAGCTAAAAAGATTTTTTCAAAGATAAAAACAAAGATGTTAAAACTAGTCTGGCAAATCACTATTCATTTTTCATGGCCACATTCTATGTGAGATAACAAACATTCTTAAGGCTGCAACCCAGTCTTAGCTGTTACCCACATAGAAAGTCACAACCTTGCTAGCACAGGCTATACATTCCAGGTGAATAAAAAAAATTACAAGGATATAAAAGACTTGGATACAAGCTGCAGATTTAACAATAGGGTGTTCTATTATTTCACCAGAATACATTTCTTCTTATTTAAAGGATTGCCTGTGTGTTGACCTCAATCCCACTTTGATTGTGTTTTTATCCTATTCTACCTAATAGAATTTCTTTACCTTTTCTTTTCAAATGCTATTTTGATAATTTGATATTGGTGTTATATCAATACCTTTAAGAACATTTTCCTTGATATTGCCTGGACTAACTATTCTAAGGTAGGAAATTTGACATAGAACACTAGTGTAGCTAAAACAGCTTTGGAGCCAACCCAGAAATATATACTTTGATTTCTGGCTATAAATTTTCTAGTAGTCAATAACCCCAAGTAACTTAACTAATTCTAAAAATATATTTTTAGTTAATTTCAAAATTACAGAAAGTTGGCTGTATTGTCCAAGTAGTTACTCATAGATTCCCCAATCCCTCTATTTTAACACCCACAGTTGTGTGCCCTGTATGCCATAGTAGTTCATGGACATTGCTTAAGAACATGCTCACTGACATAATTCTCCAGAGAAAAAGAGTCAGTAAGAAAGCAATAAAAAATAGTTTAAACAATCATGGAGGCTGAGAGATCCCATGATCTTCCATTTGCAAACTGGAGATGCAGGAAAGACAATTGTAGAATTTTGAGATCCAGAGAGCTGAATGGGTAAACCCAAATCCAGGGCCAAGGAATACTGATATCTCACTTCAATCAGTTAAGAAAGATAAGGTTCACTTTCCTCTAGCATTTTTAAACTTTTATTTAATAAATATAAATTTTTCTCAAGGTGCAAAATATTTATGATGCCCGCTCACCTTGGGAAAAGTAATCTTTACCCTTATTTAAATGTGAATACTGTCAAGAAACACCCTCACAGACACAGACAGAAGTAAGGGCTAATCCAGGCATCTTGTGTACCAATCAAATTGACAAATAAAATTAAACATTAGAAGCTTACCAACTGTCATCTGGGCACTCATACACATCTCATGAATCCATACTTGGTCCCCAAATAAAGATAATATCAGGATCATAATTCTACACAATATGATCTATCTTATATACAAACATAAATGCAAGAACCTAGAGGAGCAAATAAAGCTCTTGTATGATGTTCAATCTCCTTGATATCTTATAGCTAAAATAATACTATGTAATAGCAAGAACATTTCTGTTCTGTATGATAAAGCCACTGCATTTTATGTTACATGAAAAAGAAATAAGAAGAAAGAAAATAAAGGAGATATGTGAGAGAGATCAATAGATAGACACACACAAATAAGGAGAAAATAGCAGCAATAAAAATCCTCAATTCTGTAACTAGTCATATAATCTGTAGGTGGTATGAAAAAAAATATGTCTTCCTCTACCAATTCTCCATTCTTCTTACCTTTAATAAAGCACCGTAAGTGGAGCTGGTTGTGGTTCTTGACCTGTTGGGTTGATGCAAATATCCATTGCCACAGAGCCTTGGTTATAGTGTTGTAATTCTCTGTGGTGGTTAATCACATGGCATGGCAACGCTAGAAGATGCTCTAAGAGATCTCCTTTGTTAATGTGCTTCCTCACCTCTATTATGAAATATTAGCCCAATTCCCCTTTGGAAGTCAAGAGTACTCACCCCAGCCAACAAACTAACTCCCCTTTTTAATCTATTAATCCAAATATATAAGGAGCTCAAGGTGGGAAGCATAACTTCCAGTTTAATGAAATTGCTAATTAGCCTCCTAGTGAAAACATTTCTCCCTCTAGAGCTAAGACCTCTAGGCCAGAAAAACATAAGGTTGAGGGAATGGGAAAAAAAACAATTCTTTTAATGAATCATTCAGGGTATTATTTGGTGGTACCACTTCCATTTCAACCTCTTAATTCCTAGACATGAGAATCTTGGCTATAAGAGGAAAACAATTATATATTGTACACTGAGTTCAGTGTTCTGGTGTACTGGGTGAAGTCATCATTTGTGATGGTGCTATCCCACCTGGGCTCTGCATTGAGTTTTGATGAACCACTTCCAATCCAGCTCCCTTCTGATGAGCCTGGGGAAGTAGCAGAGGACGACCCAAGTGCTTGGGCTCCTGCACCCATGTGTGAGACCAGAGGAAGCTTCTGGTTCCTAGCTTTGGCCTGTGATCATTTGGAGTGTGAGACAGTGGATGGAAGATCTCTCTCTCTCTCTCTCCCTCTCCCTCTTCCTCTTCCTCTTCCTCTTCCTCTTCCTCTTCCTCTTCCTCTCCTTTTCTCTCTCTCTGTAACTCTGCCTTTCAAATAAATGAAATAAATCTAAAAAAAAATTGACACTGAACTGATTCAAATAGACATAAATGTGGAAAAACTTGTCCCAACCACACAAGGTATTGCCATCTCACTGGAGCTCCCAAGGGCTATTGTACCATTCTATAAAACCAGCTCTTCAAGATGGTGGTGTACATGGTAAGACCAATAAATTCAATTAGCCTGCTCCTATCACCAGATTTCTTTTGATAAGGAGCTCCTCGTTCAGAAGCAACACTGTTTACAATACTATAAAAGTAAATAAAAAATTCTGTAAGTTCATGCATGATACTTTAGACAAACAATATGTACAGGGAAGACAGATCTACATTGAGGGTAAATACCTTTTCTCATAAGTAGAACACTGCACTTCTGTGATGATATCAGTCCAATGAGGCAACAGCTTTGTGGCACACTGTGTCCTGTGACACTGGGAGCTCTGCTTTGAGTCATGGTTATTCCACTTCTGATCCAGCTCTCTACTACTGTGCCTTGGAAAGCAGTGGAAGATAGCTCAATTGCTAGGGGCCTCTTGACCCTTGATTAAGGTTTAGCCCAGCCTCAGTTGTTTTAGCCATTTGGGGAGTAAACCAGAAGGTGGAAAATACCTCTCTCTCTCTTTTCCTTTTCTTTGTAACTCTGCTTTCCAAATAGGTAAATCATAAGAAAGAAAGAAAGAAAGAAAGAAAGAAAGAAAGAAAGAAAGAAAGAAAGAAAGAAAAAAAGAGAGAGAGGGAGGGAGGGAGGGAGAGAGGAAGGAAGAAAGAAGAAAGAAAAAGAAAGTTCCGTGTAATCAATTTGTTACCAGGTAGCTTGAGGAACATCCTAGAGAATAAATTCATATTGAGAGATATGTGTTGGTCTCTCCTTCTGCTAGATTGCACACTCCGTTGTAGCCATAGTGAGGCTGGCCATGGTAAGTGGAATTTCATGTTGCTGAGTGCATATATAACCTCTGTCCTTGCTAATGTGGCCATATTTTTCATGAGCCCATTGATCAATGACAAGGTTGGCTGGGGAAAGAAACTGGCCATTATCCAGAGAATGGATCATCTCATCCACTTCATTGTTAAAGTCCTCCTCTGCTGAGGTCACCTTTCGCTGAGTATGCAAACATCTTACAAGTAAGTCTAGACTAGTTGCTACTTCTTGCTTACAAAAGCAAATTAACATAGTGTCACCATCAATATAATGAGCTTGTTTGCTGTCTTATGGAAGGAAAATATTGTCAAGATAAACATAAATGAAAATCAATGTCTGAAAAATTGATATACCTCTGAAGTAGAAAGATAAAAGTATATTGCTGGCCTTGTCAACTGAAAGCAAGTTGCTTCTGGTGGTCTTCGGATGGAATGGAGGAACATGTATTTTTCACATAGTTAAAAACTAAGTGGGGCTGGCGTCGTGCTCACTCATCCCTGAATGGTGGGCCACATGCTGAACTTTACATACGGATTCACTGCTTAATGAGTCTGAATCTACATATTTTGGCCTGATCCAACTTTATATTCCTTTCAACGTGTTCCTGCACCCTTAGCAAACATTCCTACACATGTTGCCAGAATTTCTTCCTGTGTAAGTTTGTAATATCAAGTAGTTTTTAAAGATTTATTTATTTATTTGAAAGTCAGAGTTCCAGAGTTGGAGGGAGAGAGAGAGAGAGAGAGAGAGAGAGAGAGAGAGAGGTATCTTCCATCTGGTGGTTCATTCCAAAATGGTCTTAATGGCTGGAGCTATGCCATGTCAAAGTCAGTAGCCTGGAACTACATCATGGTTTCCAAGATGAGTGCAGGGGCCCATGGCCCTGGGCCATCTTCCGTTGCTTTCCCAGGCACATTTTCAGGGAGTTGGATCAGAAGTGGAGCAGCCAGGATAAAAACGGTACCTGTATGGGATACCGGGTTTGCAGGAGTCAGCTTTACCTGTTGCACCACAATCCCAGGCCCATAACATTGTTCATTGTGGCATAGAACACTTCCTCATGAGTCACACTCTGCATCTCTCACCGTCCAGAAGCCTGATGGGACTTGGGTCCAGGAGTAAGTCAAGAAGCAAAGAAAAGGCAGAAGAGTGAGCCCTGGTAGCATCAGTCATCCCACATGGCAACCGCCTTTGGGGAGGCAGAAATAATAGTACCAGATAGGGTAGAGAAGCTGATTTTGTTGATGGAGGAACTGCTACCTCTGGAAAAGAAGATAAATAGGAGTTTAAAGGTTGAGGGTCCCCAGTCTCATGTATGTGCAACAATCTAATGTAGGCTGAGTCATGGATCTCCAAATATATCCAAAATCCGGAGTTTCCCCACGAACTTATTAATGTTACCTTAAATGGAAAAATGGGACTTTCAACATGTGATTAAACATCTTAAGATCAGGATATTATCCTTACACACCTCGTCCCCATATAATTGCAACACTACTAGTAAGGCAAACATAGCGAGAGTTACAATCAGAGGAGAAAGGGATGTAATAACGGAGGTAAAGATGAGTTTTGAAGTTGGATGATGAAGCCACCATAAAAACGATAAAGTCAAAAAAGTCAATTATGCCCTCATAGACCCTGACAATAAGCCCTAGTAACACCTTGACTTTATTTATTTATTTATTTATTTATTGACAGACAGACATAGATAGTGAGAGAGAGACAAAGAGAAAGGTCTTCCTTCCGTTGGCTCACCCCCAAAATGGCTGCCACGGCCAGCGTGCTACGGCCGGCACACCATGCCGATCTGAAGCCAGGAGCCAGGTGCTTCCTCCTAGTCTCCCATGTGGGTGCAGGGGCCCAAGCACTTGGGCCATCCTCCACTGCCTTCCCGGGCCACAGCAGAGAGCTGGACTGGAAGAGGAGCAACCGGGACAGAATCCAGCACCCCAACCGGGACTAGAACCCCGGGTGCTGGCGCCGCAGGCGGAGGATTAGCCTAGTGAGTTGCGGCGCCGGCCAACACCTTGACTTTATTACACTGATTTGGGTCTTTGGACCTCACAGATTATAAGACAATACATGTTTGTAGATTTAAGCCATCAGAATTGTGATACTTTATTATACCAACCATAGGAAACAAATACACACTGTTTATGTATATTGAGCCAGATTTTAATTCATGGATCCAGTGCACATCAAGTGCTTTAGATTCCTCCCCTTGTTTGTCTCCAATGGTGAGAAACTTGGCTGCTAGCAGATGACATCTATTTACATAAATGTTTTATTGCAGAGTCATATACACTAGTATCGGAACTGTTACCTTTAGCCACATGGAAAGTGAGCATATATTTGTAATACAGTGTATATATACTATTCACTTTGTCTTCAGTTATTCAGACTTTACTCAGCCCCATACTTATTTTTATCAGTCCCTATCTCCTCCATCTTCATAGCTGAATTGTTTAAATATGTTTATAATAACAAATTACCATGTTCTCTATTTTATCCTCAAATCCCAGGGCCTCCTAATCATTATTTTCCTTAAAAATGTGCATAAACTAAGAAACACTATTTGTGTTCTATTTTTTTTTCTTTTTGAAAAAATGCAGTTTTATAGATCCAAAGCTATGGTACCATGCAGTATAATTTCACCACTCCAACAAATTCTCCATCTTCATATATTCATGTTCCACTTCAGCCTCATAGTGGGCAATTGCTATTCATTTTACTGTTGGTAGACTTTTACATTTTCAAGAATGATTTGTAAATTGTTTGGTGCAATATATAGTTTTTTTTGAACAGAATTATTTCATGTGGCAATGTGCATTTAAAATTCAGCCATGCCTTTTTCTGGTATTGATAGTGTCATAGTTCTGCATTGCTACAATGAAATACTTGAGGCAGGATACTTATGAAGAAAAACGGTCTATTTTGCTCACAGTTTAGGAGATTCAAGGGCATGGTGCTGATATTGGCTCAGTTCACATGAAGATCCTTTCAACTGCATCAATTAATGGCAGCTGTCAATGGTGTGAGTATGTATAGAAACCAGGGATTGCACCTCAGCCAGGAAGTCAAAAAGATGCTGAGAGAAACTCAGGCTTATATAACCATGCTCTCTCCAGAACTAGTTAATTCTAATCCTCTCACAACTTCACCACATGAAGGGCTAAGCCCCCTATACAAACCATATCAGATAGCCTGTTATTAAGAAATAATATTCCCGGGGCTGACGCCGTGGCTCATTTGGTTAATCCTCAGCCTGCGGCCCCAGCATCCTATATGGGCACTGGTTCTAGTTCCAGCTGCTCCTCTTCCAGTCCAGCTCTCTGCTGTGGCCCAGGGAAGTCAGTGGAGGATGACCCAAGTGCTTGGGCCCTGCACCCGCATGGGAGACCAGGAGGAAGCACCTGGCTCCTGGCTTTGGATCAGCACAGCTCAGGCCGTTTCGGCCATTTTGGGGAATAAACCAATGGAAGGAAGACCATTCTCTCTCTCTCTCTCACTGTCTATAACTCTACCTGTCAAATAAATAAATAAATAAAAACAATATTCCCTTGTATGGATGTGTCAATGTGTTTATGCATTCCCATTTGAAAGACATCATGGTTGTTCCCACTTTTCCTGGAAAGTATAAAGAAATCTTCAATAAATATGAAAATGAAAATTTTTGTGGGCATGTTTTCAAATTACTTGTGGATATAACTGGATATACTAGATTATTTGGAAACAGTATACTTAGGAGCTCCCATGAATATGAAAATCCATAGACACCCCTTTATATAAGTGGTACACTATTTGAATATAATGTATGCTTATTCTCTAATCTATTTTAAAATAACTTCCAGATGACTTATTAATCTTACTGCGATGTAAATGTTATATAAATAGTTATTTTATTATTTAGGGAATAATATCTAGAAATAACTCAGTCCGTCTTCTGTGCTGATGCATTTTTTCCAAATATTTCTGATCTATAGCTGATTGATCCCTTGGATGCAGAACACACAGATACACAGGACAACTACAGTTCTGTATTCTCTCAACAGTGAGTGACAGTCACTGACACTCTGCGTCCTCACCAGTACCTGATATGGTCAGATGATTCCTTAAGAGTCTCCTAAGTTTTTATCAGTGTCTTTTTGTTCTTCTAATTTGAAATTCCTTTATAATACAGCACAATTACATGGAGCATCTTTTTATAGGCTTACTTACCATCTGTGCGTTCTCATTGATGAAATGTTTATTCACATATTCTGACCATTTTAATTGAGTTGCTTGTTTTCTTATTGTTGATATTTAAAAGATCTTTATATTTTTATACATTATATTTAACAGCAAACATCTGCAAGCATTCCCTCCCATGTGTATAACACTTTCCAGAGCAGATGTCTTTAGTTTCATTTCAGTTCAGCTTATCAATTTTTTTCTTTCATGGCTCATACTACTGGTGTTTTATCTAAAAATGCATTGCCAAGGCCAGCACAGTGGTGTAGCAGGTAAAGCCGCTGACTGGAGTCCCGGCATCCCATATGGGCGCTCGTTCAAGACCTGGCTGCTCCACTTCTGATCCAGCTCTCAGCTATGGCCTGGGAAAGCATTAGAAGATGGCCCAAGTTCTTTGGCCCCTGCACTCACGTGGGAGACCTGGAAGAAGCTCCTTGCTCCTGGCTTCGGATTTGCACAACTCTCGTCATTGCGGCCAACTGGGGAGTGATCTAGGGGGATGGAAGACCTCTCTCTCTCTCTCTGCCTCTACCTCTTTCTCTGCAATTGTGATTTTCAAGTAAAATAAATAAATCTTAAAATAAAATAAAATAAAATAAAATAAAAATGCATTGCCAAATTCCAAGTCATATAGATTTTGTCTTGGGAGTTTAATAGTTTTGTGAATCATAAAGGGTTGTCCAATTGTTTCATCATTTGATTGAAAAAGGTATCCTTTCTTCATTGAATTGTATCCCTTTGTCAATGGTCAGTTGTTATGTTCCTGTAGGTCTGTAAATGAGTGCTTTATTCTTCTTTATTTATCTCTGTGTCAGTCCATTCACCAATACCACACAGACTTTGCCATTGTAGCTTCATAGTAAATTTTGATGTTGGATAGTATAATCTTTCCATTTTTTTCCTTAGTAATGTAAGTCTTGGCAATTTTAAATAGTTTACTGATGATTATGAAATATCTTGTTGGATGGGATTTTTACATATTTTGTGAAATATTTCGATTAATTTAAGAATATTTAACACCATTTTTATTATTTTTTGAAAGGCAGATATCTAGAGATAAGATAAAGACAGACAAATAGACAGCTCCATTCTCTAGCTCACTTTTCACACACCCACATCTGAGGCTGGACTGAAGTCATCACCGGGAGCACAATCCAGATCTTCACATGGGTGGCAGGAACCCAACTACTTGATCCATCAGCACTGATTCCTGGGTCCTGCTTCGCTGAAAATCTGGAGTCAGGAACAAGAGCCAGGAACTGAACACAGACATTCCAGAAAGGGGTGTGGGCAACTAACTGATTGTCTAAGAGCCTGTTCCTAATGTCTTAATAATATTGACTCATCTACTAATACTTATCAGTGACTAATTCTTAATGGTTAAACAGGAGTGTTGTTAATATCAATAATTTAAATAAATATAATTAATGCCAAATACTAATCGCTCCCCTTATTTGTATTTTCTTATACTTCTTTCATGTGAGCTTTACAGTTTTTCAACTGATTAACTCCTAAACATTTAATTGAGATGCTGCTTTTTGATGTAAATTCCAACTTTCCTTTGCCAGTATGTAGGAAAATGATTGAATTCAGTATATTTCTTTAAAGATTTATTTAATTTATTTGAAAGAGTTACAAAGAGAGGGGGAGTAGGGGGAGAGAGAGAGAGAGAGAGAGGGAGAGATCTTCCATCCATCCACTGGTTCATTTCCCAAATGTAAACAACAGCTGAACCTGGAACAAACCAAAACTGGGATCCATAAGCTTCTTCTAGGCCTCCCACATGGTTTCAGGGGCCCAAGCATTTGGGCCATTCACAGCTGCTTTTCCAGGTGCATTAGCAGGGAGCTGGATTGGAAGTGAAACAGCTAGAAATCAAACAGGCACCCATATAGATTGCTGGTGCAGCACCAGCATCTGAATTCAGTATGTTTGTCTTTTATCCTGTGCACTTATTCTTCTGTGAGACTGAGGGATGTTTTATCTGTTTTTCATTTTGTGACTCCTTTAAGCATAGATAATCACACCACCTATGAATAAAGATAATTAAAATTCTCCCTCTGCAGTTTTAGAGTTGGATTTCCTTTCCTGCTGTAATTGCACCAACTTGGATTTTCAGGACAATGCTAATGGGGCAGTCACAGAGGACACCCCGGCCTTGTTCTTAATCTTGTAAGCAGTCATCAAGCTTCCCATTAGTAGGTATAATGTTAGCTATATGTAATCTGAATATATTCTTTTTTAGGTTTCCTGAGTTGTCCTCCATTCCTGGTTTTCTGAGTTTTTCTCATGATCAGGTGTCAGATTTCATCAAATGTGTTTTCCACATCAGTTGTTATTCATGTGATTTTTTTCCCAAAGTATGTTTAGATGATACTCTGCATTGAATATTTTCAAATGTGGAATGAGATTCACATAAATGGAATGAACATGCTTGACTGTATAATTATTTCTGTACATAGTTGGAATTATTTTTATTGTTTCTTGAGAACTTTTGAGGGGTTTTCATGGAAGTTATTGGTCTTTAGTTTTTCTTTTTTATAATGTATATATATAAATATAAATATATATATATAAACATTCATTTCATTCAGTCATGGTACAATCATTCATTCTAATAGTAACATTATTAATGTAAACAAGTAGATACATTTGATGAAATATCCAGAAAAAAATAAAATGTTTTAGTTTCCATCTTTTATTCCTTCTCAGACACTTTATAGCTTTATATAGATATGTTTATGAACTACATCATTTGTTTTTTTTTCATGAAGTATATATTCAGATTCAGTTTCAATCTTAAACTTGTGTGTGTATGTATGTACTATACAGAACATGCTAAGCAGGATAGCAAATGATAGAGATAACAGGAGGAAAGGAAGGAAGGAATGGCGCTCTCTGCCACATGTTCATTCTGTGTGCATGGCAATAGTTAGCTATTTTTGCACATTTATTATCCTTTGAATAAATTTATTTTGGCTGTGAGTTTGCATCCTGTCTTCTCTCTGTTCTTCTATGCATTTCCTTACATTTAACTCCACCACTTTGCCAGGTAGGGGGAATGGGAGAAAGGAGGTAAGTTAGTTATTTTTCAACAAAGGGTGATGGCATTTAAAAATCTCCTGGATGTAAGTTAAACATTTCCACTGGGCTTCTTGTCTGTGGCACACCGGCCACTGGCCCACAGTCACCCTTGGGACCTGTCTTGCAGCTTCCAGAACACGTGATTGTTTTGGAGAAAGTCTCAAGTATCTGACTACTGATGAGGCATCATTAGTCTAAAGTATTTGTTGGGTGAAAAACTAGGCTCAAATTCAACCTAAAACCTAAAGAGAGAGATTAATAAATAGCAAACTCATGCATGAAAATGCCAGGGTAATGCCTCTCATGCTAATTTGGTTCAGCTGCAGCTGGATATTGAGCTTAAGGAGATGTCTCTCTTTTGAATCTAGGAAGATCAGTGCTTGAAAAAAATTTATTTGTAGCTTCCCAAACTTGTTGGGTAACTCCGCTTAACATATCCAGCTGAAATAGCAATGGGGAGTCAGCCTTTGTTATAGTCCCCTTGAGTGGATTTTGCAAAGTTAGAAAATTTGGTTTAAATCTAATAAAGAAAAGATGGTGTTTCGCAGCGACACTGCTTGGCCTCACTACTGAAAGACTGAACATGGAATGGCCATATAATAGGTCTCTGTTTTATGTCACTGATTTTCAGCTGGAGTGTTGTATAAAAAGGGGTAGAATTCCTTATAGATTCAGATATAGGTATGATATAATATCTCAGTGTCTTAAATCATCTAAGTCTAACTTCTAAGTATAAATTGAATAAAGGTAAATGATATAAATGTTTGTAAATGTAAATTTAGGTACTCGGCATCTTAAATTCTATGAGAAAACTTTGGATTTGTTAACAAATATGTTTTCATAAATTGTCAATATATGAAAAATAATTTGAGACGTTTGAACATAACTAAGATTGAAATTTGAGATGTTCTCTTAGTTGGAAAATGTTGTGTGGTGCTGGCAGTGTGGCATAGTAGGTTAAGTCTGCCTGAGGCACCAGAATCCCATGTGAGTGCAGGTTCATGTCTTGCCTGCTCCTCTTCCAATCCAGCTCCCTGCTTATGGCCTGGTAAAGCAGTGGAAGATGTCCCAGGTCCTTGGGCACCTGCACCCATGCAGGAGACCCAGAAGAAGCTCCTGACTCCTGACTTAAGATCGCCTCAGCTGGAGCTGTTGCAGCCATTTTCAGAATGAACCAGCGGATGGAAGACCTCTCTCTCTGTCTCTTTCTATCTCTCTACCTCCACTTCTCAAATAAATGGAAAAAATCTCTAGAAAAGAAAGTGGCATGTTTGGGAATTTTTAAAGAATTATTTCATTGTAAATCAAGGTACTTAGCAGGTGGGGAAAAAGATGGCAAGAGTGAAAACATGTTCTTGGTGAGCAAAGTTATGAAATATTTTTTTTTAGAAAAAGAAAGCATTTTGCTTGTCAAGCATTTTTTGTCCTATAAGAGAATGGCTATCTTACTCTAGACTGAAAAGGGAAAGATTGGACAAGATACTTACAGGTTGAAGCAGGTTGGAGAAAGTGTGAAGAAGTGACAGAAGAATTGAAAGGAATAAATTTTGTAGGATTTGTGTGTGAAAAATTGATCATCATTCTTAGAATATTGCTTATGGTGTTTTCTAAAAAATTAACATTAATACCAAAGGTACAGTGACATGGAATTAGAATCTGATCCTCTGTTTCAGCAACAAAGTTTCTGAAATACATATATGCTAGCAAATATTTGGAAATAGTCTTAATGTCTAATTTTGAGATCTGTTTAAAAACTGCAGCATCTCCTTTTAATGGTTTTTGTTTAATTGGTGACTCTATCAGTTTTCTGACTAGCTTCAGTAAGTTCTCTCCTCTTCCCTAGTCCTGACTCTGTTAAGTAGTTCCACATAGTATTATAGATTCCAACTGAGCAAAAGTATGATTAATTTGGATTAGTAATATAAACATAATTCTAATCAACTGATGGTACTATGTATAAGCAGTTACAGATTTAAAGAAGTTAATAGTGAAGCTGATTTAATGTTCTGTTCTGTAATATTTGTTACATATATGCTGTATGTGTACATATTGTATGTTTACTTGGAAAAATTTGCACGAGCTCTGTTTTAATAAACTTATAGATAAAAGAGCATTCATATAGAATAGAACTGTTAAATTAACTGTTAAATTAGTTACTCGACTTAAATAAATCTCTGATGGGTAGATGGTTTTAAATTTTTTGGTAGAAAGAAACTAAAGAAACTAAACTAAGCCATTGACATGTGTATGCTTGGGTTTGTTGGCCAATCAAATTACATTTGTGCTAGATGTTTGCAATCATAAAGGTATAAAATTGACCTAAAATAAATAAATAATATATGTAAAGGTACGATGTGATGCTCAGCACTCCCTATACAGTCCAATAAAAGAAGATGTGGAGGAAGGGAGAGAGAAAATAAGATCAAACTTCCTATCTGTGAGATTCTGGTTTTAGCAAGGTTTAAGTAGAGATCAGAGACAGGAAGTTAAAAGAAATGAGCAGTGAACAACAACTTTACTAGCCGGATGTCTTTGCTTATGAAATGCACCTTAGTCATGACCAAGCATGGCTGAGTAGAAAGACATCCTGAGATGTGCTGCTGGAGTGATGGATGGAGCTCAGTCCTGTGGCGTGTTATTTGTTCGGCTTTTAATCTTCACAGTCCGGGTAACATTTAAATAACTTTAAGTAAATAAATGAAATTATTAGATTTTTTTTTCTGAGATGTTGTATATCAAAGACTAGCAAGTGTAGATTCTGAACAAAAATTCAGAAACATGGCTATTAAAAAGGGTTTAAGGCAAACAAAGTAGCACAAACAGGAGTTTTGAGGAAAGCGTGGTCCACTCTTCACTTCTTAATAAAGAACAAGTACCACAGTGATTATAAAGATGTCTGTTTCAGCAATAGAAATGTAATAGATATCATTGTAAGAACAAATTTATTAGTGGAATGGGATGATCAATCACATTCACATAAATTAGGAACTTAAGGGATCTGAAAAATAAATAAATAAAAGATTACATAAGTGAAAATTCCTCATTTAAGAAGTTTATCTCTGCTGGTGCCAGAGCTCAATAGGCTAATCTTCTGCCTTGCGGCGCCGGCACACCAGGTTCTAGTCCCGGTCAGGGTGCCGGATTCTGTCCCGGTTGCCCCTCTTCCAGGCCAGCTCTCTGCTGTGGCCAGGGAGTGCAGTGGAGGATGGCCCAAGTGCTTGGGCCCTGCACCCTATGGGAGACCAGGAGAAGCACCTGGCTCCTGGCTTTGGATCAGCACGATGTGCCGGCCGCAGCGCGCCGGCCGCTGCGGCCATTGGAGGGTGAACCAACAGCAAAGGAAGACCTTTCTATCTCTCTCTCTCACTGTCCACTCTTCCTGTCAAAACAAAACAAAACAAACAAAAAAAAAAAAACAAAAAAACAAAAAAAGTTTATCTCAAAAGAGGAAAAAGAGGGTGCAACTAGCAAGCTAGTGAAGATTCTTATGTTTAGAGGGTCTTAGGACATTTCCTCACCAAGAGCAATACATTAGGAATCAGCGAGACACTGAAAAGCTAGGGACTCTCCCTCCAACCGGGAGGAGGGCAAGGTGAGAATGGTGGTTGGGAATTGTGACGGTGTGAGTGGTCAGTGCTGGGTGCTTAAATAATTTTTGCTCTAATATATTTGTTTTCCTGTGAGACCGTAATCTCTTTTGTAGGTGGGGTTCAGGGAGAGAGTTGTGGGTGGTGTCCTTTGAAACAACGATTCTAGCACATTAATCATGTGGCTAAGCTCACAGCAGAAGCCCTGGTGTGAGTTAGAGTGGGGACTTTCTCTGAATTGTTCACAGAGGATTTAAGAAAGAAGGCGCTGAAAAAGAAAGTCTTTCGGAATCAGCCCAATGGGAGATCCTGAGGATAATGCATCTGTGTTGCCTATTCCTATACTATGGAAGCTCTTTGTAGTCTACCTCTTGTAGTAAGTTTCCCATTACCTCCACTAAAATACCTGAAAGAAAGGAAAAGTCTACTTGGCTTACAGTTTGGAGCTCCGCAATGCAAAGTCAGGTGGCTTTCTGTTAGTCTCGCTCTTGAAAGGGGATGACGGTGGTGCCTTGGTGGAAGAATGAATGCGTAGCAAGCCATCAAGGAGAGAGGGGATTTAAACTGAACTCAGCTTTAATAACCAACTCTATCACAAGAAGTACCCTTTAGGGGTAGGCTCCCTGTGACCAAAGATCTCTTCCCAGGACCACCTCCCTGGCACCGTAATGAGATCAAGTCTTCATTCTTAATCCATGAACTCTTAACATAAGGCCTCAGAGTTTAAACAGCTGCATGAGTTTAGGACCAAATCTTGTTCAATCTCTAATACTTCTGAAAGCATAGATTTATAGAAATGTGGCAAAGGTATCTTAATGTGCTATATAAGCTCACTAAATAGCCTGACAGACTGACATCCATTTCATACTCGGAGAAAAAAAACACTATCACAGCATGATGTCTTGCCAAACAGTAAGCTCACTTTTTCTATTTAAAAATCAATGTTAAAAACTTGCATTGCAGGAAATGTGATAAATACATTTATGAAATAATATACACTCTTCACATTAAAATAGCATAGGTCATTCAAAATCTATAGCTGTATCAATAAGCAGATGAGTTAATTGTAAATGTGAAATATTATCTGCTAAACAGTACTATAATTAGTTTGCTAAGGCCATTTTAACATTCCTTATTTTTATCATTGTTGCCCTATACATTTCACCAGCAAAGCAAAAATATCTTGTCCTTTATTGTAGTTCCAATAGAAAAATTTTACTTTCATCTTCTCCAAAGCAAATAGGGACCTATAACAATAGGAAGGCTAAGAGAAAGAGAAAATAAAAAACACAGTATGCAGTGGCCTCCTATCAAACAGGAATGAAGAACAAAGCAATTTCTCCACAGATATCTTTAATTTCTTTTCCCCTGAGAGGTCTTCCTAAAACAGTCAGCTCTTTGGCAGTGTATGCTTGTTTAATTTTATGAGGCACCAGAAAATATTTCTTGGTATAGATTCTTGCTAAATCTCTTTATTTGGTGCATATATAATTTTTACAGAGCAAAAGGAAAGTCAGAATTTGTTTTCAGTTTTGTAAGATTTTAGTGATATTAGTTATCCTGGTTAAATATCTTGTACTTCTGGAAAGAGCACTAATACCTTTTTGCTTATTTTTGTCATTTCATTCAAAGATATAATAATAGAAATAGTTTAGAATTATCGTCACTCTATTCTGAACATGGATTTCTGTTTTAAGCTAAGAGTTCTTTCTGTTCTGTATTTATAAACTGCTGCCGTAACAGACTGGTTACTTATTCTGCTTATTGTGCTGAAACTTAATTGACCTTACACACACACACATTATATTGTAATCCTTGAGACATGCATGGTATATGTAATATTTTCATCAGCCCTTACAAATTACAAAAAACGTAGAGGGTAAATTCTCTTGTCATCTGAAATTACAGAAGATAAACCCTACTTACAAATACTAAGCAACTTAATCATGTTCATGCTGAGTGGAGAAACTCAGATTGATGTTCCTATTCCAACTTTAAGAATCTATGCTCTATCTATTACAAACAAAATGATTGTATGTGCTGCCTTAGGTAAAACAGCTGATTAAATCCCTGAAATTTTAGTCATTAGATTGTGCCCTAACCCATGTCAGGCAGGGAAGATGGCGTGAGTAGCCAGCACCCTCACACTTAGAGCAGGGGTCTGAGCAGCAGTGTCTCTGCAGGGAATCCATGAGGGTTTTCAAGTTCCTGATTCGTGATTCACTCTAAAAGGTACTTAACAACCAATACAGTACAGAATGAGCAGATGCATTGCCAATGTTTCCATTCAAAAACTTAGGGGAGTGGGCAGCATTGTGACATAGTCAGTAAAGCCTCTGCCTTCAGTGCCGGCATCCCATATGGGAGTCAGTTCAAGTCTGGCTGCTCCACTTCTGATCTAGCTCTCTGCTGTGGCCTGAGAAAGCAGTGGAAGATGGTCCAGGTCCTTGGGCTCCTGCACCTGGTGAGAGACCTGGAAGACGCTCCTGGCTTCGGATTGGCACAGCTCTGGCCATTACAGCATTTGGGGAGTAAACCAGTGAATGGAAGATTCTCTCTCTCTCTCTCTCTCTCTGCCTCTGCATCTTTGTAACTCTGCCTTTCAAATAAAATAAATAAATAAATCTTTTAAAAATTATATGGTGGTAGTAGGAAATGTTTTTAAATAGTTAATATTATTATTATTATTAATTTCTTGAATACAAGTTATCAATGTTAAATGTTGTCACTCACATCATTTAACTTTTCCTTCTTTCCAGTTAGTATTAGTTTTGAAGTGAGATTGAAGTCTTGTTTTGGTGTGCTCCAGACAGAACGTTTTCTGTCCCAGAAACCCTGACACTTAAAGGTACAAAGATCCACTTTTCAGGGCCAGTGTTGTGTTGTAACAGGTCGAGCCATCGCCTATTACCCCAGCATCTCATATGAGTGCCGGTTTGAGGCCCAGCTGCTCTGCTTCAGAAACGACTCCTTGCCAATGCAACTGGGAATATAGCAGAAGGTGGTCCCAGTACTTGGGTCCCTGCTACCCATGTGGGAGACTCAGCCCAGGCTCTTCTAGCCATTTGGGGAGTGAACCAGTGAATGGAAGATCTCTCTCTCTCTCTCTCTTTCTTTATCCCTCCAACTCTGCCTTTCAAATAAATAAAAAATAAGTAAATAAATCTCAAAAAAAATCCCATTTTCAAGATAATGGCTCTTATATGTGAGGCTTGGAGATGGCGTTTGACACACAGATTCGGTCAACCACGGTTGGAATGCCTACATCTCATTCTGGAATACCAGCTTCTGTTCCCAGTTGCCTGCTGATGCACCTTCTAGGAGGCAGCAGATGATAGCTAAAGTAGTCCAGACCCTGTCATCTAGGGAGGCCTAGATTGAATTCCAACTTCCTGCCTTCAGCCTGATCCAGCTCCAGTCCCTAGAGGCATTTGAGAAGTAAGCTATCATATAAGTTCTCTCTCTCTCTCTCTCTCTCTCTCTCTCTCTCTCTCTCTCTCTCTCTCTCTCTGGTAGATGGGTATGTCATAGGGGAAAGTGCTCATGCACACGCTTAGTTCACTTATAAAACAGAACCTGAGGGATTCTGGGTACCTTCTGCCATGTGAGGGCAGGAAAGACAGATATGTGTCACCCAGGAAGTTGGCCTTTAGAACACTGAATATTTAGGCTTCTTGGTATTAGACATGCCAGTTTCCACCACTGGGAAAAATAAATGTTTGTTAGTTATAATCCTCCTAGTCTATGGTCTTGTGTCAAAACAGCCTGAATGACCTAAGACATGGGGTATATCATGTCCAGTCTCTCTGCACATTTTTTACGGTTTCATTTGAAATAATTATAGATTCAAAGAAAGCAACAGAAAGGCATGGTTGGGGTTGGAGGCTGTTACTATGCTGTTTATTCAGCTTTCTCCAGTGTTAGGTTCTTGTAAAAAAAATATAACACAATGTTAAAACTAGGAAGCTGAGTTTGGTGCAATCCAGATGACTTAGTGAGGGGTCATGCACACATTTGTCATATACTTATGTCACTGTGTGTGACTTCTCAGCAATATTATCTTCTGCATAATTTTGTCTGACCACTATCAGAAATCCAAAGTATAAGTTTTCTCATAGGCTCCTGGGTTATATAGCATAAGGCTGGTTCTAAGTTAGTGTATTTTCTATGTTTACATTAACCCAACCTTCAAATACAATATTATATAAAACAGCTACTGTAAGAATTGTGAATCTCTATTATGCATTTTCAAGGAGAAATACGCAGTCATCCTTTGTGAAATAGCTTTGTTCTCTATAATGAATTGTGATAATTAAACATAATTTTTGAGTATTTTTAAGCCCATTTAAGACCTCCTGTGGTTGCTCTTTCCTTAAAGTATCACTCCATGCACTGTGTTTGGACTGAAGCAAGAAAATAATGAGATAAACTTTACAGTTGAAAATCTGTCAGTTAACCTGTTTCTAACTGCTGTTTCTTTCCAAAGGGTAAAGAAAGTTATTTTATTACCATATATTCTGAGATTTTTGTTTTCATTTTCATAATGTTTTGGATCATCAGTTTCTTAGCCTGGCTTAAAGAAGAGAGAAAAACGTGGTTTTATAAAAGCATTTTGTCTTTATAGTCCCCCAAGTTGCAATGCTTTCCGCAGCAGGATGCAAAGACATAAGAGGCATGGCTTCAGTGCATGCTACTCTCTGGATTTCGAGCTGTTTTGAGTTTAACTGAATCCTGGACTAGATCTCAACATTTTTACTTCTCTATTGTGAAATCTAAAGGCTTTGAAGGCAACTTTTATTGGTGCATGTTTAATTTCTTTTAAATAAATTTCAAATACATCACAATGCAAGTACTAAGTATATTCTCTTATTGGGGTCATCCATTCTCTATTTTTATTGTATTTATGGCAGAAGTGTGTGTGTGTGTGTGTGTGTTGTGAGAGAGAGAAAGAGAGAGAGAGAGACTCCCATCAGCTGTTTGACTTCTCAAATGCTCAAAATAGAAGCCAGAAATTCAATTCAGGTCCACTTGGTAAGAACAAAACCACTTCAACCATCACTGGTGCCTCCCAGGGTCTGCATTAGCACAGTCGAGCCGGATGTGGAACCCAGGTACTCTGACTTGGGAGGTGGGCTTGTTTTAATTGCTGGGCTAATTGACTGTCCTGACCATGCTGTGTTAGGCCTTTTTCAGAAACCATTTCTAGTGGATGAAATAAATAAAAGCACTCCTCGAAACAGCTAGAAACTCTGAAACTGTGATGCTCAAGGGGACACTAAATCTGCAAGCTGCATTTTTTAGAAATCCAACTGTAAATTCTAACTTGTCAGGATCTAGGAAATTAGAGATCAATTCAATCAATACAACAGAAAGAGTTCACATTTAATTTTACACTTGGAAATTCGTGGCTTTTTTTTAAAAGGGAAATTTACTTATAGAGTTGTTAATGATATAACGCATGGAGACATTTGGTCAATTTCTCTTTCTTACATGATCTCCATTAGAACAATGCACACTGCTGATTTTGAGTGATACAGGAAATTTAGTTGCTCTGCTTTGAATCAAGTTTTATTTGTAGATAAGAGAGCTGGATAGTCTCGCAAATCACCACTTACACACCTGCCTGAAAATTTTCATCTTTAAACACCTGATTGGTAATTATGCATATCTGAATCTTTTTAACCAGTTCAGGGTTGTGGTTGAGTCTAGAATTCTTCACTCTTAGTCATACTAACAGCTATTCTTATATACCTTTGCTATTATTCTTCCTGTCACAAAAAAATAGCATAAAGTACTTTCATATCCTCCTAAAGGTTTAGATAATATGCTAAATGGGATCTTGGCTTTCTGAGGATCCTATAATACTCAAGATTTTCTCTTACTAATTAATTTATTTTGCAATACTTTGCTTTCTGGCTTGACTTCTCTGTCCTTCCCCACTATGTAAATGTGGCATACTTTGACCTGACACTTTATTGCCTCTTGGTTTATCATTTAGTGTGTTATTAAACCCTGGCATCAGCTCTAAGGAAGCTCTCCTGGTCTCTAATGCTATGGTTTTCCCTATCATGCTTTTGATATATCCCACATAAGGGCTAATTTACAATGATGGAGTGGAAAGAGGGAATTCTAATGGCTCAGATATTTATTAAGAGCTCACTAGGTCTTCAAACTGTGCAAGGCTCGGTGGGCACAGGAGAACAATGTATCTTTTTTTAAAATAACTTTTACATTTAAAAGCAGAGTTAAAGAGAGACACAGAGAGATGTGTCCTTCTTTACCTTGATATGTATTACTATAAGTAGTTCTAGAAAACCCAAGTAGTCAGTATCCATTAATCCATCCTTGTAATTACCATCTGCTTTGCACACAGCACTTGACTAAGTGCTTTGAAATGATAACATACTGAGGATGGATTTATAATGACTGTATAGTCAAGGAACGCATAAATCAAAAGAAAATTTAAAATGCATGTAAAATCAGAAAGTGATTAATAAGATATAGACTGTACCAATAACTTAACTCTGCCTGAGACTCGAAAAATACAATCTCAATTGAGTCTTACAACATGCCTCTGGAGTCTCCTACTATTTCAATCCACATTTACAGCAATAAGGCCTCAGAGGACACATCTTCATGTAATGTTCCATATTTGGAGCTGTCTTTACCTCATATCAACATATGTGCTCTCACCCAAATATCTTCCTATATGGAGTACATGCGAGAAAAGATTTCCTTCTCCCACTCAATGACAGTGTTTCTAAGCATTATATGCGATGTAATCATAAAATGAATTTTAGATTGATTTTAGAAGGCACACATTAAAATTAGACATGTTTTGCAATCATAGTTCCTGTTGCATTCTGTATCTGATAGTCATTGACTTTTGGTTTCAGTACCCTCAGTAGTGGAAAGCTTACTGTGTGGCATGGCTCAGCATTTCATTATTGGTCAGTCTTGTCTGTTAATACACTTATTGATTCAACATCAGTTTTTGAAGAACCTTTAGTGAAGGGCAGTAAGCCAAGCACTAAAAAGCACATAATGATGTGTTAAGATATGTATCTATGTTCAAGAATTAAAATCCATATATTTTTAATTTATTTTCCTTGCTTCCCAGTCACTTTCAAATGTCCATCCGTATAACATTTTGAAAACAATGGATAATGAGTTGCCACAACTTTTATGACAATCTTTGAAATACGTAAAACAGTTACCCCTTTAAAGTTAACCTTAAATATAATAAATAAAATTAAAATATTGTTATATATTCCTATAAATAATTATTTTACATTGTCTGATTATATCTGTTTATTTTAATATAGAGTTCACACATACCTCTCATGACACTTCCCTTATTAATTTTTAAAATTTAAATTTTTCTTCGTTTTTAACAGATTTGTTGTGATTTGTAGATATAATTCTAAGAACATAATGATAATCCCTTCCTCCCTCCCTCCCTGTTTATCTCTTTTACCCTCTTTCCATCTCCCTTTCTGATATTGTGTTTTTGTTTTTTAGATAATCTATTTTAAATTTACATTATAATAAAAAGGCTTAATACATCACCGAATAAGTTTAACCAAAAAAGCAAAAAAGATCCTAATTGTGGGAATGTCAATAACAGCTTATAGACAATAATTGAATGGGAAAATGATAATTCCACCTATATACAGTAAATTTTAAACTAATCACATGTCATTAAAATATAGTAGTACAACATTCTTTTGTTTTGTTTTGTTTTGTTTTGTTTTTGACAGGCAGAGTGGACAGTGAGAGAGAGAGAGACAGAGAGAAAGGTCTTCCTTTGCCATTGGTTCACCCCCCAATGGCCACCGTGGCTGGCGCACTGCGCTGATCCAAAGCCAGGAGCCAGGTGCTTCTCCTGGTCTCCCATGGGGTGCAGGGCCCAAGGACTTGGGCCATCCTCCACTGCACTCCCGGGCCACAGCAGAGAGCTGGCCTGGAAGAGGGGCAACCAGGACAGAATCCGGCGCCCCGACCGGGACTAGAACCTGATGTGCCGGCACCATAAGGCGGAGGATTAGCCTGTTAAGCCAAGGCGCCGGCCATCTCTCTCTTTTTAGCTCTTAGTATAAGGAAGAACTTGTGGTATTTGTCTTTCTGGGTCTAGTTTATTTCATGATGTTCTCCATTTTGCTGCAAATGGTAGAATTTTATTCTTTTTTATAGCTGAATAATATTCCATTGTGTATATACACTGCATCTTCTTTTATCCATTCATCTGATGATGGATACCTTGGTTGATCCCAAATTTTAGCCATTGTGAGCAGTGTTGCTATAAACATGGTGGTACAGGTATCTCTTTGACACATGCTGTTCAAGTGTTTTGGGTATATGCCCAATAGTGGGATTGCTGTATAATATGACAAGTCTACTTCTCATTTTTGTAAGAAATTTACACACTGTTTCCATAGTGGCTGTACTAATTTACATTCTCACCAACAGTGTATGTTTTTCTTTTGCCCACCCCTCCAACCTAGCAGCTGTTACTCTCTTTGTTTTGGATTTTAGCCATTTGACAGCAGTGAGCTGATATCTCAGTGTGGTTTTGATTTGCATTTCCCCAATGACTAGTGATATTGAGTATTTTTTTCATATATTTGTTGGCCATTTGTATTTCTTCTTTTGGGAACTGTCTATTGGATTTCTTTGCCCGTTTCTCAGTTGGACTGGATAATCTTTTGTTGCTTATATTCTGGATATTTATCCTTTGTCAGTTAAGTGATTTACAAATATTTTTCTCATTCTGTTGGATGCCTCTACATTCTACCAATTGTTTTCTTTGTTGTGCAAAATCTTCTGAGTTTGATATGGTCTAATTTGTTTAGTTTTGCTTTTGTTGCCTGTGCAAGAATTTGTCCCCTACACCAATGACTTGAAGTGTTTCCCCTATGTTTTATTCCAGAAACATCATAGTCTTAAACATCATTGTCTCAGGACTTAAGTTGACTTTTCTGTATGGTGAGAGGCATGAATCTAATTTCATTCTTCTACATATGTACCTCCAGTTTATCCAGCACCATTTGTTAGAGTGCCCTTACTCCAGTGTATGAAATGAGCACTTCTGTAACCAATCAATAAGCTGTATGTATGTTGATTAATTTCTGAGCTTGTTATTCTTTTTGGTTCATCTATGTATTGTTTTTTTTTATGCCAACAACATGCTATTTTAATTACTATAAATTTGTAGTATGCTTTGAAATCAGATATTGTGATGCCTTCAGCTTATTTTTTCTTGTTCAGCATCCCTTTGTGATCCTATATGAATTTTAGGATTGGCTTTTCTAATTCTGTAAAGAATGTCATTGGTACTTTGATAGTGATGGAATTTGAATCTTTGGGTAGTATAGATATTTTAATGATACTGATTCTTCTGATACACAAGTAAGAAATATATTTACATTTTTTGTTGTTGATTTCTTTCATAAATGTTTGATAATTTTAATCTTGGACAACTTTGATTTCTTTGATTAATTTTATTCATACATATTCGTTTTTGTGGCTATTGTGAATGGGATTTATTTGTTGATTTCTCTTTCTGTAAGTTCATCATTAGTATGCAAAAGATTTTTTCTTATACAGCATCATGTCATCTGAAAACATGGATAGCTTGACTTCCTCTTTCCCAATTCCGTTTGCCTTTATTTCTGTGTCTTCCATAATGGCTCTTGTTAAAACCTCCAGTACTACATAAGAATGGCAAAACTGGACATCCCTGTCTTGTTCCAGATCTGAGGGAAAATGATTTAAACTTTTCCCCCATTAGTTTTACTTTTCTAATATCTAACACTTCTTGAGTACTTTCAAATGTATTAATGCATTACCATTCATATTGCTCTAATTTTGTTCAGGATAAATTTTAAAGAAGTAAATTTCAAATTAAACATCTAATTCTACATGTATATTAATTGCGGCTTAATATAATGAGAAATCTTTTTATTTTTTTGAAAGAAAGTTAGAGTGAGGATAAATACATCTCCCATCCATTGCTGTACCAAACAAATGCCCACAACTACCAGGGCTAGGCCAGGATGTGGCCAGGATCTGGGAACTCAACCATGGCCTTCATGTTTTTGGCAGGGACATATATACTAGAGACATAATCTATTGTCCTTCCTAAGGGTTAAGTAACAGGAACGTGGGACTAAGAGTGGGATCTAGTTCAATGCAGGCACCCGGGAATGTAAGGTAGGCGTCTTGAGTAGCAACTTAACTGCTATGCCAAATGCCTACCCATAATAGTATATTTAATTTATAACAGTTATGCCATGCCTTATTGCCAAGTTGAGTGACTAACTAAAATTTATACAAAATCTAAAATTTTGTATTTAGAATTGGATATTTTCAGGTGACTTAAAAGTTTTTATAATTTGATGATTAGTGCCTGAGATAATTTCAAATGCTGATTCCATTCATTCACCAAGTTATAGTGACTTTCATTTTTATTCATCAGAACTTCAATAAATTCATAATTCATAAATTCATACTATATTAAGAATCGTTTAGAACTATATCTCTCCATTTCATTTAATAATAATAAATACAGAAATATATTTTTTTCAAAAGAAGTCTATTTCATATATAGTAAATTAAAAAAATAGTCACAGATCATCAAACTATACTAGTATATCTTTCTTGGCAATTTGACAAAGATTTAAAACAAAACATTGTATTTGCAGGAAAACTGATACACACAGGCATTCTTTTTTTGTTTTTGTAGTTTCTGATTTTTAAGTTTTGGCTCCTACATATAAGAGAGAACATGTGGTGTTTGTCTTTCTGTTTCTGACTTATTGCACTCAATATTAGCCTATTTTCTTGAGTGGTTTGAGCATTTTGTTTTGTTTTGTTTTCATAGTTAAAAATTTCTTCTTAAAATATGTGTGTTTTTTTTTTGCCAGTTTTTGTCAAAGTGCTGCAACTGAGTGACAAATGTAATTTGATGAACTAAGTGGCATAAAAATTGATATTGTAGAATAAAAGTGAGATTGATTTACAGAAATTTTCCTTTTTTCATGAGTCTCAACATATGACTTAATCAACAGCTGTAGCTTAACATTAAAATAATACAAAATGAAAACTACATTCTCCTTCACTTTAACCTACACTAGGTTTTGAGACCAGGATTCAGGCACAGACACATCCTGACATGTCAGTGTAAACACCATTTTTATATATTTCTATTTATTTTTATTGGTTCTGACACTTTCTCACTAATAACTCAGTTGTTCAATGTATGCTCACAAATCCAACTCAGTGCTTCAATTTCAAAACTGTTCTGAGAAAATATGTTTGCAAATAAATATAAGAAAACACAAATAGCCATGGATAGAAAAAGTTCTATAATTCTCTATTTTCATATAGGAGATTCCCACACCTTGTTCTTTAACTGTCTCTCAATGCAGCACTTTGTAAATATTTTTATACAGCATTAAAAAGTAAATCATTTCAAAAAAAATTTTTTTCTTAAGCACAAAGTATGTCTTTTGGACAAGAATTTAATTTAATTAGTTTTCCTAATTTTACATAAAGGATGATAGAAATTAGTGTATGGAAAAGCAAAAAGAATAGTGAGCACTGCAGTCAAAGATCATGAATCAAGAGAAGGTTTATGATATTTTTCCCTTTGGGACTGGCTTATTTAATTCAGCATGATGTTTTCCGGATTCCTACATTTTGTTGCAAATGACTGGATTTCATTTTTGTACTGCTCTATAGTATTTTATAGAGTACATAATCCATAATTTCTTTATCCAGTCTTCTGTTGATGGGCCTTTAGGTTGATTCCAGGTCTTAGCTATTGTGAATTGAACTGCAATAAACATTGAGGTACAGATAGCTCTTTTATTTGCCAATTCAATTTCCTTTGGGTAAATTGCAAGGAGTAGAATGGCTGGGTCATGTGCTAGGGCTATATTCAGGTTTCTGAGCAATCTCCAAACTGTCTTCCATGGTGGCTTTACCAGTTTGCATTCCCACCAACAATGGATTAGTATCCCTTTTCCCCCACATCCTTGCCAGCATCTGCCTTTAGTTGATTTCTGTATGAAAACCATTCTAGCCAGGGTGAGGTGAAACCTCACTGTGGTTTTGATTTGCATTTCCCTGATTGCTAGTGGTCCTGAACATTTTGTCATGTGTCTGTTGGCCATTTGGATTTCTTCTTTTGAAAAATGTCTATTGAGGTCCTTGGCCCATGTCTTCAGTGGGTTGCTTGCTTTGATGTTGTGGAGTTTCTTGATCTCTTTGTAGATTCTGGTTATTAATCCTTTATCTGTTGCATAGTTTGCAAATATTTTTCCCATTCTGTCGGTTGCCTCTTCACTTTCCTGACTGTTTCTTTTGCAGTACAGAAACTTCTCAGTTTGATATAATTCCAATTGTTAATTTTGGCTTTGACTGTCTGTGCCTCTGCGGTCTTTTCCAAGAAGTCTTTGCCTGTGCCTATATCTTGCAGGCTTTCTCCAATGTTCTCTAATAATTTTATGGTGTTGGGCCGTAGATTTAGATCTTCAATCCATGTTGAGTGGATTTTTGTGTAAGGTGTAAGGTAGGGCTCTTGCTTCATCCTTTGCACATGGAAATCCAGTTTTCCCAGCACCATTTGTTGAATAGACTGTCCTTGCTCCAGGAATTGGTTTTAGATACTTGATCAAATATAAGTTGGCTGTAGAAATTTGGAATGATTTCTGGTGTTTCTATTCTGTTCCATACCACTGATCCGTGACAACTAACTGAGCACCTAAAGGGAAACCTGTTAAAGTGAAATGGACACTATGAGAAACAATGTCTTGATCAGCCCTTGCTCTGACACTCAGGGAACAACTTACTATTTTATTCCTTTTAGTATTTTTTTTATTCTACTGAATACCATTGGTTGAACTCTTTAATTAACAGATAATTATTCTTGGGATGGGGTCGTGGCTCACTTGATTAATACTCCCCCTTTGGTACCAGGATATCATATGGGCACCAGATTCCAGTCCCAGTTGCTCCTCTCCCAGTCCAGCTCTCTGCTGTGGCCGGGGAAGGCAATGGAAGAGGACCCAAGTGCTTGGGCCCCTGCACCCGCATCGAAGAGCAGGTGGAAGCACCTGGCTCCTGGATTTGGATAGGTGCAGCACGCCTGCCGTAGTGGCCATCTGGGGGGTGAACAAACAGAAAAAAGACCTTTCTCTCTGTTTCTCCCTCTCACTGTCTAACTCTTCCTGTCAAGGAAAAAAAAATACAATTATTTTTATGCCTGTAAAATTAACTGAAAAGTGATCCCTGTTAGTGAGAATGAGGGAGGAGTCATATAGTTAATTCAGCAAACGCTCACTCAAACCTAAACCTAATGGTAGAGTAGAAATGTGCTAGGGGATACCAATTCAGTCCCATCAAGGTGGCATGGACTAATGCCATCTTACTTAAGTTCATAATTGAGGCCAGTTCCATGGCTCAATAGGCTAATCCTCTGCCTGTGGCGCCAGCATCCCAGGTTCTAGTCCCGGTCGGAGCGCTGGATTCTGTCCCAGTTGCTCCTCTTCCAGTCAAGCTCTCTGCTGTGGCCCGGGAGTGCAGTGGAGGATGGCCCAAGTGCTTGGGCTCTGCACCCGCATGGGAGACCAGGAAAAGCACCTGGCTCCTGGCTTCAGATCAGTGCAGTGTGCTGGCTGCAGTGTGCCAGCCTCAGGGGCCACTAGGGGGTGAACCAACAGAAAAAGGAAGACCTTTCTCTCTGTCTCTCTCTCTCACTTTCCACCCTGCCTGTCAAAAAAAAAAAAAAAAATCATAATTGATCTAAAAGAGAGGATTAAGTGTCAAAGGGATTACATAAATAAGACAAGTGCGTGCAAATAACAACTGATAGTTAAAAAAGGAGAGAAAGATCCAGCATGGGAAATGAGATACACAACAGACTCATAGAATGGCAGATGTCCTAAACAGCACTCTGGCCTCAGAATCAGCCCTTACGGCATTCGGATCTGGATAAAAGGCCCATGAGAGTTTGGTAGGCATGGAAAGCCAAGACACTGTGGCAAAAAAAAAAAAAAAATGACCTAAATGAAAGATGTCTGTTAGTGAGATCCCAGTGGAAAGAACAGGCCATCAAAGAAGGAGGTACCTTTCTCTGAAGGGAGGAGAGAACTTCCACTTTGACTATATCCTAGTCTAAATAAGATCAGAGTTGGCAAACTCAAGAGGCTTCCAAAGCCTTGGCAGCTCATGACAAGAGCCTTGGGTGATTACTGACGTCATAAATATGAGTGTCATTTGTTAAATCAACAATGGGAGTCACCGTGCAACTACTCTCCATGTAGGATCTCTGTCCTTAATGTGTTGTACTATGTGAATTAATGGTATAACTAGTACTCAAATAGTATTTTACACTTTGTGTTTCTGTGTGGTTGCAAACTCTTGAAATCTTTACTTAGTATATACTAAATTGATCTTCTGTATATAAAGATAATTGAAAATGAATCTTGATGAAGAATGGGATGGGAGAGTGAGTGGAAGATGGGATGGTTGCGGGTGGGAGGGAGGTTATGGTGGGAAAAGCCGTTATAATCCAAAAGTTGTACCTTGGAAATTCATATTTATTAAAGAAAAGTTGAAGGAAAGAGAAGGTTTAGGAACTATAGTTGTATTAGAATAACTGAGTATTGGCTCCAGCATTTTGCCATAATGGGTAAAGCCACCACCTATGATGCTGAGATCCCATATGAACATTGGTTCGAGTCCTGGCTGCTCCACTTCTGATTCACCTCCCTGATAATGGCCTGGGAGCAGAAGATGGCCTAATCTTTAGGACCCTGTACCTACAAGTGAGACTTGGAATACTTTCCTGGCTCCTGGATAATCTGGCCAAGCCCTGGCCATTGAGGCCATCTGGGGAGTGAACTAGTGGATGGAAGATCTTTCTCTGTTCCCTCTCTATAACTCTGATTTTCAAATAAATAAATAAATGAATATTTTTTAAAAGAGAATAACTAAATTATTATTTCTATATTTCAGATTAAAATTAATGAGTTATATGTTTGATATTAAAGTTATTTACTTGGAAATTAAAAATTTGTTACCACACTATTTAAGTAATAATTTATTTCCTTCATATGTAATCTCCTTGGTGTGACTATCTTATCATTTAGCAACGATTTCACAGACATAGCTATTTATATTGGATATGGCAAAAATAAGAGGTTTCCCTGAACTGGGCAATAGTTACTGTATGTAGCGCTCATTTGTAACTCCTGTTCTTCCACCTTTTTACTGCGTCTCATGATTCTTAATGAACCAGTTAACTTCATTTACCTTTTCCACCCTAGGTTTGTGGCCTCTCACCCCAACAGATTATGTAAAGCACTTTGCCACAGTTGCCTGGTCAGTGGTTGATTATTTAAGTTTCTTTGAGTAGCGGCAGTTTTCATCAGCATCTCCATTGTCTTCCAGAAACCATGTCCACTGTGCTCTGTGTTCCTGGTGCTTCCTCTAGTTCTTTCTCTTAGCCATGGCAGTTCCCAGCAGCTGTCCTTGGCAATGCTCCCTGGGGTCAAACTCTCAGAAGCTGTTACCGGAAATTCTTCAGCTGCTCCTCCTAGTTGCACGCCAGGGTCTCTGCTACAGCTTCAATGGCAGAATTCTTTACAGATGTACATCTCCAGGGCCTTCTCTAAATTGTTTTCCACTTGCATTATGGAACCAGAGACCTGAGTCACCAACTGTTTCTCTTTTTATAATGCTTCTGAAGGAATTTTTGTTCTGACAGCTCTTTATATGAGAAATAGTACACAGGCCTATCAATAAAATGCTTGCTGATCATATCCAGTAAATTGGCCAATATTCTTTGTGAAGATTGTGTCTAGCTAGATACCCAGCCAATCTACCAACTGCATTTGAAAACCAGAACCAATTTGTCCCCAGAGTAAGTAGAGAAATAATGCCAAGTTCTCTGGCTTCCTCTAGAGTTGCGCTGAAAGATCCACAAGCTGTTTACCTCTTAAAGTGAAAACCAAGCTTTACCTGTGCGTGCAAAACAGGATGCATGGAAAGCTGCAGAGCTGCCACCACAAAATTGCAAGTTCTCTGTTTGCGTTAAGAATAAAACCCCCAATTCGTCGGCAGTTGAGATAGCAGGTACTTTGGGAGAGCTGACTTTGTGATATGCCTCTTGTGAATTTTCAGTGTTCGCCAGGCTAAACAGAATGAAATGGAAAGTGAGGATAGGAAATTCAAGTAGCTACCAAGGGGCTCCACAATTTCACTCACGGTTTCAGTTTCTAGGGTCTGAGGATATTTCAGATATGGTGAGATTAGGCCACATTTTCTCAGCGTTTAACCAGCCAAACACCCCTTTTAAGCACGTTTGAAATCTGCATTAACTCTCTGTGCAATATTTTCCCCAATGGCACTCTAGTGGCCTGAAACGCAGCAAAGTTTATCCATATACTTTCTTCCAGTTCAAGTTCAAGTCCAGTTGGGGTGTCAGCTTCTGGAGAATTTGCTTGTGTAAAATTGTTCCCGATGTTTTCCAGCTCATTGCAGCTTTGTAAAAGGTCCCAGATCCATACACATATTATTCAGTATAATTATTGCTCAAAAATAAACAAGATACTCTTTATAAAATTGAATTTCCATTTAAAACCCTTAAAGTATTTCACATTAGGATAAGGCTTAACTCTCCTTAGATTTTCCTCTTCTTTTTTTTTTTTCTTTTTACAATTTATTTGAAAAGCAGAGAAATAGAGGATGCTCCTATAGGCTGTCTGACTCTCCAATTGCATAAAACAGCCAGTGTTGGCCCAGGGTACAGCCAGAAGCCTAGAACTCAATCGGGGTTTCAAACATGAGTGACAGGGACTCAAATACTAGAGCAATCATCACTGCTTCCCTTGGGTGCACAACAGCAAGAAGCTAGAATTGGAAGTTGGCACTCATACACAGACACTCTTCCATGGGATACGGATGTCCCAAATTCAGTTTTACGTGTACACCAAATACCTGCCTGCAGCTTTACTTCTTAACATACTGCTGTGTGATTTGCTAAGGAGAGATTTGCTATACACTTATAATGCCAGCATTCACCAATTGCTTCGGTTTTCTCTCAAGCTGTGTCCTTGTTTGGATAAAGTGAAATGACCATCATCGTTGACATGTCACCAAAGATTGTAGTGAGCTGGCCTTGCCTGTCATTTCAGATTTAACTCCTGTTCCTCTGTTGCATGCTTGGTGACCCAGGAAAACAGAGAACTTCTGACCTTCAGTGTGTAAGAGGCTCCTCCTGCATGGTGATGGTGACCAGGAGGTCACCTCTTGCCAGATCGGCTCTTTACTGGTCTTTGCCTTCAGATATTATCAACTCTGTAAGAAGTTTCCTTGTGTCTCTTCCTGGAAGATTTCAATTGCTGATCCTTGTCTGTTCACTATGGGGTTATTTCCTGATCAACTCATTCTGAGCTGAAAACATCCTTAGTCAGTGGCTGACTCAGGCATAGGTGTTTGACCTACTGGTTGAGACGCTGGATTGGTATACCACATCACATTTGGGAGTGGTTGAGTTTGAGTCCAGCCCCCAGCTTCTGACTCTAATTTTATGCCAGTTCATATCACGAGAAGCACAGGTGATGGCTTAAGTAGTTGAGTCTCTGCCAACAACATATATAAATTTCAAAAAAAAATGTATTTAGTATATCCAACCAATTTAAAATTAAAACTTGGGCCGGCGCCGCAGCTCACTAGGCTAATCCTCCGTCTTGCGGCGCCGGCATACCGGGTTCTAGTCCCGGTCGGGGCACCAGTCCTGTCCCGGTTGCCCCTCTTCCAGGCCAGCTCTCTGCTGTGGCCAGGGAGTGCAGTGGAGGATGGCCCAAGTCCTTGGGCCCTGCACCCCATGGGAGACCAGGAGAAGCACCTGGCTCCTGCCATCGGATCAGCGCAGTGCACCGGCCGCAGTACGCCTACCGCGGCAGCCATTGGAGGGTGAACCAACGGCAAAAGGAAGACCTTTCTCTCTGTCTCTCTCTCACTGTCCACTCTGCCTGTCGAAAAAAAAAAATTAAAGCTCAACCTAGTTTACCTTAAATATTCTCAGAATGCCTACCTAATGCTATGACTAAATATATTCATCTAACAGAAAGGTTATTTTATAATAAAGTTTTGAATGTTTCTTGATTAAAAAGTTTTAAAATTTATTTCCATCTTATTTGAAAAGCAGAGAGAGAGAGAGAGAGAGAGAGAGAGAGAGAATCTTCCATCCACTGATTCACTCCCCAGATGCCTGCATCAGCCAAGGCTGGGCCAGGCTGAAGTCAGCTGCCTGGAACTCCATCCAGGTCTCCCATGTGGGTAACAGAGACCCAAATATTTGACCTATCACTGCGCTTCCCACATTAGCAGGATATTCCAATGAGAAGTAAAGGTAGGACTTGAATCCGAGAACTCTGACATAGGATGTAGGAGTCCCAGGAGGTATTTAATGACTGATCAAAATATTCAAGCATCATACTAATTCAGTAACTACTAGCAACACAACACACCATAGAGTATCAGTTGTTTCCCCATTGTGATTGTGGGGCTTCCTGGGAGCTTTGGTCACTATGTTAAGAGAGGATCATATCAGTAGCCAGGGAAAGGATGAAAATTAAAAGTATGATTTCTACTGAATGTGTATCACTTTCACACCATGCTAAAGTTGAACAATCTACGTTGAACCATTGTAAACCAGGACCAGATGTTTCCGCATGGTTGGTAGGGACAGAGCCTTAGACTGCCAGTGCATTTCTGAACACCCCACCTCTCCTTATTGCATCATCTGGCTTATCTGCCTCTGTCTGCTTCATTGTTTCTTCACTGACAGCTTGTGAGGGCAGAAACGTTTTCTCTAATTGTACCACGATTTTACTGGTATATAATGAGTGAATGTTAAGTTTTTTACATGAATAAAGATGAATGCAAAGAAAAAGATGACTGCTTACCGTCAAGTTAATAATTAATTGTATAGTAATAGCAAAAAGAATAGTATAATTATTTAATTCTAATTTGTCCAAAATAAGATCATTTTATCAAAATATAATAGGTCCTGGGTTCTAACACAATAGATAGCTAGATAGCTAGATAGCTAGCTAGCTAGATAGATAGATATAGATTTGTAACTTCTTGTGTTTATGTTATATATTACATACTTTAGGAATGCATTATTATTATTCACTTCACACCAAGGAATAGTTTTCTGGGAAAAAAAAAAAACTCCTTTGCAGAATTTGAAAAAAAATTTAATCTTCAAAATGCTTACTAAATTCTATCTGTTAGTGAAGCACTTTCTCCTCAAAATACAGCATGTATCCTCATAAATAAGGATGTACTCAAATAAATGTCAATATTATTTTTATCCACAGAATCTACAATGCTTTGTTCCTTGGTGTCGGAGTCCAGAACGATTTTAGAGGATGTCCACATGGCCAGCAGCAGAAGAGCTGTAAGAATCATTCCAACTTTGAGTTTCAGACAAGCAGAAGAATGTGGCCCATCTGTCCTCAGGAGAGCATCCTGTGTGGTTCACTGAATGTTTAGTCAGGGCAATCACATCTCCCTACTGACAGAATTCAGGTGGTGATTTAGTAGCCATTGTATTTTGATAATATCTCAGAATTGTTTTCTGCTCTGCATGCAGTCTTATTCAGGAAATCAAGCCTTAAAAGTAGTAACAGCTGTGGGCTCTAAGGAAAGTGTGGCAACTGGTGCTATGGTGTAAAAGGTTAAGTCTCTGGCTACAGGGCTGGCATCCCATATGGGTGCCAGTTTAAGTCCCGGCTACGCCATTTCCAATCCAGTTTTCTGCTAATGCACCTGGGAAAGTAGCAGAAGATGGTCCAAGTCTCTCTCTCTCTCTCTCTCTCTCTCTCTCTCTCTATATATATATATATATATATATATATATAAACATTAACAGATCTATCTTTTCTTTTAATTTTATTTTAAAGATTATTTATTATTTGAAAGGTAGAGTTACAGAGGGGCAGAGGCAGAGAGAGAGGGGTCTTGCATCTGCTGTCACTCCCCAAATGGCCACAATGCCCAGAGCTAGGCTGATCTGAAGCCAGGAGCCTCCTCTGGGACCCACAGCGCTGGCCCCCTAAGAGATGGGTCTTTAAAATATCTTCAATCAGAGCACAACATTTTTGTCCTTATTTCTTCTTTGCTTATTTATTTATGTATTTATGTATTTATTTATTGTTTGTTTATTTTTATTTCTTGTTTGTAGAATAACCTCCAAACTACCAAAAAGTTGGATGCAGCACACAAAATATCTTTTCTTTCTAAACTACTTGAGTATAAGTTTCTGACACGAAGCTTCCTCATCCTGTATTCTTAATAAGTTTATTTCCTAAAACAAATATTTTACCCTACTTAACTGCAATTAGTCTACCCATATCAAAATATTATTGACACATTATTTATACCAAAATACTAAAATCTCACTAAAGCCTACCAGTTGTGCCAGTAATGTCCTTAATAGTATGAATCCAGTAGAGAATCAAGTGTTACATTTAGCTGCATTTATATTCCAATGATATAGAATGGTTTTCAGACTTTCTCTGACTTTAATGGTTTTGACATTTTTGAAGGTTGCACCCCAGATATTGTGGAGAATGTACTTCAATTTTGGTCTGATATTTCCCCATATTTAGATTCAGGTCACGTATCTGGCAAGAGGGTGCCTCCCATTCTTTCCTATCAGGTGGCACTGGCTCAAGCTTCTATAGTCCCATTTCTGATGATATCCCGTGGCATCATTTAATTCAGTGTCTATCTGTTATAATTTTCCTGTGTGATATTATTATTTGTCCCTTTGTACTTAACAAGTGTCTTGTGGGAATGCTGGGAGACCATGTAAATGTATAGTTGCTCATAAAAGTTTCAACAAATTCATTTAAATATGTATATCAACATAGAATACTGAAACTCTATTTTACTCAAAAGTTCATACTTACAACCAATAACCAATTCCTATCCATACTCATTTTAACATTCAGGTTTTTTAATATTCATGAGTGGGTTCTTTATGTTGGTTTCCCTTTCCTTATGACATGACTTTCAAATTATTGAAATTCTACTTTCTTCTCTCTTGATAGATGTCCAACTCCTTTTGACATTTTCCACAACTATCAGAGACATCAGCTACTTTTCCAACCCTGATTCCTTGTAGTGGAGAATGGAATTTAGAGATCAAGATCTGGCTATTGGTGTGCTCAGTGCTTTTGATGTATCAGTGATGTCATAATCTCTTAGAAAACAGTTCAGGGGAATGAAGATATTTATCCATGTCTACATCTACATTTAATGCTACCTATTTATGTCTATCTTTATGTCTGTATTAGCCTGAAAAAAGTTCACATCAATATTTCCAATTCCTATTCAATACCACAGGTTTAGTATTTGTTTTCTTGAAGACTCTTATAGCAATTTCATTCTACAACAGAGAATGGAAAAGGTATTTTTACTATATTTATGTATTTTCCAAGTTAACCTACTGGTAAGCCAGTGCGTCAGATTTTCTGCCACCATTTTTTTCTACTCAGATGCCCTCCGGTACCCTTCAACAGCTGCCCTGGGCCACGCTTCTCTGCAGACACCTTGTCATGGCATTGTTATGAGACTGCACATGAAGCTGACCCAGGGGAGAGCCATCCTTGCTTTGCTAGGGTATGATCATCAGCACCTGGCTACCCCACTATGTGAATGAACACCTTTAATCTTCCTGTAAGCCTCCACCACTGGAAACCAGGTGCATCTCAGATCCATTTGCCTTCCACTCCTGAGCCTGATCTATTGTAGATCACAAGCCAACCTACCTTCCTGTGTGGGGTAGGAAGCTCTGTCACCCCCACCCCCAGTGTGAAAGCACTTCTCCCCCTACCAGCTTTTGACACCCTGGCAAGACCATTCTCTCACTCTCACCTTGGTTAGATTCTACCACCTCACACAAGGCCAACACTGCACCAACTGGAGCCCATTTTCACCTTACTTGGGTCACTTCAGCCACCTCACCATTCAGCTGCTTCTCAGTCTCCCACAAACTGAGGCAGTGTTCCTGTTCTGCAGTTATACCACATAAACGACTGAACTCTAATCCCTTGTGTATTCTACTTTGCAGGGTCCCCTCCCTGGGTCTCTGTTCTTGCCCATCCCAGACTTCTGACCAGGACAGCCTCTCCTGCCATGAACCACCTCCTCTCCCCACTCAGGATCCAAATGTATGTGCTGAGCAACCATCTGCACAATCTTTGATCTTCTCCCTGGACTGCCTCCAGGGTGGAAGCCTTGTGAACTCCACCAGTGCTCTGATGCCCTGCTCGGCTATGCCTCCACACCAGGCAGACATCTTCCCAACTGTCTGGACTCTGACTCCCATCTCTGCACCTTTACTGCTACCATACCCTCACATGTTGACACTAACCTCACTTAGCTCCACGCAGTGCTTTTGGACTGTGTTACTGGAAGGAAAGACACAAAAGAAATGAAGGGAAAGGAAAAGAAAGGAAAGGGAGGGGAATAGAGAGGGAGCAGAGTAGGGAAAAATGTGTACTCACTTATAATTTACGTTTTTCCGCAGTATAGTATTTTAAATTGCCATATATTTTAAAATTACACTGTTTAAAATAAAGAAAACCGAAGCACTTAGCATTAAATGAGTATACATAGACACAAATGCATTAACATGATATCCTACAAATTGAATTACAGAAACGTATTTATGGTTTTCAAGATGATTCAGATTTAACTAAGGTTGTCTTGGATAAAGGATACTTTTCCCTTTAGATTTCTTCAAAATTTAACCTTACATTTTTAAAAGAAACTCAGAAGTTGAAATTTCATTCCTTAGTATTTACCCATGCAATATTATTAAAGCTCTGATTCAAGAACAAAGAGTGGTGATAGGACAATGGCATAATTAATGATAAGCAGAATAAAATATTATTGCAAGCATCTAAATTTCATCTCTTTAAAGAGCTATTAGATTAGATGCTAAAAATAAGTTTGCATTTACAACACTGACAGAAAGAATGTAGCCTGTGATGTAGCATTCTGTAAGGGAAATGCAAAGGTCATCACAACATTGGAGACAGACCTTTATCTTTTAATATGCAGAGAACATTGCACTTGCCCCAACACTGCTATGAATCAACACGAGAAGTTCCCATCATTTTGGGATGACAGCAGATCTTTCAACACGTTGAGATCCATCCACAAGTTTTACATATCTTTTGTACAGATAGCAATTGAGTATTCAGAATAGTAGCTGAGAAAGCATCTCTAAGAGTTCTTGCTAGTTCATTGCTCTCCAAGGATAGTGTTGATCTTTCAATTGTTTGTATCTTGCCATTTGGTAGTGTCCCTCTTCCTTTCTTCTCTCCTCACTCTGTCTCTTACTTATCCTTTTATTCTGCAAGTATATAGCTACACATTTTCTTTAGAAACAATAGCTTCTGTTTATCACTTGCTGCCAAACTGCTCTCAAATTCACTGAATAAGAAGTACAATCCTGGACCTCTTAAAAATTTCATGCTTATTCTTCTTTAGATTTCAATGTATACTCTACTGTGTGTTCTCATTGCAATTTGCAAAATTAATCCTTGAGATGGGTTCAGATTTTAACACTCTAATGTGAGACTGCCTTCCAAGTTTGAAATTCTTCTCTGTCACATCCTGGGGAGACCCCTACCAGCTTCCCATCTCCACCCTTCCACACTTCCGAACTTCCTTTATTCTTATCTTAAGTGCATGACACTGCTCAGCTTAGAAATTCCACTTCTCCTTCTTTCTCTTCATTATTTTGATTCATAAAAATTGCATGCATTCTTTAAACACAAGTTCAAAAGTCTTAGCCCATGCTGATACTCTACTACCAATGATGTCAATCTTCCATTTCCAAGGATTCTTCCACCTATTCACTGACATGCACCCTTATCAAGGAACAATGGATTTTAGTTTCATGAGCTACTATTCCTGTGCATTTCCCCAGTCACATATGTCAATGACTACCAAAAAGACATTTGTTTATTTGCTAGAAATTAATGCAGTGTTTGTTCAGCACTTCTGTAGTGATTCTGTTATAGTATCTATTAGTGTGTATTATATTAAATTTATGGCATATGACTTCCTCTTCATTGGTATTATTATTACTTAATGTTTATAACTTTCCTCTCATGCATGTGCAATAGGGAATTGGTCATTTCAGATGTTCAATATCTATTGAGTTAATATACATTGATGAGATTTATGACAAAAGTGACCATGCATTGGAATGTGAAATGAATTGAATTTTTAAGTAAGTAGGAGAAGCCAAATAGCAGTTCAGATAAAAAAATTAAATCTTCTACCTTACCTCTTAATATAAACAACAAATGCAGACGTAGGTATAAAAATAAAATAACACTTCAAAAGAAAGCATAGGAGGAAATCTGTATAATCGTGAAGCAGGTAAGGATTTCCTAGGCTACAAATCACTAACCAGAAAAGTTTAAAAAGTGATAAATTGAACTTCCAAGAGAAAAATGAAAAGTGTAGATGACAACAGAGATGATGTTTGCAACCAGTGCATCTGACAAAAGGTTGTATCCTGAGCATATAAAGAACTAGTGTAGATCTAGCTGAAATCAAAACAAGCAGCTCAATAGAAAAGACAAAATATTGGAATAGATATTATACAGTACAAAGTATCTTGAGGTGGTGAAAAAGGACTAAAATTATCAATTATTGTGGAAACCCTACTAAAAGAACAAGACTCAAAGTACCAAGCTGAGATGATGTGAAGTGAGAAGCACTGTGCATATACTGCTGAGGGAATATATAATGGCCAATCCTATTGGTGAATAACATTAGCAGTATTTTTAAAAAATGCATATATGTATGTAAACTGCATGGCCCATAAGTTTTGTTGGGAGACATAACGCTATCACAAATGCTACAGAGACACTCAAAAGATTTCATGAACTCAAATGTTCTTCAGCGGTAGATGAGACAAATTGTGATTTAATCACACAGTCGGATTTTATATATTAGCGACAGTGAAAAATTATAGCTACGCACAATGATATAAGTTAATCTTATCATAAAAATTAAAATGAAAAAGGCCAAAGAGAAACTTGTATAAGTCAATTTTTGTACATTAACCCTGTTAATCTACTCTTTCATATGTCCAGATGGCAATAATCTTCAGGGAAATGCTGTGACTAGAAAGTGATACAGAGGAACTTCAATGGTACTGGTAATATTTGGTATTGTTTTTATCATTAAGTATTTGTTTTGTTATTTGTCATTTATTATCAATGACTGGTTACGAGTATGTGTTCAACTTGCATTAATTCATCCATCTGAGCATTGTCAATTCCTTTATTTTTCAACATATGTATTAAATGCAAGTGAAAGTTTAGGCAGTGCACTTAAAAATTTTATTTACATAGGAATAAATATCTGAAATCTATATAAATAACAGTATGCAAATTTTAATATTATTATGACAGCCAATTTTCACTATATACTTGCATTCAAGTGCTAGGAAAGTGAAAATAGCTAAGCGTCACAGGAGAACAGGAATTCCATTCTAAAATGGTTGGGGTGGATGATAACCCTTGGCCATGTTGCTTCTTCAAGGGGAATTATGATGGGTCCATGGCCTTTAGTTAATTATATGTATCCACCAGGCTATAAAAGAAATTTATTTGAAATCTTAATGCTAATGTCACTTAGTGACTTAAATAATAAGAAATATGCCCAAGTTGCTTTATATATTGCTTTTGTGCTTAATTTAATAAATATCTGGGTTTCTTAAAAATACTCTTTACTGGCACATAATGTAGAATCCTGGAAGCTGATGTTTAGTAATAAGTAAAAATCCTATGTGAATTTCTTGAGAAAACAGACAGTAAGAGTTTGTTCCAAGATACTAAGATGGTTGAAAGGAGAGAAGCCTCAATGACCTCAGCCACAGAGAAGTTCCAGAACAACAAAGAAGGAGCATGTTTCCAGGGGATTGATTGAGGGGAAATTTCAGTAAAGAAATGACAGGAATGACAAATAGCACAGAGAGTCTGAAAGTCAGCACACAGAGAGGAGCAGAGCACATCACAGGCACCACAGCTCGTATGTCAGGTCCCTGGCTGGGCAGACATCATCTCCCTGGGAAAAGCTAAGAAGAAAGTGCCTCAGCCCCTGCCACCAAACCCTGACTACAACAGCATCCCATAATCCTCTCTGACTTCAATACAATCCAGAAAGTTGACAGCAATCCATATAGCCTCTCCTGGGCAGCACAGAGTGAGACTCTGAGTTACTGTGGTAGAGCCGCTGCTAAAATTAGTTCTGACATAAGGGTCAATAAATAGTCCCACTGCTCCCAGAAGCCACTGGAGCCAGACACAGGGCACTTTCCAGGGCAGAGAGCAGACACCATGATTCCTGCAACCATGATAATTCTGGGAACAAACCCTAGAGTGATGTACTCATTCTTTGTGATCCTGGGAACTTCCGCTCAATTTCTTGATACTAGCACCCACAGCAGCCAGAAAAACCCAAGAGGAGCAGAACAAAGGGCCCTTTGCCACTTCTAGCACATGGCTATAGGTGGCCAGGCCACAAGATTCTCTCTCTCTCTCTCTCAAATAACTAAATATTAAGAAAAAAATCTATGATATTCTCAATCGATTCAGAGAAACCATTTGATAAGATTTGAAAAATGAACAAACCAACCAAAAACAAATTAGGGATTGAAGGAATATACCAAAAAAAAAAAATAATAAAGGCTATATATGACAAACCCACAGTCATTTTTATGCTGACTAGGAAAGAGCTGTAAGCAGTTCTCCTCAGATCTAAGACAAAGATGCCCACAGTAACCACCCTCATTTGGATACTGTTAGAAGTATAGGCAGGAACATTCAGTGAAGAGAAAGAAATAAAGAGCATCACAATTGGAAAGGAGAATATTGAAATATCTATGCCTGCAGAAGACATGATTTTGTATATGAAAAAGTCTACACACTCCATCAAAAACCTGAGAGAATTTATATTCTAATCCAGTCAAGTTGCATGGTATAAAAAGCAATAAACAACAGTAGTATCTTTATACACCAATAATGACCTTTCTGAAGAGAAATCAAGAAAGAAATCTCACTGGTACTAGTTACAAAAATATTAATACTTAGGAATAAATTTAGCTAAGAACTGAAAGACCTCTACAATGAAAATTGTAAAACACTAATGAAACAAATCATCAGGAATACACAAAAAAGGAAACATATTCTATTATCAAATATTGGAAAAATAAATATTAAAATGTCCATACTACATAAAACAATCTCCAGATTTAATTTAATACTTATCAGAAGAACAATGGCATTCTTTATGGAATTAGAAAAAGATATTAAATCCACAAAGACACAGAATAGTAAAAAATGATCCTTAGGAAAAAAAATCAAACTGGATGAATCAAAATATATAATTACAAAGTACACTACAAAGCTATAGTAATTAAAACAATATGGTACTGTCATGTAAACAAACACATAGATCAATGCAAAAGAATAAAGAGTACAGAAATGAATCCATGCACATAGAAGCAACTTATTTTTGACAAAGTTTCCAAGAACACACATTGGAGGAAGCCGAGTCTTTTCAATAGATGGTGCTGGCAAATAATGACATATGTATGTAGAAAATATTAAAATTATGAAATTGCTGCAAGCAAACATAAGGGAAATGAACTAAAACAACAATATAGACCATCAAAACTTATGGGATACAGCAAAAGCAGTGTTAACAAGGAAGTTTTTAGAAATTAGTACCTGCATCGAAAATTAGTACCTGCATCGAAATAAATGAGCTATTAACGCATCTGATAGTCCTGGAAAAATTACCAGGGGCCAGTGCTGTGGCAAAGTGTGTTAAGTTTTGGCTGCAGAGCCAACCTACCATATTGGTGACAGTTTGATTCCCGGCTGCTCCACTTCTGGTCCAACTCTCTGCTAATGGCCTGGGAAAACAGTGGAGGATGACCAAAGTGCTTGGGCCCTTGCACCCACACGTGAGACCTGGAAGAAGCTCCTGGCTCCTGGCTTCAGCCTGGCTTGGCTCCAGCCATAGAGATCATTTGGATAGTGACCCAACAGATGGAAGACCTCTCTGTCTCTCTTTATCTCTGTAACTCTGCCTCTCAAATTGATAAATAATTTTAAAGTTCTTTTTTAGAAAAGAAAAACAACAAACCAAACCCAAAATTAGTAGGAGGAAAGAAATAATTAAAATTAGAGAAGAAATAACATTGAAAAAATAATACAAAAGATCAATGAAAGAAAGAGCTGGTTTTAAAAAAAAATGATAACACCATTGAATCAACTTATCAAAAAAAAAAAAAAAAACCCAAGAGGGAGAGACCCAGATGGCTAAAATCATATTAGAAAAACGTAATGTGTCTGGTGCCGTGGCTCACTTGGCTAATCCTACTCCTGTGGCAGCGGCACTCCAGGTTCTAGTCCGGACTGGGGTACCAGGTTCTGTCCTGGTTGCTCCTCTTCCAGTCTAGCTCTCTGTTGTGGCTTGGGAAGGCAGTGGAGGATGGCCCAAATGCTTGGGCCCTGCACCTGTATGGGAGACCAGGAGGAAGCACCTGGCTCCTGGCTTCAGATCAGCGCAGCACACAGGCCATAGCAGCCATTTGGGGAGTGAACCAATGGAAGGAGGACCTTTCTCTCTGTCTCTTTCACTCACTGTCTAACTCTGCCTGTCAAAAAGAAAAAGGAAAAGGAAAAGGAAAAGAAAAAGAAAAAGAAAAAGAAAAAGAAAAAGGTGATGTAAGCTCAGATAGCACAGAAATAAAAGAACCATCTGGAATTACTCAAAGAGGTATATGCAAAAAAATTGTAAAATCTAGAAGAAATATATAGATTCCTGGACACACCCCATCTACCAAAAATTCAGGCAAGAAGACATAGAAAACCTAAACAGATCAATAACCATGATGCAGGTTGAATCAGTAATAAATACTCACCCAACAAGGAAAAAGCCAGGACTGGAAAACTTCATTGCTGAATTCTACCAGACATTTAAAGAAGAACTAACTCCAATTCTTTACAAGCTATTAAAAACAATTGAAAGGGAGGGAATTTTTCCAAACTCCTTCTATGAAGTCTGCATCACCTTAATTCCTAAGCCAGAAATAGATACAATAGAGAAAGAGAACTATAGACCACTATCTCTGATGAACATAGATGCAAATATTATCAACAAAATGTTAACTAATTGAATCCAATGACACATCAAAAAGATGATTTAGAACAAATCAAATAAGATTCATTCCTGTCATGCAGGGATGGTTCAACATTTGTAGATCAATAAATGTGACGCATTACATTAACAGATTTAAAACAAAAACCATATGGTTATCTCAATAGATGCAGAGAAAGTATTTGATAAAATACAACATCATTTCGTGATGAAAACATTAAGTAAATTTGGTATAGAAGGAATACTCCTCAACATAAATTTGGCAATGTTAGACAAACCCACAGCCAGAATCTTATTGAATGGGGAAAAGTTAGAAGCGTTCCCACTGAGATCTGGAACCAGACAAGGACCCCTTCTCTCACAATTGCTATTCAATACAATCCTAGAAGTTTTAGCCAGAGCCATTAGGCAAGAAAAAGAAACCAAAAGGTTACAAATTATATAAGAGGAAGTCAAATTGTCACTATTTGCAAATGACATGATTCTATATATATATAGGGGAATCAAAATACTCCATTAAGAGACTGCTGGAACTCAAGAATGAATTTGATAAAGTGGCAGGATATAAAATAAACACACAAAAATCAATAGCCTTTTGTATACATAGACAATATCATGGCTGAGAAAGAACTTCTAACATCAATCCCATTCAAATATTTATGGAAAAAAATTAAATATCTTGGAAGGCTTTTAACAAAGGAGGTGAAAGATCTGTACCATGAAAATCACAAAACATTAAAGAAAGTAATAGAAGATGACACAAAATTTGGAACTATCCTCCATGTTCATGAGTTGGAAAAATTACCATTATCAAAATGTCCATAAGATTTTTTTTCACTTTTTTAAATAAATTTAAATTTCCAAAGTACAGCTTATGGATTACAATGGCCTTTTCCCCGCCATAACTTCCCTCCCACCAGTAACCCTCCCATCTCCCGCTCCCTTTCCCATTCCATTCACATCAAGATTCATTTTCAAATATATTTATATACCGGAGATCGATTTATTATATATTAAGTAAAGAGTTCAACAGTTTGCACCCACACAGTAACATAACAAATAAAATACTGTTTGAGTACTAGTTATAGCATTAATTCACATTGGACAACACATTAAGGACAGAGATCCTACATGAGGAGTAAGTGCACAGTGAGTCCTGTTGTTGACTTAACAAAATGACACTCTTGTTTAAGGCATCAACAATCTCCCCAGGCTCTAGTCATGAGTTGCCAAGGCCATGGAAGCCCCGTGAGCTTGCCGACTTTGATCTTATTTTGACAAGGCCATAGTCCAAGTGGAAGTTCTCTCCTCCCTTCAGAGTAAGGTACCTCCTTCTTTGATGGCCCATTCTTTCCACTGGGATCTCACTCGCTGAGATCTGCCAGATCCAAATGCCTTAAGGGCTGATACTGAGGCCAGAGTGCTATTTAGGACATCTGCCATTCTATGAGTCTGCTGTGTCTCTGACTTCCCATGTTGGATCGTTCTCTCCCTTTTTGATTCTAGCAGTTAGTATTAGCAGACACTAGTCTTGTTTGTGTGATCCCTTTGACTCTTAGACCTATCAGAGCCATCAATTGTGAATTGAAGGTGATCACTTGGATTAGTGAGATGACATTGGTACATGCCACCTTGATGGGATTGAATTGGATTCCCCTGGCTCTGCAAGTGAGATCCCAGTGGTAAGAACGGGGCCATCAAAGAAGGAGGTACCTTTCTCTGAAGGGAGGAGAGAACTTCCACTTTGATTATAACCCTGTTGGAATAAGATCGAAGTCAGCGAACCCTAAAGGCTTCCATAGCCTTGACAACTCATGACTAGAGCCTAGGGAGATTACTGACACCATAAACAAGAGTGTCAAATTGTTAAGTCAACAACAGGAGTCACTGTATACTTACATCTCCTGTGGGATCTGTCCTTAATGTGTTTTCCAATATGAAGTAATGCTATAACTAGTACTGAAATAGTATTTTTACACTTCGTGTTCTGTGTGGATGCAAACTGATGAAATCTTTACTTAGTATATACTGAATCGATCTTCTGTATACAAAGATAATTGAAAATGAAAAAAAAAACTTGGTTTTAAATTGGAAATTGCATAGAAAATTAATCAATTTTTAAAAAAAATATCATGTAGGATTTCTGTCCTGAATGTGATGTACATTGTGATTTAATGCTATAACTAGTACTCAAACAGTATGTTTTACTTTGTGTTGCTATGTGGGTGCAAACTGTTGAAATCTTTACTTAATATATACTGAACTGATATTCTGTATATAAAGAGAATTGAAAATGAATCTTGATGTCAATGGAAGGGGAGAGGGAGCTGGAAAGGGGAGGGTTGCGGGTGGGAGGGAAGTTATGGGTGGGGGAAAGCCATTGTAATCCATAAGCTGTACTTTGGAAATTTATATTCATTAAATAAAAGTTTAAAAAAAACCCGTTATTAAATAATATAATTCTTTTCTATAATTGCTTTTAAAGATTCTTTGGTTGGAAGCCATTCACGTTTTTTCATTTAAATATAAATTAAGATTTTAACATTATGGTGAATTTTCATCAAGATGACCAATACCTATTTTATAAAGATAAATATTGTACAGCATCAGGATAAATATACCTCTAGGTTTTGATCTTCATATTATCTACTGATATACTATAATAGTTGTGTAAGAAAAATATTGGTTCAAAGGCCAACAAATAATAGTCCTTGATAATACTAATTGCTATTAATGTATTCATTAAAAGATAAGTTTTACTCATGGTTAATAGATTGACAGAACATAGCAAAACAAAATGTTTCAAAAAATAGCTCATAACATTATTGTATTTGAATGCAATTTTCCTAAATTTTTGACCCTCATAAATTACTTTTAACTTTAACTGCCTGTTTCTACCAGTTTCATAGTTACTGAACAGCAATTCAATGCCCCTTATAAAGAAAATCCCAAAGAAATTCAAATTTGCCTTTTTCATGGATGCCAACTGAGTAATTAATATATCTATTTTACTATTTAATTTTAATCTAAAACTTGGCACAATCTAGGAGATTGGGTTTTGAAGGAAAAACAATCTGAATTCAATCAAAGTTAGTTACTTCAGCTAAAATACAATGATTTGGATCTCTGGATGACTGAGAATATTTTAGGTGTTCACACAACATATTTGTGTGCTTGTGTGTGTGTGTAACAGTGTGTGTGCATATATATTTACTATACTGCATGTATTGAACTAAGTATCTATGTAAATAAAAGCATATATCTCTTTGGAACACAGAGCGTCCTCATATCTCATTGATGATGTAGCCTACAAAATACCTTAAATCTACCAACCAATGCAGAATGACAAGATGTGTGCTACATGTCCAAAATCATAGTCTTTTGCGAATATTTAAATCTTATTTTTTTTATTAAACTTTTATTTAATGAATATAAATTTCCAAAGTATAGCTTATGGGTTACAATGGCTTCCCCCCTCCCATAACTTCCCTCCCGCCCGCAACCCTCCCCTTTCCCGCTCCCTTTCCCCTTCCATTCATGTAAAGATTCATTTTCAATTCTCTTTGTATACAGAAGATCAGTTTAGTATATATTAGGTAAAGATTTCAACATTTTGCCCATATAGCAACATAAAGTGAAAAAACTACCATTGGATTACTAATTATAGCATAAATCTTAAATTTTATCAGCAAAATAGTTGATATTCTATTAATATTGGTTAACTTAGAATTCTAACTACTTATGAAATGTTCTCCCAATTTTCCTTATAAGCAAAATTCATTCATTACATTCTCCAATTTTTGTTTTTATTATTCAGTAACTTCAATACTAGGAAAATATTTCAATTGAAACAAAGAAACTGTGTGACTATGAGGAAGTAACTTATTCTTTCCAAATGTGTGGTACATGATTGACACTATGTTAAGCATTTAAATCACAAAACCATATCTTATTAATCTGCAATATGTAAATAAGACCATATAAAGTATAAAACTGAGAAAAAGATTCAAAATCAACACAAGATAAGTATTATCAGTAATTGTAGCTTTTAAACACTATTACTTGTTTACTCTTTATATGCATATTTAATATGTAACACAGCAACCAAGAAGATGAATGGGTATAACCTAGGTAACATTCGATAAATTATAGGTTTATTGTCAGCTATCTAAAATTCTCTCTTCATCTGTTTATTCAAAATATATATTCAGCACCTATCAATTTCAGGGAATTGTGCCAACCACCAGCAATAAGATAAAAACTGAAAATACCAACTCTAAAAAATGTGGTAGGACAATTGTTATAATATTAGGCATCACTTTGTAGGAGAGGAACATCAGGAATAGTGAATGGGTGATTAGGGAAGGCTAATCAAGTGCTGAAATGCCTCAGAGAATGAGTAGAGAGATGAGTACTGCCTGAATGCCTGAATGTGAAACAAAAATAGGAGCTCATTGTGGTTGAAAGAAGTACCCCACTTGGTCTCCTGTTACAGACGGATTGAGAGAAATATCAATGTAATGTTAAATGAACGTTGCATAATTTACATCTTTTATATTATGCCAAGCAGTCTGGGATTTTTTTTTATAAGTGGGGGAAACCAACAGAGAACATTAAATTAGTAGAAGAGCAAGTAGTAGCACTCGTTATCTCATTTCTCTTCTTCTCTGCTCCTCAAATAAACAAGAAGCAAGATGTTTAAAAGGGAAAGAGGCATTTAGCCTTGAGGTTAAGATCTCTGTCCACCACACTGGAGTACATTGGTTCAATTCCTGGCTCCAGCTTCCTGTTAATGCAGATTTGGGGAGGCAGTGGTAATGGCTTAAGTACTTGGATCACTGTCATCCATATTATATATGTATATATATAATATACATATATGATTATATATAATGCAATCCAAATATCCCATATATATGTAAACATACATATATAAAATATGTAAATAAAATAAAATTCTATAGTATATATATGTTTACACATCTTCATGTCAAATAAAGATAAAATGAATACATTTTTTAAATAATCAAATAAAATATTGGAGGAGGGTATTTACCTAGCAGTTAAAATGTTGCTTCTACATCAGAACACCTAAGATTGGTTCCCAGATCGAGCTCCCAATTTCAGCCTTCTGTGAATGCAGCCTGTGGAAGGCAGCAAATTATGTCTGAAATAGTTGGGCTCTTAGCATTGAATTAGAAGCTAGGTTGTGTTGCTGGTTTCCAGCTTTTGTCTTCCTGACAACTTAGACACTGGGGAAGTGAACCAACGGATAGGGACTGCCCCTGTCTCTCTCTCTCTCTCTTTCTCTCTCTGTCAGTGTATATGTATGTACATAGTTTGTGTGTGTATGTGTTTCACTTTCTTTCTTCCTTTCAAATAAATAAAAACAGTTGGAAAATATAATTATATATGAATTTTATATAGATAAAATTTTAGATTGTAATTAAAGTTAATATAAAAATGTTGCTTTCCTAGTTCAGAAATTAGATGTTAAAATTGAGCAGAAAAGGATAAAGAAAAATATTAAAATATATGTCTAGGTTATCTATTATGTTACCACAGCTGGGAGAGATTAAAGTAGCTTAAGCCTAACTTAGCCATGAACATTGTAACTAGTAAAAACTGAAAATACCAACTCTAAAAAATGTGGTAGGACAATTGTTATAATAACCAATAATATATATAATAACCAATGCATGAAAGATCCCTCTCTGTCTATACCCTTTTTCTCTCTTTCTAGAACTCTTTTCAGATAAATAATTAAAAAACAAAAACAAAAACACATGAGATCATTGTACCTAATACATTCCTGCCTCATCATGGTGGTTGTAGCTCTGTTCACATAAGCTGGGATATAGTTAGTAATTCTCTTTGTTTCTCTTCCATTCCATATATTTAACTATTCTATAAAAGTGAAATTTTAATTGGATCAGATAGAGTATCTTTCAACTTTCCACTGTTTGCAGTCATACTTTATCACATTTTTTCCATAAAATTCTATTAAAATGTTTATAAACACAGTTTTAAAAATCTTTGATACTGGTATCTGTTTGAAACCACATTTTTAGTAGTTGTAAATCCCTTTAAAATGGCTATTCTACACATTTTTCTAGTTCTCTGGTTAATTTTATCTATTGTATCATCTATGGAGTTAATCTTTCCATTAATTTCTGAAATTCCTTGTAACCATAGTGCCCAATATTTAATAGAGTCTAGGGTCATAGGTTGATCCACATGAGTTCACTAGGTGTACAAGTGAATTTCCTCGGTCACTATGTACATCCTGGAAAGCTGTGGATGATAGCACAAGTACTTAAGATCCAGCCACCCAAATGGGAGACCGTGACAGAGTTTGTGAATCCTGGATTCATCCTGGTTCAGTCCTATCTCTAGTGGCCATTTTGGGGAGTGAACCAAAAGATGGTAGGCCCTCCTCCCTCTTTCTTCTCTTTCCCTTTTTCTGTTACTCTGCATTTTCAGCTAGATGAAAATGAACAGAAATGGACATTAAAAAATAAAGAAAATTACGGGCCAGCAATGTGCCTTAGAAGTTAAAGCCTACACCTGCAGCACCAGCAACCCATATGGGTGCCGATTTGAGTCCCAGCTACTCTATTTCTGAATCAGCCCCTTGTTAATGCACCTGGGAAAGCAGCAGAAGATGGCCCAAGTATTAGACCTAGAAGAAGCTTCTGGCTCCAAGCTTCAGCTTGGCCTGGCCCAGCCCCTGCCATTGTACCCATAAGTGGCCTGAACAAGTGGATGGAAGATTCTCTCTCTTTCTCTCTCTCTCTCTCTCTTTCAAATAAATAAATAAATCTTTAGAAATAAAACTAAACAGGCCGGCGCCGTGGCTCACTAGGCTAATCCTCCGCCTTGCGGCGCCGGCACACTGGGTTCTAGTCCCGGTCGGGGCACTGATCCTGTCCCGGTTGCCCCTCTTCCAGGCCAGCTCTCTGCTGTGGCCAGGGAGTGCAGTGGAGGATGGCCCAAGTCCTTGGGCCCTGAACCCCATGGGAGACCAGGAGAAGCACCTGGCTCCTGCCATCGGATCAGCGCGGTGCGCTGGCAGCAGCGCGCCTACCGCGGCAGCCATTGGAGGGTGAATCAACGGCAAAAAGGAAGACTTTTCTCTCTGTCTCTCTCACTGTGCACTCTGCCTGTCAAAAAATAAATAAATAAATAAATTAATTAATTAATTAAAAATAAATAAAAATAAACAAAAATAAATAAAAATGATGCATGGAAACATGAAATGACTCTTAGTTTAAGTTTCTTTCTTAATTCTTGTTTCTTTATTTAAAGTTTAACAAATAGCCCACATTGTGCCAGCAAGTAGTTGTTTTACCTGCTGCTAGAATTTAGGACATGCAACAGGTTCTTTCCATTTCAACATTGCCTATGACACTCAGGACAAGCTGGTAGTATTTTGGCTGCAATTATTCCTTTAAAATCTTGGTAGATATTCTGCAAAACTTACATGTGTTTATTGCCTCATACAATACTACAACCACAAATGTCTGTAGTCTATCTCTTTTGAAACAGAGAGACAGCATCTTTAAGCATCTTAGGAACTCTATGGTTGGATTGAAAGATATATGAAGTCCATCCTTAAACTGCGTAAGAGGATTTTTATCCATCCACATGAACTGAGGAATCATTTTGATCTTCATATGATATTAACATAGGGTTTCCCATTTACATCCTCTTTAGATCATGCTTTGCAAATAATAGCCTGGGTTTGATCTTTGGAAGCAATGTGTCATTTATTCATTTGCTCTTTCTGCATTTTAAAATTACTGCAGGTGCAGACATTAGCTTAATAACTAAGATACTCTGTTCCACAGAAAAGTACCTGGGTATGATATCCATATCCCGACTCCACCTTCATATTAATGCAGACCCCAGGAGGTATCAGTAATGACGGAAATAATTGGGTGCAAGCCACTCACGTTGGGGATCTGGACTGTGTCCCAGGATCTTGGCTTAGGTCAGTCCAAGTCCTGGCCAAACTGTTGTGGCTTTTTAGGAGTAAATCAACACAAATGCGATCTCTCTCTCTCTCTCCCCCTCCCCTGTGTGTGTGTGTGTGTCTGTCTGTCTCTCCTTATCAGTCTCTTGACATCTTATGTAAACACTAAAAAATACTTCAAAATGTAGTGGCATAAACCAACAGACATTTATTATTTCACACTGGATGTGGTTTAGAAATCAGGGCAGAGCATCACTGGATGCCTGTGGCTCAAGCATTTTCAGGAGGTAGTACTCATGATTTCAGCAGGGATTGTGGTTCATTCGAAGGGCTGTATTGAGAGCATACGTTTATAAATTCCCCCATCCTTAATTTGCCAGCCTTAGTCAATTACCATAGGGAACTCTCCACAGTGCTGACTCAGCCAATGGAGTTTGATCCTAAGATAAGTGACAAACAAAATTAGGATAAGCATAACAATATTTTCATAAATTGATCTCAGAAGTTACATTCTACCACTTCTGCTGTGTACAGTTCTTTAGAAGTGACTTTATATGACTAGCCTTTACGCAATGGAAGGAATTATTACCTAGATATAAAAATTAGGGGATGTAGATCATTTGGGGCCATCTTGGCAGCTGTCCACCATAGAACCTACCTAGTGAATCCATGGTCAGGAGGAGGCACATCCAAGGCACTCAGTCCAGGAAGTTTTCTCAGGCAAGAGGGCTAAGCATCAGGAGCTTTATATTTGGGGAGGAATAGAAGTGATTCTTTCCTTTTTTAGGTCTGCACATAGGGTAAAATAGTTTCTTCTTTGTTTTAAATATCTATTGTGATAACATTTTATACAAAATATATAAGCAAGGGCTGGTGCTGTGGCGAAGCAGGTTAATGCCCAAGCCTGAAGCTCCAGCATCCCATATGGGTGCCAGTTCAAGACCCAGCTGCTCCACTTCCCATCCAGCTCTCTGCTATAGCCTGGGAAACCAGTAGAAGATGGCCCAAGTCCTTGGAACCCTGCACCCCCCCCCCCTGGGAGACCTGAAGGAATCTACTGGCTCCTGGCTTCGGATCACGCAGCTCAGGCAGTTGAGACCAATTGGGGAGTGAACCATCAGATGGAAAACCTCTCTCTCCCTCTTTGCCTCTCCTCTCTCTGTGTAACTCTGACTTTCAAATAAATCAATAAATATTTTAGAAAAAAATGTAAGGAGGGACCGGTGCTGTGGCGAAGCAGGTTAATGCTCTGGCCTGAAGGGCCAGCATCCCATATGGGCGCCAGTTCAAGACCCGGCTGCTCTACTTCCAATTGAGCTCTCTGCTGTGGCCTGGGAAAGTCCTTGGGCCCCTGCGTCCATGTGGGAGACCTGGAGAAAGCTCGTGGCTCCTGGCTCTGGATCGGCACAGCTCTGGCCATTGCAGCCAATTGGGGAGTGAACCATTGGATGGAAGACCTCTCTCTCTCTCTCTCTCTCTCTGCTCTCTCTTTCTCTCTCACCTGTGTAACTCTTTCAAATAAAAAAATAGATCTTTAAAAAACACTAGTCCTGGTTAGGGCTCCAGATTCTGTCCCCGTTGCTCCTATTCTAGTTCAGCTCTCTGCTGTGGCCCGGGAAGGCAGTGGAGGATGACCCAAGTGCTTGGGCCCTGCACCCCATGGGAGACCAGGAGAAGCACCTGGCTCCTGCCTTTGGATCAGTGCAGCGTGCCAGCCGTAGAGGCCATTTGGGGAGTGAACCAACGGAAGGAAGACCTTTCTCTCTGTCTCTCTCTCTCACTGTGTAACTCTGCCTTTCAAAAAAAAAAAATGTAAGTAATCTAGGGATGGTTACTGAAGTTAGCCATGAATGCAATCTAAAAGATCTTGGAATCAAATATATAGATTTTGTCTTTGAAACTTGGTGTTGTTTTAGCATGTAATAATCCAGTTTCTATTGCAACTACCATCTACTTAGCATCAGTAATGTATATTTTTATGCATATACAATAAAAATTCCAAAGTTAGTATATTTATCTGTTTATGTCTATGGAATTAAAAGCAAAATTATGATGGAATGACTTTTGGTTTTTGCATTCCAACAGATACACCTTTCTTGTGTGTCACAGGACATGTGCCTGTGTTGATCCCTTACCCTGGAGCTCTCTCTGTATACGTTCACACTTCATCCCCATGTCCTTACCGATCTAATAGTTTATAAACACAAACTTGTAAGTTCAATTTCATTGCAGTCTTTAGATTTCATTCTAAACATTGTTTCTCCAAGATCTTTATATGGAGAGACATTACAAAAGAGCCTTATAAAGGACTTTCTTAGGGACTTACTCAAAAGTCTTTTAATTATTTTTCACAAATAATTTTATAAAGATCTGTTGCTTGAACATTAAAAATGTATTACCTATCATGTTTTTAAGATTTTTTTAAAGAAAGATTATGTTATGACCCTGGATAACTTAATTGTTTCCAAATTGTTTATAATATTCCTTTTCCAAATCTTGTAACTTATGTATTCCTTCAAATTACCAAAAGTGATCACTCTCTGTCTTTTATTCAAAATGTCAGAAATATGGAAATACTATGGTTGTTTGTATTTATCCCACTCATCTTTGAATGACATTGTTTGTACAAATTATGAACAAATAAGATTCCACTGCTAATTAGCATTCAAATAAGTTAGTGATTGAAATATTTGCATGTGCTGAAATTTATCAAAATTCTGTATAAATTAAATGCAATGGGATTTCAGAAATGCAATGAAGGAAAGAACTACAATTCTCAGTTAGATGGAAATTCATACTAAAATGTGCTATTTACCAATGAGATTACTAAACTCAGTTGGACAAGCTTTTTACATGGAAATTACTTCTAGTAACCCACAGTAAGGAAGGATGAAAAGCTTGCTTAGATACTAAAACTGTTATAAGAGTTTAAGTAGAGTGACAAGACAGGTAAGATTCTCTTTTACAAATGAATCCAAGTAAGAAGACTTTTCCAATGTGTTAGTTACAATACAGAAAAGGAGAAATTCTATATCATGAAAGCTATTATTAGTTCTGAGAAAAAATAATAAACTGTGAATTCATAAGAGAAACTGCTGACCACTTGACTGGTTATGAAAATAGATGACTTTTAGTGAATAAATAAAGTTGAATTTGTCTTTTTATTTAAAAAAACGGAAACATTTTATTTAAAGTATATAAACTTCATGCATTTTATAAATATCAATTTAGAAATAGTGATTTTTCCTTCCTTACCCCCTACCTGCACTCCCCCCCATACTTCCTCCCCCCTTTCCTATTCCCATTCTTAATTTTGACTAAGATCTTCATCCATGATTATTAGAAAACATTATATGGAGCTATTCATATATCTGCTATGATATAATATTATAATTTATAACAATGAATCAATATGAGAAGCATTATTTTACTGAATATGAAACTATTTAGAAGATAATTGTTGAACTCATTCAGAAAAGTGACCACAAGATGCTGTGCTTTCAAATCAGAGTCAGCAATGGGAAGAAGATGAATTCAGTCACCAATAATGTTGGAAGTAAGGTCTTTAACTGTCTCCAAAGTTCCACACTTTTCAAGTTGTAGAATGAGGATGGAGAAAAGAGACAGTGAGGAGTCAGACTTTTTAAAATGATAACAACAGTTGCAAATAGGTAAAAAAACATAAATTTGTCAAGTATCTACTATATTTTGTACTGTTTAATAATTACAAGCAATAAAGAATGTAGTAGCTGGCCATAAGCCACTATCAATGAAATTTCTTTAAGTACTCTAGCCTTTATTGAAAATAATCAAATTTTTTAACATTTTGATTTCTATCTTTTTGTTGAAAAATCTTGCTATTGTACACATTGTTCTGTAACTTGCATTTTTTAAAAATAAAGATTGATTGATTGATTTGAAAGGCAGAGTTACACAGAGAGAGAAGGAGAGGCAGAGAGAGAGAGGTCTTCCATCTGCTGGTTCACTCCTCAAATGGCTGCAATGGTTGGAGCTGGGCCGATCTGAAAACTAGGAGCCAGGAGCTTCTGCTCCATGTTCCATGTGGGTACAGGGACCCAAAGACATAGACTATCTTCTACTGCTTTCCCAGGCCATATGAGAGAGCTGGATTGAAAATGAAGCAGCCATATAGGTGGAACCAACACCTATATGGGATGCTGGCACTGCAGGCAGTGGCTTTTAGCTACTACACCACAGCGCTGTCCCCTTACTTTGCTTTTATTTATTTATTTTATTATTTTACATATATATATATATATATATATATATATATATATTGACAGGCAGAGTGGACAGTGAGAGAGAGAGACAGAGAGAAAGGTTTTCCTTTTTCCGTTGGTTCACCTCTCAATGGCCGCTGTGGCCGGCATGCTGTGGCTGGTGCACCATGCTGATCTGAAGCCAGGAGCCAGGTGCTTCTCCTGGTCTCCCATGCTGGTGCAGGGCCCAAGGACTTGGGCCATCCTCCACTGCACTCCCGGGCCATAGCAGAGAGCTGGACTGGAATAGGAGCAACCGGGACAGAATCCGGCGCTCCGACCGGGACTAGAACCCAGTGTGCCGGTGCCACAGGCAGAGGATTAGCTTATTGAGCCGTGGCATCGGCCTTACCTTGCTTTTTAATTCAATATATCTTTAATTTCTTTGCATGTCATCAAAATTTATGCTTTCAGAAAGATAATTAATTGTGTTTTGTTTTTGGAAAGCAAACATTTTAATTTCATAGTTTTCACAGCGATACGTAGGAAATGCTCTAATAATAACAGCACTACTGAGACTTAAAAATCAAAATAAGTAGGTGCATTATAATACATTTGAGATATTTTTAGCCTCTAATACATGTATTGACCCATACTTGTCAAGGTCTGATAATTATTAAAGAAATTAAATATGATAGAACAAAACCAGTGGAAACAGCAAGAATATAACTATTAGGATCAAGCAAGTAGTTCCAGATTTGAGTCCACCACACATCAACCTTCCTTTTGGAATAATGGATACAGCAGTGGTTCCTGCTATGACATCAATTAAAACCAGAGACTTTGACAGCGAGTCCACTCTCTGGAGCCATGAAAGCCCTGTCAGAATGTCAGGAAATGTGCACAGAGGAAGCCATACAGACATTGCTTCAAATATTTATATGATAGCAAAACTATGAATATGAAACCAGACATGGATTGTAGCAAAAATTCAATGATTTCAAACCCACAATTGTGTTTTCACCTGTCTACCATCAACTTTTACTTTACAAATGGCTTTTGTAATGAGAAATTTAAGCTAATATTTAAGTAGAAATATTTGGTATGCTTTACATAATAAAAATACTATATCCTAACTCTGAATCACTTTTCCAAGTATTTACTTTGCATAATTAGCTTGCTGCTTTGGAAATTTTTTAATTTTGTTTGTGTACTTATAATTAATTTTTGTGAATATATCTTTAGATAACCACACAAAAATAATATAATTAACATTCTGAACTTATGTTAATTGTCCTTTTTACTTGAGTTAACTTTTTAAAAGATTTATTATTTATTTGAAAGGCAGAGGTACAGAGAGGCAGAGGCAGAGAGAGAAAGAGAGGTCTTCTATCCACTGTTTCACTTACCAAATGACTGCAACAGCCAGAGCTGGGCCAACCAGAAGCCAGAAGCCAGGAATTTCCTCTAGGTCTCCCATGTGGGTGCAGGGGCCCAAGGACTTGTGCCATCTTCTACTGCTTTCCAGGCCATAGCAGAGAACAGCATAAGAAATTAAGCAGACGGGACTCTAACCAGCACCTATATGGGATGCTGGCACTGCAGGAGGAGGTTTTACCCACTACGCCTTAACATCAGCCCCTCTTGAGTTAATTTTCAAAGAATAGTTCAATTCCTCCTGTATTAGGATATACTAGTTCAAACAGTCCAGCTTTTTTTTTTTTTAATGTAATCATATGAGCATATGTCATGTAGTTCATGGAAAAGACATATTATGAGAAAACTCTCCATAGATTTCAAAATTTTTTGTGTCAACATCTATAAACAATAATTGAATTGAAAAATGACCATTTCACCTATATACGGTAAATTTTAAGGTAACCACAGATCATTAAAATTATAGTAGTATAACATTCTTAAGCATTGGTTTCCAAGGGGTCTTTTAGCTTTTACTTGTAAAGCTTCTTATTCAGTGAAGCATTAAGTGTTTTCCCTGTAATAAATTTAAAATATGTTATCTCCAAAACTGAAAAAGAGAAAGAAAGGGGGAAGGAAGGAGAATGGGAGGGCGAGAAATGAAGAGACAGAAGGGCACATTATTGTGTTCTTGGAATCATATCTACAAAGCACACTGAATCTGTTAAAAACTAATTAAAAAGTAAAATAAAAATTTTAAATCAGAAAAAATTTTACTTCTAAACAAATTTTGTGTTTTAATTTCATTTTTCATATACTTTTAAAAAGATTTTTATTTATTTATTGGAAAGACAGTGTGAGAGAGACCCACACTTATCTATCTAGACTCTCCCTTATCTATCTTCATACTTATACTTGACACTGGAAAGTCATATATTAGATCAAGAGAAAGTGAAGTATGTTAATTATTAGAAGTTAATACTCAATCTAGACCTTCCACGTGGGTAGCAGTGACTCAAGTTCTTAACCCATCACTACTGCCTCCCAAGGGCTGCATAGGAAGTTAGATTTGGGAGCTTCAGCTAGGATCCCAGGCACTGTCATATGAGACACAGGAATCTCCACTTCTTTAATTTCTATTATTTACCTCAGATTACATATTTCTAGAATTCCTAAGCTATAAACCAAGCAAATGTGTCTTCATTGTAACAGATTGTGTATTTCTACCAGCCTGGTATTCTTGATGTATCACCAGAAAATAATGTTTTTATACTCTGTTACAGCAGCGAATATATAACCCAGGGACAAATGCAGTTTCATCACTCAGAAAGCCAATGATTTACCTCTCTAGTGTCTCACAGATTTAGAATTTGCTAATTATATAATAAGTTAGTGATATTATTGAAGCACTACCTTCAACTACATTGAAAGAAACTTAGTTTGGGTAGAGTTTGTTGTTGTTTTAAAGATTTATGTATTTATTTATTTGAGTGTCAGAGTTATAGAAAGAGAGGAAGAGGAAAAGAGAGAGAGAGAGAGAGTGAGAGAGAGAGAGAGAGAGAGGTCTTATGTCAGCTAGTTCACTTCTCAGATGACCGCAACTCCCAGGACTGGGCCACACTGAAGCCAGGAGCCAGGAGCTTCAACTGGGTTTTCCATGTGCCTGGCAAGGACTCAAGTACTTGTGCCATCTTTCACTGCATTTCACAAGACATTTGTCAACAAGATGAATCAGAAGTGGAGTATCCAGGATGTGAACCAATGCTCATGTGAGATTCTGGCATTTCGGTGGTAGCTTTACCTGCTATGTCACAATGCCATCCCCAAGTTTTACTAATTTAATTTGAGGAGAAATATCTGATGTAATGATGTCACAGACTAAATAGAGGCTCTTTTCAGAGTTGCTTAAATCTGACAAAGCTCTCTGTACTATGTGCATGGTATTGTCCTGATTATATTTATGTCAAAGAGCCTTAAATTAATAGACTAGATGATATTTTCTATTGAACCAAGAAATATGCTATGTGTTAACTGAATTTCTGCTGTTAGTGTTTTTCAAATTCATCACACTTTCTTGAGACAGTTTCTCTTAACTTGTACAGTATGTACTTCCAGTTAGTTGCTAATTTGTGGCTCGTTGGAGTGGTGTTCAATGAGGACAACTGACACAAGCCAAGTGTATACCCAAAAATGCTTGAGCAAAGATCTGTATGTTAGTTTTCTATGTTCATCAGAACGAACAAGAAAACAAAGATAGTAGAAACTATTTTCTGGTGATACATCAATAATTCCAGGCTGGTAGAAATGTGTAATCCGTTATGATGATGAAACATTTGTTTGACTGATAACTCAGGAATGCTAGAAATATGTAATCTGAGGCAAATAATAGATCACCATGTCCCCTGTCATAGTTTCTGGCTTCCTAGCTGCAGCTCCTGATTCCAACTTCTTGCCAATGCAGCCCTTGGGAGGCAGTGTTGATGGGTTCAGAACTTCGGTCACTGCCACCCATGTGAAAGGCCTGGACTGAGTTCCCAGACCAAGCTTTGGCCCCAAGCGCCTTCCCAACTGTTGTGGGCATTTGAGACTTATACTAGTGCATGGAACTCTCTATCCTGTGTGTGTGTGTTGTGTGTGTGCATATGTGTCCATTTTTTTCTGCCTCTCAATGGTGTTAGTAAAATTATTTTAAAACAATGCAAATTACATTGAAGAACTAAAAATCATCATGTAATTCTCTTGATAGAGAAAGCATTGGTCAAACTGAAGTCTCATGCAGAGAAACACTGTTAGCATCTTATCCACCTCTAGCTATTTTGTTGCAATGAGAAGTCTATTGGACAGCTATGTGTTGTTTGGTATGTATTTGTGACCAAAGTAACCACAGAAGGATACATTTTAAGAGTTCATTCACTTAGGCACTTTACTGTATCTTAGGTCAGAGGCTTATTTCTTCTTTCTTCCATTGCAACTTCATTCTGAGTGGTTTCCATGTATCTTTCTTGTTCCACTCAAATTCATTTCCTTTACAGTTGGCAGAATAAGATGCTAAAAATGCCAATCTCGTAGTATTAGTGCCCTGCTTACATTCACTCAGTTACTTTCCAATTGTCTACAAATCCAGGTTCATCTTTCCTAGGAAATTCTGCTATAGAACAACTCTTCTTCCTCTAAATGGTTAAAATGCCCATTTTCCATCACACTTTCCATTTTCCATTGTAAATGTCAGTATATGCAATTTCTCAGGAGAATCTGAGCACTTTGCAGTGGCAATGTATTTATTTGTCTATGTGCACGACACAGAACAGCATGTCAAAGAACACCACACTGAAATACTTACTGAATAGTGCAATTAACAGCTTAGATAAAATTTCTTTAATGGAAATATTAACTTCTATTGTGAAGATTTATATAGATCTCCAGGAAACAGGAAAAATAGGCTATAAGACTTATTTTTACTCTCTGAAGTATCATCCTTGTCTGTGCTATGGTACTTTAACACCGTTACACAACCAATTCTGGAGGCAATTTTAGTACTATCCATCCTGATGTGAAACTTGAAAAGGAGATTTCTGGCTCCTGAAATTTTGACTCCCTTCAGGTATATAACTATCAAAAGGACATGATTGCATTTCACTGGACTCTCCTAAACCCTCTTTGCTAAAGCAACCACCTCTAAATATCAGCTTCTCTGATCACTGCTGGTCGATATTTGTTGAGCTTTGAGCTATTTGTACAGTGTTGTTCACTGAGTCCTTATTCTGTCTTGCACACCTTAGCCTGAATCATATCCTAAATTCCAAAGAAAGTGTACCTTCTCCACTATTTTTCACTTACCTCGAAAACAACACATTTCTTATAATCCTAACAGCCATAGATTGAGCAAGCATCATTGAAATACAAAGTGGCAAAATGCTGAAGCATAATATGTCACTGTTTCCAGAGAATTTGGCCAAAGGAAATCATGATTCTTCTGACCAGTTACTTTTCAACTGCATCGCTGCATTCATCTTCCAATGCCAGACTGTTCATTTTTCATGTTTTTTCTAATTGTCCAAGGTTGTCTCTGTGTTTCTCAGTAAAACTAAGTGATAGTTTGCTGTAGTCTCTTTGTACCTGAAAAGTACAGTGAATTTTTACAAAGTACAGGGGCCAATGATACCACATTTCTGATAAAGTGTTTCAACATCAGCAACACTCAAAAGATCTGTCTTGGGTGTCTCCTGAGTTTCTATTCCACATGCAAGTCAACATTCTCCACATTTTGCCACTATGCATTCGTTGGTGTGCTTTTGAAATATAAATAAATTATAATCCTATATTATATCATATTTCATGTCTGATTTCAATTGGTTAATATGGGTTTCTAAGATTCATGCAGATCATTGTAGTAGCAACATTTTCCTCATTTTTGGACAGTAGAGATTGCTTGACAGTAAGGCATTCTATTCATGATACTGTAAACAGCTATTTAATCTGTGTCTAGATTGAGACTATCATGAATAATGAAATTAAATACATTCTAGAGCATCAGTTTTGGTAGCACATATATAAAATTCAGTTTGATAAACTTAAGTTGAGGTCACTGGGTAACAGGGAATGTGTAAGTCCAGTTCAATACAAAAAAAGACAATAAATTTTCCAAATTGCTTTCTATCAATTACAACTTCCACGGGAAGGAATGAATGCTCTCTTTGTTCTATATTATTGCAGACAGTGGCAAAAGCTTCCTTTTAAAACTGGAGCCATTCTGATGGATATGTAGCCATAAAGGATGTGGTTTTAATTTGCATTTCTCTGGACAAATGAGGTTAGATAAGATGCCATGTGTTTATAGACCAATTGTGTATCATCATTTTGAAATATGAAGTATCTTTTCAAACTTACATCCATTTTCATCAGCTATCCATTTCATTTAATGTTGATATGTAGCATATTAAAGTATTTTCTGTGTTTGAATCATTTGTGGGATATACATTTTGGAAATTATTTCTGTGACATGTTGACTTGTATTTTCACACTCAATGGTGTCATTTAATGAATGTAATTTATTTACTGAAATATATTCCAATTCAATAGTCTTTTTTTTTTATTTCTGGTAAATATTATTTAGCCTAGTTTAAGAAATTTGCCATCTCAAGGACTTAAGATGCTCTTTTACACATTTATCCTTTAAGTGAACTAAATTATTTTTTTCAAAGATTGAATTTTACTCATATTTTCATTTTCAGAAAACTTTTATAGAATGTTTTTTAACTTTTATTTAGCAAATATGAATTTCCAAAGTACAGTTTATGCATTACAATGGCTTCTCCCCCCCCATAACTTCCTTCCCACCTGCAACCTTCTCATCTCCCGCTCCCTCTCCCATTCCATTCACATCAAGATTCATTTTCAATTCTCCTTGTATACAGAAGATCAATTTAGTATATATTAAGTAAAGATTTCAATAGTTTGCACCCACACAGAACATAAAGTGAAAAACATTGTTTGAGTACTAGTTATAGCATTAGTTCACATTGAACAACATATTAAGGACAGAGATCCTACATGAGGAGAAGTGCACAGTGACTCCTGTTGTTGATTTAACAAATTGACACTCTTGTTTATGGCGTCAGTAATGGTTTTTTTTTTTTCATTTTCAATTCTCTTTATATACAGAAGATCAGTTTAGCATATATTAAGTAAAGATTTTATCAGTTTGCACCCACATAGAAACACAAAGTGAAAAATACTGTTTGAGTACTAGTTATAGCATTAAATCACAATGTACAGCACATTAAGGACAGAGATCCTACATGAGGAGTAAGTGCACAGTGACTCCTGTTGTTGACTTAACAAATTGACACTCTTATTTATGGTGTCAGTAATCACCCTAGGCTCTTTTCACGAGTTGCCAAGGCTATGGAAGCCTTTTGAGTTCACCAACTCTGATCATATTTAGACAAGGTCATAGTCAAAGTGGAAGTTCTCTCCTCCCTTCAGAGAAAGGTACCTCCTTCTTTGATGACCTGTTCTTTCCACTGGGATCTCACCCATGGAGATCTTTCATTTAGGTCATTTTTTTTAACAGAGTGTCTTGGCTTTCCATGCCTGAAATACTCTCATGGGCTTTTCAGCTGGATCCGCATGCCTTAAGGGCTGGTTCTGAGGCCAGAGTGCTGTTTAGGACATCTGCCATTCTATGAGTCTGCTGTGTCTCTGACTTCCCATGTTGGATCGTTGTCTCGCTTTTTTATTCTATCAGTTAGTATTAGCAGACACTAGTCTTGTTTATGTGATCCCTTTGGCTCTCAGTCCTATCATTATGATCAATTGTGAACAGAAATTGATCACTTGGACGAGTGAGATGGCACTGGTACATGCCACCTTGATGGGATTGAATTGGAATCCCCTGGTATGTTTCTAACTCTACCGTTTGGGGCAAGTCAGCTTGAGCATGTCCCAAATTGCACATCTCTTTCCTCTATTATTCCCACTCTTATATTTAACAGAGATCACATTTCAGTTAAGTTTCAACACTTAAGAATAACTGTGCATTGATTACAGTATTCAACCAAAAGTCATAAGTAGAACAAACAAACAAAAAATACTAAGAGGGATAACGTATTAAGTTGTTCATCAACAGTCAGGGCAAGGGCTGATCAAGTCACCATTTCTCATAGTCTTCATTTCACTTTAACAAGTTTCCTTTTTGGTGCTCGGTTAGTTGCTACCGATCAGGGAGAACATTTGATATTTGTCCCTTTGGGACTGACTTATTTCACTCAGCATAATATTTTCTAAATTCCTAACAGGGATCTCTTTTCAGTGAAAAGTTAAACACCTAAAAATAATTGTGTGTTAATTACAGAGTTCAAACAATAGTACTAGAACAAAAAAAATACAAAAATAGATCCAGTATTACATTGTACATCAACAGTCAGGACAAGAGCTGATCAAGTCACTGTTTCTGTTTCTCATAGTGTCCATTTCACTTCCACAGGTTTCCCTTTGGTGCTCAGTTAGTTGTCACCAATCAGGGAAAACAAATGATATTTGTCTCTTTGGGAATGGCTTAATTCACTCAGCATGATGCTTTCCAGATTCCTACATCTTGTTGCAAATGACCGGATTTCATTGTTTTTGACTGCTGTATAGTATTCTATAGAATACATGTCCCATAGTTTCTTTATCCAGTCTACTGTTGATGGGCATTTGGGTTGGTTCCAGGTCTTAGCTATTGTGAATTGAGCTGCAATAAACATTAATGTGCAGATGGCTTTTTTATTAGCCAATTTAATTTGCTTTGGGTAAATTCCAAGGAGTGGGATGGCTGGGTTGAATGGGAGGGTTATATTCAGGTTTCTGAGGAATCTCCAGACTGACTTCCATAGTGGCTTAACCAGTTTGCATTCCCAACAACAGTGGGTTAGTGTCCCTTTTTCCCCACATCCTCTCCAGCATCTATTGTTGGTAGATTTCTGAATGTGAGCCATTCTAACCAGGGTGAGGTAAAACCTCATTGTGGTTTTGATTTGCATTTCCCTGATTGCTAGTGATCTTGAATATTTTTTCATGTGTCTGTTGGCCATTTTGATTTCCTCTTTTGAAAAATGTCTACTGAGGTCCTTGGCCCATGTCTTAAGTGGGTTATTTGTTTTGTTGTTGTGGAGTTTCTTGATCTCTTTGTAGATTCTGGTTATTAATCATTTATCTGTTGCATAGTTTGCAAATATTTTTTTTCCCATTCTGTTGGTTGTCTCTTCACTTTCCTGGCTGTTCCTTTAGAAGAACAGAAACTTCTCAATTTGATGCAATCCCAAATGTTAATTTTTGGCTTTGACTGCCTGTGCTTCTAGGGTATTTTCCAAGAAGTCTTTGCCAGTACCTATATCTTGCAGGGCTTCTCCAATGCTCTCTAATAATTTGATGGTTTTGGGTCATAGATTTAAGTCTTTAATCCATGTTGAGTGAATTTTTGTGTAAGGTGAAAGGTAGGGGTCTTGCTTCATGCTTCTGCATGTGGAAATCCAACTTTCTCAGCACCATTTATTGAATAGACTGTCCTTACTCCAGGGAGTGGTTTTGGATCCTTGATCAAATATAAGTTGACTGTAGATGTTTGGATTGATTTCTGGTGTTTCTATTCTGTTCCTTTGCACTTTCCATCTGTTTCTGTACCAGAACCATGCTGTTTTGATAACAACTGCCCTGTAGTATTCCTGAAATCTGGTATTGTGCTGCTTCTGGCTTTGTTTTTGTTGTACAAGATTACTTTAGCTATTCGAGGTCTCCTGTTTCTCCATATGAATTTCAGCATCATTTTTCCAGATCTGAGAAGAATGTCTTCGGTATCTTGATTGACATTGCATTGAATGTATAAATTGCTTTTGGGAGAATGGACATTTTGATGATATTGATGGTTTCAATCCATGAGAATGGAAGATTTTTCCATTTTTTTGGTATCCTCTTCTATTTCTTTCTTTAAGGTTTTGTAATTTTCATCGTAGAGATATTTAATGTCCTTGGTTAAGTTTATTCCAAGGTATTTGATTATTTTTGTAGGTATTGTGAATGGGATTGACCTTAGAAGTTTTTCCTCAGCCATGGCATTGCCTATGTATACAAGGCTGTTGATTTTTGTGCATTGATTTTTTAACATGCTACTTTGCCAAACTCTTCTATGAGTTCCAATAGTCTCTTAGTAGAGTTCTTTCGGTCCCCTAAATAAAGAATCATATCATCTGCAAAGAGGGATAGTTTGAGTTCTTCCTTCCCAATTTGTATCCCTTTAATTTCTATTTCTTGCCTAATAGCTCTAGCTAAAACTTCCAGAACTATATTGAATAGCAGTGGTGAGAGTGGGTATCCCTGTCTGGTACCAGATCTCAGCAGAAATGCTTCCAACTTTTCCCCAGTCAATTGGATGTTAGCCGTGGGTTTTTCATAAATTGCTTTCATTGTATTGAGGAATGTTCCTTCCATACCCAGTTTGCTTAGAGTTTTCATCATGAAAGGGTGTTGTATTTTATCAAATGCTTTCTCTGCGTCTATTGAGAGAATTATATGGTTTTTCTCCTGCAGTCTGTTAATGTGGTGTATCACATTGACTGTTTTGCAAACGTTGAACCATCCCTGCATACCAGGGATAAATCCCACTTGGTCTGGGTGGATGATCATTCTGATATGTTATTACATTCTAGTGGCCAGAATTTTATTGAGGATTTTTGCATCTATGTTCATCAGGGATATTGGTCTGCATTTCTCTATCAATGCTGCATCTTTTTCCAGCTTAGGAATTAATGTGATGCTGGCTTCATAGGAAGGATTTGGGAGGATTCCCTCTTTTTTGATTTTTCTGTATAGTTTTAGAAGAATTGGATTTAGTTCTTCTTTAAATGTCTGGTAGAATTCAGCAGTGAATCCATCTGTTCCTGGGCTTTTCTTTGTTGGGAGGGCCTTTATTACTGTTTCAATTTCTGTGTCAGTTATTGGTCTGTTTAGGTTTTCTATGTCTTCTTGGTTCAATTTAGGTAGGTTGCATGTGTCCAGGAATCTATCCATTTCTGATAGATTTCCCTGTTTGCTGGCATACAATTCCTTGTAGTAATTTCTGATGATTCTTTTTATTTCTGTGGTGTCTGTTGTTATGTTTCCATTTTCATCTCTGATCCTATTGATTTGGGTCTTTTCTTTTTTTAGTTAGTTGTGCCAACGGGTTGTCAATGTTGTTTATTTTTTCAAAAAACCAGCTCCTCATTTGGCTGATTTTTTGGATTCAATCCTGTTGATTTCTTCTTCAATTTTAATTATTTCTCTTCTCCTACTGGGTTTGTGTTTGGTTTGCTGCAGATTTTCTAGATCCTTAAGATGACTTGAAAGCTCATCTATTTGGTGCCTTTCCAATTTCTTGATGTAGGCACCTATTGATATAAACTTTCCTCTTAACACTGATTTTGCTGTATCCCATAAGTTTTGGTATATTGTGCTGTTATCCTCGTTTACTTCCAGAAAATTTTTGATTTCTCTTTTAATTTCTTCTATGACCCATTGTTCATTCAGGATCATGTTGTTCAATCTCCAAGTGTTTGCATATGCTCTAGGGATTCCTGAGTTGCTAATTTCCAACTTCATTCCTTTATCATCTGAGAAGCTGCATGGTATGATTCTAATTCTTTTGAATTTGCTGAGACTTGCTTTATGGCCTAGTATGTGGTCAATCCTAGAGAAGGTTCCATATACTGCTGAGAAGAATGTAAATGCTTTATGTGTAGGATGAAAAGTTCTGTAGATATCTGTTAGATCCCTTTGGGCTATAGTGTCATTTAAATCTACTTTCTCCTTGTTGATCTTCTGTCCTGTTGATCTATTTCTGAGAGTGGAGTATTGAAGTCCCCCAGTACTATTGTATTGGGGTCTAAGTCTCCCTTTATGTCCCTTAACAAATCTTTTAAATAAACCAGTGTCCTGTTATTAGGTGCATATACATTGATAATCATTATATCTTCCTGTTGAATGGATCCCTTAATCATTATATAGTGTCCCTCTTTGTCTCTCCTAACAGTTTTTGTGGTAAAGTTTATGTTGTCTGATATTAAGATGGCTATGCCCGCTCTTTTTTCATTTCTGTTGGCATGGTATATATTTTTCCAGCCTTTCACTTTCTTCATTTTCTTTGAAAGATGTGTTTCTTGTAAGCAGCAAAAGGATGGGATTTGTCCCTTAACCCAATCAGCCAAGTGGTGTCTTTAAACTGGACAGTTCAGGCCTTTAAGCTTTAATGTGACTATTGAAAAGGAGTAACTTTGCCCTGCCATTTGCCAAAGCTATTTTCTAATATATGTTTTGAACTTCCTGTGATCTTTTGCTGTGAGATTTCCTTCATTTACCTTCTTATTGATGACCATGTTTCTGTGTTTCTGTGTGTAACACATCTTTAAGCATCTTTTGCAGGAATGGACGAGTGGCGACAAATTCTTTCAATTTCTGTTTGCTGTGAAAGGTCTTTATTTCACCTTCATTCACAAATGAGAGCTTTGCAGGATATAATATTCTGGGCTGGCAGTTTTTCTCTCTTAGTACCTGGGCTATGTCTCGCCATTCCCTCCTAGCTTTGTTTCTGATGAGAAGTCTGCTGTGAGTCTAATTGGAGATCCTCTGAAAGTAATCTGACATTTCTCTCTTGCACATTTTAGGACCTTTTCTTTATGTTTCACTGTGGTGAGTTTAATTACAATGTGCCGTGGTTAGGATCTCTTTTGGTCATGTTTATTAGGGGTTCTATGAGCTTCTTGTACTAGGATGTCTCTATCCTTCTCCAAACCTGGGAAGTTCTCTGCAAGTATCTCACTAAAAAGGCCTTCTAATCCTTTCTCCCTCTCCATGCCTTCAGGAACTCCTAGAACCCGAACGTTGGGGTTTTTTAATAGTATCCTGTAGATTCCCGACAATATTTTTTAGATTTCTAATTTCCTCTTCTTTTCTTTGGTTTCCTGTTTCCTTTCCTGTTTTCTGTCTTCTAAGTCCAATATTCTCTATTCTGCTTCACCCATTCTGTTTTTAAGGCTCTCTAATGTGTTTGTCATTTGATCTATTGAGTTCTTCATTTCATTATGGTTTCTTGTCACTATCACATTTTCATGTTCTACTAGTTGTTTCATTTCATTTTGATTCCTCCTTAATATTTCATTTTCACGAGAGAGATTTTCTGTCTTGTCCATTAAGGATTTCTGTAGTTCAATAATTTGTTTTTGAGAACTTCTTAATGTTCTTATCAATTTTTTGAGATTCACTTCTTGCATTTCTTCTATCTCATCATCTTCATAATCTTGAATTGGGGTGTCTTTTTCATTTGGGGGCGTCATAGTGTCTTCCTTGTTCTTGTTACCTCGGTTTCTGTGTTTGTTGTTTGGCATATTGGAGATATTCTTTGCTTTCTTCACTGTGGTGTTTTTTCTTGTTATACTATGACTGTAGATTAAGTGGACTGTCTGCTTTTGATAGATCTTTAGAGGCTGTGATGGGTGTGGCCAGAGAGCTCTGTTTGGTTCCTCAGGGTTGAGGGTGTGTCAAAGGTGACTCACCCAGATTGTTCTCTCTCTCTCTCTCTCTCTCTCTCAATCTCTCTCTCTTTTTAAATCAATTGGGAAGTAATTCCACACAGATGAGTGGAATTGAGGGTAGTTGATGTATGAAACCTGGCCTCTGTGGGTATTCGTCTGATCTACCCGTGGGGACACACAAAGAGTTTATGCAGCCCTCAGTGTGGTCTCAAATTTCTCCACAGTCTCTCACCAGGTTGCCCAGGTTACCGTGTTTGTGTACTCGGTGAGTTCTCCCCCCCCTCCCCCCAGATTTTCACAGTCTCAGTTCGTTAGCTCCACACTTTCACTAGGTCTTAACCTCCTGTTATTTCTCCCCTGCAGAGTCAGGTTTTTCTGCTTGGCTAATGGCGAGCACAGCTTTACATACATAAGATGGTGCAGGCTCTTTGTCTTGCTCTGCTTTGTAAGGTGAGTGAAGAGAGAGGCTAATGTCCGTGCCGTTTCCTCTTATTTATTCATTTTTTTCTCTCCTCCAGTCAGGCTGATGCACTTTCCCCAGTGGGGCTTCAGGCCTTGTTCCCTGTAGGCTGTTTCTCCCTTTCCCCGCCAATGTCTCGGGTTACCGAGGTGTTTCACCTCCCCTTCCAGCGCTGGCACGCAGACTCTGTTGCTTGGCTTCTGCCTAAGTCCACTAAATTATTAACATATTTGTGATTAAAAGTCAAACAATTGTACACAGAATAGCAGCCACAGACTCATAAACTCTTTAAATTAAAAATTATTGAAGTTAAAATTAAGTGTATCTGTCATAGCACTCAGTTAAGAAGTTCTTGGGGCTGGCATGGTGGCACAGTAGGTTAAAGCATCAGCCTGAAGAACCGACATCCCAAATGGGTGAGAGTTCAAGTATTGGCTGCTCCATTTGCAAAGGAGTTCTTAACATCCATGTATATTCAATAGTTATCAAATTAAACCAGATACAGGAATTTCCATCAGAGAAAAGTTTTTTAACTGTGTTATTCCACATTCACTTTTCTTTTCACTCAGCACTATTTGACTCATTCAATATCATTTTTAAATGCTGTGTGATTTTTTCTAGATTCATGAGAAGTGTGTTTGTCAAGACACAATTCTCAACTGATGTGCAGATTTATTCTTGGGGTTTTTTTTGTTCCACACACTTATTTTCTATTCTTGAGGCAAAAATCACATGCTGTTAATTATGTAACTTATCCTAAGTAGTCCTATTAGTATAAATTATCCAAATGTGTTCTTCTTCTTCAAGATTTTCAGACTATTTTTAGTTCATTTAATTTCCACACAACTGCAGAATAAGCTTGCCACTCCTACAATCACCCACAGACAATCTGCTGGGGTTTTGGTTGGGATTGCAATTAATCTATAGATTGCTTTGAGGATAGTTAACATTTTACAGTCTGATTTCTCTAGTCCAAAACCTTGAAATCATTTCATTTTTTAGGACTTAAACTTTTTGCTGTAATATTCTCTTGTTTTCTTTGCAGATGTCTTTTATATCTTTCAAAATATATTTAGAATATTCAATATTTTGAATTGATTTAAATATCACCAAAATATTGATTATTGTTGCTTATCTGTAGAAATGTAGCTGATTTTTAAATATTGATATTATAGGGGCTGGCACTGTGATGCAGTGGGTTAAAGCCCTTACCTGAGGCACCAACATCTCATATGGGTGCTTGTTCTAGTCTTGGCTGCTCCTCTTCCCATCCAGCTCTCTGCTATGGCCTGGGAAAACAGTACAAGATGGCCCAAATCCTTGGGCCCCTCCACCTGGGAGACCCGGAAGAAGCTCCTGGCTCCTGGCTTCAGATTGGCACAGCTCCAGCTGTTGTGGCCAGCTGGGAGTGAACCAGTGGATGGAAGACCTTTCTTTCTCTCTCTCTCTCTACCTTCTCTGTAACTCTATCAAATAAATAAAAGTAAATCTTAAGAAATTTTTAAAAATCCATCAGTATTTCTATAATATAATAATATAAATGATGTATCATGCAACTTTATTTAGTTCATATAATAATTTCTTTAAATATAGGGATTTTTAAAGATGTTCTAATTAAAATCTATGTCATCTTTAAGCAATGTTGTTTTACTTGCTTTTTTTCAGAAAGTTTTGCACTTTATCCTGTTTTTGCTTTACTATTCTACTTTGGACACCTATTTCAGTGTTAACTAGAAGTGACAATAATGAAGATATTTTTCTTTATTCTGATCCTGTGGACAATTTTTTGTGAGTTTTCCATTCAAGATTATACCCAACCATCAAATATAGTGCCCTTACCCCTACTGTTTACCTTCTCATTGTGGCCATGAGATTTTAATACCCAGTGTCCATTAATATGAAGTGTTTTTCTGCAGAACTTGACAAGTTTAGAAAGGCCAGGAAACCAACAACTCAAGGAAATAGCCTCTAGCTACTCGATAAATCACAGTGACCTATCAAAACTGTTCCCTTGAGGCATATGTTCCCCAGTTTTCCCACGGGATTAAGTTTCAGTTACCCACTTAGTAGCCAAAACTCTACGCTCTATGAAGTTTATTCCTTGTATTATTTTCCTTCTTTCCTACCTGTGTTCCGAGCAAGTATTTTTTTTCAACCTCTTACCAGATTAAGGAATTTTCTTTTGTTCTTATTTCTGAAAGATAATTTTTGGTAAATGGATGTTTAATTATGCTAAATATTTTTTCATCTTTCAATCAATGTGACAGATATCACTGGTGGATATTCAAATAAGTAGGCAAACCTGATTTTCTGTAATAAGCACAAGCTAGACATCAAGTATTAGTAGATCAGAATCACTGGCTAATTTTTAAGGAGTTTTTTCAATGCTTATAAGAGAAAAATTTTTTCCTGTAGCATTTATGATGTTTTTCTTTTTCCAAAGGGGAAAAAAGTTTCACCACATGAATTTAAAAAGCAAAAAAGACTTTAAAACCATTGAAATAGGATAAGTGACAAGACAGTTGTAATGGGAGGAGAGATTAAACTCAGCTTTGCTGTAGTCAAGAAAAAGTTTTAAATACCGAGATGTTAATAATGGACAATGGTGGAAGAGACAGGGGGTGATCAATCAATGGATTAGATTCATCCAGATCCTGAGAGATATTAGTAGTGGTAGTCCTCAGCTTCTGATCTTGTTACATCGGAAAACTCTTTGAAAGTTGAAAATGTACTGCACTGCAAGCATCTAACCAACTGAAGATCATAGCTCAGCCACACGGTACACGTCAGAGCGTTGGTTGTTTAAAATTGTGATCCTGACGCTGATTTTGAGCTGTGGCCATTGCTGCCCAGATTCATGAGAGAAGATAGTGCCACACAGTATTTATAGGTTGATATTGTCAGATTAGAATTAATCATTCACAGTATGTTTTCTACTGAGTGTATATGTTAGTACCACTTTAAAGTCAAAAATCATAAATCAGGAGTGCTCGTTATGGCCCCTCCCTTGGTTACCTAAGTTATTTTGGTGAACTATCCAAAGAGTGGTCTTGAGAAACCCTTAAAGTTTCTGTGGGAAACAGTACTCTTGGGCAGACTTGGCTGTTGGGAACACTGTGCCTTTAACTTCAAATTTGGATAATTTCAGGTATTCAGTTTAATCAGGTTATTTATAACATCCAGGGTTATTAGCACACTCATTTTCATTCTTTTACTAATATTTTAATGATTATGCTAGATGTTACACTGTGCATTGCTGACCTATGATATTTTTTATACTCCAGGTCTAATAGAAATGAGTGCCCTTAGCTTGTGTCTGCTCCAAAGTGACTTCAGTTCCACTTCATATTTGAAGGACATTTTCAGAGGTCAGAAACCCAGGATAATATTTTTCCCCGCTATTTTAAATGTATCAGTATAATCATTGCTATCTGGATTCCATTATTTCAGTCTTAAGATGCCAGGGAATCATTATTATATATTTGGTGATAATGTGTTTTATTTCTGGCTTAGTTTAAGTTTTTCTGATTGTCTTTCACGTCTGTGTCACCATGATATGCATAGACACTGTTTTGGTTTTAATTTTATTGCTTGTATTTGCAGTCCTTTTTAAAATCTCTAGATTGGTGTCTTATGTTAGTTTGATATATTTTCAACTACCATATCTTCTAATATTATTACTGCTTCATGTTTCTACTGCTCTTCTCATTATAAGATCCTAAATGCACTTACAACATGTCAAACATTTTCTCAAATTCCTATAGATCCTCTTGTACTTTCTTGATATTTCATTTTCTTTGTACTCTCTGTGGTGGAGTCTGTGTATTCTACCAAACCTACCCTTCAATTCATTGATTTTTCCCTTGGAAAGACAAAATATACAAAAGATAATTGGGGTGATTCTATTCAGACTGTGTGATAATGAGACCACTCAATGAGAAACATCTCTGCTAAAAGGAAGGGAACCTTTTTGGAAGCTTTTTTTGACAGATTAACAATGGAGTCATCAGTGAGTTCCACAGGAGTCAAGAGGGTGAGGAGAAGTGGCTTTTGGCCAGGTCAATGAGGAAAGGAATTGGGTTTTGTGGTTCGGGCAAAAATGATGGCTCTTTTGTTTTTACTCAGACTACATTCAGATTTCTTTGCTTTTCAGAAACACTGGGCTTGGAGAAAGGTAAACATTGTCATGCCTACCCATTGTTCAGTTCATATCATAAACTCACTTGATAAGATGTGCATTTATTCCTTTTTAATTCCCAGTATATTTGATTTTTTAACAGACAGAATTTTTCTAGTGAGATAGTCCATTTTGTAATTTATTTTCTTGTACATGTTAACCACAATAGTTTCAAAGTTTCTGTTTATTGTCCAATATCGTCTACGCTACCTATGGCTATATTACCATGATCTAGTTCTTTCCTCATGGGTGCTTTTTGTTGGTATAGTGGGTAATTTTGAATAAATTTTAGGAAGAATTACAAAGAGTCTTCATTATATTGTCATCTGCACAGAAAGTCCCTCCCTCCTCTGTCAGGTAGCTCACAAATCAAGAATTACTCTCAACGGCCACTGTGTGACTTGGAATAGGTCTGCAGCATTTGTAAGGCTCTGTGCAGGACTATAATGCTCTATTTTCTTTAGCAGTTACACCTAAAAACCCATGGTATTTATTTATGGCTTCGCTCTGTCTCTTCCAAATCATAAGACTCCATGAAACTTTTCTATTTTAAATTTACTTTATCTTTGGATCACTACCTTCAGCCTCCCCTTCCTGCAAGAATCTTTTTCCCAAAGTGATAGCTGCATTGTAACCTTTATGATGTCTTTGGACCAAATCTTTTTTGCTATACATTTTATGGTATATCTAGTTATTCTTGGTGGGAGCAATCGCCTACTGTAAACTATTCCATCATAGACAAAGGAGAGAATCTGTGTTCACTTCTCTTTTGCTACTTTATTAAATGGAAACAAATTGTCTTTAAATTAATTTATAGATATACTGACCTGAATTTTTATTACACTAGCAAGAAGCCCTATTGATGATTGTACTTCATCATGTTTAGGAAAATTTGAAGCATAGTCAATCTTAAAATCATAGTCTGCTGAATCATAGTATGATGGTTATTTTTTAAAGCAAACCAACTGGACTGAAAAGAACAATGTCTTTTTATAGTGTGTGGTTGTTTTCCTTGGGTTATTATTGCTTCCACCCATGAGTAGAACTATTATGTGTTTTGAATAATTAAACAAGATCTGTTGCTTGTTGATTTTGGATTTGTTTGCCTGACATATTGAGTAAAATACTCAGTTAGTGAATGACATATGGCGTTCCTTTGCTGAAACATGGCAAATACAGCTTTTTCTGGGTGCACAGACCTTATTTTCAACCAATTTTATGAGCTGTGTAAGATAAGTGAATTCAGGAATAGATGGTTTAAGATTTATAAATCACATACATTCGATGATTGTCTTCTGCAGCAAGGTAAATCTACACTCACGGGTCATAAATATTTATAACAATGCAAACCTTTTCAGAAATACAAATTTAGATACTATATACTGACATCTCATTGTACATTTCTTATCTGTTAATTTGATATTGCCTAGCTTATAATGTTTTTCATGACATTTTATTTGCCCAGTATTTCTCTTATTTTTGTTATGAACTGGCTGATGAAAAAATGCACATCATTTTGATAAACATAGAATTAATGTAATTGTGCACACTGCTTTATATCTATATGTAGAATAAATGAGATTTTGTATTTATTGTTATTTAAAGTATTAATATGGAATTTTATTTGTAACATTTGGATACTCCACCATTTTTAAGCAGTTCAATAAAAATGAACAATACCATGTAAAAGAATAATCAATAGAATGATAACAAAAGCCATTTCATATAAAAAGGTGAAAATAGTCCACAGTCTTAACAGAGTGTTTTGTGTGATTGTACCAGGTAACATGAACTATGACAGCGGAAGAACAATTCTGATGTGAGACAATCATGTATATTGTAACTTCTTTAAGAGTAAGGACTTGGTTTGCAGATTATCTTCATTTATTTTTCATGTAGCCTCATGATTTGCAAATACCAGATGCTAAATTATATTTCATACATTGTTAATTCATACATTCTCCTAAAAGTTACCCCTAACTAAAAGAAAAAAGAGATGATTGTCATTCTGGGGCTCTTGATTAGAAAATAAATATGTTTTTTGTGACAATGTCTCTATTCTTCCTGACTACTCTTAGGAATGTTATTCCCAATGGTAGAACTTTGTATTCTGGCATTTTTACTGAGCTGCCTTCCTCAGATTTCCTTTCTTAATAAATTTTGTACACATTCATCCATAAGAAGTTATTTGAGATTTGGGAGCCTAAACAACTAAAATGTATTTAATACATTGAAAGTCAAGGTTGGGCCAACACTTTACAGCTCATGCTAACATTCACGGATGTACTGGCTCATCATGTGGGTATGGGAAAGCAGCCAGACCCCAATGTTCCTGGCTCTTAATGGAGCTTTTGTATCAGATTCTGTGAGCTATAGCTCACAGTAGAAAGTAACTTCAGATTGTACCCAAATTGTGCCATAGTTTGCTCATATCATGGAGATTGGGGGTAAGGCACGGCAGATGTGCCTTCTCTCTGTTCTTATAGGATTCACTTTTTTATCGTATGTTTCTGTGATAGGTTCTCATGGATTCTCATGAATTCCAGCTTGTCCTTAATCCTTCCACATTCACATCTAGTATTTCTTTCCTTATCCTTTCCTGAATTTTATCAACTGTAGAAGTAACAAAGGTACATAAGCTTCCTGGCCAGCTCTGACAAACACAGAGAATTTAATCTTTGCAACAAATGGCTTATTCTGCATCATTAACTGTGGCTCTTATACTTCAACCAATGCCTAAATTGCACAGATGTAGACACCATAACTAATTCTAGGGGATCAGAAACTTGAGAATGCATTCTCTGAATTGGCTCTTGCTTCTACAGAACTAGTTTTCTGGTCTGATTACTTTTAAAGACATTAATAGCTATTTCCCCAAGTAATTTTGTTAATAGTAGTCCATGGCACACATTGGCAAAACTGTTACTTAAGCTATTTTTAAATGTCTGTTATCATTTATTATTGAGATGACAAGTCTTTGTTTGGTTGGTTATGTTTTTTTCTGCCATAAAACATAATTTTAAAAACATAGTAGAGTGACTTGGTTGATTACTTCTAAATGTTCTATAGACTTGGTATAATAAAATAATGAGCTTAATGTTTTAACTTCTCAGTTCAATCCTGGGTGCTGATAAAGTACAACAAATATATGATCTCACAACATGAAATATTTATCCCTTCTTTCCAAAAAATAAATATTTCTGAAAATCAAATCTAAGTCTGATCCCATTGGAAAATAAATTATAATGAAGAGTAAATTTCTAACACTGTAACAAGGTGAAGTATTTTGTTAAAGTTAAGGCATTGAAAGGAAAGAGCAAGCCTCAAAATTATGTGGATTCCTGTGAGCATTTTCTACTGAAGCTGGGGAAATTGAATCTATAAATTATCTTGTGGTGTTTTTGACATTAAAAATAGATTATTCTCCTTTATGAGGAGGTTAGTCTTCACTTGCTTGATAATCATGAGTGCACTAACCAGAGAATCTGGATTCAACACAGCACTATGAAGGTTTTAATACTCTACTTAGGTAACTGAATCATAGACCCAAAGATAGCCTACAAAAGTGGAGGCAAAATGTTAGAACTGCTTGCTATTACAGAGGACAGTACATAAGTCTTAGGGTGTGTGACATACAAGAGCAGATTTATGATATAAGCCCTGTTCATAAATACCCAACGCCATTCTAACTGCATCCACCCAGAAGGTAAGAGGATGAGAGGATGATTCCTACCACCAACACCCGTCACCAAGACTATTAATGAGTCAGAATTCTTTTTTTTTAATTTTTTTATTTTTTATTTTTTGACAGGCAGAGTGGACAGTGAGAGAGAGACAGAGAGAAAGGTCTTCCTTTTGCCGTTGGTTCCCCCTCCAATGGCTGTCGCGGTAGGCGCGCTGTGGCCGGCGCACCACGCCGATCTGATGGCAGGAGCCAGGTGCTTCTCCTGGTCTCCCATGGGGTGCAGGGCCCAGGGACTTGGGCCATCCTCCACTGCACTCCCTGGCCACAGCAGAGAGCTGGCCTGGAAGAGGGGCAACCGGGACAGAATCCGGTGCCCCGAGCGGGACTAGAACCCGGTGTGTCGGCGCTGCAAGGCGGAGGATTAGCCTAGTGAGCCCTGGCGCCGGCAATGAGTCAGAATTCTTAAGAGCTCCGAATGGCTCTTCCTTGCGCACTGGCAAAGCTGCAGGCTCTCTGCACAGGTTGGTGCATAGCCAGTTGTGATTGCAGTTTATGTTCACTGCTGCTGATCCACTGGCTCACCTCATGGCCACGAAGCAGTTAGCAGGTCTGCAATTCCTTCAGTTCCCGATGGATCCTATCATTTCCTTTCTCCAATTCTCAAGATGTGTGTATGTGGGTGGGTGTGTGTGTAACTCCATGGTGAAAAGTATTAAATTCTCTTGTAGATCATTCGCATTATTGAGATTTGAGTTACTGAGAGATAGGTATGGTTCCCAGTTTGATCTCATCAGTCACAGCAAGCCAATTTCCTCTGATAACACTTCTTTCATGTCCATCTTTCCTATCCAACTGCCAGATTCCTGCCTTTAGACACAAGGAACAGTCTCACTAGGGGCCTATAACTTGCCTCCACAAATTTTGTCTAATTCCAACATTGCCAATATTATTCTGTCAGTTAATAGTGGTTCTGATTTTCTGACAAACCCAATTGATAGAACTATCTAACTCTTAAATGTTGGGGTTATTTAAATTTCTCTGCAGCATCATTCAAATGGTAAATTTTAATACTGTCTACTCACTATGATTAAAATATTTTAAAGCTTTATTCTATCTTTTTGAATATGGTCTGTTAGCAAGCTCATCATCTCTGAATTTGATAGACAAATAGGACTAAACATCAACTCAAATCTTATTGAGAAGAGTTGCTGCCCATTTTACAGTAAAAAAAAAAAAACCTCTTTAACATAAAATGAATTAAGGAAAGTCCTGATGAATTTTAGTTTTATGGACAGGGACAAGACGCAATCATTTTCAAAGACACTGTCATTTACTTTATGAATTGGTAAACATATATGAGAAGTTTTATTTTTGGAAGAGCAATTTCATAAAGACACAGGTGAGGAATTTCTGATTCTGTCAATTTAAAAAAAAGAATAGCTAGAAATATAAGCAAATATGCATATACTGAGTGTAGCACAACGGATGATGGATCATTCAACTCACCTTCTGCTTGTCTTCATATCCTGACTGAAAACAAGCCAAAGTTCGTCCAAATACCGAAAATGGTGACGAGGGAGATGGGAGTAGGAAGGGAGTGAAGATGTTTATTAGGAGGCATGCTTTATAATGAAATTGCATGAAATAGGGAAAGCAAATATTGAGCCTTGCTACTCAGAATCCAGGACCCATGCAGCCTATTTTCTTTGTCTAGGATGATAAAAGTAGTGCCAACTCATGGATAATCCCCAGAATTATCTTTGGCTGTCTAGAAATTGCAACTGCTCACAAAGTTAGAACTGTACCCACTCATATTGAAGCTGGGGATAGACACACACACACAAATCAAAAAATGGGGCTAGTCCCGACAGAAGCCTTGGTTACTATATAATAATTATAAAACTGGCTCCTGAATCCAGTTCTAGTTTCCTGATTACCAGAAATCTTAGTGGTAGAAGAAGAAAAAAAAAAAAAAAGGTATAGTCCTAGATCCCTTACCCTTTTAAAATCATTATATAAGACAACAGATTCTAAATGACCAAATCAAGATAATGTCTTCTACTTCAAATGACTGTAAAACTTTCTTTTTCTTCAGAATCAGGAGATGAATCATGGACATTCACTAAGATTTTAGTCAGAAGCAAGGACAAAGTAGCCCCCCTCAATACATAATTTATATGTTCCCAAAGCCATGTTTATTTAAACCATGCTAAATATTAAATAAAAATAAATTTTAGTTGTTTTAAAAGGTGCAAAAATGTATGTTTATACTCATAGATGTATATAAGGGTACTTCAAAGATTCATGGAAAATAAAATTACTTGATAAATATTTTTGTGCAATTATTTTTAAGATTTGTTTATTTAGGTGAAAGGCAGAGCTTCAGAACAAGAGGGAAACGGAGTGAAGGAGGGAGAGAGGACAAAGAACTAACTTCCATCCGCTGGTCCACTCACTAAATGGCTCAACAGCCAGCCCTGAGTCCGGCTGAAGCCAGGTGCAAGGAGCTTCTCCTGGGTCTCCCATGTGGGTCCCAAATATTTGGCTGTCTTTTGCTGCTTTCCCAAGAGCATTAGCAGGGAGCCTGATTGGAAGTGGAGCATCCAGGATATGAACTAGTGCTCATACGGGGTGAGTGTCACAGGCTGTGCCTTAACCTGCTACATCATAACATCAGCCCCACAAAAAATTTTGAGAATGCTTGTCATACAGTTCATGAAGCGTACAGCCCATGGAAAACATGCATGGATTTCCAATTTCTTTTGACCAAAAACTAATTTATGATTAATTTCATTTTTTTCACAAACTTTTTGAAGTACTCTTGTATATGAGTATGTTCATTAACACATAGAAAGGCCCAGACATGTTCCAAGTTAAATGCTGATAAAACTGGGGTGAATGAAAAAAGGCATTTAAAAACATTGTTTGAAAATTTTTTGTCATTTATCTACAGCAACATAGTACAAATATTTAAAATCAAAGAATCTAGAAACATAATATTTGAATTTGAATCATAACTCCACACTGTGCAAAATTTCTCAAGTTACTTAACTTCTTTGCATCTTAGCTTAAACATCTGCATATTGGGGATAAAAACTGTGACTATTCCATAAGGCTATTGTGAAGATGTCAGGAGTATTAAATTTCAGAATTGTGAACAGTGCTTAGCAAATGTTTAATAGTGTATCTGTAACTCTTAGGCTGTATCTGAGTTTCAATGATTTTTCCTACAAAAACAAAATTATTTAATGTAATTTTATTGTTGTAGTTCTATCATGTTTATTATGTGAAATAGCAAGATTCTGAATAGAGTCTTTAACTAAGGAAGTTATTATGTTGTATAGATGAGTTCATTAAAAATTGTATTGTTATTTATATAAAGAGAACAAATTTTGGTTGTTTCCTTTATACATATACTCCTCATACTACCCTCTCCTCTTCCTCCCTATCTTATTTGTCTTTTATTTTTTTTTATTTTTTAAATATTGATTACTTTTCTATGCAATTTCCAATTTAACACCAGGTTTTTTTTTTTTCATTTTCAATTACCTTTATATACAGAAGATTGCTTCAGTATATACTAAGTAAAGATTTCATCAGTTTGCACCCACACAGAAACACAAAGTGTAAAAATACTGTTTTAGTACTAGTTATAGCATCACTTCACATTGGACAACACATTAAGGACAAATCCCACATGAGACATAAGTACACAGTGACTCCTGTTGTTGACTTAACAATTTGACACTCTTGTTTATGTTTATGGCGTCAGTAATCTCCCTAGGCTCTAGTCATGAGTTGCCAAGGCTATGGAAGCCTTTAGGGTTCGCTGACTTGGATCTTATTCCGACAGGGTCATAGTCAAAGTGGAAGTTCTCTCCTCCCTTCAGAGAAAGGTACCTCCTTCTTTGATGGCTCTTTCTCTCCACTGGGATCTCACTCACAGAGATCTTTCAGGTAGGTTTTTTTTTTTTTCTTTTTTTTTTGCCAGTGTGTCTTGGCTTTCCATGCCTAAAATACTCTCATGGGCTCTTCAGCCAGTTCTGAATGCCTTAAAGGCTGATTCTGAGGCCAGAGTGCTATTTAGGACATCTGCCATTCTGAGTCTGCTGTGTATCTCGCTTCCCATGTTGGATCGTTTTTTCCCTTTTTGATTCTATCAGTTAGTATTTGCAGACACTAGTCTTGTTTGTGTGATCCCTTTGACTCTTAGACCTATCAGAGTCATCAATTGTGAACTGAAATTGATCACTTGGACTAGTGAGATGGCATTGGTACATGCCACCTTGATGGGATTGTATTGGAACCCCCTGGCACGTTTCTAACTCCACCATTTGGGACAAGTATGATTGAGTATGTCCCAAATTGTACATCTCCTCCCTCTCTTTTTCCCACTCTTATATTTATATCCCTGTTAAGTATAAGAGAGGGAAAAAGAGAGGGAGGAGATTTGTCTTTTAATTTTTGCCATGACACCTTTTCAATTTACTTTATATTTAAAGTTTGTTCTTACAGTAAAAAGTAGTAAGTAGAAAAAAAAAAAGTGTTCCTCAGTTGTATGGATTAAGAACTGTAAACAGTAATCAAGTCTCAAAATGTCAATTTCAGATTGTCATTCATTTAGTAGGCAGGTGATTGTCAATTTTTTTTTTCCTTTGAAATTGTACTTAAGACCATTAACCAAGATGAAAATTGACTCAGTAATAAAGACCCTCTGAACAACAACAACAACAAAAGCCTGGGACTGTGTGTCTTCACTGCTGAATTCTAACAAACTTTTAAGGAACTAATCCAAATTCTTCTTAAACTACTCAAGACAAGCAAAAGGAGGGAATCCTCCCAAACCCCTATAAGGCCAGCATCAGCTCAATTCAAAAACCAGAAAAAGATACAATAATGAAAGAGAACTGTAGACTAACATCCCTGATAAGTACAGGAGCAAAGGTCCTCAATCATTTACAAACCAATAGAACCCAACAACACATCAGAAAGGTCACGCACCCTGTCCAAGTGGGTTTCATCAGTGCTATGCAGAAATAGTTCCACATATGTAAATTAGTTCAACGTATGCGAATCCATAAATGTGATACATCACATTAACAAACTGAACATTGAACACCGTATGATTATCTCGGCAGATGCAGGGAAAGCATCGGATAAAATACAATATGTTTTATGATAAAAAAAAAAAACAACTTCAGAAAATTGGGTATAGAAGCAATATACCTGAGCAAAATCAAGGCGACATATGAAAAACCTACAGTAAGCAACACATTGAATGGTAAACAGCTGGAAGCATTTCCACTATGATGTGGGACCAAAGATGCCACTGTCAGCATTACTTTTAATTTTATGCATTTAAAAATTATGGTTAATAGATTTGGTTGGAGAAGTAATAAGGTAATGGAATTCCTTTTGCTGTCTAATACTCAGTTTTTATGGCTGCAAAATGCAAGAATCAGTGCCTAGAACTGTAAGGTTACTTGTTTAGCTATCATCTCCTTAATTTGGCTGTGAGTATGCTGAAATCAACACTCATCTTTCAGGTGAAGTGATGTTTGATAGAAATCTGTTTTCTTACGTAAGCATTCACTCTTCTCCCATTAATTTACCTTGATTATAAAAGTTATTTTGATATTGCATACATTACAAATGAGACAATTATACAATTCAAAACTCTAGGATAAAGACAAATTACATCTGGATGAGAAGATATCAGCAATTTGAAAGATGTTTTATACCTCAACATATTTAACAGTGAAAAATCATTGGAAGAGTGAAATATACAAATAGTTAGTTCTGCTATGAATGTTGTTTACAAAGAGAGGCAAAACAAAGTAGAAAAAGAAAAACTATAACATTTTAAAAGAAACTGGCAGTGATTGCCTTTGCATTTTATAGCCTTTGAAATGAGATTACTGTTCTATCTGTTGTAGTATTGAAATAAGTATGATAAAACAATAAGGATATTTTATAGAAAACTTTTAGTTAATAAATATAAATTTCAAAAATACAACTTTTGGATTATAGCAGTTCTTCCCTCATAATGACCTCCCACCCACAAACCATCCTCCTCCCATCTACAAACCTGTTTCCTGTCCACAAACTATCACTTCTCCTACTCCCTCTCTCATACATTTCTTCATTAAGATTCATTTTTAATTATCTTTATATACAGAAGATCAACTCTATACTAAGCAAAGATTTTGACAGTTTGCACCCACACAGACATACAAAGTATAAAGTACTGTTTGAAGACTAGTTTTACCATTAATCCTCATTGTACAACACACTAAAGACAGAGATCCTACATGGGGAGCAAGTGCACAGTGACTCCTGTTGTTGATTTAACAATTGACATCCTTATTTATGATGTCAGTAATCACCCAAGGCTCTTATAATGAGCTGCCAAGGCTATGGAAGCCTCTTGAGTTCACAAACTTCACCCTTATTTGGAAAGACCATAATCAAGGAGGAAGTTCTCTCCTCCCTTCAGAGAAAGGTACCTCCTTTTTTGATGGCCCCTTCTTTCTGCTGGAATCTCACTCACAGAGATCTTTCATTTAGGTCATTTTTTGCTGCAATGTCTTGGCTTTCCATGCCTGAAAAACTCATAGGATTTTTAGCCAGATCTGAATTCCTTAAGGGCTGATTCTGAGGCTAGAGTGCTGTTTAGGGCATTTGCCATTTTGAGTTTGCTGTGTATCCCGCTTCCCATGTTGGATTGTTTTCTCCTTTGAATTCTCTCAATTATTATTATCAGACACTGGTCTTATTTATGTTATCCATTTGACGCTTAATCCTATCTTTATGATCAGTTATGAACTTAAACTGATCACTTTAACTAGTAACATGGAATTGGTGTCTGCCAACTTAATGGGATTTGGAGTCCCATGGCAAGTTTTTAGCTTTACCCTTAGGGGTAAGTCTGAGGGAACATATGCGGAACTTTACATCTACTCCCTCTCTTATTCCCACTCTTATTTTTAACAGGCATCCTTAAGTAGAGTTATCTTACATTTGTGTAGTTTTAAATTTGTATTTTTTTTATTTGGGGGGAGAGAGAGACAAAGAACTCCCATTCCGTGGTTCACTCCCCAAATGTTTGCAGTGACTGTGGCCAACTAGAGCTATAGCTGGAAGCTGGAAACTCACTACTGGTTTATTCCCACATTGACGAGAAAGATCATTTATTTGAGACACCACTGCCGTCTTCTAGAATTTGCATTAGCAAAAAGCTGGAGTCAGGAACTGGTGACAGATATGAGACCTCGGTACTCTGCTGTGGGAATGTGGGCATCTTAACTGGCATCACAATTAGGCTAAACACCTCTCCCAAATTTGTATATTATGGGTATGTTTGTGTGCATTCCTATAGCATTAATTAGACGAAAGTCCTTATAAGTTATTGTGAAAGGTAGATAAAGATTTTTTTAATATTTTATTTTATTTATTTGAGATGTAGAGTTACAGACAGAGAGAGGGAGAGACAGAGAGAAAGGTCTTCTGTCCAATGCTGCACTCCCCAGATGGTTGCAACGGCCAGAGCTGAGCCCATCTGAAGCCAAGAGCCAGGAGCTTTCTTCTACGTCTTCCACATGGGTAAGGGGCCCAAGGACTTGAGCCATCTTTCACTGCTTTCTCAAGCCATAGCAGAGAGCTGGATTAGAAGAGAAATCAGCCAGTATTTAAACCTGTGCCTATATAGGATTCTGGCACCGCAGGCAGAGCCTTAGCCCACTATGCCACAGGACCCTGCCCCCAGTAGATACTGTTAATCACCATCTCACATACAATTATGATTAATGTACTTGTTGAATCCCTATAAAACATATATCATTATGGATAGCCAAGACACTATGGCAAAAAATGATTTATGTGAAGGATCTCTGAGTGAGACTCCAGTGAAAGAAGGGACCATCAAAGAAGGATATACTTTTCTCTGAAGGGAGGAGAGAGCTTCCACTTTGCTTATGGGCCTGTCTAAATACTGACAGAGTTTATGGACTCAAAAGGCTTCCATAGCCTTGGCAGCTCATTTCAATAGCCTCAAGTGATCATTGGCATCATAAATAAGAGTGTCAATTGTTAAATCAACAACAGTAGTCACTGTGCATTTGCTCCTCTTGTAGGATCTCTGTCCTTAATGTGTTGTACTATGAGAATTAACGGTAAAACTTGTTTTCAAACAGTACTTTATAACTTGTGTGTCTGTGTAGGGGCGAACTGTGGAAATCTTACTAAGTATATAGTTTGTCTTCAGTATAGAAAGATAATTAAAGGTGAATTTTAATGAAGAATGGGATGGGAGAAGAAGGAGGTGGGACAGGAGTAGGGGTGGGAGGGTGGTTATGGGGAGAAGAACCATTATATTCCTAAAGCTGTACCTATGAAATTCGTATTCATTAAATAAAAGCTTTCTTTAAAAAAGAAGAAAAAAATAAAGAAAGATGTTATCCATAAAAAAAAAGAATGGAATGACTAATAAGTTATGATAATGGTTACCTGGGATTAAAGTAAAAATAAAAGGAAGAGAAAATTAAAATCTTATAGGATATTGTGTGCTGTTTACATTATGTATACAATGTTAAAATTGTGGCCTATTTTATGTACTTCATTGCATTTATGTAATTTTAAGTTAAAAACAATGTTGTTCTGTTAGTTGTAACAGAGGTCCTGGTAATTAACTCCATGGAGGGGGGTACACACTGATTATCGAAACAATGCCCCTTGGGTTGGTTCTGTACAATGGAACAGTAAGTTCTTACTTACTTTTTTAATTTACTCACAGGAAACTGCATGTTCACGCAAGTCATGGTCCTTGATTGAATCATACATTTTGAGAACCGGCAATATAAGATATAATTGACTCAATTGAGGTCATTTGAACATAAAAAGATACAGTCAAAAACAGCAAAATATGTTATTAATAACTAGAAAAATTAAAAACATTTATCATTAATCTATGTGAATGTCAAAGGATAAAAAATACCATGAAGTCTTTCATGCCCTCACATAGGTTGCATGTGTATGTGTGTGTGTCTGTGTGCGTCTGTACTTGTGTGTGTATATGGATATGTGTATGTGTACATGTATGTGTGTCTGTGTGTGTGAATATGGATGTGTGTGTATGTGTGTGTATGGATATGTGTGTGTGTCTATGGATGTGTGTATACATGTGTGTATGGATGTGTGTGTCTGTGTGTGTATGGATGTGTCTATGGATATGTATGAGTCTGTGTGTGTATGGATGTGTGTGTACGTGTGTGTTCATGTATGTATGTTTGTGTGTACATGTGTGTATATGTGTCTGTGTGCATGGATGTGTGTTTCAACTACATAATTTGACATACTCTAGCTGGGAGCATTTTCCTTAAAATTCTCTGCCCATTAAATAAAACTGTAGTGCATTCTCTTTGAAATCACATTTATTCACTGGAAAGTAAGAGTGTGTACTGTTCACTGTTTCTCATCACCATAGCTTCCTACAAAGGAAGACAAGAACTGCTTTCCATTTATCTGATGAAAAATTAAGTTCTTCATGTTTTGTTATGTTTTTGTTTTGCTTTTGTAAAATATTTTTGTTGTTTTATAGACTTAACTAAATTTCCTGTGGAAAAAAACATTTAAGATTATGTAAAAATTATAATGCAAAATATTACAAAGCTGCACAGGTAGTCTAGCTCCCACTTCATTATATGATACAAGAAGAACATAAATCAATTAAATGAAACAATTATTTTGTTTTAAGATTAAATGAATTTCTGACATGACTTTTTTTGACCACAGTGATGGGGAGTTACCAATTCCAAGGACTCTTTTTATTGGACATAATTACCCAGACTCACCAGTTGTCCCCAAGGGAGATGCTGTCAATTTCTTTGTTCAAATTCAGTGTTGCGAAATAATCAGAGTGCAATGGTTCTATGCCAAAGTAGTGCAAAGTGGTAATAAACAAGAAACAGAGTACCCAGGGATGTCTAACAAGGTCATATGCCCATAAAACTGATCAACTCTCCTAAGGCAATGGGAAATTTCCACTGTCAGCATGAAATTCTCTAGTATATCTATGTATGAATGAATGTTTAAGAATGAATAGATCAAAATGTATTTAAAGCATGCTTTGTTAATAGTGTAATTAGAACTTACACTGTTCAAATTTTTAAAATAAAATTATGCTACAGTGGACAACTCCTTAAAATGTAAAAAAAAAATGTATTGTTTTCCTCTACTTTTGAACATAAAAATATATTCTACCTTTGTAGAAAAACCATCTTTTAAAAACGTATACAGCTGCATGGAGATCTGGTGATCACATCAGATCATCTCTCTCTCACCCTTGCCTCTCTTGTAACACGGGGAGGGATGTCCCTGATTTCTGGGTAACCCATGCAGACACTCCATGGTCTTGAGAATAAAAATATAAACATTCCCATCCAGCATGACAATTGGTTGCAGATGAAAATAAGACAACTGAAGAAGAATTAAGGGTTTGATTCCAAAAAATCAAACGAAGACAAACTGATTTTCTTGAGGTTAATTTTGAATGACCAACTAGGACGACAAAAGAGTATTTTAAGAGTTTTATTGATCTTCAAGTCAGGCATAATGTATTAACTTGCACAGATGAAAGTGTTCATAGGCATAAATGACTCTTCAAAGTCTAGCCAGGATTCCACTGAGCCTCTGTTCCTCTAATAAGCTCTGCCTGCTCCAGAGCCAGGTGCGATTCCTTCCCCCTATGAATTCCCCGAGCACATTTTATCTTTTCCTGTCACTTGTAAACCAGTCATGTGAGGCGGGATGGTACTTATTTAAATCATGTGTCTTACTAATTTCATTTGCATGGGTGTTTTGTGTCCCTGACTAGTCTTAAGCTTCCAGATGTCAAAAACTTGTCTCTCACCTTTGCTGTTAGGATTTCACGCCACATATTTGGTTGCTCATAATGCTTGTCTACCTTGTCATTGCACATGCACGCTGGTTGTTTTCTGTTTTATCTTTTTTTTTTTTTTACAGAATACAAGTATTTAATTGAATACATAAATTTCCAAAGTACAGCTTATGGATTACAATGGCTTCCCCCCCCCCCATAACTTCCCTCCCACCCGCAACCCTCCCCTCTCCCAGGCCCTCTCCTCTTCCATTCACATCAAGATTAATTTTCAATTCTCTTTATATACAGAAGATCAATTTAGTATATATTAAGTAAAGATTTCAACAGTTTGCACCCACATAGAAACACAAAGTGTAAAATACTATTTGAGTATTAGTTATAGCATTAATTAAACACCTAAGAATAATTGTGTTTTAATTACAAAGTTCAACCAATAGTTTTAAGTAGAACATAAAAAATACTAAAAGGGTAAAGTATTAAGTTCTTTTTTTTCTTTTTTTTTGTTTGTTATATAGTTATTATTATTTTTATTTAATAAATGTGAATTTACAAAGTGCAACTTTTGTATTGTTGTGGCTTCCGCCCCCAACCTCCCTCCCTCCCATGGCCCTCCCCTATCCCACTCCCTCTCCCATCCCGCCCTTTATCGAGTTTCATTTTCAATTACCTTCATATACTGAAGATGAACTTAGTATATACTAAGCAAGGATTTCAACAGGCTGCACTCACACAACCGCACAAGGTATAGGGTATTGTTCGACTAGTAGTGTTTTTAAGTTTCATAATAAAACACATTAAGGACAGAGATCCTACGTGGGGAGCATGTACCCAGTGATTCCCATTGTTGATTTAACAATTGGCACTCTTTTTTTTTTTTTTTTTTTGACAGGCAGAGTGGACAGTGAGAGAGAGAGAGACAGAGAGAAAGGTCTTCCTTTGCCGTTGGTTCACCCTCCAATGGCTGCCGCAGCCGGCGCACTGAAGCCCGGTGCACCGCACTGATCCGAAGGCAGAAGCCAGGTGTTTCTCGTGGTCTCCCATGGGGTGCAGGGCCCAAGCACTTGGGCTATCCTCCACTGCACTCCCAAGCCACAGCAGAGAGCTGGCCTGGAAGAGGGGCAACCGGGACAGAATCCGGCGCCCCGACCAGGACTAGAACCCAATATGCCGGCGCCGCTAGGTGGAGGATTAGCCTATTGAGCCGCGGCGCTGGCCCAACAATTGGCACTCTTATTTATGACGTCAGAAATCACCCGAGACTCTTGCTATGAGCTGTAGTCTATTTTATCTTAAAGAACAACAGAAAGTACCATTTGCTGCTAACTACTACCTCACTAATGCCAATAAGTACTAGTTTATCTTAATCTCAATTTCTTCAGAAAAGAAAAATAAATAAAACCTCCTACTATCCTGCTACTGCCTGATAAATATGGCTTTTTTTTTATGGCTTTTTTTTTTTTTTGACAGGCAGAGTGGACAGTGAGAGAGAGAGAGAGAGACAGAGAGAAAGGTCTTCCTTTTTGCCATTGGTTCACCCTCCAATGGCCGCTGCGGCCGGCGCATCTCACTGATCCAAAGCCAGGAGCCAGGTGCTTCTCCTGGTCTCCCATGGGGTGCAGGGCCCAAGCACTTGGGCCATCCTCCACTGCCTTCCCGGGCCATAGCAGAGAGCTGGCCTGGAAGAGGGGCAACCGGGATAGAATCCGGCACCCCGACTGGGATTAGAACCCGGTGTGCCGGCACTGCAAGGTGGAGGATTAGCCTGTTAAGCTAATTTGTCTAATTTATAAAGATAACTTCCCTGTGGCATTTTTAAAAATATTTTATTTATTTATTTGAGAGGTAGAGTTACAGACAATGTGAAGGAAACAGAGAGAAAGGTCTTCCATCTGCTGGTTTACTCCCCAAATGGCCACAAAGCCAGAGCTGAGTTTATCCAAAGCCAGGAGCCAGGAGCTTTTTCTGGGTCTCTCACGTGGGTGCAGGGGCTCAAGCACTTGGCCCATTTTTTACTCCTTCCCCAACCAATATCAAAGAGCTGGATCAGAAGAGGAGCAGCCGAGACTCGAACTGGTGCCCAAATGGATGCTGGCGCTGCAGATGGAGGGTTAACCTACTAAGCCACAGCGGCAGCCCCATTCCTGTGAAATTTTCAGATCACTGGTTAGCACTTCTCTAATAGCCTATACATTTGGTGGGAGCAGCTCACAAGTATTCACCTCCAGGAAGTGCTGCAAATTTGTTCTCTCTTTTGTAATCTTCACTTGGTGGCTTTCACATACACTCCTGTGCGCGTTACAGCTCATGCCATCTCAATGCATGCAATTTTTTTTTTCTGTGATTCCATTGTGCTATCTTTCCTTTTCAGGCAGGATTTCCACCCTGTTCTATCTGCGGCATGACATAGTACTTAGCCAGCGAGAGGCTATGCCAGCCCACTGTAAGTATGAACTTTTACGATTAAGGATATAATTTATTCATTCTGTCTAGTTACATGTCTCTCTGCTTGCATCCAGCACAGTGCCTGACAAATTCCAATTCCATCAAATACCTGATGTGCTAATATTGATATAGGCCATGGTGTTTAGTACAATAATTAGCACATTGTGACATTTCCTTGAAAAATACCATTTTTACATGGATGGGTCTCTAAGAAGTCAAACATATGGCAGTAAAAAAGTAAGATGAAGGATTAAGTCAGTCAGAATATTAAAAATATGAGGGTACTTTGAAAACTTTGTGGAAAATGCAATTAAAAAGAAGTAGATTCTGATGCAAATTTGAAATCCATGCGTATAAGATGTCCTTAAAATTTGCAGAAAAATCATTCTATGAGAAGAAAACTATGCTTGGATATTGATTTCAATTTTTTACACTGACTTAATTCATTTTTAATTCCACTTTCACAATATGGTTTTCCCCTACTACTGACACTGCTGAAGTACTGCAGAAAGGGTGCACTGTATGAGTAATAAATGCCTAGTTAATATAAAGGCTGAAAATGTGTAGATGGGGAAAGTTTTTCTGCCCACGGGCATTTGAACATTTATAACATTATTTCCGGGCCATGCAGAATTATCAGCTTATTTATTGAATTTCAAATCCCAGCTGCATTTGCTTTGGCAGAGACAAAATAAATGATGTCACAAGCCTGTATACCCTGTGAGCCTGATGCTCCCCACCCCAATCCACAGCGTCATAGGGAATGCGTGACCAAAGGAGGTATTGTTATGAGGTTGGGGCAGGGAAAGGCTGTCTTGGAAGGAGGAGAACATTTTTGATGCCATCAGGCAAGCTAGTTCCAGTGAAGAGCAGGACAGACTGAACAGAATCCAACTGTTCTCCCCATCTTGACATCAGCTTGCTTCCCCACCTCTTCAGAAGCAGAAAGAAGGAAGGGTGAGAAGCTATATCGTGGGACATTCCACAAATGGAGAGAGAGGGAGCGGGAGTGGCGAAGAGACATCTTGTTGGCATACTGAATGAGTCCAGTGCAAATGAAGATATTATTAGGTTCCTGATTCGAGAAGAAGAATATGCACGAAAACTCTCAGAATTTCCCTCTCATTCTTTTCTTCTTCCTTAAACAAGTGAATAGTCACTACTGAAAACAGAAAAAAAAAATCAAGTAAGTTCACACCTGCCTGCAGCAAGTATCAGAAGGTGACAAAACATGTTGGAAAGCCAGAGTCACTTTCAGTGGCTGGCATACGAACCCCTCTTGTTCGTATGTGTCTTGCTAGCCAGTGTGACTTTTTTTTTTTTTTTTTTTTTGACAGGCAGGGTGGACAGTGAGAGAGAGAGACAGATAGAAAGGTTTTCCTTTACCGTTGGTTCACCCTCCAATGGCTGCTGCGGCTGGCGCGCAGTTGGGCCATCCTCCACTGCACTCCTGGGCCACAGCAGAGAGCTGGCCTGAAAGAGGGGCAACCGGGACAGAATCCGGCGCCCTGACCAGGACTAGAACCCTGTGTGCTGTCGCCGCTGGTGGAGGATTAGCTTATTGAGCCTATTGAACTGACTGGTTTGGCCAGAGGTGGGGAACAGTTGGCTAAATTAAAGAGGAATTATGCCAAAGCAGTGGAACTACTGGTGGAACTGGCTTCTCTGCAGATTTCCTTTGTTACTTTGGATGAAGCTATTAAGATAACCAACAGGCGTGTAAATGCCATTGAGCATGTCATCATTCCTCAGATTGAATGTACCCTTGCTTATATCATCACAGAGCTGGATGAGAGAGAGCAAGAAGAGTTCTATAGGCTAAAGAAAATACTGGAGAAGAAAAAAATTCCCAAGGAAAAATCTGAGAAAGATTTGGAGCAACGGAGAACAGCAGGAGAGGTGATGGAGCCTGCTAATCTTCTGGCTGAGGAGAAGGATGAAGATCTTCTGTTTGAATAATCTCTCCTGCTCCGGTTCTTTCAGAAACCCTAAACTGGCTCCATGTTAATCTGTGGTGTGTAGGCTGTTTTCTGTTTTTGGCCCAAGACTTTCACTGATTGTAAAATCTACCTGGATGCTCACTGGTGAGATTACTTTTGCAGACTCTTAATTCTTCCCTTTAGCACAAGTGACTTTAAAAATATAAAGCACCCAGCCTTTTGAAGATGCAACTCACAGTTGGCATGCCATCAGTCCACGCTCATTCTGCTCTCTCCTGATTGACTTTTCTACTTTTATAGTTTCCTCATTCTATCTTTCCCTCCAGTCCCAGATTAGTTGGAGTGTGATGTTTGGAATTCATCTCAGCGACATATGGCAATATTGAGTCTCACGCTTCTCTAAAGACCTGGTGTCCCAACAGGCCAACGTGTAACACAGCTCAAACGAAGGTCCCTTGATAGTTTTCTTTTTCCTCCCTTGCTGTTCAATAATGCTATACTGCTCTGATTCACTGGAAGCAGAAAATTTTATGAGTTCAATTTAGTTTGTATTCCAAAGCAGTAACTGAAACTGTGAATTTGCTCCATTTGCTTAAAATAAGCAATTTATGGCTTGAATGAACTCTTCCAGTGATTACCGCTTTCAGCAGGAAGGCATGATATTTAATATCTTAAAAAATAAATAGACTTCGTCAGTGTAGTAAGTCATGTGATGACAAACATGAGAGCATTCATGTTGCGAAGGAAAAATGTGTTTGCATCACACAAAAACATATTCTTTTTAAGGATTTATTTATGTATTTGACACGTAGAGTTACAGTGAGAGAAAGAGAGAGAGAGAGAGAGAGAGAATCTTTCATCCACTGGCTTACTCACCAAATGCCCGAATTGCCAGAACTCAGTGGATCCAAAGCCAGGAGCCAGGAGCTTTTTCCAGGTCTCCCAGGGGCCTAAGCACTTAGGCCATCGTCAACCATTTCCCAGGTGCATTAGCAGGGATATGGATCAGAAGTGGAGCAGCTGGGTCTCAAATTGGTGTTCATATTGGATGCTTTCCCAGTATGCCATGTCTTAACCCACAGTGCTGGCCCCATAAGAACACTTTCTATGCAAGAACAATGGACCAGCCGGACCAACACTGTGGCGTAGTGGATAAAGACACTGTCTGCAGTGCCAGCATCCCATATGGCCACCGGTTTGAGTCCCGGCTGCTCCTCTTTTGATCCAGATCTCTACTATGGCCTGGGAAAGCAGTGGAAGATGGCCCAAGTGCTTGGGTCCCTGGACCCATATGAGAGGCCTGGAAGAAGCTCCTGGCTCCTGGCTTCAGATTGGCACAGCTCCAGCCGTTGCAGCCAACTGAGGAGTGAACCAGTGAATGGAAGATCTCCTTCTCTCTCTCTCTGTTTCTCCTTCTCTCTCTGTAGAAATCTGATTTTCAAATAAATAAATAAATCTTTAAAAAAATGGACCCATTATAGTGGTTTTATCACCCAGGTTAGTGGTCCTATGTCCTACTCAGGTCCCTAAAATAGGAAGTGCCTCATTCTATCCGATTGACTGGCAGTCTATAGGCTGTTGTGGTACTCATGAACTCTACTCTCAAATGTTTGGGAGAAAAGAAGTATCTAAACACAACTCAGACCAATGTTGAAATATACATTAATTTTCTACTTCCTTTCTTATTTTTCAGCTTCTTAAAAAATTTGAGCAGGAGAGAAAGAACAAAAAGAGAGAGAGAAGTAACTCCCATAGGTTTGTTCACTCCCCAAATGCCAACAATAGCCAGGGCTATAGGAGGCCAAGGGTAGGAGCCAGGAATTCAAGTCAGGTCTCCCACACAGGTAGCAGGAACTCAATTACTTGAGCCATCTCTGCTGTTACCCAGAGTCTGCATTACCAGGCAGCTGGAGCAAGGACTAGAGCTGGGTATTAAATCCCAGCATTCCAATATGGGATGTGGACTTTCTAACTGGAATCTTAACTGCTGGACCAGATGCATGACCTCTTTACTTCCCTTGTGTGCATAGAAATTATGTTTTAAGTTTTCTACTGTTTAGGGTTATTTGATTTTAAAAAAATTAATGGTACATGAAAGTTCTTCATAACTCTTTTGGGAAAAAGAATTAAAAGATAAGTTCATTTTGGTGCAAAGAATTTTGAAATCCATGCATATAATGTGTCTTAAAGTTTTTGTAAAATGTATCTTATGAAAAATATGCACAAATACAAACACATTTTTGCAACAAAACAAAGAACCTTTGAATTCCATCTTGTATAAAATTTTTGATGTATTCATATGTAGTAATTTCCAAAGCATAATTCTAAAGGAAAAAAATTCCAATTTGCCTATAGATTTGATTTTTTTTATTTTTATAAATGCAAATAAATGATACATTTACTTTTCAAATATGAAGTTAAAATTTATTTTTTAGATCAAAATACTCATTTTTTTCATTACTTTAAAATAAACTGATGGTTTCTAAAGTTTCTTTGTGATTAAAACCAGCTTTAGTGTTCACATTGATTGTGTATAGTTTCAAAAATCTAATAGAATCAACATTTTTAATTAATTTCCTGAACTATGCATTATTATTTTTTAAATTATCAAAAATATAATGATCTAAAGAGATTCTACAGTGTCTTCTCCATTGACTAAAATAAAATGCAATGGATAATAAATTATTTTACTAGTCAATTTTTATGGAGATGATGATAAGTTATTAACAATCATAAATCTATGTAATATACATGCTGTAGAGTTACTTATTGCATGAGACCATGTAATAAGATCCCTAGGAACTTAGTATGCATTAGAGATTTATAGCATGAACTTATTCAATCGATCTCTCACTAGTTTGTGCCCTTTAAATATGTAAGGTCAAATGTACCTAAAATCATTACAGCAGATCAAAAAGCTTTGATTTTTCCTTTAGACTATTATTGTGAAGCAAATTCTTTAATTTGAAGGAAGCTTCATGTGAATCGCAAGATAACTCCAGCCTGCTCATAATACTTATAATACCATGTATCTGTCAACTCTGTCAGTATTTGTGGTTGTTACTAATAAAAATGTCACCACTTTTTTTTTGTTTGTTTTGTTTTTTAAATCATGGCCATCTGAAATCTGGAAATATTTTAGAATTAAACTCTATTTGGAAATGATTAACTTGGATGATTTTATTTTTCTTATTAGAAAGCTTTCAAAATATTTGTGGACAAATAGAATTAAAAGATAAAGTTTACTTTACAGCAAACATATTTGGAGCTCACGGGTAGTTGTTTTGTAACATTTTTCATGAAAGTTTTGAAGATTCCCTCATACAGAGAAAGAGCTTCCTGGAAGAAACAACCAATCCAGGGCCTTAAACTCACCTCAGTGCCCCCCACCCTTTCCCGAATTTAGGTAGTTAGTTCACAAGACCTCACTTCTGCCAGAATATCAACGCACCTTTTAGGTTGAGCCCCCTGCTGAGATAATGTGATTTACATGTAACGGGATGGAATAGCAAGATGACCGCTATCAAGAGAGTTTGATAAAACGACTAAACAAAACCCACCCTCCTCAATCTTTTTTGGCTTTCTTGACTTTATAATTTACATTCTCAATCTTATCTTTCTCCATACTACTCAAAATGCTATTGCAGCTGTACTAGCCAGGTAGGGTTAACCAGAGTACCCAAGACAAGCTACTTTGGAAGAAAAGAAGTTTGTTTTGGCTGGCAGATATGGAAAATCACGGTCCAAGGCTGAGCAGGCCCCTTTGGTCCAGGTCAGAGGGTGACAGTGACAGAGGCTGTATGGAGACAAGATAACTTGGAGAGTCGGGATTCACAGACACAGCTGGTTCCCACTCAGCTTTTATAGACTGCCTTTGGAGAACACACCCTCAATGACCTAAGGATCTCCCACTGATCCATTTCCTAAAAAGCTATAATTTGATTAACTGTCTTCCCTCTTAATACCATTAATTTATGACTTTGCAGATTAAATATCTGTGCGAGTTTGGGAGTCAAATCTTGTTAAAATCATAGAAGCAACAAATTTGATATTTATTGGATAGGAAGTGGAACAGTCAAGACTTGAACCAGTGTCCATATGGGATGCCAGTCCTGCAGGCTTTACCCTCTTTGCCACAGTGCCGGCCCCATACCTAATTCTTTAAACACTGTCCCAGAGCCAGTGTTGTGGAGTAGTGGGTAAAGCCACTGCATCCCATAAGGGCGCTGGTTCAAGAACTAACTGCTCCTTTTCCAATCCAGCTCCCTGCTAATGTGCCTGGGAAAGTAGCAGGAGATGGCCCAAGGACTTAGCATCCTGCCCCTACAGGGGAGACCCTGAGGAAGCTCCTGAACTTTAGTCTGGCCAGCCCAAGCCATTGCAGCCATCTGGGGAGTTAACCAGTGGTTGGAAGACCTCTCTCTCTCTCTCTCTCTCTCTCTCCCCCCGCCCCCCTGCAACTCTAACTTTCAAATAAAGGAATAAAATCTTTAAAAAAAAAAAAAAAGCAATATTGAGAGCATTTTGGACACATATTTTTTCACAAAAAAATCCAAAATTTCATAGAAGATGTATGAAATAATTTAATCTAAAAATTATATAGTGAGTAGTAACATACTGATTAATAAGCTCACATAATATGTATGTTTACTTTAGTGCATCTGATCTTAAAAAAAATAAGCATCTACAAAAACTATACTGTAAATTTAGTAAAATGTGCAATTTTTGATAATTTTAGAATATTATACATTTCTTATCATTAGTCCTCATGTCTTCTAAGATAACAAGCAAGTGTAGTATTATTATCTATAGTTTAGAATTGGTGTCATATAAAATTTTAGTGATTAAAATGTCAATTTCTCTCATACAAAGGGCTATGTTGAACAGGTATCTTAAAAGTCTATAAAAATCTAAATCCAGTCATCATTGATTTAATATCTAAATAAAAAGAAAATATCCAGGTATGTTCAAAAATTTTCGGATTTAGTCACTTATAGAATGTTAAGAATCGAGTTTGAATAATTATATTGCACATAGCACACAGACATCCCTAAAGTTAAAAACACTTTGACAGACTTTACATTGTAGGACAGTGTTTTCTTGTGTTTTTCAAATATTTATTTTATTTATTTTAAAGACACAGTTACAGAGAGCGGGGGGCGGGGAGGGGAGGAAGAGGTCTTCCATCTGTTGGTTCACTCCTGCTGGCTGCAACAGCTGGAACTGTGGCGATCCAAGTCAGGAGCCAGGAGCTTCTTCCAGGTCTCCAACGTGGGTGCACGGGCCCAAGGACCTGGGCCAACCTCCACTGCTTTCCCGGCCACAGATGAATGCCGGATGGGAAGCAGAGCAGCCGGGACTCGAACTGGTACCCATATTGGATGCCAGCACCTCAGGCAATGGTCCCAGCTCCTACGCCACAGTGGCAGCCCCTCAATATTGTTTTAATCAACTTCAAATTTGTTTATTCATTTTTACCTAAATCCTCAGTATCAAATCTATGGAGGACATATCTCATGAATGAGCAGAACAAATGGTAGAGACCTAATATAAACTGTAGAATGTAATGCAGAAATGAGACACATACCTTCAAAGGCTTCAGTTCATTTCCTATTTGAGTGTAGGTAATGCTGTAAAAAAAAAAATAATTCTCTTCATAGTGCAGTTCCCCAAATGTAATAACTATCTGTTGCACAATACTATAGTTTTAGATTCTGCATGTTGGCTAAAGCTGGACCCAACACAGTTAGCAGTTGGAGGAAGCCTAGGAATGGACAGGCTAGAATAATAATACATCAGTAAAGCACCAAAATTCTTATCCAGCAGATTATGTGAGCGCTTCCTTGACTGTTCCTCCCTACCAGGTCTTCTCACTCAATGTCTTCCCAGAATTGAGGATTTATCAACATGGTCTTCAATATCAGAATCAACTCCTCTTTTAAATTAGGCCAGTTTCTGGGTGCCACTTATCTACTGAAATGTGTTTTATCCTCCGTTCAAGGGTTCCTTAGACCCTCCTGATGGACATATCAGTGAAATAGCCAGTCACACGAGCTGATGGAAATGCAATGAAATACAACTATATTGATGGAACTTAGAATTCTACCTTCAATGTTCTCATAATCCAGTGAGGAATCAAATAAATAGATAGATAACTGCAATAGAGCATGAAATAGGTAATTTCTGAGCAAACTCAGAGCCTATCAGAGGACCACTTCATGAAATATGGCCATGATACACAAGGTTGAAGTAAGGCCATACGCACTGAAAAAGTGGTGATTTCTAATAATTATAAATAAATGTATGAAAGATTTGCTGAATGCTGTCACCACTGTTCTAAATGTTTAACAGAGTTGAAGTTATAAGTGATTTAAAGAAAAGTATACAGAGCTAAGAGGCAGCAGAATTGAAACTTCGATTTAGTGTAACTATGAGAATATGTTCCTAATTTTCTTTTTTTTTTATTTCTTTTTTTTTTTTAATTTTTAACAGGCAGAGTGGACAGTGAGAGAGAGAGACAGAGAGAAAGGTTTTCCTTTTGCCGTTGGTTTACCCTCCAATGGCCGCCGTGGTAGGCGCGCTGCGGCCGGCGCACCGCGCTGTTCCGATGGCAGGAGCCAGGTGATTATACTGGTCTCCCATGGGGTGCAGGGCCCAAGCATTTGGGCCATCCTCCACTGCACTCCTGGGCCACAGCAGAGAGCTGGCCTGGAAGAGGGGCAACCGGGACAGGATTGGTGCCCCGACCGGGACTAGAACCCGGTGTGCCGGCGCCGCAAGGTGGAGGATTAGCCTAGTGAGCCGCAGCGCCGGCCTGTTCCTAATTTTCTAACATTTGTACAGATAAGAATAAACATTTTAAGGCTAATACTAACAACCATAGAACATCCTTTCAAAAATGTTTTTTATTTGCTTGTCTGTTGTCCCTTTATAGTATTCTTCATTCATTTTGTTGTTGTTGTTGTTGTTAGATTTATTTTTATCTATTTAAAGGACAGTTACAGAAGGAGATAGAGACAGAGAGAAAGAGAGGTCTTTCATCTTCTGGCTCACTTCCCAAATGACCGCAATGGCCAGAGCTGACCTGATCCAAAAGTAAGAGCCAGGAGCTTCTTCTGGGTCTCACCCGTGGGTGCAGGCACCGAAGGACTTGGGCCATCTTCTACTGCTATTCCAGGCCATGGTAGAGAGCTGGATCGGAAGTGGAGCAGACAGGACTTGAAGCAGAGGCCATACGCTGCAGACCATGGCTTTAAACCGCTGCGCCACAGCACCGGCCCCATGGTACTCAAATCTTACTCACTGAAATATACAACATCAGGAGAGAGGAACGTGAAAGGTGCTTTGTACTATTCACTGGGAGCTTCCTTACCAGGAAAGGGTGGAAATGACAGAAGACTGCATACAGAAACACTGTAACTCAGAGAGAAGAAAGACCACGTGCAAAACAGAGATGCAGCAAAGAACAGAAAAGTTCAGGAAATTTAAAAACCTGCAGGTGCAGGTTATAAGGTGCAGGTAGCACAGAATAGATTATTTAGCACTGAATACAATAAGAAAGGAAAGAAGGACATAACAGTAACATTCTCAGATATGAATGTCTAATAGGGTAGGGGCATTGAGTTGCAGTGTGCAAGCTACAATATGAGTGGTGTAGTGACGGCTGAACTAAGACAACAGCAGAGAGAAGGTAAGACATGAGAACCTGAGTGTTTCCAAATAACTAGAGAATCTAAAGTTTCACAACACACAGAATGGATAATATTTGAGAAGACGGGTTGCTAAAATATTTGCATCGTGTGTCAATGCAGCACAGATATTATGCTAGTTGAAAAGAAAATAAATTTAAAAAGAAATTTGGGCACTGGTTCTAGTCCCTGCCTCTCTACTTCTGATCCAGCTCTCTGCTATGGCCTGGGAAAGCAGTACAAGATGGCCCAAGTCCTTGGGCCCCTGCTCCCTTGTGGGAGACCTGGAAGAAGCTCTTGACTTCATATCAGCACAACTCCAGTCACTGCAGCCATTTGGGGAGTGAACCATCTGATGGAAGACCTCTCTGTCTCTGCCTCTCCTCTCTCTCTATGTAACTCTGACTTTAAAATAAATAAATGAATCTTTTTTTTTTCTTTGACAGGCAGAGTGGACAGTGAGAGAGAGACAGAGAGAAAGGTCTTCCTTTTGCCGTTGGTTCACCCTCCAATGGCCGCTGCGGTAGTGCGCTGCAGCCGGCACACCTCGCCGATCCGATGGCAGGAGCCAGGTGCTTCTCCTGGTCTCCCATGGGGTGCAGGGCCCAAGCACTTGGGCCATCCTCCACTGCACTCACTGGCCACAGCAGAGAGCTGGCCTGGAAGAGGGGCAACCGGGACAGAATCCGGTGCCCCGACCGGGACCAGAACCCGGTGTGCTGGTGCCGCAAGGCGGAGGATTAGCCTAGTGAGCTGCGGCGCCGGCCATAAATAAATCTTTAAAAATAGAAATTATCAGAAACTTAACAGTCCCATCCCAAACACTAGAAATTTATTCTCTCACAATTATGGAAGCCAGAGGCTCTCAATCAAAGTGTTGCCAGAGCCCTGCTCCCACACACCGCTGGCTCTCAGGGGACAATCTTGGTGGGCTTCTTCACTTGTTCAGACTCTGGGTGTCTCTCACCTCTGGCAATGCATCTCCACACTCTGCTTCCCTCTTCATGCCTGTTATCTCTACTGTGTCCTTCTCTGAATCCAGAAGGTATCATCTGGAATGTGCAAATTCAATGACATCTGCATTTTCATATGGGTTCACTTTCACAAATACTGGATGGATGCTTTTTGGATCCAGAATCAAATCTGAATCAATTGCAGTGCCTCACAGTCAACATGGAAGTGCCTTTGAGATGTGAAATCACAAGAAATCAATCATAGAAGCACTGTGTTCTGTATTCTGGGGGGTGTTACCTGATGACTGTAAGAACATATAAATTCTGAAAACATTTTACTCACTTTTCCTTTCTGGCGTTCTTCTTTATCCTTTTGCTTCTTCAATTATAGGAATTGCACGACTTGAAAACTGGCTTCCAAAAAAAAGTCATTTCTTATATAATGGCTTTGTTAGTATTGTGGGTAACATGATTTTATGAAGGTTAGCACATGCTCCGTCCTCAGAAAACAGGTCATTTTGTTTATTGGCATCAGAATTCTGTATATAAACAGGAATCTGTAAAAATTCCTCTGTCAGTATGTTATTCTAACTCTTAAAATGACATGTGTACAAAATCAAATAATATTTTTTAAAGCCCCCTATTAGTCCTAACAAGTATTATTTGGAGTTTCCTACTTAGGAAAAAAAATCTACTGGGTGACTTTTGATAAAGAAAAGACTACAAACATTTCATAGACTCTAGTAAGTGGATAGTAGTTTTTTTTTTTTTTTCCTTTTTCCTTTTTCTAGGTTTTTTTTTTTTTTTGAGAGTCAGTATTTGGGTATTAGTACAAAAATAAAAAGAAGGTTTTCAAATACAAATGAGAATAATAAGATTAAAATGAAGAACATTTTTATAATTGAGAAATACTGATTTTCTCAGCTTTTCTAACAAAAGTGCACTTTGTAAACCAGCTTAAATTCCAAGTGTAATATTTTCAAATTAAAACATTTGTTTTATAGATTGGATATTAGGGCATATTAGTGAATTATTGTTAACTTTCCTGGGAGTTTTTTGTTTTAGATGTTACATGCTGAGATATTTAAGGGTGAGTCATCATGCTGTCTGTAAGCTATTTTCAAAATTCTTCAGAAACATGTGCAAGTATGTATATGCTTGTATATGTGTGTCTAAACAAATTATGGAAAATGCCAACAAAGTTTAATCCCAGATGGAGGATAAAAAAATTGGTTAATCTTTTTAGTAACTATATATTCTATAATCTTTCCAGTAAAATATTGGGACAAATGTATTATGAAGAACAAATGTCAGCTTTCAACATCCTTCCTAATAACTACTGCCTGGGACAGTGTCCAGGATACAACATGGGCTCAGTATATATGGATACATGAATGAAAAATAATTGCTGAATTAGGCAGTTGTCATTGTACTTTCTTTTGAATGGAAGAACAGGTAGTTAGTTATGAAATAATTTAATTGTATTTCATCACTATTAAAGTTATGTGATGAAAAGTTGAAGTTTAAAAGTATAAGCATATCTTACGATATATAATTTATGTGCATTTTATTTATTATAATTTTCATTATTTCATTATTATAGTAATTACATATATTTGCCATGTCCTTTGGTCTGTGCAAAAATTCTGCAATAAATTAGATTCCCTCCTTATATTTGAAAAACCTCATATACAAATGATACTGGATAACTTTTTTCAAAGTCATGTAACCAGTAAGCAGCATATCTAAGGCTTGACCAAACATGTTTTACTCTGTTAGCGTTGTCCCTTTTATCATGGCATTTAAAATTTTTTTTCTCATGTCTCTGTATTTTTCTTTCTTTTCAGGAAACTAAACAAGTATTTAATATACAAACCATTACTTAGTTGTGGCTCCTAGGCTACAGTCATCAGTGTCAAGGAATCTACAATTACTTTACCCATTTGCCTCATCTGACTGACAGTAATTGACTTTGCCAAAGCTTAGAAATATTGTATCACTTGAGGGGGCCCTCTCACTTCGCTTTACTTACAGTGTTCTCCTGCTGCTCTGGGTGATAGAAGTAAAAGGTAATATTTTGTTCCTTCACATGTAATTTTTACTTTCAGTGCATTGATGTTTAATTTATGGAAATTCATAGCGTTTGACAAGACACTGTTGTAAGTGGACAATCAGTGACTAAATGAATCATTGTAAATCAAGACTGAAAAATAATATAATTCTAAAAAGCTTATATACAACTTATATGACATAATGTAAATGAAAGCGCTGTCACTATGAGGAAAAACAATACAGCGTCTCTTAACGGGGAAAGGCTCTCCCCCCGACTCCTTCCACTAACTCAAAGTGATGTATGGATTTACAGCCATGGGGATGTCAATGGATCAGAGTACAAATATTGCTTTTCCTGTGTACCTTTAAAAAGCTATATTTTACATGGCATCAAAGAAATTAATGTTCATTGGCACATTTATACTTAGATGGCAACATCAAATAGACCACTTTTTATGAGTTACTTTCTGTTTGAAGCTTCTGATATTAATCAGTCTCAAAAGAGGAGTAGCTGCACTGTGTCTACACAAAGCTGTAGGAACCAGACTCAGCCAAAAACTTACAGAGGCTTATACTCATCACATGCTAAAGAGTCACCTAAGGGAGCTTTGGCAAATTGGAATGTCAAGAAAAATGGTTACAAAACTATAGACGTAAATATGGATCTGTATTTTCTCCTGAAGTTTGTAATTCTCCAACACGTCTATAATAATTATACGAAATTAGATGGTTGTTGAAGAATGTCATTCTAACAATTTAAGGGTTAAAGAAATTTTTAAAAAATAGAAATATCATAATCATCTTATGATGTATATGATTTTGTAAAATAACATACAAATACTGTTTGTACACAATGAAGATAAATGTTTCAGATAATTGTATCTTTATTAACTCACACTAATCCCTAAACTTCAGAGAACCCAATTTATTTGCTACTCCATAATTTTGTGTGTCTTTGTAGAAATTGTCAATATTAATTTTGCTTAATTTTATTTTGTTTTTGATTGACACGTAATGATTGATAGGAGTAAAGAGTAGAGGAGTGGTGATAAGAAGTGTAGGAGGGGAGAGAAAGGTGGACAGACTCATACAAAGTTAAATAAGAGACATAAGTGGTTGTGTTCAGTTACACAGAAGGATGACTAGAGTTAACTATAATGTGGTGTATATTTCAAATTTTTTAGAAGAGAGTTCTTGAGTGTTCTTATCACAAAGAAGTGGTAAATATTTGTTATTTTTTGAATGTGTGTTTATGACACCCTGAATCAATGCTCCTTGTGAATAGCATCCTCAGGCATAGCACCAGGCTTAGCAAAAATGCAATTTCAATAAATCTTTGTTGAATGCAAGAATGTGCAATCAAATAAAAGAATCGAAATCTCACAAAATACAAAAGAGAGAAAAAATAACTTTAGGGACAAACACTAAAATTGTGAGCACTTTATTTATGCCATGATAATTCCCATTTATAATAAATGAAAACTTAATTTCCCCTTAGTCTCATAGAAATGTTCCAAAAGTAACCAACCTCTCAGCAACTGAGCAAAATGTTTAATGTCTAAATAACTTTTATTTGAAGACAACAATGCCTGCTTATTCACTTGTTATCATCAGCTACTTTTAAGCCCTGATACCGAAGATGGATAGTTGCAAGGAGGATTGTTGGGACTTCACAACCTGATATGTTTATCGTTTGGTCGTTCACAACTGGGGTCTTCTGACCCTTGCTCTGAATGAGTTATGCTTTGACACAATATACAAAAGCAAGTCATTCTAAATTCTGTCAAATCCTCCCAGTTCCTTGTTACTTTTCTTGAGATTTTATTTATTTATTTATTTGACAGGTAGTTACAGACAGTGAGAGAGAAACAGACAGAGAGAAAGGTCTTCTTTCCATTGGTTTACTCCCCAAATGGCCACAACGGCCAGAGCTGCGCTGATCCAAAGCCAGGAGCCAGGTGTCTCTTTCTGGTCTCCCATGTGGGCGCAGGGGCCCAAGCACTTGGACCATCCTTCACTGCCCTCTTGGGCCATAGCAGAGAGCTGGATGGGAAGAAGAGCAACTGGGACTAGAACCCGGCGCTCACATGGGATGCCGGCGCTGTAGGCAGAAGATTTACCTACTGCGCCACAGTGTCAGCTCCAGTTCCTTGTTATTTTGAAATTATAACATTCAGAAGTGTTCTGCTGTTTTCTTTTTTGCTTCATTAGAATATTTTTAAAATGTATACTGTCTTTGTTTATTGAAATTGAATAACTCATTTATCTCATCCAGAAATTTATTTCACTGAATTTGTGTTCTGATTTTTCACCTGATCTGAGCTGCCAAGTCCACTTTTGTGGGCTTACTGGTTTACCTTGCCTACTCAATGTATCTGGTGGTTGCAGCATTAAAAGGGCGCCTATTTGACATGCTAGAAAGGGTGTCATATAATTTAAAATTGCTCCACAGTATTTAGAAACAACAAAGCAGTCTAGTTACAATGAAGATACTGCATCTTATGCTCTTGTAATTATTCTCCTTAAATTCAAATATCACCAAGCAAAACTGCTTTTATTGAAATTTGGGGGTCATCAAGCAACAGATGGCAATAGGTCTTCCTGCCAGCAATGTGTGAAGAATGTAACTGAAACATTTAGTTTCAGCAAGTAAAAACAAAACAAGCAACAACAAAAATTTATCCTCAATAAATAATTTGGGAAGAATAAAATAGTATCAGAAAACAGCATAAACTCAAACTTTTGAGTTTTATTTTATCTTAAAACATGCATGGGGCCGGCGTTGTGGCATAGCTGGTAAATCTGCAGCCTGCAGTGCCAGCATCCAATAAGGGGACTGATTCGAGTCCCGTCTGCTCCACTTCCAATCCAGCTCTCTTGCTATGGCTTGGGAAAACAGTGGGCAATTCCCCAAGTTCTTGGGCCCCTGCACCATCGTGGGAGACCTGGAAGAAGCTCCTGGTTCCTGGTTTCGGATTGGCGCAGCTCCAGCTCTTGCAGCCATCTGGGGAGAGAACCAGCAGATGGAGGACTTCTCTCTCTGTCGCTACCTCTCTCTGTAATTCTGTCTTTCAAATAAATAAGTAAATCTTTTTTTAAAGATTATTTATTATTTGAAAGACAGAGTTACACATATAGAGAAAGAGAGGCAGAGAGAGAGAGAGAGAGAGAGAGAGAGAGAGAGAGAGGTCTTCCATCCACTAGTTTAATCCTCAATTGTTTGCAATGGCCAGAGTTGTACCGATCCGAAGCCAGGAGCCAGGAGCTTCCTCCGAGTCTCCCAAGCGGGTGCAGGGGCTCAAGGACTTGGGCCATTGTCCACTATTTTCCTTTCCCAGGCCATACCAGAGAGCTGGATGGGAAGTGGAGCTGCCGGGTCTTGAACCTGCGGCCATATGAGATGCCAGCGCTTCAGGTAAGGGTGTTAACCTGCTGCGCCACAGCACAGGCCCATAAATAAATAAATCTTAAGAAAAATTCAAAGAAAGTAGCAAATGATATATGCTTTAAAAGTTTAACTTAAACTCAGTAATTTTTAAAGTAGCACCAAAGGAATCTCAGTCGTCTTATAGAAAAAGTTTGCCTGTCTATTCTTAGCCCTTTCTGGTTTTGTAAGGATACTTCCTGTTGAACTTCTCTAATATTTTTTTTTCTATTTTAAAAACAAAGTATTCAAAATCAATACAGAGTCAATGTTGGCATTTTAAGTATTTTAATTGTCAGGGAGAGGATGAATTCAGAGAATAAAATATATTTCTCTCCAGAAGTTAAAGTTTTGCCCTTGATTTGAAAGCTAAAGTAAAAAGATACATAGGACTAAGATGTATTTAAAAAGTTATATTACTTAACAGCATGTTTTTCAGATTTAAAAATATCACGAAGTAATAACAGCTTCATTTTGCAAGTTCAAATCACTGTGCACACCTATTTGCATAGCCCCTCGGTTAAAATTCAGAGAGAGTGACTCTGAATGAAAGCGAAATGTGTGCTGAGTAGGTTCCATTATTGAGAACATAATTACCATATACAGTGCCTTGCCCAGTTAATAATGCAGGAAAACTAAATGACAGGGCTGCCGTGAGAGGTGGCCACAGCTTTAATGACTGCACGCAAGAGGTTTCATAAATCTCCACTACAAGAAAAGGCGAACTCCTGGGAGAAAGTAGCAGCGAAGCAAGCATGAGTGGAATTCACTGCAAACAGATTGAATCAGAATATCCCTACCCACCCCTTTTCACTATCTTCCTCAATATTCCAAAGACATATCTATTACATTATTTTCTTTGTAAATCAGCTAAAGGTGAATATCAAATCCAATTGTGATTTCATGTTTAGTTTCATGTAAATCTCTTTTGCCCTTCTCTTTCTCTTTTTATATACACACACACAGATACACACACAAACACACACAATCTTCAAAAGTTCATGGAAAATGAGCAGTCTTTTATTCCTACCTTGCTACATAATACATAATATGAATATATCTGTGTGTATATATATATATATGCACTAATTTGAGGCATTTTTCATTTCTTTCAACAGAATGATATTTGAATAGTACTTCCCACATTGTTAACAATTACCACCACTTTTCATTTACTATATTTTTAAGATGATGACAGGCATACATATAACTCTGCCCTTGAAATGATATAAGCATTCAAATTCTAGGAAAAATATATGCATGAATTTGTAGCTGCAGATGCCAGGTAATTAAGGTGCTATAATTGCCTTACAATTAGCTCTCCATTTAATAATAGAGAAAAATATCCACTTTTTTTATCACAAATAGCACAGTGGGTTTTTTTTTTTTTTTTTGATGATGCTTCTTGAGATATCGCGAATGGATTCTGCTACCATTCAGAGTTTAGTTCAGGTAATAGAAAATGCTATAGGTATTTAAAAAAAAAAAACTTAATTGTTTTTTCATTTATTTGACAGTCGGAAAGACAGAGCACTTCCATCTGCTGGGTCATTCCCCAAATGCCCACGGCAGCAGGGGCTGGGACAGGGCCAAAGCCACAAGCTTGGGACTCAATCCAGGTTTGTCACATGGGAGGCAGGGACACAATGATGGAGCCAGCACTGCAGCCTTCCTGTCTATTATAGCAGAGCGGGAGTCAGGACCTGGAACTGGGTATCAAATCCAAAAGCTCTGAAGTAGGACAGGAGCATCTTAAACACTGGACAAAATGTCAGGCAGCATCAAAGCATTTTTAAGGGTGAAGAATTTGCTCACAGGAACCTGTGCTTACAAAAGTATTGCCAAGTCCAAAGGAACAGTTTTAAAACTGTCTTGGGGAATAATTCCCAGGCCTATACCGAAGTGACCATCTCAGGAAGTAACACTTCTGAGGTCAAGGACAAGGAATATGGAAGAAATGGGAGCCTCCATCCCTGTCCCAACAGCCCATTCTGCAGGTGGCTGGATAATACACTGCTGATGCTGCCACACCCCACCCAAGGTGCGTTACCATCTGCCTATCAGGACCTGGGAGAGGCTGGAGAATGGGTCCTGCAACACTGTTCTACGGGACCACACAGGTCCTGTGGTTCATTGGCCTGAAGCAGTAGCCAAAGCCACATGGATAGAGTTCCTGCAGAATTCTTGCCTTTCCTACCACCTGGTATCCAAATTAGGGACCGAATTTGCACTTAGCACCTTGGTGGACAGGGTGGCTGGGAAATGTGATTTTTAGATTTTAAACTTATAGTAAAGAGAAGTTGATATGAGGTAATGTTGACAGCCTAAGAAGAGTCATCATTAACAAGGATATACTGGGATAAAATGATTTAAATATAATAAAAAATCATGCTATACCAGCATTAACTTGACAAAAAATGTCTCAAATTTCAGAGAACACTTTTTCTGGTGAGAATAATCATTCTAGTAGGTAAATATTTTTCAAGGAAAATAGAAAAAAATGAATAAATTTGACAAAGAGATGTTAAAATAAAAGATTACCCGGGGCCGGCCCCGTGGTGCAGTAGATTAATCCTCCGCCTGTGGCACTGGCATCCCATGTGAGTGCTGGTTCTAGTCCCAGCTGCCCATCTTCAAATCCAGCTCTATGCTATGGCCTGGAAAAGCAGTAGAAGATGGCCCAACTGCTTGGGCCACTGGACCCGTGTGAAAGACCAGGAAGAAGCTCCTGGTTCCTGGCTCCTGGCTCCTGGCTCCAGATCGGCGCAGCTCTGGCCATTGTGGCTATCTGGGGATTGAGCCAATGGAAGGAAGACCTATCTCTCTGTCTCTCCCTCTCACTGTCTGTAACTCTACCTGTCAAATAAATAGCTAAAAAAAATCTAAAATTAAAAAAAATAAGAGATTACCCAAGAGATGTCTTACAATACCATTAGAGTTTGATAGAGGTCAGTTATGTATGTTTTTAAGAACTGTAGGAACTTGAAATTATGTGAAAATTAGAAGCCAAATTTAGGTCTCTTGTGAACAACATCGATTCCTAAATGATTGCATCATTAAACTAAAGAGGCATTGGGAGCTTGGTGCAGTAGGTAATGTGTCATTTGGGACATCTGCATCCCATGTTAAAAAAAAAAAAAAATGACTGGTTTGTTTCTCTGCCCTTCTTCCCACTCTAGCTTCTTGCTAATGTGCATCTTCAGAGGTAGTAAGTAATAGTGACTCAAGGCTTTGAGTCCCTCCACCATGTGGGAGACCAGGATTGATTTCCCAGCTCCTGACTTTGTTCTTGCCCAGCCTTGACTGAGTGAACCAACAGATCGAGATTCCCTCTCTCTCTCTCTCTCTCTCCTCCCCCCTGTCTTCCAAATAGATTTTATTAAAAGCAAATAAAATACATAAACAACTTACATTTTACAAAGACTTAGGAGGCACTGACATTCATTAAGGGGTTGGGTATTTTAACTTGATCTTTGTTATATGTTAATACAAGAGCCCTTCAAAAGTCCATGTAAAAATTCTAACACAAAATAAATATCATGTTTTCTACCAGAATGACTATCTTGTACCCATAATCACATCTGTAAAGCTCCTTTTGCCATTTAAAGAAACATCATCATATTTTAGAAATTAGTATGCAGACATTTGAGGGAAAAATGCTTAGTGGAATAGCCGGGACTAGAACCTACTATTCTGTTAAGAATAACAAACACTGATGGAAATTTATCCTGCAAAGAAGAGTTTCTTACCTGTAATGTCTTGCCTCTATATTATATATATATATATATATATATAAAAACATCATGAAAGTAATATATTTAAATATATCCCATGCAATTATCTGAAAATTCATATTATATTTTATGGTTGATAATCATATGCATGTGGTTCAATTAAGTCTGGTGAAATATTCAAAAGAGACTTTATTTCCTAGTAATAACTATTTTTGAAATATATCATTTTAAATTATTATATTAACAAATATAATTTGTATACTATATAAATTACTTTTAGGGACTTTCTGAATATCTGTATTGTTATTAATGTCCAACTACAAATGGAACCAAACACTTGAATCCATATACTTTCTGGCTATAAACAAGATGTCACTGTCAGGAAATGTTTCAAAATGTGCCTACTATCTGTGTCATGATGGTTACATCTGTAGGCAGATACTGGTTTAGAAGAAACTAATTAAAGGTGATTTCACTATGGAAGAAACAAATGCAAGAGTCTGCGTGCAGTGTAGAGGTTACAGTTCTAGCTGGAAAGACTGCGCTGTTGACAGAACCGTAACACAGGAATGTGAAGGTGGAGACTAAACAGGGACATTCCGTGAGCCCTGCTTAGTATGTGCAAACTGATAAAATACAGATGTGTGGCCAAAAAAAATCAAATTAGGTATGGAGACAAAGTATCCTTGCAAAATGTATAATTCTCAAAGGAGGTGCAAGCATACACGTGTAGCTACATTTCTGTCAAAACTTATTAAGAGGAGCACCACTGTGCAAGGAAACTTTGCACAGGACTCAGCAGCCTGGGGCATGTGAATGAGGGTCCTTTACATTTCTGGGTTTTTTTTTTTTTTCCCTCTCTGGCTTATGTGGAACATCACCTTTCTTTCTGTTGCCTGTTCTTTCCACCTCAATATTTTGCATTTCCCAGATTGAATTACAGGTGGAAGAAGTCCAAAAAAAAAAAAAAAAAGGTCTCCTTTGACTGGGAATGCCCCTTCCATTGGGTGCTGTTCCTCTCGCACTCACTGAGGTTGGCTCTGCTGGGTAGAGCCCTCCTGGTCATTGCTGTTTCTTCCCATGGGTACAGATCCCCTTCCCTGTCACCCAGACCATGCTACAGATGCCCTAGCATTATCTGTGAGCTCTCAGAGCAACACAGTGCAGAGTGCTCAACACCCCTACACCCTAGGACCGTATGTACTTTCCCAGATTTGCATTTTGGTCCTGAAACGCAGCAGTATATTGAAAAGATTTTCTATGCTGCTGAATAACATTTTTATCCCCTTCGGACTTACTAAGGGTCCAATGATCTTTCTAGTGAAACTCAGATTTTTCTCTTCTCTCTGAAAACCAAGGGATCATTATTCAAATAATCCTTTCTACCTGAGGCTCTCTTCCCTTCAGTGAGTCCTTACAAAGACTTCTGCAGCGACTCCCCCACCAGCTCATCAGACGGATGCAGGCACTTCTGAATACTCAGACACAGCCTGGACTTACACTGGTCTACATAATCTCAGTCACAGAGCACAGACTTTCAATAAATCATTCACATAAAAAGGTTTGCAACTAGAGGACATTGTGTTAATTGAATGAAACCAGACACTGGCCAAAAATTCTACATATCCTCCCTTATATGTGCGAGCTAATTTTTTTAATCAAATCATAGAAAAAAAGCAAAGAAATACCAATCTTTCCCAATTTTGTTGCAAATATAGTATTCTGTCAAATTTTGTTCTGAGTATCTGTCAGGCAAATTGTTGGGAGTTGTATACTATTATAGTTTTGATTATCTGTTTATTTAGTGAAGGAGTAAGGCTTTAACTGTAATATTTTTTTCTTTTTTTAATTTATTATTTTTTTTTTGACAGGCAGAGTGGATAGTGAGAGAGAGAGACAGAGAGAAAGGTCTTCCTTTTTGCTGATGGTTCACCCTCCAATGGCCGCTGCGGCTGGCGCATCTCGCTGATCTGAAGCCAGGAGCCAGATGCTTCTCCTGGTCTCCCAAGCGGTGCAGGGCCCAGGAACTTGGGCCATCCTCCACTGCCTTCCCGGGCCACAGCAGAGAGCTGGCCTGGAAGAGGGGCAACCGGGATAGAATCTGGCACCCCGACCGGGACTAGAACCCAGTGTGCCAGCGCCACAAGGCGGAGGATTAGCCTGTTAAGCCACGGCGCCGGCCTAACTGTAATATTAATTGAAAATATGTTACCTCAAAAATTAACAAAAAGAAAGAAAAAGGGAAATATTCAAGATGAAAGTAAGTATGTCTGAAGCTGAAAATACAGCCACCAAATATCAAGCTGATACAGCTACTTCAGGGAGAGCTTTTCATCCCACCACATAAAGACCACACAGGAGGGGTGGATGTCTATAAAGAGGTTCTAGATTCTATTAGGCACATCTGTTTCTGAATAGGAAGAAACAAGACCGACGCGCACCCTTGCTTCACCCAAACTTAACGTATCTCCTGTTTTGTGATCATCCTGCATCCTGTCCACATCTGTGAACACATTCCCAGCACAGATCTGCAGTAAAGGGTTTTACAGAATTCAGTTTATTTCTAGAAGTGTTTCTGTAATGACACTTCCCACCTGACAATATCCCTAGTCTCTCTGCTGGAAAAAAAAATGGTTTGTTTATTTCAATTGGATGCAGCTCTTCTCCTAGACACGGATTTTGAAAAAAACAAAACACAGAATTGGGGCTGATATCCTCTTGCCTCTGCTTTCATATTGCTACTCTTTTTTTTTGACAGGCAGAGTGGACAGTGAGAGAGAGAGACAGAGAGGAAGGTCTTCCTTTTGCTGTTGGTTCACCCTCCAATGGCCACCACGGCCGGCGCGCTGCGGCCGGCGCACTGCGCTGATCCGAAGGCAGGAGCCAGGTGCTTCTCCTGGGTCTCCCATGGGGTGCAGGGCCCAAGCAGTTGGGCCATCCTCCACTGCACTCCCTGGCCACAGCAGAGAGCTGGACTGGAAGAGGGGCAACCGGGACAGAATCCGGTGCCCTGACCGGGACTAGAACCCAGTGTGCCGGCGCCGTGAGGCGGAGGATTAGCCTGTTGAGCAACTGCGCCGGACAATATTGCTACTTTTAAAACACTGGAAAGATCGAGTATTTAACATTAATATTTGAGATATCAAATTTGGGCACAGACTATGGCTTAGAAAGACAATTTTATATTTTGGGGGAAAAACAAAGATTATTTTAGAAACACACATTTAATGTCATTCCTTACATAGGAGGGTGATGTAAAAAAAAGTTTTATTATGTTACTTTCCTTTTAAAAGTGTAATTTATAACATTTTTGCTCTTTCTACATGTTTCTTTAACAAGCCACACTACAAAGTATTATTCAGTCTAAAATAAAGTTAAATTGTTTAATCTGTTAGTGAAAAGTAATAAAGAATGTAATGTGCTCTGCTCTTCTATATATCATACAATATTTACTTACATGCCAAGACTTTTAAGAAGGCAAATTTAATTGCAATGGATAGAAGAAGTGGAAGAAAATTTGAAGGATCATATGAGTAAGGATTGGCAGCTTACAAAGTTTCTGCTGGTTACAAAAGATAACTAATTACATAGTTAGTGAAACACATTTAATACTATGCCCAATTTCAGTATAAAAGTAATATTGTTATTTTACATGGAAAGTTTACCTGGATGAGAGCTATGTCAATTTTTATGTAAGTTTCATCAATATTTTAAAGTAGAGAATGGAGAAAAATGGGGGAAGAGTATATGAAACAAATAAGTGTGATTGGAAAGTTAAACATAACGCATAAATAAATGTTTTGCCAGCATTCCACAAGGCAATTTTCTTCAATACAATTTATGATCTAAAATGACTGCAAAAACCAAAAAGAAAGGTTATTTTTATATTTCAGTGAATAATGTATTCACTTTAGTCAATACTTATTCAAGAATTTACATCCATGTTCTTTGTTAGCTTCCTTAGGTTTTAGCCTCTTTATTTTATGATATTATCTGCACACTCTGCATAATTGTTAAAGCAGACATTAAATTAGAGTAGAATAAGGACAGGTATGTAGGTGGACAGTCACAAAGGCATTGCAAATGACCAGCATCCTAACCACACGGTGTGGCATTTAGCTTCCAAGAAAGTTCAGCGAATCTGAAAAATACAATTATGTATATATTACATATGTATATGTATGTAGATATATATGTGGAGAGAGAAGAATTTGTGTGTGTATATATATATACATACACATATACACACAGTGTTGTATATATACAATATATACAGACTAGATAGATAGATAAATAGAAATTCAACGATATAGATTTTTTAACTGAATCTGTAGCAATTTCTTTTTTGTCAGGAAGAATTTTATAGCAGAATATGGTTTCAGGAATCAGATGTATAACTGTGCTTATAAAATAAAGATAAGTGTGGAGAAAAAACATTGATGTTGAAATGGGGAAAATAAAAACAAACGATTCAGTCAATGAACTAGGAATCTTCATTGAAACAACCATATAATAAGCCTTCATTTCTTTCTTTTTTTATTTAGTAAATATAAATTTCCAAAGTACAGTTTATGGATTACAATGGCTCCCCCCCCCCATAATTTCCCTCCCACTCGCACCCCTCCCATCTCCCGCTCCCTCTCCCATTCCATTCACATCAAGATTCATTTTCAATTATCTTTATATACAGAAGATCGATTTAAAGCCTTCATTTCTAAACATTGGCATTTACTTGGGATTTGTCCATGATCTTCCCTTAATATCTTGCTTTATTTATATAAAGAGAACCAATTTCATGCATTTCATATGTAAAGTTTTAAGCACATAGTGATACTTCCCACCCTTGTATGTTTTCTTTGATTTGTGGCATATTAATGTCCTTTTAATATTTGCCTCTAGCATTCAATGTTCCTGGTATGTGGTGAAACATATATTAATTCTTTGTTGCTGATTATTTAATAATTTTCTTTGTTTCTTATCAGTTTTATCTCAGTGTGTCTAGGAATGAAGCTGTTTAAGTTCATTGAGCTTTTCCTAAGTATACATTAATATTTTTTTTCCTCCTAGAGAGTTTTTGACCATTACTTCTGAAAAAGTATCATTTGTTACTTTTCTTGCTCTCTTTTTATTGGATTGGGATGACAAGTATCCCAGCCTGATGATGTCCCGTAATTTTCTTAATTATCACTGCACCAAAGAGCACACCAGAACATATCTAATTTCATTTAAGTAATAGAAAGCATGATGTCATTCTATATATTTTTTACTATCTGTATCATTTTTTCTAAATTTGCTTTATATTAGTATATTTATCAATTTGCTGTTGTATTTTGTGAATATTACATATCAGGGAACTTTTTGATCAACATTGCAAGCACATTTTTTATTTTGTTGGTTATTTAATATATTTGATATATAAATGTACACATACACATGTTTGTGTACATATCAGCATATGTCTTTTGTATTTTATGACATCAAATATTGTGATATTAAATGAATTTTTAATTTTGTAAAAATTCTTTCATACATTCTTACTAACACTGTGTTAAACTCAACATTTCCTACTTTTTATTGAGACAAAAAACAGCCATAATTTTGCCAGACTCTTCAATGAGGAATTTATTAAAAATCTCATTTAAGATTCTTTGTATGTGACATGAGATTTCTCTCATTCTTTTCATGATTCTTTGCCTTTCAAAGGTATGATTATAATGAAGTTTTCAATATCTACTTGAACACAACTTACTTGAAGTATTTAATGAATTTCTTTGTATTTATTTTGATTTAAAAAAAAAAAAAAGGAAGACAGAGATACATAGAGATTTTCCAACTGCTGGTTCACTCTCCAAATCCCTGCAGCACCCAGTGTGGGGCCAGGCCAAAGCCAGAAGCCATGAATTCAATCCAGTCTCCCATTTGGGTCATAGGGATCCAAGTAGTTGAGCCAACATCTGATCTCTCCTGGGATGCTCATTAGCATGAGACTGGAACCAAAACAGAAAAACCAGTTCTCAACCTAGGCACTCCATTATGGGTTGGTTGTCAGCATCTCATAAAGTGACAACCATTGTATCAAATGCTTGTTTGGAAGTGAAATTTTTAACAAATTCTTTTTTTTTTCTTGCCCTCTGCACCCAGAAACCCTTCATCTAAGGTATACAACACATAACACTTCATGCATTTCATAAATACAAATTTAGGAACATAGTGATTTTTCTTATCCTATATGCCTTCCCACCCATACTCCCACCCTTCCTCGTCCTCTCTCTCCTATTACCATTCTTATTTTTTGTTGTTGTTGTTGTTATTAAAACTTTTTTTTCTTTTTTTTTGAACTTTTATTTAATGAATATAAATTTCCAGTGTACAGCTTATGGATTACAATGGCTTCCCCCTCCCATAACTTCCCTCCCACCCGCAACCCTCCCCTCTCTCGCTCCCTCTCCCCTTCCATTCACATCAAGATTCACTTTCAATTCTCTTTATATTCAGAAGGTCAATTTAGTATAAAGATTTCAACAGTTTGCACCCACATAGAAACACAAAGTGAAACATACTGTTTGAGTACTAGTTATAGCATTAAATCAAAATGTACAGCACATTAAGGACAGAGATCCCACATGAGGAGCAAGTGCACAGTGACTCCTGTTTTTGACCCAACAAATTGACACTCTAGTTTATGGCACCAGTAACCACCCTAGTCTGTCATCATGAGTTGCCAAGGCTATGGAAGCCTTCCAAGTTCGCCAACTCTGATCATATTTAGACAAGGTCATTTTCAATTCTCTTATATACAGAAGATCAATTTAGTATACATTATGTAAAGATTTCAACAGTTTGCAACCACATAGAAACACAAAGTGAAACATACTGTTTGAGTACTAGTTATAGCAATAAATCACAATGTACAGCACATTAAGGACAGAGATCCCACATGAGGAGCAAGTGCACAGTGACTCCTGTTGCTGACCCAACAAATTGACACTCTAGTTTATGGCACCAGTAACCACCCTAGGCTGTCGTCATGAGTTGCCAAGGCTATGGAAGCCTTCCAAGTTCGCCAACTCTGATCATATTTAGACAAGGTCATAAAAGACAGGATGAGGATAGTAACCAATGATCCTAAGAGTGGCATTAACCAGGTCTGAACAATTATACAGCATTAAGTGGGGAAGAGGACCATCAGTACACACAGATTGGGAGTAGAGCCATTAGAGGTAAAGTAGAGGTTATGATTACGAAGGAATGAGGCCCAAGTGCACTAGACAGGGTCTAGAACAAAGGACAGAGTCATTATTAGAGGAGCTAAGAAAGGTGCTGTCTAAGCTACAATTAAGTTTTCTGATTGAGAGGCAAATAGAACCTGACAGAAGGGGCTTGATAATAATCTGGTGGGCTTTAGGCCTTGTAAGTTAAGAGACCAAGACCTATCTATCTCTTCACATGGGGTACATCCTAAGGGAGGTGTGAACCTCCTAGGGGAAGGCACTCTGTTGACTTTCATTACTTGGATGGCCTGGGAGGAGAGATGGCCAGGTAAAGGCAGGGGGCATCTCTAACAAGAAATTTACAGTTCTGCCTGCAATGTTGCTGACCCTACTTGGCCGTACCCTCAGCTGCAGTGGTCACTTTGGAAGTTGGGCTGAGTGAAGGGCTTTTCAGCTTAGAGCCAATAAGATCTGTGGCTCTGACCTGGGCATCCTTCGACTCCAGGGCAGATCCATTTCCAGTGATCCAACTCTTGGCAGAGCTGCCAGGGCTCTTCACAAGTTGACTTCTGCTGAAGCCCAGGCTTACCACATTGGAAGCCACAGCAGTGGACTGGCCTGTTGGGTCTCCTTGAGGGCAGATCACTGTACAGATCGGCCATTAATAGGCCTGCCACCCATTGCTTCTGATGCCTAGCTTTCTTTTCCTCCTGGTTTGTGTTAAAGCAGACCAGAGAATGCAAGTCAAGGGAGTGCCCAAGTCCCATCTCTAATCTTCGGTGGCCTGAACTACAAGTCTCTAGTCACAGGCATGTTCTGTAGTAGTTTTTCTAAGGTAGACAATGCCCATGAGGAAAATTATATTCTCACTTTAAAACTTTCTTTCCCTTTGGTTTGAAAGGGAGGTTTTTTCTACTTACTGTTTACTTCGCTGATGGTAAAGTAAATCTAGCTATGAGATTATTATTTAAGTTCTTATTTTGGCTATGCTATTACAGAAAAATGTTAGTCATCTCTTTTATAAGGTTTAAAGATTAAATTGTGCATCCTACAGATTCCTTCATAATAGAATTAGTTTCCTACCTTGAAGAGAATAGAGAAATGAAAGAACAAGTTGGGCTTAGAATAGAGAAATGAGGGAGCAAGTCCTAGACTGCTTGCTGACAATAGCAATATTACATGAATATTTAGCAAACCGTTTCAACCATTAGATAACAACTTAAGAAAACATTTACCAGAAGGTCCAATGCCTTCTATAAATTTTAAGAATCATGTATTTGAAAATACCTCTTAAATATCTAACATGGTGTAGTTTGTTTGACCAGTAAACTTAAGCACAACCATATAAAATGTTTTTAGTTTCTTTCTACCAACAAGTATAAAACATACGATGCAGAGATTCAGGTCACACGAATTAAAATGTATCTTTGATTTTAGCAGCTTAAATTTATGGACAATCTTATCTATAAGCCAATTAAAATAAAATTCTTAATAAAATTTTCCCATGTGGACATAGAATATATACACACATATAACATAATAGACCAATATAGCAATTTTAATAATAGCTTTTAAAATCTTTAACTCTTTTTGTAGATTAAACTGTTAGAGAGTTCAACCGCTCAGCCAAAAACTAGCATGTATAACCCGAGTATTTTAACCAAGGCTGTGGGGTAGATCTGATCAGAGTTAGGTAATCACTTAAACATTAAAGACAGACAAATCCAATAAAACACGAAACCCTCTAAGCACAAACTCTCAGATAAGTTAACTACAGCAGCACAGAAAAGAGCTGGTCATCAGCATGGGAGCCCATTGCTTAGGACAGGGAAACACATCTGAAACAAAGCTGCAGGGAATGAGAGACTTCCGTAGTGCTGGAGAAAAAGTCTTAACTGCAAATAAAGACTCATTAGGTTGGAAAGGGTTAATGGATGAAGGTTTTTTTGTTCTTTTAGGTAAGGCCAGTGGTAGCCAAAGGCATTTTTTCTTCCCCCTCCTAATGAGGACAGCATTGAATTGTAAATGGAGAGGAAAAAAGAAGCCCTTGGGACTAGTCTCCCTAGAGTATCTGGCCATGGCTGATGTAAAAAAGCTGCTCCAGAAATGCATTTGCAATTCTATCCCATGGAACTTGGGACCATAGAATGTGTAGCTACTATTATACTAAGAGCTGAAACTTAGTAAAATTAATCAATTTACTATCCATGCCCTTCCCTGAAAGTTTGAGTCCTTCAATAATCTTCAGAGTTACAAGATAGTGATTTCACACAGATGTTGGCAGTGTAATTATACTATAGGTGGGGAGACAGACACTTGGGAGATTCTATTTTGTCATCTTTGTAGAATGTTTTTCTCCAACGTCTAACACAATGTTTATGAGTATAGGCAGTCTTGATCTCTGCAGAAAATTGATTTCAGGATTTCCCCTTTCCCCAACAGGTATTAAAACCTGCAGAATTCTAAGTCCCTTATATTAAATTTCTTAGTCTCTGTAAATAACCCATTCAATCCTCTCATATACACTAAATTATGTCCAGATTACTTGTAATACCTAATAAAATGTGAATTCTATATAAATAGTTGTTATCCTATATTGTTTAAGAAATAATTACAAGAAAAATTCTATACAGTCCAAAAAATGTAATTTTGCTAAAACTTTTGATCTACAGTTGATTGAACTTATGGATATAGAACCAGTAGATACAGAGAACCAACTGTATTTTTATTCATGTTATTTATGAATAAATTTATCTTATTTTTCTAAATGGTTGCATATTTGGCATTTTCAAAGAAAAATAAACTCATAATTTATTCTCTAATATTATTCACGTTATGTCTCTAAAACTATTATTTGCCTTCACTACAAGAGACATCTTAATTTTCATTCATAAATTTTGTTCTTGATGATTTTGATGATGGAGCTGATATTTTACACATAGAAACTAAATCAGTAGTATTTGGACTTAATTACCACTGTCTATTTAGCATTCACGTAGTACCTAGCAAAAACAATAAATATGCTAGTTACTTATATCATTAGCTATTAGCACAATGGGTGGGAAATGGCCTGGAAGAACATATGCTGAAATGGACATTCATTACAAGTGGATATTTCATTTGATCATGGTGATTAGTTTTATTGGACTGCTTGACTGAGGTACAGAATGTCCCAACAGCTGTCAATGCCATGAATTCTGGGTGGGCCTATGAGGATGATTGCAGAAAAGTAAAGGCATTATCTAATTCACTGAGGGCCTGCCTGACTAGAACAAAAAGTTTGGATCAATAAAAAATAAATAAATAAATAAAAGCAGGAGAAAGCAGTGAGTGTTAACCTTCTTCTTGAGCTGATGCGTCAACCTTCTCCTCTCTCCACGTCAGAGCCCCTGACTCTTCACCCTGCAGCATTCAAGAGTCCTAGCTCTGGCTCTCTGGTCTTCATCTGTGGTCTAGGAGTGACACTGTCAGCCGCCCGGTGCCTGGGTGCCTTCAGACTCAACAAACTTAGTACCGACTTCCCTGCCTCTCCAGTCTGCCTTGAGCACATTGCAGAACTTTTCAGACTGGGCATTCACATGAACCACCTCCCATAGTGAACCCTCTTATATATGCATAGTGAGATGACCATCCATATTTAAGCATTCTGCAGCCAAGGATTCAAACAACCACAGATAGAAAAGGTTTTTGAAAATTTCATTTGGGGGCCAGCTTTGTGACAAAGTGCATTAAGCATCTGCATACAGCACTGGCATCCAATATGGACACTGGTTCCAGTTCCAGTGGCTCCACTTTCAATCCAGCTCCATGCTGATGGCCTGGGAAAGCAGTAGAAGATGACTTAAAAACTTGGGCCCCTGCACTCATGTGGGAGACATGAAAGAACTTCCTGGCTCCTGGCTTTGGATCAGCTCAACTCTGGCTATTGCAGTCATTGGGAGAGTGAACCAGTATAAGGAAGATCTCTCTCTCTCTCTCTCTCTCCCTCTCTCTGCCTTTCAAGTAAATTAATACATCTTTAAATAAAAAGAAAATTGCCTCTGTTTTAAACATGTGCAGTCTTTTTCCCTTGCCATTATGTCCAAACAATTTAATATAAGTACACATAACATTTACCTATATTTGTTATTAGAATAAATCTCAGGATGATTTAATGTATGTGTTTTACATGCAAATACCAAATACCTTTACATTAGGACTTTGGACATTCATGGATTTTGGTATTTGCATGTGTCCTGGAATCAAGCCTCCATAGACTGAATATACCATTGGTTCTTTCTCTCTGGATAACTTTGGTTAATAAAGATATGAATCTGAAAGAGCGTAGTGAGAGGTTTCTGTAAGGCACTTAAATGCTGAGATATTTACTATTGTTGAATATCATTTTGTGTTTATGAAAGAAGAAAACCTAGCAGTATTTTGCTGTGCAAAACCATTTTCAAGACTAAAAACAGCATTTTCAAACATTAAAGCTTTAAATAATTACCTCACTTATTCCTTAATCTGTGACTGTTGGGTCTTAGTCCACCCGTACAAGGATGGACTGGGTCCAAGGAAAGGTAAGTGCGAGCCGCTCGCCCGTTCCCCAGCCTCCCGATCCCGGAGACAATCAGACGCAGCGGGGAGCCAAGTCTAGCAAGGACTCAGTCACCTTTTGCATAATAGTACCTTTTATAACAAAAACTGCGGAGTCATTGGGGCAGGGCTAGGGACCAACCAATCACTTAAAAAATCACCTTATGGGGCGATTTCTATAGGACTAGCCCTATGTCTATACACTTGTTACTAGTTTTGTTACCTCCCCTGATGTTGCGCAGCCAGTTAGTTTTAGTGGTAAACAACTTTGGATTCCACCCATCTTACTTCCTCTGGGCGCCATCTTACTTGGCTCCGCGTGGCTTCGTTCCGCGCAGCTCGGGCGGGGGCACCCTGGAGCAGCTGCGCATGCGGAGCCCCCGGGCCTCGCCTGGCCTGGCCTGGCCTGGCCGCGCTCATGCCCCACATGTGACTGCTGATCTCTGCTCAAGTTTTAACTGATATCATTGGATTTTTAGACCCAGATACTTAATTTTATAGTCTGTGTATTCTTGCTCAATATTCTCTTCAGTTTGTATTTCTTTGTACCCATATAAAATGAAAGTCTTGTAAACACTTTTGCTTTATTGATCTTATTTATTATCCTCTTCTTTCCAACTGTTTAGTTATTGATTTTAATTACCATTTTTTTATCCAGATTGCTTCTTAAATTCCTTTTAGCTTTTCAAAGCCTGCTATTCTATCTGATGCATTTCATGCCAGGGTATATCTTCTGTTGTTCTCATCAAAAGAAACCATTTCTGCAGCTAGATATCAAATTCTAAGGTCATAATTTTTGGCTTTAAAATCGGGTGCCTGCTTCAGCAATAACTTTCAGAGGTATGTGGTAGAGGAAGCACTGATATCTGATATTTTCCTTACAGTACCACTTACTACTTATGAATTTGTGAGTGAGGAGGACTGTACTATATGGATGTGGCTTATATGGCAGGTCTGAAGAAGATTCCTGGGTGAAAGGTGCAGACTCTATTCCCTTCCCAATTTTTAAATGCTCTGTAAGATGTGAATGCAAAAATAAGTGCAACTAACACAAAAATAATACCAACTTTTCACAGATTGTGCAGAATGGACACTTCTATGAAGGTCCCTTTTATGCTGATCCTTGGTCTTGTATCCTTTTTTTCATCCCAGCTCTGAGCCCATTTCCTTAGTTTTGTTTATCGCCTGTCTTCTAACATAACTAAGCTTACTCGTGCTGGACTACTCTGTCTCCACAGTTTATATCTCTGGTGGTCTAGACATGTGTTCCCATGCAAGCTGCTTATTCACAGCCACCAGGGTTTCTCAACATTCTCTAATCACTCCCCACTGTATTAAGTGTTTCTGTATTCCCTGATATTGAACTCAAAAATGCTATCCGCATTGAGATAATCACAATGCTATCCACAACGAAAACTTGTGGAGTTGATATCTCTAAAGATGTGAATACGACAAGTACTAATTAAATAAAGCAAATGTTATTCAATTTTATAGGTGGTTCAATACATACATTTCTGAAATACAAGCACATATTTGGGGTAAAATCAAAGTCTCCATTTGCTCCTAGGTAGGAATATTGACTGGCTTTATATTTATGTGCATCTATTAATTTGACATTTTAATCTAATTTTAAAATGTGTTCGTTTTATAATTTTTCAAATGCTTTTAATATAAAATTTTAAATTTCTTACTAATTAAAAAACAGTAATTATGTCTCCACAAATACCAAGATCTTTATCTTTTTCATAAGATCAGTTCCCTTGCTGAGATCTGTCAAGCACAGCATTATTTGCAAAGGCCCTGACCAAGACCAAAATCAGCAGCCACATCCACAGTGTAGCCATTGGTACACCTGCTCTAGTGGTACAAGTGGCACACCAGGAGATACTGTCCCCTCCACAACCACTGAGCAACTCAGGGAAATAAAGAAGAAGCACAGCCAGTAGACTCTGAGGGCTCCATGATGACATGGGCTTCCTGCATTTTTACTGAACTTTTTTGTAACATGATTGCTAAGAAGCCAAATTCTATTAGAATAAATAGATTGGGGTTTAGAGAAGTGGAGGCTGAGTGGTAGGTAGTATCGAGTTAGAACGAATACCACGTACAGAATCTTAGAGACCTCAGAAAACAGTGGAGGGCATTCGGCATAAGGAGGAGGGTGCAACTTGGAACACCCAAATTCCATGCTGGTCTTCAGGGTTCGAGTCCAACTCCACTTCAGATTCCAGCCTTCTAGTAATGAACACCTGTGAGGCAGTGGGTTATGGCTCAAAGTTTGGAGTCCTTGTTAGCCATTAGGCTACCTGGTGTACATGGCTCCCAGCTCCTGCTTTGACCTGGTCCTGCTCCAATTGTTTCAGATATTACAGGGATGAACCAGCAGGTGGAAGAACTCTGCACTATCTTTCTGTTTATTCTCCTTATCTGCCTTTCAAATAAAAATAAACATACTAGAAATTCAGGGATAATATAGTAACCCACAAATAGATTTACCTTTGTGATCTAAATACTTTGCTGATATTATACACACACACAAACACATACACATGATTTCAGTTGTATGTAAAGAAATCATTTATTTAACTCTTGTAATTCTTTTCTCTAAATTAATTTCACAATTATGCAAATAATACTAAAAGCCTCAATGACAAAGCAACAAAATAATATTAGCTTAAAAGATAATTAATCTAGACCTTTCTCTCTGTCTCCCTCTCTCTCACTATCTAACTCTGCCTGTCAAAAATAAAAAAAAGATAATTAATCAAAAGATTGACTATCATTGATTAGATGAATTCCTGTATGTACTTATATTTGTGTACATAATTTATGTACATAGAGTGATGTGCATATATATGTTTGCATACTTTAAAAAGTTTGTGAGAAAATGAATTAAAAGGTACATTTATTTTGCTACAAAAATTTGAAATCCAAGCATTTCTTTCATAATATGCATTTTCATGTACTGTATGTAGAAGACAGATCATTTGGCTATATGTCAGGTACTTGATTGTCAATGGATATATCCAAATGAACAGGATCAGAAAAAATAATTCTCTTACAGTTTATATTTTAGGTGGTGAATAAACACTAAGAATTTGAGTACATTAAGCATTGGTATAACTGTAGGCTGGTGTATTAGGACAAATGCAAGATAGTCACTGGGAATACCTAAAAAAAAAAAAAATAGGGTCAGTAAATCCATTCCATCAAGATTATATTTACAGGGGGTTGAGGAACAAAGAAAAAAAACATTTATATATTAATCCCTCTACCTCATGTACAAAATAGAAATAACCTATTTGAAAAGATGACGTTTAAGGACAAGAGCCTAAAATATTGAACAAGCTGAAGCAGTTGAAGAACTGAGAAAAAAAATAGAGATAATACCAGGCAGATGAAAAATCTGCTATGATAGAAAATGGTAAGGATTTTAAATATGAAGTATCAAATTTTATGCGTATTTAAAACTATCATATCCACAACTTCTATTTTGAGATAGAATGATGTCTTATAAAAATTTTAAATTGAAGTTGAAAGTTCAAATAGTATGTTGGGAAACTAGTATGAGTTTTCTATAATTATGTATTTGTAAATTACATTGAGAGTTTTCTTTTTTTTTTTGAGAGTTTTCTTTTATATTTTGCATCTAATTTTGTTTATGATTTCTAGCTTATGGACAGCATGAATTTTATACCCATAATTTTCACAAGAGCTCTTTATATTAGATTTCATAACAGGAGCTATCAAAATTAGCAAATAAATATTAACACAAATAATAAGGGGTGATTAATTAGAGCCCTGTGATTTTTTTTCTTAATAGAGATATGTGCTCAGAGTTGTGATTACACATTTTTAAATGGTTTGAATTTCATTTGGTGTAGTAAATTTGACTTTAATTTTTAAAATCCTGGAGAATTTTGAGTTACTCATGTGTGACAAATGTTTACAATAATGACTTCAAAAGTGGTAATAACCTGGTGCCAGCACTGTGAGTTAGGATATAAAGCTGCAACCTGCAAATTCGACAGACCATCTGGGTGCCAGTTCATGCCCCAGCTGCTCCATTTCCCACCCAGCTGTCTGCTAAGGGTCTGTGGAAGCAGGAGAGGATAACTCCAGTGTTTGGATCCCTGCACCCACGTGGAAGACTCAGAAAGAGTTCCTAGATGTAGGCTTCAGTCTGGCCTAGCCCCAGCCCATGTGGTCATCAGGGAAGTGTACCAGCAGATGGAAGATCTCTTTCTCTCCCTCTTTCTCTCTGTAACTCTGCCTTTCAAAAATCAATTAAAAAATATATTTTTTAAAAAAGTGGTACTACCTCAAATATATATATATATATATATATATATATATATATAATTCTGCTTTTTTAAAAAACATTTACTTAGTATTATGGACTTTAGAGGCACAGATTTGAACTTCAGATTTCATTATGCCACATTCTGGATGGACAACCCCAATCACATACATGTTTTGTTTTGTTTTTCAAGATTAACTTATTTACTTGGAAGGCAGAGTTACAGAGAGAGGAACACACACACACACACACACAGAGAGAGAGAGAGAGAGAGAGAGAGAGAGAATGAGTATCTTCGTTCCACTGGTTCACTCCCTAAATGGCCACAATAGCTGGAGCTGGGTGGATCTGAAACCAGGAGCTAAGAGTTTCTTCCGGATCCCACATGGGTGCAGATCTGGGATTTGAAACCAAGTGCTCCAAAAAAGATGTGTGTTTTCTAAGTATCCTTTTAACAGTGGCACCAAACACCTACCCCTCGTCGTCAGTTGTTTAATCATTGTGATTATGATGCTGCTTAGGAGTTGCAGATTGATGCTAAAGTCCAGTATCTCAGGAAAGTGTAATATTTCATAGTACTAGATTGGAGGTAAAATGAAACTTCAACATTCTAAGTACATCATCTATTGAATGCATATTACTTCTGCACCATTTAATTCAGAGATCATGTGTACTTTAGCACCACTTGAAAATTCTTGGAACTTGCATTCTACGTTTTACATGAAGAAGCTCACTGTGATTGTATTGTCAGTACACAAACTAAAATTGAAGATGGGCATGACCCTTGTTCAAAGATGACAAGCACAATTATGAAGTGTTTCATACTTTTAAGCAAAAAGATAATATCCATTATGAAATATGGGAAGATATAAGTCTCACTGTTACGTTAGATGCATAAATTAAAAAGTAATAATAGAACCTATCACTTGAGACAACTACCATTATAAAAATAGAAAACAATGTGTAGAGAAACTAAGGATTTATAAAACACCAAGATCACAATCAAAATAGCAGGGGAAATTCTTACTTAACAAAAATAATCTCAATATAAATGGAGAAGATCCTATAGGAGGATTCCAAGATGATGGAATAGGGAAGGAGCTTACTGCTCTAGTCTAGGGGAAGAGACAAAAAAAGTGAAGAGAGTGCAAGCTCAAGGAAGAGCTATGGAGAAAAGTTCAGAGGAAACTCCATGCAAGGTAGAGGGACACTGTGGATTTATGTGGAGGGTGAGGATGTACAGCACGAACATAAACACAGCACCAGAACTCAGGTGTGCAGAGCCTCGGCACCAACTTTGGAGTGTGAAGTGAGACCAGACTGCAACAGACCAAGCCAATAGCAGTAAAGCTGCAGGGAGACTTTAGTGTAAATCTGTATTGGAGTCCTGTGGAGGTCAGTGTACCTACCAACCTAAAGGAAAGAAAAAGGAACACAGTTTTCTCTCCCTGACCACCCAGCACTGGTGTTCTGTAACTAGCTGAGGGATGGCAGAGGCATTTTGGATATATGTAACAGCTGTGCCAATTTGTACCTGCCTGCCCAGCAACCAGATGAAAGGAGACACCTGAAACTTGCTGGGAGAACTGACAGGGGGCTGGGCGCTCATGAGTGTGAGAGCTTTGTGTGCCAGGAGTATGAAAACACTATGACTGCATGAGAGGGCACAGGATGTCGCTGGATTTTGGGGGCAGTTACTATAGGAGGCTCCACACATTTAGGGCTCCCTGATTGCCTGATAAGGGTCATTGCTGTGGGATCTGTGTTCACAATGAGGACTGCACAAATCATTTGTATAGTTCTTGTGGCAGTGTGGATGAATATTGCCCCCACTGAGGCTAGCGCCTGGGCATTGGTCTCCTTGGAGGAGAAGATGAAAGCCTGAGTCTTCTCCACTGGTGCTGATCAAATCCTCCCCTGAGAGAAAGAAAGAGAGAGAGAGAGAAAGACAGATTTATCACACCCAACTGGAGTGTCTCCTTGGACACTCCCCTCACCCTGGAACAATGAACAGAGTTCCCTGTCCATACCCAGCACATTCCTCTGAGTATTCACTGAAAGAGCAGATACTCCACTAAGCCACAGAGGGAGTCCAAAGATAAAGGGCATCATGGGAAAAAAAAAAAAAAATGACAAGTATTTCCACAAATGCCTAAAAATATAAGCGGAAATTCAAGAAACAAGAATAAAGAAGACAACAAGATGCCCCCAAAGGAACACAACAACATATCAATAATAGAATAAGAAGATGAAGAAACTGAAGAAACATCAGAAACAGAATTCAAAAATTAATCATAATGTTACTCAGAAGTAATCAGAAGCAAATCCATGAATTAAAGAAATCCATATATGAATGAAATCCATTTCATGAATGAAATTTTTCCCATGAAATTGAGATTTTAATGAGAAATAAAAATGAAATGTTGGAAATTAAAATCAAATATAAAAATGCAATTCCAAGCTTTAACAATAGACTTGGTGAGGCAGAAGAAAGAATATCTGAGTTAGATGACAAATCCCTGAAAATGTTACAGTCAGACCAAAAAAATAAATAAAAGAAGAAATTAGAAAACTTAAAAACTGTGCTGGAGATCCATGAGCTAGTGTTAAACAGCCCAACATATGGTTCTTAGGATTTCCTGAAGGCATGGAAAGAGAGAATGAATTAGAACACCTTTTTAGTGAAACAATCAGAGAAAACTCCCCCAATTTGGAGAAAGAAAGTAACTTCCAAGTACAGGAAGTGCACAGAATTCCAAACAGACATGACCGGAAAAGATCTTCACTACAACACATTGTAGTGAATTTCCACAGGAATACATTCTAAAACGTACACAAGAGAAATGCCAGATTACTTTCAAGGATCTCCAATTAGACTCAGAGCTGACTTCTCATCAAAGATCCTACAGGCTAGAAGAGATTGGAGAAATATATTCCAAGTCTTAAGAGAAAAAAAATACTGTCAATGCAGAATATTGTACCTTGCAAAGCTCTCATTTATGAAGGAAGATGAAATAAAGAACCTCCATAACAGAAATTGAAAGAATTTGTCACCACTTGTCCAGCCTTACTAAAGAAATATGGTCATCACTATGAAAGAAGGTGAAAGCACAAAACACCTCCAGTAAAAGTACAAAGGAAATCCAAAGTAAACAATAGTCATATTTATGAAAAATTGGCAGATAAAAATTACTTATTAATAGTCACCTTGAATATAAATTGTCCTAAGTCTCCTGTTCAAAGATACAGATTGGCTCAATGTATTAAAAAATAAGACCCATCTATTTGCTGCCTACAAGAAACAAATCATCATAGATACCAGCAGACTGCAAGTGAAAGCATGGAAAAAGATACTCCATGCTAACAGAAAGCAAGAAAGAACAGATGTAGCCATCCTAATATCAAATAAAATAGACTTTAACACAAACATATTTTAAAACTACAAAGAATGGCACTATATAATGATTAAGGGATCAATTCAATAGGAAGTTATGAAGATAATAAATGTATATGAACCCAATTAGAGGGCACCTGGCAATTTAAAAGAAATATTAAGGGATCTAAAAAGAGAAATAGACTCCAATACAAAAGTAATGTGGGACTTCAATAGCCAACTTTCAGCAATGGACAGATCAACCCACACAAAATGAGCAAGGAAACAATAGAGTTAATTGAAACTATAAACCAAATGGACCTAACATGTATCTATAGAACTTCTCATCCTATGGTTGCAGAGTACACATTATTCACAACAGTGCATGGAACTTTCTCTAAGATAAATCACATGCTAGGCCATAAAAAAGGTCTTAGCAACTTCAAAACAATCAAATCATGCCATGCATCTTCTCTGACCACAATGGAATGAAGCTGAAAATCAACAACTTAAGCATCTCTAGAGAATATGCAAACATATGGAGACTGAGCAATGTGATCATGAATGAACAGTGGGTCATTGAAGAATTCAAAAGGAAATCAAAAATTTCTGGAAACAAATGCACATGACAATTCAACATATCAAAACTTACAGGATACAGTAAAAACAGTATTAAGAGGAAGGTTTATAACAATTGTTGCCTACATCAAGAAACTGGAAAGGCACCAAATAAATGAACTATCAATGCATCTCCAGGACTTAGGAAAACAAGAGCAACCAAACCAAAATTAGTAGGAGAAGATAAATAATTAAAATTAGAGAAGAAATAAACAAATTTGAAAACAAAGAGAAAATACTAAAGATCAGCAAAATGAAGAGCTGTTATTTGAAAAAATAAACAAAATTAACAAACCATTATCCAAACTAACCAAAAGAAGTGAGAAGACTCAAATCAATAAAATTAGAGATGAAAAAGGAAATACAACAAGAGATGCAGGGAAAAGAAACAAAATCATCAGAAATTATTACAAAGAGCTGCATGCCAACAAATCAGGAAACCTAGAAGAAATAGATATTTTACTGGACACACACAATCTACCAAAATTGAGTCATGAAGACAGAAAACAGCCCAATAACCACGATGGAAATTGCATCAGTAATAAAGACCTTCCAACAAATAAACCATGACCAGATGGCTTCACTGCTGAATTCTACCAGATTTTTTTTTTTTTTTTGACAGGCAGAGTGGATAGTGAGAGAGAGAGACAGAGAGAAAGGTCTTCCTTTTTGCCGTTGGTTCACCCTCCAATGGCTGCTGCGGCCAGCGCATCTCGCTGATCCAAAGCCAGGAGCCAGGTGCTTGTCCTGGTCTCCCATGCGGGTGCAGGGCCCAAGAACTTGGGCCATCCTCCACTGCCTTCCCGGGCCATAGCAGAGAGCTGGCCTGGAAGAGGGGGAACCGGGATAGAATCCAGCGCCCCAACCGGGACTAGAACCCGGTGTGCCAGCGCCGCAAGGCGGAGGATTAGCCTGTTAAGCCACGACGCCGGCCTGAATTCTACCAGATAGTTAAAGAACTAATTCCAATTCTCAAGTTATTCAAAAGTTGAAAGAGAGAGAATCCTCCTAAATTCCTTCTATGAAACCAGCAACACCTTAATTCCAAAACCTAAAAGAGATATAACAGAAACAAGAGAACTACAGACCAATTTCTTTGATGCACATAGATGCAAAAAGTTTTCAACGAATTCTAGTCAATCAATCCAACAACATATCAGGAAGATCATTCACCCAGACCAAGTGTGATTTATCCTTGATGTGCAGGGATGGTTTAACACTCACAAATCAAAAGTGATACATCACTTTAAAAAAACTGAAGAACAAAAACGTATGTTTATCCCAATATATGCAGACATAGTATTTGATAAAAAATAACATCCTTTCATGATGAAAACTTTAAGCAAATTGGAAATAAATAAATAAATAATCAGGGCAATTTATGGGAAACCCATGGCCAGCATCTTATTGAATAGTGAAAAGCTTGAAACATTCCCTCTAAGATCTGGAAGCAAATAAGGATGCTCACTGTCACCACTGATATTTTACATAGTCCTGGAAGTTTTACCAGAGCCATTAGGCAAGACAAAGAAATCAAAGTGTTAAAAATTGTAAAGGAGGAATTCAAACTGTAGCTATTTGCAGATGACTTGATGCTATATATATAGGGAATCTAAGGGACTCACTACGACACTATCAGAATTCATAAAAGAGTTTGTTAAAGTAACAAGATATAAAATTAACACACAAAAATCAACAGACTTTGATACACAGACAATGCTATAGCTTAGGAAGAACTTCAAAGATCAATCCCATTCACAATAGACACAAAAAATATCTATGATAATTATGAAAAATATCCCTGTTTTTCTCAGTGAATGTTGTTAAATGATGATTGCATTATGTTTGTCATAACAGTACAGAATACAACAGTTGCTTTCTAAACATGTAGTTAATGAGGTATTATTTAAAATAAAAAGGGTTCTTCTGATAAACTATTTGACAATGACAGAGAATCAAGGCTTCAAATAACCGTATTTGATTTTCGTATACTAATCTTTATGTACTAATATTTAAATATTCATATACCTAATATTAACCACTGTCAAGAAAACAGCTTTGATGCAATGTTGAAGGATCAGGAAGTTTAATATTCTTTGCATGTGTCAAAATACGCAAATAGGAAAGAATATGTCAAAATGATTGCAATATATGGAAGATTTGCTTTGAATCATGCTTTGTCAGGATGGCTTATAATCAATAAACTATTATGGCTTTGAAGCAATCAACACAATATGAAAGATGCCAGAATATTCTCTTATAACTCCAATGGCTCATCCTAAAAACAAATGGAACAAACCATGAGGAATCACAAGAGTTACTGACATGATATTCTCTATAATTATAGCATCAGAAGTTCTCAAAATTATGTTATCACATAGAAATTAGAAAAAATAAGGCATTTTAAGAGTTTTATTTTCAAAGTATGCAACAGTACAATTTATTGTTCCCAGCATTCAATGAAACTATGAGAAGTGAGTTTGTTGCATAAGTATAAGTATTCTTCCATGATGCCTGATAATTATTGAGAGAATTATGTGGTAGGTTGATGTTGTTAACAGCTTTGGTATTTTATACTTTTCTGTTAAAAATTTTAACTAATACACAAAAATTGTACCTACTTATGAAGAACTATGTGATGTTTTCGTATGTGCATACATTGTTTTATATTCAAATCATGGTAAATGTACCTATCTCTTCAAACCTTTATTATATCTATTTCATGAAAACATTAAATCATCTTTTTAGGTCTTTTATGTGTAAGGAATTATCATATCTACAGTCACATTACTGTGCAATAAAATGCTAAATTTTTTTCCTATCTAACTATAATTTATTACATGTTAGTCCACTTTTCCCTATACCTCCTTGGGCCCTTCCCCTCACCACCAGTCTACTTTTTTGGTGTTGATGTCTATTGCCACAAACATCCCTTTTAGTACTGTGTTCTGTTTTTGTTTTTTATCTCCTATATTAAAGAAAGAAAAAGAAGAAGACTTTAGGAAATGGAAATATCTTTAATGTTCATTGATTGGAAGATTCAATATCATCAAAATGTGCATACTACCAAAAGCAATTTACAGATTCAATCAGATACAAATAAAAATGAGGATATTATTCTTAGAAGTAGGAAAACAATAGGGCCCGGCACCGTGGCTCACTTGGTTAATCCTCCACTTGCTGTGCTGGTATCCCATATGGGCGCCAGATTCTGTCCTGGCTGCTCCTCTTCTAGTCCAACTCTCTGCTGTGGCCCCGGAGGGCAGTGGAGGATGGCCCAAGTGCTTTGGTGCCTGCTCCCACACGGGAGACCAGGAAAAAGCACCTGGCTCCTGGCTACAGATCGGCAGATCGGCGTAGCTCCAGCCATAGCTGCCATCTGGGGGGTGAACCAACAGAAGGAAGATCTTTCTCTCTGTCTTTCTCTCTCGCTGTCTGTAACTCTACCCGTCAATTAAATAAAATCTTAAAAAAAAAAGTAGGAAAAAATAAAACTGAAATTCATATGGAAATACAGGAGACCCCAAATAGCTAAATCAATTTCTACAACAAAAATAAAGCTGGCAGGTGAATTGGAATTTCTTTATGTGTTATTTATTCTTTCCTTGACTTTCATCTTTAACATTGGAGAGTTTGATTATAACATATATCAGTAGATTTGCTTAAGCTGCATCTGATTGGTAACCTTTGGCCATCCTGTACTGACTGGATAGTAGTATCCTCTATGTTTATGATTTTAATTTTATTATCCCTTTGAATAGCCTCTCTTTCCCTTTGCATTCTCAGGTATATGATGAGCACATCACTCACATATTTGCAATTTTAATGTTCAAAAAGTTTTACAAGCTTTTTCCATTGCTCCTGATTCTTTTCTTCTCTGGTTGTATACTTTCAAATTGACTAAGCTAATTATCTTTCTTCTATTTTATCTATTTTGCTATTAGTTCCATCTCATTTTTAGCTTTGTTTAGTGTACTTTTCAGCTCAAAGATATATGCTTGGTTTTTTTTTAAAAAATACTTCACTATTTCTGTTAATTTTCTCTATTAGAGTGGGATAATTTTCTGTATTATCTTGTAGCTCAATGAATTTCTTTAAATGAACTGTTTTGAATTGATTATCCAAAAGTTTGCAGACATCATTTGGTGTATGCTTAGTCTCTGCTGCTTTATTTTGTTTATCAGGGTACGGTCATTGCTCCCTGAAAATTATTGGGGACATCATCTACATATTGAGTATTTAGCATTTATTCCAGATACTGTAGGCTCATTTTGTTTGTGCTTGTCCTTATAGGAATTCTAAGCAATTTGCTTATTTACTCTGAGCCTGTGTACACTTCTGCCATTTGGTACTAGACAATGTCTAAAGAGAAGGTGTATCATTATCTGCCTGGGTGTGTCACCACTGTTTTAGCCCTAGAGATCAGCACAAACCCAGGTGTGCCCCAAATAGACTGATGGTATGTTGTTTGAATGCACTGAGAGGATATCTAAAAAGGGTGGACCGCCTTGTGAATCTTTCCCTGGCAATGAATGATTGGAAGGGCCTCAGATGCTTCATTTGTAATCACTGGATTGCAGTCCTACATCACAGAATTTTATCTGACTCTGAGTCTCAACACAGGATGGTCCCGTTCCAAGCTCTCATGTAACAAGTTGGCATAAATTTCCCTTTTCTTCCCCCAAGTAGAAAATTAGTACTTTCATATGTTTCCTGGGGTTCCTGGATGAATAGGGAGTGCAATCTCATTGCCCTTAGTGCTCAACTGCTGCATTGATAGCTGACACTTTGAGCCCACAGCCACTGATACCAGTGTAATTTAGGGATAAGATCAAAGATCATGCTGCTATTTGTTACCTGCTGCTTAAGTGGTGAAAACCACTTTAACCAGGTTGAGTGATGTTGGCTGGTTTATGACCAGTCAACTGCTGCTATCATTTGCTTTTGGGTCTGAGGCATTTACAGAGACACTGTCCATAAGATGACCATAGGGACAGGAACCACTAGTATCCATCCAGTGTTAGCCTGTATCAGACCAGCACAGAGTTCTAAGACATAGGTATGTGCTCACTTTTGCTTTAGTACCAAGTGATTTGATTCTTACTTCTCATTCGCTGTTCTAGGCAAGTGATTTGATTCTTACTTCTCATTCGCTGTTCTAGGCTGGGGAAAAGGATATAGAAGCAATCTCTTGACCAATCAGGCTGACACTAAGCTAAGTCACACCCGAGTTCACAGATGTGGAAATTTTCATATTCTCTGGGATGCATGCCAGTCCTACACATGGATGGCATTGAAGCATGCCTAAACATGAGTCCATCTATACTGAGGAACTTGTTTCTGCATGATGCTAGGATTGGTCTAGAAGCTCTACATTTGAACAGTGGCCCGGGACTAGCGATCTTTGGACTTTATCTGTTGCTGTGTTTCATCATTACAAACATGGCACTGAACCCCAAGGCAAGGCCCAATTTTACATTCTTGCACTATTGTCTATGGGATGGAGTCTTGTTCCACCATGTGTCTGAGGTTGGGAGAAAGCTTGCACAGGCAGCTCACTTTCTGCTCAGTTTAGGAGGGCCAACAGGTTTAGTCTGAGAATACTGGCCTAGAGTCAGAGACCAAGGGGCCCTAACTGACAGCACATTGCATCGTAGTTGTCCTGGTACTGAGTTTCAAGTCTAAGTTCTCAGTTAATTCTTTCTGTTTACCCAAGCAGGAGGTGTCTCTCCATGCTGTGTTATTTGGAGTTGTGAGATGAGTGACATAAGAAACTCTCTCTTTTCTTCCTTCTTCAATTTATCCTTTCTTACTCTACTAAAACCAAGTACTATGATTTCTCATCTGGCTCCCTTAGTATTTTGGAAGGTTGTTTGATACATAAGCACCTGTTCAAATTGATGTCTTGCTAGAGAGATGATCATTGGAGAATTTATCCAACATCTTGCTACAGTTCCCTTTCCTTAGTCTTTAATCATTTGTAAAAAAAAAAATGTTTTACAGAGCACTTAAAAATACAACTGTGATAGTTATCTATTAACTAATTTGTACTGTCATGAAACAAACAAAAAGTTAATGGTTCCTCTCCCAAGTGCACAACTGGTACTTGGGGCAACACAACCATGAAAACCATAGCAATGATCTTTAACTTGGATTAATACAATGGCATCACATTTTTGAAAAATGGATATTTCAAGGAATTTTAATAGTCATTATATGAATACAAATAATCATTGTATTGATTATTATGCTTCTCTATTCAGTTGAAGCCAGTTGACAATATTCCTCCTACATAACATCTTACTTTGAAATGTCAAACTATTAAAAAACATATGTAGCTGCAGTTTTTACCTTGCTATGTGCCTTAAATTTAATGTCCTTAAATTTTCTCCAGAAATAACAACATTAAAACATATTTTTCAATAGTAAGACACATCAGCACTGGCTTTATTGACATTACATAAAGATCAATTATTGGTTTGGAGGGAGTGTTGGATGTTCAGCAACATTTGTGGATCTACCTACCAATAACATGAATAATGTCACTTACAAGTTGTGACAACCAAAAGTGTTTCTGATGTTACCCAGTGTGCCCTGCACGCAAAATCACTCCCACTTTCTATAGTTAATAAACCTACTTTCAGAGTTGAAGGAATAAGTTTCTAGCTTTTCACTGCATTGAGGGAACACTCTAGTTCACAATAGTGTAATATATTGTCTGAACAAATGCAGGAAAGAGGAGCCAAGCCTTCAATCAAAGTATTGTCAAAAAGGGAAAGGTTGATTATATTTTTCTGATCAGTGCATATTGTATTCTTGTATTGGAGTATTACCAGGAAGCCCATAAATATCTACCTACATTGTTAATAAAATTTGTAAAAAAAAATGTTTATTTTTTTAGAAAACTTTTATTTAATAAATATAAATTTTGGAAGTACCACTTTTGGATCATAGTGGTCCCCCCCCCCCATAACGACCCTCCCAGCCGCTAACCATCCCATCTCTTACTCCTTCTCCCATCCCATTTTTCATTAAGATTCATTTTTAATGATCTTTATATACAGAAGATCAACTTAGTATATACTAAGTAAAGATTTCGCCAGATTGCACCCACGCAGACACACAAAGTATAAAGTACTGTTTCCAGATTAGTTTTACCATTAATTCACATAGTACAACACATTAAGGACAGAGATCCTACATGAGGAGTAAGTGCAGAGAGACTCTTGCTGTTGATTTAATAATTGACAAGGAGTATTTAATTTTATACATAGTAAAATAATACTTAAATAATACTTAAAATTTTAAGGAAAGGCATGTACTTCCACCAAATTCTCTATTAAATAATGTTGATTAAGGCAGTTATATATAATACAAATACCTAAATATTTCTTCGTTCAATGAAAGACAAATAAAAAATTATTCATTCCTGCAAAGAATGGTATTTCTACTTTCTAGTTGTTAAAGTACTTATCAGTGGAGTATTTAGTCTGTGATTATAAAGTAAATTAAAAATATGTTATTACAAAAATTAAAAAGAAAGAAAGGAAAGGAAGGAAGAAATGGTAAGAAGTATTAATATGTGCTTAAATTGTATATATGAAATACATGAAATCTATTCTTTTAATAAACATAAAAATGAAATGGGAAAATCTGAACCACACTATCAAATGTCATGATTAAACTCACCTAGGACACACTGCACACTACCTTCCACATTTATTTCAAGAGAACATTGAATATTTATGAAGTTAGTCTGTGTACTTGTTCATAAAATTAATCACAGCAGATATAAAATAATATGTGCTGAAATGTATGATAAACTTAGACTCCAAAATAAATAATTATGGTAGTAGATCATAGTTCAGAGAAAAAAATAGGATTAAAAAATTCTATGGCAACTATATCAAGAAGCTGCAATGAAATTTCTTTCTCACAGTAAAATGTCGATTTGTAATATATTGAAGGTAACATATTATCAAGAAATACTTAAATTAATGCAAGGAAATTGGATGAAGAACACAATATAGAGATTATGTGGCCTTAAACAATACCCCTATATATTACTTATTAATCATGATGAGAAAAATGATAAGTTTACACTGGCAAACTCTAGCTTCTGCTACTTAATGCAAGTGATCATTTAATAGCAGTGACTTTGGTATAATATCACCAATATGTATATATTAATATGATACAACATTACATATCTTGAGCAGTATTTCTGCCAAAAATGCAAAACCCAAATTGAGGAACTTGTTACAAAATAATAAGTCTGTGGTTTTTGTAAGACCACTGCGATGTTTAAAGACAATAAATGCAAAATATTCTAGATTAAAAAAGACTAAAGATAAATAATCATGAAATGAAATAGTATCCTATAATTAATTCAAGACAAGAATTAAAAAACGTGGTAAAAGTTATCATCAACAAAATTTATAGTTGATAATTAATTTGAATATGAGCTAAGTATTAGAGTATTATATGACTATTTGGTGGTCTCTTTTAATATTTATGTGTGATTTTACAAGAAAATATACTTGTTCCTAGGAAATGCACACTGTGGTTTTGTGTGGTACAGAAAAACAATATCTTCAATTTATCCTGAAATAGTTCATTGCTTGTTTCTATATATCTTTATATGATTTTATTTTATAAATTTAAATTTTATTTATGTTATACCAGTTTCATGTATTTCATATACACAGAGTTATAGATACAATGATAATTCCCACCCTGTCATCCTTCCTGCCCATCTTCCAATTCTTCCTCCTCCCTCTCCCACTCCCATTCTTAATTTTTACAAAGTTCTATTTTCAGTTTACTTAATGATCATAAAGTTAACCCTACACTCTAAGTAAAAGATTCAACAAATAGTATGAAAAAACAGCCCACTATTCCTCAACAGAAGAGAGAAGGGCTGAAAACAATCATTTAATCTTTTTTCTTTTTTATTTGACAGATAGAGTTATAGACAGTGAGAGAGAGACAGAGAGAAAGGTCTTCCTTCCATTGGTTCACTCCCCAAATGGCCGCCACAGCCAGCACTGTGTCAATCAGAAGCCAGGAGCCAGGTACTTCCTCGTGGTCTCCCATGCAGGTGCAGGGCCCAAGCACTTGGGCCATCCTCCACTGCCCTTCCGGACCACAGCAGAGAGCCAGACCGGAAGAGGAGCAACTGGGACTAGAACCTGGCGCCCATATGGGATGCCAGCGCCGCCACAAGGTGGAGGATTAACCAAGTGATCCATGGTGCTGACCCCAATCATTGAATCTTAAAATGTCCATTTCACTTGAATACATTACATTTTTAATTTTTTTTATTTATCTTTTGACAGGTAGAGATACAGATAGTGAGAGAGAGAGACAGAGAGAAAGTTCTTCTTTCTGTTGGTTCACCCCCTAAATGGCCGCTACAGTCAGCACAGTGCTGATCCGAAGCCAGGCGCCAGGTGCTCCTTCCTGGTCTCCCATGCAGGTGCAGGAGCCCAAGCAGCTGGGCATCCTCCACTGCTCTCCCGGGCCACAGTAGAGAGCTGGACTGGAAGAGGAACAACTGGGACAGAATCTAACGCCCATATGGGATGCCGGCACAGCAAGTGGAGGATTAACCAAGTGAACCATTGCAGTGGCCCCATTGAATACATTTTAAGTACTCTAGTAGTTACCTCAGATAAGAGAAAACACATAGCTTCTTGTCTTTTTGAGACTAGCTTGGGCCAGCGCTGTGGCTTAACAGGCTAATCCTCCGCCTTGCAGCGCCGGCACACCGGGTTCTAGTCCTGGTTGGGGCGCCGGATTCTATCCTGGTTGCCCCTCTTCCAGGCCAGCTCTCTGCTGTGGCCAGGGAGTGCAGTGGAGGATGGCCCAAGTGCTTGGGCCCTGCACCCCATGGGAGACCAGGAGAAGCACCTGGCTCCTGCGATCAGATCAGCACGATGTGCTGGCCACAGCGGACATTGGAGGGTGAACCAACGGCAAAGGAAGACCTTTCTCTCTCTCTCTCTCTCACTATCCACTCTGCCTGTCAAAAAAAAAAAAAAAAAGAGACTAGTTTATTCACTAATTATAATAGTTTCCAGTTGTGTCCATCTTGTTGCAAAACACAGGATTTCATTTTTTTAACAGCTGAATAGTATACCATAATGCATACTATCATAATTTCTTTATCCAGTCAGTAGTTGATGGACATCTGGGTTGATTCCATATCTAAGCTATTGTGATTGTGATACAATGAACATGGGGGCACAGGAAATTCTTTCAGATGCTGATTTATTTTGCTTTGGGTAAATTCCCAAAGTGGAATGGCTGGATCCTATGGTAGCTCTATATTCAGATTTCTGAGGTATCTCCATACTGTCTTCCACAGCGGCTGCACCAGTTTACATTCCCACCAAGAGTGGATCAGGGTATCTTTTCCTTCACATCCTCACCAACATCTGTTGTTTGTTGATTTCTGTATGATAGCCATTCTAACTGGAGTGAAATGGAATTATATTGTGGTTTTGATTTGCATTTCCCTGATGGCTAGTGATCCTGAGCATTTTTTCAAATATCTATAGGTCATTTGAATTTCCTCAATTGAAAAATGCCTGTTCAAGTCTTTTGCCCATTAATTAAATGGATTGTTTGTTTTGCTGTTGTTGAATTTTTTGAGTTCTTTGTGGATTCTGGATGCTAACTTTTTATAGTTAAGTTGGGTAGTTTGCAAATATTTTCTCCCATTCTGATACTTGAATTTTTGTACTTAGTTTTTGGCATTTGTGGAGTTACTTGTTTGTTTTTTGTTTTTGTTTTTTAATCTGATTGCTTTAATTTTGAGCTATGCTTCTGTAGCATAGTGGGAATCTGTGCACTTTCAGTGAATACCAATGTGTGTGTTGGTTGTGGTCAGGGAGCTCTGGTCAGTGCTCCAGGGTTGGAAAAGGATCCACAGTAACACCCAAGTTTGGGGTGGTAGATTTTTTTTTAACAAAATCATGAAAATGGCCACCTCTGTGGGTGTGATCATCCTCTAAACTCCTCTCCAAAGCATTGCCCAGTGTTAGCCCTCAGTGGGTTCAACACTCATCTGTGCCGCCATATGAACTGCACAAATGATCTGCACAGTCTTCATTGTGAGCAAAGTTTCTGATGCAATGACTTGCCTCAAGCAACCAATGAGATCCTAGTGTGTGGAGCCACACCCAGCGATCACCCAGAGAACCAGGTACACCCTGCAAACTCTTATAACCACCAAGTCCCCATGGTCTCAGCACACAAGCCTTCCACAGGTGCTGGGCACAGAGGTTTCACTCTGCCCTGCCAGCCCACCCAGTCATCAGAGAAGCAGATGTTCCCTGAGACAGTTCCACCTAGGCAGCTTGAGCCCCTAGGGGCTAGCAACTTAAGCCTGTGGTATGCTGGGAGGCTGGGGGCACCGCACAGTCCTATGTGTGTTTCCAGCCACCTGCCAATTCTCCCAGCCAGGCTCACAGTCAGTGGGGCCTGCAGATTTCTGACTCTGCTAGAATCTCTGGATCACATGTGTATACAAGAGCCACTTGGCTGAATGTTGCTCTCTCCCTACCACTGCCTCCAATACTGCCAAGAAGATGGCATCCTGGCTCAGCCAGTCACTGTGCACACGCACAAAGGCTTCAACAGCTGCAGCCCAAAACCAAAATGGCAGCCACCGTTTCTCAGCTGGGCAATGGGTGCTGTTGTGTGGGGGTTGGGGTGAGATAAGCGTGCCCCTTTTCCTTTAACTTGGTCTCTCCACAGGTTGAGCAGTCAGGTCTCATCTCTGTCTCCAAGCTGCCACCCTCTCTAGCTCTCAGCTGCTGCAGTCATGAGTTATTCCATGACTGTGTGTGAGTCTGTACATTCCATACAGGTCCACAGCGTTCCTCTTCATTCTATAGATTTTCCAGCATGACTTTCTCTCCAATTCTCCCCTGAGAGTGTGCTTCTTATACTTTTATTTTCACTCACTCATAAAATTGTTCATAATGTTGTGGTGCTATGTGATATCTAGATGCACATATTCATTGTATCCTGCCCAAAGTGTATGTATCTTTATCTCCTAAAACATTTCACATTCTTTTTAGTGAAAATATCTAAAATTTTATCCTAAGCTTTTTAATAAAGAAATACGTAGTACAATATGTATAGTCACCTGACTAAGCAATAGAACTCAATAACTTATTGCTCCTGTCTATAACATAGTATCCATCTATCAATTTTCCCCATTCTGTCTTCCAACAGAATACAGTATGTTAACCAAGTGAAAGTCTATGCTAGAATGCATATGATCTATTTAATTTAAAATAGTTTTAATAGATCAGTTAAATTATATTTTGTTGGGGTTTTTGGTGGGAAAATGACTTTCCTTTTTATTTTCACTTTTAAAATTAGAGAGATTTTTCATATAGAAGGGAATAGAGACAGAGTGAGTTCTTCCATGCACTGGTTTACTACCCAAATGCCAACAATAGCCGATGCTGGGCTGAGTTAAAGTACAGAGGTTGTAATACACGTAGGTTGCTCCTATGACTGTCAGGGACACAATTATTGGAGCCATTACCTGCTGCCTTCAAGGGTACACATTAGCAACAAGCTAGACTCAGAAACAGAGCCAGGACTCAAACCCAGGCACTCCAACATGGGATATAGGCATCTGAAGTGGTGTCTTTACAATTGTGCCAAACATGTGCCCTGGGAAAATGATTGTTAAAAAGAGATTCTTTAAGTAGAACATAAAAAGTCCAAGGCAATTTCAAATACTCTCATGTCTGTTTCATTTGTGAATCTCCTCTTAATTGTCCAGAATCAAATTTAAAAAAAGAAACCAGTAGTTTTAAACAACAGATTTGTATATGCTATATGATCCTTGGCTAAAATACTCAATTATTAAGTAAGAGTTACATATTTCAAGATTGTAAATAATTTTCCAAACATAATCACAACACTCAGAATAAGTAACTTGGCTTGTTTAAAAATTTAAGATGCCTTTGGTACTAGATCAGCCCTGAACTTGATCTTGCCTTTGGGTTTTGCTGTACCAGTGAGTATTACTGAATTTGTAGTTTTCAGGCTATCCTAGGCTACAGTACATTACTGGCTGAATCCTAATTGGATAAAGGGGCATGTTGCTTATGACATTTCTTTTGACTACATTTATATGAAGGGTTTTCAAGATTTTTATATTGGATAAAGTTTAGATATGTGTAGTCACAATGGATATATCAAACTTCCAATTTCCTATATTTTACACTTTTAAAATTCTTAAATTCTTATTTTCCTTATATTACTGTCATTGTAGAGAGAAATTTTTATTATAAAAATTTTTTGTCTATCTCTTAATGAAATGATTTCATGTCTAGTGTATTTCTAGCAAGATACCACTAATATTCAAATTTCACAACTATACACGTTTGATTCAAGCATTGTTCTTGAAAAAAAAAAAAAAACTCTGCCCTGATGTTGAAACTTTTATTACAATTTAAAATAAATGTCCTTTAGTTATGAATAGTTTTGAATTTAAAGCATATTGATAACACTTGACTAAATTGTTTTATGTCTTTATTATCTTATTTCAACATGAGTTTCATAGTGATTCTATATTTTGAAATTATTTATTATTTTAAAATATTAATACACAATGAACCTGAGGGAAAAAAGTATATATAAACTCTATAAGGAAATTCAGAATAAAATATTACATTTTAATATTGATCCTGACATTTTACTCTGTGTGGAAATATATGTGTGTGCATGTGTGTGGATATATGTGCATTTAATGTTGTCTAAATTAGTTATTGTATTACTTAACTGGTATAAATATTCTGTATATATTTGGAACAACTATTATTCTCATGTAAAGTAGCACGTTCTTAAAATTGACCGCATGCCTGTCTTAATTATTGTTGTATTTAAACTGTGTCTTAGCCAACTCACTCTGAAATGCTAGACACTGGGTAGCTTGAGCAATGAAGATTTATTTTCTGAGTTCCAGAGGTTAGGGTTTCTACAATGGGGTGCCAGTATGGTGTATATTTAGCCCGTAAATCTTATTTTTCAATAAAGGCTACTTGATAAGTATATAAAATGTTTACCATTTTTTATCTAGCTTTATATGTGTAGCACAAGATTCTTAATACTTCACTAACCTCTTGGGTATAATTTAGCATAATTCATTTTACTGACCTCTTTAAGTACAACCTAAGAATAGGTGGATGTTCCTGACACAATCTACATAAATGAAGTAAATGAGATATAACAAAGATTCTTCCATCTTAAGTCTTTTTCCACAAGAAGGTGATTGTTTTGGAGAGCAATTTACTACAGCTTAAAGGAGTAATGATAAATCTCACAGTAGAAAAAAAAATTGGCCTGCTCTTCGCTTTAGAAAAAGAGCTTTTACTATGTTTAAATACTGTAATATTTATAAACAATGTACTTTTGAAAAAAAAACTTGTCCAACCTTATATTTGTTAATAAAAGAATTCCCATTTAGAGGTCCACAATTCCCCTATCTAACTTTAGAATAATTATTTAAAATTATTATCCAAATTTCACTCAAAAAAGGATTCTAAATAGAAAGCAAGATCTCAAGAAAGAAAGGAGAAATGCTAGTAGAGTTATGAAAAATACAGGCTCAAGTAAGAATGTTCCTGGGACACAGACATTTTCATATGAAACCATTGAGATGCCAGAGGATAAAGAGGAAAGAGCTCCTCTATGCTAAGTATCTGACAATATTGGATACTCTCAGTAGATTAGTTTTGGTGGGTGTCATTCTATTTAAATGCATCTTTTCTAACACCAAGCAATAATTTCTTTATATATAATCTCTGAAAAGCTATGAAAACATTTGCTTAGTATGTAATATACATGTATGATATGTATGCTACTTATTTTTTCTGAATTGTTTGGTTATACTTCCCAGAGTCACTATCCACTTATTTATTTATCTTCATGTAAATATGCAGGTGACTATATAAATTATTGGCATACAAGTACTGATTATAAAGATACAGATTTATATTTCCTAATAAAAATAAATTTTCAAATAATATTATCCTAAAGAAATAGAGTAACAAATTAATCATTGTTAGACCTTATATTTGGATTTCTAGGGATTCTTAAAGGTAAGAATTAGAAAAATATTCATCTTTCACTATGTATATGTACATTTTTTGACCCCTGCTATGTGCATATATATTTATATGTTATGCTTATTTAATTTTATGCAAATGAATATTCTTATTTTTTGAAAGGCAGAGTGGACAGTGAGAGAGAGAGAGACAGAGTGAAAGGTCTTCCTTTAACGTTGGTTCACCCCCCCAATGACTGCTGCGGTTGGTGCGCTGCGGCAGGCGCACTGCGCTGATCCGAAGCCAGGAGCCAGGTGCTTCTCCTGGTCTCCCATGTGGGTGCAGGGCCCAAGGACTTGGGCCATCCTCCACTGCACTCCCGAGCCATAGCAGAGAGCTAGACTGGAAGAGGAGCAACCAGGACTAGAACCTGGTGTGCAGACGCCGCAGGTGGAGGATTAGCCTATTCAGCCGCAGCACACTGGCCCCAAATGGATATTCCTAAAACTGTTTATTTCATTTTTTTCTTAAACAAAAGAATACTAAAAGAATATTAGTGAACACATTTTAAGAATTTGCTTTCATATTAAAAGATGAAAGTTATAGGATAAATAGATGACTCTCTACTTGTATCTCTATATAATGTACCTTCATTTAAACTTATATATTTATGTTTGTCAGTGAATTACTGTCATACTATATTGTTTTGAACAGTTACAAATTTATTTCCCTGGTGTATTGACTATTTTAAATTAAAGGAAATAGAAAAACATCAAGTGCAAGATCACTCTGACCTTCATCCTATGTCCTAAAAGTAGAGGTGAATTTCCAGCATGAAAGATGGAACATTTTAATCACCAAGATATGAAATTGAAACATACAGAATTCTGTACAGATCTTGTTAAAATGAGTCTTAAGTCTCTTCACAAAATTCACTTTCATTTTCACATCGATATTATCTTTTGTCCACTCAGTATGCAAGTCTTTGATTCTAACTGCTTCTGCCGGCCATTATTTCTACATGAGGGCTCTCCTGCCACATCAGACTATCTGTATAAACTAAATTTGCGTGCCTTTCTTCTGTTAGCCTCTCTTATGCCAACTGAATTCCCATGCTTAGCCAGGATGGAGGCAGGGTGTTTCCATGCCTGCGGTTTGCTATAGATTAAATCTCACATTCAAAAAACCAACAGTTCATGCATGATGCTCATAAAAATGAGGAATTATATGCTTTAAACCATCTTTATGAAGCATTCATTATTTTGGTTGTTAATTTTAGCTTTTTACAAAATCAACCTGGAAGTGTTTCCCCATGTTATCCATATGATTAATCTTAAGAAAAAGCTCCAAAGCTGAAATACTGTTTTTTTTTTCCACATGAAAGATAATGTTGAGTCATGTGACTAAATAACTGCACGATTAGCTACAAAATGATATTCTGTTAGTAATTCCAAATGGCAGGCAGAAGGCAAGGCAGGGAAAGCATTGGAACTGACTAACTGGGAGTAGCATGACATGAACCAATAGAAAATAATATTTAGTTTTACAGTTTAGTGTGCATTGCTTATTGTTTTATAAGAAAATCTTATCATTAAGATAAAGTAGCCTTATTTTAAGTGTCCTGAACATTGAAGTTCTGTAATTAATTCTTCAAGGAAAGAAACATTATCAGTTGACCATGTATAAGGTCAATTGATTGCCATTAAGCTGTCGAAGAATTAATACCATCCTCGAATTCAGTATTAATGAGAGCTTCAATATCATCAACTTTATAAAAGAAAACTGTAATATTAACTTTTTTGTCTTTTGTTGTTATCTATTTTGTTATTAAGTTTCAGAATCAATATTTCCTTCTGAATTATCATGGTAGAGTATAATTCCATTTAAGTGAATGATCAATCAATAATATATCTTTCAACTGATTCAGTGCTCCAAAATATTATCATAGCTTCTTATTTTTTTCTCAACATATACACTTTTTTTTTTGACAGGCAGAGTGGACAGTGAGAGAGAGGGACAGAGAGAAAGGTCTTCCTTTTGCCGTTGGTTCACCCTCCAATGGCCGCCGCGGTTGGCGCGCTGCGGCCTGCGCACCGCGCTGATCCGATGGCAGGAGTCAGGTGCTTCTTCTGGTCTCCCATGGGGTGCAGGGCCCAAGGACTTGGGCCATCCTCCACTGCACTCCCTGGCCACAGCAGAGAGCTGGCCTGGAAGAGGGGCAACCGGGACAGGATCGGTGCCCCGACCGGGACTAGAACCCAGTGTGCCGGCGCCGCAAGGCGGAGGATTAGCCTAGTGAGCCGCGGCGCAGGTCAACATATACACTTTTTTGTATATCTATTGACATTGTACACAAATGAAATCATCATTAAAAAAGGAAAATCAATATTAAATCTATTTTTACCTTGTGTCAAGATTTCAAAGTCAATTTCAACTTTACAGTCCCTCACTCTAAACATCTGTACTTTGGGGAAGTAGTTTGCAAACTGTGCTCTTGATTTTCCAGAGAACTGGCTCCCTCGGAGGTGATGGATGAGGAAGCCTGTGGCATGGGCCAGTCAGGTGGTGTGAGCTCATTCTGACTCGTTTTGTATGCAAGCATTTGCATTAAATGTTAGATCTTTGAGTCATCTTTCTTTACTTAATGGGTGTCTCTAATTCAAGCATTTAATATATTTGAAAAATTATTTTACTAGGGCATATGTTTAGTTTTAACATAAATGAAAGGTGATTTTTCTTCCCAAGTACAAGTACTTAATAGTTTTAAGAATTCTTTTAAATCATAGCAAGTATAATATCTTAAGTTTTGGGAAATCAGACTTTAGCCTGCATTTTATAGCATGTCTCACACACACACAGACACGCACACACACACACACACACTAGTTGGAAAAAAGATGTGTTTTGATGGAGGTGGCATGGATCATTACTAGCTTCCTTTCTAGATACTTCACATTTTCTCACAGAAATTGTATATGTCACTATATCCACTACATGCATCCTTATATTAATATAATTAGACTTTAAGACTTTGTACTAGTTGGCCCAGGCTGTTATCACTAAGTACCATGCATTGTCTGGCTTAAAACAACAGATATTTATTTCTCACACTCTGGAGACTGGATGTCCCAGATGAGGGCACCTGTATGATGGGTTTCCTGTGAGAGACCTTTTTACGGATGTAGACTGCAGTTAATGATATCAAATTGGGGATTAACATTTCAAAATATGAATTTGATGGAACAGGATATAAACATTCAATGTAAACATACCATGCTTTCATAATTCAAATTTAAACATCTCTATGACAGTCATTTTTTGTCATTTCGTTTCATTCTGAAAAACAATCATTACCAATGAAACTGAGGAACTATCTGTGGCATCATTTGTTCTGATTTTAGAGATGTTATAACACTAAACATATGTACCCCAGAAAATGAAATGTACAAGTATCTTTGAACTTTTCAAACATAAAACACAGACTGTATTGCACTGCTGTTTCATAGATGAGGAAAATTAATACAGAAGCTATAAATAACAATCACAAGAACACAAAACTAATATATTGTGCAGCTGGAATTTGGAACCAAATTTATCGTCTCTCTAAAGATGTCTACTTCTAAAAAGTTCATTGTTGGGGCCAGCGCTGTGGCGTAGAAGGTATAGACACCACCTGCAGCTCGAACATCCAATATGGGCACCAGTTCGAGTCCTGGCTGCTCCACTTCTGATTCAGTTCTCTACTCTAGCCTGGGAAAGCAGTGGAAGATGGCCTAAGTCCTTGGGCCCCTGCATCCTCATGGGAGACCTGCAAGGATCTCCTTGCTCCTTGCTTCAGTTCAGCACAGCTCTGGCCTTTGCAGCCATCTGTGGAATGAACCAGCGCATGGAAGACCTCTCCCCCCCCCCCCCCTGCCTCTGCCTCTGCCTCTCTGTAGCTCTGTCTTTTAAGTAAATAAGTAAATCTTAAAAAAAAAAAAAGTTCACTGTTGATGACACTTGACTGCTGTATACTTCTAGAAATCCCTGTCATGACCCATATTTAATAACCTATTAAGAAATAATATCTATTAAAAATAATCTATTAAGAAATTCTGGTAGATTCATGAGGTAATCAATGGTGTAATCAAACTACAAATTTCTCCACTTTCTTAATTCTTGACCACTATGTACATGCTTCTCGCCTACTAAAAATCTAAATAATTTTTTTGAAAAATTGATTTCATATTTATGCAATATATCAGATTTTGAATGTAGTAGTTTTCAATTCTTTAACAATTTGTACAAATTATCAAAACAATTATGGGACAGAGAAACCAAAGCTGCTTTAATCAAAAATCTACACAATTCACATAATCAAGTGTATCATAGCTATGTCTATGGTTGTGAACAAAGTGATGGTAAAATATTTTTATGTTCTTAAGATTAAATAGGGAATATTGTAACCTTTTTTTGAATTTTAACACTTATTCCTTAAACACAAGTAGTATTTTACATGTTTAAATAGGTGGTGATAAAAATGTGTACAAATATTTATTGAATGCTTACTGTGAACCAACACCTAACCTTAGTAATTTTTTGTCGCTATTTCATTGATTTTTCATAACAAAAAATGTGGAATAATTTGCTATTCTTATATCCTTTTTCTATGTAAAATAGTAAGATTTCAACAAAGAACCCATTTATAAAGTTAAAACTGGAAAAATCTGGATTTATGCCATTTCCACATTTTTTTCTTTCCAAGGCGGCCTGGGAATACAGAGACCATCATTCCCTTTCAGCTTACAAAGCAAAAATGTGAGTCTTTCTTTGAAGCGGAAATGATCTCTTATTCTCCATATGTAGAAAGAGAGTCCTACATACTTGAAGCTGGCATGGGTGAATGAATGGACGCAAATTTACATATCTACAGAATAGTAAGTTTAATTTAGTGGAGTGCAAAAATTCTTTCTAGCCTTCAAATCGGCTAATTCTGCCTCTGTTGAATTATTAGTACTCAGTAGACACTGTTGGTTGTCTTGACCTCAATCTCTCGCACGTTTTCATTGCTTTCTCACTAGGCTTACTGAGGCACCAATGGCAGAGATTATTATTATGTCTAAATCAGATGTTATTTTTGTTTTCAACCTGTTTTGCAAAAGATTAAGCCAAGTGATGGGTATCTTGCAAGAGGATGTTGGGTAGCGTTACATTACTTCTGGGCCTGGCTCCTAAAACACCCTGAGAAGTCCCATGGTTCTCTCTGGGTGCATAGCCTGTTGGAGAGAATGCTTGAGACCATTCCACGGAAGCCTAAGGGCCAATGCATCAGCAAATCAAAAGATTTCTATATTCCTGATTATTGGTTACATAGCAGTATGGCACAGAGTAGACACATGGCTTATTAAGAGGAAAGGCCGTTGTGTACTCAATAAATAAATCTTTCTTGTGCAAGTCGCTGAGATTTTTTATGCATTTACCTAATTCAGCACCCAAAATATCATTAATTCTTCTAAGCTTAATTGCATGTATTTTTTTGAGGCTGAAAATAAAAAGGATTTAAGGTAGATTCACACTATTTTCATCTTAGTTTTCATTTCAGGCTTTCTCAGTTTGTGCCCGAAGCCATGTTGGAACAGTGGAACCCTCATTAATGGAAGTACACAGTCAAAATAGTTTAAAATTGAGGAGAGATTCTTCAAGAATTATTAAAGGCCCAGGAACATATGCTGAGAATTTTGGAGATACATCAAATAAATAAGCAAAAAATAGCATTTAGATTTTTTTATGTCTTGGTGGGTAGTACATAAATGTATACCCTAATGTACTCATTTTTACTTCATTGAGGTTTCAGCTTTGTTTTGTTGTGAATTGATGATATCAACTTGAGAGGAGACTATAAAACACACAGAAAGGAGAATCCACTATAATGAAACCACTTATAATTAATTTATGATCTCCAAGATCAAATATTCTACAAAGCTTGGCATAGTTTACCCTCTTCTAGCTTAAAGTTAACTTTGTGAAACTTCTTGAGCTGTAATAAGAAAAATATCAAAGAGAGATAAGCATATGTGTATATATGTATTTTTTTCCATTTTTTTATAGTTTCTCAAAAAGGTCTTTAAAACCAAGACTACTTCAGACCAATTATACTTGGAGTCATTTGCTGAAGTACTTAATGTGGAGTCCCAAGTATCTAAACTATTAGACTAAATTGGCTTTACAGGTATGATCCTTTCAAATGAGACTTCTGACAAAAAAAGAAGACAGTTATGCTTTACTTATCTAATTCCTAAGCAATTTAAGGAAATAATTTCAGTAAGTAAAGCTACTAACATCTAATTTTTGGTCTCAAGATTATTTATTTCTCTGCCTCCTAACATTTCTTGATATGTGCCTTTGAATATAGAGGGGATGACAAACAGAAAGGGAGTGAGGGAAAGAACTTGAGTGGGAAAATCTAATATTTTTTGTGATTTGTATATAAATCATTTGAACATCCAGGTTTTCCTTCCAGGAAAAAGAAAATAGAATTACACAGGAAAATCCACAACTTTAATATAGTGGTTAAATTTGAAAATATGCAAAATCTTGAAAGAAATACAGAATGACAGGGAGTTGGGCTTACACTGGATGGCAGGACTGAGTACAGACCGATTGGATTATGCATACACATTTAAATAAAAGATTAGATTCAGAAAATGGAGGCTAAGTGGAACTTCTGCATGACCTGGGCAAGAAGTGAGAAACCTAAAAGGAACAATATTTAACTTTGTGTTCATATCTTTTGTTTAAAGAATTGCAACCAATAGTTTAATCATCCAGAAATCTTTGTAACCTAGGACATATTACATTAATGAACTTTGAAAACAATTAATTATCAGAGATGTAAGTAACTTGTTTCAAAGCAGACATTTAAGCAACTTCCAATAGATTACAGAAATCAAGGTGTGTACTCAAGAAAAATCATTTTTTTTCCAAATCTCTTTCAATGACATCCACTTATATCTGTATTTGGGCTAATTATCATTATATGAGTCAGAATAAACCGGCCATGTAGAGAGTAGTTTTGTTTGGCTTGGGTGTCTCTATTAGTCTTTAATCTGATAGAAGCTAGCAATGGCAAAGCCTGTGTGGAAGAAGGAAAAACGTGGTGAGTCTGGGAGCAGAGGGAGACACAAGAAACGCACTCAGCTTATATGACCAACTATCTCTCAAGAACTGTCTTCCTGGGACAAGTACCCAGAGACCTAAGGGCCGCCCACCAGGACCACCTACCAGAAGCAATAAGATCAAGTCTCCAGCCTTCATCTATCAAAGGTTAACATAAAACTAGGGTTTAAACATCTGCATGAATTTAGGAATCCAAGCCCTGTTTTGTCCATTTGAATATTATGATTTGAATATTATAAGATACTGACTTTAATTATCAGGATTGCATAAATAATCAATTCATAGTGCTAGCACATAAACATATTTTAATGTTTGGTTTTTTAATGATGTATCACATAATTTTCAAATTAAGATGATATTGCAGAAGTGTAACGTCCTGCACAGATATTCTGGGCTCAGTGACATGGTTTCTTCAGCCAGCTGAACATTAACATGATGTCAACTTGGTAACATGTTAACTTGATATAAACAAAAGCATGAATTGTGGTTGTGCAGTGTGGCGCTTGGAAGTCTGTCTTGGTCAAGGCAAAAGCGCTGTTTCATTTTGAGCACTAGAATGTTCTGATGTGGAGCACATCTGGCTGCCAGGCAGAGATTACCTGAATGTAGGACAGAGAACAAATTATAGCTCTTTTAATTCCTTAAATTCGGATGTTATGGCATGCAAACAGAAAGCACTATTGCAAACAATAAAATGAAGAAGGCTGTTTACAATCTCAATAGAGCTATTTTATAATTTCTGATAGTTAGAAATTCAGCATTCTCATTGGCAAATATTATCATATATATTCAGTGCCAGAAGTATCAGAAGCTAACACTAAAATTAAACATTCATTGGATACTTATTGTGCATTAGGAATAGTGATCTACTCTGATAATTTTACTTAATCTCAACAATCCCAAAGTGTAAAAATCACCATTTTTTTTTACAGATGATCAGTGATTTCACAGGAGCACAAAGCTGACATTTTATAGAAATAGAACTTAAATACAGAAAAACTTTCTCCAATGCCTATATTTTAATTTTATGTCATGTTTAAATATCACATAGTATATGCATGTGAGTTTAATAAATTTGTCACTTTAATATATTTCGTACACAAATATTTCTTCTTCATACTACAGATATTTTCTATCCTACCATGTAGAAGAATCTTACCTACTTTAATAATCTCTTTTTAATGCCTAAGTTGCATACATATTTATAATTAAACATAAGAAACAGAATTGATGGAGAACTGCAAGATAAACTAATATGCTAATGCCAAATATTTATTGAGATATAGTTAGCAATAATATAAAAATGATAAAAAAAACTCATGAGTAAAAATATCATTTCACTGTTGTCTTCTCCATACCACATAGGTGGTCTCTTCAATAGTAATTCCTGGGTAGATAAATATGGGGCATTCATGTCAACGGAAATTATGAAGATATTGAAGTAGCTTTCTGAAAAACTGGGTGTTTGAATAACTAATTTTTATAACATTTGTGAAAGTCATTAAGGTAACCCTACTGACGTCATTAAAGGACATTACAGGAAGCTCTGAAATACTAATATAGTGGTCTATTTCATCTCAATAACACCATCACCCTCAATTTCTATTCCTCACTCTACATAAAGTAAAAAAAAAAAATACTTAGGGTAGACCGTAATATAGAATGATCCTAAAATTTAAAATCCAATAGAGGATCCCATGTAGAATAGTAAGCAAACATTAGCCAATGAAACAGCACGCCAGAAATGTAATATGATATTAAAAGGAACAAAATAAAAATAGTTACCATAACAGGTAAGACTTGTACATTAATAGTAAATGGCTGTGCTTATTTTCATTGATCGGTGGTGCTCACCAGCATCTAAAATCAAGTAATAGTACGGCCCAAATGGTAAAGCATCATTTAGTCAAAGATCTGAATGATTTGCATTTCTCCTCTGTCACTGAGCTTGCATTATATAAATGCATTATTTTCATTTTTTAAACTTGTAGTACTTTCTATATTCTTCCAAATATACAGTTATTTTTAGTTGTATTTTTTTTCAACTATGTGATACTGTAACCTCTTAGCAATAACTGATTTCCAGAAGTATTCACATAAGCTTAAGGATTTGGAAGTCTTTCTGAATTTCCTTACAAAACATAATCTACCGGCTGGCGCCATGGCTCAACAGGCTAATCCTCTGCCTAGCAGCACCAGCACACCAGGTTCTAGACCTTTTCGGGGTGCCGGATTCTATCCCAGTTGCCCCTCTTCCAGGCCAGCTCTCTGCTATGGCCCGGGAGTGCAGTGGAGGATGGCCCAAGTCCTTGAGCCCTGCACCCCATGGGAGACCAGGAGAAGCACCTGGCTCCTGCCTTCGGATCAGTGCACTGTGCTGGCCAAAGCGCGCCAGCCGCGGCAGCCATTGGAGGGTGAACCGATGGCAAAGGAAGACCTTTCTCTCTGTCTCTCTCTCTCTCACTGTCCACTCTGCCTGTCAAAAATAAAAATAAAAATAAATTTAAAAAAACATAATCTACCACTTTTAAAATCACTTAAGTTTAGCCATGGCAGCTTGGATCCAAATTAGATACATTCTATGCAAATATCAAGCCTAGACCTTTACCTTAATATTGGTCAGCTGGCTATTTTCCCCGACCATTTAGAATTCTGATAGTAACTTTAAATGACTATTGATTTCAAAATTCTATACAAAAGTCAACTTTTCAAGTCTCTAATCATAAAGTAACATGAAGAAACATAGTAGGTATATCAAGAATATCTAAAGCTAAAATAATAAAACATTAAATAAGAGTAACTGACATGAAAATTGATATCTCCACGTTGCATTTTAATGTAATAAATATCAAATGCTTTGTGAAATTTTTTGATGGTGGCAGTTATTAACACATTATTGAATAATCAACCCTTTTACTTTCTCATTTGAGCCATAAAATACTTACACATTAAATTACTTTACAGCATTAAAGATTATGAAAAAGACAAAAGAAACACCATGCATTCTTTTTTCCATTTATAAAGTAACTGAGATATTTCTCAGGGGCTTGGAATTTCTCCAAAACACACAGCATATCATCATAGACTGAATAGGTAGAGCACATCTAAGAGGCTCAACTGCCACTGGTCAATTGACATTCTGCAGATAATTTGACTCAAGCTAGCAGAAGCTCTGCCAGTGTGGAGCTTGAGTCAACAGCTACAGCAGTGTGTCACAAGTTCAACAGGCCACCATGCCCTTCTTTCCAGATGAACTCCAGCACATTTGTGCATATTCATAGGCTGTAATGCAATTCTCATTCTCTTTCCCATTCTTGGTCTCTGAGATTTTTCTTTTAATATAAAAAGGAAGCAGCATGACCCCATCTTAAATATTGAAATATTCACTGACCTCTGGTTATTCCCGTAATATCACTAGTATTGGTGAATAATTCAAATTAAATAGTTTCCTTTATATTCCATGGTAGAGGACTTCATTTACTTTCTTTGAGCAGTTTCCTCGTGTGCTGTTCTCACCCTGCATTATTCATATGCAACCTCACAAATTGCTTCAAGTTCAGGCAATGCTGATATAAATCATAAGGCTATTTTCTCTGGAGGACTTCAGCCTTAAGCTCCACAACTTGTTTTAAAATGAAAACTGTTCAATTAAGGTGATTTGTTTGCTTCAAAAATTAACTATCTTACGTTGCTATTTGCAAGGAGAGAAGGCTGAAGTTACATTTCATGGTGCTGAATAATTTTTAAAAATACTTATTTTCTATATCACTCTTATTGTGTCCTTGAATGTAGTTTTTCTTGTGCATATATTTGTGCCAAGCTCACATTCCTGAAGCTATAAATATACCTATCAAAACTTTGTTCCCTAAAAGTTTGAGATTTGGGGCTGGCACTGTGGTATAGTGGGTAAAGCCACCACCTTGGTGCCAGCATCACATACAGGCACTTATTCGAGTTCCAGCTGTTCTACTTCTGATACAGCTCCCTGCTAATGCACCTGGGAAAGCAGCAGAAGATGGTCCAAGTCCTTGAGCCCCTGTACCCTCATAGGAGACCTGGAAGAAGCTCCTGGCTCCTGCCTTTGAATTGGCCCAGCTTTGGCCTTTGCAGCCATTTGGGGAATGAACCAGCAGATGGAAAACTCTCTCTCTCTCTCTCTCTCTCTGCCTCTGCCTCTCTGTAACTCTGACTCCTGACTCTCAAATAAATAGACAAATATTCTTAAACATAAGTTTGAAATTTTGATTTTGAATAGTTATGCTAGAACAAACTAATACTGTGTTCTGTTTTTCACAGGTCCATCACAGTAGAAGAGGAAAAAGATGGTGCTGGAGGGTGGATAAAGATAAATAAGTGGGAATGCAAGCAAACTGAGAAATGAGTTTTAGTGTGGAACATGGTTATAAAAGTAGCATTTTAGGTGTTGTTACCAAACAAGACTCTTTTGCTGTTCAATCCACAGAAAATAATCCAAGCCACCATGTGCAGAAAAGAAAGGTTTTATATGTGTGGCTTGTAAGCACTGGGACAGGGGGAAGACCCAAATATATATCTTAGACCAAGGGTCTGGAGAAAATTTTATTGGGTCAAGGAAGGAGAAGTTGTGGCCTGGATGCATTTATCAACAGGGGGAACAGACTGTTAGGTCTGGAGCAGGATGGTGAAGGACTGGACCAATATGATGGGTTCAGTCATTAGATGCTGTCAACTCTGTGATCATAGGACCTCTTGTTTCCTAAAGCTATGGCTCTTCTGTATCCACTCATTGTCCAACATTTGGTTCCATGGTTGGGGAGAGGGGTCACAACTTGGGTTCCAGGCATTATCTGTACATCATAGTCCTCTGTTGTGCCCATGTTTAGCTCAGCTGATCAGACTCAACCTAACTGAAATTGATTTAGGCCACCTTGGTGGTGAAGCATAAAAAAAGCACTTGAGACAGTGATTAGTATCCTGACTTTTCCAGTTGGGATCAGTTGTTTCAGAATGGGATGGGGAAACACATTAAGGGGTTTTTGAGTTTGGGCACTGTCAAGAGGAGACCTGATTAGGGGTGGCAAGTTGTTTTCAGAGGGATGTCGCTGAAAATAGCAAAGGAGGCAATCACGATTTATCCTTCCACGAAAACAATGAACCAACAAAAATAATCAAAATCAGCATTTTAAAAAACTCTAGGACCCAATGAAAAGCTTACAGCTATTGAGGAAGACTTGGTGAAAAAAAAAAAGGCGCATTTTAGAATGCATGATGGCCACCTCCACACTCCACATCATCAGCCTGAGTGAGAGAACCAGAAGGAGTGCTAGGGATTTTGTTCTCAAAGAAGTGTGCTGTGAGTTTGCAAATATCTGGCAACTCCCTTAAGAAGTAGTGCAAAACTGCCCTGGTTCCACTTGACATGAAGTACCCCCAGGGCTGGAATTGCTTCCCTAGTCTCTTGCCAGATGCGTTTAGACCAATGATACTAGTTAACAGCAACCCAGTCAAGAAAGAAGACTTGGGGTAGCCTGAAGATACCATGCAGAGCACGCTTACAGTCAGTGATCAACTAAGTAACAGGGAAATTACAAAATATATTAGGATATTGAAATATAAACATAGCATACCAACTGCCTTAGGACACAACAGAAGCAGTGTTCATGTGAAATTTTATAGCTATAAAAGCATCCTGTAGTCCTAGGACTATGGATGTTGATATTATAAGCACTAGCACCACTTGGACTCTCCTACCAGGACCTGAGGAAGGGTCCCTCTGTATCACACAGTCCTAGAGCCACAGCAGTTGGTGCCATAAACCAACTTGCCAGTAGGAAAAGGGGAGAATCACCCTCGTCTCCCTCTGCACCAAGAACAAAGCTCTGGCTATCACATTTGCCAGGCAGACTGATGCTAATCTCTCTGTGGGCCAAAAATGCACACCCAAGGAAAACCTTATGCTCTCAAAGCCACACCTCTATTCCTACAAACTGCAGCAGATTAGTCCACTGTGTCACTGATAGACACAGCTGACACTAATTAAGACAAAACAGATCCTCAGAGACTGTGCTACTGAGTTCATTTAGAACAAAGCCACAGCAACAAGCTAAGTAATACATTGCAAAAAAAAAATAAATAAACACTTTCCCAGTAAAACCTACTCCATAAAGAAGAAGAGAAGAATATACTAGATGTGCAGATGTCAATGCAGGGTCACGGGAGACATGAAGAGGAAGGCAACATGACACCTCCAAAGGACACAATAATCTTCCAGAAATAGATTTGGAACTGAATAAAATCTGTGAAATGACAGGTATATAATTCAATAAGTGATTGTGAGGAAACTCAAAGAGATGAAAGACAATACAGATAGATTAAAAATTTTGGGAAATCAGTGAGTGACATGAATAAAAAATATTCCTAAGGAGATAGAAGTCACTAAAAAGAACCAAATAGAAATTTTGGAGATGAATCTTCAATCAGTGAAATAAAAATGTGATTGAGAGATTTAATATCAGAATAGACCAGCTGGAAGAATTTCTGACCCTCAGGAAAAAAATTTTTAAATAACCAAATCAAAGACAGAGAAAAGAATTAAATGAAGAAAGTCTACCTGAAACATGAGACACCATTAAATGATCAGATATTCATGTTATAGGTATTCCTGAAAGAGAACAAAAAGAAAAAGGCACAAGAACCTGCCAAATGAAATAATAGTTGAAAAGTTCCTAGGTCTTTGAAAGAATATGGGTATTCAGCTAGAAGAAGCTCAAAGAATCCAAAGCAGACTCAACCAATAAAGATCATCTCCAAGGCATATTGTCATCATATTGTCAAATGTTAAAGGCTAGGAGAAAATACTAGACAGTAAGAGAAAAGTGTCAAGTTCCACACAAAGGATAACCAATTAGGTTACTATTAGACATCTCAGTGGGAAGTGGGAACCTCATAGTCCAGAAGAGAGTGGAATAAGATAGACAAGGTCTTAAAAGGAAAAAAAAAAAAACAACAACAACAACAAAAACAAAAACAAAACTTCCAACCAAGCATACTTTTTAAAAGATTTTATTTATTAATTTGAAAGTCAGAATTACAGAGGGAAAAAAGAGGAGAGAGAGAGAGAGAGACAGAGAGAGAGACAGAGAGATTGATTTTATTTGCTGGTTCACTTCTCAAATAGTTGCAAAGGCCAGGGCTGAGCCAGGCTGAAGACATGTGCCCTAAATATCACCTGAGTCACTTACATGGGTCAGGGGCCTAAGCACTTGGGCCAACAGCTGCTGCTCTCCTAGGTGTAGTAGCAGGGAGCTGTATTGGAAGAGGAGCAGTGGGACTCAAACTGGTGCCCATATGGGATGCCAATACTGCAGACTGCAGCTTTTCCCACTATGCCACAGCTTTGCCTTCCTCAATCAAGTATATTATATCCGGCAAAGCTTTCCTTTAAAAGATAAGGAGAAATAAAGCATATTCCAGATCAGCAAAAACAGAGAATTCAACAAACAATGAATTCTGAAAGGTGTCCTGCAATAGAAGTAAACATGAGACACATTCACCATCAAGTTCACTGACAGAGCAGGTAGAATCATTATCCAATCAAGCAAATGACAGGTCTTAATTCTTTTCTATCAGTACTAACCTTGAATGTCAATGGATTAAAAGTCTTAAGTTGGCTGAATGGATAAAAAACACAGGGCCCCACTATATTCTGCCTAGAAGAAACTCAGTTCAAAAACAAAAATACGCACAAACTGAAAGTTAGGGGTTAGAAAAGGACATATCAGGCCAATGGAAACCAAATGAGAGCATTTATAGCTATCCTTTTATCAAATAAAACAGACTTTAATTAAAAACCGTAAAAAGAAATAAAAAAGAACATTATATATTTGATAAAAGGTTATATTCATCCAGAAGATATATAACAATCATAAATATCTGTGCACCCAACATAAGACCATCCACATACATACAACAAATACTGTTAGACCTAAGGAGAGATAGATTCAAATGCAATAATAGTGGGTGATTTTAATATCCCACTCTCACCAATGGTCAGGTCAGCGAGACAGAAAATCAATAAAGATATCATATTTGAAGACACTATCCAGCCAACGGACCTAATAGACATTTATAGGTCATGTCACCCAACATCTACAGAATACACATTCTTCTCATCAGCACGTGGAACATTTTCTGGGATAGACCACATATTAGTGCACAAATCAACTCTCAGCAAATTTAAAAGACTGAAATCATTCCATGTATCTTCTCAAGCTATACACGAATAAACTAGAAATCAACAATAAGAAGAACAATAGAACACATATAAATACTTGGAAATTAAGTAACATGCTACTGGATGATAAATGGGTCATTGGATAAATTAAAAAGGATATTAAAACCTTTCTTGAAATAAATAAAAATGAAAATACAACATATAAAAACCTGTGGGATACAGCTAAATCAGCATTAAGAAAGACATTTATATCATTAAATGCTTACATTAAAAACAGAGAAAAGTCTCAAATTGGAAATCGAATGATATATCTCGAAAACAGAAAGACAAAAGCAAATCAAACTTACAATCAGTAACAGGTGAGAAATAATAAGAACAGAAATAAATGAAATTGAAATTTAAGAAGTACAACAAATGCTATTGGGAATGTGGGGGAAAAGGTACCCTAATCCACTGCTGCTGGAAACATAAACTGGTGCAGCCACTGTGGAAGGCAGAATGGAGACACCTCAGATCTGAAAAAAGATCTATCATATTATCCAGCAATCCCACTCCTGGAAATTTACCTAAAGAAAATGAAATCAGCATATGAAATTGTTATCTGTACTCCCATGTCCATTGCACCTCAGTTCACAATAGCAAAAATATGGAATCAATCCAGATATTCATCAACTGAAGACTGGATAAAGAAATTATGATATATATACACTATGGAATACTACACACCAATAAAAAAGAAATCCTGTCGTTTGCAACAAAATGGATGCAACTGGAAACCATTATACTTAGTGAAATAAGCTAGTTCCCAAAAGCCAGATATGATATGTTTTCTCTGATCTGTGGTAACTAATAGATTACCTAAAATGCAGTGTATATACATGAAACTGACATTTTCAGATTTGGTGATTATTTACAGTTCTTGTCTCTACCATGAAGGAATAGAGTTTTTCTTGTTTTCTTTATTCTATTTGTTCAACTTGTTACTTAGTGTAATGCTAATCTTATGAATATAATGAAACCTGTAAATAGATCTTTGTAAAAATGAAGAGTGGGGATAGGAGAGGGAGGAAGAAGAAGGGTGGGAATATGAGTAGGAGGGGAGAGTATGGTGGGAAGTTTTACTGTGTTCTTGAATCTGTATATATGAAATCCATGAATTTTGTATACCTTAAATAAAATTTAAAAATACAAAAAATCAGCAATGCAAACATTGTTTTTGAGAAGATAAACAAAATAGATAAACCTCTAGCAAGACTAATAAAAAAGAAAAGTTATTCAAATAAATAAATTTATAGATGAAAAAGAAGATTTTGCAGCTGATACTACTGAAGTACAAAGGATCATAAGAACTACTATGAAGTACTACACACTCATAACTCGAAAACCTCAAAGAAAGGGATAATTTGCTGGATTCATATAACCTACCAAGATAAAATCAAGAAAATATAAGCAATCTAAGCAGACCCATAATAAGCAATGAGATATAACAGTAATCAAAAGTCTTCAAACAAGTGAAAATCCAGGACGTGATAGCTTTATAACTGAATTCTACAAACATTTAAAAAAAATAAGAATGTAATTCCAATGCTCTTCATTTACTAGAGGTAGTATCAAATTATTGCTCTACGATGCTACCAGAAATTCATTCATAACTTAAATATACCCTCCGTTATGAAGGCAAAGTGTAAGTGGCCTAGAATATCATCCGTGCAGCACACAAGGGCTCTAAGACAGGGAGGAACACGGGAATCCAGAATCACAGAATTTGTAGTTGAGACAAAAAAGGCAGTGTTTCCAATTCCATCCCCAGATTGCAATATATTTATTATGTTTAACTGTATTTGTAGTTCAAATGTTTTTATAAAGCTTATTTAATTTCTACAGTCCAAGTGACAATTTTTTTCAGGTAAATATTGACAGTTCCTTAATCCCTATGTAAAACCTAATTCTATTTAATGAACAGCATTATCTTAACTGATATTTTAAAAATGAGAAAAAAAGAATCATGTATTATTGAGACACAATATGTTAGCATTTAATAGCTACTATCATTTACAGGTTTCATATTGATAAACATTAAGTCATACAAAATGTATTTACAGAGACAGAAAATATCTCCATTTTTTTCTTGGGAGATGGAAAGTAGACAGATATTAGATAGTAATCTATGCTGTTCTTACAAAGAATAGTCATAGAGTTTAAAATTGTAATCATATTCTTCTCTAGCCAACTGTTAAAATATGTGTTAGTCTTACCCATATAATGTGGGTTGGATAAACTTTGTTCCATATGTCATGATTAGATAGTAAAAGATTATTTCTGTGTTTAAACAAAGTCTAAAGTTCATAGGTTATTTCCCAAAGACATCAGAATCATTCATCCAAAAACAGTTGTTTTAGACACATAGCCATCATATGCCTCCAACAGAATAGGTAAAATAAATGAGACAGCTTAATGCTGAATAATTAATCCAAAACCCAAAGAGAATTTCAGAAAGACAGCTTACTTTCAAATGTGAAAAAATAACATTTGATATTATGGGGGAACACACATGAGAAAAATTGCACCTCTAGTGCTCACTTTACAATAGCCTTCCCTGGCAGCAATGAAGTCATTACAGCATCTTTTAACAGTGTATTATTTAAAAATATTCTAAGAGAGAAGCCATAAAAGAAGTTTAACCTTCTGAAAATCTGAAAAGAAAGCCTATAGTTAAATATGTGTGTGTTTAGTATATAAAATGTTTTATTTACATTTATTTGATTATTTGACTTATTTTAAATTAGAAATTAACAAAAATTAGAAGAGATTTCATTACTTTGTATTTTACTCATAGTAATATGAATTTTTTCCTTTATAATCATGGTTAGTATATCACAGTGTATTTTCTCATTAGTAGTCCATGCTTCAAGAGTTAAATTTTAAATTAAATTTTATTACCCATTATATGACATGGTCTTTTATCAGCTTCAATTGTGGATCCAGGTGTTACAGAACACAATTTTTTTGATATCATTTAAGTAAGAGTTACTGTAAACAATGTATTTCCTCTTTCACTTTCATAGAATAACAGAGAACTGACACAACCTTAATGAAAAGTAAATGTAAATTCATTACTGTAAGGTCTTCATGAAAGATTTACATTTATTCAAGGAAATAATTTCTACCTCTATGTCTACACAGTACCTCAGATATTACCTTACATTAGAAAATTGTATATTTATCACGATTTTATTAATGTTATTCATTTCACCATTCTTCCAATTTAGCCTACAAAAATACAATATTAAAAACTGATGGCCGGCGCTGCGGCTCACTAGGCTAATCCTCCGCCTTGCGGCGCCGGCACACCGGGTTCTAGTCCCGGTCGGGGCACTGGATTCTGTCCCGGTTGCCCCTCTTCCAGGCCAGCTCTCTGCTGTGGCCAGGGAGTGCAGTGGAGGATGGCCCAAGTCCTTGGGCCCTGCACCCCATGGGAGACCAGGAGAAGCACCTGGCTCCTGTCGTCAGATCAGCGCAGTGCGCTGGCTGAAGCGCGCCAACCGCGGCGGCCATTGGAGGGTGAACCAACGGCAAAAGGAAGACCTTTTTCCTCTGTGTCTCTCTCTCCCTGTCCACTCTGCCTGTCAAAAAATAAAAAAATAAAAAAAAAAACTGGTGAAATTTACAATGCACAAATTTGATTTTTATTCTGTTTTATTGATTTACTCAATCTTTTTTTTTTTTAATCCAAAATTTAACAAGCAGAATACCAAGATTTGGAAAGGGAAAACACAAATGAGAAAATATCCTTGTTATCAGGGAAGCTATCTTTTAGTAATGGAGACAAGGAAGGAAATATCATTTAGAGTATATTGTTGAATATTGACATAGGATGAGTATAAAATGGATCCCAAAAGAATATCAAATGGGACTTAGATGAGCAGTCAAGGAAACTTCCTTGAAGAGATAATACCTGAGATCAATTTACATTTCAATGAGCAGGCATTAGATGAAAAGAAGAAAGCCAGAGGTAGTATATACAATAAGACAAATCCATTGATAGGGGTATGACTTAGTATTTGTCCTATATTATTCATGTAGTTGTTGATGTAGGAAATTCTTCCATACAAAACTATTTTATCAAATATGAGATATTTAAAAAATATGGAAAACAAAAAATATGGAAAATGCAATCAAAGATAAGTGTATGTGGAGCTGACACCATGGCACAGTAGGTTAATCTTCTGCCAGTGGCGCCAGCATTCATATGGATGCCGGTTCTAGTCCAGGCTGTTTCTCTTCCAATCCAGCTCTCTGCTGTGACCTGGGAAAGCAGTAGAAGATTACCCAAGTGCTTGGGCCCCTGCACCTGCATAGGAGACCAGGAGGAAGCAACTGGCTCCTGGCTCCAGATTGGCGCAGATCCAGCCATTGTGGCCATTTGGGGAGTGAACCAGCAGGAAGAAGACCTTTCTCTCTGTCTCCCCCTCTCACTGTCTGTAACTTTACCTCTCAAATAAATAAATAAAAAAAATTAAAAAAAGATAAGTGTATATTGGTACATTTTGGTGCAAACATTTTTATATTTCGTTTATTTATTGATTCATTTTTCTTACAAGTAAAATGCACAAAAAACTACTGTTCTACCAGAATATGGACAAAGATTATTAATAATCAATCACAAGGTGTTCATTTTGCTCATTGAATTTAAACGTTTTTTGTACTGTTTGTATTTTAGCCATCATACATTAATAAAAACATAGTAATTGTCTTTTCGTATCTGTTATTTCACTAAGCATTTGAAATCTACATGTAAGTTAAATCTTCAAAAGATTCAATGAATGTGATTAATAAATCACCTAAACATATTATCAGAAACTATGAAAGTATTGAATGAAAACATAGGAGAAACACTTGAAGACATTGGTATACATGATGATTTCTTGAATAAAGCACAGACAAAAATGTAAAACTAGACAAACAGCTTAATGGACCTCTCAGAAGCTTCTGCACAACAAAGGAATGATAAATACAGTGTAGACCCACCCAACAGAGCAGGAGAAAATATTTGTCAGCTATTTATCTGACAAAGGATTAATACCGAGATGTATCAGCATCTCAAAAAATTCAACAACAACAAAAACAACACAGTCCAGTTGAGAAATGTATAAAAGCCTTGAAATATAGTTCATAAAAGAAGAACTACAAATGGCCAAAAAAAGTATTGAAAATCACTCAGTATCACTAGCGATCAGGGAAATGCGAGTCAAAACCACAAAGAACTATAATCTCAGCTCTGTCAGAATAACTATTACGAAAAATACCATGAGTAACAAATGCTGATGAGTTTATGGGAAAAGGGAATTATATAGTGATGGGAATGTAAATAAGTGCAGCTACTATGTTAAACTTCATGGAGATTTCTTAAAAAAAAAAAAGAAAAAAAAAAACAACTGGAATAGGAAATGCCAAATGATCCAGCAACTCCACCAATGGGAATATATCCAAAAGAAATGAACTCATTGTATCAGAGTGATACTGTACTGTTCACAATAGACAAAATATGGAATCAGCCAAGTTGTCCATCAACAAATGAATGGATAAAGAAAATGCGGCTACAGGTGCACAATGGAATATTATTCAGCTATAAAAAATAATGTAAACCTGTCATTTTCAGAAAAGCAGAACTGGAGAATATAAATGGAGTTAAATAAGCAGGCATAAAAAGATAAGAACCATATGTTCTCCTTCTATGTGGAGCTACTATTTAAAAAAAAAAAACTGAATCTGAACACAGAATATTAATTAAGACTGGGATCAGTAGGAGGGATAAAATTTTTTTAGATTAAACATAGGGAAATATGGGTATTATTAATCAATTGTGACAAAGGTACTAGCACAACATGTTAAAATAGGGGAAACTGGGTGAGGGGGTATGGGAACTCTGTATTGTTAGTGAATTGATGCCGTATCATTTGGCACACCAACTCAAGTTCCCAGATGCCAGCCCAGCCACTACCTTCTACACGAAGTTTGGCTAGGATCCAGTCTGCTTACTAGGAGTTAGGTGACCTGATGGCCCATCAACAAATGGCAACCCCACCACCACTCATGGGATTCACTGTTCCCACCCCCTCATCCCACAAGGCCTGTTTTTACACACAAACCCTTTTTTGTTCTCTCCCTCCAGCCTGCTGGGTTTCCCCCATCAATAATCCCTTTCACCTACTCCAGCATTTGGTGTACTTTGTGGTGGCCTTTCACAGGTGCCATGACTTGGATCCAGGATCCCATATTGACCTGGTTTCCCTTTGGGTATTTGAGCTGCTTCAGGATCCTGGACTTCTGCCAGCCACAAAACATACCCCTGGACCTCCTTCTTTGCCACTAAATGCTCTGTGATGTCCATCCTCACACCCGCCATCCAAAATTCTTAAGATGGTTAACAGGGAATTCTCCCACTTCAACCTCTACCACAGGTTGTGGTTCTGCTCTGCTTGTCTCTAAGTCCTGATACCAGGCACCACCACTTTTCACTGGCTTTCCCCATTTCCATGGACTCTATACCTGTGGCAACAGTGAGCATCAGTGACAACCACACCCACTACTTCCCTTCCACAAGCTCGCTCCATGCCTTGGGCTCCAGTGGGTGCAGATGACGAATTCACTCTTTGCTCCCATACTCCCCCCATCAGACAGCCATGATCTCAGGGATGCCTGATATCCACCAATCCAACCCCCGATTCTCTATGGGAGCTTCCTCATCCTGCATTCCATCCAACTCTCCCCTTGGTTGTATCTTAAACAATCCTATTCCTCTCAAATTGGCTCCAGATCTCAAATGCCATCACCTCATCTTTCTTTATAATCAGGCGTGGTCCATGTATGACCTCAGCAACCAGTCCAAATGGTCACTTAATGGCACATTTGACGCTGACATTATTCAGGATCTCTAGCATTTCTGTGAGCATTTGGGAAAGTGGAAGAGAATCTATCTATCTCCATTCTAAATCTTCTCTCTGTTCCTCATGTTCTCCAGCTCAGGTCCTTTTGGCCTCCGAGTTTCCCACCAAAGGTCCAGTGCCTGAGCTGAAACCTATTTCTTCTACCTTCAGTCCTGCATACTAGCCTCCACCTTACCGCTCCAACATACAAGCACTGGCCCAGCCACTTCCTACTCAGGTCACCATGCTATCACCTCCCACCCAAAGCCCCCAGGCCACTCCAGCCCTTGCCATCTCATCAGCACCTCTCCCTCCCACCCAGGAATTCCAGGAGGCAGCACTGGCTTCTACTCCAGCTCTCACTGTACCATCCCAACTTACCTCAAATTCCCTGTTCACCCTTTCCTCAAAACCAGTCCTGTCCATTTCTACTCCTCCCCTTTCCCTTATCCCAAACCAAATCTCCATCCTGACCTTCTCTCTCCCATGCCCTCAAACCAACATTCTGTCCCCACCACTGCCTCAAACACTCCCCTCCCCAATGCCCAGTACCCAAGTCTCTTGCTCCCAAGGGGCAGCCAGGGAGCCTGCCTCCATGTTACCTCTACAATAAGTGGTGGGGGTGGAGGGCATAGCCAGGGTCCACGTTTCTTTCTCACTTGCTGATCTCTCACAAATCGAACAAAAACTGGGCTCCTTCAACCCGACATAAGTACACTAAGGAGTTCTGATATTTAAGTCAATCCTATGATCTGACTTTTCATGATGTCTTTATGATCCTCTCCAGTATCCTCCCTTCCAGAGGAGCAAAGGCGAGTTTAGGGACAGGCCAATATCCATGACGATGAGACCCATCAGACTGACCCTGCCTATCCCATAGAAGATGTGGTCCCTGAATAGGATCCCAATTGGAATTATAACTCTCCCAATGGCATAATGTCTAGAAACTGTTTCATTGACTGCTTACTAGCTGGCCTCAAAAAATCCACCAGAAATTCTGTAAATTATGATCAACTACCTCCAGCCCAACTTTGGGTTGCATTTTGTTACTTCTCCCTCAAGATGACCTAGTCCCAGCCACCCTGCCTACCTCAGGGGCCTGTCCATTCTTAACCCATGGGTATGGGACACCAGTCACCCCATGGTAGCAGCTCACAATGGTCCCATCCAGATAAAATTACAAGACCCCATCCACACTTCCTTCCCAACCACAAGATCTAAAGTCTATAATTCCAAGCTCTTCTACCAGGGCCTCCTATGCAAGACTAGCCCACCTAACACCCCAATATTGGCAGTCCTTCTGTTTAGTACAAGACCTTTACCTTATTAACGTAGCAACAGTACTCATACACCTGGTGGTCCCCAATACATACACCCTCCTTTCTTCTATCTCAGCATTCACATCTCATTTCTCCATCCTGGATGTAAAGGATGCATTTTTTACCATTCTTCTACATCCTAGCTCTCAGAACATATTTGCTTTCAACTGGACTGATCCTGATGCCTGAGTATACACTCAACTTAACTGCATTGTACTCTCCAAAGAATTCTGGAATAGCCCCTCTCTGTTTGGTCAGGTCTTGGCCAATGATCTAGGACCCTGGACCCAACCCCTTCCTTTCTTCTCCAGTACATCATGGACCTCTTCCTCTGTATCCCCTCAAAAATAGATAGTCAGAAACAGACTGCTGCTCTTTTCAACTTTCTAGAAGCCAAAGGTTATCAGGTATCCTTCCACCAATGCACAACTTTACTTACCTAAGTTAACCTATCTAGGTGTACATCTTACTCCCACCCATAAGGCTATCACTGTAGACAGAAAGTGCCTCATAGCTAACCTCCCAACTCTTGTTCTATATGTCAAAAATAAACCCTAACTCTAACCTCCGCCCTCTACCTTCTCCTTCCTATCAAGCCAGAGGACACTTGTTGGCCTCTGACTGGCAGATTGACTTTACCCATATGCCCCAATACAGTGTTTTCACTATCTCTTGGTACTGGCAGATACTTTTCTGGATGGGCCGAGACCTTCTCAGCTACTAACAAACGGGCACTACCAGTTTCTAACATCCTACTTCAGGAGATTATTCCCCACTTCAGGGTCTCCAGCTCTCTCCAGTCAGACAGTGGCCCTGAATTTACATCCCTGGTAATTCAGCTACATACCAAGGTGCTTAACTTCCCCTGGCATTTCCACATCCCTTACCACCCTCAATCCTCAGGAAAAGTAGAAAGGACAAATCTTACACTAAAAATGCTCTGACCAAACTCTCCCTTGAGCTCCACTTGGACTGGACTCAACTGTTCCCATTGTTCCTGCTCCGTATGAGGCCCCTTCCAGAAAATCCTCCCAATATTTTGCCTTTTGAACTGATGTATGGACGTCCCTTGTTTACTCCAACTTTAACCTCTCAATCTCTACTCTTGCCACCCCATTTACTTTTCACCTCTCCTCAGATATCTCCAAACAGAGTTATAGAAATATGTGGACCCTTACTGCTCAGCTTCAGGTCCAGCCACCTCAGACAGTTTCCCTCCTCATACCGCTTCTTAGGTGTGGAATGGGAGATGAGGTCTTCCTGTCCTCCTTACACCCCTTCTTGCCCTCTACTCCCACTAAACCACAAGCTAAATGGACCAGACTTTACTGGGTTATTCTCACTACTTCAACAGTGGCAAAGCTACAGGTAATCCCCCCACTGGGTCTACTTCACCCACTTAAGCATTCCCCTCCCCCTCACTATACAGTTACTCTCACAGCCAAGTTTACCCAGACTCAAGTTCCATTATCAACGGTGCACAAAAAATCAGACCCTTCTGTGCTTAATGAACCTTCCTCAGAGGAAGAGTGACCACCTGGCCACCCACCATTTCCAACACCAGACAAGCACTGATTCCCTCTTACACCGCTACCAACTCTTCCTACAACTGCTGTGGGAGGAGTATCAGACACACTCCTTATCCATATACCCCTCCCAGTTCCTTTTGGATATTGAAGATTTACATGTCCAGGGAGCCTTATCAGACTTCACTCCCATTGAGATGTACATTTTTCCATACCTTCTCTTATTGTCTCACTCCCTCTTCCACACATCATGATGAATTTCCCTATAATCGCATCCCTTCTGCTCTTCTGTGTCTGTCCTACATCTGCACTAGCCCCAGGAACATGTTATGCATGGCAATTTCAGATTTACACCACTTCCACTCCTGCTTAATTGCTTAGCACAATCTTCTGCCCCATCACGGGCTGTGCAGGCCCTATCACTCTGTGCTTTGATTACACTCAGGCCTGCACACGTAATTTGTTATGACTGAACTAGATATAGTTTATCTCATTTTAGAGCAAATCTATATTACCTCTGCCTAACTAAGGACAACAGGTTCATGTAACGATGTTTACTGGAAAGGGTACTCATCATGGGATAAGTTCTACTATACTAACCATGGATATGGTCTCCCGAGAAAATAATTCTATAAGGTCGTGACACAAGAATAACTCGCTCTAACTTGGAGGCCACAGACAGACACAGACCGCTAAGCCCAGCCTCTTTTAGTCTTCATTATAACTGGCCCCTACCTTAACGCCTGGCAAGATGGAGTTGAAGTGGCCAGTGCCGTGGCTCACTAGGCTAATCCTTTGCCTGCAGCGCCGGTACTTTGGGTTCTAGTCCCGGTCGGGGCACCAGATTCTGTTCCAGCTGCTCCTCTTCCAGTCCAGCTCTCTGTTGTAGCCTGGGAAGGCAGTGGAGGATGGCCCAAGTGCTTGGGCCCTGCACCTGCCTGGGAGACCAGGAGGAAGCACCTGGCTCCAGACTTTGGATTGGTGCAGTGCGCTGGCCATAGCAGCCATTTGGGGAGTGAACCAATGGAAAGGAAGACTTCTCTCTCTCTCTCTCTCTCTCTCTCTCTCTCTCTCTCTCTCTCACTAAGTCTGCCTGTCAGGAAAAAAAAAAAAGATGGAGTTGAAGGATCTTTGACTTCGTGTATGGGAACTAACTTGTGGGATATCCATGGAACCATAAAAATTATCAGGGCCTACACTCAGCTCCTGACAGCTCCCATAGATGTGGTAAAGGAGTCCTCTAAACAATGTCCCAGCTAATTAACCTGGCCAAACCTCCTTTAATGGGTTGAACTCATCAATCTGTCTCTTGCCCTATTTTTTTTTTAACAGGCAGAGTTAGACAGTGAGAGAGAGAGAGAGACAGAGAGAAAGATCTTCCTTCTGTTGGTTCACCCCTCAAATGGCCGCCACGGCCGGCACGCTGCATTGATCTGAAGCCAGGAGCCAGGTGCTTCCTCCTGGTCTCCCATGCAGGTGCAGGGCCCAAGCACTTGGGCCATCCTCCACTGCACTCCTGGGCCACAGCAGAGAGCTGGACTGGAAGAGGAGCAACGGGGACAGAACCAGCGCCCCAACCGGGACTAGAACCCGGGGTGCCGGTGCCGCAGGTGGAGGATTAGCCTAGTGAGCCATGCCGCCAGCCTCTTGCCCTATATCAACTGCTCAATTCTACTTTTTTTGAAAAGATTTATTTATTTGAAAGACAGAGAACCACCTGCTGGTTCACTCCCTTGATGGCTGCAACAGCTGGAACTGCACCTATCCAAAGCCAGGAGCCAGCAGCTTCTTTCAGGCCTCCCACATGGATGTATGAGCCCAAGGACTTGGGCCATCTTCTTTTGCTTTTCCAGGTCTTAGCAGAGAACTGGATCATAAAGGGAGCAGCTGGGACTCGAGCCAGTGCCCATATGGGATGCCTGCACTGCAGGTGATGGTTTTACCTGCTACGCCACGGTGCTGGCCCCCAATTCTACTTTACCCTAAGCCCTTTACCAACAACAATGCTTTCTACGTGCCCCACTTTGGGAACTTCCCAATGTGGCTACCCTACTCTCTAATGTTTCTGCCCCTACAAACTCCTATACCCGGTCATCTTCCTCTACATTCTAAAGGACAAGATGCAAAATGTTGAATTCCCAACAGAATAGAGCAACCTAATGGGCTTTTGCCACATAATATTCTCTGTGTCATCAATAAATATAGCCCTCACTTCCACAGCCTCCCTTTCTATCCCACCTAGAAATTCACTTCTTTGCAATTATACCTTATACACTGTATCAACAGTTCTACAGCTGGTCCACGTGTACCAGTGATCTTTTTCGCCATCTAACATTGAATGACTATGCAGAGTTCCTTTTACAGACTAATCCCTCTACCCACAAGAAAGGAGTGATCTTTCTCCCTGTCTTGGTTGGAATCAGCTTTGTAGCTTCTCTCTCTTTGGTGGTGGTCTTGGGAACTGCTCTAGGCCACAATGTTAAATCTGTTAGCCGGCTCCAAGAACAATTCCAACAACTATGGGAAGAGGTCACCAGGTCCAACAGATTGCCAAAGCTATTAGTCTATCCTAGGGTCTAGGGAGTCTCCCCTCTCTTCCTCCCTATGGAGTCCCCTTACCACTTGGTTAATGCTGCTCCTAAGATCATCGGCTGCCATTCTCACCCTGGCTTTTGTACTATCTTGTCTGTATAAATGTTTACAGGAGGTGAAAATGGAATGAACCAAAGCCTTCACCAACCAGGCAGTCAACCAAATGTTACCACAGGGATATATTTGGCTTTCCATGCAGGAGATCACAATTTGAGGTGTTGCCCCACAAGTGGAGAGTGGCTCATCAGCAAGAAGTAGCTCTAGAAGAGAGACTATCACCCCTCCTCCTCTCTTGGGCTTTGGGGGCTGATGTAAACCCATACAACACCTGCTTTATATATAAAAAAAAAACCTGCTTTATAAAAAAAAAGGGGGGGGAGGAGTATTAGTCAAATGGTGCCATATTATTTGAGGCACCATCTCAAGACCCAGATGTCATCTTGGGCAATGGCCCAGCTGCCACCTTATACAGTCAGTTTGGCCTCTTTAGGACCCTGCCTGTTTTACTAGGAGTCAGGTGACCTAATGGCCCAACCATAAGCGGCGACCCCATTCCCATTGTAAGGGGATTCACTGATCCCACTCCTTCATCCCTGGAAAATAACAAGGCCTGCTTTTACATTCGGGCCCTGTTTTCGCTCTCTTCCTCCAGCCTGTCGGTTTCCTTCCCTTATTCTTTCCTTTGGCATACTTTGTGTTGGCCTTTCATGTTGTAGTACTTCATAATTTTATTTTATAATTTAAAAAGATTCTAAAATAAAATGTCTTTAAACAAGAAAATGCATGGTAGGAAAATCTATGCATGGATTTCAAAAACTCTTACATGAAAATACATTACTTTTAATTGCATTTTCATGACATTTTTAAAGGATCTTTAGGAGTGCATAAGGAACGATAGAATTAAAAGCTTACTGCTTGTTAATTACTAATAGAATAATGAGTCTTGCCTTAATGGATGTACGAATCACCAGGCTATCAAGCTTACCTAACTGACCATGCTCAAACAAATTGGCCAACTTAACATCAATAAAAGAGCAACAAACACTAATTTTGTGCCTCCTGCTGTATTTCCAAAAAATGAGCACAACATTAATAATGAAAATTTCTTCAAAAAGGAGGAAAAATGGAGAAGTAATTCATGTAATCAAAGTAGATTTAATTACCATTAAAAAAATAGATATGTGGTATCCAATGAGGATTTGAAGACAAGTTCCATCACTTTTGTAGATGTGCTTGAAAAAACTGACTTAATCCTCCTGAATTTTAGTTTTCTTTCTTTATAAATAGTAGTTTTAAAGTTTATTTTGTAGGGCCTGCACTGTGGCTTAGCAGGTAAAGTCGCCACCTGCAGTGCCAGTACCCATATGGATGCTGGTTCAGGTCCCGGCTGCTCCACTTCCGATCCAGCTCTCTGCTATGGCCTGGGAAAGCTGCAGAAGATGGCCTAAGTTCTTGTGCCCCTGCACCTTTGTGGGTGACCCACAGCAAACTCCAAGCTCCGGGCTTTGGATCTGCACAGCTCCAGCCATTGTGGCCATTTGGGGAGTGAACCAGCAGATGGAAAACACTCTCTCTCTCTCTCTCTCTCTCTCTCTCTCTCTCTCCACCAGCCTCTGCCTCTTATAGCTCTGCCTTTCAAATAAATAATAAATAAATCTAAAACAAAGTTTATTTTGTTTCATTTATTTGAAAGGCAGAATGAAAAAGTGTCAGTGAGAGACAGGAGAGAAACAACAAGAGCAAGCAAGCTTCCATCTGCTGGTTTCCTGCCCAGTGCCTACAAGAGCCATCGGACTGAAGTCAGGGGCCAGTCCAAGTCTCAGCCAAGTACTGGAATTATCATCTGCTGCCCCCAGGTTGCACGGTAGCAGGAAGCTGGATCAGAAGTGGAGGCAGACTCAATGGCAGGCACTCAGATATGGGACTGGGATCCCCAAGCAACAGTTTAACAACCTGCACCACGAGGTCCACTATATACTTCAGTTTTCTTATATGTAAACTAGAACAATCATAGGGAATCATATACAGTGTCTTCTTGTGTTGTCAGAAAAGTCAGCAAGATAACTCCAATGATAGTCTTTCAAAACTAGTATGCCAAAGTAAATTATATGAGTATTATTTATTACTGTAATTGTCTCATTTTTATTAAACGTGAGCAAATCTCACAGAGTTAAGAGTCTAATTGGAGACACAGGAGCATACAGGCAATTTTAATAGAAACTGAAGTTTCCTATGAGAACAATAAATGGGCAAAAAGTAAATATGACCTGTACTCTCATTATCCATTTCTTCTCTGGATTCCCACATTTGAGAGATTGAGTAGGTAAACAAAATTTGCTAAAGCATGGAAATAATAACTGAGAAACTGACGGTTTACAAAATGATTCTCTAGTGAAATACTTCCTCTCCCTTGCACCAGCCATTCAAGGTTAACAAGAATCCCTGCTTTCCTACTGGTGTTCTTTATTGATAACTTTGTTCCCTTAGTTTAGTGTTTTGTAGACATTAGCCAATTCAATGCAAATACAATGCAAATTAATTATAAAGTGAAAGTGCATATCTTGCAAGAATCACATTTTAATTATGTCAATAAAATTTGTTTATGAACTATTCTAGTCACATACAAAGCCAAATGAACACCATGCAAGGTTGAGTAGTTAATAATTGAAGAAGGGAATATTGATTATAAATTTACTTTAGGTGTTTTAAAAAAATTTTCAAAATCAAGGTTTAATTTAGTGCTTTGGGAAAATTGTTGCAAATATATTTTAGTAACAATTACATTCTTTATGATTCTTCTACAAAACTCAAGTAGTGATGAAAGATATTAAGATATTATAAAATATATAATATATATACATATAAATATATAATATATATAATATATTAAATATCAGAAAAATTCTATGTAGAATAGTAACATTTTAAACCATATTTAGGAATCAAAATAGCTGCTGCATACAGTAAATCTTGTTAAATTATGAATTAATAAGGGAGGCATTTTGCTTGTTGCTTGGGCCAATTACTTGCAATATTCTAATGCACTGCTCAAGTTCTAGCTACCCTGCTTCTGACCCAGATTTCTGCTACTGCACCCTTCAGAAGTAGTAGATAATCACTCACGTATTTGGGTCCCTATCACACACACGGGAGACCTAGAAGGAGTTCTGGGTGCCTAGTATCAGACTGTTCCATCTCTGGTTTTTGTGGACATTTGAGGAATAAATCAGCAGATTTAAGATCTCTGGCTGTCTCTCTGCCTTTCAAATGAAACTATAAAAAATTAAATCAAGAAATAAGCTGTTTATTTATATGTAAATTATCTTTTAGCATCCAATTCCAGATTCACTAATACTACCTAAGAAATTGTTAATTTTTTAATATTTTTATTTATTTATTTGAGAGGGCTAGTTATAGACAGTGAGAGGGAGAGAGAGAAAGGTCATCTTTCCTGCTGGTTCACTCCCCAAATGGCCGCAATGGTTGGAGCTGTGCCAATCCTAAGCCAGGAGCCAGGAGCTTCCTCCTCCCAGTCTCCCATGTGGGTGCAGGGACCCAAGGACTTGAGTCATCTTCTACTGCTTTCCCAGGCCACTGCAGAGATCTGGACTGGAAGTGGAGCAGCCGGGACTAGAACCAGTGCCCAAATGGGATGCTGTCAGTGCAGGCAGAGGATTAACCTACTAAACCACAGTGCAGGGCCCAGAAATTGTTTATTCTGATTTTAAATGAATTTCCTGCAAGTATCTTTCTCCTGAATAAAGCACACTTTAAAAGTCGACCTCCTGGGTTAATCCTCCGCCTTGGGGCGCCAGCACACAGGGTTCTAGTCCAGGTCGGGGTGCTGGATTCTGTCCTGGTTGCCCCTCTTCCAGGCCAGCTCTCTGCTGTGGCCAGGGAGTGCAGTGGAGGATGGCCCAAGTGCTTGGGCCCTGCACCCCATGGGAGACCAGGAGAAGCACCTGGCTCCTGCCTTGGGATCAGAGCGGTGCGCCGGCCGTGGCGGCCATTGGAGGGTGAACCAACAGCAAAGGAAGACCTTTCTCTCTCTCTCTCTCACTGTCCACTCTGCCTGTCAAAAAAATTAAAATTAAAGTTAAAAAAACAAAAAACAAAACAAACAAAAAAAAAAAAAAACAGTAGACCTCCTGTATGTGCCCGATTCAGAATCTGGAGGGTCTCAGGGTTAACAGAAAGAAACTACTCAGAATTGGTGGTCCAGATACAGACTTGGGTGCTCTGCTAAAGAGATTATCTTTTATTGCATTAAGTTGGGGGATGCCCAACAGATTTACAATCATGGGTGTTTACATAATCAGATTTATATCATGAGAAGTGTACTGATATGAGACACTGCTGATACTCACTGCCTCCAAGCTCCAGCTAAGGCTGGAGCATACGCTTTGAACAAGGCTAACGGGCAGTACCTTGCCTCAGTTTCATTGCACCCTAGTGTCTTTCAGAGACATGCTTTTAAAAACATGATAAACCGCTCACATATGCATAACCCCAGAAGTGCTTGTTTAGACTGTAAGCATTCATGGGATAGCACTTGACTAAAAGGATAAGGACATAAATGGATAAATGAGAGGAAATTACTAGTAGTTAAATTCCAGGCCATGAACTTAAACCACTTATCACCACAAAAGTCTTATAAAAATTAAGAGTTTACTCACCTAAAGCAACTTTTTTTTTAAATACAAGTGATTACAAAAATCAAGTTTACTCACCTAAAGCAAAATTTTTAAAAATACAAGTGAGTTAAGATATCTGAGATCATACCACAGATATTGCAATAAATACAACAGACCAAAAAATAGTCTTATTTTTGGTAAAAAAAAGATTGTATTTGAACATTTTAGATGAAATATACATTTTTTTCCGGCAATACTGAAGGATGAAGTATTTTATTTTATTAGAGTCATGAGCCATAGTAATACTTGTATGATCATCCTTATCGATATGGATATAAAATATAGTTGAACTTTTTTATTTTGTTTTTGTTTGGGTGGGGTTAGCAGAGTTTGATGATAATGAAGGTGAATTATGTAATTATGACAATGAAAAAGTCACAGAATAATAATCATAATTATAATCACCAGTACAACTAATCTTCATCAGTAGCATGATTTCCATTTGTAATTCACTGAACAAGTACTTTAATTAACACAATGGGAAAAAACCCCTTGCTATTAGACAGCAGTTGTTTTCTAAGAAAATTACCATTACAAAAAGAACCTCTGTAATTGTACTATATAATTTCACTTTAATCTCTATAACTGCTTGAGCACATTTTTCCAAGTATAAATACCACATTGTTTGAAGATTCTGAATTCATCATGTGTACTTATTGAATACTTGGATAGTACTGACATGGGAGACTAGCATTGTGGTGTAGAAAGAAAGCACAACCTAAGCAGAGGTTCTGCATGTTTATTTTTTGTCATGAAAATGTGGCTTTCTTTAATAATTTGTTTTGTTTAATATCAAAAACTATGTCAAAGCTTTTATGGTAATGCTACCACTTCCTATTCATGCAATTCTGATACCAAAATAATAGGCTAATTTGTTGAATTCAGTTTTATGAGTTTTATATCCTTAAGTTTCTTGGTTTGGATCACATCCAGGGATATTTTACCATCACTCAAAATAATTTTTTTTTAGAGTTTATTTTATTTTATTTTATTTATTTATTTATTTTTTTTGACAGGCAGAGTGGACAGTGAGAGAGAGACAGAGAGAAAGGTCTTCATTTTGCCGTTGGTTCACCCTCCAATGGCCGCCGCGGTTGGCGCGCTGCGGGCAGCGCACCGTGCTGATCCGATGGCAGGAGCCAGATGCTTCTCCTGGTCTCCCATGCGGGTGCAGGGCCCAAGCACTTGGGCCATCCTCCACTGCCTTCCCGGGCCACAGCAGAGAGCTGGCCTGGAAGAGGGGCAACCGGGACAGAATCCAGCACCCTGACCGGGACTAGAACCCGGTGTGCCGGCGCCGCAAGGCGGAGGATTAGCCTAGTGAGCTGCGGCGCCGGCCAAAATAAATATTTTTTAACTTAAGTGTTAAGTAATGAAAAAACCAATGAACTTTCTCTTAATTTTGGAAAAAAAAAAAAAAAGTGTTGGTAAACTCTCATCTTTACACCACTTCCGTGTTTTATCAAGAGATGCAACTCATTTCTAAACATAGTTCAACCACCATTTCTAGCATGTTTTAATGAGTCTCAAATTTATTCCATACACTCAACTTCAATAAGATCTGTTTAGTTTTTATAGTGTATGAAGTTAAAATCACTGTTTTCCACTTAATAAGGACTTTCAATGATCTCATTTAATAAAATATAAAATGATTTTGAATCTTCAGATAATAAAAAATCTTGCCCATTTAGTGTATATTTGGCATTCAACATAGCAAATAAATTGAAATTTTAAAAAATATTTATTTATTGGCAGGCGCTGCAGCTCGTTAGGCTAATCCTCTGCCTGCGGCGCCGGCACACTGGGTTCTAGTCCCGGTTGGGGCGTCGGATTCTGTCCCGGTTGCCCCTCTTCCAGGCCAGCTCTCTGCTGTGGCCAGGGAGTGCAGTGGAGGATGGCCCAAGTGCTTGGGCCCTGCATCCCATGGGAGACCAGGATAAGCACCTGGTTCCTGGCTTCGGATCAGCGCGCTGAGCTGGCCGCAGCACACCGGCCGTGGTGGCCATTGGAGGGTGAACCAACGGCAAAGGAAGACCTTTCTCTCTGTCTCTCTCTCTCACGGTCCACTCTGCCTGTCTATATATATATATATATATATATATATATATATATATATTTGAAAGTCAAAGATACACAGAGAGATAAGGAGAGGCAGGGAAATAGAGGGAGAGAGGTCTTCTATCCAATTGGCTGTAATGGCCTGAGCTGCGCTGATCCAAAGCCAGGAACTAGGAGCTTCTCCAGGTCTCCCATGCGGGGGTGCAGGGGCCCAAGGACTTGGACCATCTTCTACTGCTTTCCCAGGCCATAGCAGAGAGCTAGATCGGAAGTGGAGCAGCTGGGTCTTGAACCGGCACCCATATAGGATGCTGGCACTGCAGACAGTGGCTTTACCCACTATGCTGCAGCACCAGCCCCATAAATTGAAATTTTCTGCTGAATATTTGAAGAAAACTCTGAATCAAGAGAAATTACTTGTACAAGTGGACTCAGTAAGCTACAATCCTGAATTTTCAATAAAAAATGTTTTAGAACTTGATATGAATATATTTTCACCAATCTAGTAGCCACTAACCTTAATTTACCTTTATGTATATATGGCCAACAATGGAGAATCTCATAAAACATTACAATAGCTTTCAGCTCCTTGCATCTCTGAATTTTCAGTCAAGTATGTTACTTCAAGATGTTGATGACGTTGCAGGGGAGACCGAGCAGAGACTGAGTATTCCCAGTGCCCATTACGGCAGCTGACACCAGCAAGGGTGTGATAAGCGCGCTGCATTCATTCTTTTTTTTTTTTTTTTTTGACAGGCAGAGTGGACAGCAAGAGAGAAAGACACAGAGAGAGAAAGGTCTTCCTTTCCCATGGTTCATCCCCCAGTGGCCACTGCAGCCGGCGTGCTGCGGCCGGCACACCTCGCTGATCCGAAGCCAGGAGCCAGGTGCTTCCCCCTGGTTTCCAATGCAGGTGCAGGGCCTAAGCACTTGGGCCATCCTCCACTGCACTCCTGGGCCACAGCAGAGAGCTGGACTGCAAGAAGAGTAACCAGGAGAGAATCCGTCGCCCCAACCGGGACTAGAACCCGGTGTGCCACTGCCACAGGCGGAGGATTAGCCTAGTGAGTCATGACGCCGGCTTGAATTCATTCTTGATATGTGTTCAGCCCAGCACACTGAGTTACTTCACTGCTGAACTGCTGAGAGCCACACCATTATTATTATTATTATTATTATTACTTCATTGTGCCCCTGGATGTTGCAATGCCATGACTGACACTGTGAAGAAACAGCTAAAGAGTGAATGGGACAAGAGCTAGGTCTTTCACTCACCTTATGTGGACATCCCAATCTCTACTGATTCTCCTCTCTACCCCTGAAAGATGACTGCATCTATGGATGCTGTTGTCAGTGTCTCTGTCATCATTTCTCTCTTTGAAAAAAGATTTATCCATTTATTTGAAAGTCAGAGTTACACAGAGAGAGGAGAGGCAGAGAGAGAGAGAGAGAGAGAGAGGAGAGAGAGAGAGAGAGAGAGAGGTCTTCCATCCAATGGTTCAACTCCCCAATTGGCCGCAATGGCTGGAGCTGCGCTGATCTGAAGCCAGGAGCCAGGAGCTTCTTCCAGGTTTCCCAAGAGTGTGCAGGGGCCCAAGCAGTTGTGCCATCTTCCACTGCTTTCCCAGGCCATAGCAGAGAGCTGAATAGGAAGTGGAGCAGCTGGGTCTCGAACCAGTGCCCATATGGGATGCCGGCACGTCAGGCCAGGGCGTTAACCCGCTGCACCACAGTGCCAGCCCCCATTATTTCTCTTAACAGTACACTTCAGAAGCTGCGAATGTTTTCATAGTTTACACCTCTTTTTATGATTGTTGCACTTGAGACTGCTATGAGTCTGTTCTATTCTTCAGTAACATGTGTGTATGTATATATCCAAAGTGTGACATTTTAGCTCTTCTTTTATTTAAGTGATACAAATAAAAGTTGTAAGCGAACTATGATAAAATGATTATTATCTCATATTTCCAAATAAAAACAATTAAACATAGAACTGTAAATCTGCTCTCTAGGTAAATCAAAAATAATTTAGGCTGTAAATTTGGACTAGAAGTTGAACTTGACAAAATTACAAATTTGAAGAGCTTATTTATTCTTGAAGACCTAATATATAATATTATATGTAATATTATGTTTTGTGTTCTTTTTTAGGATTTTTTTTCAAAAGTCGGAGTTGCAGAGAGAGAGAAATCTTTCATCTGCTGGTTCACTTTCCAGGTGAACACAAGGGCCAGGACTCGGTCAGATCAAAACAAAGAGCTTCTTCCAGGTTTCCCACATGGGTAGCAGATGCCCGAGAGCTTGAGCCAGCTTCCATTGCTTTTTCCAGCCATTAGCAGGCAACTGGGTAGAGGGAGAGCATTGGGTCAGGAATAGGCAACTGCATGAGCTACTGGTATCTCATGCAGCAGCTTTACCTGCTATGCCACAATGCCAGCCCTTATGTATTTTAATCTTATATATTCAAAAATAAATAATGTAATATCTATGTTTAGTTAAAGTTTTCAGGTAACTGGATAATTACTTTTTAAAATATATCATTTGAGGCCGGCACTGTGGCACAGCGGGTAAAGCCTCCTGCAGTGCCAGCATCCCATAGGGGCACCGGTTCGAGACTGGGCTGCTCCACTTCTGATTCAGCTCTCTGCTATGGCCTGGGAAAGCAGTAGAAGATGGCCCATTTCTTTGGAAACCTGCACCTGCGTGAGGGATCCAGAAGAACCTCCAGGCTCTTGGCTTTGGATCAGTGCAGCTCTGGACATTGCAGCCAACTGGGGAGTGAACCAGTGGATGGAATACCGCTCTCTTTCTCGTTCTCTCTCTCTGCCTCTTCGCTCTCCGTGTAACTCTGATTTTTAAATAAATAATTTTTTTAAAAAAATCATTCAAATAATTTATTTCTGTATTTACTTTGAAACATTATATAAGGTTTTTAAATTGTTTTCAAAGTGCCTTTTACTATTTAAGGGTTTTATTTTCACTCTATGGGGAAAACGATTATTTTCCTTCCTTTTTTCAAGTAATTTTTAGCCAAGAGCCAAGAGAAAGGCTACTTCTTTCTTATCTGTCACAATGTTTTGGCCATTCTTTATTTCTGGAAAGATAATAAGTGTCTAGATATCTTTTAAACACTGAAAAATACTGCCAACTTGAATATACAAGTGAAAAGAATAAGGCTGGTCTGTAACAATACTGAACAGACAACTGTTTTTGGAAAAAAAAAGTGAAAGTTCCTTTATGTTAATATCAAATATGAAAAATTTTGCCATAAACCAAGTGAACTGACAGTAATGTAAGGATGAAAGAGATAATTCCTAAGTTAAGAGATAGTTTTACCTGCTTTAGATAATTGTAAATTCTCTGTAGCTTTGAGAAGCAAAGCCTGGATGTGCTAGGAGAGAATTCCATGCCTTTCTTAGGTGCTATTGGCTTCCTTGGCCTGTGGCCCCCTTCTATCTTAGCCAAGAATATCAAGTTGACTTTACATGTTGCACCAGTCCAACCTTACTTCTTGTCACATTTCTTCTGATTTGTCTCTCCTTACTCTTCATGTACATCTAAAGAACCCTTATAGTGACAATAGCTTCAACTGGATAATCTAGAGTAGTCTACTCATTGACTTATTAAAAATCTTAATTCCACAAGCAATTTCCTCTGGTGTGGTCACTTGAAATATGATTACTTACAGGTTCCTGAGATGATTAGAATATGGACATCTTTGGCAGGTGGAAGCATTTTTCTGCCTAGGTAAATATAATGTGCCAGGAACCATTCTACATTTCCCACATATCAGAATTTAATAATTAAACTTAATTCATAAATTCAAATGAGTCAAATGAATTATATCCATAAAGTTAAACGTGTGTTATGTATTTTATGTTCATGAGAAGCTATGCATTTAGTGCTATTATATCCACCATGCAGATAATTCAATCGAATAATAATTGCAATAATATCGGTCACAGACTAATTATATCTATTATATAGGAATTCCATTAGGATTAAATAAAATGACATATGTTACATTCTTAAACAGAATTTAGCACGCAATGCATTTTAATTATCCCTATTGTATTTTCTTGGCTTTTATCATGCTTATTCTGTGTTTCTTTAGACACTTTCTCAAATGGGAATACTTTGCAGAAGTAAATCTCTGTGACTTCTACTTAACTATAACAGATTAAGCCACATATTTACAACCTCTCCCTTCTGAAACCACTGTGAAAGTAAAATAAATTTTGAAATGCATAAGCAAATAAAGCATAGAACAGAGAAAATTAGATATAGCATGACAGCAACAACATTTTTACAACTTGAAATCGAATAAGTCCTATGAGACTTAGAAAAGCAAAGAGAATTAGACTGCAAGTCAGCAAGAGGGGAATTTCACACATAAGATGAATCGCCTCACAGAATCTTAAATAGAGTCAGGGATTGATGGCAATGGATTCCTCTGAGAGTGTAGCTGCAGTTGGTGCAAGATTGTGAGCTTATTGGTTTCAAAATGTATACAATTAACATTCTAGAATGTTCCATTCCCCATCAGTTTACCTGTGAAGCCGTTGGTCTGGGGGCATTTGGACACCAAGACATGAGCATATTGATACTTTTCTTGGTCTGTTCTGCTGAGCCAACAGTTTAATCTCACAGTTTTGGAGACTGAGACGTCCAAATTCAAAGTGCTGGAACATTCAATGCCTGGACCCATTGCCTGTTTATAGATGATGCCTTCTCATTGTGCCCTACGTACTGGAAGGGACCAGCGAGCTCCCCTATGCCTCTTTCACATGGGCACTAATTCCCTCCCAGAAGCTTCTACTAGTTAATCCCTGGTTAATATCTACAGTGCTTGGGGTTAGGGTTTCAATGTCTGAGCTGGGTGTGGAGCACAATCATTCCGACGATAGCAGAACCTTATACAGCCAGATGCCTTCACTTCACGGGAGCTCTCATCCCATACTGACACTCTAATCTTGCCCCATGATGCTTGGGTGTTATATCATTACCAGCACAACTCTGAAGATGCAGGGCACACAGCACAGATACAAGGGTACAGAAACATCCATGGTGAGATGTATATCCATGATCAGACAATATATGTGAGATTACAGGTATGCCCTTCTCCTTTTGCCTTCCCTTACTCCAGTACAGGTTCCTTCCGACAAAACACAAATTGAGAGATATCAATATCAAGAAATTATTAAAATAAAATTTACTACATAAACACATTTCTAAACAGTAAATGTGTATTTTCATTTCTGCTGACAATATAAAACATTTAAAAATAAAATTTCAATACTTACTGTTGACAAAGATTAAACTACCATAAAAATGAATAGAATTTTCTAAGGGTTTTGACTCTCTTGGAGCCCCTCTCCATGCCACTCTCAGCTGGAGGTCTTTCACTCTAACAAATCTTGTTTTTAAGTACTTTTAAATTCTTTTCTGATGCTGGAGCTGTGGCATAGCAGGTAAAGCAGCCGTCTACAGTGCCTGCATCCCGTATGGGCGCTGGCTCAAGTCCTGGATGCTCCACTTCCGATCCAGCTCTCTGCTATGACCTGGGAAATCAGAAGATGGCCCAAGCCCTTGGGCCCCTGCACCCACGTGGGAAGACCCAGAGGAAGCTCCTGGCTCCTGGCTTCAGATCAGCACAGCTCTGGCCATTGCAGTCAATTGAAAAGTGAACCAGTGGATGGAATACCACCCCCCTCTCTCTCTGCCTTTCCTCTCTCTGTGTAACTCTGACTTTCAAATCAATAAATAAATCTTTTTAAAATAAGAAAATATGGCAGAAAACTTCCCATCTCTAATAACAATATCAAAATACATGAATTTATAAAAAATGATTTATGAACATGCAGGATCGAATACAGTACAATCAGGCATCCCGAGCTTGCTACAGTTCACTTTATTATTCTCTGCAGATATGGCATTTTTTACAAATTGGTGGCTTTGGACAACCCTACATAGAACAAATTTATCACCACAATTTCTCCAACAGTGTCTGCTCACTTCGTGTCACTGTAACACGTTTTGGAAACCTCACAATATTGCAAAATTTTTCATTTGATCACGTGTTATGTGATCTGTAATCAGTGATTTTCAGTGTTACCATTGTAATTGTTTGGGGACACCATATGGTGCATGCGTACAGTAGGGCAGACTTAAAAATGATGCATGGGTTCTGACTTCTCCACCAATTGCCCCGTCCCTTGTCTCTCTTCCTCTCTCTGGGCCTCCCTAGGCCCCGAGGCAAAGCAATTAAAAATTATGCTAATCAATACACCTATAATTGCAGCTCAGTGCAAAGTGAAGGGAAATGTTGTACATCTCTCACATTAAAACAGGAGGGAACTGATTAAGCTTGGTAGGATTTGCTTTCTCCACATCCCCACCAGCATTTATCCCTTGTTGTCTTTCTTTAATAGCCATTACAACAGGAGTGAGGTGATATCTCATTATGGCTTTGATTTATATTTCCCCGATGACTGGTGATAGTAAACATATTTTCATAAATGTGTTGACCACTTGGATTTCTTCTTTTGAGGACTATCTATTCACATGCTTTGGTAAAGATGTGGAAAAAGGACAACTCTTAAACACTGTTGGTGGGAATGTAAATTATTGCAGCCACTATGGAAAATGGTATGATTTTTTTTTTTTTGACAGGCAGAGTGGACAGTGAGACAGAGAGAAAGGTCTTCCTTTTCCGTTGGTTCACTCTCCAATGACCACTGCGGCCGGCGTACCGTGCTGATCCAAAGCCAGGAGCCAGGTGCTTCTCCTGGTCTCCCATGCGGGTGCAGGACCCAAGGACTTGGGCCATCCTCCACTGCACTCTCGGGCCACAGCAGAGAGCTGGACTGGAAGAGGAGCAACCGGGACAGAATCTAGCACCCCGACTAGGACTAGAACCCGGGGTGCTGGCGCCATAGGCAGAGGTTTAGCCTAGTGAGCCATGGCGCCAGCCGTGAAAATTTCTTTAAGGATGAGAACTAGAACTGTCATATGACCCAATAGTACTGCTACTGGGTATATATATCCAGAAGAAATGAGCTGATTGTATCAAAGACAGACCTGCTTCACCATGTTTGTAGCAGCACTGTTGGCAATAGTAAAAACATGGAATCAATCAAGTTGTCCATCAATGGACAAAGGAATATGTACTTATCAATCTACCTATGCACATACAATAGAATATTACTCAGTTATAAAAAATTGTAGCAAAATGGAGGGAACTTGAAGACATAATGTTGAATAAACAAAGCCTAACACAGAAAGACAAAAACTGCATATGCTCTTTCATATGTGAGAGAGAAAACACAAAAACAGAAATAAACAACAACTCAACCTGAACACAGAACGTTGACTACTAGAGACTGGGAGAAGGAGGGAGAAAGGGAGTTGGGATTAAAACTGTAGGGGAAGTTGGGAGTAATTCTTGAATGTGACAAATAATCCCAATAATATAAAACATTAATAATAGGAGAAGTTGGGTGTGTGACACCTTAGAGCTCTTTGTATTGATTCACTTTTTTTTTTTTGGTAAATTTAAATCAATTCAAAAATAAAAAGTTGTTTTTTTGTTTGTTTGTTTGTTTTTAAATGCTTAGTGAAGAAAGCATGGTGAAAGCCAAGACAGGCTCAAAACTCAGTCTCTTGAGTAAAATGGTTAGTCAGTTTGTGAACTGAAAGGGAATGTGTGTGAATAAAATTTGAAGTGCTAATCTAGTGAACAAAGTACTGGTAGGAAAGTGAAATAGTGATATGGAGAAAGCTGTAGTGTTCTGAAAGGACAATCCAACCAACCACACTGTGCCCTCCAAACACAGACAGCTTTGAGCAAGATCCCAATGCCCTTCAATTCTATTTCAATGCTATGAAGGCTGGGAGAGGTGAGGAAGATCCCTGATTTGTGGTAACTAATTGAATAAAAAATATGTATATAAGCACGGTTGACATATTGAGATTCGGTGATGGATTATAGACCTTGTCTCTATGGTTGAGGAAAAGTGCTTTTTTTATTCTTCTTATGGTTTGTCTAATGCTTTACTTAGTGTAGAGTTAATCTTATTAGTATAAAACAAACTGAAAGCAGATCTTTGTAAAAATTAAAAGAAAGAACAATAAAGCCTACATGACAACACATCTGTTTACAACATGGTTTGCTGAATATTTTAAGCCCAATGGTGAGACCTACTGATTAGGTAAAAAGATGCATTTCTTTTCTTTTTTTTTTTAACTTTCATTTAATGAATATAAATGTCCAAAGTACAGCTTATGGATTACCATGTCTTTCCCCCCATAACTTCCCTCCCACCCGTAACCCTCCCCTTTCCTGCTCCCTCTCCCCTTTCATTCACATCAAGATTCATTTTCAATTCTCTTTATATACAGAAAATCAGTTTAGTATATATTAAGTAAAGATTTCAATGGTTTGCACCCACATAGAAACACAAAGTGAAAAATACTGTTTTAGTACTAGTTATAGCATTAAATCACAATGTACAGCACATTAATGACAGAGATCCTACATGAGGAGTAAGTGAACAGTGACTCCTGTTGTTGACTTAACAAATTGACACTCTTGTTTATGGCATCAGTAATCTCCCTAGGCTCTTATCATGAGTTGCCAAGGCTATGGAAGCCTTTAGAGTTCGCTGACTTTGATCTTATTCTGATAGGGTCCTAGTCAAAGTGGAAGTTCTCTCCTCCCTTCAGAGAAAGGTACCTCCTTTTTTGATGGCTCGTTCTTTCCACTTGGATCTCACTTGCAGAAATCTTCATTTAGGTCATTTTTTTTTTTTTTTTTTGACAGAGTGTCTTGGCTTTCCATGCCTGAAATACTCTCATGGGCTTTTCAGCCGGATCCAAATGCCTTAAAGGCTGATTCTGAGGCCAGAATGCTGTTAAGACATCCACCATTCTATGAGTCTGCTGTGTATCCCGCTTCCCATGTTGGATCGTTGTCTCCCTTTTTTGTTCTATCGGTTAGTATTTTCAGACACTAGTCTTGTTTATGTGATCCCTTTTATTCTTAGTTCTATCGTTTTGATTAATTGTGAACAGAAATTGATCAAATGGACTAGTGAGATGGCATTGGTACATGCAACCTTGATGGGATTGAATTGGAATCCCCTGGTATGTTTCTAACTCTACCGTTTGGGGCAAGTCAGCTTGAGCATGTCCCAAATTGTACATCTCTTCTCTCTCTTATTCCCACTCTTATGCCTTTCAAAATATTACTGCTCATTGGCAGTGCACTAGATTACTCAAGAATTCAAATGGCTATATTCAGTGAAATTAATGTTATTTTCATAATGCTAACACAAAGCAACTCATGATTCAAGGAGTAATTTTGACTTTCAAGTCCTTTTGTCCAAGAAATACATTTTATAGGGCTCTAATTTCCATAGATAATGATGCCTGTGATTGAGTTTGGAAAAGTAGATTGAGAAACTTATGAAAAGGAATCATCATTTTAGATGTCATTAATAACTCTTACAATTAATGGAAGGTAATATAAATTTCAACATTAACAAGAATTTGGAAAAAGTTGATATTAACCCTCACGGATGACTTTGAGGAGTTTAAGGGTTCAGCTGATGAAGTAAATTCATATGGTAGAAGTAGCTGGAAACTAGATTTGGAAATGGAACCAGAAGATATGATTGAATTGCTGCAATCTCATAATCCAAATTTATGGGTGAGGAGGTGATCCTCATGCATGACCAAAGACTATGGTTTCCAGAGGTAGAATCTATGCCTCGTGATGAGAGCAGGGTTGAAAAGACATCAAAGGTTAAAATGTAACATAAACTTACTTGACCAAGCAAAAGCAGTATTTTAGAGTATCAACTACAATTTTTTGAAGAAGCTCAATCAAAGACTGTTGTATGCTACACAGAATATTTTTGAAAGGGAGTGGCAAAGGATGCAGCAAACTTATTTCTTTCAAGAGATTCCCATGGTCTACCCAACCTTCAGACACTAACCTTCTGATCATTCAACTTCCAGCTATATTGAGGCAAGATCTATCAGCAGTAAAAGGATGATTTATTTCTTATTTTTTAAGGTTTATTTTATTTCTCTGAAAGGCAGAGTTGGGGAGGGAGGCAGAAGAAGAGGGAGATCTTCTATCATCTAGTTCACTCCCCAGATATCCATGAATTGAAGACTATTAAAGAAATTATGGTATATGTACAGCATGGAATCCTACACAGCAGTAAATAAAAATGAAATCCTGTCATTCTCAAAAAAAATGGATGCAACTGGAAATCATTACAGTTAATGAAATAAGCCAGTCCCCAAAAGACAAATGCCATATGTTCTCCCTGATCTATGGTAACTGATTGTGTACCTTAAAGGTAATCTATAGAAGTGAAATTAACACTTTGAGAAGTGATAAGTTTGAACAGCCCTTGTCTCCACTGTTGAGTAACATTTTTTTTTATCATACTATTTGTTGAACACTTTACTTTGTGTAGTGCTAATCTTATGTGTATAGAGTTAATTGAAAATATATATTTGTAAAAAGTAAGAATGGGCATGGGAGAGGGACGTGGAAGAAGAGTGTGAGTGCAGGAAGGAGAGAGGGTAGTTGAGAAGAATCACTCTGTTCCTAAATTTGTATATATGAAATACATGGAGTTTGTATACATTAAATAAAAGGTTTCTAGGTGAAAAAAAATTTAAAACATTTATTTTATTTATTTGAAAGGCAGAGTTAATGAGAGAAAGAATGAGAAACAAAGAGAGGTCTTCCATCTGTTGGTTCACTCCTCAAATCAATGCAATGGCCAGGGCTGGGACAGACCAAAAATAGGAGCCAGGAGCTTCTTCTGGGTCTCCCACAAGGGTGCAGGGGCCCACCTTCTTCTGCTTTCCCAGGTACCCATATGGGATGCCGGCATCCATGGCAGTGCTTTATCCTCTATGCCACTGCACCAGTCACAAAGGATCATTTCTTTTTGAAGCCTCAACAGATGCTTAGCATTTTTAGCAGTAAAGTAATTTTATTTAAGGCATATGCTTTTATTTTTAGACATAGTGCTATTACACAGTTAATAGGTTACAATATAGTGTAAATAATTTTACAAGAACTTGGGAGACCAAAAAAGTCAAACAACTCTCCTGACGCATTTACTTTTTGGAGGTAGTCCACAACTGAACTCCTTTTATCTTTGAGCTATGCCTTTACTCTTCCTAGGAACACAAAATATTGACACAAATTTAAAAATGAACACATCTTAAGTAGAAATTCCAATATTAACAAAAGTAAATTGTCCATAAAAATATGTAATTTTGAAACAAGTCTTTAAAATAGAATTTTAAGCTTATTTTTGGAATTTTTATAAAAGGTAAGCTGGAAAAATAACAAGAATTAGAAAAAATATTAAATCATGTGTAACTGCAATGTAGTCTTGCAAAATGGTGTTTAGAAAGACACTAGGAAAAGATGTTAAAATCCAGATATTAAAACTGATGCATGTAAAAATGAAATGTATGGTAAATATAACTTGTTAAATTGGGAGAAATAGTTTTTTTCAATTAATGATTCCATAGTTGGGAGAAAAAGTACATGTATGTATATAATACATATATAGTGTTTAGGCAAATACTGAATTATCAAATATTTAAAGGCAAATATTAAAATATGACAATATATAAAATAAAAGAATCTGAATACACTGAATAAGTTATAAACATGAAATGTTCCCCTCACATGGTCAAATTAAATTCTTAACTTAAAAGTACAAATATATAAAACAAAAATTAAATAGAATACAACAGTGCATAGGCCAATAAATCCAAAATGTGAATATTTGAAAATGTAAAAACACTGCATCTATCCTGTGTTTGGCAGGATTAAGGAAATGCCGAGTAAGAATCCCACAGAAGTCATCACAATAGAAAAAAGCCACTGGTGGCAGAATCACTTTATATCAGAAATTTGAAAGCTTAGGAGAAATCATTGATTTTCTATCAAAGCATAAGTTCCAAAAACACAGACTCAGGAAGAAAACTTTCCTTAGTAGTTACTGAAAAAGACATTGCAACTAGACGGAGCCATACTTGTGTTTTCATTCAAGTTTCGCACGAAGGATCATTGCAGTTTTAGTTATTCCAGATTGAAGAAAAAGAGAGCTGGCTCTCTAAATTATTTTTGACATTTAGAATTATGAAAAGGACAAACTCATAGGATAAGTTTAGTTGTGATCATGATGTCAAAATTCTAAGTACATTAGGAGAAAATGGATTCTGATAAAAACATTGTTGTACAGTTATCACATAGATGAGATTTTTTTCTAGTAGAGTATACTTATATTCATGGATATCATGACTGACTGAAGATTTGGTTGCCTATATATTTCAGTTTCAATGAAAGGTATATTTTTTGAGTAACACATATGACTGAATTTATTAAATTAAGAATAATAACTGGATTGGACAATTCATCAATAAATAGTATTAACTGAAATAGATAAATTCCTACTAAGTCAATTTTTTAAATGTTCAACAAAACTTTGGAAAATTCTCTTTATCAAATATAGTTGTTCAGACATCTCAGGCATCTTCATAAGTGGTTGCAGTGTAAGGAACATACAGATTTTTTTTTAAGTTATGAGGCCCAACAAGCACAAAGAAAATAAGAACATTACAACTTCACTTAGTTCTAATATTCTGAACTGTTAAAATTAGAAAGAACTTCTTTATATTATTCCTACAAATACATGTAAGTCTATGTGCTAGAAAACAATTCATAGACATAAATAAATCCCAATGTACAGCTAAACCAAATAAGGTTTGCCTGAAGAATGCAAGAATCCTTCTAATTAGGAAGCATATAGGGTGCGCAGCTCACTAGGCTAATCCTCCACCTGCGGCGCCAGCACACCGGGTTCTAGTCGGTCAGGGCGCCAGATTCTGTCCCGGTTGCCCCTCTTCTAGGCCAGCTCTCTGCTGTGGCCCGGGAGTGCAGTGGAGGATGGCCCAAGTCCTTGGGCCCTGCACCCCATGGGAGACCAGGAGAAGCACCTGGCTCCTGCCATCGGAACAGCGCGGTGCGCCGGCCGCAGCACACTGGCTGCGGCGGCCATTGGAGGGTGAACCAACGGCAAAAGGAAGACTTTTCTCTCTGTCTCTCTCTGTCTCTCTGTCTCTCTCCCTGTCCACTCTACCTGTCAAAAAAAAAAAAAAAAAAAAGGATTCTTACTTTGCAAGTTTTAATTTTGTTTCCCCTGTGATTTCTCTGCGGCTTGTTTAATAGATTTTCACAAGAGAGCAGCAATTTATTTGTCCATTTGAGTAGTTTGTTGCTGCTTCCCCAACAGGCCACTTGTAACTAAGTCTTAAGATTCTCCTATCATATAAACTAAAATTAACCATATGTTTTTTTATTTCTATGACACTACCCAATAAAAAAATAAGAGATCTCCATCCTTGATATGTACTGAACATTTTACATTCTTTGAGCTTGAGAAACTAAAGAAAATGGCTTGTCTATTTTTTGTTGTTGTTGTTTATTTGTTTATTTGGTTTTGGTCCTTAGAAAAGTTTTCTTCTTCTAGGAGTTCCTTTTTTGAAAATTTAATCTCTTTGAGGAGTGGTGTAAGAAGAAGTGAAATTGAGTCAGCTTTTGGTGCAGCAGGCTATGTATGCTACTTGCAAAGCCAACATCCCATAACAAAGGGCTTGTTGGCATCTCAGCTGCTCTACTTCTAATCCTGCTTTATACTAATGTGCTGGGGAAGAAGTGAATGATGACTGAATTACTTGGGTCTCTGCCACCTATGATGAAGACCCAGGTGGAGTTTCTGGCTCCTGGCTTTGACCTGGCCTTTCAAGTAGATAAATAAGCAAGTAAATAAATTTTAAATGTGAAGAACTTCAATACATATCCATATTGAATCATAGCTCTGAGTACTATTTTTCTCATTTGTTCAATCAATAAAAAGATTATTTTCAGGATCAAAATTTATATTAGCTATAGAACTGCAGTCTAAATTGTACCATTTGGTGTTTATAGGCTGTTAAATGTTAGGTGATGATAAATTTTATTATATGTGGAAAGATACATCAAAAATTTTGTGGAAAAAAGCTTAAAAGGAAATTTCATTTGGTGCAATTTTGAAATCCATGTAGTTTTGTCATATTATACAATTTTGATGAACTTTGGGGAGACCCCTAGCCACGCACGGTTTTCAACCACAAAATAAAATTATCTTTGAATTTCTTTTTCCATAAACATTTTCAAATACTGGTGTAAAACCACTAGACTAAACTACAATAGATTCTCAGCCTACGTTTTTTGGAGTTCATTGCTGTCACAGAGGAAGACTTCTAGGAGGGAGGTCAGTTAGCTCTCTCGGCCCTAACGTCTTCCCTCAGTGGCACTTCCTGGATAACTGTCACCAGGCTCATCAAAAGCAGACAGGCGTCTCGTCCAGTGTTTTCCAGACATGAAGGGAAACTACCGATGAATGAATAAAAGCTCTTTTAAAACCATTTTCTGGGGCAAGCATTGTGACATAGAGGGCTAAGCCAGCTTCTGGAACAGGGCATCCTTTATGGATGCAAGTTCTTGTCCCAGCTGTTCTGCTTCTGACCCTTGCTAATGGCCTGGGAAAGCAGTGGGACATGATCCTAGTACCTGTGCCCCCACCACCCATGTGAGACACCTGGGGAAGCTCCTGGCTCAAAGCCTAGTGCCGCCTGTTGAGGCCAACAAGAGAATGAACCAACAGAAGAAAGAACTCTCTCCTCTCTCTCTCTAACTCTTTCAAATAAATAAATATATTTTTTTTAAATCTAGCAAGTGGTTAATAAAGGAAATGACGCATTCCTGACATTGGTGTGGATTCAGCAAATCTGGCTTTCATGTTTTAGTTTATTAATTCATATGATTTGGTTATCCTAGGAGTAGCCTGCCCCTAGCTCCAAATCCCCTTACAGGGGATGCACACTGTTATAATACCCTTAACCAAGCTAGTTCTGCATGACTAACTTGTGCAGTTCAAATATGGGAAGGAAAAGATAAAGTAGGAAGGGAGCAAGGAGACCCCCTTTCCTGTGTCTAACAGGCCCACTCGCGCAGTGTGGGCTTACTATGTGAGGATAAGCCTGCATGTATTGTGCACTGTGGGTGAGACTTCAGCATGTACTTGAATTGTGCCTTCCCTACATGGCTGTGGCCTTATTCATCTACAAACTTTATAAAATTATTTCTTTGAACTCACTCCAATACTTTATGGTCTGAATCATTTCCCCAAAGCTATTCAGGCAGTTCAAACAGATCGACTGTGTTTTGAATGAGAAACTATACAGTAAAAAAATAGCTCAAATAATTGGACATCTTAAAATAAAATTAAGTGATACTTTAACAGAAACCAAAAAACAAAGCAAAACATCCATGTGGTCCTAGCTCTAGGCCTTTACTCACAACCATTCGGCTTGCTTTGTAAAATTTGTAGAATTAAGTAGTGACCAAAATGTATGATTCACATCTAAATGATGTAGTAGAACAAGAATAGGGGACAGAGTTCAAAACAGACTGTTCATGTGTTCCTGCTCCCATACATAAAAGTGGCTTATATGGTGAAAAGCTTTGGAAATTCACATAAATATTCTGAATTTTCACAGAATCTTTGGCCTCCATAATGCTTATGTGAATAACTCTTTGATTGATAAGCTGCTCAATTCTTCCCCCGAAACATCAGAGTTGCTTAATTAGACCTTTCAGTTTTTAATTGTTGACACTATTTGGATTTGTATCCCTGAACGGTTCCTCTTTTGTGGCTTTGTAACACATCCTATCCTCAGGCAGATGTTGTCACCTCTTTACCTTGTCCTTGGGAACCATCTGCTCTGAGAATTTTGGCCAACTCTCTTCCATGTGTGGAACTGGACTTACTGGTCAGTGCTGAACATTTTGTGACTCAGATCAGTTTAACAGCATCCCCACGACTACTCCGCAGTAACTGAGATTCATGTTTATTCTGGGCTCCCCTGTAATTCAGGCATTATTCCCTCACATGAAGCACCTGCAGCTATACAAAACACAGTACATCTGAGAGAGATTTTTTTGGCTCTCTCTGGCCCACCTTTATAACTGTGTTAGATTCCATATTCAGCTAGCTAGTAGTATACAGTAACTATTATTTTCTAATTAACTGAGCCTTCATTTGGGAATATAGATTTTTTAAGATTCATTTATTTTTTGAAAGGCAGAGATAAAAAGAGGAGATACAGAGAGAGAGAGAGAGAGAGAGAGAGAGAGAGACTCTTATATCTGCTTGTTCACTTCCCAAATGTCTCCAATGGCCGGAGCTGAGCAGATCCAAACCAGGAGCCAGGAGCTTCTTCCAGTTCTCCTACATGGATGCAGGGGTCCAAGTACTTGGGCCATCTTCTACTGCTTTCCCAGGCTATTAGCAGGGAGCTGGACAGAAATGGAGCAGCCAGGACTTGAACCAGCTTCCATGTGGGATGATGATACTGTAGGTGGAGGCTTAACCTTCTACAGCACAGCACTGGTCCCAGAATTATAGTTATTACAAAGTTATTACTTCCTATGCCTGTTTAATGACAGCTTAAAACAAATACAATTTATAGTTCTCAAAGGGTCTATTTATAAAGCTTTTTTTTTTTTTTAGGTGTTGGTTTTACTGCTGACAGTTTCAAGAAGTATTATTTAAAGTTTATACATTTGTGAAAAGAGTTCAATAGAAGATATGCTTCCTGGCTTGGGGATTAATCACTTTATTCAAGAAAGATAAGCATATGAAAAGAGAAATACTGGGAGGAGTAGTACTTGTCATTCAATTTTCACAAAATATTATTGAAAAATTATAGTGATTTTAGGTATTTGTCTTTCACATAAGAATGAGTAGCTAAACATATATTTCTGTGGACATGGAGAAAGATAAAAGGGGTGTGATGGGAATGCTTATAAATTACCATGTTTTTTTTTCTTTGTTATAAAGAAATATATTTTTAACTTATTCTCTGTTTGCTGACATTCATATTTGGCTGAAAATATTGTGCTACAGGCACAGAGAGAAGCATCTTAGAATTTGACTTGTCCTTTGGGTATGGCTTTTTCCCCTCTTCCTTCTGCAATCCTGAAAACTTTCATAGAAGCTAGAAGATGATTGTTGATCTCTTTCCACACAAATAGACTTATTTTTTCACTGTTGCATTCTGTGTGCTTTTGTTAAAGAGTAGACCGGATGGCTTGGACAATGTGTGGGTGATTGTAAGAAAAGAAATCTAAGGCAATTCATGTAGTCTATTCCAGACAACATATTTACTTGCTGATTTCTTGAGAAATCATAGGTCTTGTTTTAAGAAGAAAGAAAAATATTGGCCACATAGGGACATGAGTGTGGATTGAGTTACTTTGGCTTTTAAACCAAGAACATACTTTAAAATGTGTGTTCTTCTATTTCTCAAAGGAAAGAATGCATTCATTTGTACCCTATTCCAGAGATCACCAAGTATGCTTGTACAGATTCTATTATTTAATTTTACCTGAAGTATGTCTTTTTTTTTTTCTAAATGGAACAATCTTACTTAATTGGTAAGGAGGAAAAATTATTTCTAAAAAATGAAAAAAAAAAAAAAACTCCAGTTGGAGTTGGAATGTGGTTACACTACATGAATGTATTAAATCAGACCATTGGAAGGACCCATGCTCCATAGACGGCTTAAAATTGACAGAACAAATAACCATCCCCACCCCCACCTCTGACCCCTCGATTGATGGGGTGTAGAAGGAAGCTCTCAACCGTGAGTGTCCGGAATCCTCTAGTGATCAAATATCCAAGTCACATCTAAAACCAGTATCGACTGGATCCCATTCATAAGAGAACTCAGGCACAATCATTGTATGGCACTGATACCATAAAATACTTTTCATATTCTTACTTTCATTTACTAAATTTGTAATATCCTAGCATTGTGATATAGGACTTATAGACTTATGAGCTATTTTATCAAATCTAATAGTTGTTTGACATTTATTTATTTCTATGGCATCAGATATTTAATAAACATTTGGGAAATAACTTGTTTGCACAACAACACAATTATGGAGTATTTGGACATATTAGTGGTATAGTTTGTCTCTTTAAAGAATCTAGTAATATTTTTTTACTTTCCCTTCATATATAAAAAAGAAAATTATTGCTGAGTTGGGGGAGTCTTTGGAGAGGGGTTACACTGCACATGGGCGAAGGCATACATTTCAATGATTCATATAAATAAAATTTATGACTGATAATTTTAATGAAACTCAAGTGCAGCTGAATAACAGTAGCAATGAAGTGAACTCAGCCTCTACTTAACTTTGTCAGCTCAATGAGGTGCTCATATTATGGTCAATGGGAGTGTGGCAATATTAAATGCAGGCAACTGCTGTCTTTAATTCTGCTTTTTAAAATAGCAACATTCAGCAATTCATTAACATGTAAAGCTTCTCAATGTTGAAGTTTAATTTAATGAAATCAGCATTTTTCTGCATTCATAGAATGCAACATAATTGCCTCTTGGGAAGAAGGTGAGAAGATAGTTGTAATGTCAAACTTCAGAAACTATCATTAATAATTTTAATAGGAACAAATTATTCTTTTTCACCCTCACATAAGGCTTTCTAAAACCGTATTTTTATTTCAATTCCAACCTGACATAATCTAGGAACAGATTATTTCCAAATTATTGAATATAAGTTTGGTTTCACATCACTGAACTCCTGTTTTTCCAACAATATAGGAAAAAAGGAAAATTTAATAATAGATGCAATAGTAGAGTAAGTATGATCATCTAAGTTCATACATTAGACAACACTAATAACTAAAATTACAATAACAAAACAGGAGGCTATGCTAAAATTCTCAGCTTCAGGTTATGTTTAAACACTTCTACATGCAAACTCTAAGTGACAAGCATCACAATGCTTTCAAATTCATATGTTCCTGGTCAACATGTCCAAAATCAAATTTACATTGTTTTCAATTTTCCATACTCATCTAAAAACATTTTGGATAAACCATGCTACCAGTTACCTAGTCACTTAAACTACAAATGCAAGAGACATCCATTAATAGTAATATTTTCGTGTCTCTAATTGACAACTCATTAGTGATGACTTCAGACAGATTCTCCCACCTGAACAATGTCAGCTCTACTCTGAGACCTTATCCATTGGTCTGACCACCTGATAGTCCACCTTCAACATAGTCACAGAGATTGCTCTAGACGCAAGCTTAATGATTTTGCTCATGTATTTGTCGTCATCCTTTAATTCTTCAATTTTCTCTGTGGATCCCACTGCTTAACAACAAAGTCTGAGTCTATGGGCGTATTATAGGATACACTGTAAAATTCCTCCCTTGGTAATACGCTTCTGTAACACAAATGTAGTCTACATTATGATCAAGACAAATGTAGTCTACATTATGTATATCATTGACAGTCAAACATAATTCACTTTTGGCACATGCTACTCTGCTTCTTGAAATATACTTCTTTCTTCACCATCCTTCCAATCTGTCTCCACTCCTTTCTGGAAAAAAAATCCTACTTCCCTTTTATGCTCCATGCAAACATATCCCTTGTACATTCAACTTGGATATTTGTTGACTGGTGTCAATGTTCTGTTTTGAAAATGTTTGCAAAACTGCACTTATCACCTTGTTCCCAATGATTTATTTACATCACATTCTCCATGCCGTGATTTTGTGCCCTTGAGAGCAAATCGTGTTCCGTATTTATCTTCGAATCTCTAGCACTTTCAAAATGTCTCACACATATTATGACTCAATAAATGTTTATTGTATTTAATTGCCATAAAATGAATCAAAATTCATATTTATCTAAGGTTTTATCACTTACACAAAATGTGGTGAGTCTATGTCTATGAATCATACCCAGAAAAAATAGGACACAGCTTTCAGATGTCTGCAGTTAAAATAATACCACTGACAACAGCTAATACAGTTGTTAACAAAGTATTAGAGACAGGTTGAAGTTTTTTGTCACATGATGAGATAAAATTCAAAATGAGATTTGTTTTTATTTCATTTGTTCTTTGAAGACTTAAATTCTCTACCTTAATTTCCATATTTGCTTAATATATAACTATTTGCCTGCCTTATAAGAGTCATGGATTATGTAGTGAGTCACTTTTAGAAAGTACTTTGTAGTGAAAGGAACTGATTGTTACTTAAAGGTGACGGTTACCTTCCTGCTAGGCTTAGCCATCTCCTGATGTGTACTTTCTATTTCTATTCAGTCTCTGGATTGGAAGGAATTTATGAATCATCAAAAGTCACAGGATCTGATGGAAACTGGCCAGAAAGGTGAGAAATTCTAAGGAAAAAGAAATTACACTGAAAAAAAATTATAGAACGTGGGAGGAAGAACACAACTTGCTTCTGTGATGTTGTGTATCTAATATAAGTAGAAATCCTTCTAGAAGGTATTTTGGAAAAGATTTTTTTCCTTCTGAGCCACAGATTCCATATTAACCCAAACTATAACACAATCTAGCTAACAATATCTGCATAAGACATTCAGGTGTTAATTTAACTTAGAAAATATAATTTTCTATTTTTTAATATAACAGTTTAAAGTCACGTGAGTAAAGATGTATTTCATTTGTTTGAAAAGCAGAGTTATGGAGAGAAAGAGAGGGAGAGACAGAGAGAGAGGGAGAGATCTTCCATCTGCTGGTTCACTCCCCAAAAGGCCACAATAGCTGGGGCTGGGCAAGGCCAAAACCAGGAGCCAGGAGTTTCATATGGGTATCCCACATGGGTACAAGAGCATAAGAATATGGGTGCCCTCCAGGCACATTCGCTGGGAGCTAAACCCAACTTTGAGCAGCTGGGACATGAATTAATACCCATATGGGTTGCCGGCATCACAGGTGGTGGTTTACCCTTCTGTGCTACAACACCAGCTGCAAGCATGAGGGTTTTAACTATGCACGCCTTACTCTATGGCTGTGGGGATATTTCTAAGCATGGCCTTGACTAGCAGTCCTTACAATCAACAAATAATTAAACTGAATATTGAGACTATTTCAAAAGTGGAATGAGATCAACCTTATACACATAATTAAAAAACATTGAGTGCTTTCAATAATAGCTTTCACTATCTTGTAAGTTACTCTTTATATAGATATGTGTTTATATGTACAATGTAAAACACATAATATATGCATTCATATACATAAATAAGCCATAACAGTGAGATCCCAGTGTTCAGAGTTAGATTTATGGAACAAAAGAGACATAAGTAAGGTATAAAGAGCAAAGAAGCAAATTAAATAACAATTACAAAGTCAAATCATGTGTCATGGACATTTAAAAACTGAGATATTCACAACAAAAGGCATAAGCAAATATGATGACACTTCAAAAAGCTCATAGAAATGTAATTAAATGTTACCTAATTCTGGTGCAGAATTTTTGAAATTCTACAGGTTTTTCATGATGTGTATTTCCATGATGTTTTTGAATACCTTTTTATGCATGAATTTTAAAAATTTTTGACGCCGTAAAAAAATATGGAAGATGTCCTCAGTGCTGGAAGACAAGATTTGTGGAAGATGTATACATAGGGTAATTCACAGAGAAATTTGGTGACAAGAAAGACCCATTCTTTGGAGTAGGGCAGGACAGGGAGCAACACTGAAGGAATGGAAAATTGACTGAATAAAAACCACTACTAAAACTAGAACTGTTTTTATGTGTCTAAAGTAGAAATAGACAATATTCTACTGTAGGATACATCCCAGAGAAATTGCTGAACTAGTGCCCTGTGTTTGCCATGTTTCACTGTAGCCTTAGCAGTATCTGTTACTGTGTAAGAAAAAAACACAGCTGCATCTTTTGGAAATTATGAAAAATCAATTCACATAGTTGCTGGGACGAGGGCTACGTCTATATGGTTTTTATGATTGCATTTTATGGGACTGCTCAAAGTCTGGAAAGTGACCGGACTTTATGAATGGTATCAAATGTCTTTAAACTCCTGGACATCTTCCATTAATAAATTGCGTATCAGTTCATTCAGGCATAATTGACATAGAGAGTAAGATGGAACAATTTTAAGTTTATAATTTGAATTGTTTTGACAAATATACAAACACATGTACCCACAAGAATAAGTAAGATATAGAACATATTCATCACTTCAAGAGGTTTCCTCATGCTCCTTTGCAGGTAGCATCCAGCCTACTGGCTTTAACCAATGTGCACATTTTGCTGTATTACATTAATGTTTTATGCTTTAAATTTTCATATAAATAGGATTAACTTAATATGACACTTTTACTCAAGAAAATGATACCTGCCATGTAGTCATGCTGGTTTGTGTATTAGCATTTTGTGGCCTTTTTATTACTGAATAGTATTCTATTATATATGTACACATTTATTGTATATCACATCATCTATTGATGGACACTTCATATTTCCAGCTTGAGACTGTTGTAACTAAGCTTCTATTAGTATTAAAAATAAACTGTTTATAAAAAGATATGCTTTTATTTGCAATGGATAAATATCTGGGAGTGAAACTATTTTGTTGCATAAATAAGTAAAATCTTACCAATTATTTTCTAAAATAATACCTATAATATTTGATATTCTCACCAACAAGAAATGGGAGTTTTCCTCACTTCCTTTAGCATTTGATAGAATCTTTCTTTCTCAGTTATACCAAACTAGAATATGCCCTTCCTGCTATTACTAATTTGTGACTTATAATTCTTTTTCTACATTAAATCAGACTTGTCAAACATGATTTAAAAGAGAATTAAGGCCTACAAAAATTATTTGGATATTTCTCCCAAACATAACATATAGTTAATAAAGTCATACATAAATGAACGCATTTCAGAAAATAAATGTTTTTAAATCAGAGCTTTGATCTTTAAATGTCCCTGGGTGAGAAGGGCTGATATTCCTAAGAAAAAAGTGTCTATCTTAATGATATTTTCAATAATCTATCATTTTGTTTCATGAGTTTTCTCTCTTTCATATTTATACTCTACTCCCACCTGTCTTGTCTCTTTCCCTTCATATAGCCCTCTCTTTTGTTTCTCTCTTCATATTCTGCCTTTATAAGTTTAAAGGTTAGACCACTAATGGTAGTTCTATCTTCTCTATCAACATAAGCCTTTAATTTTACATAGATTTACAAAAAAAAAAGTAGTGGAAGCACTTGCTTTAGATAAATCCATCAAATTTTGATAATTTTCTTATCATTCATCAAAAATGTTTTGTAGTTTTGTTACTACTTACAAGTTTATTCTGTAATTGATCATTATTAAGATATTTTAGTTTGTAAACTCTTTGGCAGTCAAAAATGCACACTATTTAATTTTAATTTTACTTCAAAATTGGAGTTATAGAGAGGCAGAGGCAGAGACAGAGATCTCCCATTCTCCAAATTGGCCACAAGAGCTGAAGCTGGGCCAGTCTAAAGCCAGGAGCAAGGAGCTTCTTCTGGGTCTCCCACGTGGGTGCAGGGGTCCAAACACTTGAGCCATCTTCCATTGCTTTCCCAAGCACATTAGCAGGGAGCTGGGTCGAAAGTGGAATGCCCGGGACTTGAACTGGCTCCCATATGGATGCCAGTGCTGTAGGCGGCAGCTTAAGCAGCTACACAAAAACGTTGACACCAATATTTACTTTTTTAAAATCTGAACCATTATTAGGGCCCAAGATAGGGTCTACAAAGGTTACTGCCTGTGTGTGTTTTCCTGAATATTTGAGACAGGAGTTGAAATTTTCAACTATAATTGTGGGTATGTTTAAATAGGTTCTTCCAGTAAACTATTTACATGTTTTAAAGCTCATTCTAGATGTTCACATTTTTGGGTACAGACTTATTCATGCGTTTTCATTTTACAATTATCGGTGACCCCTTCCATTTATAATAGCCTATGTAATATCATTTTTTATTAAGAAATCCCCTCCAAACTTGTTAGTATGATCTTTATCATCTTCTCCTTTTCAATCTACATATTCATACTCAAAAGTTTCTCTCTGTATACATTAGAGCTACCTGACTTGACAATTTGCCTTTTGCTTGGAATGTTTAATTTATAATTACTTTAATTATCTATAGATTAAGGTTCAAGTCTAACATTTCACTAAAGGTTTCCTATTTGCTCTATCTACTCTTTATTTTTTTTTTCTCTTCCTAACATTTTTGGACTTAGTAAAGTTAGCACTTCATCGTGAGATATGCTACCTTATTTTAATAGAATAATTATTAATTTATTTATTTCACAATGATTACTCCCACATTTTAAAGTTCAATTCTCATATTACTTATCTCACTTTCTGTAGAACTATAAAGGTCTCCTTGGTTCTGGATCTACCAGACCCTAACAACATACTCACTTGAAGTTTATTTTTAATGGCAAAGAAGACGATGCAGCAAAAGTAGGGGAAAGCATTAGAGAATGGAGAGACAAACATGCAGGCACCCCAGCTGTTGGGCAGGAGTTGTCTAGACTGACTCCAGATTGAAGCAGCAAAATCTGTCATAAAAATTTTGGATTTGGAATAAATCAAAAGACTAACTTTCAGAAAGTACATTTGTTTCCTCTTAGCCACCTGCTCAAGCCAGTCTTGCTCAGGGATTATTAGTAATGTTTTTTTTTTTAATTTTGATGTCTTACAATAAATTGAATGTATTCCCCCCAGGGCTAGCTAATTCTAAAATAATAGACAATCTATCTGCAAACCTGCATTTTAAATTCAAACATACCAAGCCTATGCCCATACCTCCAACTAACTCCTATAGCTAACATATTCTAATTCACTGTCTCTCCAAAGCTGCTTAGCCAGGGTTAGACATCAGACTACTAGAGACAATTCATATGTTCCCAAGGCTACTGAGATTCTACAGACTAGACGGTTCTAAGATGTTTCCATGCCCTGCATTATTACTGCAAGAAACACAGTCAAGGCTCTGGTCTTCTGATTGAACCTATACAGTTCTAAATGGTGGGTATGCGCCTCCTTTTGGAAACTGCAAGTAATATATTCTTTTTTCAATGGCATTGATCTCTCTGTGCCATCATGAAGTGACTTCCATAAATTAAACCCCGTGGGTACAACTGGGACATGGGCCAAGTGCAAATAATTATTGAAAAAAACTGACTTCTAGGGTGGACAAGAGAGTTAGAGTTCTTAAGCTGCATATCAATTCTACTGTCCTAACCATGGAGAAGAGTGAATAACCAGACATCGCGTCATGCTCAGAAATAAAGATAGGGCTTGCTTCTCACATACCATCTAGAGCATCACCACAATGCACACTCCCATTATGGTTTAAGACATTTTGATTGCAATTTGCTTTTTTTTTTTTTTTTTTTTGACAGGCAGAGTGGATAGTGAGAGAGAGAGAGAGACAGGGAGAAAGGTCTTCCTTTTTGTCGTTGGTTCACCCTCCAATGGCCGCTGCGGCCGGCGCTTCTCACTGATCCGAAGCCAGGGGCCAGGTGCTTCTCCTGGTCTCCCATGCAGGTGCAGGGCCCAAGCACTTGGGCCATCCTCCACTGCCTTCCCGGGCCATAGCAGAGAGCTGGTCTGGAAGAGGGGCAACCGGGATAGAATCCGGCGCCCCAACTGGGACTAGAACCCGGTGTGCCGGTGCCGCAAGGTGGAGGATTAGCCTGTTAAGCCACGGCGCCGGCCAATTTGCTTTTGATTATTTCTTTTTTGCATGTTTGTGCAATTTATAAAACATAAAATGCTGAAGGCTATTGATTAGAACAATAATAACTTGTGTCATCCAGTGAAGTATGTATTGCTTAAAAGAGATATTTCATGGTGGGCCTTAGGTCTAGTATTTAAAATGCATTTGAGACATTCCCCATAGTGGAATGCCTGGGTTTGATACCTGGCTCCACTCCTGACAGTAGATATCTATTTATATAGGTCACTGAAGGCAAGATATGATGGCTAAAGTGCCTAGGTTCCCACCTCCAACATGAGAGACCACATTGAGTTTCTGACTCTCTAGTTTGGGCCTCAGACAGACACCATTGTTAACCCTCATTCTCTCTGTGAGTGTGTGTGTGTGTGTGTCTCCCCATCTCTCTGCCTCTAAAATGAATAAATAACAGACGTTTCAATTTACTAAATATTCCAGTACAAACCTATTCACAATCTTGTACAAGCTTGACAAGTTTTTTTTTTACTCTCACTACTATTGATTTTTTTTTAATTTATGAGAGCTGCCAAAAGATTCATTCAAATTAACAATTACTTGTTTGATGACAAAATCTAAGTCCTCTACTAGCCAATTTACTTCCATTGAAAAAATTTCATGTAGTGGATTTAATAAAATTCCTAAATATATTTAATATTTATTGAAAGATTGCCAATATTTTGTTAAAATCAGTCACAGTTGTACTATCAGTTACAACAGGATTGTATCAAATAGAACTTAGGCTCAATTTTAAAAACTATATTAAACTATATTAAAATTATGATGGAGTTTTTTGTGTCTTCTCTCCTTCTGTGTCTTCCTTACATAAGTCAACATCTCCAAAATCTGTACAATTTCTCTGTAAAGCAAAAGCTAAAGTAAAATGTCATGAAATAAAAAAGTTATGTTAATGAGCTTCACCAATGTAGTGTATGTGCTGTTTAATCACATCAACACTTCCAGAGGAACAGTATATTGATTAACTGTATTTACATAATGTATATTGTTGACTGTCATACATTTCATTTTTTTTACATTGAATGAAATGACACAGTGCACAATCCTTTCAAATTGAATTCACTTGTTTTTAGTTATAAAAATTAGTATTTTTATAAAGCATCACATTATAAATACTAGTACTGATTCATACCTACCTAAAACATGTTACCTAAAACATAGATTTTTACTCAGATCACTATGTTATTGATATTTAGAAAACAATTTTCTGCTTTAAAAAAGCAAACACTTTAATAATCAAAGTAAAATTAATGAAAATATATGTCTCAAATCTGTTATCTGCTGTTATATACCACATTTTCACAAACCAAGTTTTATAAAATTATAGATATGAGACAGTTCAAATGATATACCACATGATATAGCTAATGATGAATCAATGTATTCTTGAAAATGCTAAGATAATGGATATTAAATGTTCTTACCATATAAAAAGAGCTATGTAAGGTAATGCACATTGGTTAAATTTATCCATCAATAAGTATACACTTCAAAATTTCTTATAAATATATACAATACAGTTTTATCTATCAATTTAAATAAATAAATTTGAAAATAAGAAATGACAGGGTTGAAATTATTTTAACCTGTATTTCAAATTGTGTTGACTTATTGATGCACTGGTATGCGTTGGGTTGTTTAGAATATAACACATAAGACAGCCTCAACGAACAATGTGGTATGTGGAACTGCCTTTACTTGAGGTGCCACATGACCTCTCATTCCCTGTTAAGAGGGTAGCCTCCTTTGGTGTGCTGTCATCTCAAGGAAATATTTAGGATAACAAGGTTCTTGGGATCTCTTAAGGCTTAGATTTCAGTACTGACACAGTGTTATCAACATCACACACACACACACCCATCCCAATGTCTACCCTTGGATGAGAGGACTGGCAATGCTATCTTGCTAAGTAGCAAACATTTCAGGCTGGGAGGAAGCTGGAGTGATCAAAGCATATACCACACATGTGTACATTAGCATTAGGTGTATAAAATTGGTATATTGTCAGGAAGAATTCTGTAGGGGTAGAATCTTTTCTCCTACTGTTCATTTTCACCAACATCATCAGTATCATGTCCATTGTCACTCCCATGTGTATTGAGACTTTCCTTTGAGCAAGACTTTCTTCTCAGCATTGCTTTTTTTAAAGATTGGTTTTATTTATTTGAAAGAGTTACACAGAGAGAGAATGAGAGGCAGAGAGATATAGAGATAGAGATGGAGAGAGAGAGAGAGATGTCTTCCATCTTCTGGTTCACTTCCAATTGGCCTCAACAGCTGGAGCTGCACTCATCTGAAGCCAGGAGCCAGGAGCTTCTTACAGGTCTACCTTATGAGTGCAGGGGCACAAGGATTTGGGCCATCTTCCACTGCTTTCCAAGGCCACAGCAGAGAGATGGATTGGAAGTGGATCAGCCGGGACTCGAACCAGCACCCATATGGGATGCCAGTACTGAATCCGGAGGCTTTAGCTGCTATGCCACAATGATGGCCACCTCCTCTCAGCATTTCTTAACTCTTTTGAGCATAACAAAGTGACATAGGCCTATTATTCTCATTTTAAGCAGATTATAGCATATGAGTTAGGAAAGTGCCATTTGTTTTCACTGATTAATTAACTTACTTTATTGCAGTTTTTTCTATATAGACTCAGCTGAGGAAAATTTAATCTCTTGAACTTTGCTATTTTTAAAATGAACAAACAAGACAGCTTCAATAAAAATGCCAAGGCTCTGAATCTATATTCCTATGGCTCATAGGCCGACATGTAGCACCAGATATGCCTTTATTGCATTCATCGTTGAAAATTATTTAAAATAATTGTTTCCATGAAATGTTGCATATGGCCGAGTTATATATTGAGAGAAGTTGACTTGAAGGCAGGAAAAAATACTATGATTAATATTTTTGAGTTAAAAATGAATTTTAAAATCAAAACATCTCGAGAAAAATTAAGAAGAATATCAACGCTGTCAGAACTTCGGAAATTTTAAAACAACTATAATTTCCACTCTCTATCTTCCTACCCACTCTGTTAAGTGTCATATGCATTGATTCCAAAGGTATAATTGTTGGAAACATTTAAAATATTCATATAATAAGTGAACTATTATTTACCTAACATTAAATGATTCAGATATTTAGCTCAGATATAATATATTTTGAAATAAAATTTAAAAGGCAACCAACAGAATGGGAAAAAATATTTGCAAACTATGCAACAGATAAAGGGTTGATAACCAGAATCTACAAAGAAATCAAGAAACTCCACAACATCAAAACAAACAACCCACTTAAGACATGGGCCAAGGACCTCAGTAGATATTTTTCCAAAGAGGAAATCCAAATGGCCAACAGACACAAGAAAAAAAGGTTCAAGATCACTAGCAATCAAGGAAATGCAAATCAAAACCACAATGAGGTTTGACTTCACCCCAGTTAGAATGGCTCACATTCAGAAATCTACCAACAACAGATGCTGGAGAGGATGTGGGGAAAAAGGGACACTAACCCACTGTTGGTGGGAATGCAAACTGGTTAAGCCACTAAGGAATTCAGTCTGGAGATTCCTCAGAAACCTGAATATAACCCTACCATACAACCCAGCCATCCCACTCCTTGGAATTTACCCAAAGGAAATTAAATTGGCAAACAAAAAAGCTGTCTGCTCAATTCACAATAGCTAAGACCTGGAACCAACCCAAATGCCCATCAACAGTAGACTGGAGAAAGAAATTATGGGACATGTACTCTATAGAGTACTATACAGCAGTCAAAAACAATGAAATCCGGTCATTTGCAACAAGATGGAGGAATCTGGAAAACATCATGCTGAGTGAATTAAGCCAGTCCCAAAGGGACAAATATCATATGTTCTCCCTGATCGGCGACAACTAACTGAGCACCAAAGGGGAAACCTGTAGAAGTGAAACGGACACTATGAGAAACAGTGACTTGATCAGCTCTTGTCCTGACTGTTGATGTACAATGTATTACTTTATCCATTTTAGTATTTTTTTGTTCTAGTACTATTGGTTGAACTCTGTAATTAACACACAATTATTCTTAGGTGTTTAAATTTTAACTGAAAAGTGATCCCTGTTAAATATAATAGTGGGAATAAGAGAGGGAGGAATGTACAATTTGGGACATGCTCAATCGGACTTGCCCCAAATGGTGGAGTTAGAAATGTGCCAGGGGATTCCAATACAATCCCATCAAGGTGGCATGTACCAATGCCATCTCACTAGTCTATTTGATCAATTTCTGTTCACAAGTGATCACACTGATAGGTCTAAGAGTCAAAGGGATCACACAAACAAGACTAGTGTCTGCTAATACTAACTGATAGAATCAAAAAGGGAGAGAACGATCCATCATGGGAAGTGGGATACACAGCAGGCTCATAGAATGGCAGATGTCCTAAATAGCACTCTGGCCTCAGAATCAGCCCTTAAGGCATTCACATCTGGCTGAAGGGCCCATGAGAGTATTTTAGGCATGGAAAGCCAAGACAGTCTGAAAAAAAGAGGACCTAAATGAAAGATCTCTGCGAGCGAGATCCCAGTGGAAAGAATGGACCATCAAAGAAGGAGGTACCTTTCTCTGAAGGGAGGAGAGAACTTCCACTTTGACTATGACCCTTTTGGAATAAGGTCGAAGTCGGTGAACTCAAAAGACTTCCATAGTCCTGGCAACTCATGACTAGAGCCTAGGGAGATTACTGACACCATAAACAAGAGTGTCAAATTGTTAAGTCAGCAACAGAAGTCACTGTGTACTTAATTCTCATGTGTTATCTCTGTCCTTAATGTGTTGTCTAATGTGCAGTGATGCTATAACTAGTACTGAAACAGTGTTTTACACTTTGTGTTTCTGTGTGGGTGCAAACTGTTGAAATATTTACTTAATATATACTAAACTGATCTTCTGTATATAAAGGTAATTGAAAATGAAAAAAAAAAGCAAAAAAATTTGATTGTGGTTTTATAATCTACTACCAACTAGACACATTTTTCAGATTCTTCACATATTTTTGCTTCAATAGACAATCCTACAAGGCAAATATAGTTAGAAGACTAGCTTAAGACTGAGAGATTCTATGGGACTTTACCAGGAACACAGCAGAGAGCTGGACTGGAAGAGGAGCACCCAGGACAGAATACTGCGCCCCAACTAGGGCTAGAAACCGGGGTGCCGGCGTCACAGGTAGAGGATTAGCCAAGTGAGCCATGCATTGGCCTTATGGTAGCTTTTTAAAACAATTTTTTTTTTTTATTTTTTGACAGGCAGAGTGGACAGTGAGAGAGAGACAGAGAGAAAGGTCTTCCTTTTGCCATTGGTTCACCCTCCAATTGCCGCCGCGGTAGGCGCGCTGCGACTGGTGCACCATGCTGATCCAAAGGCAGGAGCCAGGGCCCAAGGACCTGGGCCATCCTCCACTGCACTCCCTGGCCACAGCAGAGAGCTGGCCTGGAAGAGGGGCAACCGGGACAGGATCGGTGCCCCGACCGGGACTAGAACCCGGTGTGCCGGCGCCGCAAGGCGGAGGATTAGCCTAGTGAGCCGCGGTGCCGGCCATCAAAACAAAATATTGAAAATGTATCTCAAGCAGCTAGTTTGCACCTGTATTTAAGCTATAATTACCAGCTCTTGAATAGATTCAATATCATATAAGAATCAGGCAATACTTAATTATTCCAGACATTGGGACTCCAAATCCATTTACCAAAATAGAGACATAGAGGGCAAGTAAATATTAATGTTGCTTGTTGTAGTTTTCAGATTTAAATGTTTCATGATCAGAATAAGAGTGTACCTCATTATAAAAGACAATAGTGTAATAAGACGAAATAGAGTACATATAATTTATGTCTATTTGTAACCTAATTTAATATTAATTGTGAGTATTGAATAGCTATATTTAAGCATCATAAAGCTCCTTAAAAGTAAAATTCCACTACTTTTACAGATCAAATCATATACATTATGTAACATTTGTTCACGAATTTATGTTATTTCTGATTTTCACGATGCCATTCAGTGAGTATGTAATGGAAAAGAGGAGGTATGGTAGAGAGCTGAAATCCATTTTAATATGAATCGCTACAAGTTGAAACCAAGAGATAGGTGCCACTGGCAAATCATTGCCTTGTCTTTACTTTCTTAAGTGCTTATATATTTTAACAATAAATAACAGTATGGTTCGTCCTTATGCAAGGCATTTCTCTTTATGTTTAATGTTTTCACTGGAGATCAATATAAAGTTGATTTAACGCCATAAATTGAACTTGAGTTACACACTGATTCATGGCCAGAAACTGATACGTGACCTGGTCTCCAGTAGTCATACGGCAAAAGTCCAATCAAGACACCTTTCTCTATCTACTGTCAATACTTCCTGGCATGTGTTGTGTAACCCCCAGTTGTGGAATCCTGATGTTGCTCTGACAGAAACTTGCTTCCTGATTCAATGTCATGTGTGAAAACATGCTGTGCCTCTAGAGTCCAAAGGTGAATTTCTGATCTATGTTAAGCTCATCAAGTAATTGTCTCCCTAGAGCCATACAAGTCTCAGAGATCTGCATGTGATCTAATTCAGGGAAATCAGGAAGTAAGAATTTTCTTAGACATTACATAGTAGATACGGGTACTGTGATGATTTTAATCTTGGACTGCAGGGGGAAAATGAAAAACTTGAGAAAGAATTCTGGAGACACATATGTGTTAAATCCACACCTCTAGCTGCATCTACCTCAGACTCATTGTATGAGTCACTGAATTATTTTGGATAAAGGGTTATTTCTATGTACATAAAGGAAGAAACTACAAAAGGAGCAGATTTTAAATGCTGTGAAGGCCAGATGTAATTGTGAGCAAGCATCAAATAAATGTTGTTCTAATCTATTAAGATTTTTTGAGAACTTTGATTTAAAATTTTGTTTGTATCAAGAGCTATACAGTCATACTTTTGTCCTTCAAGTCATATTTATTAAATATTTCTGTAAAAATAAATTTATAAAGCAAAATTTATTTTTTGTCCAGAGAAATCTCTGTAACTCTGCTGAAATGAAAATATTGTTGGGGTCAATTATTTGGCTTAGAAGACAAGATAGTGCTTGGGATGCCTACATCCCATATCCAAGTGTGGGAAGTTGAATCCTATCTCCATTCTCATTTCTAGCTAATGTGTACCCTGGGAAGCAAAGGTTCGAGTAATTTGGTCACTGACACCCATACAGAAGACCCTGACTGTGTTCCAAGCTCCTGGTTTTTGCCTGGTACAGTGCTGGCAGTTGTGATCCTTTAGGGGAGTGAACTGGCAAATGAGAGTTTTCATTCTTGCTCTCTCTCTCTCTCTCTCCCTCTGTGTGTGTGTGTGTGTGTGTTTGTCGAATAAAGTTATATTAAAATGTTAAAAGTCAAAGATTTTTGACAATTGATAATTTATTGCTTATATGTTGTCAGATACTACTTTATTTCTTTGTTCCTTCCTAATTCCATACTAATTGTTTTCAAGATTAAGTGAGGAAGTATTAATGGTAGGATATTTCTGAGAAGTATAAATTTGAAATTAATTTTAAGAATTTATCATTGTGAGTTTTCAAGACTCTTTTTCTGAATTCACATAGTAGCATTGATTAAATAAAAGGAAACCAGGAGGCATAGCCAATCTGAAAGCAGCGAGATCAATAAAGACTGATGGGCTTGTTTCATTTAACAAAATGGGATTTCATGCACAATGAACCCATTAATTCATTTCCTATAGAAAGCCTTTGGTCTATTACCTTTGAAGCCTATGCAATTATTATTTTTTGTAGCTATGGATAGAATACATGTAACACATTCTATTTACAAATCAATTCTTTAAATGTTCACTATTTTCCCTGCTTTCCCTATTACATCTTATAATTATGTATGCATGGTAAATACTTTTGCAATTTGTTTTAATTCTTGTCAGAGTTTAATATCTCTATAAACTATTTTGCATTTGATAATAAGTACTAAGGAATACTAGCAATGGGGTTTGTTAAAATATTATCATAAAATAATACTAATACAATTATTAATACTGAATAGACCAAAGCAAACATATTTTTGTGCTACATCCAATAGTTTTGAAGACCTTCTCCACATATCACGTCTCAACTGTAAGCATTATATAAAGCAAGCAGAACGTGAGGCATGCTGTCCTAAAACAATCTGATCACTATGCTTGCTCTAATGTATGTGGTTCACTAGCGCTTTCTTCAAGCTGAATGAAACCTGTGAATTGTGTCGTAACTTCTCCTGCCATTCTCTGATAGTGAAAGAATTAGAGTCACTTTAGTCCCTGGAGTAGTAAAATCATGTAAGTAAAGTCTGTGCAATCTATTTCACATATGCTTGAATATTCATGATTTCCCCTCCCTTGACTTTGGCTTATTTCATTAAACTGTTACTAAAATCTCCCTGTGATAGATTGAATGCAAAATTTGTCAGAATATTTTTCATCCTCTGCCCATATTCTTGAGTAGTCTTCTTCCCAAACCCCAGATTTAGCCCGAGAATTGCTCTGGCCAATAGGGCATTTTAATATTTTATACATGCAAAAATTTAAAAAGTATGTATGCCTTGAGGTCTTCATTATTGTGTTGTGATTGGAAATTCTGGAGGCATCTGCATAAGACCACATCGGTTTGTCTGCTGGATGAGGAGAGATATGTAGCTAAGTCATCTCCTTTATTCTGGATGACCTCAAGCCAAACACCAACCCCATGAGGCTGACGGGGTTTTCAGTGTCAGCAGAGATTCCAGGAAGCCCAGTATCATCCTATCCAGGTCACAAAGGAGTCACCAGCCAACACAGAATATGAGAAATAAATGCTTCTAATAAATGCTTTTAACCCATTATGTTTCATGGCAGTTTGTTACTCATCGAGTACATGCTTGCCGAGCACTGATACACTACAGATTTCAGATTAGTCAGGTGATGAGAAACAAAAATTCTAGGTTTGGATAACACTGATTTCTCTCTCTTTCTCTCCTGCTGTCTTTGGTTGTTCCCTGGTAACTTCTTCCAACTGCAACCCCATGTTGTTGGGTAATGTTGCTGCTTGCAGTTTTAACTTAATTACATTCACCCATATTCCCATCTTATTAATTGGTCTACTTCTTAAAGTCCATATTCACTTTCTTTCTGATGAGTTGATTTGCCTGTGGTACATCCCTCTTGACTAGCATTGTTGTCAAACAATGATAAACCATTAGTCCATCCATGTATTCCAGGAACAGTTCCTAAAAATTGTGCGCATTTGACTATGTGCATGGAAGAATGCAATAATTGCACAACCATTACGAAGGCCAGGAAAAGTCTAAGAACATTAGCCTAACCGACCCCTGGAGAAAGAGTTTACAACTGATACTTTACAAATATAGTGTGTCCACAAATTACAGGGAGTTAAAGTAACACTTCCAGAAAGCCTCTTCAACTGGTAAGAAGAAGGAAGCATGACACTTGCATTGAAAGAATGGGTTCTACAGCAGAGTGAAATCTCTCACAATAAATCCTGTCTCGATTTTTACAACTCTTCCTATTTTTACCACTGTGTTACCCTTAAGATGAGGATATTGTTCCCAAATTAGAATCCTAACGTGTTCTTTCCTTACTCTGCTTAGAAATTCTAACACCACTATTTTCATTTATTATAATAGAGTCTCAAACAAACCTGCAAAACAACCATCATATTTGAAAATTCTAGTATGTCTTATTTCTACTGATTGGTAAGAGCTCATATATTTTGACCTAAACAAACATACCAGTCATTTACTTGAAATTCACATACTGTATTGAAAAAAAAAAAGAGTATTTAATTATCAAGGTCTAATGTATGGTTCATGCACATCAATTTAAGTTTTCCCATATGTCTTTTTACACCTCTTTTGGAAAGTTTGACATATCTAAAGTTTTCCAAAAATTACTGTAATTATGAATTAATCAACCTTCATTTATGTTTGAGAGTATGAGTTATAAACAAAGGTAAAGTAGACTTGTAAGTTTCTTGCAGTATCACCCTGGAAATGCAATTAACTTATTGCAGCAAATGTTACCAAGGAGAAACAGCATAGCAATTAAGTTCAGGAAGACTCATGTCCCATTCTGGCTCTGTCAGTCATCAGCTATGTCACCTTGGCTGAGTTGCTTAATTTTTTTGTCATTTCTAATTTTCTCAATTGCACAACATTCAGAATATGATTTATATGGGTTTATCATTAGGATTAAAAATGGCTCAAATTGGATTACAATTTCCTTTGGAAATTTATATTTACTAAATAAAAGTTAAAAACATTAAAAAAGGAAATAAAGTTTAAAAATGGCTCAAATTGAAATTTTAAGTACAATTCATAAATTCTAAACATGACTTTAAATATATTTTTTTTAAGATAGAGTTACAGAGAGAGGTAGAGACAGAGAAAGAGGTCTTCCATCCGCTGATTCACTCCCCAGCTCCACCATGGCCTGAGCTGCGCCAATCTGAAACCAGGAGCCAGGAGTTTCTTCAGTCTCCCATGTGGGTGCTGGGGCCCAAGGACTTGGGCATCTTCTACTGCTTTCCCAGGCCATAGCTGAGAGCTGGATCGGAAGTGGAATAACCAGGACTAGAACCCGCGCCCATATAGGATGCTGGTGCTTAAGGCCAAGGCTTTAACCTGCTGCACCACAGCGCTGACCCCTAAATATAATTAAATACAAAATATGTTTCCTTAGTCACTGTTATCATGATATAGGATAGGATATGGAAATGGCTTAGCTTCCCAATTGAAATTTAGAATCAGTTTTTTCTAAGCCTCACAAAAATCCCTACTAACATGCATGTCCTGCTTTAATTGTATTCTATCAGTCCATCCAGAGTAGAGAGGGTACAGTGAAGAGACAGTCCATGCCTTCATGACAAGCCTCAGATTAGGTAACTGGAGCTTCCAAGAAAAATAAGCTTTTGAAATTAGCAACTGGGGAGCTAACAAAGTCATACCTGTCCAGAGAATCCCATACCAAAGTCATGCTCTTAGCATCATCATTATGCTACAACAAACCAATAACAGATGCACCTGAGAAACCAGCCAAATCTCCCAGCGTGACTAAAGAGCTCACTGAACTCTATGCTATGTCACTCTCATCTTCCTCTCACAGAACATTCCAACCCCAGAAAGTAGGCATTCCCAAACTCTTTCTTATACCACTTTTTGTCAGACTTATTTCAAGAAGTATTACTGTTTCACTCAAAATACTTAAAAAGTATAATTTTCAACTATGTGGAAAAACTAACACAAAGGTGGTATTGTAAGTAAATTAAATTGGAAATAATATGAAAACATTTTTATTTGTTGAATTGTTTGATTCTGAGTCAGATGTTAGTGTTCTCATTTATTAAGTGATTACAGCTATTAGAGTAGATATGGGTTTCTGGCTAAATTGTAGGTTTATTATTTGTAAATTTGTTTAAGTTTCACTCATTGTAAAGTACAAAGATACTCCAGCAGTACATGACAAAATATGTTTTAGATGGATAAATACATGAATCCTAATGTAACACGTTGCATACATAAAGAAATAATTACATTTAAGCCAGAAGTGCTACAGCAGATAAATCAATGCAGACACAGCTCTGAATTCATGAGACAAACGGTTGTGATCACCAGAGTCCAGTAATGAAGAAAGCTACCATGTTAATAAAAGGGAGAAAACTCCTTGCAAAGGCCCACGTTGACAGCAGAGCAGTCAAAAGGTAAGGCTTTGACAAAAGTCCACCTAGAACAAAATTTGGCAATTGGGAGTTTAGATGGATGAGATTTTGATCGTGACCTCATTCTAACTGCAGCTTGAAGAAACTGCTAGTGGTATAAATATGGCAACCAAGCAATGAATTTCCTACACATACCTGGGTTAACTGTTACATACTGATTATGATGGAAGTTTGTTACAGGTCGACTTAGTCATTTCCAAGCCTACAAGCATCTTGGACCCAAACAAATCTATTGAATAATGATAATTAATGATGCATATTTGCATATTACTAGGTCACAAATAATATCCATACTAGAATTTTATAAAATATTATTTAAAAATAAGAGTAATATCTTTACAATTTTCACTATCAATTAATTCTTGATTACCTCAGATAAATCTCGTCTCATACACAATTCATTTTTGCTTTTATTTTCATTGTAACCGATGTGTTGATGTAAATACTGGAACTGTGCTTTAGAAACAGCTGCGAAATATGAAATGAAATATAGAGTATTTGCAAAAATAGGAATCAAGTATTGCATCATTTTCAGTAAATGCCTGTATTTCATTTTTTCTTAAAAGCCTTTTCACCATTTTGGATATATAAATGTTTGTGGTAGATATTCAGTGATAAAATTATCTTTCAAGTCATATTACCTTTTAAATATTTCATGTAGTAAATTACTGTGCTTGTGAAAGCTCTGACTGTAATGAACTTGATACATATTTAAGCCTAGCTTTGATTTTTCAACCACAATACAAAATCATCAGTTTTTAAAACTGTGTTCACTGGTATTTTATATAAGAAAGTATTTTATTCAAATATTTAATAGGAAAACCTTCAATTTTTATGTATATTTTGATGTTTGCCTTTGTAATATAAAACATTATGATCATGATGCTCTTAAAACTGTATATAAGAAATTCATAAAATTTGTTCCCTTTATGTAAATTTTTTAAAAAATAAAAACATACTTTGACTATCATACCACACTTCTAATGGACAATGACTAGCTGGTCAAGTAAAATCTGAAAAACTGTAATTTTCATTTCAATATCTTCAATTTGTCATATTGCATATTTACAGCAATGCAAAATAAAATTTGAGCATCACCTTTAATTTTACAGATCATACTCCTGCAGCCAAATGTTTTATCAACCAAATCAGAGTAAATGTTTACAGAAAAAGGAGGTATCATGAATTGTGAATCAAGATGGCCCTGCACAAGCTAGGATGGTCCTTTCGACCACTGGTGCTCACAATGAAGAGAGCATATTTATGAAAAGTCTAACTTGGAATAAGTTTCCTGGGACAGAGACAGGAATACAAGAAGAGCAATAACTGAAAAAAAAAGAACAACAACTACATATCAAAAAGATGTAAACATACATAGCTTTCTCTGTTTCATTAGCAGAAACTTTTATTCTAGTCCACTGAAATATAGTAGCAAAAGGATTCCCCGTGAATAAAGGAACCACTTTGTTACCTAAAGGAAAATAAAACTGATCAGAATAAATCTATGATCTTGCTTCTTGGAGCTAACTATCAAATTCTGCAATAAATAGACCACACTTATAAAAATAAAATATAACATTTCACATTAATATTGTCAAAGCCACATGCTTTTATTTTTTAAAAAGCAGTAGTATCACAATACTCAAGTTATACTAATATCTGTGAAAGTTTCAATAGTATTTATCAGATAATATATTTTAAAAGTACAATAAGTTGTACTTAAATAGCATGACCATTATAATGTCCATAGAAATATTAAGTGATAAAAAAAAGTACTCTGTGGCTTTCAGTATGAAACCAAACTTCCAGTATCATTTATTTATTTATTTATTTTTAACTTATATTTAACAAATATAAATTTCCAAATTGCAGCTTTTGGATTATAGTGGCTTTTTCCCCCCATAACCTCCCTCCCACCTGCAACCATCCCATCTCCCACTCACTCTCCCATCCCATTAACATCAAGATTCATTTTCAATTATCTTTTTTTTTTCAATTCCCTTTATATACAGAAGATCAGTTTAGTATATATTAGGTAACGATTTCAACAGTTTTCCCCCACATAGCAACACAAAGTGAAAAAAGTACTGTTAGAGTACTAGTTATAGCATTAAATAACAGTGTACAGCACATTAAAGACAGAGATCCTACATAATATTTTTTAAAAAATTAATTAATTTTCTATGCCATTTCCAATTTAACACCAGGTTTTTTTTTTTCATTTCCAATTACCTTTATATACAGAAGATCGATTCAGTATATAATTAGTAAAGATTTCATCAGTTTGCACCCATACAGAAACACAAAGTGTAAAAATACTGTTTCAGTACTAGTTATAGCATCACTGCACATTAGACAACACATTAAGGACAGATCCAACATGAGGAGTAAGTACACAGTGACTTCTGTTGCTGACTTAACAATTTGGCACTCTTATTTATGGCATCAGTAATCTCCCTAGGCTCTAGTCATGAGTTGCCAAGGCTATGGATGCCTTTAGAGTTCACTGACTTTGATCTTATTCTGACAGGGTGATAGTCAAAGTGGAAGTTCTCTCCTTCCTTCAGAGAAAGGTACCTCCTTCTTTGATGGCCCCATTCTTTCCACTGGGATCTCATTCACAGAGATCTTTCGTTTAGGTCTTCTTCTTTTTTTCTTTTCCATGGTATCTTGGCTTTCCATGCCTACAATACTCTCATGGGCCCTTCAGCCAGATCCGAATGCCTTGAGGGCTGATTCTGAGGCCAGAGTGTTGTTTAGGACATCTGCCATTCTATGAGTCTGCTGTGTATCCCGCTTCCCATGTTGGATCCTTCTCTCCCTTTTTGATTCTATCAGTTAGTATTAGCAGACACTAGTCTTGTTTGTGTGATCCCTTTGACTCTTAGACCTATCAGAGCCATCAATTGTGAACTGAAATTGATCACTTGGACTAGTGAGATGGCATTGGTACATGCCATCTTGATGGGATTGTATTAGAATCCCCTGGCACATTTCTAACTCCACCATTTGGGGCAAGTCCGATTGAGCATGTCCCAAATTGTACATTACTCCCTCTCTTATTCCCACTCTTATATTTAACAGGGATCACTTTTCAGTTAAAATTTAAACACCTAAGAATAACCAAAAAATGGAGAAATCCTCCATGCTCATGGATTGGAAGAATCAATATCATCAAAATGTCTATTCTCCCAAAAGCAATTTATACATTCAATGCAATACCAATCAAGATACCGAAGACATTCTTCTCAGATCTGGAAAAAATGATGCTGAAATTCATATGGAGACACAGAAGACCTCGAATAGCCAAAGCAATCCTGTACAACAAAAACAAAGCCAGAGGCATCACAATACCAGATTTTAGGACATACTACAGGGCAGTAGTTATCAAAACAGCATGGTACTGGTACAGAAACAGATGGATAGACCAATGGAACAGAATAGAAACACCAGAAATCAATCCAAACATCTACAGCCAACTTATATTTGATCAAAGATCCAAAACTAATCCCTGGAATAAGGACAGCCTATTCAATGGTGCTGGGAAAATTGGATTTCCACGTGCAGAAGCTTGAAGCAAGACCCCTACCTTTCACCTTACACAAAAATTCACTCAACATGGATTAAAGACTTAAATCTATGACCCGAAACCATTAAATTATTAGAGAGCATTGGAGAAACCCTGCAAGATATAGGTACAGGAAAAGACTTCTTAGAAAAGACCCCAGAAGCACAGGCAGTCAAAACCAAAATTAACATTTGGGATTGCATCAAACTGAGAAGTTTCTGTACTTCAAAAGAAACAGTCAGGAAAGTGAAGAGGCAACCGACAGAATGGGAAAAAAATATTTGCAAACTATACTACAGATAAAGGGTTGATAACCAGAATCTACAAAGAAATCAAGAAAATCCACAACAACAAAACAAACAACCCACTTAAGAGATGGGTCAATTATCTTTATATACAGAAGATCAATTTAGTATATACTAAGTAAAGATTTCAACAGTTTGCACCCACACAGAAACACAAAGGATAAAGTACTGTTTGAGTATCAGTTATATCACTAATTCACATAGTACAACACATTAAGGACAGATATCCTACATGGGGAGTAAGTGCACAGTGACTCCTGTTGTTTATTTAACAACTGACACTCTTACTTATGGCCTCAGTAATCACCCTAGGCTCTTGTCATGAGTTGCCAAGGCTATGGAAGCCTTTTGAGTTCGCCAATTCCGATCTTATTTAGACAAAGTCATAGTCAAGGTGGAAGTTCTCTCAAGTATCATTTCTGAAATGAAAAGACTTGGAAGTCATTACTCTCCTCATTACAATAATAATAAGCTAAACAAAACAAATATCAACAACTTCTCTGGGCACACTAAGGAGTTGCTGTTACAATGCAATGAGCACCCAGGAATCATCAAAGGCCGTAAAGCTGGAATCACAGCTGGGACCTGCTTATCTGGGGCAGAGCCCTGGCTGAAACATTTAGAGGGTAACTTTGTGTGAAGGCAATTTTACCCAATGGCTGGAGGCCATTCCTACTGTGAATGGGAAACTCCTAGGCAACAGGGACTTAGGGATTGCCAATACTTTGCTTTATCTTGAGGAATCCCACCAACTTTTCACAGTGGAGGGCTTAGAAACATCTTTTATTAGCTATGACAAGGAAGAAGAACAGTAATCATTGTGAAATAGGATGAAAACCATCTTCTTATTTAAAGACTTAAATGTAAATCGTTTACATATATTCATTAAAAGATAAAGATTGACAAAGTGAGTATAATAACAAGATTAGGCTACATCTTGTCTTTTGGACATTCACTAAATATATTGATTCAGACATGTTCAAATAAAGTGATAGCAAACGATATGTTAAAACTAATTGAAAGAAAGCTGAAGGTACCACACTAATTTCAGATAAAAGGAATTCAGAACAAGGAAAATAATCAGAGACAATCAGGAAGATTACATAATGATTAGGCAGCCATTGCTTTAAAATCTAGCAAATTTGTGTATACACCTAAATTCAGAACTGCAAAATATACTTCAAAAACCTACAGAATGAGGGTGGGCATTCTGGCAAAGCAGGGTAAGCCGCTGCTTGGGACACCTGTATTCCATTTTGGAGTGCTGGTTGGAATTCTAGATGCTCCCCTCTCAATCCATCTCTCTGTGTTTCTACTGCATGGTTGTCCAGGATGGAATTCCTGGCTTAAGCCTGCCCAGCTCCAGGCATTACAGCCATTTCAAGTGTGAAACGGTGAATGGAAGATCTCTCTTTCTGTCTCTCTCTCTCTTTCTGTCTCTCTCTCTCTCTCTCGCTCTCTCTGTCTCTCCCCACTTCTGCTCTACCCAGTCACCCTAACTTTCAACTAAAAATATTTTTTAAAAAATTGACAAAATGTCAAGGAGAGAAAGTTCCACTATTATATTTGGGAACGTCAATCTTCCATTAATTGGCTGTTCAAAAATGCAAAAAATGAGAAGCATAAATTTGGCTTTAATAGCCTTATCAATTACTTTGGTCTAATAATATTTACAGAATTCTTTGTCCAACAAGACCAAGCTTCCATGGATGTACCACAGTCTGGACCACACACCTGAAACTGTGAATGTTCACAAAACACATGAAGAATGTTCTCAGATAATAAGTTTTAAGAAACTGTAGCAAGAAGAACAATTTAAGCATGAAAAAGAAAAGGAATGAAAATTGAAGTATAAATGAATAATATTGAAAAATAGGAAAATAATATATGAAAATCAACAAAACCAAAAGATACTTCAGTGAAATAACAAATTCATAAACATCTCTCCATGCTCATTAAGAAAAGAGAAAGACACAAATTACCAGTATCAGAAATCAAAGAGTGGCCATCACTGGAAATGAACATTAATGTTTCATGTAAACTTAAGGATAATAAGGGGCTATTAAAATCACTACGCACAAAAATCTGATAACTTAAATGAACAGAATAATTGCTTGAAACACAGTTGCCAATACTTACACAAAAAGAAATATAATCAGTGAAGGGTCATTTCCTTTAAAAGAACTGAATCAAAGATGTGTACTTCTCCCCCCCCCCCAAAAAAAAAAAATGAAAACATCAGGCAAGGGTAACTAAGAGTTGAATTCTACCATACATTCCAAGTACAAAAAAGGACATCTCTCTACCATTTCCTCTTGAGATCTGAAGTGTAAATAATAATTTATAACTCAATTGGTGAGATCAGCATTACCTTAATAAAAAACTTGTTAAACTTCTAAGAAAGGAAAACTGTAGAAAAACATCTCACATGAACAAAGGTGCAAAATAAAAATAGCAAGTAAAATAATAATAATAGTTAAAATCCAACAATTTATGTAGTACAAGCAAGTGATATTTATCCCACGTAAGCAAGGCTGTCAGCATTTTAAAAAATCAATAAATCTGACACACTACACAAACTGCAAAAATGTTAAATGATTACATCAACTTCTGTAGAAGATATTTGGCATAATCTAACATTCATTTATGACAAAACTCTGAGCAAACAAGGAACAGAAGAGAAATTCCTCATCTAGAAAAAAAAATATCTACCAAAACCACTGCTAGAGTCACCTTTAATAGTGAAATTGGACAGTTTTCCCTTAAGTTGGAGAAAGAAGGAAGTGTCTTTTTCTCACCACAACTTTGCAGTATTATGGTAGAATTACTAGACAGTGCAGTAACACAAAGAAAGGATACAAAATGCATACATATTGGGAAGGAAGACATAAAACTGTTAGCAAATGTCATTATTGCATGTACAGAAAATTCAAAAGTGCATCTTAAATACCCCTGGAACAATATTAGTGTAGCAAGGTGGCCAATTAACATGTACAATTTCATTGTTGTTCCATGTATGAGTAAGAGCTAGGATTTGAAATTTAAAAAAAATATATATTAAGCATAATTTAAAATTGCATCAGGCTAAGCAGTAAATCCAATTCAAAAGCCTTTCAAGCTACTATCTAGATATAAACAAACCAATTCTAAAGTACATGTGGGAAGTCAAAAGATCTGTTGCAGCAGGTAACATCATGGAAATGAATACAGTTGAAAGATTCAACTTCTTTATTCATTAGAATTGATCTTTCAGAGAAAATATAGGTGTACAAAATAATTGAGAAGAAGGTACAGGAATTTTTCCATATTATTCTCTGTCCCACACTTGGGTAGTCCCTTTTTTATCACCATCTCCTACAGGATCAGTAAATTTGTTAAAACTAATAAACCTATTTGAAGACTCAGCTGGTATATAATCACTTTGACATTCTCTCTGCACTTTTCCAACCTATTTGTAAATGTGGTATCTTCAATTATACTTTTTAGAGTATTCTGTAGTTTGATAGTAGCAATAGACAGGTAAAAGTTAAGAACATCAAAAAATGTCAGATGAAGTCAATGAAATTCAAACATTATTTCTGAAGATATTAAGCATTTACATTAGATGTATTACTAACTTTTAATATGGAAAGAAGTCTATCTTTGCCCAAAAACCACAAGTGTGTGTCCTAAATTTTATGAAGCAAAAATGTAAAAACACATTTTCTCATTTTAATCAAAATATAAATAATAATCTCTATAACAAATATTATAATCAATCTTAAGTGAAATGGAAACTGAAATATTTGGCAAAGAATAGATGACAAAGTGAATAGGCAACCAACAGAATGGGAAAAAATATTTGCAAACTATGCAACAGATAAAGGGTTGATAACCAGAATCTACAAAGAAATCAAGAAACTCCACAACATCAAAACAAACAACCCACTTAAGACATGGGCCAAGGACCTCAGTAGACATTTTTCCAAAGAGGAAATCCAAATGGCCAACAGACACAAGAAAAAAAGGTTCAAGATCACTAGCAATCAGGGAAATGCAAATCAAAACCACAATGAGGTTTGACTTCACCCCAGTTAGAATGGCTCACATTCAGAAATCTACCAACAACAGATGCTGGCGAGGATGTGGGGAAAAAGGGACACTAACCCACTGTTGGTGGGAATGCAAACTGGTTAAGCCACTATGGAAGTCAGTCTGGAGATTCCTCAGAAACAAAAATATAACCCTACCATTCAACCCAGCCATCCCACTCCTTGGAATTTACCCAAAGGAAATTAAATTGGCAAACACAAATGCCGTCTGCACATTAATGTTTATTGCAGCTCAATTCACAATAGCTAAGACCTGGAACCAACCCAAATGCCCATCAACAGTAGACTGGATAAAGAAATTATGGGACATGTACTCTATAGAGTACTATACAGCAGTCAAAAACAATGAAATCCGGTCATTTGCAACAAGATGGAGGAATCTGGAAAACATCATGCTGAGTGAATTAAGCCAGTCCCAAAGGGACAAATATCATATGTTCTTCCTGATCGGCAACAACTAACTGAGCACCAAAGGGGAAACCTGTTAAAGTGAAATGGGCACTATGAGAAACAGTGACTTGATCAGCTCTTGTCCTGACTGTTGATGTACAATGTAAATTTTCATCCATTTTAGTATTTTTTTGTTCTAGTACTATTGGTTGAACTCTGTAATTAACACACAATTATTCTTAGGTGTTTAAATTTTAACTGAAAAGTGATCCTTGTTAAATCTAAGAGTGGGAAAATGAGAGGGAGGAGATGTACAATTTGGGACATGCTCAATCGGACTTGCCCCAAATGGTGGAGTTAGAAATGTGCCAGGGGATTCTAATACAATCCCATCAAGATGGCATGTACCAATGCCATCTCACTAGTCCACGTGATCATCATCAGTTCACAATTGATGGCTCTGATAGGTCTAAGAGTCAAAGGGATCACACAAACAAGACTAGTGTCTGCTAATACTAACTGATAGAATCAAAAAGAGAGAGAAGGATCCAACATGGGAAGCGGGATACACAGCAGGCTCATAGAATGGCAGATGTCCTAAATAGCACTCTGGCCTCAGAATCAGCCCTTAAGGCATTCGGATCTGGCTGAAGGGCCCATGAGAGTATTTTAGGCATGGAAAGCCAAGACACTCTGGCAAAAGAAAAAAAAAATAAGAAGACCTAAATGTAAGATCTCTGTGAGTGAGATCCCAGTGGAAAGAATGGGGCCATCAAAGAAGGAGGTACCTTTCTCTGAAGGAAGGAGAGAACTTCCACTTTGACTATCACCCTGTCAGAATAAGATCGAAGTCAGCGAACTCAAAAGACTTCCATAGTCCTGGCAACTCATGACTAGAGCCTAGGGAGATTACTGATGCCATAAACAAGAGTGTCAAATTGTTAAATCAACAGGAGTCACTCTGTACTTATGTCTCATGTTGGATCTGTCCTTAATGTGTTGTCCAATGTAAAGTAATGCTATAACTAGTACTGAAACAGTATTTTTACACCTTGTGTTTCTGTATGGGTGCAAACTGATGAAATCTTTACTAATTATATACTGAATTGATCTTCTGTATATAACAATAATTGAAAATGAAAAAAAAAACTTGGTGTTACATTGAAAATTGCATAGAAAATCAATTCTTAGAAAAATATCATGTAGGATCTCTGTCCTTAATGTGCTGTACATTGTGATTTAATGCTGTAACTAGTACTCCATCAGTATTTTTCACTTGGTGTTGCTATGTGGGGGCAAACTGTTGAAATCTTTACTTAATATATACTAAACTGATCTTCTGTATATAAAGAGAAAAAAAGATAGATTATAAATTCTTCCTAAACTGACCTGTTTAAACCCTACTACTTCACATAAAGAATTCTTCTCACCTAAGAGAAAATAGAAGATGCATTGAAATAAAAATAAGTGAAAGAACAAAAGTATTTTTCTGCCAACTTACTATTTTCTCTCTTTCTCAAATTTCCTTTTCTTATTATACTTGTTTCCTTTTTTGATCAACAAAAGCATACTGGCCATTTACTCAAGGAAAATGTAACTTAATACAGACTTGGGTATGTATGTTTTTAAAAATTCATTAAAGAAAAGTCATAAAAATTTTAAAAATACTGAGGTCTCATTATGCTTTGGATAAAAGAGCTATTTGGGATGTTAGCATCCTGTCCTCCTTCCACAGAATTGTTGATTTGAACTTTAGCAGGAAATGACATTCCAATCTTGTGGCCACAGATATAGTTAAGGCTTCTGGCAGGTTACTTCATTGTGTCAGGTCCTGTCACGGGTAAAGTGCTCCTGTCTAGGGGAGAAAATATCTGCCAGGAACATGCAGGGGCTTAATGTGGTGTCAGCATCGTGGAAAAGCCAACATTTGTTCTGTCCCCTGCAAAATTAACAAAAACCAGAAGTGAATCCAATGGAGTGATAGCGAGGGCCTGGATGAATGGAAAGTGAGGACAGCTGGACTCCTGTAATGGATTGGTCCATATATTCTCTGATATGTTAGTTCCCTAGGGTCACCATAGCAAATCACTGTAAATGAGTGGTTAAAACAACAGAAATGTGTTAATTCACAGTTCTGCATTTTAGAAGTTGAAGGTCAAGGTGTCATTAGGGTGCTTCCTTGGACAACTATAAGGGAAGAGAGTCTTCCAGATCTCTCTACTTTACTTACAGTAGGTAAGCATCTGCCTAGGGTATTAGCCAAACTTTGGAGAGCAAGGGGATGGGGTCATATATATGTGGTTTTAAGTATTACGTGATAATGCATCTCCTAATAACAGAAACAATATTTAATTCTGCCTAACATAACAAAAGAACATTTTATTATCTGAGAAATTGAGGAGACAAGCCACAGATATTGCCCAGAATATCATCAAGGGGGGATAGGAAGGAACTAACCAAGCAATATAGGTTTGAAAGGACAGTTGTGGGACAAAAGAGTCACTTTACCATTGAACTATATTTCATTTTCTTTTTCCTCCTAACAGTTACACACAACAGGTTTTCCTACCCAGGTTAAACATCCATTTTAGATTTAACATTATATAGTGACAGTATCTCTAAGCTACGTAGGATGTGGTTTTATACCAGTAAATTTAATTATTTTGTAGTGGCTAAACCAGTAGACAAGTGGCTGACATTATGCCACTGCAGGTTAAGCCACACCTGAAATGCTGCCATCCCATATTAATGCAGGTTCAAGTCCTGGCTGCTCCACTTCCCATCCATGTGACTGGGAAAGAAGCAGTAGATGACTCAAGTTCTTGGGCCCTTGCCCTCCATGTGAGTTAGCCAGCTTTTGTGGCCATTTGTGAAATGAACTACCACCAAATGGAAAATTCTCTCTCTCTCTCTCTCTCTCTCTCTCTCTCTCTTTCTGTCTCTCTTTCTCTCTCTGTCTTTCCCTCTTTCCAACTCTGTCTTTCAATTAAATAAATCTTAAATTTAAAAAAAAAAGAGTAGATAAGTAGTCAAAGTGCCTGGAATTCTATGCTAGGACTACATTTAGTAACTGTAGAACAAAATCAATTAAGTTCACAGATAAATCTTCTCATCTGTGAAATGGAGAGAAGCACAGAACACGTCCCATGGGGTTATAGTTAAAAATAAGTGAATTGACTAAAGCACATAGGAGCATACAATACAAATGCTGGAAACTATTATAAATTTAAATATTGTTTGTAGTTCTATGAACACATTTGATATAACAGCTAAATTACTCTTTTATCTTTTTGCCATCTAATCTGCCTATAATAATCTAATCAGGGTAAGTTATTTCAGTGAGCTTTCAAAAAGTGTAAATTTAACAAAAATCAAAATGACTAATCAAGTTAGACAATAATTTCCTTGCAATTATAAGAAACTTCTACTTTCTTACAAAGAATTGATAATGTGACATTCATATATTATCACATCAGCTGTCTCCATCTCTGGATTTTAGGTTTAAGTACACACACACACACACACACACTGATGACTAGCATGCATTTTCTAATGTGTAAAGTGTTAATTTTACATTATTAATCTCATATTAACATATACTTGAGGTCATCCCATGTATACATTCATGCAAATTCATATTTGACATGTGTAGCATCATTGTGCTATATTAATAGAAAGAATATATCCCAACTCACACATTCTCTATATATTGAGCCAAGGAAATGTACTCATTATCCATGCAATGGCCTCACAGAGCAGAAATTGACATTAGATGTCATTGCAAGTGGCTTGGACTCAAAGCTCTCATTCTCCAAGTGACTTGCTGATGTCCTTGATGCTGTCCATACAACCCAAGGTCATGCCTAGGCTGAGGAGCTTAATTTTTCGGTGTTATAGCTGCCCCTCCTTCCTCTCTCAGCTTACAGTACTAGTCAAGACACTGTAGAGATCATTTCTCACACATTCTTTATTGGAGAGAAGCTTTGCACACACTGGGATCTCCATTTTTCCCATCTAACTCAATGGCTGCGCTACTGACTTCTGATGGCTGGACAGGAAAGCGTGTCTGCTGACCAAAGTCCCTTAAGTAGTTACTTTCCCTCCTCATTTTGGACTTCTCAGAAAGCCCTGTTTTATGCAACCTTCTACAATTACGGATGAAAAGTGGTAAGTTTGGAACAGATACTAAGTAAAGCAAATAACAGAAACCTGAGAAGCTTATTTCCTTTGTGAGGCCTTTCACAACACTGACTTCAGTATACATCCAGTTACATTCCTGAAGCCAAATGAACCAGGCAGAATGGAGAATCATGCCCATAGTCAGAGAAGCAATGAAGACATTATGACTTCTTTGTCACAAACAAGGATTTTATTACAGATGTCGCTTTGTGTGTGTGTGCACAGTGCCTTCAGAAGTACGTGACAATGTGTTGTTTTCTTATTTAATTTAATTTATTTAATTGAGAGAGAGAGAGTTACAGAGAGAAAAATGTTCCATCCACTGGTTCACTCCCTAAATGGCTGCAGCTGCCAAAGCTGAGCCTATAGGAAGCCAGGAGCCAGGAGCTTCGTCCAGGTCTCTATGCAGGTACAGGGACCTAAGCTGCTGGTCCATCTTCCACTACTTTTCCAGGACATAAGCAGAGAGCTGGATAGGAAGAGGAGCAGCTGGGACATGAACCAGTGCCCATATGGGACGCTGGTGCTACAGCCTACTACCGCACAGTGCTGGGGACCATATGTTCTTAATAAACCAAACGATTTTCACATATAAAATAAAACTGGTTCAATCAGGATGATCTTCTTTAATTATGATTAACCCCCATATTTAAGGGTTCTGTAGATTCAGCCAACTTCAGCTCTAAAATTCCAAGGGAAAAAATTCACTAAACATGTATATATTTTTCGTGTCATTATTCCAAAAATAATACAGTACAGAAACCATTTAGATGCACATTGTATTAAGTATTGTAAGTAATACAGAGATTACTTGAAGTAAATAGGTGCTGTGATAGTTATAAGGATATACCACGTCATTTCGTTTAAGGGGCTCTGGCATTCTCGATTTTGGTATCCATGCTGACCATGGAACAAGTCCCTTGTGGATATGGAGGGACAGGTGCACAGTACTAAATTTTAGAAGATATTTTGATTTTAATGTGAAGGATACGTTTTGTTCTCCTGACACAATCACTGAGAGATGCATTTAAGTTTTAGTTCTACTTTTTGTAGCTGAAAAATTATGTTATTTTCAATTATTTTAAAGTTTTTAAGTTAACATTAATTATTTGTATTTTGGACTGCAACGTAATATATCTTTTTTTAAAAGATCAAATTACTTATTTTTATTTCTTTAAGTGGTAGAGTGACAGCCACATAGGGAGAGGCAGAGAGAAAGAGATTATACTGGGCTTCTCTCCAAATGCCACCAATGACCAGGGCTGTTTCTGGCCAAAGTCAGGAGCCCAGAACTTCATCCTGGTCTCCCCTACGTGTGGCAGTGGCCAAAGCACTTGGGACATCTTCAGCTACCTACCCAGGCGTATTAACATGGATCCGGATCCAAAGCCAGGCAGCTGGAACTGGAACCAGCATTCTGATATGTGATGCTGGAGTCGCGGGTGGCTGCCTAAGCCACTGTACCACGACGCTGGCTCTGGTGTGACGTGTCGCTACACACATTCACTGTGCCGGATAAAATCAGGGTGATCAACAATTCCCTGTCTTGGACATTGCATTATGATTGGAGGCTTAGAGTTCTTCCTTCTATTTTATACTAGGTGATTAGGAACTATAGTCACCCCACTGTACTATGTAACACCAGCTTCTTACTCCTTCCATCTAATTGGTACTTGCTATTCAAACTCTTCTATCCTTCCCTACCCGTCCCAACCTGTAGTCATCACTCTCCGATGTGAAGATTGAGTTCTTTTAGCTTCTCATGTGAAGGAGAATGCATGATGTTTGTTGTTCTTTGACTTATAATTCACTTACCATGATGTTTTCCACTTTGTTCCACTTCACTGCAAATGAAAGGCTTGCATACTTTTTAATGGCTGAATATGTATATATGTACATTTTCCTTATCCACTCAGCCAGTGAACCATCTTGATTGATTCTATATTTTGGCTATTGCAAATAGTGCTACAATAGAATGCTGGTGCTTTTTGGCACAATGGATTCATGTGTTTTGGATTTATACCCAGTGGGAGGACTGCTGGATTACATGGCAGTTCTATTTCTAGTTTTTAAAGGACTCCCAAAGCTGTTTTCGTATTAGCTGTGATAATTGAGATGTCCACCAACGGTGTTCAAGAGTTCCCCTTTCCTCAGACCCTCTCCAATATTAGTTGCTTTCTGTTATCTTAGGATAGTTTTTAAGATACAGAATATGTGGACATTTATAACCGGAGAAGTTTTTCAACACTTGTAACTTTACTGAATATTCTGTTTATTTTAATTCAAATAGCATATATTAGCTCATTTCGTAGCATAATAAGAAATTTTACTTTTTACTTTGTGAGTTAAAATATTTATTTAGCTCATTTGAAAGGCAAAGACACACAGAGGGATACACAGAGATTGCCCATATGCTTATTCATTCCCCCAGATGCTCACAACAGCCAGACTGGGCCAGACTGATGCCAAGGCCCAGGAACTCACTTCAAGTCTACCGAATGCATGGCAGAGATGCAAGTACTTGAGCCAACATCACTAGTGTTCTCCTAGGCTCTGTGTTAGTACGAAGCTGGAACTGGGAGTAGAACTCATGTATTACTATACAGGATATGGACATCGCAAGTGATGCCTTAATCACTGTGCAAAGGCCTTTCCCATGATGAAAATAATTAAATTAAGCAGGGATTTCATTACATAGATCATTGTGTGTGTGTGTGTGTGTGTGTACTGTGCCTCACTGAACATACTAGTCTACGTAGTGCCAAATATGGGCAGAGTAAATGATATGTAATGAAATTCAATTAAAGTTCAAAGTATTTTTGATGAGTTTAGAAGATAGATGCAATTAGAACTGATATTTAATTTAGGCAAAAAGCAATATTTCAATAATGAAACATCTGGTAGCATTTGATTTTTTTATATTTATTTTCATCTCATTTGAAGGTCAATAAGAGAGAAAGAAACAGAGACAGACAGAAAGAGATCAGACATCCACTGATTCACTCCCCAAACACCCACAACAGCCACGACTGCGTCAGGCCAAAGCAAAAAAGCCTGAATTCAATAAATATTTTACATGTAAGTGGCAGGGACTCAAGGAATTGAGTCATCACCTGATTATCCCAGGGTTCACACTAGCAAGGAACAGAATTCAAAGAGAAGGAGCTGGGACTCCAACTAGGCACCACTGATGAGACGTGGGCATCTCAAGCAGCAACTATAACCACTGCCATAAAACCTTTCCCCTTGTAGTCTTTTAAGAAAAGACAAAAGTAGTACCAGGATGCATCTGAGATTATGTACATAATTCTCTATCTCTATAATAAAGAGGTTTGTTCTAAATACTGCTCTGAAGAGAATCATGCAATTTGAAATGGTCTCATATCACAAATATAGGAATTTAGATAGCAAGGTTGTAAGATCCATCTCCCTTTATTTTGATATTAGCCATTGAGTATTCAATAATTCGTGTGTAACAATCAATCTATTTTAAATGATAAGTAATATGTAGTGTTACATGCAAACTTATACAGATACCTGGATGGACATTCTGACAGAGATATTGCAGAGACATGAGACCTGGGTTCGAAATAAGATTGCGGCTTCATATTCCTTAGAGATAAAAATAAGATAGCTGTCTTCTTGGGATTACTTCACCGCAGCCCTAGGATTAAATCAGGGAGATGAATGAGGTAGGCGGTAAAGTTTCATTCCAGAACTGTAACTCAATGAATGTCTTGAATTCTCCATTTTCACCTTGTAACAGATTCAGCAATGCAGCAAAATTACCAGGCAACCCAATTTCTTAGGGTTGTTGCAATGTCACAGATAATTAAATAGAAACTGGGGTTTTGTCCTGGTTTCAATAAATTGGCCAGCTGGACCACCAGCAACATCTCCCTGTGTAGCTTTCAAGACCAAGTAGTGTGTTAATAAAAGCCTCAAGGAGGTCTCACAAACTCTTGGCCATTTTCTACAGGAGATATAGCTCTAGGCAAATTCTGAATGCGTATCTACTTTTCCTGTTTCAATCAAGGAGTGTAAGAGTCTGTAGTGTACGTATATGCATGTGTGTTAAGTAGTCTAGAAACTATTAAAAATTAATGAGACATTATGGAAAAAATGCTTATTTCCACTACCCCCTCCACAGTCCTGCTAATCCAACAACTCACAGCTGTTAATACTTAATACTCAAAGGAAAAACACATTTGCAATTTAATTAAAGTACAAGCTGGCATATTTTGCTTGGAAATTTCACGGTAAAGAAAATATTCTCCCCCAACACCCTATTATAAAACCAACCTTTCTGATACCGGACATGTCTCACATTCGATTTGCAAATGCTGTTAACTTTGAAATTAGATTAACGGAAATAAACAGTGAGAAGTTTAAATTTAATGAAAATAAAATAACTCAATTTTTATAATTAATTTCAATTAGATAATTAAGCATCATATAAATAATAGCATTTCATAATTTTGAAGAATTTGATAGCTTAAAGTTGGATACCAAGAAAAAAACAACGAAAAAAATAAGATGGAGATAAAATTCTGTATCTTCTTCTTTTATGTTTGTTTAGCTACCTAAGTAAAGATTGTATTTTTGCTCATAGTTCAGATAACAGAGCTAGTGATTCCAATAGAATTGCTATAGAAAGTTAAATGATACATTTCCTAAGTTATGGAAACATAATACTAATAAATATTAGACATAAATAGTGTTCTCTGTTTGTTCCATACTCTGTTAAAGACAAGAGCTCTAATTATAAGATCCTCTCCCCAGGGAACCAATCCTTTAATGCAAATTTTAATGGCAATGTTTAGCCATTTTTAGTTCTTTCATCTTTCAAATTTAAACACAATAACCCCATACATATTTTAATAAAAGTTAAATTGTATGCCACTAATTTTTAAAGTTTTAGAATACTCCCTTTACCCAAATAATGTGGATCTTTATGTTGTATCTGAATGTAAGCACTAAATAGTACCCACGCTAAAATAAAGAATAAATCACTGGTATACGGCAGGTATTTGGCACAGCTGTTTAGTAGACAGCTTTGGGAAATCCCCTTCCCACATCTTTATGTTCAAGTTCAAGTGCCAGATCCACTTCTAATCCCAGCTTTCTGCTGCTGTGTACCTCGAGAGGCAGAGGGTGAATGTTCTGGTACGTTGATCCCTGCCACACATGTGTGAGACACAGATTGAGCTTCTGTTCCTTGTCTTCAGCTGGATCCAGCTCTGTCCATTGTGCGCATTTTGGAGTGAACCCAATGATGGCAAATCTCTTTGCATCTCTTTCTCCCTCTCTCACACACACAAACACACACACAAACTCTATCTCTTTGCCTTTGTAATAAATATAACAATGAATCATTTAAAAATTTAATATGTAAAATATTATAGCTGAATGCATACATATCTATCCACGAAGAACCAAATAGAATGGCATCATAAATATATAGATATTGATGAGAAATATTAAAATAAATATTAATAAACATAATAAAATGTTAATGGATAGTTCTTATGTCAGATTACATGCTAAATTTTGTGTTATTTTATATTTTTTATAATTCTTAAAAATCTCTGTGTTAACACTACTTTTATGATCATAAACCTAAACAAAACTTACTATATGCTTAAATAGTAAAAACATTATTATTTGATACAAAAGGAAAAGTCAAATCACTTATGCCAATTTATGCACATTCAAACAATAGAAATGAAAACTTTCATGATTAATATATGCCTTTAAGCCAAATCCTATCACTAATTCTTTTGAGTTTGTTCCTCTTACAGACTGAGGTACAAAATGTCACCTGTAAATCTAGCTTTGGTTTAATTTCCAATTTAACAGCTCCTATTGCCATTTTTGCTTTATATTGCTATGGGTGAAGTTCTTTTTTCCTTCAAGAATTGTCTTATATTAGATTATCCTTGCTTCTCTCCCTCCTGAGAGTGGTCAAAACAAAGGCAAAGAAAAATGGTGAGAACAAGCATCCTTCTTTTAGCATCATTGCTAGTGTTTCTTGTAAATCTCCTAATAATAAATCACAATGATTGGCTCCAAACTGTCACTGATTTTAGCCTCTCCGTCAAGTGTTCCTTCCTCCATGCCTCAAGAGGTATTTTATAGATAACTCTTAATCATTCCTACCTTAAAGGTAACAAAGTCTTCTATTATTTATGCAATAAACTCTCAAAGTATTTCTGTAGTCCCTAAAGCCTTTCAAATATGAGTTCAAATAAACGTCCTACTTCTCTCCAGGAACAAACTCTGCCTCACCGACACAATTACCCCTGGAAATCACTACAGCTTCTGGCTCTAGATTCCTAAGGCTTCTTACCCTACATGCTGAGAACCTCTGTCAACACAGCACCATAACATCTCCAGGTTTCCTGAGATCCAGCTTGAATTCTTTTTCCTGAAAGCATTTATTCAGTGCAGGTCTAGTTTTCCCATCCTAACGGAAGTACCAGTTCTATAATGAGTGTTTCAGAGTCTTCTGTGAAAACTTCCGTATGTTACCGAGCACAGCTTTTCTCAGTTAGTTTTCAGAAAAAGGCATCTTTCCTGTGTTGTGAAACCCTCCCTGGCCAATTCCTGTCTTTCTTTGAATTCTCAGCATCTGGAATAGAAAGGAGGGAGTGAAGTATCTAAATTCTCAAATAGTTCCTTTCCTTTTTATTATAGCTGAGCCTTGATACCATAACATCCATCTTGGATTTTTAGCATGTCTCTGACAGGGCTTCTCCTGTTCTGTAACTCCACATTGCAAGTGCTCCAAAACTTAAAGAGGACAAACAACAGCAAAGCACAACAACAACAAAACCACTGATATTTCCCTGTGCTAAATGCTATTTCTTCCTCAATAAAATCTCACCTCCCATTAGATGAATGATTTTTTAATATCCTTGGTTAAATCCCCTGTTAAGTAGGGGGAAATTGGAATGAAATTCACTTTTTAAAAAAATATGGCAATTTTTAATATAGAAATGAAATTTAAATCATTTGCTGCACATAACATTTATCTAATGATCCCTTTTTTCTCATAGCTAATATTTACATCCACCTTTAATAGTAAAACAAAAGAAAAATACAAAATGCTTGAATTTTGTAAGTGAAAAGTGAGGCCATGGATTTGGGGAGTGCTTTGCAGCAAGTTGTCAACTTTTATCTGGGAAATAATTTTAAAAGATAGAGCATTTTAGGCATGGAAAGCCAAGACACTCTGGAAAAAAAAAAAAAAAGACCTAAATGAAAGATCTCTGGGAGTGAGATCCCAGTGGAAAGATCAGGGCCATCAAAGAAGGAGGTACCTTTCTCTGAAGGGAGGAGAGAATTTCCACTTTGACTATGACCCTGTCGGAATAAGATCAAAGTCGGCGAAGCCTAAAGTCTTCCATGGCCTTGGCAACTCATGACTAGAGCCTAGGGAGATTACTGACGCCATAAACAAGAGTGTCAAATTGTTAAATCAACAGCAGGAGTCACTGTGTACTTACTCCTCATGTGGGATCTGTCCTTAACGTGTTGTCCAATGTGAAGTGATGGTATAACTAGTACCTAAACAGCATTTTTACACTTTGTGTTTCTGTGTGGGTGCAAACTGATGAAATCTTTACTTAGTATATACTGAATCGATCTTCTATATATAAAGATAATTGAAAATGAAAAAAAAAGCACTTGGTTTTAAATTGGACATTGCATAGAAAATTAATCAATTTTTAAAAAATATCATGTAGGATCTCTGTCTTTAATGTGCTGTACACTGTTATTTAATGCTATAACTAGTACTCCACCAGTATGTTTCACTTGGTGTTGCTATGTGGGGGCAAATTGTTGAAATCTTTACTTAATATATACTAAACTGATCTTCTGTATATAAAGAGAATTGAAAATGAATCTTGATGTGAATGGAAGGGGAGAGGGAGCAGGAAAAGGGTGGATTGCGGGTGGGAGGGAAGTTATGGGGGGGAAGCCATTGTAATCCATAAGCTGTACTTTGGAAATTTATATTCATTAAATAAAAGTTTTTTTTAAAAAAAAGATAGAGCCATTAAGTGTGATCATTTAGAGATACTTGCTTTTAATGTTTAGAAAAAGTGAAGGTACATACATTCTGAAAATGACTTTTTTATCAAAGGGGAACTCAATCCATTTCCTCTTTTCAATATGTCAACAAGATAAAAGGTTTTTTTTCTAGCCTTGACATGAGACTATTTTTACTACAGATAGCTGAAAGGAACAGCCAAATCATAGAAATTCTAATATGCGATGCGTTCAGTCTTTTATAAGAAATAACACCAGTTTGAATTTTCTTTTTTAATTAAAAATATAAATGATGATTCCTTAAAAATGACCATGGAAGCTGTTGATGTGTATTGTCACAATCCTTATCTTCTCAGTACCATAAAAGGAAAAAGTGTTCAATCTGCTATGAAGTTGCTTGGATCACTTGTCATAAGGAACTATAGTATCAATAAAATAATTAGTGTGATGTGAGGAAACTTTTTATAAGATGTATTTATATGTCAGTAGGATGTGTTTATTCTTGTGAACAGACTAAAATGTCATTTGGGTTGGCACATAGATTTTTCTTTTTCACCAATCATTTAATTTTTTTTTAATTTTTTGACAGACAGAGTGGACAGTGAGAGAGAGAGAGACAGAGAGAAAGGTCTTCCTTTTGCTGTTGGTTCACCCCTCATGGCAACTGCGGCCGTCTCGCTGTGGCTTGCGCATTGTGCTGATCCGAAGCCAGGAGCCAGGTGCTTCTCCTGGTCTCCCATGAGGTGCAGGGCCCAAGCACTTGGGCCATCCTCCACTGCACTCCCGGGTCATAGCAGAGAGCTGGCCTGGAAGAGGGGCAACCAGGACAGAATCCGGCGCCCAGACCAAGACTAGAACCCCGTGTGCCAGCGCCGCAGGCGGACGATTAGCCTATTGAGCCGTGGCACCAGACCAATCATTTAATATTTAAAAGGGATACCTTGATATTTAAGTAAGTCTTTTACCATGGCACCACATTGGAGTGAAACAAAATAAAGGAAAATATTATTATTTCCCATCTGGCATAGACCATTTAAAAGCACAAACTTGGTTCTTACTGATTTTTCTCTTTTCTTAAAGTGTAGGCAGCTGGGATTTCCAACGTGTCTCAAAATCTGCCATCTTCTCCTCTGTTATTTTGTGACTTCCTGGCTACTACGTAGATGGAATGATACCTAATGCTCACATGACTCAGTGTGGGCTTACAGCCTGCATCCTCACCAAATCCCAGGAGGCCTGTAACTGTAATGAAGGAAGTTGGCCTTCTAAGTCACTATGGCAAAGCGGGACCACTCCAGGTAACAGCGCCAAAACAGGGAAAACACATTGTCTCACAAGTATCTTACAGTATGTTCAAGTGTTAAGGAATGACAAAGCAACAGCAATGAAATTGACTGTTTATAATTGTCTGTCGGCCAGCGCCATGGCTCAACAGGCTAATCCTCCGCCTTGCGGCGCCGGCACACCGGGTTCTAGTCCCGGTCAGGGCGCCGGATTCTGTCCCGGTTGCCCCTCTTCCAGGCCAGCTCTCTGCTGTGGCCAGGGAGTGCAGTGGAGGATGGCCCAAGTGCTTGGGCCCTGCACCCCATGGGAGACCAGGAGAAGCACCTGGCTCCTGCCATCAGATCGGTGCGGTGCGCCGGCCGCAGCGCGCTACCGCGGCGGCCATTGGAGGGTGAACCAATGGCAAAGGAAGACCTTTCTCTCTGTCTCTCTCTCTCTCACTGTCCACTCTGCCTGTCAAAAATAAAATAAAAATAAAAATAAAAAAAATATAATTGTCTGTCAAAAGTGGAAAGCAAAGTAAGATCTGGATCTCGAAATACCCCAGCATGTTCTCAGGAAGCTCAGTGGTACATGGAGTGTGGTGCCTTCTCTTGATTACACTCCATTTCTCCTCACAGGCAGGCCCATAGCCCAGGTGAACAAAGCCTGACCCTTATTGTCAGAACAATCAGGCTGAAGGTACAGCCAGTAACAATTCCAGGCCTGGACACCAAGAGGAGCACAATGTTCAAACAGTAGAAAGGACTTCAGTAGGATGAAAGCTCACGGTAGAGAGATGACCAGAGAAACTAAAGTGTCAGCAAGGAACCAATGTGTGAAGAAGCTTAGAAGCCTTTCAAACCTTATGCTCATGAATAGTTGAAGTTCTATGTAGACAGTGTCCATATTTAAGTTTTAAGGGACCCACTGTGGCTGCAGTGTGGAAAGCAAAAATTACACAAAGTGATAATTATCTAGTGATCTAGGTGACAATATGTGATGACTTGTTCCATGGAAGAATTTCTGGATAATCCTTGGCTGGGGGGCTGGCCTCTGCACTATAGGCTGTGAACCAGAACCTATGGCTGTGGTTCACAAGCTATCAGCATCACCCCCCTCACCTCCAGTTTTCACAATCAAAGAAATTAATCGAGCATTTGAGAGGGAGCCCCTGGAAGAAGCCCCCCTTGAGGACGCTGATCTGGCTTAGTGGCAGAAAGGATTGGCAAATATTTAAAAGATATCAACAGGAAAAGGAAGTCCTATTTTATGTAAAGTATAAATATAGAACATATTTATATGTTAAATATATAATATATTTATATAAATATATAAATATGCAAAGTATAAAATATTACTTTTTTTTGACAGGCGGAGTGGACAGTGAGAAAGAGAGACAGAGAGAAATAAAATATTACTTTTAATCTACCAGGGATAATAAAGGGAAGAAATGATATCAGACTTAGGTATTTGAAAATTAATATGAAAATGGTATATTTGAGTATGAATACATACATACATATATGTAATTTATATATTCCACATATGAGAATACACACATACTGACACACAGGAGTGGGTTTTTCAAAAAATTCATGGGAACATATTGTGAAAATAGCTATGCATGAATTTCAAAATCATTGAACTACATTGAATCTGTTCTCTGTGTTAATATCACATTAACATGAGAATTGCATTGTGGTAATTGTCATGCATTTGCTATGACCCTGAGAATCTAATGTATGCATCAACTCCTTTTAAAAATTTCTTCCACCAAAATAAACTTACACTTTAATAGCCCTTTCTCATGAAGTTTTTGAAATATTTTCGTGTGTGCATTTGTCTGTGATTGTGTGTGGGGAGGTGTATACTTAAGCTTGAATATTTTACACTATTCCAACATGAAATAAAGTGACTTTTAACTGAAAATTTGGTAGTTAAAATGGAAGCAAATCCATGAGGAAAAGCTCTGATGATCTATAGCAATGCCAACTTTTTAGTTTTACAAGTAGATACATCCTGTCAACATTAATTACATTAGAGACTAGAAAAGACTCATATAGAGAACATAAAACTAAGTAAGAAGTAGCGGATTTGCTGAGTTAAGGAATCAGAAAACCTATCTAGCTTAGTTACTCATCATTAACAATGCTCAGAAATAATATTTCCTTTTTGGAGGATATATGTGACTTCAGGAACATAACATGGAAAATCAATATTTTTATAGAGAAAATGTTACTGATTTCTCGTGTTATGGTGCAGTGCATTTATTTTTGTAGTAACATTAAATAAAGTTGAAGTAATATTTAACAAAGACTTCTGAACAGATAAAAATGAGGGAATGGTCAGAGTTCGACCAGAGTAAATGCATTAGATTTTTCTGGAAAGAGTGTCAGGAGAACCTGTTCTTATATGGTCACATGAGACACTTCTGCTATAATAAAATATTGCTCTGTCAAGTGCTCATTAGGCCTTGAACTTCACTTCTCCTACTTTTAATGATAGATACAAGATTTTGCTTCTCAGAAACCCGCACTTTCTTTGTCGATACGCTATTTCCTACTTTGTACGAAAGGAAAATTTAAGCTTTAAGAATATTGAATAGTACTATTATTATTATTAATTATGGCAAGAATCTAACTAGTACCTTTTTAAAACATAAGGAATTTGTAAGTTTTAAGTCTTTATCTTAAAAAAGTAATTTGGGATAATATTATTTAATCTTTAAAGAACACTTCCATATTCCACTTGTACTTTCCAGAGTGTGATTTGAATAAAATAAGGATTATTTGAAAATGTAAGTTTCATTATTTAAAGAGTTAGGAGTGAAATTTTAGGTTAAATTTCAGCATTTCTAATTATTCACTAACCCAGAGTAATTGCCACCTACTGTCAAAATCTGTAACATTTTAGGAATAGAATTGGCATTCTCTTATGGTTAATATATACTCTTCAAAACAAAATATTCATCAAAGTCTACTCAGTATTACCATGGTTAACATTTTACACACTGTCTTCAAAACTGCTAGCAAACATGTTTTGGAATTCCATTGCTTTTTATAGCCAATTTCCAATAAATAACTTGACATTGTAATATTGAATCAGTAAATTTTTTCATGAACTGGATATACTACATTTTTGTCTATCTATTAAGATTGACATATTGAAGCTGTATGGGATGTTTAGATATTCTTTTTTAAAATATTTATTTATTTGAAAGGCAGAGTTACAGAGAGGCAGAGGCAGAGGCAGAGAGAGAGGTCTTCCATTATCCATTTCACTCCCCAAATGGCCACAATGGCCGGGACTGGGCTGATCCGAATCCAGAAGCCAGGAGCCTCTTTGTGGTCTCCCACATGACTGTAGCGTCCCAGGCACTCGCGTCATCCTCCACTGCTTTCCTAGGCCAGAGCAGAGAGCTGGTTCTGAAGTTGAGCAGCTTGGTCTCGAACTGGTGCCCACATGAGATGCTGGCACTGCAGGTGGTGACTTTATCCACTATGCCACAGGATGACATTATGATCATCCTGCTATATAAATTGTGGCATGCTTGGTCAACTCTTTCTATATTATATTTCTACAAGGAATATTAAATTTCTGAAAGGCAATTTCCTTGTTAAAATGTATTCAAATGTTGAAGACCCATTCCTTTAACATGAGAAAATGTCAGTTTCTCTTCTACCAGCTGTGTATGAGTTTGCCCATTTCGAGCATCTATCACAATACGTGAGTGTTCTAGTCTTTATACTGAGGAAGCAATATGGGCACTATTCTGAATGCATTATGAATAGGCCAGTACAATATGTTCCATGATCAGAAAGCGAAATGAAACAAAACACTTTGCACTGAGAAATTGAACTATAAATAATTAGGTCACTCTGTTTAATTCTATGCTCCAAACTCAATAAAATCTCATGACTTTTCTGTAAGTTGCTAGTTCTCTAGTGAAACAATTGTATTCTTGATTTTTGCACAACTCATGATTAAACATGCAATATAACCTCTTGATATGATGATTGGAGAAAACTTTTTTCATGATAAATAGACTGCTAACTATAAAGACAGTAAATTTGATTATCTTTTTTTTTTCCTTTCAGTGACTGTGTTGTTTTTGTTTCTTTTTCATTTCTTTTCTAGTCTTTGCACATAAAAGTGCTATTTAAGGCCACATATCCACGATTGTATCTTGAACGCAATATCATTAAAATGTTTCCAGCTGTATTTGAAACAGGATGAAAACCAAGCAGTGATCATGCAGGATGAGCATAGACAACCTTGCTGTTCAAGGAAGCTGCTTTGGTCTTTGTGGTGTTAAAGCTTTGTTCTTGCGCTCTTTTTAATGGGATGATACACTAAATAATGAGTGGTTAAGCAGTGGTGGCAGATCAACGAGCAAAGATAAACCCAAAAAATGATACAAGATGGAGTATTCCTGTCCAATATCCTTCAAGTAGTTTCAGATTTAGATTACTTGTAGGCGTCCAGACATCCCCGCTATCACCACGAATATCTAAATTGCTTTCTCACAGGCTCTACAAAGGACTCCCTTTACTTTATCTACTCATTTTAGATGGCACCTCATTGAATTTCTCGTAGCCAATTTACTTTCTGCAAAGCTCACATTTCTCTTACAATAGCGAAATTTCTTTAGCTCTACTCTTAACTTGAGCTTAATAGCATGGGGGCTTTCTTTAAGTTTTACTGTCAGCAGAACAGCACGAAGTTAACATTTATGTGATCCAGTTTTCTACACAGCAGAAGAAAAGCTGTTATGCCAAGGGCAAAATGGGTATTAATTTTCTCTATCATTTATGCAATTACTTCAATGCATCCCCAAAGAAAACTAATATATTGATCAAACCTAACTGGCTTTAATTTAAATAAAACCATACCATAAATTACTGTATGCTGTTGAAAAATAAGATTAACAGAAAATCTGGCATAGAAAGTCTCTATACCATGGTAAGATAATAAGAGCAAAAGTCTAGTTTTGTTGAAATAAATATATTTTAATACAATTTGTAGGATTTAATTGTATTTAAATCACTGTTATAAAGCATGTTATATAAGGGCTCATAGTTAAAGAATAAGAAAATACAGAGAATTTTAAAATTAAACACCAAAAATATCACCTCCCAAAGATAAAAAATAACAATAACACTCTGGGAAAGCTTTCTCCCAACTATCTCTATACACACACACACACACACACACACAGGTTTCATTCCTGTCATTCAATTGTATGACATTTTTTTTGCCAGTTAACATAAAACTATCAGGAGAATTTCTTGTAATATCTTAATTTAGTTAAGAAAATGACATTTGTCACAATAACATGATACATAAACTTGTAAAATATTAATTGGTGAGCCTTGTGGTGCTCTGATGTAGACCATGAACAATTGAAGAAATAACTAAGAGGGAAGTGCTGTGGCAGAGTGGATAAAGCCACCATTTGTGGCAGCAGCATCACATATGGACACTGGTTCTAGTCCCAGCTGCTCCACTTCCTATTTGCTCCCTGCTAATGTGCCTGAGAAAGCAGCAGAAGATGGCCAAAGTACTTGGGTTCCTGCACCCACATGGGAGATCCAAAAGGAGCTCCTGGCTCCTGGTTTCAGATCAGCCAAGCTCTAGCTGTTACAGTCATTTTGGAAGTGAACCAGCAGATGGAAGATATTCATTCTGTCTCTCCCTCTCTACCTTTCAAATAAATAAATAAATCTTCAGTATACATACATATATATATATCCATGCTTATAAATGTAAATATAGATATAATTATGAATAATAGAGAAAACCATGAATAAAAAGGTCAAGAACTGACTGGGACAGCTACTAAAATAAGGTGGTCAAAGATGATATTCTAAAGTGACATTTGTCCTGTGCATTGCAAGATGAAGAAACAGCAAGTACCATTTATATGGCTACCAGACAGGAGCATTCTAATCTTAAGAGAGCAAGAGTGGAAACTCTTAGTAGCAAAAGTTCCAAATAATCTAGAGATTACAGACTGTAGCAGGGAAGGAGTGGAAAAAAGTCAAAGAGCCAGGCAGAAATCAAATCATTCAAATATTGATTTTCTAGCATTTTCCACAAGATGGAAAGCTCAGATTTGGGCGGATGTTCCCGGTCTATCCAGTAAAATGTCCATCACTGCTATTTGTCTTATAAAAAGTTAACTGTTCTCAGTGCTGCACTGTGAAGAAATCCAAGCCGGCCATGTGGAAAGACCATACGGAGGAATATTGAAAGAGAAGACATTAGAATGAAGCCATCTATGATATGCTACCCCAGGCCAGCCACCAGCTTATGCTGTTGACATGGGGATCCAGCTGAAAATCCATCAACATGATCACCCAGCTATTCCCTGCTCACATTTTTACACATCAAATTATGAAAAGTAATAAAGCCATTGTTTTATACCACTAAATTTCAGGGTTGTCAGCAGTACAGCAATAATCAAGAGAAACAATAAAATATGATATGGAATTAAATAAAATTTTATGATATAATAAAATTCATATGATGGCATCCTTTAGGTTATCAATATAATATTGAATCATAAATAATAGTCTGACCATTAATTAGTATTATTAACTATGCAGCCTTGTTCACATTGGTGAGAAATAACATCGTTGACTGTGTCCTGTTTAAATGTCTCCAGAACCCCCATCTCAGAATCTACTTATGTTCCTTATTATGTTATGAAACAAATAAACATGAAACTTTTGAAATTTTGTGCAGTCATTCTTGTTAACTCATATGAAAACTAAACAAATGTGACCTTGAAATGCAGATTCTTTTTATATTATATTCTCAGTTGGAATAAAGCCTGTTATGCTTTTTCTGCAGTACTGTTCTTTGAGAGCAATATGAAAGCTAATTGTAACTCTGTTGTTATCTATTATTCATTAGTTACATGTTCGTAACACTCGAAAATTGGTTTTTGCAAATATCTATGTTATCCAAAGGATCGTCTGTCAAACACTCATTTTGTATAAACACTTTAAAAAGACCATAACCAAAAAAAAGTATACTGTGGTAATATTTGAGTTTTTCAGCTCCTATGATTAAATTTCTCTATGTTTTAATAAAGGTTGATAGTACACAAGTCTAACTGGCCTGGGTTAAATGTATTCTGGATTTATATTACAGGTAATTGTTACTGACCTCTAGTATTAAATTGTACGCTGATATTTATGACCAAATGAATTTATTTGACAAAAAAGTTCATAAAATATGAACTAATTATTAAAGTTTGTAATTGTAGAAAATTATTAAAAACAAAGATAAAAATTACTGTTGGTAGGGAAGGTATTGTGGTGCAGCAGGTTAAGCCACAGCTTACAACACCTAAATCCCAGGTCAGAGTGCCTGGTTTGAGTCTCAACTTCTCTGCTTCTGATATAGCTTCCAGCTGATGCATCCTGGGGGAGAGAACGAGCAGATGGAAGGCTTTCTCTCCCTGGTCCCCTTTCAAGTACATAAAAAGTAAATAACTACTATCAAATATTGGTAAGTGAATAGTTATTGGAAATAGTTATTCATTGGTAAGCTGAAGAATAGCTACAGAGTTCATAGAACTAAGATTAATTTGTAATTGGAATTTTACACAATATAAAGAGCATTACTTTTCACTTAATATATTTTTGTTTATACTTTACATGAATAACTATTGATTGTGTTGGTTTCATTTTTTATCTACCATTCTCTCTTATCTGCAATCATCCAAGCCTATCATTACCTTAGGAGTAATCAATTGTGTAGGAGACTTCAGCCCATTTGCATCCATAATTAAGCTTTATTTCTTCCAGACGTACGAATTACTTATTTTTTGTAAATGTGCAGATAACCCACATGTCATTGAGCTTAGAAAACTCTTCACTACAAATACTTGAAACTGTCCAAGTTCAGTTTTTCAGGGAAGGAAGAACCATTGCTTTTGTGATTCCATTTCTCCATTGAGGAATCTAATCAATGTAGTGACTCCTCAATTATTTGACCAATGCCACCTCTGCTACAGATCATTGATGGGCTCTACATGTTTACCTACACTAGTTTCAGCTGCATATTGTCTTACATATTCAAATTACATTTTCAAGTATTGTTATCATTGGAACAAATAAAATAGCTACCCAGATTTTGGGTTTCTGGGAATTACTTTTATTCTCTGTATATTTAGAGGTAATTTCCATTCATAATTTTATCCAATGTATACTTGTTCCAAAAAATTTTAAACTTAACCAACCAACCATGAAATTTCAGCAATAACAGAATCCGGAATGCTAACTGGGGATGTGTTCTTTCATAAGCATTGATATGTTAAGCACAAATGTGTGAACAGCTAACACTGCAGTGACTCCCAGTGATATCTCTTCTCCCTGAGTGTCACTGAGATCTGGGTCTTCCTCCAAATCATGGGTATATAGTGATGGTGAAGGGATGTCTCTCTTCTGATTAGCTTTTATTTTATATCAAACACAATGGGATGCCATTCCTGTGATGAGGTTATGCTCCATAAATCTCGCTCATTGAAGTTACTTTTGCCCTTCCTAGGAAATGAAGAAGAAAGCATATATGTTGTAAACTGAGTATGGAGAAACCTCCGTGACAAAGGACTCCAGGATACACATGGCCTTACAGCCACAATTAAATGAATTTTGTGAATATCCTGAGTAAGTTTGGAAGTGGATTATTATACAATGGTGTCTTCAGATAAGAATGGTTCTTTTATTTTTTTAAATTTATTTTTATTTATTTGAAAGAGAGTTACAGAGAGAGGTAGAGACAGAGAGAGAGGTCTTCCATCCACTGGTTCACTACCCAGATGGCTGCAACGGCTGGAGCTGTGCTGATCCGAATCAAGGAGCCAAGAGCTTCCTCCAGGTCTCCCGCATGGGTGCAGGGGCCCAAGGACTTGGGCCATCCTCTACTGCTATCCCAGGCTATAGCAGAGAGCTAGATCAGAAGAGGAACAGCTGGGACTAGAACCAGCGTCCATATGGGATGCTGGCACTTCATGTCAGGGCATTAACCCGTTGCGTCACAGCGTTGGCCCCAGAATATGGTCTTTTAGCACAATTGATATGGGATCCTGGGCAGAGGACATCAGTAATATATGTCCACACTCCTAAACCAAGGAAATTGCAAGGTAAATATATGATGCTTAAGTCATTATATGTTTGGTAATTTGTTATGCAGCAAAAGATTTTATCTTAGCACTGCTTTTGTTTACAACAACACTGTTCAATAGAAATAAATTCAAGCTACACACATATATATATATATATATATAACTTTTAATTTCTAGTAGTTACATTAAAAGCAGTGAAAGAAGAAAATTAATTTATCATATATTTTACTTATATAGTTTTTGTATTTGTTATTTATTATATATGTACTTAGATTGTATAAAATGTATTATATGAAATATGTTTAACTATTTTGTATATATTATACATTATTATATATTCAATTTATATTATAGTTACATATTATTTAGACATTCTACATTTGTATTTTGTTTCTCACAGTATTTTCAAAACCTCATTTCAATAAATATTAATGGGATGGCATTGGAGCACAGTGGCTTAAGTCACCACTTGGGACAAGGGCATCCCATATTGGAGTGCAAACTTAGTTCTTGGCTGTTCTGCTGCTGATTCAACATCTTGCTAATACACGTGACAAACAGCAGCAGATTGTCCAAACACCTGGGCCCCTGCTATTCGTATGAGAGACCACGATGGTGTGGTCTGACCCCGACCTGGCTGTTGTAGGCATTTAGAGAGTGCACCAAAGGAGGATGGGAGCTCTCGCTCTCTCTCTCTCCCTCTCTCTCTCTCTCTCTGACTTTCCTTCTTTCACTTTGAATTAAATAAATAATCCTTTTTTAAAAAAGTTTTAATATAGAATCATTGATTATTTTGTATCATTCTGCTAAATCTTCAAATCCAGTGTATACTTAAATACAGTACAAGTATAACCGTTAGATTTTTATTAGAAATACTTGACCTTGTGGCTGGCATTGTGTATAGCAGGTCAATTTGCCACTTGCAATGCTGACATCATATCCTGGCTGCTCCACTTCCAGTCCAGCATTCTGTGAATATCCTGGGAAAGCAGTGGAAGATGGCCCAAGTGCTTGAGCCCCTGAAACATGTGGGAGACACCCATGAAGCTCCTGGCTCCTGGCTTCTGCCTGGCCCAGCCTTGGACATTGCAGCTATTTGGGGATTCAATCAGCAGGTGGAAGGTGTCTCTCTCCCTCTCCCTCACTGTAACTCTAATATTCAAATAAATGAATAAATCTTAAAAATAGTATTAGATCGATATTTAAATTAAACTGAACAGAGAAGACCAAGACCAGAGAATTGATTATCCCCATTTTCTCAGCCCCACACATCTCAATCAATTTCACACCTCAATCAGTTGTAATGATCACGAGGCATAGTGGTATCACAGGCAACGCATTGGGACATCGCCCTGCTCAATTCATTCTGAAAGAGTATATTGATGGTTGCATCAAGTAATTATGCTGCAGGTCATCCAAAAAAAAAAAAAATAACCTGAGAAAGTTACAGGTTTCAGTGAGGGCAAAAGTGTGTGGGTGGAACTCAGGGCTGGATTGGCTAGTGCCTAGAGCTCCTCTGGGCCTCACATGCCCCAAACCCTAATGGCTAAAGATCGCATCTAGGCCTTAGGATATTCCTTGTAAATAAATTTCAAACTAAAGAAGTAAATCCCCAAAAGGACACCTTGCACAGAGGAGTAACATTACCCTTTAACTCCACCCAGTCTTAATGGAAATAGAACACTTAAAGAGGAGCCTTGAGCGCCACCTAGTGTTTGCAGTGCCTGCTCTCTTCTTCGACTTTTATCTCTTTTTCAGTGACTTAATTATTTCATTTTGAAGTAACTGCTCCCTAATTATCTCTTATGATAAATGCAGAGTAGAACATCACCCTTGGCCTTAGGTTATTCATGCTTTATATCAAAATACCTGGAGACATCATCTACATCCCAAACTTCTGCTACCTCTTATATGCTGATGATTTTCAAATTTTTAATCTCGACTGACATTTCTATTATTTGTCAATGCCATTTGAATGATACATGGACCTCTTAAAATCAATGTCTAAAATGAGGCAGCATTTTTACTTCCAATAATCTTTAGTTATCTTATTTCTTTTAGCTAAATGCATTGCTATCTATAGTTAAAGATAAGCATTAACGGGTTAGCTCTGTGACTCACTAGGCTAATCCTCTTCCTGCGGTGCCGGCACCCCGGGTTCTAGTCCCAGTTGGAGCACCGGATTCTGTCCCGGTTGCTCCTCTTTCAGTCCAGCTCTCTGCTGAGGCCCAGGAAGGCAGTGGAGGATGGCCCAAGTGCTTGTGCCCTGCACCCGCGTGGGAGACCAGGGGAAGCACCTGGCTCCTGGCTTCGGATCAGCGCAGCGCGCCGGCCACAGCAGCCATCTGGGGAGTGAACCAATGGAAGGAAGACCTTTCTCTCTGTCTCTCTCTCTCTCTCACTGTCTAACTCTGGCTGTCAAAAAAAAAAAATTAAGATAAGCATTAAGGATTTGTTGTTTGCAAAAATAATATTTATTTATTCATTTTAAAGACAGACAGGTATGTAGGGGAGCTGCCAACTACTGGATCACTTCCAGATATCAGTACTGGTTGAACTGAGTTTGGCTCAAATTGGGAGCTATAAGCTCAATATGGTCTTCCACATGATGGCAGGAACCCAACGACTTCAACATCACCCACTGGTTGAAGAGTGTGCATCATCATAAGGAAGCCGGGATAGGACATGGAGCCAAGACCCAGAACCCAGATACTCTGGCTTGGGATATAGAATTTCCAAGAAATGTCTTAAGTCAAACACCAACCACGAACCATTCATCCTTGAGTTTTCCTCCTCATCTCTTCCTTCAGTCATCAAAATAAAATGTCCTATTTGCTAAATATCTCTGGAACTCTCTCTCCCACTTTTGTCTTTCATACCATCATCCTATTACTTACACATGATTATTTTATCAGTCGTCCATGTTACTTCCGTGAGTGCTAATTCCACTTATGTTGTTGCTGTTAATGTTGTCTCAATACACTTCAGCCTCCATTTACCTGAGTAATCTACACAATGCTGACCTTCATTATGTTTCTGTGTAAAATGGCTCCTTGGAGTTTTCTCGACAATTGTAATCCCCTTTGTGTAATTCAACCAAAACCTGTCATGAGATAAACATCATATCTTTCCTTTTAAATTTTTCTGTCCTAAATATGACCCCACCATACTGTTTGCTCAATAAATACTGGAGACTAGTTAATATCATTTCCAAGTATCAGAGAAGATATATTTTCACACTTTCTCATTCGAATGTACACTTAAAAATTTCCAAGAAATATACTCACAAATGGTAAATACCTGATTCTACTCCCTGAATAAAGTAATTTATAAATCTGGAATACTATATGCATGAAAATAGTATCATTGTCATCCTAATGTAATGCAATTAATATAAAACAAAGGCTTACAAGAACAGTTTTTAAACATGATTTTATTTTTAATGTTTTATCTCTTTATTCTCATCTACTTGAGAGAGAGAGAGAGAGAGAGAGAGAGAGAGAGTGCAAAGAAGGAAGAGACAGAGATCTCCCATCTGCTGATTCACTCCCGAATGCCTGTCATAGCTAAAGCAGGCCAGGCTGAAGTAAGAAGCTTGAAATTCCATACAGGTCTTCCACATGGGAGGGCACAAGCACCTGAGCCATCATCCACAGAAAGCTGCATCTGTGAACCTCAGCTCAGCTTTCTGGTCTGAAAATGAATTGATAAACTAAGTGGTTTGTGCCCCTCTTTGTGTCCCCTTTCCCCTGATTATACCCAGATTGGTACTGTAGAATAGAATGAAATATTTTTCCCTGAAAGACTTCATCAGTTCCTCACTTAAATAGGACTAGTAACTCCACTGGAACCCTTTATCAATACATTAAATATGTTAAATGAAATATGACTGGTAAATCCACTGGGGCCCTTTTTAATACACTAAAATAAATGATTTTATTTTACTGAGATAAGACAGAGATGAAATGTGAGAAGTATATTGGGAAGTATATTGGAAAGTCCACGGTGAATATGAGCATTAGCAAATAACACATAAAGACTTCGGTATCCCTTGCTGCTCACATTATTTCAAACATATCATTAAAAATGACATCACTTTAGCTACTCAGACAAAAGAACTATTTCTTTTTCTAATTTTTAATTATAATTAGATTTTAGCAAATTCAATGTGGTTTATAGATACAGTTCTAAGAGCATAATTAATATTCCCTCCTTCCCTCCCTCTCTCTCTATTTCCCACTCTCCTTAGTTCTCCTATTTTTTTTTGTAGTTTTTGAGACAATATTTATTAAATTTACATTACAGAAAAAAAGGCTTAATACTTCACTGAATAAGAAGTTTAATACGTAAAAAGCAAAAGACCCCAGCGTAGTGGGAATATAGGCAAAGGCTATGAACAATAATTGAATGGAAAAATGACCATTTCATCCATACACTGTAAATTTTAAAGTAATCACAGATCATTAAAACTAAAGTATTGGGGCATATTTAACCATTGGTTTCACAAAGGTATGAAATAATGTTTCTAAAACTCTATTTGCATCAATACACACAGATATTTCTGTTCCTTTTTTATTAATTTTAGTTCCTACATATAAGGAAGAACATGCAGTATTGCCCTTTCTGGGACTGGCTTATTTCATTCAATATGTTTTCCTCCAGTTGTCTTCAATTTGTTGCAAATGATTAAATTTCATTCTTGTTTTAGAGCTCAGTGTGATTCCATTGTGTATATACACCACATTTTCTTTATCCACTCATCTGATGATGGGCACCTTGGTTGATTCCAAATTTTGCCTATCATGAACAGAGCTGCTATAAACATGGTGATGCAGGTGTCTCCGATACATTGTGTTCAGTGTTTTGAGTATATACTGGATCATGTGACAAGTCTATTTCTGCGTCTTTAAGAAATCTCTATAATCTTTTCCACAGTTGCTGGACTAATTTACATCACCACCAATAGTGTATAAGTGTTCCCCTTGTCCACATCTTCAGCATTTTTTACCTTCCGTGATTTGGATTTTAGCCATTCTGACACGGGTGAGGTGATAGCTCATGGTGGGTTTGATTTGTATTTCCCTGATGGCCAGTGACGTTGAGCATTTTTTCCATCTATTTCCTGGCCATTTGTATTTCTTCTTTTGAAAAGTCTCTATTGAAAATTTTTGCCCACTTCCTGATTGGTGGATTTTTTGATGGATTTTGTAAGTTGCTGATATATTCAAGATATTAGTCCTTTGTCAGATAGATGGTTTGCATTTTTTCCTATTCTTTTGGAGGTATCTGCTCTATTGATTATTTGCTTTACTGTGCAAAAGCTTCTGTGTTGGTATAGCCCCATTTGCCATTTGTTTAGTTTTGCTTTTGTTGCTGTGCTTTGGGGGTCTTCTCCAAGAAATTGTCCACTACACTAACGTCTTAGTGTGTTGCCCGTACGTTTTCTTCCAGCAACTTCAGTTTCAGGTCTTAAATTTAGGTCTTGGATCCATCTTGAGTTGATTTTTCTATAGGTGAGATAAATGGATCTAATTTCATTCTTTTACATATATACATTCAATTTTTCCAGTGCCATTTGTTGATATTATCCTTACTCCACTGTAAGGTATGAGCACGTTCATCAAACATCAGTTGTCTGTATGTATGTATATTAATTTCTGGGCTTTCTTCCCTGTTTCATTGAACTGTGTATCATTTTTATGCCCATGTCATGCTTTTTTTAACTACTATAGCTTTGTAGTATGCTTAGAAGTCAGGAATTGTGATCTTCCAGCTTGAATTTCCTTGTTCAGGATCACTTTGGTGTTCTGGATCTTTTGTGATTCTATTGAATTTTCATATTTTTTCTAATATAGTAAAGAATGTCATTGTATTTTCATAGGGATTGTACTGAATCTGTAGAATACTTAAGGTAATACAGACATTTTGATGATGTTAATACTTTCCATTTTTTGTGTCTATGATTTCTTTCATCAATCTTTGATAATTTTCATTGTAGAGATCTTTAACTTTGGTTAAATTTATTCCTAAGTATCCTCTCTCTCTCTCTCTCTCTCTCTCTCTCTCTCTCTGTGTGTGTGTGTGTATGTGTGTGGCTATTGTACATGGGAGATTTCTTTCTTGTTTTCTCTTTCTGTGAGTTCATCATTAGCCTATACAAAAGCTATTGTTTTTGTGTGTCTATTTTGTAATCTGTAAATGTATTTTATTGGCTATCAATTCTAACTTCTTTATGGTGGAGTGGGATCTGGTGTTGTGGTAGAGCCTGGGTTCCTATAGAAGAGCACCAGTTTGAGTCCCAGCTGATCTACTTTGATTCCAGCTCCCTACTAATGTGTCTGGGAAAAGAGCAGATGATGGCCTGAATATGTGGGTCCCTGCCACCCATGTGAGAGATTCAGATGGAGTTCTTGGCTTCCACCTTTAGCTTGGTGCAGCTCTGGATATGCAGTCATTCAAGGAACGGACCAGCAGATGGAAGATCCCCTGTCTCTTGTTCTCTCTATCACTCTGTCTTTCAAATAAGTAAATGAACAAATTTTTAAATTACAAAAATTAAACTTTGACATTTTATTACTATTTATATATTTCATAAGTACTCTTTTTATGACAAAATTATTCAAAATATGAGGTATCATAATTTTCTAAGATAATACATCTAAATAAACTTGATTACATGCTCTAAATATTAATATGAACAGTAGAAAATTCATAGCACTTTTTATTTATTGAGCATTTCTTCTGCTAAGAAGAAATAAATGTATAATACATATAATGTATAATATATAAAAAGCATATTTCAGCTGGAAATAGAAAACTGTGTAACAATTGTAGATCAGAGTTCTTTAAAAAACACAGGGGTACCTTCCAACTTTGTCTAGTGAATTATTAACTATCTAATAATCGATCAACAGATTCTATACTATTTCTCTATGTCCTTATTTGGGAAAAGAAATCACTGGAATTCCATAAAAAGGGAGTCTATTACAGACCTTTTTTTTTTTTACTTTAAAAATTTTTTTAAAAGATTTATTTATTTATTTGAAAAGCAGAGTTACAGAGAGGTAGAGGCAAAGAAAGAAAGAAAGAACCATCCATTGGTTCACTCTCCAGAAGGCAGAAACAGCTGGAGCTGTAAATCCGAAGCCAGGAGCCAGGAGCTTCTTCCAGGTCTCCCACGTGGGTGCAGGGTCCCAAGGACTTGGGCCATCTTCTACTGCTTTCCCAGGCCAAAGCAGAGAGCTGGTTCAGACGTAGAGCAGCTGAGAATCAAAGCAGCACCCATATGGGATGCTGGCGCTCCAGGTGGCGGCCGCACTTGCCCATCAATAGGACAGAAAGCCCCTCAAATTAATAAGTTTTTAATGAAGCAGAAAAAGAATTTGGAAGTATCAGTAACAGCAGAACTGATAATAAATATTCTATATCAGCCTCTTTGCTTTTTTGCAATAATTCAAACAATTGATGAAATATTTTTAATTATTAGATTAAAAATCTGAAATTTCAGCAAGGGAAAAATCATACAGATAATTTTATTCATTCAGCAAGAGTAGTAAGGAAAGTATTACAAAAAGTTAAGTAGAAAAAAAAAATGAATGGCATAAGCATCACAGATATTCTATTCCCTTTCCTGTATTCATTTGCTGGGCATTTTAAAATATCAAAAATATAATTTCTGAGAACATGAAAATATACTACCACTGTTTATTGCTTTTTTATTTTACTCTGTCCCTAATGAAAGCTGCATATCTCCAAGGCTTCTAAAATGAGGCATGAGTTGATAGTATTGAAAGATTATATGATCGTACCGCCCCCCGATTTCATTTTACTTAATCCTTGACTTGAATTAGTAAGTTTATCCTACTTTAGATTTAAAGAGAAAATGCTAGGGATATGAAATCTGCCCATTCCTTTTCTATGTCATTATCTAAGGGGGAATGTGTTGTGGGGGGAATTAATGAGGCTTTGATATCAGAAGGACTACACATTGAAATTGCAGGGACTCAAAATTATTTTGGAAGAATTTTGAAAGACTGAGTATAAATTTCTGAGACATTAGTCACAATAGTGTGAGCTTTCAATGTATAACTCTGTCGATGTATACAGGTTTGAGACTCTTTCCTCAAGAATCAGTGGAGAAAGATACTTTTCCTTCATGTAGTTTTGCCTCTCTCTTCAGTCCTTCTGGATAACAAAGATAAAGAACAGCATAGAACAAGAACATAAGCCTAGACTTCCTGTGCCATTTGTTTAGAAATAGGACCGATGAATGCAAATAGAAAATTGTATATCCGTACATTTGTTCCTGTATCTTGAAGATTACTGGGAGATGAAAGATTATATGCCCTATGTTTTTCCAATATGGTAAAATATTTCTATCAGGAAATAAATATCATGGTTATTTGTAATTTTTTTATTTTATCATTGAAGGCAAATTATATCAATGCTATCAAAATATTTTGTTATCAAGAGCATATTTTCTCAAGTTATATTTTAGTGGTCCTTTTAGCTATTGAAATTTCATAAGGGAAATTGACTTAAGCATTATTTTAGAAATGCAGAAACAAATTCAGTAAACTCTCAAATGCATGTAGCAACCTATGACATATATCACTCACATATATATATACATAAATATATATATATATACAATTCCCAAATATTTAGTGGATTTAAAAATAATTTAGTTCCCTCCTAACACACGAAGTTTTATGTTTCTATTATTTTCTATCAAAAGCCAAAAAATTCTCATTAAAAAAGGGAATATATTTATGGGGAAATTGACATTTCCAATTAGGTCATAGAACCAGGTCATGTGTAAGTGGTTTGATTATAAGAAGCATTGAATTTTTAAGGTAAATTTAAATTAGGAAATGAGAAATCAGGTTAAAAGAGCAGGGGTAAAGCAGTCACCCTTTAATTTTAAAATTTAATTAATTAATTAAAAATGTACAATGCCAAGTTATAAGGATATGTAAGTCAGTGAAAAATACTGCCTTCAGTGTTCTAAAAACGCAACAATAAAATATGCAATGTACGTGTAAGGAGGCCACTGGCTTGCACAAGGATGGGCATTCCAGAGTTTTAAATCCAAGGGAAATTTTCACAATAAAGGCAATTTTAAAGTGAAATATGAAAAGTAAGTAGGAGGAGCTAATAGGAAGGCAACTGGAGAAGAGGGCAGGTACGTCCCAGGTAGCAACTTCCTTCCTTCCTTTCTAACTCTCTTTCTCGGATAAAACAAGAGAGAGAATAGGAAGAGGAGGGGAATGGGTGGAGTAGAATGGGTGGGAGGGCAGGCACAGTGGGAAGAATTATTATGTACATAATGTATTTATGAGACACATACAAATTAAAAATAAATAAATATAAAAATAGGAGCAGCAGGGAAAGATGAAGAGAGGCTTGCAGGATTGTGTTCATGAAAGGCTTTGAATATTACCTCAAGAAATTCACAGTTTATTCTGAGAGTAAGTCATACATTTAGGTTTTTGTTTTGTTTTGTTTTTTGGTTTTTGGCTTTTTTTTTTTTGACAGGCAGAGTGGATAGTGAGAGAGAGAGACAGAGAGAAAGGTCTTCCTTTTTGCCGTTGGTTCACCCTCCAATGGCTGCTGCGGCCGGTGCATCTCGCTGATCCGCAGGCAGGAGCCAGGTGCTTCTCCTGGTCTCCCGTGTGGGTGCAGGGCCCAAGCACTTGGGCCATCCTCCACTGCACTCCCGGGCCATAGCAGAGAGCTGGCCTGGAAGAGGGGCAACCGGGACAGAATCCGGCGCCACAACCGGGACTAGAACCCGGTGTGCCGGTGCCGCAAGGCGGAGGATTAGCCTGTTGAGCCACAGCGCCGGCCACATTTAGGTTTTTAAAAAGGAAATGTTTCTGTTATATCTTTAAGATACTAAGCAATGACCTCTTATTTATCTAAAAGTTTAAAAATATAATTCCCACCCACATAGAATTTGCACATAGCAAACATATTTTCAACTTACCAATGAATGAGGGAAGTGGTATTTATGATCATTTAGTTGGGTGCCCTAGCACCCTAATTCTAATTCTTGGCCCAAGACAGAGTGCTCTTTCTATATTAAGATCATGAATACAAAAATTCATTTGGTAATAGATGAAAACTGGTGCTGTCTCCTAGGAGAAAAAAATATTATACACAGGTTTGTCTTTTCAGTAGGACAAATATCAGTTGTATTAATAACTTGAACTTCTATGATCAATAATTATTTCCACTGCTATTAATTTTAAAAAGTTAATCTTGCCCTTTATAGACTTTTAAGACATCTCAAAGAAAATCAAAGACTAAAGCCCCACAGCCTATAGAAGCAGTTAACTCCTAGAAATTCTGTTACATGATGCTTAGCACTCTACTGACAGGAACTTCAGGTATCTGTTTTGTGCACTTCCAAGTCTTTAACAATTTTTCAGCACATAATTCAAGTAAGAAATGAGTGCTATTGGCTTGACAGATAGTTGAAGGTGAATTTAACAAAATTAATTTGAGGAGGATTAAATGTGTTTTCTGTAGTTGCAGTCAAAAAACACTGCAAACTTGATGCCTTAACACAACACATATTGATTGCCTTAGAGTTTTGGAGATCAAAAATTCAGTACAGATCTCAGGAGTCTAAAATAAAGATTTGGGTTTTCTGCATCCTGTTCTAGGAGCTTCAGCAGAGCTCATTTTGATTTTGTAGACTTCAGATCCATGAGGTTGTAGGCCTGAGCTCTTATTTCCTTGTTTAAATTGATCGTCAACATTAGATCATAATGGCCTCTCTCCAGTCCTTAGACAAATCCCCTACATCTCAGAACCATCAAAAGGATATAGAATCCCTCTCTTCCTCCATCTCTCTCTGACAGGGCCTGGAGAGATATGCAACCTTAGAGATCCACAGCATTTAGCCAGGACTACCCAGGAATCCAGGAGGATCTCTTCATCTCAAGGTTTTTCACCTTAATCTCATCAGCCAGCTTCCTTGCCTTCTATGCAAACAGATTCAAGGTCATGAAAATTATTCCACCAAACACAGTGAGTATGCAGAAAAAATTATAAAGTTATATTTCAATTTGGGTTAAATGAGTTAAAGGTGTTTCTATCCATTTAAGATACAGAATCCAAAAGAAAAACACATATATTCAGAATAGAATGAGTTTGATTTTGAGAAATCTGTGGAAAACTAAAATAAAATTATTTCAAGGAAATAACATAAGCATAATTTTTAATTCAAAATATTTATCTAGATTAGTTTGGAATATAAATATGGGACACTTTAAATGTGCATGGAAAATGAAATTTAAAATTTTATATGGCTTTAAAAATATTTAAACGCATTCATAATTTTTGCATAATATACTTTTCTATGAAATTTTTGAAGCATCTTCTCTCTGGAAATTTAAACATGTAACTAATCAATTAATACATGGAGATTAGTGACATTATCCATTGATAATTTTTTGGTTGTGCGTAGGCACAGAGAACAGATGTCATGGAAAGCAAAATGAGACAGTGCAAAGCATGATAGGAGAAAACTGTATCAAATGTTTTGCCAATAGAAATGAGCAAGATCAGATGACTTCAGCAGGAAATTTGATTAAATCACTCTTTAATCATGTTTTTGTTTCAGTACAGTGGTACTAGACTGTTAAAATGCTGATAGAAGTAACCAGTGATAATGGAAAAAGAAGTAAATGTAAGACAGAGTTTAATGACAACAGTCTTATCATCGAGATGAGTGAGAGGCAATTCTGGAATCATCGTGAAAGGCGCAGCCTTGTTCTCCTGAGAGCAATGAGAAATACACAGATTACAACCTAGGTGCAGTAGGAATATGTGTATTATCTTGAAAATGATTTCTGATTTAATAAAGGAGTAAAAAAAGTCACTAACTAGGATGAGAAGAGATAGTTTGTGAGATAAAATATTTCAGGATATTGCAGAAAATGAAAATTTAGGTAATCACAAAAAAGTAGGCTAGCACCTGTTTAAAAAAATAAAGATGAATGCTTCAAGAGTCCTCTCATATCATACAAGTAACCCAAATACGGCCATGGGAGTGTACATGAACTGATTAAGTTTTAGGGAGAGGTCAAATTCTGGATCAGGCTTTATCATCAATTACTAAACCTTGCTCTGATGGCAGCATACTATAGCAGAATTCTAAATTGTTAAAACAATCTCATGTGTTTAGATTGAGCCTGATTTTCCTGGTGAAAGAACTCATCTGATTCTTTTCTATAGTCCATAATGAAACACGTTTAGCCTAGCTCAGTGTTCCATGGTGGTGTTGTTCCTAAGCTACAGGAATACAGCATGGGGGACTTCATCTTCATTATCTTATAATTAGCAATTTAGTTTTCACATACAGAGAAAGTAATTTGTCTAGAATCTGTTGTATCACATGTAAGTTATTTTCCCATATAATAATGACATTCCATATGCAGGGATATTTCAGAAAAGTTCACAGAAATTAGAATTAAAAGATGTTTATTTTGGTACAGAAACTGCAATTTATGCACACACTTTTAGGATAATGATCATTTCCCATGAACTTTCAGAAGTACATTTATATTTTTATATAAGAAGTAAGCAAATAGAAAACTAAATGAGTGAACAAGTGATAACACATATAATAAAATTGTATAAGGGTGTATTTGATTACGTTAGGCCAGCGGAAAAACACATGCATAAGATTGCCAGTAGGTTAACTCGTTTCTATTTCATTGCTTACTATAAGGGAAACTTCTTAAATATTCACAATAACTAAAACAATTTAGGAAGCTGCTGGAGAATGCTGATCTCCATCTTCAGCCTCATTTGAGTTACTAGAAATGAGATATTAAAGAATCTGGGCCTTTTTTTTTAAATGAAGGTAATTTGGAATCTTCCGACCATATTTTTTAAACAAGAGGGAAATATGTTCCTGTTTAAATGGTGACTTGAAGAGGCACTGAAATCAAAAGAAGTCGCCTGTGACAACTAGTCAATATGCAATATTTGGTACCTTTGACTGCAGATGGTAAAGAATAGCAAGAGAAAACATACGTCAAAAATTAAGAAGAAATCTGTTGGGGCCAGCAAAATGGTATAGTCTGTTGAGCCGCCACTTGTGGCCAGCATTCCATATGGGCACTGGTTCAAGTCCCAGCTGCTGCACTTCTGACCTGGCTTCCTGCTGATGGCCTGAGAAAGCAGCAGAGGATGATCCAAGTGCTTGGGACCCCGCACCCCTATAGGAAACCTGAAAGAAGCCCCTAGCTCCTGGCTTTGGATGGCTCAGCTCCAGCTGTTGTGGCCATTTGGAGAGTGAACGAGCTGATGGAATGCCTGTCTTTCTGTTTCTCCCTCTCTGTACACTGTACCTCTCAAACAAATAAATAAATACTTCTAAAAATTAAGAAAATTCTTGGGAACTGAAACCAAAAGGACATCAGATGACATAATAAATGTTAAAATAACCCTTGAATTAATTATTTTTAGATTTGTAGACATTTTAATAAATTCATAGTCATCCTAGCATCTTTAATCATTACAAACTATTGTCACTATAACCACCAATAAATGTTTATTTCTTTTCAAACGTAAAAAATTTGCTAAAGATGAGTAAAATTTCTCATGAAATTGAGGCTTACTAATAAAGTTATTAACAGGAAATCTCATTTTTAAGCATTACAGTGTTGTGAATCAGTTTGTATTTGAAAGTGATGAAAACATTTCTTTATAAAAGGAACATTATGGGGCCGGCGCTGTGGTGTAGTGGGTAAAGCTGCCGCCTGCAAAGCCAGCATCCCATATGGGTACCAGTTCAAGTCCTGACTGATCCACTTTCAATCTCGCTCTCTGCTATGGCCTGGGAAAGCACAAGATGGTCCAACTTCTTGGGCCCCTGAACCCTGGTGGGAAACTTGGAAGAAGCTCCTGGCTCCTGGCTTCTGATCTGCGCAGCTTCAGGCATTGCGGCCAACTGGTGAGTGAACCAGAGGATGGAAGACCTCTCTCTTATCTCTGCCTCTCTTCTCTCTGTGTATCTCTGACTTTCAAATAAATAAACAAATCTTAAAATAAAAAAGGAACATTATGATTCAGAAGTACTAGTGGTATATAAGGATAAAAATCATTGTTTTAATTAGTTCATTGTGGAAACATCTTGGAAATTCTTAATTGACATCAACATGGGAATTAGAAATAAATCAGAGGAGATGATATTCCCATTACTGAAAACTCTCATAAGATCACTTTCATGTATTGTGTGCAGGACTAGAAGCTACTTTCAATGGGGAACATCTATTGACATTCTTACAGGAGTATAGAGGAGATTTATAAGGTTTATCTGGGATTCCAGTGGTCAGGTTTCTGAGAAGAGGCATCAAGGAATTAACTTGTTCAAAGAAAAATATAGTGAACATAATCGATCATAAACACACAAAAATACTTGAAAAAGTAGCAGGAAGTGTGTAACTAGCAAACAGATGTTCTGTTGAATGTTCAGCTGAACTCTCAGAAAAACCAGAAAAATCCAGCAATTCGCTTATTATATACAATTCTATATACAGTGTGCATTTATTTTTTCAAAAGATTTTTTCTAATACTTTTAGTCATGAAAATTATATAAACTGGCCGGCGCCGTGGCTCAACAGGCTAATCCTCCACCTAGCAGCGCCGGCACACCGGGTTCTAGTCCCGGTCGGGGCGCCGGATTCTGTCCCAGTTGCCCCTCTTCCAGGCCAGCTCTCTGCTATGGCCTGGGAGTGCAGTGGAGGATGGCCCAAGTGCTTGGGCCCTGCACCCATGGGAGACCAGGATAAGCACCTGGCTCCTGCCTTTGGAACAGCGTGGTGCGCCGGCCACAGCGCGCCAGCCGCGGCGGCCATTGGAGGGTGAACCAACAGCAAAGGAAGACCTTTCTCTCTGTCTCTCTCTCTCACTGTCTACTCTGCCTGTCAAAAATTTAAAAAGAGAGAGAGACTGTTGGGGACGTTTTAAAGAAGATTTATTTATTTATATGAAAGTCAGAGTTACACACAGAGAGAGGGACATACACAGACACACACACAGAAAGAGACAAATTATATAAACTAAAATACAATTGTAATCTCATAGCTATACAAAAATTAAAAATGTTCAAAATGATACTAGATATACAATAAACATCACATAACAAAAATATAAATGTTTCCTTACTGAATTATTTTAATAAGTGTGGTATTATGATGAACCAATAATTAATATGCACATGTGGACAGTGGAAGTAAGGTATAAATGTATTTGGTCAAAGTTTTCTGGGATCAAATCTGACAAGAAATAAGCTGCATAACAAAATACAACTTCATATTGGACCAAAATAATGCAATTGAACTTCTTGATATAGAAAACCATAGAGAAGAAACATAACTATGCTTAAATAAATACAAAGTATATGTAACAGAGAATTTAAAGCAATTGTGGAAAATGAGGCACAGAACAAAGACTATTTTCCATGGGATGAGTTGGGTTTAAACACACTAAGCATATTTCTGTAAACTGTAAGATATACCAGGAGACTTTTATTTCTTTTTTTCAGTAGCATTGACAAAACCCTAGTTCTGGGAGAAAACATGTGGCCTAGTAATTGAAATATTCATTTCCTATTTCAGAGTGCCTGGTTTGGATTCTCTTCTATATCTATTTACTCCAACTTCCTACCAAAACAGATCCTGGGAGGCAGCAGATCACGGCTCAATAATTTCATTCCTGATACCAACATGGTAGAATTGGGCTCAGTTCCTTACTCCTAGTTTCAGGCTGGGCTGGGCTGGACTGAGCCATCTTAGGCTCCCACCCAGTCTCAGCTGTTGCAAACACAAATATTTGGCAAATGAACTAGTGAACGGGAGTTTGTGCTCTCTTTCTCTCTCTCGCTCTTGCTCTCGCTCTTGCTCTCTCTCTCATCTCTTTTTCTCAAAAATGAAATGTCGCGGCTCGGTAGGCTAATCCTCCACCTTGCGGCGCCGGCACACCGGGTTCTAGTCCCGGTTGGGGCACCGATCCTGTCCCGGTTGCCCCTCTTCCAGGCCAGCTCTCTGCTGTGGCCAGGGAGTGCAGTGGAGGATGGCCCAAGTCCTTGGGCCCTGCACCCCATGGGAGACCAGGATAAGCACCTGGCTCCTGCCAATTATAACAGCGCTGTGCACCGGCCGCAGCGCGCTACCGCGGCGGCCATTGGAGGGTGAGCCAACGGCAAGGGGAAGACCTTTCTCTCTGTCTCCCTCTACTGCTCACTCTGCCTGTCAAAAAAAAAAAAAAAAGTTTAAAGAACAGCATGTTGTATATTTGCCAGGCAAATTACTATCAGTATTATCAAAGTTGTCCTAGTAAATTAATAATGCAAAATTAAATGGGTTATTCTCTAAGAGTACATCACAGGCTTATGGAAAAATGGGACTGCATGGAAAATTAATTCTAGTGAAAAGTAATTTTAAAATCGATTTATAGTTCATTTTCATAAGGCACATTTCCATGAACTTACTTCATCCTTCCTCATAATATCCACCAAAAAAATCCCTTTAGTATTGAGTAACATTAATGGGCTGAATAATATAGTACTTAATGATATTTAGATTTTCTTTCTATTCTATCTGAATTTAAGTTTTATGACAATACTTACATCTTTTATCTATTCATTCAAAAATAACTCAATTTTCAGGGCTTAAAACACCATTTATTACTGTCAGCCAAGAGTAAGTCAACCTAGTAGAGAACAAAAATAATGGAATTTATTTGAGACATATTAGAATTGCACTGTAACTCTGACTTTCAAAATAAATTTAAAAATCTTAAACAAAAAAAAAAAGATTTCAGCTGCAAAAACTCCCTGCTCCATTTGGAAACAATGCTGCTCCATTTTAATTTTCTTCTTTGATATCAATCTTACAAGTTTAAATATTACCCTCCTTGTTAAAAATTAAGTTTTCACTACAACATAAAAACTAAAATGGCACACTTTAATGAAATATGTTAAGATATAGACATTATTAAGGAAGAAAGTTCTTTGAGAGATGAAATTTGAGCAGACATAATCATCATCTAAATTCCTTTATGTAAGGAAGTAGCATTTAGACTGAATGAGTTCAAATAGAGAGATGTATTCAATGAGTAGTTTTTTTATTCAAGAATACTGTCTTGTGCTATTTGTAGCCACTTTTCTCATTTTTTCTGCTTATTCTCACACCACAAGTAGAATTAATTTCTATATAAAATGATCCATAAAAGGAAATTGTGTGAGGGCAGATTGGGGTCAGGGTGTGTGCTTAAATGCATTCCTCTGAAATTAATAAAACAAGATGATTTGAATGTGATCCATTGAACCTAATTTAAGTAGCCAAAGTTGTATATGGCTGATATGAATATACTCACAGACTTCCAAAAAGATAAAATGATGCAAATTATGTTATGAGAATCTTCAGTATATCCCTAAGGTCTGAAGAATGTGACTTCAGGGGACACTCCTTGTTTGTATTTTCTCTTAAATATACTGCTCTTTGTTTATTGCATTGTTGACTCTCAGCACTTAAAGACTTACCTTTAAAACTCCCTATTTTAAAGTTATTTCTATAAAAAATTGTGGTTTTGGTAAGTTTGGAATTTTCACATGTTTATTGTATAATGAAAATAGTTCTGCAGTTCTTTCATTTTTTTCCTATAGTGAATATTCAGTGCCTTTGTTCTTTTTGGTAGCTGCATCCAGAACAATAGCATTTTCTGATTTTATTATTACTGCAAGAAAATACACTAAAGTTTTCTGAACCAGAAGATCACTCTTTTATTAGAGAATGAACTGGTAAACATATCATGATTTTTTTCTGCAGATTTAATTTCATTTGTGTAAATTCCCAGGAGTTGGATTGCTGGGTCATATGTTAGATCTATTTTCATATTTCTGAGGAATCTCCATATTATCTTCCATATGGTTATGCCATCAGTGCATTAGGGAACCTCTATCCATATGCTCACCAGCATTTATTGCTTTTTGAGTTTTCAATGATAACCATTCTAACTGGGATAAAGTGAAACCTCATTGTGGTTTTGATTTACATTTCTCTGATGTCTCATAAAATCCTGAGCATTTTTCATGTGTCTGTTGGCTATTTGAATTTCATTCTATGAATAATGCCTGTTCATGTCTGTTGCCCATTTCTTGACTGGAATGTTTGTTCTGTTGTTGTTGAATTTATTTAGTTTTTATAGACTCTGGATATTAACTCTTTATCAGTTGCATAAATTTCAAATATTTTCTCCCATTCTGTCAGTTGTCCCTTCACTTTATTGAGTGGTTCCTTTGCAGTGCAGAAGCTTATCAGCTTGATGTAATCCACTTGACTATT